>NC_059327.1:154320352-155666602 GCF_018350155.1 Leopardus geoffroyi
TATAAATAAAGTCAATAAAACTAAATATTTGACATACAATTTATACTACTATTGTATATTGTAATAATTTCATATAAATTCCCTTATTAAACTGGTAAAATATTTTATGAGTTGGTATTATTCTTATTCTCATAAAAAACAAAAAAACAAAACTATGACAGAGTGTTTGAACAATTTGCTCATGGTTATGTTGCACTGTATTAGAAGGTGAGGGCTCTGTGATTTAAATCTATGTAGGTTTAATCCAGAGTCTCTAATTTTATATACTGAGGCATATTTTTAATACATAATTTTTATGCATTAATATCATAAAAATATTTTCATAAAATACAAACAAGTTGATGTCAAAGCTTCCCAAAATCATTGCACATTACTCCTCTTGACTAGTGTTCTTACTTCTACATTAATTTGACTTTTTTGAAAGAGAAAGTAAATATATTGCTGACAGCTAGACATTATACTAAGGGTTTATGTCTCTTATTTAAGCTTTTGATCTAAAGCTTAGGAAAATGTGCTTTGATGAAAAGTAGATGGTGGAATATTACTTGTAATAAGAAGTGAATGTTTTCTCTACTAAGGTAAAGTTTAAGTAAGCTTTTCTTTCCTCTTGCATGGCATTTACATCAATAGATTTTTATTATATTGTTATTTGTGTCTACGTATTTCTTCACAACACTGAAAGTTACTTAATGGTTAGAACCATTGGGGCCGATCATTGGATCCCCAGTACTTTGCAGATTGTCTGTTATACGTTCATATTTTCATTTATTGATTCAATAAAAATTTATTTGGCACATATTATTGACTACAATATGGTTGGCACTGAGAATTAAATGGAGTACAAAACAGGAAATCCCTGTGTATCACTGGCTTTGTATTTAGTGGAAATGAAAAATCAACTAATGTAGTTGAGTCACCCAAATATATTCTTAACATGTACTAAGTGGCTTCCCCAAATAAGCTGGTATCAACAACATTTAAAAATGTCCTGGGTGTTGTGAAAGATTCTTGATCAGATGTCTAGACTCAAGAGTTGACTTGATAAACATGTTGTGGCTATATGCCGGGAGAAGGAGGATGGGAGGTGAAGGGGGTCTTTTGTTGATAGTATAGTCAAAGAAACATTCTCTAAAGTGTAGTTTTGTCAGAGTCCTGTAGAGTGATAAGTAGCTCACATGAGAAAACACAGGTAAGGACATGCTGTTCCAAGGGAACAGAAAGAGCAAAAGCCTGGAGGCAGGAGAGAGTTTGATATAATGTAAAACTAATAAAAGAGAGAAAAGACTAGAAAGTAGTGAACATTTAAGCTAAATGGGGAGATTCATGAGAAGAGAAGTTAGAAATGAAAGCAGAAGCAAGTTCATTTAGGTATTTTGCCTAAGGAATTTGGATTCTAACAAAAATAAAAAGACAATGAGAAGTTTTCAACAGAGATAAAACCCTTGTGATCTAATTTACAGTTTTAAAGAAACCACTCTGACTTCACCATTTGAATGGAATGGAGAGAATGATGTTTGTTGAAAAGGAGACCACGTGAGAAGTTGTTGCTCTGAACTAGGCTGATGCAATGGCAGTTAAACAATGGAAATAGTGGACATGGCTTAACAGAGTCTATCTGAGATGTAGTTCAGAGTTAAAAATGATAGAAGTTTGGGGCACCTGGGTGGCTCAGTCGGTTGAGCATCCGACTTCGGCTCAGGTCATGATCTCGCGGTCTGTGAGTTTGAGCCCCGGGTCGGGCTCTGTGCTGACAGCTCAGAGCCTGGAGTCTCTTCAGATTCTGTGTCTCCCTCTCTCTCTGCCCCTCCCCCACTCATGCTCTGTCTCTCTCTCTCTCTCTCTCTCTGTCAAAAATGAATAAAAACATTTAAAGAAAATTTTTTTAAATGATAGAAGTTTGTGAAGTTTACATGGTTCTTTTGTTCTATGTACAAATTGAGCTCCATCAAAGAATGGACCATTTTTAAACTATCTTTTAATGCATTGTGTCTGCAATGAAACCTGACAAAAATGTTCAAAGACTGTTTATAAAAATGAATGCTCTCTTTTTTTTTTCTGACATAATGTGCTGCAAGTTTAATGTAAAATGTGCCATGTACATTTTTTAAAAGTTCTCAAATTTTCCTTATCTTCTATTTGCCATGTGAACGATAGATGTCAATTATTTGACGTGCCAGAAGGCCCAAGTTCCATCTTAACCTGTGGCGTAATTTCTTAGCTGCTTCCATCCTGAGCTTCCAATCAGCAGATCAATCCAGTGGGCATAACTCAGTCTTAGTTCACCCACAAACCCATGGCTCAGTGCAGAAGCAGCAGCCTTTGAAAAGCGCTCAGACTTTATGCGAAAAAGAAACCATAAATGCTTTCTTACCAATGATAAACATCAAAACTTATCTGTAACAAAAGCTTCTTGCTGCAAAAATATAACCCTTAACTTCCATTCCCAATCAGCACATTCTATTTTCCTTTTTCATTTTTGATACCAAACTTATTTTAATTCCAACAGAAAAAATATTAGGAAATTCTGTTTCAGATATGATGTTATATGTTGGGACTCAGAGATAAACAAACCATATGGCTCTACTCGAGGAGTTTATAATCCACAGAGAAAAGAAACTTGTACAATTTAATTGTACATAATTACTTTTCTTTCAGTGTCAAACTTGGCTTGTTTCAAACCAAAATTCTCTGAGGATAAGCATTAAATATATATATATATATATATATATATATATATATATATAGTTATATAGTTATATAGTTATATAGTTATATGGTTATATATATATATATATATATATATATATATATTTATATATGGTTATATGGTACTTGACTGTTGCCAAAATGTATAGAACTTACTGAGTAAAATTCTGGAAAGAAGAAAATCCCAGAGAGTGCAATATTTGATGCTAGTTTTTCCCTTGAGGTAATGGTCTAATCAGAAGCCATGATTAATGTGCTGAGAAGCTTAACAGAAAGAAGTAGCAGCTGAGATGCTGAGAACCAGAGCAGCCTGAACAAAGTTTTTGATACTTTCGTGCATCTAGGGGGACAAAAATTGGATTTAGGTGCTTGCCAAGACAGAGAATCACTGGTAAACATTTCCATACTTTCTGTTGTGATCATGAAGGAATAACCATAAGAGTAAAAGTAAGCCAGAAATTGATCGGTATCAGTCTAAGACATGTAACAAATTACCCCAAGCATTAGTCGCTTCAAACAACAATTATTGGGAAGGTTGGCAACTTGCTCTGATATTGCTTTGGCTAAATTCAGTCAGTGGATGTTTTGGCTGGGGCTCCATGATCTAAGCTATCCTCATTCATATGTCCGGTGGTTGGTAGGCTATCAGCCAGGCTATCTGGGTTATTTTACACAAGTCCTCTCTATCAGGCTACTCACACCAAGATTAAGTTCCCTTCAGCAAAGTCATGGACAATGTGCAAGTACATTCCCAGATCTCTTTGTATCTCATTTGCCCAGATCCAAAAATTAACAAAATAGTCTCCATATCTTGATGAGAAGAGCTGCAAAGAGTTTGTGGCTTTTCTTTTCTTTCTTTTCTTTTTCTTTCTTTCTTCCTTTTCTTTCTTTCTTCCTTTTTTCTTTCTTTCTTTCTTTCTTTCTTTCTTTCTTTCTTTCTTTCTTTCTTTCTTCTTTTTTATTTTTCTACCATATTTCCCAGGTTTAAGTCCATATTCAAATCAGATTAATGCTGATTTGATTAAGGTAATCTCCCTTGGCTGCCAGGAATAAGGGCAATTTCTCTCTTAGTAAAGATAACATCACCCAGAAGATAAAATTATCTCTACAATTTTTCCTATATGGTAAATAGGACCCAAAAATATCATGGCATCAAAAGGACAGTAATTAAGTGAAAGGCAAAAGGAAAAATTGACAAAGGAAATGGGCCCATGGGAGATCTAAATATTAGTGTTAGTACTCACAGGCTCCTAAGTAACTATACATATTCAAAAAGTTAAAATCAAATTATCATAATTTTTTTAAATTCTGAGAAAAAAAGATATTTGTCAATTTTAGATATCCTAGGCAAAATCTGATAGCAGTGAATAGATGGAGCTTGTTTCCTGGACTCAGAGGAGATAAATTACTGGGGCAATAAAAGTATTTAGAGAGCTATAGAATTAATTTATAAATGGAAAGTTTTTACGGTCTCCAGGAAATGTCTACCTGTATTTTTAGTCCCAATATTTCTTGTTTTTTTAAACTACACAGGAAAGAGGTGTTAATAATTAACTATTAAAATTAATTAATATATTAATCAACACTTCTGTGCACTTATGTAAATAAAATCAGTCAAAAAGAGAAAAATATGAAAGTAATGAAAAAATCACAGAATTGCTGAATAACTATATTTCATTACATCTGTGCCTTAAGGAAGAGAAATAAACCAAAGAAAGAATGAGGAAAAAAGTGAAAAAAACTGTCAACTCGTCCTCATCTCTCCTATCTTTCATCATGACTAACATACTATATCCCAAAACATATCACACAACATATCCTACCATACTAATGTCCAAAAGAGATCTTAAATTCCTCAAGCCTTGCATATTGAGAATCATGAAAAACAGAAAATGCTAAAACGTTTGCATTCTGAAGTAAGAGATGTCTTGTGTTTAGTTTTATCATATCTAACTTACATTTCATATGATCAGAATCTATAATTTCTAAGGAACAAACTGAACTTGAGATTTTGCCTTTAAATTTTGCCTGAATATTTTTATTCAGAGAAGCAGTGTCATAATAATTGGTCTTCCTTGCAAGGACGCAACTAAAAATATAACTCAGTACTCAAATCTGTCTTTGACACAGTTTGTTAATAATTATTCAGAATAGCACACACAAATGCAGATGCTCCTTCCCAAATCTAGTTAGGCCTACCACGTTTGTGCTGTTCTCTTAGCGGTAGTGGATAAAAGATGCATTCATTCACCTTTCACTAAGGGGATATTCTAACACATTTCAGGCTTTAAAAACTTCACTGACGTACAGGCCCTTGAAATTTAATTGGCTTTCTCTGCAACCTCTGATATTTTGCATGTTCCTACGGTATCTATGATACCTGCTTTTCAAGCTCACCATATTCTATCAGCAGGATATCATCAATCTAATAGACCAGTATGAGGCCTTGGTCTTGAGAGATGATCACCTTCCCTGTAAACTCAATTGGGACAGTCGAGGAGTTGATGTAGACAGATGGGAGAGTGAAATTTTACTGCCATGCATGCTGGGTGAAAACAAATTTTACTACCTTTATCTGTTCATTGTTTGCAGGGGGTGGGAGTGTATTGTCAGATTGCAGGCTTTTTACCAGTTAAAATCAGGAACTATTTTAATTTTCTTCATTAATCATATTTTGAACACAATTCCATTTAGACTCACTGTCTGATTAGGTTTGTAATCCAATGCCATTTTTACCAGAACACTCTGTGTTTTTCTCAGGAGGAGACAGTGAATTAAAAGGGTATTGGAAGGAATCACTAATGTTGCCATTTAGTCTTTGATTGTAGAACCGATCTCTGTAATTCACCCATGTGGCATGAAACTCTACAATTCACAATACTGCTTTGGGTCACTCTTCTGGCAAGGAGGGCTTAAGCCAGGGCGGTTCTTCACACACAGTAGCTGTTACTCCGTTTGTCAGTAATGGTTTGCCACTGATGTCTATTTCAACTGCTTAGTAAAGATCTGGAAACATACCTACAACATAGGATCCAAAGGATACAGGTTTAAATGATTTTTGTGAAAACTCCACTTATCTGATCTCTGATCTCTATCTGAAGCATTCTGTGTCCAGTTCAAGGCAATATCCTATACATTCTGAAAGTTCTTGTGCCATTTTACAGTTGCTTTACAACATGACTGCTGGGATCTTTGGAGATGATTTGGAGAAAGATTTATAATCTTCTAATTCAAACAATACTCAGCATGCCCCTAGGGCAATACTGACCCCAGTTACCAGAATTAGATCCTTGGTTTCCTTTCCTCTTTAGGATCTTAGCTTGCAATACCTCATTAGTAGTTCTTTGATGCTTTTAAGAGAATGTTTTTATGTTTTGTCCTGATTTTTTTTTGTACTCTTTATTTAAGAGTTAAGTGTAAAAGTACAAAATTTACTTAAACTTAAATTATCTACTAGTCATCTCAAGAATTTTAAAATTGGAATATAATTGGAATTTTTTTAAAAAATACAATATCAGAGGATTTAACTATATGTACTACATCAAATCCTCTCTTTCCAAAAATTTGCATATCTCTACGTGGACTTCAGAATTTTAACTATTTAAATAAGTCTTACCTTTTTATTTATATAAAAGCTCTCTTCATGTTTCCCAATAGTATATGTTGGGATTTGATCATTTTGCTTTTTATGAAAGGTGTCACTTTTTTTTTTTACTACATTCTGTAAGTATGTTCTGTTTTTACATAAATTATCTTATTCTCTCTTTTTACTAAATTTTATTTGGGATAGAAGAATAAAACTATATCGCATGTTGGAGTGCGTGGGTGGCTCAGTCGGTTAAGTGTCCAACTGCTGATTTCAGTTCAGGTCATGATCTCACAGTTCCTGCTTGGGATTCTCTCTTTCCCTCTCTCTCTGCACCCCCCCCCCACTCATTTTCTTTTTCGCTCTCTCAAAAATAAACTTTAAAAAAAGCTATATCACATGTTATATTCAGCCATATCCAAGTGGTTTATAGTTTGCGCTGTAAAAAAAGCCTTATAAAAGAAAGAGAAACAATATAGATATATATTTAGTTGTAAGAATAGGGTAGGCCAATTTATGCATATAGACAAAGGAAAAATTGAAAGAGGAATATATTTTGTTTAAAAAAATAACAGAATTCCTTATATAAGGAAGAAAATTAGAAAGAAGATAAGTCACATGAATTCTATTGATTAAGACAAGAAAATGAGAGAGGGAGAAATTAAAACATTGAACGTATTCTCCTCATCTTATTTGATAAGTATTTTCCCTGGAGGGTGAGATCTGAGATATGAGTTTATTGCTCCCTAAAGCTATGATTTAATATTTGTGTCTCCCCCAAATTCATATGTTGAAATCCTAATGAGATAATATTGAAAGAAGAGATCTTTGAGAGTTGGTGAAGTCATGAGGATGGAGTTCTTATGAATGCAATTAGTGCTATGATAAAAGAGACCCTATGGAAGCTCCCTAGCCCCTTCCACCACCATGTGAGGACAGAGTAAGAAGTCCACAGTCTGCAATCTAGAAGAGGGCCTTCACTAGAATCTCATGATGTTAGTACCCTGGTCTTGGACTTCCAGCCACCAGAACTGTGAGAAATAAATTTCTGTTGTTTATAAGCTGCCCAGTCCATTGTATTTTGTTACAGCAGCCCGAAGATAAGATACCTAGTAAGATACCTACTAAGATACCTAGTAAGACTCAATCTCCCTTACCATTCATAGTATAAGCATCTCTTAAAACTGAAGATGATTTTAGGAGTTATCGATGCAAAAAATATTTATATAAATGACATGGACTTAAACTCATTGATCATTGATCATTTTGAGTCACTAATTGAAAGAGACTATGTCTTCAAATGCTGAAGAAAAAATATATGTGTTAGAATCATTGAGAGATGATACTGTACTGCCTTGTACCTTATGAAAAGGAATAACCAAGAGAATGTTGATTATTAGAAATTTTTATTTTATGATCAAGTAAAGAACTTAAGCATTATACATGATAATACCACTGAACATGTAAAACAAAAGACATGTGAAATCCTGAAGAAAATATGTGCTCTAGGGGCGCCTGGGTGACGCAGTGGGTTAAGCGTCCGACTTCAGCCAGGTCACGATCTCGCGGCCCGTGAGTTCGAGCCCCGCGTCAGGCTCTGGGCTGATGGCTCAGAGCCTGGAGCCTGTTTCCGATTCTGTGTCTCCCTCTCTCTCTGCCCCTCCCCCGTTCATGCTCTGTCTCTCTCTGTCCCAAAAATAAATAAACGTTGAAAAAAAAAAAAAGAAAATATGTGCTCTAAAAATTTATATGAAAGTGGTATATATAACACTAAATGTAAAAAAAAAAAAAAAATTAAAGCTATGAATAGTAAATAACAAAGGAGATGCATAAGTTGATAATTGACATATGAAAACAAATATTCAATTTCAGTATTGTCACTGAAAGATGAATTAAAAGGAAAATGAGAAAAAAAGTATTTTCTTCTTCAAAGTCTATAAATGCCCCTACCACAATAGCCACATTTGGTTAGTTCAGGATTGAAGACTCATCCAAGTTGGGACATAAGTGCCTGCTTAAAAATTTGGGTCTTAGGACTCAGACACATAATCTTTTTCACAGATTTTTAAATTCTTAAGACATAAAATTTAAAACTTTTGGCAGTCATAATACAGCCATGTGGAGACAGCTGATTATATTATTAAAAAAAAAAAAAGAAAAAGAAAATTGCCATGCAAAAAGAAACTGAGATAAGAAGTAAGAGGGAGCTCAAAATATATTTGATTTGTTGGTTCCCAATTTTTAAGAGCCTATAGTAAAACTTGATTCTCTAACTCTGTGTTGGATTCTACAACTCAAAGCCTTCTCCGTTTGATTAAGTTATGAAGGGGAGCAGAATATGCCACCCCAAACTGTGTCACTTTGGCTTGTGGATTATTTTGAACTGAAAGCAATCAAGGGCCAACAGACTCAGGAAAAATTTTTACCTCTCCCTTAACTGCCTAAGAGATTTAGATAGGGGACTATCTCAGAAAGAGAGCTATTACCAGAGATAACGTTTTTATCTGAAAAATTTATCTGGATGGCAGGGAAAAGATCTGATTAACAAACTCCTCTGATCTTCCTGTGAATTGCTCTCTTTCCCTTTGAAGCCCCAAGACCCTTTCTCATTCCTTAGCTCAGGGTGGAATATAAGCCTCAATTGCCTAACTGCCTTTGGATCTCCTATTTTTATGGGGCTTCTGTATGTACAAAATTAAATTTATTTTCTTCTGTTAATCTGTCTTATGTCAATTTAATTATTAGACCATCCAAAGAGCCTAAATGAGAAAAAGGAAAAGTTTTCCTCCCCTACAGTCACATTAGTTGAGTTTCTATTATTTGCAACCAAAAGCATTCAAATGATCAATTCCTAAAATCAAGTTTTAAATAATTATGGAGAAACATGATAGCATAAAAAGTGTCTACGATATTTGACAACATTAAAAAAGCATGTTGTAAAATATTAGGTGAAATTTGATAAATATTTATTTAAAAGTTTCCATATCAAAGTTTACATAAATTAATGATAGTATTTTATTGATGGTTGTCTCTGGGTATTGCAATACAGTATACTTTTATTCATTGTGTATTTTTATATATTGCTTTTGTTAATTATTGCTTACATAAAATTAGGACATATAAGGGACTAAAAAATTAGTTTGTTTAAACAGAGTCATCTCAGGAGTCTTATTTGATTCAACACAAAATTTAGACTGCCTGGAACAATGAAAAGTGAGAATATTATTCTAATATCCTCATAATTATGTTCCAAAAGTTGATGGAAGGAAATAGTTTGCAGCGGTCTCTCTGAGAACATCAGAACCTCTGCTCCTCTCTAGATATGATGGAAAGCAAATTTCTTTGAGACCAGAGACAAAGACATGTTATTATGGACCTAAACTTATGGTACCAGAAATTCAAGGTAACATCAGGAAAAATCACGATTTTCCACAAGATACTTCTGAATATTTTGCTCAGTTAGCTACCACATATTTTACTCTGAGACTATGATCAGACATGAATTTAGCTAAAAAGCCTTCAAAGTGATTATCAGCCATCTTCCATAACTATAGAGAAATGTAAGTAATGTTTACGAAGATTAATTTCGAGTGACTAGGTAAATTTTCAAAAGACAAAAGCTGTACAATACACTTCAATTCACTAAAAAAAAAAAAGAAGGAAAAAAATAGCCCCAATGAATATTAAAATTCCCATCTGAATTTTTCATTTCACATTTGTATTTCTTCCAAAGCACTTATCTCAAATGCGTATGTATGTATATATATATGTGTATGCATTTATATATACAGAATGTCATACTTCTGTGTGTGTGTGTGTGTATACACATGTGTGTGTGCGCGTGTATTTATATATATATGATGCATTATTTTCACTATTTCTTTCCTTCATGAGATTATAAGCTACGTGATAACAGAGTTGTTACCCATGTTACCTACTACTCTCCCATTGTCTCTCACAATGTCTCACAAAATTTTGTCTCATTAAATATTTGATGAACAACTGAAATTATATTCCTACTTCTCTATTTTAATATTCTCTGAACATATCTTATTCAACCACTCCAATACCATTCTTATTCAACATATTCTTGAACTTTTGCCTTCCTAATTTCCCAAATTCTCTCGTGCAAATATTTCTATATTTACTAAAAGAATCTAAACCCCTGTGCTCATTAGTGTTTAACAGTATCTTCAACTCCATTTCATTATCTCAAAGTTAACTCTGGCAAAAAACAAGTAATGTTGATGTGACAGTCACTTACTGTCTCTTTTTATAAGGCTGTGTAATCCTTTATTTTTGTATCTTCAGAATTTATTATGTAAAAAAAATTATCTGGCTAATATTTTCTTGCACCATGGATTCATAAAACTAACATTATAGTATACATATATATTGTCTGTTATTTTATTTTTGTCATGCATAGTGAGTGTCAAGCAGTTTTTCTTAGTCTGATATCTTGAATGTTCCTTAGACTTTTAATAACCCCACTTTCAATAGAAAAAATCAGGCAGATCAGCTGAAAGCCGCTGGGTTTGTTGTTCTGCCAACATGACAAGTTATCAGCATGTTTCCCTCTGTTCTCCATTGCCAGGTTCACTGGTGCCCTTTTCAGTAAATAAGGACAATTCTCAAATTCATTTAAAATAGAAAATGTGAACTTTGCCTTTCCAATAGATTGTGCACTTAAGTACCTTATTATCTTATATCTTTTACCCCCCCAAAAAATTTTTTTAATTTATTTATAGGGGCACCTGGGTGGCTCAGTGGGTTCAAAGTCTGACTATTTTGGCTCAGGTCATGATCACACGGTTCATGGGTTTGAGCCCCACATTGGGCTTCATGCTGATGGTGCAGAACCTACTTGGGATTTGCTTTCTCTCCCTCTCACTCTGCCTGCCCCCCTACTTGCTCTCTCAAAATAAACAAATAAAACTTAAATATATATATATTTATAAAACTAACAGAAAACTGTAATATAAATTTCTTGTGTTTTATGGTACTTCAAGATATCTTGTGCATAGAAAACGGGTGCTTTAGGTCAAATGAAATCTGTAAAATGTGTAGGCTTTCTCATTCTGTTTTGTTTTCCTTTTCATGCTGGTTTTGTTTTGCTTTGTTTTGTTTTACAGCCAACAAACTTCAGAAACTGTTAAGAGAACTATTCATTCAAGCCACATTAGCAGAAATTTGTAAAAAGGGAGGCTAGTTTATAGTTGAGCCACTTCCCCCCGCCAAGAAATGGGGGTTTATTGCAAACCGATTCACATGCTCAGGAACCCATGCAAGGCATTTCAATCAGCTGACAGGGTGAGGTGCAGAGTGCTTCTCTGGACTATATAGAGCTGCAGGCGCAGGACCTGGGTAAGTGCCAGGGTGGGATGAGACAGACTGAGGCTCTCTGGCTAAAGGACAGGAGTGACCAGCATGGGTATTTAATGACACCTAAGCTGGAGTTTGAGCGTTCATAGGTGAAGCAGTTCTGAGATCTGCTGGGCACTGAGCAGCTGCAGTGAGCTGGAGTGTGGACTTGGTCCTTCAGAAGGTGTCAAGTCTCCCCATGGTGATGGGTGTTGACCCAGGTGAGCCACTTTAAAATGTTTTCTTTTAGAAGAGAAATCTATTTCCAAATAATCAACTTGCATGCAATCTGTGCTGTGCTTAATTTTATGTGTAATAAAATAATCTAATAAAAAATGGAGAAGATTTTATTCTTTAGGAAAAAAGTGCATATCTATGGAAATTGTGGATACAGTATCAAGATATAAGTTCAGTCTGATGAGATAGAAACTCAAATAAAAGTGGCCTAAACAAAACATAATTGTTCTCCCTTTCTCACTAAAAGACCAAGATAATATGGCTTTACATATTTCCTGTGGTGGCAGCAGCAATAATGGAAGCTATAAGAATGCCCAGAAATCTTTTAGTACGACCATGTTCGAGGGCTGAGGTTATTTGTTCTAAAGTTGACTCCCCTACCCATTTGCGGGCAAAATTAACAGGAAGCCATACTTCTGCTGTTTGTTTTAGGATGAAAACATGAGTAATATTGAGGTAAGAAATGTTGAAATGAGACACGTGGAATTTAACCATGTAACGTTAGCAACAAAGGTTGTGTTAAAGTTTTTGATCAATTGGTTGTGGAGGGAGGTGTAATTGATTTGATATATCTAAGGACTTTTAGAGGTTATAACAAGAATATATGGATGGGAGGTATAGACCATGACGTGTTGTGATGTTTCATTGGCAATCCATGTCAGTTTTCCATTATTGGGTTTATAATATTCTCCCTTCCAGACAGTACAAGGGAAAAACATGATGGTCATGTACCAAATATATTTCTTTAATGGGGATGTATATCCTGTTTTGTGAATTTTCAAAAGAGGTCCAAAAAGCCCTGGGTTCCAGTGAGATGACTAGCCAGC
Source organism: Leopardus geoffroyi (assembly GCF_018350155.1). NCBI lineage: Eukaryota > Metazoa > Chordata > Mammalia > Carnivora > Felidae > Leopardus > Leopardus geoffroyi. The sequence goes on from NC_059327.1 coordinate 154,333,070, forward strand.
ATAATTATACGGAAGGGTAAAACCCCAAGTTGTACTGGATTTTTGAACTAATAGATCTCTGGGTCCCCAGTTTTCTAACCTAAGGTTTCCAAATAAGGGATTTTCTGTCATTAGGAGATCTGCAATGGATCCAACTAAGGTCAAACCATCCCCCACCTGAAGCCAGAGGTGAGAACATATGGGAATATCGGGTTTAGGATAATCTCCTCCTGATTTGGAGTTTCCTCCTACCCCAGGTGTTTTAATAAAAAGTTGGTGTTTGACAGCCATCAGTGCGGGTGGGGCCTGTAAATATATGGTTTATATACCATTATGGCTGGAAGGGGATACAGAAGTTGCTAAAGGAAAGATTGCTCATAGCACATAGAGGCAGATCTTCAGTGGGAAAGAACCAGCTGTGAAAAAGTTTATGCCATCCACTATGGTATCCATATTTATTACAACCTGTCCACAATCACGAAAGGATGAAGAGGGCCAGAAGGTGGAAGCCAATTGCCTCCAGTGTATCTGGTATCATTGCGGGGGGGGGTGGGGTGGGGGGGGTGGAATCTCCCCAGGTGATAAGATCAAAAATAGGGGAGTTAAGAATACAAGCCCAATAAGTGGTGTTACCTGTCCCAAACGGGTATGCAGAGGAACTCGTATCAATGGAATACCCATGTTACCTTAGAGCTTTTGTTAAGTAATGGTTACGTGAGTAAGCATAGCCAGAGAAAGATTTTCGAGGGTAATAAGGGTCCCAGTAGCCTCAAGGGTGTTCTCAACCGGTGTGGTGATTTTCTTTAGGTCACCCCAGGTCGGTCCAGGAGATTGTATTGTCGTGGTCAAGGGCTCCATCCTTCTCTTCCTGCAAAGCATCTGGGGTGGGGAGGTGGCTGGACTATCAACTGTTGGATTTCTGAAATAGGATTTGTTCATTTGAGGTGCCAAATCATGATATGGGAGGATGGCTTTTGCTGGAATCCGAAGCGGTCTTGTTGGGGATAAAACAGAGGCATATCCCCTTCCCCATGTTAGTAATTCCACTGGACCCTGCCCACTGAGGGCCCTGAAGCTGGTGCCGATGTAGCATCAAAGGTTTAAGCCTGTCCTGCGTGGAAATGAAATATTGTTTGATGGCTATTGAACCTGAAGAGTTACAGTTCTAAAAAATTAAGGGTAAATAAAGTTTTGTGTACTTGCTCTTGTGGGGATGATCTTTTCTCTTGATTCCCCTTTTTTGTTTTAAAAGTTGTGTTTTAAGTAAACTATTTGCTTTTTCTACTATGGCTTGGGCTGTGGGTTGTAGGAAATTATGGTTATATGTTTAATGTTCCAATCGTTGACAAAACTCTTAAGCGTCTTGGAGGTTTACGTGGGCCCACCGTCAGTTTTAATTTGTGGGAGGAGTCCCGTGTCAGCAAAGGCTGAGAGAAGGTGTTTCTTAACATGTTTAACAGCTTCCCCGGTTTGGGCAGCAGCATGAATAAGGCCAGAATAAGTCTCAATAGTTACATGGAGGAATTGTTTTCCAGAGGGTTCATAGTGGGTGACATCCATTTGTCAAATTTCATTGTTGTGTAATCCTCCAGGGTTTATTGCCCCCCAGGGGGATATGTTTAGAATGTCTTTGGCAATCGGGACAGGCCCTGACTAGTTCTTGAGCCTGTGGATAAGAAACATCAAAGGAATGAGCCAGGGCTCTAGCCCCTTGATGAAAGAATTGTGATGCAATAGCCCTAGAAAGAGTATCAAAGGGCACCACCAATCTATTAGCATGATCACTTCCCTCAGTAAGGAGGCCAGGGAGACCAGAATGAGATCCAATATAGAAAATAGATTTGATCAGTTGCTAATTGCGTTAGCTTTTGTAAATGTCTGAACATTTCCAAGAGCTGTTTATGGTTTCCATCATGGATGAGGGCAGTTTCTAACCTGTATATAGTTTCTACAATCTTAAGAGGAATCAGCTGTTAGGTTTAGGGGCTGGTGGGAAGAATGATGAAAGCTACAATTGCAGCAACTAATTCAGCTCTTGAGTAGAGCAATGTTTAAGGGTAAGGAAGTTCTTTCAGATACCTTTTTCTTACCAGGTGATTGAGCCTTTGCCTGACTTTCCTGAGCCATCCAAAAACAGGTTTATAATGTCAGGTATAAGGGTTGCAGAAAGGATAGAAGTGGAGGCAAGAGGGAGGAGTTGAAAGCCCTGTAGTATTTTGCCATGGGGTATGGAAAAGCTGCTATCTCCAAGAAAATCAGTCAAAGCAATTTGGAGGGTCTCTGATTATTTATAAGCAGCCTGGACATCAGTTTTAGGCCGGGGTTAATTATATCCGGGTCCTTTCCTGATAGCATCCGACAACCGTGGCGGTCTCGGTCTTGTTTTAAAAGGGCCACTGTTGCTCAAATTGAATACTCTTTTTTTCCTTGTGGGGGGTGGGGAGGGGAATGCACCTGAAAAATCCATTCGATGACCCCAGTGTGAGGGAGGAGCTGACATAACAATCCTGTGGGTCTATGAGGAATATTTAAAATAAACTTGTGCGGAGGTGAGCCATTTTTCAATTTGTGTTAGTTCCAGCTTGTTAGGAGAACATGCGAAGGGAGGAGAGGTTGGCCTCTCCCCCTAATGTGCTAAAAAGATGTTATGATTGATAAGTAGGGATTCCCATAGAAGGGTGGAGCCAATTGACATTGCCTAGGAGTTTTTGGAGATCATTAAGAGTCGTATTATCAGGAATTGAAAGTGATACCCTCTGAGGGAGAATGTTTCTCTGCATAATAAGGAAACCCAGATATTTCCATGGTTCTGTGTTTTTGTACCTTTTCTGAGGCTATTTTTAGTCCTACTTGATTTGCACGTTAAAGTAAGTGTCCATATATCTTTGACAAAACAATAGGACGAATAGGATCCGCTTGTGCGACAAGAGTGGCATCCATGTAATGATAAATGCATCCGGGAAAGCAATTCTAGTAGGGAGTAAGGCACCATCTACAAAATCTTGCCAAATACTCTGGCTGTTTATCATGCCCTGTGGTAGGACTTTTCATTAATATCTCTGTAAAGGTGTCCCAGAATCGATGCTGCAGAGAGAGAAAGCCAACTTTCCTGTATCTACTTCATGTAGGGGGGTAGTAAAAAAGCAGTCTTTTATTTACACATTTTTAATGTTTATTTATTTTTGAGAGAGAGAGACAGAAAGCACACAAGTGGGAGAGCGACAGAGGGAGAGGGAGACACAGAATCTGAAGCAGGTTTGAGGCTCTGAGCTGTCAGCACAGAGCCAGATGGGGGGGCTCAAACCCACAAACCGAGAGATCATGACCTTAGCTAAAGGCAGATGCTTAACTGAGTCACCCAGGCACCCCGCCCCCACCAAAAGCATTCTTTTAGGTCTAGGATGAGTATTTGGTGACCTTTGGGATTGAGGACTAGTTTTGGAAACCCCAGTTGTAATGCCCCCATGGGAATTATACTAACCTTCATTTGTCTGAGGTCATGTAATAGCCTCCATTTGCCTGATTTTTTTTTTTTTTTTTGGAATACAAACTATAGGTGTGTTCCAGGGGCTTTGAGAAGGTTCGGTATGACCGGCTTCTAGCTGCTCTTTAACTAGAAGCTCTTTAACTAGTAGCTTGGCTTGTCGTGGTTTCTCCCCTTTTAATGGCCACTGTTCCACCCAGACTGGTGGTCCAGGGGTTCAACGCAGTTTGAGCGGCGGGAGTGTGAGAATCAAGTAAAGCAGAGAAACAGGGACTGAAGTGAAACAAAGTGAAAGCGGAAACGAAACCTCCCGGTGATTTTCCTAAATTGACCTTTGTCGGAGGCTGCACGGCTAGTCCAGAACCGCCTATTTTCCCACACCCGGGTTGAATATCGGCTGTCCTCTCCCTTCCCCAGGCTTTGGAGGGTCTGTCTTCGGCCGCACAGGGGCACCACTTGTCGAGCTGCTTGTGCCACGTGACACTGAAAGGATTACCCAGATGCCACGTGACACTGAAAGGATTACCCAGAATCCAAATGGGTTTGGAATAATGAGAGGTCCCGAGGGACTCTCCCCTCACCAAGAGACGGCTTGGGTGCGCCCCGGACCTAGGTAGCTCACTTGTATTTATTGGGGAGTGAACAATAGTATGTGGAAATGAAAGCAGAAAAATAAGTTAATAAATCACATGAGATATACCATGCATAACTCTAGCTACGCATATACATTAGCAAACTCAGGTAGAATGCTCCGGCCAAGTAAGGGGTATGGGTGGGCTCGACATCCTTGGATAATCTAAACACTTCACCTGGAAGGAAAAAATTCCTGCTGTTTTCAGGCAGCGTATACTGTTACCTGCATGTTTTGTTTTTGGCTTGGTTGAGCAGCTTCCGTGTCCAGCGTTCAGCACGCACCGCTCATTCCTTACTTTAATCTCTTCTGTCCTCTGTAGTCCCACAAATTTTCTCTCTTTAAAAGACCATCTCGAGAATTTTTTCTTGATCAGCAGAATTTAAGGTGTTTGGCCGTCCTGTCCACATTCTAGCTAGAAGCCAAGGGAAAAAAAAATGGAAGGGGTGCTTATCTCTTCTAGTCTTAGGGAGGGAGGACTTAGTTGAAAATCTCAACCAGAATCCAATGTTGGAAGTTGTTGAATTACAGCATGTTAAATTCACAAATCTATTTAGGTCACTATGTGAAAGAGTGAGCATATAATGAGAATCTCAAGAAACAGAAAAGGGACTTTTTGATGTATTCAACTGACTCTCCGTAATGTGAATTCTAAACACCACTGACTCTTTCTTGGAAGCAGAAAAACAAAAACAGAAGAACAAAAAACAAAACAAAACAAAAACTTCTCTATTCTGAAGAAAGGTGTTTGAACACTGAAGACCTTGTAAGGAAAACTCATTTGAGGTAATTATCTTGCAAGATAGTGTCCATCTTTTTATGCCTAATCTGTACCACCTATTTTTTTTTTCTTTTAATCTTCAAAATAGCATCAGTAGTCAACCTATGCATCAACAAATATTAAATGTCAACTCTGGTAAGATCTGTATACCAAAATATCTGTAAGATTTTTATGATTAATGTGGTAGAAACATTAGAAGTTTGTGTGGAAATGAACCAAAGAGGAAAGAACATATGATTTTCAATTGGACTGAATTAACTGATAAAGCACATTTGGTCATGAACTTAGATTTCATGTGCTAGCTAATTCAACAAAAGGGAGGTCTTAACTTTTTAGTCAGCTGGATGATTGAAACTTGCATTTAGTTGCAAGTCTGCATTTAAGCTAAAATGCAAAACAGCCTTTAATAAATGTAAATATTATACAGTGTTAAAAAGATAGAAAAAATGAAGCAGATTTAAAGTGCTCTACCCAATCATCAAGTCTTAAATTATGTCTAACTGAGAGGGCTCAGAGAATATGTATTGTCACAGTATATGCATTGGTGAGGAGTATCAGTCTTTTTGAAATGTACCACAGGGATTGTCCTCTATAGGGTAAGATTAAGATAGGAGATGCTCCTATTGAAATGGACTCCCTAATTTACATGAAGAAGGCAGAATCCCAGAACATCAGAGGGAAAGTGGCGGTAATTAATTGCCAGAAAGAAGAGGCAGGTGATGACCACAACGGACATCTAGGTCAGAGTGGCATTCAGAATGGTTAACAAACAGAGATCTTTGGTGTGGCTAAATAATTTCTAGGGCCTACATATAAAAGTGTCTGCTTAATTTGGATTCCTTAAAACCCAAGACTGAGAAAATCTTAGGTGCTAATTATTTATATCAGAGGATACAATCACAGAGAAACAAAAAGGAAGGAAAAAACCCCACAAAGATGCCCATTTTGCCACATCTAATCAGTATTCAGTATTTTGCTAGAGACCCTACAAGTAAAATAATGAAAACAAAGAAATAAATATTGTAACAATCATAAAGGGATTATAATAAATCTGGCATTATTTACATTAGCAAATATGTAAAGTAGAAGCAATCCAAGGTCTAAGAACCAGGATACCCAAATGTTTACAGGTTGAGGAGTTTTGGAGAAACGAGAAAAGGAGTGAGTTGGAGAAGGAATGGACAATAAGGTAACGGGGAGAACTAGGAGACTTTGGCATAACAATATAAATAAGACATAAAGTTCAAAGAGAGAAGCAAGATCAAATATCAAATGCTGTTTATATCTCAACAATATTGCAGATTTTATAAAACTGGAGGTATAAAATCTATAAAAATAATTTTTTTTCTGGAGTGATGGGGCAAAAATCTGAATGGAAAGGGTTGAAGAAAGAATGAATGGAAAATAATGAAAACAGGGAGAACTAGGGTCAGTATGCAATTCATCACTTAATACAGGAAACTTTCATTGTGGAAAAATCCGGTATCAGATGAGACAGCACATCCACGCTGTGACTATCCCAGATAATGGATATGTATGAGTGAGCCTAGTTAGAATACACAACTCTTTCAGTGAGTTTTACTGTTAAAAAGAGAGAGAAGGGAAGAGAAGAGAAGAGAAAGAAGAGAAGAGAAGAGAAAAAGAAAAGAAAGGAAAGAAGAGGAGAAAAGGAAAAGAAAAAGAAGAAAGAAAAGAAAGAGAAAAGAGAAGAAAAGAAAAGAGAAGAAAAAAAAAGAAAAGAAAAAAAACATGGTAGCAACAAGAGGGAATGGTATAGTCTAGACACATTTGTTTTGTTTTGTTATTTGTTTTCAAATGGCTGATATAAGTACATGTTTGTTTGCTGAGGGAGATGAACCTGTAACAGGGAAGAATTATAGATACATGGCGACAGGTCAGAATTATTAGGGGCATTTGCAAGAGAATTCAAGGAAAGTGAGATCTAGTGGACAAAAGGATATTTGCTGGATAAGGTAGAAGCATTAATAATCTACCCATAATAATAGGAGAGAAGTAGAATGTTTGACATAGGTACTGGTTAGGAAGATGTGGAGGTGGAGACGTGGAGAGGTTCTCAATTAAACATGAATTAAAGTCATCACCCAGGGGCACCTGGGTGGCTCAGTCAGTTGAAAGTCCGACTTTGGCTCAGGTCATGATCTTGCAGTTTGTGAGTTCACGTCCCATGTAGGGCTCTGTGCTGACAGTTCAGAGCCTGGAGCCTGCTTCAGATTCTGTGTCACCTTCTCTCTTTGCCCCTCCCCTGCTCACATTCTGTCTCTCTCTGTCTCAAAAATAAAAACAATAAAAAAAAATTAAAGTCATCTTCCAAAAATAAAAATATTAGTGGTGCGGGGTGGCTCAGTCAGTGTCTGACTCTTGAGTTTAGCTCAGGTCATGATCTCACTATCATGAGTTCGAGCCCCGGCTGGTGTCTGCACGGAGTGTGGAGGCTGCTTTGGATTCTTTCTTTCTCTCTCTCTGCCTCTCTCCTGCACTCACTCTCTCTCTCCCTCTAAAAATAAATAAATAAACATTTAAAAACAAATAAATTAATAAATAAATACACAAATAAATAAAATAATGGATAAAATAAAGCTCTGTATCACTGTGAGATAAATGTGTTTAATGAAGTCAATAAAGTTTTAATTAATAATATGGGAAATGTAATCACCTATTAAAAATTAAAAGCTGGTTCACATTATAAAACAAATAACATTTTCTATCATTTGGAGAAAAAAAGAAAATATAATGACACTAGAAATAACATTGTAAAATAGCATACTTTTATGGCAAATAATATATTAATATCTTTCTTAAAGACAATTCTTTTACTTTTTCTTTAAAGTTTATTTCTTTATTTAGAGACAGAGAGAAAGTGTGAGCAGGAGAGAGGCAGAGAGAGAGTGAGAGAGAATCCCAGGCAGGCTCTACTGACAGCATGAAGCCCCACACAGGGCTTGATCCCACGAACTGTGAGATCATGACCTGAACTGATATCAAGGGTCAGACACTTAACCGACTGAACCACCCAGGAGCCCCATAAAGAGAATTCTTTTAAAAAGTGTAAGAAAAAGGAAAATATTGCTGTAAATACATGTATATTACATAAATTATATTATTGAGAAAATTTCAAAGGAATACTTAATACATTATGCAATCCCTTGTAAACAAAAACATTTTAAAATTAAATAGAATATTTGCATACTTAATCAGCAATAATCTTTTAATGAATTACTTTGGTCGGATTATCCACACCCATGCAATACACAAATTGCTGGTAGGCAATTAAACTTAGGAAAAAAGTTCTGACAATTTAGCAAGAACACTCATAACTTTTGATCCAATAAACTTATCTCTATGATTTTGAATCTGTTGAAGTCATCTGAAATGCACACAACTACTAATCTTTAAGGAAATCTTATTTATAGCACTCTTTACAATTGTGATAAATAAGAAAAATAATAAATGCTTAACAACAGAAAGTATGTTAAACAACTATTTATCAATATATCAGAATATTCTACAGGGTTTTTTTAAAGTTTATTCATTTTGAGAGAGAGAAAGAGAGTGAGCATGAGTGGGGGAGGGGTCAAGAGAGAATCCCAAGAAGGCTCCACACTGTCAGCACAGAGTGCAACGCAGGGCTTGAACTCATGAACTGTGAGAAGATGACCTGAGTGGAAGTCCGACTGTTCACTGAGATTTGTTTCATTTTCAAAATAATAATAGTAATAAAATGTAAAAGAGAAAAACCTTGATATTTTATATTTTGAGGAACTTCTGTTATTACCTTGAAATTGTTTATGCTATTTTGCATCTGAAGTTAATTTGAAAAAAATGTAAAAATACATGGGAAAGCCAATCACTGAACAGTCAAATCATACTTAATTTAGGATGGAGCAAACATTTCTCCTAATTATAATAAAGTAAGCGCCATCGCCTAATCTAAAATTCCTTTTGTGGAAGTAGAACCAGCTTCAAAAGTATAGAAGAAAATGTGGCAGCCGACAGTCCCGTCATCCTAAAGCATTGTTTTACGATGTGCCTGTATTTAATAATAGTTCTTTGGAAGCTCATAACCCTTTTTGTGATTTACTATGGTTATCCCTTACACCACCTGTGCATGATATTAATTAAGAACTGGGGATACAGTGTTATAAAAATGAAAAATTTTCTTTGTCATCAGGAAAAAAAAGTGCTGGATAAGTTCTTTGTTCATCTAAGTTTAGTGACGCTCCAACTACTTGTCCCAAGGCTAGCGTTTTATATCTCCTCAGCCTGCAGTAGTAGGTCAGCTGGGAAGTGAAACTTACAAGTCCAATAGCCGCTTGGATGTATAATCATGTGTTTCTGTCCATTTGAATTAAGTGTGCTTAGAGACATCATTGTGGTTTGTGCATCCTTTCAAGCCCAGGATCAAAATAAATAGCATAGACCTAGCAAGACGCAGTACTAGCTGTTAATCTACTAAATAGTCCATTAGTATCTGTCACTTTGGATTAACTGACTGTTTTAATGTTCACCATGTTTTTAAGCACACTGACTTATAGATGGATTTATAGATGGATTAAATGCTTCTTTAATTCCCAGAGTATCCATGTAGACAATTTTATATATTAAAAATATTTTTCTCCACATTAAACCCCATAAAATGGCCTTGTACATGACAAATATTACTTAGAGTGAAGGAACAGGTTTAAACAGTTCCTACTATTTAAGAAATGAAAAAAAATTAAAACAGAAAGTCATTTGGAATAAATTTTATCAATCAACTTTTACTCTCATTTATTAACACTGCTTTTTAAAAAACACACGCTTCTGAGCATTTAAACATGTTAATCCCCCAAACTGGAACACTGATCATAGTTCTATGTTGCTTTAAAAAAATTCAAGTAAAATGTGATTTTTATTTTCAAATTAAACCATAGTATATACTAAAAAGGTAGTCTTTCTCTTCTCCCCTTCAATTCCTACCCCTAAGGTAACCAGTGTTAACAATTTGATGTGTAATTTTCTACTTTTTCTATGTATATACAAATGTAAAACATGCATATAACACATTTATTGGACTTTTTGTATTTGAATTTTAACAAAAATGAGATCAAACTATTATAGTGTCAAGAAAAACATTTACAGTTAATACATTCAACTTATTAATTTTTTTACCATTTAATTTAATTTTTTTTTAATTTACATCCAAGTTAGCATATAGTGCAACAATGATTTCAGGAGTAGATTCCTTAATGCCTCTTACCCATTTAGCCCATCCCCCCTCCCACAACCCCTCCAGTAACCTTCCGTTTGTTCTCCATATTTAAGAGTCTCTTATGTTTTGCCCCCTCCCTGTTTTTATATTGTTTTTGCTTCCCTTCCCTTGTGTTCATCTGTTCTGTGTCTTAAAGTCCTCATATGAGTGAAGTCATATGATATTTGTCATTCTCTGACTAATTTTGCTTAGCATAATACCCTCTAGTTCCATCCACGTAGGTTGCAAATGGTAAGATTTCATTCTTTTTGATTGCCGAGTAATACTCCATTGTGTGGTGTGTGTGTGTGTGTGTGTGTGTGTGTGTGTGTGTGTGTGTATACCACATCTTCTTTATCCATTCCTCCATCGATGGACATTTAGGCTCTTTCCATACTTTGGCTATTGTTGATAGTACTGTTACAGACATTGGGGTGCATGTGCCCCTTCAAAACAGCACACCTGTATCCCTTGGATAAATACCTAGTAGTGCAATTGCTGGATCATAGGGTAGTTCTATTTTTATTTTTTTTAGGAACCCCCATACTGTTTTCCAGAGTGGCTACACCAGTTTGCATTCCCATCAACTTATTGATTTTAATAGCCACATAATATTCTGTAATTTACTATTAATACATTTTCTGTTGATTTACAATCAGATTTGCAACAATGCTGCAAAGTAAACCATATATGTGGGTGTGCATGTATGTATGTATTCATATGTTCATTTATTTCTGTAGGTTAGATTAATTAGGTAGTAATTGCTTGGTCAAAAGTACATACGTTTTTAATAGATACTGTCAAATAATTTTCAACTTACTAAAGGAAATTTACATTACTACCAGAATTGTATGGGAAACTTCATTTCTTCATGTATACTGCAGTAAGGAAAATATGAAAATATTTTTTCCATGCTTTTTAAAAAGTGGATTTGTATGGCAGGCAGCATGGAATTTATTCGGATTATAAATTAAGAGAGAATTTAAGAAAAATATATTAGCTCAGGTAAATTTTGCATTTTTACATAGAAGTTTGTTATACAAGTTGAATTTTATGCAAATTTTGAGAATTCTACATTATATTAAAATTTAAGAAATTTAACAGAGCAAAAGTAATTTTAATCACTTCCTAGTGTGAGTTCTGGAAAAAGGAATGAAAAACACTTTTTGGACAAGGCTCATCTGAACTGAAAAATTGGGACCAAAGCACTGATTTGTATATTCTCACCATCTGATATAAATAAATCATAACAAGGTGAGATGGCGTTTAAAACACGTAAGTACAGAATTATATACATTAGAATGAAAACCCGAATAAAATAATACTAGCAGCAGCTTTGTTGATGTCAATTACTTTACTGGGATGATACATCCTGTGGAGCAGCTTTCAAAATTCGTCTTTAAAATGCTAATAGAGGGTTTCTCAATTATAATAGAGCAGTTTGATTATAATTATAGAACTTTGGATAGGAAAATTCAGACAGAGGTCATCAAGTTTATAATTGGAAGATAATTGTATTTGACATTGCATTGAAGTCAATAAGGATAATTATTGTCATTAAAATGGTATTAAAACCATTAAAACCTTGTAATTTTAAAGGCATAACTTTCAAATTTGAATATTTTGAGCATTTTCCTGGATGTGAAAAAAACTATTTTTCTTTTTAAATTAACATACACAATAGTATAGAACACATTTACTTATTTCAAGATATTAAAACTATGCGAACAATTTTATGAAATTCCAGGTTAATAAAAACCAAGTAGTCACTGGGATCCAAATATTCATTCATTTACTACAACTTAAATGAAATTTAATAGACCTCTGTCTTGCTTATATATACGCATGCTGTATTTTGCCTGTTCTTGGATACTAAAATGTTGTAATATTTAAACATAATTAAATATTTCTCTTACCTACATTTGCTATCAATATGAAACTCTACATGTACTTAGAATGAGTGCATCTTTACAGTAACAATAAAAAATGAACTAAAATGATTTTAGTAGTTAGGAATGTAACAATTCAGGATTCCATAGTTGAGCAGAGATGCCCATCCAGATTCAAACTGAAATAATGAACATACTATAAAAATATAGGGGAAAGGGGGGGAAATCTGTGTCATTCTTTAGAAAACTTAGATATCATTCAGAGGTCAGCATCTTCAAAGGAATTCTGCCAAAAATGGAGAAGGAAACACAATGAAGGAAGACTGAAAAATGAATCATTCGTTTTCATTTTAAGAAAGTGATTAACATCAGAAGATATGAGTTTAGATTAGGATACAACCTCTCTAAGTAATTTAGAAGGACCAAGAGTTGATCTGAGTATGAACTCTGTGAAAGCTTTTAAACACATCACTTAGAATAATTTCCAACAATGTAACAATGTTTTTCAAAAGGTTTATGCTCAAAGCTGCAAAAGCCAAACAAAGATTCCCTACACATAATGCTCACTTGGTGGCCTTGTTCCTAGGTATGTCATATCTTTTAAATATGGGAAGTAGAATTGCAAAGCAAGCCAGATAAACCTGATGTTATAACTTGCGTGGTTAGGATATGGTAAAATGATTATCAGAGTATGTGTCGTTCCTGCAGAAACTATTGCAATTACCTCTTCATTATTCAGGGTTTGGGTTCAGCTCCTGTAAAACACCATTTTAAACTTGACAAAATTTTATGATTCGTTCGTTTAAAGTCTAGATAAGCAACAGACAAACATCAGGGTCCTAAATTATTTATATCTTGTGGCTTTTCCATCTTCAACATGTGGCATCTGCTGTCATCCCTAATAAATGTTTCAACTCCCACCATCAATTCCAGCAAGTAGAAAGGAGCAAGCAAATCAAGACACGGGTGCATCCATTTTCTTGAAAGGTAGGACCCAGAAATAGCACCACTTTACTATTTTATTTTATTTTATTTTATTTTATTTTATCTTGTTTTGTTTTTATTGTGGTAAGAACACTTAACATGAGGTCTACTCTCTTAATTTTTTAAGTATGCAATACTTAATACTTATTGTCTATAGGTACGATGTTGTATAGATGTACGATGTTGTTTAGAGCTCATTCATCTTGCTTAACTGAAACTTTATCAATGTACACATATCACTTTTGCTCCCATTCCATTGGCCAAAATTTGGCCCTATGGTCCCAATTAGACATAAGGGAAACTGTAAATGTATTGGTGGAGGGGTAGAGGGTGGAAGGGAAGGGTGATATAGCCCTGTGGTAAGCTCACATTCTTCTTTTATTTTTTCTTTTCTCTTCTTTCTTTTCCTTTCTTTCTTTCTTTGTTTCTTTCTTTCTTTTCTTCTTTTTGAGTCAAGGCAGACTATGGAGTAAGATGTCAAGAATCAAGGCCTAGCTTCATGTCTTACCACATGTTTAATTTGGGGGAATATACTTAACTTCCCTATGCTGGTTTCATCATATGTAAAATGGAGATAATAATAGTATACCTTATAGGATTGATATGAGAAATGTATGGAGTTATTATTGATAAAGATCCCAGAAGAGTACCTGGAATCATACCTGCCACATTACCATGGAAGAAGAGAAATGACTGAAAAAAACACTACACAATACTTAGTTTTTGTGATAGTGGTGTTTGTTTAAAATATGCCATAAATCATGGGCAACTTTGAACCCTTACTAAGATACAGTGATTCAGGTGCTAACAACCCACATACACTTACACAGTCACACATGCACACTTTCCCTCTCTCTCTCTCTCTCTCTCTCACACACATGTTCACACACACACACACACACACACATATGCACATGTACACACAAACATTTGTCATTCTTATGATTGAATCTTGGGAAAAAGTAGCCAATGATGTAATAGCCTTATTATTTAGAACTATATTTGTCTCCAGTAAAGCCATAGGCCTAGAAAGACAGAGCACAGTAAGATCAAGTTTTGGAATGTGCGGTGCATATTTTGGATGCTTTGAAATCACACTTTGAAATCCAATTTGCGCTCCATCAATTCTCTAATAGAAAAATAAACAAATAAACAAAACAGGAGCCTAATGATATTTAACTCATAGAGAGAAGTTACTAATCACATCCATGGCCTGTCATAACAGCCTGAGAGATTGTCTGGACCACAGATGTATCCTTATTGGGTTGGGGAGAAGAATATTAAGTGAATGTTTAGTTGGCTTGGGTTGTAACTTCAATGTCACCTAATAAATAAACATTCCTTTCAAGTCTGTATTATTAGAGCCTGATGTTAAAAGGTTTCAATTTTGGGGGCACCTGTCTGGCTCAGTTGGTTATGCATCTGATTCTTGGTTTTGGCTCAGGTCTCCCTCCCAGTTCAAGCCCAGAGTCAGGCTCCAGTCTGTCAGGGTGAATTCTCTCTCTCTCTCCCTCTCTCTCTCTTTCTGCCTTTCTGTTGTTTAAGTGATACAGCACAATAATGCTGTTTACATGTTTAACTTATATTTTGAAGATACATATAACTTTACCTGAAATGTATATTTTGAAATAAAATTTAAGAGGAAAGATTGTAGTACACAATACCTACAGCAAACCCCACCAAGTCACTAAAATACTTAGAGATGTTGAAATGCAAAGTTACTTAAAATAAGTTTTCAAAATCATTAATTAAATGGTATGTGTGTGTGTGTGTGTGTGCACATATGTATGTGTATTCATCACTTATAATCATCTAAACCCAAATTTGGCAGACATTTTCATTCTCTACTTTGTACAAAACTCCAAACAGCTTAATAAATAAAATAATCAAAAGTGTTTTCTTTTCATCTTAACTCTGCTCTTTTTATTTGTATAACTAGTCTAACAGCCTAGAACTGTAGTTGGCAGAAGTTGGTTAGAAGGATGTATGACATCAAAGTTAAGCAGTATTTAATGAGATCTAAATTCTTCTCTATGATCTTCTCAATAGCAAACAAAAGAGTAGTCAGATGAAATTCAAATGAAATACCTACCATGCTTGCCTCAGAGTAAGTCAAACACAATCTTTTATTTGGTTATTTTATCTTTTACATATTTGGAGTAAACAGAGATATTAAGACTCAGAGATAAGAGCAAAAGATAATGTCATCTTATCTACACTGTTTTGAAAGTCAAACTGATCAAATGAACTGAAATGTTTCTAAGAGAATGTATGCAAATGTAAGCTATTGTTTCTAAGAGACATGCATATATAATTTACTTTCCTTAGAAATTTCTTAGAGGATATTGCTAATGCTTAAATTTATTTCATTGTCCCAAATAAAGCAACTGCAATCTAAAATCCATAGTCTAAGCTTCCATTTTAGAAAAATCGAAACTGAGCAAATCAAAGCCAAAGTGAGCAGAAAAAACTGGTAGTAAAAATTATAGCAGCAATCCATGCAACTGAAAACAGGAAATCAATAGAGAAAATCAACAAAGCTGAAAACCAATTCTTTGAGAAGATCAATAAAATCAATAAGATTCTAGCCAGGCTAAGAAAAAAGGAAGAAAAGGAAAAGATGCAAATTACTAATACCAGAAATGAAAGAGGGGATGTCACCACAGATCGCTTTGACAGTGAAAGTGTAATAAAGGGAAACTATGAACAACTCTATGCCCACATACTTGTAACCTAGATGAAGTGGGCCAATTCCTTGAAGACACAATCTGCCAAAATTCACACAAAAAGAAACAAACAATTTGAATAGGCCATGTCTATGAAATCAAATCTATAATTAATAATTTTCCAAAACAGAAAGCACTAGGCCCATGAATTCACTGATGAATTCTGCCACACATTTAAGGAAGAAGTCATACCAACTCTACAGTTTTTCCAGAAGACAGAGGCAAAAGGAATACTTCCCAACATCCCATGAGGCCAGTAATAATCTAAAATCAAAACTAGGCAAAGATATTACAAGAAAACTGCAGAATGATGTCTTTCATGAATGTAGATACAAAAATCTTCAAGAAAATATTGGCAAAACAAATCCAACATGTATAAAAAGAATTATACATCACAACCGTGTGGATTTATGCCAGGTATGCAAAGCTGGTTCAACATTTGGAAATCAGTTAATGTAATTCATCACATCAATAGGCTAAAAAAGAAAAATCACATGACCATATCAACAGATGTAGAAAAACACTTCATAAAATCCAAGTAAAATCTCTCAGTATGGAGCACCCAGGTGGCTCAGTAGGTTGAGCCTCCAACTTTGGCTCAGGTCAAGATCTTGTCATTCATGAATTCAGGCCCCATGTTGGGCTTACTGCTGTCAGTGCAGAGTCCACTTCTAATCCTCTGTCCCTCTCTCTGTCCCTCCATGCTTGTGCTCTCTCACTCTCTCTCAAAAATAAATAAACATTTAAAAAAATCTCTCAGTAAGCTACAAGTAGCGGCAGAACTTCCTCAATTTGATGAAGAACATCTACAAAAATCTACAGCTAATACCATACCTAGTGGTGAGAAAATAGAAGCTTTCCCACTAAGATCAGAAACAAAGCAAGATGGGGCACCTGGGTGGCTCAGCTGGTTAAGCATCTGACTCTTGATTTCAGCGTAGGTCAAGATCTCAAGGGTTTGTGAGATCAAGCCTCACATCAAGCTCTGCACTGACAGCACAGGGTCTGCTTGGGATCCTCTCTCTCATCTCCCTCTTCTTTCAAAATAAATAAGTAAAAACATGAAAAAAAATTTTAAAGAAAGAAGGTGAGGCCCCTGGGTAGCTCAGTAGATTAGGCATTTGACTTGGGCTCAGGTCATTATCTTGCAATTAGCAAGTTCAAGCCCTGCATTGGGCTCTGTGCTGACAGCTCAGAGCCTGGAGTTTGCTTTAGATTCTGTATCCCCCTCTCTCTGCTTCTTCCCTGCTCATGCGTTCTCTCTCTCTCTCTCTCAAAAATAAATAAACATTAAGAAAAAGAAATTAAAAAAAAGAAAGAAAAAAAAGATGCCTGTTCTTACCACTCCTTTCCAACATTGTACTAGAAGCTCAAACTAATACAATTAGACAAGAAAAGGAAATGAAATGTATACAAATTAGAGAGGAAGAACTAAAACTGTCTTGAGTCATAGATGACATAATTATCTATGTAGAAAATCAGAAAGAGTAATAAAAAAAAGTCTTGGAACTAAAACAGCAATGAATGACTAAAATTTGAAATAAAAAATTAAATGCCATTTGTATTAGCACACCAAAAATAAAATATTTAGATGTAAATTTAACAAAATATGTATAAGATATATATGACAAAAACTAAAAAGACACTGAACAAAATCAAAGAACTAAATAATGGAGAGACATTCCATGTTCACAGATAGGATAATTCAACATTGTCAGAATGTCAGTTCTTCCCAATATAACCTATAGATTCATTGCAACTCCAATCCAAATTCCAGTTATTTTGTAACAAACTGATGCTAAAGTTTATAGGGAGAGGCAAAAGACCTGAAAGAATCAATTAAATATTTAAGGACAAGAACAAAGTCAGAAAACTGGCACTACAAAACATCAAGATTATAAAGCTACAGTAATCAGGACAGTATGGTATTGATGGAAAAAATAGAAAAATCAGTGAACAGAATAGAGAGCCCCAAAATAGACCCACATAAATATAAGTAACTGATCTTTCACAAAAGAGCAAAAGCAATACAGTCGAGCAAAGAGCCATTTCAACAAATGGCTGTAGACCAACTGGACACCTATGTACAAAGTAATGAGTCTAGACACAGACTTTGCACCCTTTTCCAAAATTGACTCAGAATGGAACTTAGGCCTACAGGTAAAACACAAAACTCCTATGAAACTCCTAGAAGATAAGATCAGAGAAAACCTAGAGGATACTGGGCAGAATGATAACTTTTTAGATAGGACAATAAAGACACAATTAATGACAGGAACAATGATAAGCTGGACTTCATTGAAATTAAAAACTCATGCTATTCAAAAGATAATGTCAACAGAATGATAAAGCAAGCCACAGACTGGGAGACAATACTTGTAAGAGAAACACCTTATAAAGAACTATTATCCACAGCACACAAAGAACTCTTAACAAAATGAACAATTTGATTTAAAAAAATGAGCAAAAGATTTTAATGATTCATCACTGAAGAAGATATACAGATGGCAACTAAGCATACAAAAACATGCTTAATGTCACATGTCATTAGTGAGTTACAAGTTAAAACAATAGTGAGATATCATTACACACCTACTAGAATAGTCAAAATCCAAAACACTGTCAACATCAAATGCTGACAAAGGCGTGGAGCATCAGGAACTCTTATTCGTTGCTGGTGGGATTGCAAAATGGTACAGCCACTTTGGAAGACAGTTTGGTGGTTTCTTAAAAAACTAAATCTATTCTAACCATACAACCCAGCAACCACACTCCTTGGTACCTACTCAAAGGAGCTGAACACTTATGTCTTCACAAAAACTTGCACATGGATATTTATAGGAGTTTTATTTATAGTTGTCCAAATTTGGAAGTAACCATGATGTCGTTCACAGACAGATGGATAAATAAACAGTAGTACATTCCGACAATGAAATATAATTTAGCACTAAAAAGAAATGAGCTTTCAAGCCATGAAAAGACATGGAGGAAACCTCAACGAATATACTAAGTAAAATAATCCAGTCTGAAAAGGCTACATACTGTATGATTCCAACTATATGACATTCTGGAAAAGGCAAAATTGTGGAGACAGTAAAAAGATAAGGTGCTAAGGGTTAGCAGGGAGAGAGGGATGAATTAATGAAGCACAGAGGATTTCTAAGACAGTGAAACTCTTCTGTATGGTACCATAATGGTGATTACATATCATACGTTTATCTAAACCCTTGGGATGTACAACACCAAGAGTGAGCCTTAACATAAACTATGTACTTTGGATGATAATGATGTGCCAGTGTAGGCTCATGGATTGTATCGAATGAACTACTGTAGTGAGCGAGGTCAGTAGTACGGGAGTTGTGCATATATGAGGACAAGACATCTATGGGAACCCTACACTTTCTACTCAATTCTCCTGTGAATTCAGTAATGCTCTAAAAATAAAGACTATTAACTAAAAGCATTTTAATTAGTGGATTTTGTCTGAATTAACCTGGCCTCCATTTCTTTTCTATTATCCCTCAGTGATTTCTTTGATGAGGAAACCAACTTATAAAACAGAAAACAATGTCTTTTAACTGCAAGGGCTTCTGTAAAGTATTTACTTTCTTACAAGACTAGCATTCTACCACTCACACCTGCTGTTTATAGACCCAAAAGGTGAATCTAACTAAAACACCACAAAATGAACTGATAGAAAGAAATATTAAAACTAACAAATTTATCTTAATTTTAGAAGTTTTATACTATATCATGTTTTTCCCCCTTCTTAATGCTATGCTTTGGCATAAAGAGTCATTAATTTATTCATGTGTGTGTTCAACAATCATTTCCTGACTTCCTACTTGATGTAAAACACAGAGGCACTGAGAATGCTTTAGTGAGTAAGCAGAAAGAAGCCTGCTTGTAATGAGCTCAGACTCCTCCCAGTTGGAAAGAGTTCGCTCAGAGGATTACACAATTTATGGGAATAGAAGAAAAAAGTATTAGAACTCTGATTTGCATACATTTCTTATTATCCTTATTATCCTTTTATTGTTGTTTATGCTTCAGAAGGTAAATATATATATATACCTATATATACACACATATACATATATATGTGTGTGTGTATATATATATATATATATATATATATACACACACACACACACACACATATACATACACACACACTAGAATTCTGGCTCCTGTACAAATATATAAATATATATGCAGATATATACATCTTCATAGATAGCAGATTCACTTTTTTTCCCTCTGTATGATGAAATAGGTTTGGTCTTACATAATGAGACAGACCTGTAAGCAAACACAATACACATAATTACAAATTGACACATTCTATGAATGCAAAGAACAATGCTCCTAGAGCAAATGTAAAGGGTGTGGAAAAATGTCCCAAGCAGATGGAACAACATGTATAAAATGTCCAAGGCAGAAACAAGATTTGCATATTGATGCAACCTAGAGATACCCAGTGTAGCTGAAGCCCAGTGACCAACGAAGGGGTACAGGTGGGTCTGATGAAGCTGGAGGGCCAGGAAGAGGCTAGGTCACAGAAGGGCTTACGGGATGGGGAATTTGGTGTTAGGTGCAGAAACCTGCTGACAAACGTATTTTCTTTTACAACAATGGCATTATCAGGTTTATTTGTGTACATGATAACCCTAACTACCTTTATATTATTTTGGAGTGGAAAACTAAAAAAGCCCCTGCAGGAACCTGGTAGATGCAATGGATTTTGTTCGAAATCTTACTGCAAAAAATTTTCCTCAAAACATGACATAAAATTAGATGATATAAAACTGTGACCTGAGGGGGAAAAAACATCTGAATTTGCCCTCTTCTAAGATGTTTTAGTCTTTGAAGCCTCTCATTTGAGCCATAAATGGCATTGATGACTAGGTCTCTGAACATGTCTATAGTAACGAAGTTGCTTTCAAACTACTCAGAATTTACGTCTTTTTTCCCCCCAGAAAATAAAAAAGCAGAAGGAAAAAGAGCAATACGAGACAGGAGATGTGGAAGAGGAGAAAGAAAAGGAGGAGAAGCAGGAAGAGAAGGAGAAGAACATAAGGAGGTAAACTTGGAGAAATTCACATAAACATTTTGTGTCAATATTCAAAACCTGTTACTTTGTTTATTCTAATACAACGGTCTCTAACATCAGACCTTATTAGGTCTTAGTGTTTATCAGATAAATTGTCTGTAGACATGACAAACAGCCTGGAATTACACCTACATAATAAAACCTTGCTTTGATTTTATGAATCTCTTTCTATTATTTAACCAACATTTTCTCTTAAAGCCAGACATCATACCTATAAGCATTTTATTGAATAATCTGGATACAGTGATGTGATAATCATACCATAGCTTTATTTTTCCTTTAACAGTGGTTATTTCATTTTTCCTCACCTCCACTAAACCCAATAACATTTATTTTCACTTCATGGAATTAGCAAATTCTCTTTTTGAGGGAGGAAAGCATTTTGGATAATGTAAAACAAGTTCCAAGCTCTTATTCACTTTAAATATTCACTCTTTACCCTTAACCAGGCTTAGAATCCTGGATTGAAAAAGATGGACCTAGTCTGTGTTTTCTCTTCTTTTCCTACTTTCTTTCCTGTGCTTTCCAATGAGAGACTCTGGGGCAAGGAAAAGAGATACGGAGGCTAAAAAATCTTCCTTACAAAATCTGAAGTTGTAGTTTGTATGGTAAAGGATTGGAAGGCTCTTCTATTCTCTTTATTTAACACACACACACACACACACACACACACACACACACACACCAGCCTCTGCTTATTTTTAAAATAATAAACATGAAAGCTTACCACCTCAATCTGTTCCATCTGGCATGTGATCCTTGGTTGTATGTTTGATTTAATGCCTTAGCAAAGGCCTCACTTCATATTATGTTTCTTATATTTTCCTGAGGTTTGACGTTTACAGAAGAAAACACCTTCCCTAAATTGCTTTCATCCTCAGTCTTTGTATCCTGCTTTTGCTTGTAATTAGATCCAACATATTTAAACTCCCAAATAGAAAAGATCAGTCTTGGCAGGTCTTTTTCAATTTGAAAGACTCAGCAAGCCTGATCCTTGATTATTTTCCAGCTTTAATTATTTTGACTAAAGCATGATATTAATCCTCTCATCCCTGGAGCACTCTTAAATTATCAGTGAGTAGACACAAAATTTTATCTTCATCAATTTTTTATGCTTTTGCTGATACAACTTAAGGTGTTAGATCTTTTGTTTCTCCTTTAAACATTCTGAATACAACCTGAGTCCAAAAAATATATAGGGCTATTTGTTTGCTTGATTTGTTTTGGCATAAAATAAACACATTTCCTGCCTGAAGATTTAATTGGTAAATGATTTTAGAAAAGAAGAGCTGGAAAAAGCAGAAGAAAAACTTCACAAACTTTTGAGGTTTACCTAGGATTAGCTCATGCATGATTTTTTATCACAGTAACAGGTAAATTGGATCTACTTTAACACATTTTGGGATTATTCCTTTCTAGATTAACATCCATTGGTTTGGCGGAAAGAAATGAGGCTTTGGGCTGAACAAAGTTTTCAATCCCAGTCCAATAATTTTATAGACTTATTATTTGGGGAAAATTCTATCTTTCAAGTCTCAGTTTTGATATTGTGAACAACCTACATTTTAGAGCTCATAGGAAGATTAGATGGAGAGATTTACGGTATTGTTAATTACTATAGCACACATCTATTTACAATAACTCCGTCATTTACGTGTTCCTCCTCCTTTCACTGAAGCTCAACACTGTACAGATATTCACACTTCTCCACAAGAAAATGTGCTTTGACAAAGTAAATCCTTTTTCCAGAATTAATAATAATATCTAATTGTTCTAATCCAATCATGGTACTTGCATTTGGTTGCCAGTGACTAGTGTAGGCCTAAGTATCTGACCCAATTCCAGGCAGCAAATATGGAGGGCAATATGCAGAGGAGTTATGGGAAAGTTTCTTTTCCCCTAAAACTGAATCTCTATAAATCATATTTTCTTTGCAGATTTGTTTAAATGCCTGGATATAATGCCTAGGGATATTACAGCCATCTTGGGATGGGCCTACAGATAAAATCAAACTAAAAATGGCAGAAAGAGGCTGAGATTCTTTCTGTTATCATTGATCATCTAATTAACTATTGCTGGAACCACCGTAACTCTAGACTTTATGTTATGGAGGTAATACATTTTTCTTCAGTTTAAATATAATTAAGATTTTCTGTTATTCACAAATAAAACCACCTTAAGCAATAAGTGATGACAACAATATGTGGCATGTTGTCAGTGTTTGATAGATGTTAATGTCCTTATTTCACCACATTTATCCTAAGAAGTATTACATGAAGTATACTTGAAATCATTCTATTTGATAATAACCTAAAGGCTATATAGAAAAACACACACAAATAAACCCCCACAACCCTGCGCTGATAAACAGCTTAACCTGTTGAATCCATTGGGGGAATACATAAAAAGTGCTAACTATGTGCTAAATTTATCCCCATTTGGAAATAAAATTAGCATAATATGGCTAGATACCTCAGAATGTGCTCTTTAAAACATAATCTCTGTTTTTAAAAGTTGTTAGTTCAAACTAAAAGTTAAACATTACTCCATATTAAAATCAACAGAATATTGATAAAATGAAAAACGTACTGAGCATCTAGCATATTAAGGGGTCATGAAATGCATATTTCATTCTTTTGGTAAAATATAAAAAAGTCAAAGGAAATATTTAAAAGCTAATGAGGACAAGCGCTCATCAGATATCTTCATTTGTCATCTAGAAAACACACTCAAAGAGCTAACTCGGTTTGTATAAAATGAATTGTATAATTAAAATCTGAGTTATTTCCATGAGCGGTGAAAAAAATCAAGAAGATAAATGTAACTATAGATGGCAATTCAAAGCTTTCCTTTGATTAAATTGGGAACATTCAAGAAAAAAAAAATTCTCTCTAAAGGAAGGAAGCCCTTGACAGATGAGAAAATTCATTTACATAGATTTTTGACATCGGGCTGCTCTGAATAAGTCCTGGGGAGAAACTATTTATTTATTTATTTATTCTTTTTTTTTTTTTTTTTTTTTTTTTTTTTACTTTGTTAAGAAAAATAGGATGTGTTACCAAAGAGCATTCTAATTAAGGACTTGGAATAAAATAAAAGACTTGGATAAATAAATTGATGACAGTTAAGGGCCCTATACTCATTTGGATTCTTTTAACAATTACTGTCTGAACCATATTTATGGCATTTATTTTTAACTGGCCTTCCTTTGCATTCTTAGTGTGTGTGCCTCTTTCATCAATCCTAGTGCATTGTAATTTTAAATAGCTAAGACATAGCCTGTATTCTTGCCTTTCCTATTTTTTTTCTTGGCACAGAAGAAAGGTTCATAAATAGTAGGCTTTTGATAAATTCCTTCGATGAGTGAAGGATAAAATAGAAGTATAATTTATAATTTGGTTACTTTCAAGACAATTTCTTTATAACTTTTTCTTTTTGTGCCTGTCCTGACATGTTTTGTATGTAAGAAAAAATACTATAACTGGAAATCATCCTAATAACCTATAAGTACTACTTTATGCTATAAATATACAAAGTACAGGTTATTAAAAAGTCAATACCTAGAAGTACTTTACCCTGTTTGCTAGTAAAGTTTTTAGAAGAAATAACTTCTAATTTACTGAATTAGAAGTCTACAACAGTGGGCAGATTATTTCTACTTTCATAACTGCCCTAAATCCAATGAGGGGGACCTTTATTTTGTTCTAAAAACATGTTGTTCTCCATTCTTAGAGCTAGTAAGAATCTCTGGGAGTGCAAGAAACTGCTACATAACTAGCATCTGCGTTTGTGTACACACACACACGCACACACACACACATGCACACACACACGCACACATTGTACTGATTGTGAGTGTATACACACACACACACACACACACACACATATTGCACTGATAGTTACATCTTTCAGTTGACAAGTCTCTAAGCATAATCCAGAAATTAGAAAGAAATTTGAGAGATCACTTCAATAGCAAAAATTAGGCAGTACGCACTTCTGTTTCCTCCAAAATATGTCTGACACATGGTATTTCTTTTCATTTTTTTTTTAAAGGAATGAATGGATGGATAATTGCTGGAACACTTTTAAAGCAATAATTGTTTCTTAAAAAAAATAAAAACAATAAAAAAAGTGGAAGCAGTGCCAACATGTAGATATAATTATGGTTTCAAAACATTCAAATCATTTAGGGATAATCTTTTGCCAACCATTGTCACTAAGAGTCAATCACATTTCACCCACCCAGTATGTTATGCCAATGCATGAGTAATAGAATGTAAAGCCCATTTGGAACAGCTGGGATAACATAGGGCAGTTTTTCAGGTAAATTGAAGTTTTGGTAAATGTAAGTCAGAACAAGAGGGAGCAAACTTTAAGCAAATCAACTAACAATGAAAATGGAAGAAAGGGACTTGAGTTGTGGGAAGTATAAAAAAGAGGTAGGCAACTTCTGGCCTCTAAACAAATTAAAGTCTGTTAGGTCAAAAAATCTTCAGTGATGGCATTAGCAGTAAGGTTCAACCTTAATTCAAAGAAGTTCTTATTTTCCTGATTTGTTTTAAATTTTCGTCTGGGGGTGGATAGTACTAAGATCATAAATGTAGATTCCTAGGTAATATTTTTTTAATGTTTATTTATTTTGAGGGAGAAGAGCGAGCAAACAGGGGAGGTGCAGAGAGAGGAAGAGAAGGGGAATCCCAAGCAGGATCCACGCTGCCAGCACAGAACCCAATGTGAGGCTGGAACCCATGATCACAACCTGAGCCAAAACCAAGAATCGATCAGTTAACCGACTGAGCCACCCAGGCGCCCCAGAAAATTCTGATGTTGATGTTTAAAAAATAAAAACTTTAAAATTCTGGGAAAATACTGGAACAAGAAATAAAAGATTCTGTCCCCATATAGACAGCAATTGCACACTAGAATCTGTCTGAAATAACTATTTTTGAACTCTGGGGTCTATTAAAAGTTTCAAATTCCAGGGAGAGCTTAGAAGGTAAATGGAGGTTTTTAGTCAATTTCAACCCCTAGGTTGGCAACAGCTATCCATTCCCCACACCCTACTCCTGTGGCAGGTAGCTGTGCCCTTGTTCCTGGAAGAGCTTGCATGAAAATTGCATTATGGGAGCCAGAATGAGCAAAAAGGACCTGCCTCAAAATATTGGGGATCTGTGCTCTGATTGTTGATGTTGCTTTCATTTCAGCCATAGACTAAAGGGCTGGCAGCCATTGTCCTTGCACCTCCCTCCACTGTTGCAAGCCTCTCCTCCCACTGAAGTGACATCCAAGGGTTTTAAGGAGGCAGTGCCCATTTTCTCCCTCTTCATTTCTCTCTTTCCTACCTAACCACCCCCCTCCCCCCGCGCGCACACACACACACACACACACACACACTTTTGGGAATCCCACATTAATGACTAGGACATTCAAAGCAACTCCACATTTGGGAGAAATTTGAAAGTCACCATGCATGCCCAGGGAAAGGTATGATGTGGAGTCGTGGAGTGCAACAGTCAAGAAAGAATTCTTGAGACGCTTTATGGCACAAAATGGTGGGTTTTTTTAAATTTTTTTTAATGTTTATTTTTGAGACAGAGAGAGACAGAGCATGAACGGGGGAGGGTCAGAGAGAGAGGGAGACACAGAATCAGAAGCAGGCTCCAGGCTCTGAGCTGTCTGCACAGAGCCTGACGCGGGGCTCAAACTCGCGGACCATGAGATCATGACCTGAGCCAAAGTCGGACGCTTAACCGATCGAGCCACCCAGGCGCCCCTCAAAATGGTGTTTTTATTACCACACAGAGACAGGCCTGTGGGCAGAAAGAACTGCATTGTGATTGTGAGGAGTGACTGATTATACAGGGCTGTTGTATTTTTTTTTTTTTTTTCCTGAGGAGGTGAAGGTGACATCAGGGCTATTGGAAAATGAGTCTATAGGATTTTGGAGTCCTGCCTATTATTAAGATTTTGTTTTTCTTGTAAATCATTAAGACAGTTACAAACTGTAGTGGGGTTTCATGTCCAGCATGACTACAGTCATTATCAGTTAGCATTTGTATCTCTCCCCCTTTTTGTTCTTAGGCAGCCATGAGCGTGTGAAGAATATTATACATAACCCACCTTAGTGGGGGTGTTAGTGGGGTGTCAGCTTGTGTTTTGCAGTCAGTTTGACTTTTGCCTTTTCATTAGGTGCAGGCTCAGGAAAGAGCTGAGAAGATCACAAGTTTGAAACTCCGCCTGATCATTGGCAAAGAGACAGCCCACAATTAGCAACAACAACAACAAAAAAACAATAAACAAATACAACAAAACCTACCAAACTTGAGAAATGAGGAGAAATTAATTTCAAGAACTACCATGTAATAGATGTAAAGGTACAGTTTTTTTACTACAATGTAGTTAAGTCAGAAATCAACAACAGAATGTAATCTGGGAAATTCACGAATATGTAGAAATTATCACATCTTCAATAACCCTAGGGACAATGAAGTAACAAAAGGCAAATTAAATATGTCTTGAAATGAATAAAATGAAAGTGCAACATGCTAAATTTGTGAGGGACTGCTAAAGCAAATCTTAGAGGGAAATTTGTAGCTGCAAAAGCCTATGTTAAGAGAAGAAACGTCTAGGGGCACCTGGGTGGCTCAGTCCGTTAAGCGGCCGACTTCAGCTCAGGTCATGACCTTGCGGTCCGTGAGTTCGAGCGCCGAGTTGGGCTCTGTGCTGACGGCTCAGAGCCTGGAGCCTGTTTAGGATTCTGTGTCTCCCTCTCTCTGACCCTCCCCCATTCATGCTCTGTCTGTCTCTGTCTCAAAAATAAATAAACGTTAAAAAAAATTTTTTTAAATAAAAAAAAGAGAAGAAAAGTCTCAGATAAATAACATAGCATTCCACCCTAAGAAACTAACAACAGAAGAGCAGCTAAACCCCAAGCAAATAAACAGAATGAAATAATAAAGATTAGAATGGATGCAAATTAAAAAGAGTATAGATAAATAATAGAGAAAATTCACAAAAAGAAAGTTGATTCTTTGAAAAAATGAACAGAATGGACAAATCATTAGCTAGAATTACCAAGGACAAAAGGATACCTGAATTGTCAAACAAACAAAAAATGATCAAGGGAAAAAAATTAAGTATTGAATTACAGAAATTAAAAAAAGGATTATAAAAGGATAATATGAACAATTATATCCCACAAATTAGATTAACACTTAGAAAAGGGAAACAAATTCTTATATAAAAAATATTGCATTGGTGTTACATTGCTGCCATAACAGATTAACACAAGACACAGTGGCTTAAAATAACACAAATTTATTACCACAATTTGAAGTCAGAAGAACAAAACAGATTTCACCAGGCAAAAATCAAGGTGTTGGCAGAGCTGTATTGCTTCTGGAGGCTCGAGAGGAAAATACATCCCTTGTCTTTTCTAGCTTCTACAAACTGCTAATATTCTTTCCTTATTCTTCATCTTTAAAGCTGGTGGCATAACATCTTTTGATCTTTCTCTAACTATGATTTCTGTTTCCACCATCATGTCTCTTTATCTGCTTCTCTTGTTCCTTTCCCTAATAAAGATCCTTGTCATTACCTTGGACATATACCACATGGATAATGTTAGGAAAATCTCACCATCTCAACCTTCTCAACTTAATTATATCTGCAATTTGCTTTTACTAGATCCCACGGATTAGAACATGAACATTTTTAGGGTGCTTGACATAAAAAAATCAATTAATGTAATATACTATATGAACATAATAAAAGACAAAAAGTACCTAATCATGTAAATAGACACTGAAAATACATTTGATAAAACACAAAATCCTTTCACAATAAAAATATTAAACAAACTAGTAATAGAAGGAAATTTCTTCAACTTGATGAAGAGAATCTATATCATATTTAATCGTGAGACTCAATATTTTCTTCATAAGATAAGAAATAAACAGATACATACTTTCATAATTAAAAAAAAATTTAATGTTTTTATTTATTTTCGAAGAAGAGAGAGAGAGACACAGCATGAGCAGGGGAGGAGCAGAGAGAGGGAGACACAGAATCCGAAGCAGGATCCAGGCTCTGAGCTGTCAGCACAGAGCCCGACGTGGGGCTCGAACTCACGAACTGTGAGATCGTGACCTGAGCTGAAGTCGGATGCTTAACCAACTGAGCCACCCAGGTGCCCCAACTTTCATCATTTCTATTCAACATGGAGAATACATACTTTCATCATTTCTATTCAACACAAAGGTAATTAGTCAAGAAAAACAAATTAAAGGTGTTAGTATTGGAAATAACGAAATAAAGCTATTTTATTTGAAAGGACATCATCTTGTATGTAAAAAATTCTAAGAAATCTGCCCAAAATTATTATAACAAATTAACAAGTTCAGCAACATGGAAAAGTACAAGATCAATATATAAAAATCTCTATGTATTTTTTTAAACATTTATTTATTATGTGAGGGAGGTGTAGAGAGAGAGGGAGAGAGAATCCCAAGCAGGCTCCATGCTGTCAGCACAGACCCCAATATAGGGTTCAATCTCATGAATGGTGAGATAATGACCCAAGCCAAAATCAAGAGTTGGATACTTAACCAAATGAGCCACCCAAGTGCCCCCAAAAACTATATATTTTGATACACTAGCAATGAACAATCCAAAAATAAAATTAAGGAAACAATTCCATTTATAATAATATAAAAAATAAGACTCGGAAGTAAGTTTTTAAAAAGAAGCATGATTTATACACTAAAACTACAAAACATTATGGAAAGAAATTAAAAAATAGCTAATGGAAAGGTAACTCATGTTCATGTATCATAAGACTTTAATATCATCACTCTCCAAATTGATGTACAGATTCAGTGCAATCACAGCCAAAATCTTTGCTCATTTTTTTCCTTGAATAAATTGACAATCTGATTCTAAAATAAATAATGAAGTGCAAGTGACTTAGAATAATGAAAATAATCTTGAAAAAAAAAAGAATGAATTAAACTTTCCAATTTCAAAAACGACTATAAAGCTATAGTAACCAAGGCAGTGTGGTACTGGTCTGATAGATATATAGATTAATGTAAGAGAATTGAGAACCAAGAAATAAACTCCTAATATATGGGCAATTTACTTTCAAGTTTAGATACCAAAGCAATTCAATGGAGAAAATGAGTGTCGTCAACAAATGGTGCCAGGACAGCTGGATATCTACATGCAAAAAGAATGAATTTAGTTTCCACCTTGAATCACACAAAAATTTTAACCCCAAATGGATGATAGATCTACATTTAAGAATTGAAAATATAAAATTTTAGAAGAAAACATAGGAATAAACCTTCACGAACTTGGATTAGACAATGATTATGTAGATTAAATACCATAAACACAAGCAACACATGAAAAAAGTAGACTTCATTAGCATTAATGACTTTTGTGATTCAATAGACACCATCAAAAAAATGAAAGAAATAACCCATGGAATAGAAGAAAACATTTGCAAACTACTTATTAGATAAGGGACTAGTATCCAGAGGGCATTAAATAACTTCCAATTAAAAAATGGAAGAAGCATTTCAATAGATATTTCTCCAAAGAAGATGTGTGACTGGCCAATGAGCAAATGAAGAAATGCCCAATATCACTGGTCATTAGGGAAATGGAAATCTCGATCACACTCACTAGGATGGCTAGAATGAAAAAGACAGCAATAACAAATATTGACAAGAAAGTGGAAAATTGGAATCCTCAAACATTGCACACTTTTGAATGGTTTAATTTTATGGTATGAGAATCTTATCTTAAAGCTATTAAAAAAAATAGTCCAGAGAGTTCCAATATACATTTCATTTGCCTTCCTTTTGTGTCAATAACAACAAGAAATATGTTTTTCACAGAACATAGAGCAAAGCTAAGAAACTAATCTTAGTACAATATTATCAACTAAAGTACAGAACTAAGTCGGATTTTGTACATTTTTCCACTAATCTTTTTCTGTTTCAGGGTATAAAGTAGGATCCCCCACTGAATTAAACACCTCGCAATCTGTGGCAGTTCTTCAGCCTTTCCTTATATTTCATTACTTAGACAGTTTTGCATAGTAACTAGCCAGTTATTTAGTAGATTATCCCAATTTGGATTTTCTGATGTCTACTGATGACTACATCAGATGCAAATTGAGAAGGATACCATAGTGATTATGTATCCATCTCAAAGGATGGATACATAATCCATACTAACAACATGATTTATCACTGATTATATAACTTTTTATTTATTTATTTATTGACAAGTTAGCTAACATACAGTGTAGTCTTGGCTTCAGGAGTAGATTCCTGTGAATCGTCACTTACCTACAACACTCAATGCTCATCCCAACAAGTGCCCTCCTCAATGTTCATCACCCACCTCCCCTACTCCATCAACCCTCAGTTTGTTCTCTGTATTTAAGAGTCTCTTATGGTTTGCTTTCCTCTCTGTTTGTAACTTCTTTTTCCTTCCCTTCCCCTATGGTCTCTGTTAAATTTCTCAAATTCCATGTATAAGTGAAATCATATGTTATTTGCCTTTCTCTGATTGACTTATTTCACTTGGCATAATTGCCTCCAGTTCTATCCATGTTGAGCCCAAATGTCATCAACTGACGCATGATTATCTAACTTTTATATCTTGGCTAGTTGTGTCTGGGATGATCGGAATGTTCCAAAAGTAGATTGTGGTAATGGTTGCACAACTTTGTGAATATCCTAAAAAGCCATTGAATTATAACAGTAAGTGGATACATTTTGCTACATAAATTATAATTAATACAACTGTTAAAACAACACATTTATGCCCTGCTATATTAATAGAGGTATATTTCCCAAGTTAAGTGATAAGACTCCCAACTTACTTTCTATTATCAAACACATCTAGTGTACTGCTAACAGTTCCCACCATCATAGTTAAAAAATGAGAGACCTATCAAATCTACAAATAAATTTTATCCTGAAGAGGGTAATTAGAGCAGGAAGTGCTCAACAAATTGCATTATATAAGGCAGACATTCCCAAACCCTTAGTTATGCTTATCTTACTATCCATTAATGTAGAAAATTTATTTATTTTTTTTAACGTTTATTTATTTTTGAGACAGAGAGAGACAGAGCATGAACGGGGGAGGGGCAGAGAGAGAGAGACATAGAATCGGAAGCAGGCTGCAGGCTCTGAGCCGTCAGCCCAGAGCCCGACGTGGGGCTCGAACTCACGGACAGAGATCATGACCTGAGCTGAAGTCGGACACTTAACCGACTGAGCCACCCAGGCGCCCCAAGAAATTTTAAAACACAGGTTCTTTTAGCCCACTTGTAGAGATGCTTATTCAGATGTAAAATGAAGCCCAGATGATCACCAGTAATAAGACCAGTCTACCTTATTAAATCTTAGTCTCTAACAGAATGGCAACTTCTTCTGTGGATCTATATATTTAGTGCCCTTTCCTTCAGGACTCTTCTCCAACTCATTTTCTGTGATCTAATGCTGTTTTCTTAAGGATCCTGAACAGCTGTTCAGTCCCTTCATACTTTTCTAGAAGCACGTGCGTTTCTATAACTCAGGTCTCTTATCTCCATACAAAGTAAATACCCCAGTGTACACTTACAGCTTTCTCCATAGAACAAATTTTCTTTAACTCTTATATTTCAGGGGCACTCCTGGGTGGGTTTAAAATATGGTAGCGCTTCCATTTTCAGCCAGGACAGCACAGATTATTTGAATCCATCTTTGAACCAAACCTGTGTTTTTCTCTTCTTTTAATTAGCTACAGGGGATTCCTGGGAGAAAACAGGTTTGAGTTAAAGGGTATCAGTGCAACAGACATATGTGACATAATCATTGATGCCATCTGTACGAATGATTTATTCACGCCATCTGAACCATCTGGACTTCAGCTGAGAATGTGCCACTCCTATAATGTGGTAGATTGCTTCCCCGCCTATGCAATGTTATGTTTTGTAGACTTGATAACACCCAGTTAAGGATGGGGAACTCCAGTCACATCAACACTTTTTCATGACCAGATCCTCAATGTCACCTAGGTAGGTGACATAGTATGCTAGGAGTGATTTTTCAAAATAGTTTGATGGAGAGAGCATGGCCTTGATTTATAATGTTGAGGATTTGTTCAGAAATCTCTCCTGCTCAGGGCTATACTTCAATCTGGCTATTTCTGAGACACTCAATAAATAAGTCTGAGAAGTATTACAGTTGGGTAAATGCTGCTTCCAAAATTCTGAGGGGCCCAAACATCACTGTGAATCTTACTGATAGTGGGTGTCAGGTATAGTAACTTGCCTTTTATTTCACAGGGGATAACCTCTCATGCCCCAGATTATTAAGCTTCTAAAACTTTACCAATGTGGCAAGGGTATCCTCAATCATATGCCACAAATGACAGAGCAGCCTATACTGAAGTTTGTACATTTTCAATGTACTTTTTTTTTTTCTCGGCTTCATCTAAAATGGCAGTCCTCTGAGTTACACACTGTGGTCGATGTCCACATCCTAATCCCTAGAACCTGTGGTTATGTTACATTACAAACCAAAATGAAGCTTGCAGATCCTTCAAGTTAAGGATCCTGAGATGAGAAGATTATTCTGGATTATTTAAGATCATGGAGTCTTTATAAGAAGGAGGCAGGAAGATCAAAGTCAGTAGTGGAAGTTGTGACAGGGAGTCAAGATGTTAGAATGACGCCAGGAATAGGGTCAGGAGCCAAGGAATGCAAGTGATCTTGGAAAGCTGAGAAATGTAAGAAAACAGATTTTCTTCCCAGTAGGTTCAGAAGAAACCAGCCCTGCTAACACCTTGACTTTAACCCAGCGACAATGATTTGGGGCTGTAAGATAAGTCTTTAAGCCACTCATTTTGTGGTGATTGTAACCACAATTACCAGTGGCAATAGTAACATATGCACTTAATGCTTTGGAGCTGTATTTCTAAGTATAATGGAAATTGGCATTCCAAACCCTAAGAGACTTACCTGAAGCTACCTTTCTTTTCTGGTGTAGAAAACATGTTCATTCTTTACCTTGGAGGGAGTATCTCAGAATGTCCAGATCTTTGGGCACCAAAAATTTTATCTAAAATACAATACCACTAAACTTTCTGGTATATACTCCAGATTATTCAGAGTACTTGCCATTTTCTGTCATCAATACAATAGACCAGTATATTCTTCTTGGTAAATGTCAAGACGCTTAAGTTTCCTTTGAACTCTATTGTGACAGAAAGCAGGGGATATAACTTAATCCTTGGCAAAAGGTAAATAAATATATATGTGTATGCCACTATTCATCCACAGCGAATATGCTTTTGATCCTCTTTACTGAAGGAGATTAAAAAGAAGAGATCCAGAGAAAGATCCACACATTAGACCTAGAGGATCTGTAATCTATTAAAATAAAGTTACCACCTCCTCTATCACAACTGTGACTGGAGCTGCTCCTTGATACGCTTTAGTTATTCAACAGTATATACCATGGTTTACCCTGCCTTTGCAGTAGTAAGAAGAGTTAATTTAAAGGGAGTATGGAATCCCATCACTCTTGTATCTGTTGTCTCTGAGGTTGTTACAAATACCTAGTATGCATTTGGGATATATCACTGGTTTCGATTTACTATATTGGCCATGTAATGAGTACAGATTAAGCACTTACACTTAGCTTCTCCTCCCCCAATGGCTCTTTACTCTTCAGATCAAGAATTCATGGGAGGCTCTACCAGGTGCTAAGACTATCCATGCCAAATAGGCATTCCTAAAGAAGGACAATAACCCCTATAAGACAAAATTGGTTTAAGATTTATTTTATTACCTGGTATCCAATCACCTCTGTACTCACAGAGGACTATAATGTTTTGTTTTTGCTCCTGTTTTGCATTTTTTAAAATTCCCTGACATCAGTTCAAACTTGATATACCTATATTTATCCTGGATATTCCTCTTTTTCTCAGTGTATACTAATGGAAAATATGATACATGTATTGTATACACTTGCATTGGTATTTCAGAATCCTTCTTCTTGGAGATTAACCTATCCTTTAAATTATTTCTTCCAGAAGCCTGGCTCAGACTTGGAAATATTATGGGGTAATAAGGTTTATTCATTACAGTGTCCAATAACAAGTTCTGCTTATCACAAGTAAGTGATTTATCCAAGGTTACTCAACTATTAAGGAGCAGGGTCAATATTTGCCCTCTAGCAGTCTAGATTTAGAGCTTCTGACCCAGAGCACTATACCATACTGCTTTTCCAATGAAGGGGGAGAGGTGCAAATAAAAACAGAAAAAAAAAAATGTAGCATATTCACTAAGGTATTGGGAAATTATGGTACTGTAATTATATAGCCATGAAAAACAATAACAAGTTCTAAATTCACTGATCTGTGAAGATGTTCAAACAATTCAGTGAAGCGAATCAGGGCAAAAAATTTAGGATATTATAAGTCCATATTTATAAATATGCATAATTATATGTTAATTATATAAATTATAGTCACACAATTTAATGTGAAAATGTATGGAACCTACTATAATTGGTGATAAAAACTGCAAGATATTTTTTAAGAAGTTTGTCTGTAAAAGAAAAAAGAGCATGAGACATCCTTTAGGTCAATAGAATATGGCTGTAGGATAGGAAAAGTTAACATGATTTCAAGGAGGAAAGAATGAGTCAGGATAGAAGAAACTATCAAAGATTCAAGAACCATGATAAAAGTAACAAAAAAAATTATTACACGTGAGGGATTTTTCCTCAATATTATACATATAATAATTTATTTCATCCTCATAACAATCTCATATTAAAATATTCTTGTCTTTATTTGCTACTTAGAAACTTGAGGCTCGAGGTGCCTGAGTAGCTCAGTTGGTTAAGCATCTGATCTTGATTTCAGCTCAGGTAATGATCTCACAGTTTGTGAGACTGAGCCATGCATTTGATTCTGTACTGACAGCCTTTTGGGATTCTCTCTCTCCCTCTCTCTTTCTGCCCTTCCCTTGCTCTCTCTCTCTCTCTCTCTCTCTCTCAAAATAAATAAATAAATAAAAAAACTTGGGACTCAAAGGAAATAAATAACTTATTCAGGCACTTTATTTCACGAGCTCATGTTTTACTCTATACTACAGCATGCTGCTTTCTTATGCTTATATACTTCAACAATGCCAATTCCTTACCCTCAAAATCCATATCTACCATCCATATCTGAAACTCAAAACTTCATCAAATTTATTAAAGGCTCCTTTCAGTATTTTGATTTTTTTGAAAGGCTATCAGTGAAATTATTTTGAATATACAGTTAACTTGGTCCATCAGATAATGTACCAAAGGACATTAATAATTAAAAATATCTTTACATAAATATTAGTTACAAATTGGTATTTGTAAATGACTTAAAACAATTTTAAATGAAATGTTTTAGATGGGTGATTTATATGTGAACCATTATTAGAAAGATCAAACACAGAGTATCACAGGAAGGAGTTCTAAAATTACACACTTTGGAAATCAATGTTGGATCTCACTTTGCTTCCTAGACTTAGGAACAGCAGTTTCTGTCTTTAGATTGCTGTAATTAGCACTACCCTCAGATGCTCATTTACACCTTTGGCAGTCAAAGATGGGAAACTTGACTTTCACTAATGGTGTGTTGTAATCACACCAGCTTGGAGCTTTTTCTTTCCTCTGATTTTTGTTGATAATATTCACAGCAATCTTTAAAAAAAAATCAAAGTACATTTCTCTGAGTTAAACATTTAACTCAGAGAAACTCAGGAGTACACGGATAATATATAATAAAATTTTAATTGATTACCTTTTGTTTCTTTACTTTGTTGCTAGTCTCAGACAAGTACTAAGAAAAAAATAAAACAAAGCAAAAGAATGTATGATTGAAGAACAGTTTCTTTATATGTATATAAACTAAGAATT
Source organism: Leopardus geoffroyi (assembly GCF_018350155.1). NCBI lineage: Eukaryota > Metazoa > Chordata > Mammalia > Carnivora > Felidae > Leopardus > Leopardus geoffroyi. Next base: position 154,369,879 of record NC_059327.1, read on the forward strand.
TCACACAAATACAGATTATTAAATAAAAATTGTTAAGACATAGCAAAAATCAAAGAAATCTCACTATACTATGCTGAATTAGAATTTAGAATTATGTTTGTTAATATTGTACCTTATATAAGAGAATTTAGTTATCTAACTCCACTTCCAACAATGACCAGTTTCACTGGTATCTGTACATTGGAAAGTTGGGGGTAAATGGAATTTAATGCATAGTGAAATCTGAAATAAGGACTGTTCACTGAGAAAATATGTTTGTCATTAAATTCCTCTTCCATTCTTAATACCATGATGATAACTACTTTTTAAGGTTTTCAAAGGTTAATTCCTGTTGTTCTTATATAATTGTGAAAGTCTTATTCAAATGGTTATAGTCATCTGATTCATGCCAAAATAATGCTATCTGTTAATGAGCATGGTCATTAATCTTGTATTGGAATGCATTGTGTGTTCTCAAGGTGGCTTTGACAGGAATACATGATTGCGGATGCTGATTCTCAAAAACACAATACTTATTATTTAGAAATAGTAGATGATCAAGAGAATATAGATTAGAATACTAGAAGAAAGAACCGTAGTGATGTCTTTAATAGATAACACACTGCAGACCTATTTGCCAAGTGCAGGGAATAGATGAAGTCTTTCTGCAATAAATCATAAAGGCTATCAAACCTGAAATAGGAGCAAAGTTTAATAATGATTTCCACTATCTGTACACCTTCACTGCAACTCATTCACAAAAAAAAAAAAAAAAAAAAAAATAGTTCAACTGGTAAGCTCTTTACTTTATTTTTGATAACTGAGTCTCCTGGTGGGGAGAAAAAGAAACTAGAACACTGCTGTTCAGTTTCTAATTCTAGCCATTTTTCTATTTTTCCAATTGAAGAAATTATTAACTTATATGGTATTCCTTTTTATCCCTTCAAGGTTAAATTTCCTTTGGCTTTAAGACTGGTGTTACTGTTATCACTTAGTCTGAATAAAATCAGACATCAGAATAGATATTTTATTTGTAGAGAGCCAGAAAAGGGCTGAAGAAGAGAGTCCTAATGTTCTTAAAAATGAACAGGCTATGTCAAGTCACCCTAGAGTGATTTATATTTTGGGAGGGTAAAGCTGGAGAATAATAAGATATGTGAATTTTGGACTTTGCAAAATAGTTTAAAAATATTACAGAAGTGATAGGAATAACACAAAAGCAGGGGAATGAAGCCCGTAAAGAGGAACTACAAGTTCTTAGAGTTTTGCCTTTATGAAGAGAAGATAATAAAACATGGTAGCCATAAAAGTGATTTTTCATTGACAAAATATGTGCAAATTATATGAAAGTATGGAGGGCACGTTACCAAGAATGAATGAATAAGTGACATCAATCTCTAAGAAAAATATAAGGAAATATAAATCTAAGAATGATCTGTTGTTTTTGGTTTGGGTATTATTCTTAGCATTTATTACTGCTTTTTTGTTTATTAGGTTCTTTTTAATTTAATTTTTTATTTAAATTCAAGTTGATTACCATACCGTGTAGTCTTGGTTTCAGGAGTAGAACCCAGTGATTCATGTCTTACATATGACACCCAGTGCTCGTCCCAAAAAGTGCCTTCCTTAATGGCCATCACCCATTTAACTCATCCCCCCAACCACCTCCCTTCCAACAAACCTTAGTTTGTTCTCTGTATTTAATAGTCTCTTCTGGTTTGCTTCCCTCTCTGTTTTTATCTTATTTTTCCTTCCCTTCTTTTATGTTCATCTGTTGTGTTTCTCAAATTCCACATATGAGTGAAATCATATGATATGTCTTTCTCTCACTGATTTATTTCACTTAGCATAATATCCTCTAGTTCCATCCACATTGTTGCAAATGGTAAGATTTCATTCTTTTTCATCACCAAGTAGTATTCCATTGTATATATATACCACATCTTCTTTATCCATTCGTCAGTCAATGGACATCTTTCCATAATTTGGCTGTTGTTGATAGTGCTGCTATAAACATTAGGGTGCATGTTCCTCTTCAAATCAGCATTTTTGTATCTGTTGGTTTTGTTTTTTAAGTTTTATATTCAGCATAAAGCACAAAAGGGCCTATCATTGTAGGCTGATCATTTAACTCTGAATTAATGGAAAATAAACCTAACTACAGAGATAAAAGTTCTATAGTCTGAAAACTATAGAACACTTGTGAAAGAAATTGAAGAGGACACAAGAAAATGGAAAAGTGTTCCATTCCCACAGTCTGGAAGAAGTTCTGTCTTTTCTTTCAAGAGGACAGCAATTCAGACTTAAAAAAAAATTGGAAAAAAACAAAACTTTGTTAAAGTTAATTCCCATCCTCAGTCCCATTCTCATCAAGTTGATGAAGACAATTATTTTTGTCTGATATATGTGCAAATCTCTTTGTCTAGACCTGTTCTGGCCATGTTCTACATGTGGCTACATAAATTTAAATTTTAATTAGAAATAAATAAAATTTAGAAATAAGTCCTTTGAAATACTACCCAGATTTCAATGCTCAACAACCACCTATGACTACTACTTACCATGTTGGATGCAGATATAGAACATTTCTATCATCATAGAAAAGTCTATGAGCTGGTCTAAATGAACTAGGATCAGGTTACTAAGGTGTAAAATTTTGGGAATTCATATTCTTTCTATTTATGAGTATTAGAGTAATGCATATTCTATTATTCCATTTCCAGAATTTTTCATTTTTTCAAGCTTAGTCAAGAATGAAAATTATTTTTACTAATTTATTTTGTAAGTCAAGCCACTAATCTTAGATAAAATTCTAGAATGTATAATTACAAGGGCAGTTTTCATGTACCTGAATGAGAATAAGTGTTCTTAATCCATGGTGATTTAGATTTCTGAATCAGTAGATGAGGAAAATACATTTAAAATAATGTATTAAGACTTCAATAAAACATTAAATTATACTTGTGGGTAAGATTTAGAAAAATGGAATGGAATCTAGAAGAATTGGTGAGTTAGTTTCTGGTTTAACAATTCTACTCAAAGTAATGTTTATTGAACTCTTACAGGTTCCAAAATTTGTTCCTGAATATGGACTATTATCCCAACTTTGAAATGAGGAAATGCACACATAGGCAGTTAAAGCAATGTGTCCAAGGTCATACATCTAGTAAGTAATGAGAGTAGTTTTCTAATTTATGTGATAGAACATAATGCTTTTGTGGATAATAATTAGCTCTCATTACATGTCAGCATAGTTATTTAAACAAAATGAGGAATCTTATCATTTCATAACATGAAACTCAAAGACCAAGTCTGTCATATGACAACAGAATTAAGATTCCTAAATATATAGACAGGGAAAAGCAATGGGTTAAATAAATGTAACAAGGATAAATGAATAAAGAAAATTTAATGTGTTGTTACTAAGTTTTAGACATAGTCTTTTTAAAATGAAGTAAATCTGTAAACTTTTTAGTGCATATTAAATTAAAATTAATCAAACATGAATTTAGAGCTTAAGTAATCTAAAAATATATATTTATGGTTAGTCTTCAGATTAAGAGGTTTCATAGATTTCACTAACCTCCAAACTGATTAATTTTGTTAATGTAAGAAGAAGGACCATTACCATGGTGCGGCCATATAAAATATGAGTAATTTTACCAGGACACATACTACAGAGTATACCTCATTAATTTTTGGAGTATAACAAAGCTCAAATGTCAAATATAGGTTGGTTTGAAAACTAGGAGATTTGAAATAGAAACATTAGAGAAATAAATATATCTTTGGTGGAAATTTGAAAGATGATCTATGAAAGAAAAAGTGAGTTTATTCAATATGAACACAAGGTGTAGAAAAATTAGTAAGTGAACATTTTATTGAGGACAGAATTTATCTTAACAGAGACAAATGTTTTTATCATGCAGTCCAATGAAGATATAGGAAGATTTAAAAGGCTGTGACTTTCCTATCACCATGATGCATTATGCATAAACATACAACCTATTCACACATATTCAAAAAATTTTGTTGAGAGACAATATGTATGTGAAGTGCAGTTCACCAGTTTCCTTTAAAAATTGTGTTTTTAGGGATACCTAGGTGGCTCAGTTAAGCGTCCTACTTCTGCTCAGGTCATGAACTCATAGTTCGTGAGTTCAAGCCCCACGTGAGGCTCTGTGCTGACAACTCAGAGCCTGGAGCCTGCTTCGGAATCTGTGTCTCCCTCTCTCTCTACCTCTTGCCCAATCACACTTTGTCTCTCTCTCTCTCAAAAATAAACATTTAAATTTTCTTTTAAAAAACTGTGCTTTTATTTTGGTGGGGGGATGATTTTTAGAATGAGCATGTTTACTCGTTAATATTAAAGAAGGGACTGATTAGATCAAGCACAAAGATGGATAAACTATCTAAAGTTTCTTTAGATTTTAATAAAAATAATTTTACATACATGGTTAAATTACAGTACCATGAATCATCAGTTTTTGCAACTGAAATATTTATCAGTTTATCTACATTGTATCAATTTATTACAGATAATCATTGCTAAAAACCTTTTGTTTATCTCAAAGATCTCCAAGATTTACAAAATTATCCATAATTTAGAAATAGTCCAAGATTTATTATTGTTTTATTGAATTTGTTTCTTTTCAGAGAGATTGGGAGCCAGTGTGTGTGCACGTGATTTGGGGAGGGAGAGAGGGAGAGAGGGAGAAGGAGAGAAAGAATCTTAGCAGGCTCCATGCCCAACATGCAGCAGGGCATAGGATTCAATTTCACGACTGTGACATCACTACCTAGGCTGAAATCAAGAGTTGGACACTTAAACAACTGAGCCACCTAGACGCCCTCATTGCCTCATCTGACATTGATTATTCCCAGTGGTGTATAAGTAAAGATTTTAGAAAATATATAATAATTTAAAATATTCAAAGAAATAAAATATTCTTTATTTCTATAGAAGCATATGATTGCTAATATTGAAAGTGCCCAAAAGTAGAGCAAGATATGTTGAAATGAGGTCAAACACATTTTCACCTGGTGACAAAAAAAAACAATTTCTTGCAGATAAATTGAGCCTGAAAAAGACACTAAAACATACTCTAGGGGTGCCTGGGTGGCTCAGTAGTTTGAGCGTCTGGCTCTTGATTTTGGCTCAGGTCATGATCGCAGGGTCATGGGATCCCACTCTGTGCTGAGCGTGGAGCCTTTTTAAGATGGGGGTTGGGGGAGTGGGGAAAGTGGGTGATGGGCATTGAGGAGGGCACTTGTTGGGATGAGCACTGGGTGTTGTATGGAAACCAATTTGACAATAAATTACATTAAAAAATTCTTCTTTCTCCTTCTCTCTATCTAAAAGAAAAAAATGTGCTTGTCCTTCTATATTAAATAAATAAATAAATAAGAAATAAAATGTACTCTAAATACATCCTTATGTCCTATATGAGATAATAGAATCAATTATCTTCTGAAGTACTTTCTTATGAGCGCAGAGAACCAAAACATAGTGCCCCACTTCTTTTCTTTTACAATGATGACTTCCTCAAGTCAGTTCATCAGTTCTGCCCCAGTTTCAACTAATCCACTTTCTCCAATTGTCTTTGTATCCTCAAGGTATCTAATGATTAGGTGTAGCCAAGTGGAGAAAGTGTATTAAAACAAGTCATGCTTGCCAGTTAATGTTATTCAGGAAACTTCTGTCACTCACAAATAAAATGTACACTATTGATTATAACTGTCTTAATATTTTTCTTTTTTTTTTAGCGTATGTGAGTGAGCCTCTAGACAACTATTTAATCAAAATTTTAAAACTTTCTTTTTATAGAAAGTTTGTTTGATAAGAAGTGGGTTTTATCATTTAGTATTACAGTCAATAAAACATAAAACATCTTTAGATTTCCACCATAAAGTGGTTACACTGCCTTTATTTTTTGCTAATAAAGTAAATTACATTCAACAAATCATATTCTGGTAAATTAACATTTTCCTAATTACTTAATATCTGAACATATCAAGAGAGACATATTTTTCTCTGTTTACTTCTCAATAAAGCTTGATAAATGGTTCTACAACATAAAGAAAGATGTTTTATATTTCTTATGTTTATTTGGTCCTTTTAATTTTTTCCTTGGACAATAATATTCATATTATTTTAAAACTGGCATATTATTAAGATAAAAATGAAGTCTATCTTTTTGTTACAACATCTAGTCTATTTTTTAAATTTATTTTGAGAGAGAGAATGAGTGAGTGGGGTAGGGACAGAGAAAGAGAGAGGGATAGAGAGAAACTCAAGCAGGCTCTGTGCTGCGAGCCCAGAGCACAACTAGGGCCACAAACCCATAAACCATCAGATCACAACCGGAGCTGAAACCAAGAGTTGGTTGCTTAACCCACTGAGCCACCCAGGTGCCCCATCTACTCTATTTTTTTTTATGATTTATTTATTTATTTATTTTGAGAGAGAGAAGGAGGGATAGTGTGTGTGCAAGCACCTGTGGAGGGAGGGGCAGTGAGAGAGGGAGAGAGAGAGAATCCCAAGCAGGCTCCAGGCTGTCAGCATGGAGCTGGATGAAGGGCTTGATCCCACAACCATGAGATCATAACCTGAGCCGAAATCAAGAATCTGATGCTCAGCTGACTGAGCCACCCAGGTGTCCCTACTCTTATTTTTATTTTCATCTCTTCTTTATGCTCAGGCTTATTTAATTTCACTTTTATATTCTTTCCTTAAAATGATTAGAAAATATAACATTAAATAAATAATTATAATTCAAACTACAAGTGAAAAATAAAGAAGGACAAAGGCAAATAATGGTATGTTTTCAAAGTGCAAATGATGAGTAGTCCTTTTAGAAATGAAAAATAAAAGGAGAGCTAGAATAGTATTGTCCTTCTACTTTTCCTTTTAGCCTTTTAAAGCAAATCTCAAATATCACTTCCTCCATGAAGTTCTCCCATATCATCCAATTTTCATTTTCAGCAGGAAAGTGACATGTTCATGGATTTAATTTTTTTCCTGTGTTTAAGTAAATGAGAGAGCTGAGCCTTAACTATGCTATTCTATGAACTGAAGGCTCAATGTTCTGTAGTCAGTAAGTGGTAAAGTTAGCATTGCTTTTAAAGTACACGCTTTTTCTAGGTCTAGCATGCTTTATGTTAAGAATCATGTTTACACAATTTTATCCTTCTATATGTCTGGTTCATCTGTAAATGATCCTGCTAGTACTAAATGTGAGCATGTGACTCAGACTTAGGCTATAAGGAAAATCCAGCTCTCTATTACACTGATTGAATCATATTATCGGTATATGCTTTTACCAGGGCTAGTCAGACTTTCCCCTGATATCTCTACTGGTGGTAAAGGGGGGGGGGGAAATGCCTATTCTTTCTCTGTATTCATCAATTTTAAGGGCCTGGAGCTCTGGGTAATAAGAAGAGGGGAAATCATAGGTACAAAGTCTAATAAGAATGAAACATAGCAGAAGTGAGCAGAAATAAGCCATAAATAAAGATAGGAGAGAAAAGCAAGTGAAACATTTCTGTGCCCCAAATCTAAGACAGGAGCCATGTTGAAATCTCCAATTATAGTAACTGATTCTTTCTTCTTTTTTTTTTTTTTTAAGTTGGTTTCTGGCAGCCATCCAAAGAATGATAAAGCATACTATTAGTTGACAGGTTCAAATTACTGAATGTTGAACAGAATACCATGCACGTATTATCAATTCTAGAGGACAACTCCACACACTTTTGTCCATCGCATCTTCATATTAAAGTCACCAAGAAAACCGATGCAGCCGAGCACAGAATGGAACAACGCTTTACCTACATAGATGAGAAAGAGCAGGATCTGCTCTAGTAGTGAGCATCATCCTCCATGGTCAGCTGGTAACCCCAGCAAAGACACAGGGCAATTGTCCTAAGCACCTACCGCCATCTTGTGACCTGTGGGGTTGGCCAGGTGCCAGGATGCTCACACTTAAGAGAACAAGAGTAGTAATTGAGCACAAACGGAGAGAGACACTTCCATACAAAGTGATAAGCCCACAGGCTATGCGAGTTATCTCTTGGTAAGAAAAGTGATCCAGGCCCAAGTTTTATTCTTATGCAGTAGAATGTGTGTGTGGTAGATATCTAACGATTCTGTGCGTGAGACTGCCTTTCCCAACTCTGAATAATATAATTTTAATAATAGTATGTTTACTAAATCATATTTAAAAAAACAACATGTCTGGGGCTTTAATTTTCTTTTAACATTTTTGTCATAAATTGTCCTTCCCCAAACCACAATATTAAACCCATCATAGAAGTGTGTGATATGGCATTCTATATGGCTTTAACAAAATCTTTACTAAAGAACATAGATGGTAGACCATATTTCTGAAAAATAATCATTATATAACAACAAGCTTCAATAATCTTAAGGAAATACTGCACTCATACTTTCAAAGTCATACTGCTATATGAATACATAGATGCATGTCTATCTTTGCAATAAACTGCAAATTCTTTGAGGGTCATGGCTGAAAATTGTTTATCATTATATCTCAAATAATTAGCATAGTACTTATATAAAGTGTGTAATTTTGCTAAGTAGGAATAAGAGAAAGATGGCATTCTGTCTAGGGTGCTCTTTACTGAGTCTTGCCATCACTGCATATGAGATCCTTAATTATTTTTAGGTTTGATAAAAATTTTATGAGTTTTAGTAGTTTTAAGCATTATAAAGAACATCATGCTGTGGTCATCTGACAACTTGCTATCACTTGGTACCACATTATCACATTGTAACTGTAGTTCGTTCTTTTCAACTGGTGCAATATATTTCATAATTCCAAAATTTCTTTATTTGTTTCTCTGTTGGTAGTCATTTGTTTTATGCTCTTGCTATTACAAACATTGCTATTATGAATATTTTTATAATTTTCTTGTGGTGCAGAAATGTACCAAATGCATCTTTGGTATATGCCTGGTTGAATCATAGAATTTGGGAATGTTCAATTTTAAGAGATAATAATGCCAAGTAGGTTTCCAAACAGATTAACCAACTGACAGCAGCATTATATAAGAAATCTACTGATCCGTGACACTCTTAATATTAATAATCCAGTGAGATTCACTTACTCAGGAAACTATAGAAAACTACCTGAAGGAAGTTCTTATAGCAAAATATTTAGGTGACTACGAAAAAAATGATTTATTAAAAGTATCACAGTTTTAAGCGAAACGCATAATATATATACTTTAATAAATGAATAGATAGATAAATAACTTTGCCTGCCTTCAATGACATTATCTTAGAATATATCCCAAATCAGACACGACCCTTTTCTTCTCCTTAAATTGACTGTGATTCCTTAATTTAAATAATGACACAGAAATTTCTATACACCAAAAAATGTGGATCAAAGTTTGTTGTTGTTTTTCCTCTGCTATCCTCCATTATAACTTACAGAAGGCAACCTTAGTAAACATTCAAATATTGTACAGTTTTTCCACGCCATTCTAGGGAGATTCTAGTTTTTAGAGAATAGTTCAGGAATGATGCTCTGTTGATTGATGGATTGAAACAAAAGGCTTTCCCCTGAACCTACAGCTATGCTCCCTAGGTATAAGTGATTGCTTTGAAGAGAAGTGTTCTCTCTCATCTGCTGCCTCTCTTGGGGCAGAAAAGATGTCTTTGTTAATGTATACTCATAACTATGTCACTTTGAGGCAGTTTGACTGGATAGACTACCTTCAAAAGATAGATTAACCAGCAAAGAGGAGTAATTCTATACAGAACTATCTTTCCCAAAACAATTACACAAATATTACATGTTTAATTTTTGTAGTATCTACATACTGTTATTTGAAAAAAAAAAAAGGATACAGCAAATCTTACTGTAGTTAATAATAAAGATCACAACTTGCTAATTCTATTTATTTCCCTAGGAAAGAAAATATAAATGAGGCATTGTGTCATAAGTATAAGGAAACCACCAGGCTCATAAGTAAAAATTGAACAAATATTTTTCTAGGATCTAGATATACAATAATTTTACTCTACTCTGTATTTATTTGCTTCTAGGTTCAAATACTTTTCTTTGTCAAAGCTGGATTTTATTTTTTGTGTTTATTTTTGTTTTTATCACATGGTGATAGTTTCTAATTATTAGCTACAAAGTGTCTTTGTCTTTGAGTCTGAAAATTCAAGTAGAATCTTTATCACTTTAATTATCCAGGAAAATCTTCCCCAAATTCCTGGTTAACAACTTGATTTCTTAAACTGGCAATGAATTTTGACTTTAATATGAACATTCTTTATCTGATATATACTTGTTGCTATGTTATCTTTCTCCATGGTATTTTAATGATTGAATAGAATAATATTATCTCATTTTAAATTACTTTTTAGGGGCACTTGGGTGGCTCAGTTGGTTAAGTGTCTGACTCTTGATTTCAGCTCAGGTCATGATCTCACAGTTTGTGAGTTTGAGCCACATGTCTGGCTCTGCTCTGACAGCGCAGAGCCTGCTTGGGGTTTTCCTTCTCTCCTCTCTCTGCCTCTCCCCTGCTTGTGCTCTCTCTCTCTCTCTCCCCCTCAAAATAAATAAATATTAAAAGATTAAATAAATAAATAACCTTTTGATCAGAATCCCAGAAGGAAACAGCCTCTATATCTATATTGGGTATCACAATTTTCTTTCTGTTTTATGTCATTACACTTTCCTCCCATCAACCCACCATAGTTCAGGTGCGTTATGGTTAGTTATTCTAAATCCATAAATGTAGGAATTACATAGGAATACAATAGCACTTCAACAAATAATTAATGATGAATGAAACAAATTTAAAAATGAATAAAAATAATATTTGCTAGCTTATATTCCCCAAAACTTTAATTTAATGAATAATTATAACTGACTGTGGTTCTATAGTCTCTTTTGTGTGAATTACATACATTACTCAAGTGAATTCATCATATCTACAATAGAAGTTACAATGATCAATCTCACAATTTAGAAATGAAAACAATTTACCTAGTAATTCTACTTCCGGGTATATTATCCAAAAGAATTGAAAGCAGGATATTAAAGACATATTTGCAGTCCCATGTTAATAGATGCACTATTCATGATCGTCAAGAGGTAGAAGCAACTCAAGTGTCCATTGATGGATGAACAAATAAACAAAATATGGCAAGGATGTGGAGAAAGAGGGATCTTCTTATACTGTTGGTGAGAGTGCAAACTGGTGCCGTCACTCTGGAAAACAGTATGGAGGTTACTCAAAAGGTTAAAAATAAAACTACCCTATGGTCCAACAACTGTACTACTAGATATTTACCCAAAGGATACAAAAATATTAATTTAAAGGGATACATGCATCCCAATGTTTACAGCAACATTACTGACAATATCCAAATTATGGAAAGAGTTTAAATGTCCATTAACTGATTAATGGATAAATAAGATGTGTATACACACACACACACACATATATATATACCGACATATATATACATATATATACATATACATACATATATACATACATATATACATATATATATACATATATATATACCGACAATATCCAAATTATGGAAAGAGTTTAAATGTCCATTGACTGATGAATGGATAAATAAGATGTGTGTGTATACACACACACACACACACACACACACACACACACACACACATATATATATTACTCAGCCATAAAGATAAAAAAGAATGAAATTTTGCCATTTATAATGACATGGATGGAACTACAGAGTAGTATGCTAAGCAAAATAAATCAGAGAAAGACAAATACAATATGATTTCACTCATGTGGAATTTAAGAACCAAAACAAATGAACATAGGGAGAAAAAAAGAAAGGCAAACCAAGAAATGGACTCTTAACTACAGAGAACAAACTGAGGGTTACCAGAAGAGAAGTGTGTGTGTGGAAGGGGGGGATGTGTTAAACAGGTGATGGAGATTAAGGAAGGCACTTATGATGAATACCAGGTGTTGTATGTAAGTACTGAATCACTAAATTCTAAACCTGAAACTAATATTACATTGTTTGTTAAATAACTGGAATTTAAATAAAAACTTGAAAAAAGAGTATTTAGAGGAACAAAAGCAAAACAAAACAAGATATGGTTGTATATATACATATATATGTATATACACATGCATACACATACACACACATGCATATATATATACACACACACACATACAATAGAATATTAGTCATAAAAAATGAAATCTTTCTGTTTGCAACAACATGGATGGAGCTAGAGAGTATTATGTTAAAGGAAATATTTCAGTAAGAGAAAGAAAAATACCATATGTTTCACTCATATGTAGAATTTAAATTTTTTTTTTAACGTTTTATTTATTTTTGAGACAGAGAGAGACAGAGCATGAACGGGGGAGGGTCAGAGAGAGAGGGAGACACAGAATTGGAAGCAGGCTCCAGGCTCTGAGCCATCAGCCCAGAGCCCGATGCGGGGCTCGAACTCACGGACCGCGAGATCGTGACCTGAGCCGAAGTCGGACGCTTAACCGACTGAGCCACCCAGGCACCCCACTCATATGTAGAATTTAAGAAACAAAACAAATGAGCAAAGGGGGCCAGAAAAAGAGAAAGAGAGTAAGAGAGGGAAAGGGACAAACCAAGAAGAAGACACTTAAGTGTAGAAAACAAAGTGATGCTTATGAGGGGGGAGGTGGTCGGAAGGTGGGCGAAATATGTGATGGAGATTAAAGAGTGCACTTGTGATGAGCCCCTGGTATTGCACAGAAGTGTTGAATCACTATATTGTACATTTGAAACTAATATTACACTGTGTGTTAACTAACTGGAATTTAAATGAAAACTTAAAAAAATATGATATGTGCATATAATGGAATATCATTCAGCCTTAAAATGGAAGGAGATTTTTATAAGTGAAACTTGAAAACATTATGGTAAGTGAATGAAGCCAGTCACATAACACAAAAGCAGACAACCAAAACCATGCAAATATTGTATGATCCCACTTACATGAGGTATCCAGAGTAGTCAAATTCATAGAATTAGAGAAGAGAATGGTGGTTGCTAGGACCTAGTGAAAGGTCAAATGAGGAATTTTTTAATGGATATGGTTTCAGTTTCACAAAATGAAAAAAAATTTGGAAGGTCATTACACAACAATGTGAATACACTTAACACTGCTGAACTGCACAGTTAGAAGCGGTTAAGATGCTAACTTTTATGCTATGTGTTTTATACCACAGTTTAACAAATGAACAATGTGAGAATGCATGGGTTTAAAAGGTTAGAAGTTTTAACTGTATAGTATAAGTTCACAACACTTTAGAGGTATTTGGATCCTGAAGTAATATATATACATATATATATCTATATATATAGATATATATAGATAGATAGATATCTTTTTCAGAATCCTGCAATGTCAATTTCTCATAATCAATTCTTTCTGAAATCTAAATTAATTTTTGAGGTTTTCAAGGTTTCAATTCTTTTTTAGTTTTATTTATTTTCTCTGGTAAGTATTAAACTTGAAGTTCCCCTTAAACAGTCCCTGCAGTAATGTTCAAGATTTTATTGAGGGTAATTTAAAAATTTTACACACTATTAAAAATAGAATATTGAAAGCATATTATTGTCATACGAGGTAGTATTAAAATACAACAGAAGTGGTTTAATTGGCATGTACATTTTAACTTTAAAAATGATTGCTATAACACTTAATTTCAATGAATTTCTTTTTCTAAGCAAATTAAATAAAGGGTATACTTCTTTTACAGGGTCTGAGATTTACTTAATATCTAACTCTAGGGAATTAGTGCAATGTGTTGAGAGACATCGTTAAAAGCTAAAAGCTAAATTGCCAAAAGCAGGCATCTGAACAGCTCTTCCAATTATGGTTGTGTGTGAATAAATGTGTTGAACGAAAAATAATATGAACAATTGTTTAGTTCTTTAAACTTGTTCCAAATTGTTTCCATATTAATAGTTGTGATTAAATAGTTCATGTAACATTTATTCACTTGTCAATTAAATACATTTTATTTAGTCATAATTTAACTTTCATCAGAATTGAATAAAGTGTCATGCAATGTTTTTAGAATATTTTCCTTGCACAGGAGTATCAAAACCACATGAATAATACAATGTATATTAAATGAATAAGAAAATAATGAATAATATCTTAAACACTTGAAAACTAATTTGAATTCATTTTAAAGATGAATTTAGAAATAATTTTCTGTTGTAATTCTCATCTTCTTTTAGAAAGACAACAATTGAGAAAATAATCAAGTGCCTTCAATGTTTTAACAATGATAATTATGTTTTCCACAATAACTGTTCCTATTAAAATATGGCCTTTATATAAGAGCCAATCATTAGGATGAAAGATAGTCTAGCAACAATTTATCACAAATCTTTATGCAATTAAATCATAACTAAGATAATACATTTGAATAATTAGGAGAGTTTTAGGAAAGCTTCAGAGAAAAAAGATTACTACATACACTTCATATCCATTCCTTCCACAATTACTACCAAAGATAAATGATTTCATAAGTTTCATACCTACAATTAAAGAGAATAGTTCACTTTAGTAAGCCAGAATCTGACTGAAGGGTCATAAACATGTAAACTATCCTGATTATGTTTTATTTGTTATAAATAAGAAAGATAAACATTTTTGCTTCCTAAAATCTTTGCTGTCAGATTTACATATAATAAACAACAACAAAACCAGTGTTAAACCCTATCACTTCAAACTTCTCTAATTCCTTTGTTTCTATTTGACTCGAAGACAAGTTTCTTTTCTAAAACCTTCCAATTTTATTTTTTTTAATAGGCAAAAAATAATTCCAAAACAAACCAAAACAAACTTTCAAAAAGAAAAGTTTTAGAACACTAAAATTAAGAGTTTGCTGAATCTAAGTTCACTACATTTTTGACACTAGCAACCATTTCCAAAGCCTCTCCTATGGAGCTGAATTCGCAAGTGGATAGCACAGCACAATTGCAAATTTCTGAAAACTCTTAAGATCACCCCCAAACATGAAGCTACAGCTGCAACTTGGTATCTGTCTTTAATTGTATAGA
The DNA here is from genome assembly GCF_018350155.1 of Leopardus geoffroyi. Classification (NCBI taxonomy): domain Eukaryota; kingdom Metazoa; phylum Chordata; class Mammalia; order Carnivora; family Felidae; genus Leopardus; species Leopardus geoffroyi. The sequence continues at coordinate 154,384,967 of NC_059327.1, forward strand.
TTTGAAGGGAGGACTAAATTATGACAATGTGATTAAATAATAGTGAGTAAATGGAGAAAATAAATATTGGAGCATATTTTTAGTATGTTGGTACAAATTCTGAGATTTTGAAAATGACAACACTTTAATCCGTAACTAGAACAAAAGAAATGTAGAAACAAAAAGATGGAAAATTAACAGCTGATTGTGCAAACTATAGGTAGTTATAATTGAGGAATAGACTTTTCCTTTAGAAAATGAGGAAATACTGTGTACACTTTAGTTCTTCATACATGCAGCATGTATGAGAGAAATAGAAAATTACACATATTTCTACCTATTTATACAACTTAAAAAACATATCCAATAATATTCTGTCTTTTTGTCCTTTTCTATGTGTACTCACAGTACTACTATCATGAAAGGAAAAGACAAATACAATTTATATCCTTAATGGTATAGAGACTTCCAGCTAGTCACCACATGCATAATGTCTCTAAGACTTTCTTTTCTTTCAAATCAAATTATAAATTTCAATCCTATCCCATATCCTCATCTGGTAAAGACTGGGAGTCAACTCTATGACCCATCCCACTCTTTTCCCTTCTGCTAGTTTTCCTTACTAATGCCTGGGCACCGTTACTGACAATGGGGTATCAAAAGTCTTCATCTCCAAGGTCTTCAGAGCAACCTCTCCCATTCTGGACCACCTTCCTCACATCCCTCTTCTCCCTAATCTATCTCCTTTTGTGATTCAGGCTTTCCCTCTTTGTCCTTTGGATCCCTGGTTTCCTATCAGACAGCACTACAAATCTGGTCACTGGAGATTTGGAAAGGTACTTGGGAGGAAGGAGAAATAAGCCATTCCAATGGCCAGGTTTCTTTGGAAAATATTTCTTCAATGTAATTATTAGCTACCTGAGTGTTCACTATAAGCTAAGCACTACACTAACCCCTTTATGTGAAATGACGCATTTAATCTTCACGATTCTATGATAATAATCTTATTTTCACCCCCATTTTATAGATAAAAATATAATTAAATGAGTTTATATCTATATCTATTATATAGAAATTATATTTATTATAATATTCCTATTATATAAATTATTATATATAAATTATATTTATGTATATAATTTATTACAGATAAAAAACTAATTAAGTAGCCCAAGGTCACACAGTAAATGGCAAATCCAATATTTGAACCTGAGAATTCTGTCTTTGCTATGCAAATTCTTCACCGTCCTATGGTACTCCTAATACTGACGTTTCACACAAACATTTGTTTAAAAACATGTGAGTTTTATGATGCAATTCTATTTTGAATTTTATACTAAAAGATGCTTGTCCACAGCTTTCAGGATGGCCTGATATTTGCAGGATTGCTGGGGTGGTGGTGGTGGTGGAGGGAAAAAGAAGGGAACACATCTGGCACATAGCTGTATCTCTAAATAAGATCTGTTCAGTAGTTGTCAAGCAACTGCATTATTCAAAGGAAGATTCAACATTTGCTACCTTCAATGAAATGTCAAGATGTGATAACTTTCACATATTAATTGAGTTCATCTCTTGGGAAATAAATAAAATGAACATTCACTTTCAGTTATTGTATATTTCATTACTTTTTGTTTTGAACATGGTGGTGTCATACTTGAAATAATATTGTGTTCATTTATCAGTTGTACACTATCCCCATTGTTGTCAAACTATTCCATTCTAGCAACACTCCAAACCCTACAAAAAGCTCCAGTTCTTTCCATTTCTTCCCATATTACCACAGTCCTTAGTGCCATTTCTTTAATATTTGCTTATCTTTCTATTCATTAGCATTTAGATAATGCCTTATGTGACTTTTGTATAAATCCCTTACTCAACTAATATATATAATCGTTATATCATTTTTCATTCATATATAAATACATATTACATTGTGTCCCCACAAACCATGTGATATTTGAAGTCATAAATAATGTCTTAGTACATCATAGTCCCTTATAATTTCTACTTATATTAGACCATACATTCCTGTGGTTAAAGTGAAAATAAATTATAACTTTCTCTAAATAAGGTAATATAAGAATGGTATTTTGTTAAGTATTCTATATACAGATAAATGGTATTCATTATTAATTATTGGTATTTGTAATAACTTAAAATGCAAGATTTTCATAAATGTGTATTTTATAATGGCTTCAGACATTATAAATAACTTTGTTTCCCTTTTTTATAAGACTCTTATCAATATCACTTACTATGTCAAATGATGGAGATACAAAATTGAAGAGGGAAAATCCTGAAATTTTTGATCATGTAATCAGTTTGATCATGTAATGAAATCATTATCAACTATTTTTAAAATAAACACAAAATAGTAAGTCTGGTAAATTCTATCAAGAGGGGAATATGATTTTATAAAATGACATAAGAGTAGATTTCACATAGAGAGATCAGGGTAGCCTGACCTAACCAGCACGTAATGAATAAGCTAAAAAAAAAAAAAAAAAAAAAAAACAAACAAACAAACAAAAAAACAGAATAGGCATTAACAAAATAGGAAAAAGAAGGTTTATTATGCACAGGTGATCTGTGTCAGGAGGTGCCACATTATATTGTGAAATATGAAAAAAAAACTATTGGCTGAAATTTTTGGCTCAGTATCTGTTTCTGAGAAGATATAAACAATACACATAAGGAATGGTGGGAGTGCATAACAGCACATGGGTTAATTCAGGCATACCTCCAAGACATTGCTAGTTCATTTCCAGACCACTGCAATAAAACGAATACAGCAATAAAGGCAAATCATTTCTTTGGTTTCCGAGTGCATATAAAATTATGTTTACACCATGCTGTCATCTGTCAAGTGTACAATAGCATTGTCTGAAAATATAAGGTGCACTCCTTCATCAAAATACTTTGTTGCTAAAAAATACTAACCATCATTGAAACTTTCAGTGAGTCATAGTGACTGATCATAGATCACCATAACAAATATAATAATAATGAGCAAGTTTGAAATATTTTGAGAATTACCAAAATGTGACACAGAAACACAAGGTGAGCAGATGTTACTGGAAAGATGGAATCAATAGATTTGTTCAATGCAGGGTTGCCATAAACCTTCAATTTGGAAAAAAAAAAGCAGTATCTGCAAAGAGTAACAAAGTGAAGCACAATAAAATGAAGTATGCATGTATACCTTTGGAAACAACCTTGAAAAGAGGTAGAATGTAAGAAAGTATGCATTTAAATATGTATCTGTGAGCAAGTCCGTCCTCTTTCTTCAAAGTTGGAAAATGGTAAATAGAGTAAACACTATTCTCAGTAGAATATAAAATCTGGTGGTTTCCTCTTTCTATTACTTTGATCTTTTGATCACTTCCTGTCACATAATACGAACCAGGTTGTTCCTGGATCTAACATATAGCAAGCAGTTTTTTGACCTTCTTTTTCTCATCAGCAATTTCTTGTCATCAAAGTGGTTTTCATTCAAGTTAAATTCTGGATTTTAATGGGATGTATCAAAATAGGACCATTTGAGAAAAGTTTAATTACAAAGAAATATTTTATAAATGTCTATGTGAAGTAACTGAATGGATAGTGCACTACACCACAGCTAGAGATACTAGAAAGGAAAGGGTTACCATGGTTATATATATATATAAATTCCTATGGAGCAGTCTACCTTGACAGGACCAGTTACCACTGAGCTAGTGAAAGAGCCAAGCTGACAGAGGGGCACAGGAGAACTGAGGAATAAATGTCCTGACCTCACTTTCTATCCACCCTCTTGTCTCCTATCGTACCCAGTACTCCAAGTTAGCTGAACCCAACAGGAATCTAGAGAGCAGGGAATCAACTCATGAAGTCCACATAACCTTCCTCGTAGGGCATAGATGTGGGAGGAGAAAAGTGGGGAAGAACTCAGGAAGGATAAGCCAAAGGTTTCACGTATATAAGAAAAGTCCCAATGATGGATCTTTCTACATCACAGAATTTATCACATCCCAAGTCAATCATATAAGCTGACATTAAAAATACTGCCCAGGGATGCCTGGGTGGCTCCGTGGGTTGAGCATCTGACTTCGACTCAGGTCATGATCTCACGGTTCATGAGTTTGAGCCCTGCGTCAGGTTCTCTGCTGACAGCTTAGAGCTTGGAGCCTGATTCAGATTCTGTGTCTCCCTCTCTGCCTCTCTCCTGCTCACACTCTGTCTCTCTCTCTCTGTCTCTCTCTCTCTCTCTCTCTCTCTCAAAAATAAATAAAAACATTAAAAAATAAACAAATAAAAAATACTGCCAAAATTCTTCCCAAAGAAGCTTGTTCAGTAACAGAAGCGTCATGAAGCAGGGATTCTTTGTACAAAAGAGTACAATATGCATTATCTTTAGATAATAAAATGAAATGTCAATCTGATTTAACAGTGAATAGTGGACTAATGAAGCAAAGTGGGAAATACCTGGTCAAAGTCACCTTTCAAGTAGAATGATAGTTAAGGGATTGTTTTCTCTTACTATTTTCATGGTTTATATTACTTACCTATTGCTTTGTAACAAAACAATCCCAAGACTCAATGGTTGAGAGCAACACATTTACTATTTCACAATTTCTGTGTGTCAAGAATCTTGACAGAGAAACAGAAAAGCAGCAAAAACTTATATGTAAAAACAAATCTTACTATGTTGGTTAAGTAAATATAAGTTCACTAAATGTTACAGTTAAAAGGCAGAGTACAAACGAATAATAAAGAAGCTAACTCCTTAAATTTGCTGTTTATAATTGACCTACTTAAAAAGCCAGAGTGGGGCGCCTGGGTGGCGCAGTTGGTTGAGCGTCCGACTTCAGTCAGGTCACGATCTCACGGTCCAGGAGTTCGAGCCCCGCGTCGGGCTCTGGGCTGATGGCTCAGAGCCTGGAGCCTGTTTCCGATTCTGTGTCTCCCTCTCTCTCTGCCCCTCCCCCGTTCATGCTCTGTCTCTCTCTGTCCCAAAAATAAATAAACGTTGAAAAAAAAAATAAAAAAAATAAATAAAAAAAAAAAAATAAAATAAAATAAAAAAGCCAGAGTAAAAAAAAAAAGTGAATACAATATAACAGTAAAAGATTAGGTTATATACATATGCATTGATATGGATTCATTCAAAAATATTATTTACAGTAAAAACTCATTTATGAATATGTATAGGATGATCACAGTTTATAAAGCCTAAGAAGTTTTAAAAGTAAACAATACAGGGACACCTGGGCTTAGTCGGTTGAGCATCCAACTTTGGCTCAAGTCACGATCTCACGGTTTGTTGGGTTTGAGCCCCATGTCGGGCTCTGTGCTGACAGCTTGGCACCTGGAACCTGCTTCAGATTCTGTCTCCCTCTCTCTCCCTGCAACAGCCCCGCCCCCCAAACTTGCACTCTGTTTCTACAAAAAGTAAATAAACTTTAATCAAATAATTTTTAAAAAGTAAACAATACATTTTTCAGAAATATTCAGAATCGATAAAAGGAATCAGTAAATGAAAAAAAGACTAACAGGGTGCTGCCTCAGCACTAGAATTTCACTAAATCAATTGTTTTTAAATTGATCAATTGAAGAAATACAGTGCAAAATCATAAAACTCAGAAGTGCAAAAACATGTTCAAAAGAAATAAGATTTCACAGTTTTTACTGAGCAAGGGAGTGGAACTCTATCAACGAAACACAAGCCACTGTAAAGGTATATGTGTCTATGGAGGATAGTTGATTTATCAGTTTTATCATGTTAGAACATTCTAGTTTCTTGTTCTGATTATAAGTCTACAAAACGAAATTTTGAGCAAATAGTAAATAGAGGCTTTTTGAACACTGTCATGTAACCACACTTGAACTACTGATGACATGTCCTTTCATTGTTTTGGGTTGTAGGCCTTTGCCTTTTTCTTTTCAAAGCCCTCACTCTCTTACACTGATTTTTATACTCCACATATTTCAGTCCACTACACATGATATTTTCATCTTCTATTTTTTTTAAGTTCATTTATTTTGAGAGAGTGAGAGAGAGAGAACTCACTCCTGGGAGGGGTGGGGGGACAGAACGACAAGGAGAGAGAGAGACTCTGGGCACGCTCTGTATGCCAGTGCCAATGTGGGGCTTTGAACTATGAACAATGAGATCATGACCTGAGCCAAACCCAAGAGTCTGACACTTAACCGAGCTACCCATGTGCCCCTTCATCTTTGATTGTTGACCAAGCTCTAGTCTCATGTTGCCCTTTCCCTGTTATTCTGTGCATATATCAAGATTAGGATACGTGTTTATGACCACCACGATATCTAACTTCATCCCCTAACATATTTAGGTCATGCCACCCTTTGTTATAATAATTCAGAAATAACTTCCCCTACTAAGCAGTCCAAAAGGTTTCACTTTCTTATACTTATTTATATTAGGCTAATGTGAAGTTTAAGATGTCATTTATTATTTCAGTTTTGCATTTAACATTGACATCATTCAGTCATTGCTGCCTAATATCACTGGAACAACATTTATAAATGAATTATAAATATAATTAGATCTATTAAATTTTTTGAATGGGTAAAATTTCAAATCAAACCTATTATTATAAAATGGTCATAATAAAACTTTCTTAACTATTAAGAATTACATTAAGATTACTCAGCAGTCAAAAAGAATGAAATCTTGCCATTTGCAACTACGTGGATGGAACTGCAGGGTATGATGCTACATGAAATTAGTCAGAGTAAGACAAAAATCATATGACTTCACTCATATGAGGACTTTAAGACACAGAACAGATGAACATAAGGGAAGGGAAGCAAAAATAATATAAAAACAGGGAGGGGGACAAAACATAAGAGACTCTTAAATATAGAGAACAAACTGAGGGTTACTGGAGGGGTTGTGGGAGGGGGGGGTGGGGTAAATGGGTAAGGGGCATTAAGGAATCTACTCCTGAGATCATTGTTGCACTATATGCTAACTAACTTGGATGTAAATTTAAAAAAAAAAGATTACTTTCATACAATATTATCATTATAAAAGTGTGTTTACAACAATTGTTTTAAAATGTCATCCTTAAAAACCATTTAGTTTTTATTACCGCTTGTCCTATGTGAAAAAGCACAGAACCACAGAACATTGAGCAGACTATAGTGTTAAAATGCTGCCTGACAATTTTCATTCTGCTAAGGATGGTTGGTTCAGATTTAGTTCAATAAATAGTTGTTCCATTTGGACTTCATATATGTAAATAAAGAATTCCATCTCTCCCAGCAGCATTAGACACCAGTCTTTACCTCTTCAGCCAAGAATATGTCAAATTCTTGACTATACCAACAGAACATTTGCAGCGTCCAGACAAATATTTTTTTAAGCTGGTTTAATTACTTCAGGTATTTCTGACCCTTCACTATATAATGGCAAGTTAAATTGACTATTAAAAATTTCTGTATCTTGAATTGCATGTAGTTCTGACACTCCAGGCCTGTAGATTATATTAAGGATGAAGGGATAGAGTAAAAGTGAGGAGAAAGGCAAAAGAGGCACGTGTAAGACTTATTCTCAAAAAAAATTCTCTAACTTCTTTGGTTTTTTTTACAAAGCAAATTGAGGAGAAAACTTTAAAATTTCCTTTTTCTTTCTTTTCAAAACTTCTCATGAATACCGTCATATGCTCATTAACAACTTTTCATTCAGTTCGTCTAACCTTTTACCCTTGTTACCTTCTTCATGTATCATTAGGTATGTGCTGTGTGGTGAAACCTGATCAGGATACTGAGCTACTCTTCACAGATAGGAAAGAAAAAAATGCATTTGCTAGAAAGGTAATATTTATAACCTCATACGTGTTCTTGAAAAAGCGTTATCTGTTCGGGGAGTCACACAATACTATCTGCCAGTCTAATATTTATAAGATAAATGAGCATATTTTAATATATGTTCTGAATAAATATAATGCAGCACGTGTTTAAGATATCTTGAATAGTGTCCTGTAACAAAAATCATAGCAAAAGTTATCAATCCATGTCAAAATGAAACTGTGTTAAGAATAGAGAGGGGCGCCTCGGTGGCCCAGTCGGTTAAACGTCCGACTTCAGCCAGGTCACGATCTCGCGGTCCGTGAGTTCGAGCCCCGCGTCAGGCTCTGGGCTGATGGCTCAGAGCCTGGAGCCTGTTTCCGATTCTGTGTCTCCCTCTCTCTCTGCCCCTCCCCCGTTCATGCTCTGTCTCTCTCTGTCCCAAAAATAAATAAACGTTGAAAAAAAAAATTAAAAAAAAAAAAAAAAAGAATAGAGAAAGCTGAGCTGATTAAGGGCAAGAGAACAAAGTTGTCATACTTATGTGGTTTTGCTCTTGACTGCCTTGTCCTAATAATACTTACCTTGGGAGGCAAAATTTAAATGTTGGTTTTGAAAAATGCATTAGTATTTTTTATGCCATACATTACTTTCTATTTTTTCATACAGCTATTTATGTGCATAATTTGGCTCTATTTTAGAGAAGAGCTAATGCTTGGAATCATTTTAAACATTCAAAAAATGTTTTCTTTTTAATTTTTTAATTTTTAATTTTTTTTAATGTTTATTTGTTTTTGAAGAGAGAGAGAGAGGAAGAGAGAATCCCAAACAGGCTCCACTCTGTCAGTACAGATCCTGACATGGGGCTTGAAACCATGAACCATGAGATTGTGACCTGTGCCGAAATCAAGAGCTGGATGCTTACCCAACTGAGCCACCCAGGCGGCCCAAAAAAATGTTCTTTTTTTTTTTTTAAGAGAACAATGTATATCTTAACTGTTTTTTGTAAATTTTGCTTGATCCCCTATGTGAATAACCAGTCAATACTTCCTGTTTTGAGAAATTCAGGTTTTGAATCCCTCCTCTTTGACTTAAGTATTTAATCATGTTGCATGAGCCACTTCATCCTGCTGAGGTTTGGTGTCCCCAACTATAAGGGGGAATTGATTTGTAATAATGCTTGAGAGAAGAATAACTCTTCTCTCAAGAGAGAAGGCAGATCAGCAAGCAAAATAAATAATAGACACAAATATAAAAAGATCCAGGTGTCAGAAGAAAAGAATAAATTAGCAGGTAAAAGTGAGTTCATGTGTGCAAAGTGCACAGTATACTCTCTAAGGCCTAGTGGGTTATGCCCAGACCAAAAATAATTATGATATAGATTACAAAGAAAAAAAGATGAACATTGGACTCTTCACCTTGACCATGTCATAGATAATAGTGATCTATAATAGGTTTGGAATTATGTGCTGTAACTAATTAGAAGTTGGAAATATATGTATCACCAGCCATGGTATCCAATAAGAATGGAAGAATGAATTGGCCAAAGGCATAATTTTGGAATATAATGAGCATTTAAGGGGTGAGCTAGAGCAATAAACCTTCATTATCAACTCATAATGTGTGCTCAAAAAGCTGTTAGAAACTGGAGATGGGAGGGTAAAGTATTATCAGCTATTCTTGGAGTGTGTTCAGATGGGGAGTAGCTCAGACAGAAATCCCATATCAAGACCGGAAATTACTGAAGATTGATGTTGTCTTTTTTTTCCTGGAATCATAGATTAATTAGCAAGCCAGGCTATTTTCACCTAAAACAAAATAATAAAAGAGACCCTTTTTGCTCCCTTCTGAGACTCCTTGGAAAGGGAAGCATTTATTTTATTTATTTTTTTTTTAATTTTTTTTTTCCAACGTTTATTTATTTTTGGGACAGAGAGAGACAGAGCATGAACGGGGGAGGGGCAGAGAGAGAGGGAGACACAGAATCGGAAACAGGCTCCAGGCTCTGAGCCATCAGCCCAGAGCCCGACGCGGGGCTCGAACTCACAGACCGCGAGATCGTGACCCGGCTGAAGTCGGACGCCTAACCGACTGCGCCACCCAGGCGCCCCAAAGGGAAGCATTTATTAATAAAGCAAGACTACATCCAGTTTGTTATCTGTGACTAGACCAGGTCAGCATCTGGTTTTCCATCTACTACTATGAACACGGGAGTAAGGATGATGTTCTTAACTCTTACCTTCAACTCTCCCCTAATATTCATAACAGCCAGCATTAATAGCCAGAATAAATGTCATCAACATCCACACATTTTGCCCTGTGTCTTGTAGTACTCTCCCACTAGGACTTGGTGATTAGCCATGTGACTTGCCCTTGTCAATGTCAGCAAACGTGACATAAGCAGAGCCTTCCAAGGTGTGTTTTTGTATGTCCCATGTTCTCACACTTGAATTCTGTCACTAGCTCGAGATCAAGTCTCACCTGCTGAAGGAATGTGAGGAACATGTGGAAGAGAACTAAAGCCATCCTAGATCAGCAAGCCCTTAGATGGCTTGCCAGCAGACTGCAGGCACATTAAGCAAGAACAGCTGAGATCACCCTAGCCCCACCCAAATCTGCAGAACAACCCAGCCAACCCATACACTTAATGGAAATGATTGTCATTTCAAAACTCGGAACTTTGGGGTGATTTATTTGATACATTTTTGAGGCCAAACCTCCCCCCCACCCCCGCAGAAATACCCACACACAAACACAATCATCCCACATGAAGGTGGAAACCCTGAGGTGTCTTAATAACTTATTTCCCATCAGCCTCAATAACCTGGACAGAATAAATAGGAAGGATTTTTCTATAGTCAGAACTTTAAGTACACACACACTGGGAAATTTACTATCTTGTAATGTTTTAAAAAGCAACTCACTTCCCCTGGTAGATTAGTTAAGAAATCTAAGCTCTCAAAATATTTTGCTACTGGTGGAAAGCATAGAAAATGGGAAAATGCTATTCTGCCAATGTTAAATGATAATGGTGTTTATGATCTACTCTCCTCCCTGATCTTCTACATCTGCCCTCGTGCTGCTCAGTTTAACTTTATGGACTATCCTGAAAACTAATGATTCCTAAAGGTTAAGGTTTTTCAATGAATATAAAGTCATGAATATTAGTTTTCTACTTTATAGGTTCATGTTCTATAATGAATTCCTGCTTAAGCAGTTTCCTTTACTTAATAACAAAGAAGGTTAAAGGATCTCTATTTCTTGTCAAGGCCTTATCAATAAAATTAAAATAAAGAACAATTAAGACACATTAAAGGTTAGAAGTAGGGTATCAGTGATTCTGCAGGGGTACTCTCTCTTGAAAGTTTATTTGAAACATAAGTGAAGAGTGCTGATAATTGATACTCTATTATGGAATGATATAATTTAAAATGTTTCATTATTCTTAATTGAAAGCCAGGATACCTAGCACAGGTTAAGCATCTGTGCTCAGTTAATTAAATTGTCTTCTCAGTTAAATCATTTGATTAAAAATTGTTAGTCTTATTAAGCCAGGCTTTTAGACCAATATCTGCAAAGAGAACAATCATAGTGGATGTGTTTCCATTCATTGCTTCTTTATATTCTTACAATGTATTCTTTTTTTTTAATTTTTTTTTAACATTTATTTTTGAGGGTGAGAGAGACAGAGCATGAGCGAGGGAGGGGCAGAGAGAGAGGGAGACACAGAATCCAAAGCAGGCTCCAGGTTCCGAGCTGTCAGCACAGAGCCCTACGCAGGGCTTGAAGTCACCGACTGCAAGATCATGACCTAAGCCCAAGTCGGATGCTTAACCCACTGAGCCACCCAGGAGCCCCTCTTACCATGTATTCTAAAGTGGATATATATTTTATCCCTATGAAGGATAAAGAAATTGTTCCTCAGAATGAAAACTCATAACAACTCTTTCTTTCCATGAAAACCTATTATAAACTCAAGTGTTCTTTATGACAAAATGAAACTCTTGCTACGATTTGTTTTAGAAACCTAAATTTGTGGCTGGTTTATATAGGTGCAAAATGTAATTGATTAACTTAACTATGTGTTTTAGAACTATAGTTCTGCAACGAAGACTTTAGGAAAACAGAAAAAAATTTAATATTCCCAAATGGCCAACTCGCCCCTAAATAAGTAACACCTTTTTTTTTTTTTTGCTTTGAATTTGGAGGCAGACTTTTCAAATCATTAAAAGCCTATGTTTTAATTCCAGTCTTAAAAATTGGAATTAAATCCTATTTCTGACACTTACTGGCTGAGTGACCTGAGATAAATCACACAACTTTTCCAAGAATCATGAAATTTTTGTTTGTAAGTTGAGAATAATAATGATATGCATTTCATGAACTGCCATTGGAAATAGATGAAAAGCACAGGTAAACTTACCATCACACTGCCTGACTCCTCATCAGGATTCAATAAATGGCAACTTTTACTATTTTTATTGTTACAATCTTGACTCTATTGCCCAGCTAGTTGGAATGAGCACAGGTTAAGTTTTGTTTCCAGTGTATTGTTTGCAGATAACTGAACTTTCAATCAGTTAAACCTCAGTAGCCAAATTTCTTTCTCAAAAGTAGGTTATTTCTAACTTCTCTCTGTCTCTCTGTCTCTCTGTCTCTCTCTCTCTCTGTCTCTCTCATTCAAGACCAGGAATTTGGCTCCTACTACAAATCCTCATGTAAAATGGAGTGTTCTTTATTAATAATAATATACCTTACCAACCCTAAGGAAGCGTATAACATTAAAAACTAGCAATGGGTAGCAAGTGTTAAAGAGACCACAGTGGATCTTGGAAGTAACACAGACTCACCCAGGGCATTTGAGAGTTGATACAGCTATTATGCCTGTTCTTGAATCTTCCCCCTAGGTATACCTTCTTGCATAGATATATATTCTCTTTGCAACTGTTAGCCGACTTTGATCCTGTCAACTTCCCAAAATAAAATATTAAAGTTACTTTCTCTCTAGCTCCTCCCCAATCCTACCCTAGCCTAAAACCCTGCAGCACTGGCATTCAAAACTCCGTACCTTTCCTAGAGGCCTTAGTAATTGACCTCTGGAAATCTTGTCCTCCCATTTTACTGATTGATCTCCCTCCTGTTTTGTTCTGAGATATCCTTACTGTTTGTTAAGAAGTAGCACTGAAGAATTTCTACTTTTACTGTTATTATTCTAAGCCAGAATTTTCTAATGTATTCCTACATTATATCTGAAGAAAAGAACATTCTAATATTAAAAACTATTTAGAAATATGTAACTATCTCAGTGCTCAACAAAGAACTAAGAGTTCTGAAGGGTCATATGAGATATGCATGTTTATGTGTGTTATGTATATACATGTTTTATCTTAGTTAATATGTTAATTCACACACATGTATTATGTCAGAGGAATATATAAACATACATACATATATATTTCTGGTTCAGGTTTACTCAAATTTATTTGAAATCAGAATTTGTTTCCATTTTTATGTGAAATTAATTATTATGTGATGAATGCTCATTTTCCTTCAAAGATTACACATTCTGTATCGTCCCTAATGTTCCCTTCACTCTTGGAGAACCAGCCCTTCTGTCCTGCTCAGATACACAGATTTAGTCACGCCACATACAACAGACAAGCAGGACATGTTCTGAATTTTCAGAGCATTTTCCAGATTTTCTGACTCATTAATTTAGTGATGCATTTCTGTGGGAGGTGTTAGCTAATGGCTTTTGTTTTGTTTAGTATTTGTTTGTTTGTTTTGCCTCGGATCTCACTGGCAGTCTTGTTTAGCCCATGGTCTCTTTCTCAGAGTAATATGTTTAAATATTGCTCAGAAAACAAAATATTTAAAATAAATATTTTAAACAATATCTATCACAAAGGAAACCAATAATAATGGAATGGAATGAGGATATTAGAGTGTGTTATAGTTAAGCATATGCATATGATTATTAAATAAAAAATGGCAGATTAATAATTGTCATAATTTCAAAACAATGATGAGAATAAAAAATATTAGGAAGTATTTGCAATTAGTATATGGGACATGAAAAGATCTGTGAGTTCGCCTACTGAAAAGTCAGAGGTATTACTAATGCTAGCATATCATGGAACATTAAGTTTCACTTCCATTGTATTGTTTGCAGATAACTGAACTTTCAATCAATTAAACCTCAGTAGCCAAATTTCTCTCTCAAAAGGAGATTATTTCTAACTTCTCTCTCTCTCTCTCTTTCTATCTCTCTTTCTCTCAATACAGGAATTTGGCTCCTACTACAAATCCTCATGTAAAACGGAGTGTTCTTTATTAATAATATACTGTATCAGCCCTAAGGAAGCATATAACATTATTAAAAACTAGCAATGGGTAGCAAGTGTTAAGAACCACAGTGGATCTTGAAAGTAACACAGACTCACCCAGGGCATTTGAGAGTTGATACAGCTATTTATTATGCCTGATACATATACTGGAGAACCAGCAAATTTCAGTTGGAGGTTAGTGGGGAGGAAATATTTAATCTTCTTCATCTAAATTGATGGCCCCCCAAAATTCTCTCTGTTGTCTGTGATTACCAGGTTTAGTACCTCAACCTTATAGGAAAGATTTTTTTTTGTTTTTTTTGGGGGGGTGGCTTGTATGAAGGTTTCACAGAGGTAGTTTTGAGTTGTTTGGTTTGGGGTTTTTTTTTTTTCATGTAAATCTTATAGTCATTTTGAGGTCTGTCAACTTTTGGTTCAACACCAGTATACTTGAAATAATTTTTTAATTAAAATATCCATGATTGGGGTGCCTGGGTGGCTCAGTTGGTTAAATGTCTGACTCATGGTTTCAGCTCAGGTCACGATCTCATGGCTTTGTGGGTTCGAGCCCCACATTGGGCTCTGCTCTAGCAGTGCAGAGCCTGCTTGGGATTCTCTCCCTCTCCTCTCTCTCTCTGCCCTCCCCACTCATGCTGCTTCTGTCTCTCTCAAAGTAAATAAGTAAACTTTAAAATAAAATTTAAAAAAGAAAATAAAGTAAAATAAAATATCCCTGATTATATTGCCTGAAGCAGTTTTACTCCCTCTTCTTAATTTCTTATGAGCAACATTAAATATCCTCACATTGCAGATCACCCCTAAACAGTGGTAGGTCAAAGTGAATCAGATGATGGAGCTGTACATTTTACAGATATAAAGGGGCATAAATTAATGCCTAATTATCATAGTTATATCTTATTTATATGTATTCATTTCTTGCTTTATGCAGGTTGACTACAATAATGTAACTTTATAACCATCACAGAATGTAATTTTCTTTCTTTTTGTCTGGTAGTAGAAAAGAATGATGTGCTAATTGTCCTCACTTTTGTAAGATTTTGAGTTTTATTTAAGTTTAATGGACATAAAAATTAAACATGAGTTGATCGATCAAAGTTAATGCTCCAGAATGCAACATCAATAGCCTATATTTAAATATGTTATACAATTAAATATTTTGATGTTACTCATGTAATAAAACTCCTTTTAAGCCATAATCATATATCATAACACGTTGCAACTCAAGTCTAAAACCTGAAAAAGTTCACAAACATATTACCAAACTTCAAAAACTTTTGCATATGTTTGACCATTTTACTTCCATTGACTTTAGCTTCTTAGAATATATTTGGAAACTGGCATAACATAAAATTTTTATCCA
The DNA here is from genome assembly GCF_018350155.1 of Leopardus geoffroyi. Classification (NCBI taxonomy): domain Eukaryota; kingdom Metazoa; phylum Chordata; class Mammalia; order Carnivora; family Felidae; genus Leopardus; species Leopardus geoffroyi. The sequence goes on from NC_059327.1 coordinate 154,400,450, forward strand.
AATTAGAGAAAACTAATTTTCACAAAGTCACAAATAAAGTATGTAGAGTTATTCCAAGTCCACAAACACTGTACTCATTGTTAACATTTTTCTTCAGACAAAGCTTAGTGTAAAATAAGATTATTATATTTTCTCCATACCACCCTTTATGCCTTCTAGTTTTAGATGAGCAAGAAAATAAAGAGAAAGGCATATTCAGCAGTGTTAAATACACTGGTAATTAAAAGAAATAACAACTGACATGATAAAATTGTATGTGTGTGTGTGTGTGTGTATGTGTGTGTGTGTGTGTGTGTGTGTGTGTGTGTAATTATATATATAATGCATATATCTGGTTAATACATGCAACAATTCATACTATATATTTGGTAGTGATTTCACAATGGATTTTGTTCAAAAAATAATTTTATATAAGTGTATGTGAAGAAAGGCAAAGATTAATGTCATCAGCATATTAGTTATTATATATCAACCTTATCATGGTCCTTTCAAACCATACTTTGACAAATACTAGGGAAATGAACTTAGTACTGAGACCACATACGTAAGTAAACTCCTTTCCTTCCCATGTAAATGCAAACTGTTTTCGACACTATTTATTGATGAGGATTAAAAAGAACATACTGGAGTATTAAATGCATTATTAGAGCCAAAGGCTGTATTCATCATTTCTGGTAAAGGTACTAGGAGAATAACTATATTTGGGACTACATTTTGTTTAAGTTACACCTATTGCCCTAATAGGGGAAGTATTCTACCATCGCCTGCCATGACTCCTCTGCCTGTTAGGTGCTGTGCTGCACCACCCAGGAGTCCCTAAGGAAAGAAGACTTGTTACACACCTACTGGGATTGCTGGGGGCAGGTATCTCTTGGTTGCAACTCCACTTTGGGAATTGCCTTGTTCAAAGAGCACTACCTCATCATTAGTCACAATCCCTTTCCAGGGCAGCCCACATCCAAAGATTTATTAACATGACAGTAAAAATATTTCTCTCTTGCATCATTTTGGGCAAATCTGAAGGGTAATTCATGCTCCAGATTAGTCCGTACAGTTGTCTGAGCTTCCTTTGAGGACTGCAAATGAGCTCAACTTCTTTCTTTGTTAAATCCAGCACCCTGTCCCTCATTTCCATAGATGTAAATCCTAAAACCACTCCCTACCATACATCTTGCATGATTATCTCATGCACAGTGAAGTGCAGATATAGGGAAAAATGTTTCCATGAGAAAGAGTTGAAACATTCAAACATTGTTCACAGGATGGGTGTCCTCTTTTGAGGACTCAGTCTGTCCAAACTTGGGTAAAATGTTTATCCTTTTTGAGGAAATAAAAGCATCAATTTATCAGTGTTGTTATTATTAATATTTTTTGCCATAAAATGAGGTCCCCTTTCTCAGAGATTATGATTAGCAATCATTCATCTGTTTTTGTTTTTCCAAATGTGTTTATTTTTAAAGAGATATTTTATTCACTAGAAGTTATGAAGCAATAATTTCCTGAGCAATAATGGTTGTAATTACAATTAATTGAAATTAATAAATCATCTTCTATTTATGTATAGTTTTCCTATGTCCTTGCTTAATTATGGTCAGAATTATTACATTTACAAACTTATTATACTTACTATGTGCCATGAATTGTGCTAGGTGCTTTATACATGTTACTTTAGTTATTCCTCACATAAATTCTCTTGAAAGCAAAGCAGATGGAATTATCCCTATTCTGCAAATAAGGTTGACAAATGTTCAGTGACTTCCCTAAGGACACACAGTTAAGAAGCCTAATCAGATCTTAAACTCTGGTCCATAGAATGCCCAAATCCACATGAAGAACTAATCTTTCTTGGTATAAATGCAACCTTGTTAAACTTCTCAATAGACTTAAAGGAAAACAAACAAAAATTAAAACAAAAGCAAATACAAAACCAGAATGTTTCTGGCAACAAGTTTAAAAGTCAGGTCTACTCAATTCTTATTTTTCACATAAGATTAAGTTTTATCTTCACATCAAAGATAGCATATGTCATCAAATCTCTGTGAACTTGTTTTGAGGTATATTCATCTGATCATTGTAACACACTGAAAATAGCTGGTAGTTCTTTATAAAACACATACACATACACTTTACTTTGGTATCAAATGTGTCCTTTCTATTGCTTGTTTCACACTCAGCATGTTTGAGGCACTGGTCTTAGCATTTTAATGGGTTACCACAATTAATACTCACTACAAACCTACCAGACATATACTATTATTAGTTTGATTTCACAGATAACATTACTGAGGCATGGAGATGTTGGCTAATTCACCAAGGGTTGAAAAATCACTGAATGGAAAAGCCAGAAGATGGGATGAAATCGGTTCAAAAATTAGAACATCCAACAGAGGTAAGGTGGAAGATGGAAAGATGAGAGGACCTAAAAAGAGATCATTCTTCACAAATTTTTCATTTCCCATCTTTTCTCACATGCATACACTTTTTCTCATTCCATTATCGCTTCAGGGGAGCTCTATAAAACTGAAATGCAAGATACATGTACTGTTATTTATGCACTCTAGAAAGTGAGGTACATCCAAGTTATTTTTCTACCAATTTAACAGGGATATTTTTACCATTAGGATAACTCCTTTAGGTTAAGGTATTATAGATAGTATCTCTTAAAACATAAGACAGCAGACCTGACTGACATGGGGTGCAATTGAGCCCAAACCAGTGTGTGCTACATATACACCACAGATTAATATACTATCATCACTTCCGTAATATAAAGTTTGAGGTCTTAAACAGATGCTGTTTAAAAAAATCTTGGGAGTTTTTACAGTATATAAATAATTTAAGCATGCAAAAGGGAAAATGGACATTTAGGGAACATCTTCCATGTCAAAGTAAATATTGACCATGTAATGATAAGTTCTAAGCTAAACCTAAGAAAAGGAACTCTCTTAGGAAAGACCCCTACCATAACCTGGGGGAGACTAAGTTTTATGAAAGAGAAAGTGCCTGCAAAAATCTTGTAATATAGGTAAATTGAGCATGAGTAGACTTTACAGAAAGACAAAAGATCATAAAAGGAAGCATAAGGATACAAATATTTGATGAGTTCAATAACCTACATGTGGGTAAGTATTCTTAGGGCTTGGAGTTTACATGTCTTGCTGCCTGTATAATATTCATGCCACCTATGTAATATTACACAATGTTATATTATGTAGGCAACGTATAGGGTTACATATACAATATGTTTCCTTCTCCTGTGTTTTCTGTTTGTTTGTTTTTTCTAATGCGGATCTGATTTATTCAGATGATGAATGTATACAATCTCCTCAGACTCCCTTAAAGCTACAGGTGACCACGGACCAAGTTCTAGTTAAAATTGAAGTGCATTAGATAGGAATTACAGTAAAATTGTGATTTTCATGATAAAATGGACATGTTTCTGTCATGTATCTTTTTTTTTTTTTTTTGTATTACACATCCCACTTTTTCTCTGCTGGCAACTTAAAAGAAATTTCTGGAAATGCATTAGCATTATTTTGATCCTGAGCATGAAAGCCACGTAGTACGAGGTCCAGAACAGAAAGATAGGAAAATTACTCAGTGCACAATGACTCCTTCACTGTGTTAGTGTTCTAAGAGGTCCCTATGGTTCATGATCATCTTAAGAGACCAAAAAAAAAAGATAAAAGAAACAAGGGTAATAACACTATCACCATTATTACTGAGAGGTGTAATATTGATTATATGGATGAATGTGGGAGCCAATAGTTTGCTATTAAATGTCAATTAGGCAAAATTATTCACCTAGTCACAAGCAATGCTGGACCAGGACAAGTCTCCTGATCCAAATCTGGAAGGCAATGGAATATACTGAGCTACAGCCTGAGAGGATCACTGGGCTAAAAACCTATTTTGAAGACATAAGCAGAATAAATGTTGGGTGAAATTATGAGAGTATATGAGTTCATCTAGGGAAGTACAGAAATAGTACTTAAAAGTCAGCAAATGATAATGATGACCCAACAATGAGCTGGAAAATCCAGAAGAGCGTGGTGTCATGGAAGTCAATGACATTGTTTAGGCGAGGGTGTTCTGTAGCGACGATGTACAGTAGGATCAATAACAAGAAAATGACTGAATAAATGCTTTTCCTTTTCATCCATTATGTCAGTCGTAACTGTGGTGGGCAAAATAGCCTTGGTAAAGATGGCCATGGGTGGAGCATAACAATGGTAAAATGTTGGGGAGCAATTGGGGGATGAGAAAATTGACTCAGGGAATGCAGTCCACCCTCTCAAGAAGAACACACCTGAATATAAAGACATACTGTGGGCAAAGGGGGTCTGGAAAACATACTTTTTACTGCGGAAATTGTTATTACTATTTTATTTATTTCAAAATTAGGGAAACTAAGCCTTTTAAAAAATATTTATTTATTTTTGAGAGAGAGAGAGAGGGAGAGCATAAGCAGGGGAGGGGCAGAGAAAGGAAGACACAGAATCTGCAGCAGGATCCAGGCTCTGAGCTGTCAGTGCAGAACTCGACAGGGCCCGAACCCAGAAACCGTGAGATCATGACCTGAGCTGAAGTTGGAATCCACCTAGGTGCCTTGGAAACCAAGCCTTTTTAAAATAATGAATGAGGTATAGAGCAAGAGAAGATTGTTAAAGGAGCTCAAAAATAATGAGTTGTGGTTCCCTAAGAACAGATGGCATCTAGATCAGAGGAATATATTCTAAGAATATACACAAAAGGGAACCCTTGGCAAGATGACATTAAGATTTTTGAGTGATGAGACAAAACAGGAAGCAAAACTATTCATTTCATAATTTTGCATGAATCATCTTATCTTCCTTTGGTTTAACTAGACTTTCTTTCTTTCTTTCTTTCTTCCTTTCTTTCTTTCTTTCTTCTTTCTTCTTTCTTTCTTTCTACTTATGAATGGTGGCTAGACAGTAACTCAGAGTCATATATAATGAATGATTTAGTAGCAAGTTGAAAGTAAAAAAATAACTGCCAGTCTAAAATGCTTTAATGCTTTCATGAAATCCCTAATCCTCTGTGTTAAAAGTAAGAGATGTGTTTGTTCAGACTGGGGGGTTCTATATCACAACAAAATAGTTGTTTACCTCCAACTTTTCTCTTCACCTGACACATTGTTTTGGCATGATGGAAAATAAAAGGACTGAATATAAAACAAACATGTTAAGCACTGTGGGAACATGGCGAGTGAAAGATAAACAATTATGACACTGATACTGAGCAGCCGTGCTTTAGTCACGAGCCAGAAGAGTGGTGAGCACTTCAACCTATTTCTCTAATACTGTGGCTGATGAAAAGTATGCCAGTTCAGCATGGGCTTCATTTTGTACAGTTTATAAAGGGCATCAGACCATGAATATCCAGTTTCAGGACATTAGGATATAAAATTATATAATAACATACAGACATAAGAGACTATCTTAAGTAACTTGAAATGGAGACAGGAGTGCAGAAAATAAATAATGCACAGCATACCCAACCGGCAAGTGACACTTCCTGCCACATACTTGAGCAAAAAGAGCAATCTCTTCCCCGGGAATATAGTCAAATATGTAGGCAGCTTCAGACAGAAAACACGTAGGGGTGAAAAAAATAGTATATTGCCTTGTCACCTATAAATCTCTGGCAACAAATAGTGTGACACTTGTCACAATATTAGACAATTTAGTTTGCAGGAAATTTATGGTGGTCCTTTATCAATTAAACTGTTAAAGTCTTGTGACTGTCTCCACACTTTTATTCCCTATAGATTTTAGGTAATGTCAAGAGCATGGGTTCTGAAATCAAGTAACATAAATAAAATATACTACTTAGATACACAGTGTTTTGACAGTGAAATATTAAAGCAGTTACACAAAAACTTATTCTCAATATACTTGTTGCCTTAAAAATAACCTTGTGCTGGCAAGGCTCTGTTTTAGATGAAGTAGGCCATTAGTACGTCCAGCTTAAGTAACTATTTACTTATCTTTTATTTCCCTTTATCCGTTCTTAAGTTTTCTCTTGTTCATAATTCAGACTTTTATATCCTTTCCATTGAAGTTTTCAGAGCTCTGTAGTGGCTCTTCTTTGCACGCCACGCATGGCATAGGAAAATTCTCATTTACCAGAATGGGTGTACACGAAGGAATGGGAAATAGCTAGATATTCAGAGAGTAGTGGACACTGCCTCTGAAATGACATTAATTCTTGGCACATAATTGCCACCATGGCACATCAGTCAGATTAAAGACATACGAAGGTCAAATGATTAATGGATTTTAGTAAGAATCTGTCTCACAGAGGGTACGATCCATCTTTGAAACGATCCTGTGGTTATTTTCTATTTCTGGAGTGCACAGTTGTAACAGACATATTAAGCAATTGGCAATCCCTAAACTGATATCCTGGCTTCCTACATTTATTATGGTAAGAAAGCCCAACTGTAAGCTTTTATTACTGTCTCTATCTTCCAAAGTAGCAAACAAAAAAAACCATACAACATTCTTGGAGAGTTTGCAGAGAACAGTGTCACCATCAGGATTTAAGAGATGCAGAAGTGGTGATTCCTTCCATATCTCTATCCAATTTGCCCATTTGGAGTATGCAAAAGACTGGTGGAGTAACATAACTATTGTAATTTAATTAGTTGTAAGCACCAATGGCAACTTCTCTACCAGATGTGTTTTTTGGTTTTTTGTTTTGTTTTGTTTTTACTGTTGCACATCAAAACATTCCCTGGCATAAGCAGTCATTGACAGGGAATTACTTTCTTCCCTATACCTATTAACAAACACCATCAAAGTTATTCCTATATTGTCATGGCCTTATTCTCCAGCTCTATTTCTTAATCTTGTCTATAGAAACCTTGATAGCCTCTTCACTCCACAGAGCATTACACCAGTCCACCATATTGAATATATCATGCTGACTAGACCTGTTAAGCAGGAAGTAGCAACTGTTCCTTATACCCTGCTAAGACACATGTATGGTAAAAACTGATACTCACTGATAACTCAGTGAAATTTCTAGCAATCTAGTTACCTAATACATGTCTAGATATTCCTTTAAAGGGAAAGGACAATTCTGCATCTGGCCTCTCCTACTACTTAAAAAAAATGGTACAAAGACTAGTTGGCTTGTTTACAGTCTGTATGCAACATATACATAAGTTTCATTTGCTACAATCCTAAAGATTAAAAAGAGTCCCTTTTTTTTTTTTTTTTTTTTTTTTTTTTTAGAAATAGAATCTGACTTGCTCCTGGGCCTTAGAGGAGGCTGACCTCTTGACTGTGAGTCAGATGTTATCATGAAAACAGGGCTTCCTAATATGAACTGAGATGTTATCTGACCTAATACCATAAATGCTTGTATGCATAGAAGTATTCCTTCATTAAATGGAAGTGGTATATACAATATCAGGCTAGAACAGGTCCTAAAGGTACAAGGAAGCTGAATGAATAATTAGCTCTGATTCTAATAGCTCCTAATTTTCCTAAATTTCTTCCTTTCTCGGTTTTCTTTATAGCTTCATGGGAAGGTCACTCTGGTGAATTTATTGGGAATTAATCCAATTCTAGTCTACAGATGGTTATATACAATATGCTGTATGTGTGACAGGAGATAGCTGCCCCATTACTGCTCCAATTAAGAGTGCCTCTAAATAACAATAGTGAATGGAAAGGCTCTTAAAGGGAGTTTGATAAGTTTATTTTATTTATTTATTTATTTTTTTTTTCTGGAAGAAGAGAAATCCAGAGGTAGGAATCATCAATTCATGGGTAGTAACTAACATTTTGGCTAAATCATCAGGAACTCAGGGAAACACAATTAGAAAATTGGTTATAAGAAAGTTCAGGAAAAAGTGTAAGATTATCTGTGCCCCATTTGAATGTCTACCAAAGATCAACCTCAGTAGAGGAGAGTATTAATGATCAGATATATACAAACTGTGAATGTCAATCAGCCACCTTTGTTCTTACCCAGTGAACAAGTGGTAATAACAGCAGGAATTGAGTTTAATGTTGACTTAGTAACATGGATTTTGTAAATCCCTAATTATTGAAAAAGTTAGCATGTTCCAACTATTGCAATAAAGAAAAATAAATAAAAGGAATAGAAGTCACAAAAAAAGAAATGAAAAAGTCCATATTTTCTGACATAATTATCTATGCATGAAATCCCAAGAATACAATAAATAAAAGCAAAAAAAAAATACTCCTAGGACTAATAATTATTTCAGCAAAGTCACAGAATATAATATCAACACATAATCAAGCATATTTCTATATATTAACAATGAATATTTGAAAACTGAAATTGAAAACAAAAATACTACTTACAATCATGCTAAAAAATAAAATAGGTATAAATTTAACATAATACATACATGTACTATAAGAGTTACAAATTGCTAATGAAAATATCAATGAATAAGAAAGTAAACAGAAAGACACACTGTATTTATGAATTAAAAAACTCAACACAGTGAAGATATCAGTTGTCCCCAACTGACTTATAGTTTTAATATAATTGCCATCCAAATATAACAAGATTTATGTGTTTTTCTTGTGCAGGCACAGAAAAGCTTATTCTTAAATTTATATGTAAAGGTAAAGAACCTACAAAAGCTAAAATAATTTTGAAACAGAAGATTAAAGTGGTAGGAATCACTTTGCTCAATATTAAAGCCAACTCTATAGCTATGGTAACCAAGAATATATGGTATTGGTGGAGGGATGCACAGATAAATCAACAGAACCAAATAAAGAATACAGTTAGATTCATATAAATACACTTAAACAATTTTTGATGAGGGTGTAAGAGCCATTTAAAAGAGGAAGAATAGTCCTTTCAACAAACGGTACCACAACAAGTGGATATACTAGGAAAAAAATAAAATAAAATCACAGTCAATCATAAACTTAAATGTAGAATGAAAAACTATAAAACTTATAGAAGACAACATAAGAGAAAATCTTGGGGATTAAATGTTAAGAGTTCTTAGCCTTGACACCAACAGCACTTGCCATAAACTGGATTTCATAACACATAAACCAACAAACACAAAAAAAAAGTAAAGAAAAAAGGAAGATTTTCTTTGCAAAAGATCCGGATATGAAGATGAAAAGATAATCTACAAAAATTATTTGCAAATTACATATCCAGGAACAAGTGTCTAGAATGCATAAGAAAACTTTTTTTTTTTTTTTTTGAGAGAGAGAGAGAGAGAACCAGCATGAGCCCTAGGGGGACAGGGAAAAGAAGAGAGATAAAATATTTGATTTTCTTTTTTTTTAATGTTTATTTATTTATTTTTGAAAGAGAGAGAGAGAGCACATGTGTGAGCTGCGAAGGGACAGAGGGAGGAGAAAGATAATTTTAAGCAGGTGCCACACACAGTGCAGAGCCTGACATGGGGCTTGATCTCACAACTGTGAGATCATGACCTGAGCCAAAATCAAGTCAGACACTTAACCGACTGAGCCACCCAGGTGCCCCAAGAACTAATTTCTTAGAACTCTTTCTAACTTGATTTTAGAACACCACACTATTTATTTTTTCTCCTACCTCTCTAATGTTCCAAGTTGATTAATCTTCTGCGTTGCTTGTTGTTCCAACTAGTTCCTTAATTATTTACATTCTTTTTTATGTATTCCTATTCTTTAATTATTCTTTACATATTATTATATATACTCTTTATTCTTCAATTGTTTATATATTTTTAAACTATTTTCTTCATCTTTCTGTTCATATTTTCTTCACCTCCCTGTTTTCTAAATCTTTGAGTACTCTTCATACTTATCTTTTGTATTCATATTTACTGTCCTTTAGTAATTAAGCTTTACATACCATCTATGTGCTGAGTCCCAGTTATATATAAATACAGCTTCTACCCCCTGCATTCCAGATAGCTGGATCCAGTTGTCTACCTAATATTTTCACTTGTATATTTAAGAGGCATCATAAAAATAATATTTCTAATCTTAAGTTTCTAATCTTCCCTCCAAAATATCTTCCGAGAAGTCTCCACTACCTTAGTAAAAGGCATCTCCTCAATTTATCTTTGATTCTTCTTTACTCATCCATTCCTGAAACTCAATCCACTAGAAATTCCTCATAGTTTTTAAAAAGACTTCAAATATCCTACCACTTCTTACTCTATTCAGTACTCAACCTTACTGAATCCACCATTATATTCCCTTGGATTCTTATAATAACCTTCAAACTTTTCTTTCTGGTTCTATTCTGCTTTCTCTGGCTCCCTTGCTTATGCCCACAGTCTATAGTGATACAGTAACTAGAACCACCTGTTAAAATATGTCAGATATTTTATTGATAAAAATTTCGTTTGCTTTCACATCTTGGCTATTGTAAATAATGTTGCAATAAGCATAGGGGTGCATATATCTTTTCAAATTTGTTTTTTGTTTTCTTTTGACAAATACCCAACAGTGGAATTACTGGATCATATGATATTTCTATTTCTAATTTTTTGAGAAAATTTCATACTGTTTTCCACAGTGGTTGCACCAATTTACATTCATACCAACAGTGCACAAGGGTTTCTTTTCTTTCCCATCCCTACCAACACTTGTTATCTCTTGTCTTTATGGAATTTAAGAAACAAAACAAACGAACAAAAATGAGACAAAAAATGCCACAGACTCTTAAATATGGAGAACAAGCAGTGTTGCCAGAGAAGTGGGGTAAGGGGAGAGACCGGTGAAATGGATAAGGGGGATGAAGGGGTATAAACTCAGAGTTACAAAAAACCTAAGTCATGGACATAAAACTACAGCGTCAGGAATATAGTCAATACAATTGTAAAAAGATGGTTTGGTGTCAGATGATGACTACACTTATTGTGGTGAACACTAAGTAATGTACATAATTGTTGAATCATTATACTGCATACCTAAAACTCATCTAACACTGTATGTTAATAAAAATGTGTATGTGATATATTTAAAAAATTGCATTTTATCTCACTTCCCCTCCACCCCTGAACCACTTTCTCCTGGTGGACATCATCTCTTAGCACATTTTCCTCACTTCTCTAATATTTACTTATTTTTATTTTTTTAATGTTTTATTTATTTTTGAGACACAGAGAGAGAGAGAGAGAGAGAGAGAGAGAGAGAAACAGAGCACGAGCGGGGGAAAGGCAGAGAGAGAGGGAGACAAAGAATCCAAAGCAGGCTCCAGGCTCTGAGCTGTCAGCACAGAGCCTGATACAGGGCTCAAACCCATGAGCTGTGAGATCATGACCTGAGCCGAAGTCAGATGCTTAACTGACTGAGCCACCCAGACACCCCTCTAATTTTATATTTATTTATTTACCTATTTATTTTAAGTTTTATTTATTTAAGTACCTCTACACTCGACCTGGGGCTCGAATTCATGACCCCAAGATCAAGAGTTGCACGCTTTTCTGACTGAGGCACTCAGGCATCCCACACTTCTCTAAAGTTTAAATGTCTCTTACCAAATTATCGGCAATGTAAAGACAAAGATTTTCATCTATTTTCTTTTCTCAGAAATCCCCACTACAAGAACACCTGCTGACCCATAGTAGGTATTCAATAAATGTGTCAAGTGTATGAATTTAAAAAACAAAGTAATAAAATATAAAATTCTTAAGACCTGAAAATTGTCTGAATGTACAATATTGAGAAAAAGGATTTAATATGGCACTGGGATTTCTTATCTGAGTGACTGTGAGGATTAAAGTTTCCGTTAAACGAGGGTGCCTGAGTGACTCAGTCAGTTGAGTATCTGATCTGACTCTTGCTTTCTGCTTGGGTCAGGATACCACAGTTCGTGAGTTGGAGCCCCACGTCGGGCTCCACACTGACTGTGGAGCCTCCTTGGTCTTCCCTCTCTTTCCCTTTCCCTCTGCCCATCTACTGCTTGTATTCTCTCTCTCTCAAAATAAATAAATAAACCTAAAAAAGAAAGTTTCTATTAAATGAGTGCCTATGTAAAACACTGAGGGTCAGAGGAAGACAATGATTTTGAAATGTTGGGTTTTGGTCATGAATATTAATGAATCGATGGCGAACTAGCAATCAGAATTTATTATAAGGCAGAGAGTGACCTTAAATTATAGATTAGCAACAAGGTAGGTCATTTTTTAATTTTCTTAAAATATATAAATTAAATATTTTTACTTTTTATGCTTTTTTTCCCCCCTTTCCAGCATAGTGCATATATGGTAGAACAGATTTTACCTCCATCCTGTGGTTGTATTTGTGATAGTTACTTAAAATGTAAGTTTTGTAGTTTCCTGAATACCTGCCTTGGAATCCAGACAAGAACCTCAATGATCTTGGCAAACTTCTTCAAGAACAGTAAAACTGATGAGTACCTAGAAATCAATTTGGCTGTTGAATGGGAGAGACATATTAATACATGTTTATATGCTACGGACACACAAAACACACAGTGGTTTAAAATAGGGTCTCTAAATAAGAGTTACAAAGATAGATGCTCCAAATTACAGGCACTGATTTGCAATCAAGCCAGTTCTCACATGAACAACTCTAAATGTGTGCTCTAGGGTGAGAAGAAGCAGAGATTTATTTACATTTGTTAATGATCCTCCCAGTAGGCCAGCGAGCAATTTAGTAGAGGAATTTGAAAAATATAAATAATTAATTTGTAGCTTGTAGTATTGGAGAAGCAGTTAACTATCACAATAATTAACTTTGGGTTTCAGTACTTGTGGATAGATTTTGGTTAGTAAGTCCCACCCATTAGAGTCTGGCTACATTGCTTCTGCTTGGTTCGGGTCCCACCATCTGAAGACTAATGCCTTCGCTGATACAGAGAGGGTTTACAGATGGTCCTTTTCTTTGGCACATTGTGATTCAAAACAACCATGATTAGTCACTATCCAACAAAACCCTGTTCTTTTATTAGGCTGCTTTAAGGAGGGTTTTTAATCAGAAACCTCTGATGTTTACAGAATTAATAAACCCAGGCTACAGACATACTACCTAGCAGCTCAATTTACCTTTAATTTGCCTTTCTTAAATTTAACATTTCAGAGCTTCAGAAATATTTGATATAATACAGTTTGATTACCTACTTAGGTTTAATTGGAGAAAAGACATCAATTTACCTGTCCCACATTAGCGTTCCTTCTATGTAAGTAGGCAGTGTCCAGACCACATCCTCTTTTCTTCATGATAAGCAAAGAAAAGAAGGAAAAGTAAAATTTAATTAGCAATATACACAGATAATGAAAAGACTGAAGAGTGGAGGAGATACTAGTAAAATAAAACTAACACTACTGTGATTCCTTATGGTAATAATTTCGATAAAATAAAAAATTAAATCCATTAGACCCAATTGCAGGGAATCTGTTTTAGGGGGAAAAAATGAAAACAACAAATTTAGTGCATAGGTTTTGCACTTATTCCTAAATATTTAACTTATTTGTTGTGCTCTAGTAAGAACATAACTCCTTTTAAAATCATTTGAAAATTACATTTTTACTCTACAGTGCAAAATAAAAAACACAAATTTCTGACTCTGTTGCAGAGAATACAGAATAAGAAATCATTTAAGGGACTTTTTGATTAAAAACATCTAGTGTTTAAATGCATTTCAGTGTTTGATAGGAATCCTTGATTTGGTACAAAGTCTCCATTGCATAATTTATCTACTTTTAATTTTGAGGTAATGAGGATTTTTGAGGTAATGATTATCAGAAAATGCTTTAAACCTTAACTTTTAAACTGCCGTTAAATGCTACAAGTCTGGAATATATCAAACAGTTGTCAATAAAGGTGTTTATTTTAGTTCTATGTCTATAGAAAAAGGAATTCTACTATTCCCAGAGAATGAAATACCTTATCATGACTGTGACACCCTAGTTTTGCCGTTACTAATATGTGTGAACTTGAGCACACTAATTTTTCTGGTATTTACTTGGTTACATCACCTCCACATTCTATTGCCAGTTCTCAAAATAATTCTGATTATATGTATGATCATCTGATGACCATAATCACTTCAGTCACTTTAATGGCTTTTGTTAAGTATAATTACTGTCTTTTCCAGTTGTAAGTGAAGATTAAATGTTTAAATATGATATCAAAAAAGTATTTAAGCTCTCCTAGACTACTTGTGGGAACTGATACTATTTTTAAAATGATATCCCATCTGAGACACATTGGTGGCTCAGTCACTTAAGTGTTCAACTTGATTTTAGCTCAGGTTATGATCTCACGGTTTGTGAATTCGAGCCCCACATCAAGGCTCCCAGCTGACAATATGGAGTCTGCTTAGGATTCTCTCTCTCTCTCTCTCTCTCTCTCTCTCTCACATTCTCTCTCTCTCCTCCTACCTCCTCACCTCAAAATAAATGAATAAACTTTAAAATATAGATAGATAGATAGATAGATAGATTTTAAAAAATGATATTCCATATTCCTTTTCCCTGAAATTTCTATGCATTCTCTCCATGTTTCAAGCTGATGGTGAGTTCTAACTGCCTCAAAGGAGGGACAGAACACAGCTCAAAGAAGAAAACTGTGCAAGTTTTGTCTGGTTGTTGAATGCTTGAAACCTAAGCCTTTGAGGTGATAAGGTGGGGATGAGAGAATTTATCTTTAGAGTCTAGACAAAGTGTTTCAGAGGAACAAAAAAAGGACTTTTCTGGGCTTGAGAAACTATGTTAACTGAAGAAGGGGGCCAGTTGTATTGGTCTAAGAATAAGATACAGTGTCAGAGTTCCTGGTCAGAGTTCCAGAAAGTCACCCAGAGATCAGGGACGTAATGGATATGGGGTAATGATGTTATAGTACATTCAGTATTATTTCTGTGCCCCATCAGAGCAAGAAAAGAACAAAAGTATCTAATATTTACTGAATATCTTCTCCTCTGCCACATAAAGGAAATTGCTGCTTGTATACTGAATATTTAGTTTTATTATTTACTTACATTTATTTCTTTTCTGTTTAGCCTTGCCTTGGTTCACTGTAAGCAAACTGTTGCCTTGCCCCAGTTGACTCTGCACTTGTCATGAAACATGATTTCACCTGTGGAACGTGGGTAGAATGGAACTCAAGCAAAGGTTTTAAATGTCACTGATGTTGGTCTTTGCCCCAGTGTGCTGTGCCATCAGTTACAGAAAGACCGCTTTCCAAGTACCTATCATTCCTGTAACCTGGATCTTGGAATGGAGAAGACTTGATTTTATTTGCAGCCTGAAACTCATTCCAGCTGAGCCCAATCAGATCCAGCCATGGCACAGCCAAGATACAGACTCTTAGGTGAGAAATCAATTTTGCTATTGTATACCACTAAAATGTTGATGTCTTTTAATCACAGCAAAGACTAACCACTAAATGAAATGACAGGACACAGAAGAGATGATAACTTAGTGGATAACTGCACAGGAAATGACTTAAGAATTTAATATATTCCTGCCCTCTCACACCACCATGCTATTTAGAAACTATATTGTAAAGTGGGTGTTAGCAATACCAAAAATTGGCCAAAATTAAGTTTCTCTCACCTAATTGAGAAAAGATGGGTAAGTACAAAAAAGACAGTAAAGTGGGGATTGAAGAGAAACAGGAGTTTGAGATTGTCCAGTAATAAAGTTTAGAGTTTTGCTGTCCAAATACAGTAGCCACTAGCTACATGTGGCTTTTTGAATTTAAGTTAATTAAAGTTACATAAAATAAAAAATTCAATTGCCTGATCACACTACCATGTTTTAAATCTTAATAGCTACATGTGGTTAATAGCTACACTAATATAGTACACATATTATAAATTATTCTCATCATCACAGAATGTTCTATGGGGCTGTGATGGTTTAGAGACCTCTGATTTATCCTATATGTAGATAACAAACAGGATAATTACCCACATGTTTCCAGCAAATAGAATATTATGGTAGGTTTTATTATTCTTACAAATATTCAATTTTACCTTCTTCTCTGTTAATGTAGGGCTTGGCCCTGTAAATTGCTTTGGTCATATGAATAGGAGTACATTTGACATGTGTCATGTCTAAGCAGACACTTTGATTGTGAGTGCATGGTTTATCTCCCCTCTTTGATTTTATCTTTTGACATAAAAATTGGCATGTCTCCAATGAGAGCTGCTCCTTATTCTGAGTCCTGGAATGAGGTGGCAGGTGGAGTAATAAACAAGCTGGGGCAGATGTGCACTTCAGAGGAGACCCAGAAGCAACCTGTAACCCTCACACGACATGCAAAATGAATATCTGTTGTTGTAAGTCACTGAAATTTAAATTATTTGATTTCTCTAGCAAATCTCATCAATTCTGTTGGTTTATGAACTGGCCCTTGTACACAGCAGGCAGGGAAAGACCCAAGGGAAGCAGACTATTCCAGATTGGGAGGAGGCATATTTAACAAGCAAAAGAACTTACAGACAAAGCTTGTCTTGGGCGGCCACAAAATGAGTATATCTCTGTACCCACCTGCCAGAATCTTAAAAATTTATGTAAAGGTCTTCACTGAGTTCAGTCACATATACCATTTAGATAGTCTCAAGAACACCTTATTCTCTCAAGGCTGTGTCTTTGGAACAGCTCCCACTCTAGAAATGGTGGGCACAATGTACATTCCAATGACAGAGGAGGAGGCGAGGGGCCTCTGATTGCCCAGGTCCAACTAGTGGGTCAACCAGGGGTCACATCTTCTTGATGATGTCCTCCAACAAATACCAAAGTGGTTCAGAGAATAAGGAATTGTTGGAGTACAAAATAAAAGTTTAATATGTTGAGTTTGAGCAGCCAGTAAGATGGTCTAATAAAGATGCCTAGTAAGATGCCTAATAGACATTGGGTTCTGGAGCTCAGCACAAAAACTGGAGCAGGTGATATAAAATTTGGGCATAAACTATATAGAGACAATCACTGAAACTTGGGAATGAATGCTATTACTCATGTAGAACTCATAGTTTAAACAAGAGTTTTGAAAATAAAATGCCATTATAGTACATGTATTTTATCATTCTATAAGCCTCCAAATATGTTTTCACCTTTTGATAGATAAAAGTTAATAATTTCTTTCTGAAAAAAAAAAATGCTTCACTCTCCAACATGGATTTACTGGGTTTAGTTCTATCCAAAGACCCAGATAGACCCAGATAGGCTTTTGCTGAGTACATCAATCAAAGTATCGCTTTGCCTTGCCATTACCCTTCATAGTCAAGGAGAGATGTCAGAAACTATGTGTGAAGCTTCTGGGAAATAGAACTCTTCCAAAATGAGCAGGAGTAGATATTCTTCCCTTGGATGCGGTAATGTGACTATGAGAGGTGTATGACTGCCATAGCAATATATGACTCCAACTGATTTTCTGAGGAAACCAGAGTAAGAGTGCCCTAGGCGGAGCCTAAAAAGGAAACTAACATCATGATGGAAAAGTGTGAAGGAGGAAGGCACACAAGAAAGAAAAAATCAGGGTGCTTGATGGCATTGTTTGAGCACTTTATAAAGCCTCGCTGTAAACAGCCCTACTTCCTGTCTCTTTAGTTATGGGACCTAATACATTCATTCTAGTGATTAAGTCCATTTAATTTGGGTTTTCTCTATCTTGCAAGAGAGCCCCAGCTGGTATACATAAAACCCATAAATATTTGATACATGGCCAGAAAAAAAACACATTTAATTAATCCTTGAAATGCCATGCTATAGAAAACAGACTAAAAACATGCCATGGAAGACTGCTTCAAGTAAAGGGAGACATTTGATCATTCAGATGCTATTCAAAGATATAGGAAACAAAAACTTTAACATTTTTTAACATTTTATTGAATTTAGTAATGAGTACATATTGTGAGATAAAGCATGCTGTGGACCGATTGTTTGTGCCCCTCCCCCTGGCTCCCTCCTCTGCATTTCACATATAGAAACCTTAACACCTACTGTGATGGTATCTGGAGATGGGCACTTGAGGAGTGATTAGGTCATGAGGATAGAGCCCTCACTATGACATTAATGTCCTTCTAAGAACAGGCACAGAGAGCTTCTCTCTCCCTCTCTCTTGAACCCATCATGTAAGGATATGAGAAGACAATCATCTGGAAACCAGAAAAAGGGCGCTTACCAAGAACCTGACTCCCAGCCTCCAGAACTGTGAAAAATGTTTATTGTTCAAGCCATCTAGTCCATGATATTTCTCTTACAGCAATTCCAACTAAGCATAATGCCTTATTGGATGGTATGACTAAATTATATGGTAGAAATACATTTGAGGGGCACCTGGGTGGCTCAGTGGGTTGAGCGTCCGACTTTGGCTCAGGTCATGATCTTGCAGTTTGTGAGTTCGAGCCCCACATTGGGCTGTGTTGATAGCCTGGAGTCTGCTTCAGATTCTGTGTCTCTCTCTCTACCCCTTGCCCACTCACACTCCACCTCTCTCTCTCTCTCTCTCTCTCTCTCTTTCTCAAAAATAAATAAATATTACTTTTTAAAAAAAAAAGAAAGTTGAGATTTCCATACTTTGAGGAAGGACTGTGAATTTTGGAAGTAGAGTAAAAGTACACAACATTCACAAAGAGATTTGGCCATCAAAGGGGAAAAAACAAGTAGAATAGTCTGTGAAGTCATATATGGATTTGAAGCAAGTTCTTTATGTTCGACTGTTTTTTTTTTTATTTGTGTTTGTAAATATTTCATACACATTATTATTTGAAAACATGTAGTGACAGGTCAATACAGACTGGAAAATTAAAAATACATGAGAGAGTTGGGATATCAAAATGGATCATTAGGAAAGTGGGAAAGGAGACAAAGCCTTATATTAAGACAAAGCCTTATTCTAAATATGGCACTAAGAAGTTAAGACTTTTTCATTTGATTATTTCTATTTTCTTTCTGAAGCGCTGAAACAAGAACTCTACCAAGAATAAGTGAAGACGTGGTTGACTATGTGCTTGAAAAGAGTAATAAAAGTTCACAATAAAAAAAGTTCTGTAAAAAAGAAAGAAAATTCTGAAAACAAAACATTTAGGGGACAGCACTGAGGGCTTGTATAACACTGGGAAACAAGAATGTGTATTATATTGTGTACTGCTGGATATATAGTCCATTTGAATGTGGTAGTCAACCAGAATAATGGCTGAATTTAGAGCAGAGAGGACTCATTCATGCTAGGTACTGCACTCTTCAGTAAATGAGAGGGAGTTATAATATACTTGGTAAAATAATAGTGACTAAAATTGAGTAGTTGGAGGAAGAGGCACAGCCAGATGGCATAATGCTCAAAGGAACAGATGCTTTTAACATGAGGGTAGAACAGTAATGATCCCGAAACTACATTCAGGAGTGATTGGATGTAATCCCCGTCTCCTAGCACTAATGTAGGTGGGATACAAGATAATGAGGAAGCTGTAGCAGGAGTTATACTCTTAGCAGTCAGATTTCAGTTAGTGCAATAAGATAGAGGCAAAGTATATGGGAAAATGTTCAAGTTGCAGGAGAGTTTTATAACTAAGAATGTGGGTTTCAGAAGGCAGAATGACATGTTTGTTAAAGAGAGTAACAGTGGAAAAAGAGTTGATATAAAGACAGCAAAGTATAGGGACGCCTGTGTGGCTCAGTCAGTTGAGTGTCTGACTTCAGCTCAGGTCATGATCTCACGGTTTGTGAGTTCGGGCCCCGCATCGGGCTCTGTGCTGACAGCTCAGAGCCTGGAGCTTGCTTCGGATTCTGTGTCTCCCTCTGTCTCTGCCCCTGCCCCACTCACACCCTGTCTTTCTCTGCCTCTCAAAAATAAAGAAATGTAATAATAATAATAAAAAGACAGCAAAGTATAGAATGAACCTTATGAATACTTTAGGATAATAATAATAAAACCCCTGAATTATACACCTTAAAAAGAGTTAATTTTAGGTAGTGAATTCTATCTCCATAAAAATAATATTTTTAAAAATATGGGGAAGAGAGAGGACTAAAGGTGCTTTCAGGGTGATGACCCGAAAGGGATGAAATGATAGAATTATTTGGTTAAGTTTTTATGAAGGAATTACTTCCATCTATAGCTGAGAGAAGGAAGTAACTCAGGCTTCTTCCTACAAAGAACCAGCAGCAAACAGACAAAAGCAATACACTATAGACATGTATAAAGACAGAGACAGTGTTCAGTCTTATCTGTAGTGGTGGCTGAACTGGCTTGTAGAGAAAATGTCAAGTACTAACAAGCACTCGAGCACACCACCATGGGGTACAGAATAAATGATTCCAAAGCAGGTCAGGAGTAAGAAAGAATCAAATACACAAATGAGGTAACAAAAATATTATTGATATAGCACCGCTATCTGCCCCAAAACAGGGATGCAGACGTTGTGCATCCTATGATATATGTAAGCCTCCTTTTTTTCCCTTTTTGTCTGTTATACATTTTTACTGTCCCACTGGAGTTTATTCTCCAAAGATAGCATTCAAGTCATAGAAATAAAATAAAATAAAAAATAAAAAAGAACAGGGACTACAATGTTCTTCTTTATGTATCATCTATTATCAGTGGAAGAAAATGCCTGTTCTGTTCTGGGCTTAGTGTTGAATTTTGAGTGGTAGAAAAAAACAGAAAATGAAGGCAGCCTTCACTGACAAGTGTTCCACAGGAATAAATCTGAGATGCTACAATATGGCAATTACACTGATATAATAGACAACAAAGCCCCTTGTAACAAACCCCAGGGGCCTCAAGAGGAGGGAGGAACACTATGTTATTGTGGAGAGATTCACTTCATGTGAAATTCATTGAGTCTTAGGAGCTATGTGTTGAGATTTGTTGTCATTTTAATAGAGCTATGTTTTTTCTAGATTTGTTTTCTTTAAAATACTGTATTTTATACTACAAACACAAAAGGCAGAGATTAAACAAGATGATTTAACAATAAAATAATAATGACAGGGATATCAGAGTCTGAGAAAATTTTGAGAAAACTGATTTTAAGCAAGAATACTCTGGATTATAGTATCATGATGTATTTTTCTGGACAACTGAGAAAAGCTGGACAGGAGAAAAGGTAATAGGTTTTGGGAAAAGAAGGAAACGTAAGCATACGTATTTCCTAGAGAAAAAAATAGGCAGTCTGTTTATGTCATTCATTTGTAAGATTTGTCAGTTAAAAAATATTAACTCTTGTAAATTAATAATTAAATTCATAATTAAGATAGTCTTTGTCATTCTTATAATGTTAAAAACATAAAAAAGGTTGTAAACGTCCCATAACCTATTATTTAAGCCCACTGGAGTTAAGAGTTCAGGTCTCCTGCATTGATCAAAAGACTCTGACTTTGATTTTCTTGTTCTGTACATTTAAATTATTCAGACTCTTTATTTTTGACCTCAAAGAAAAATCTCCACAATTTATAGGAAAATTTCAAAATTCCCCTCTGGTACTACTTTTTTTTATCCTTACCTATCTCTGTATACACTGTGGTTATACCAGAAAGAGTACTTCAGAATGTCCCATGCCTAGTGCATCAGTACTTAGATGATGGCACAAAACGCAAAAATTTAGAGATGCTATTTACAGTCTGAGAAGTTTGATAAGTTACTAAGCCTTTCAGTCTTTTCTAATTTTTCAGTTGTAAAAATTGAAACAAAAAATTAATGTTTCTTTATTTTTGAGGGAGAGAGCACCAGTGGGGGAGAGGCAGAGGGAGAAAGAGATAGAGAATCCAAAGCAAACTGGGTGCTGTCAGCACAAACACAACATGGGGTTGGAACCCATGAAGCAGGAGATCGTGACCTGAGCCGATGTCAGACACTCAACTGAGTGACCCAGGCATCACCCAGGTGTAAAATATTTAAAGTGGCATTAAGTGTAGTAGTCTGGTTTTCCATTTTGGGGAAAGAAAGATTTAGCTTTCACACTTTTGTGAAAGATAGGGTCACAGGACAATGCTCCAGGCATTTCCAATATAGAGATGACGTAGCACTCCAACAATAGAACTGTTGATATAAATGAGAATAAGACAATGTTGAAGAAATATACTCTGAACAGGTTTTTAGTTACAAAAACACTACTGACTTCTTAGGAAATTGAATATTCTGAAATTAATAAATTTAAAATAACAGAGAAAGAAATGCTGAAGCACATTGTTTTTGATGCCCAAAGTAGGAGATACGTGTAACTATAGTGAAATAAAATAATGGTAGTGGTAATGGGAGCAGAATTAAAATCATAGATAACTTAAAACTAATGATTGATATGAAACTACAATCAACAATAACAGTCAAAGGAGAGAAACAATTTTGGAATGAGTTCTGGTTAAAGCCTATGCTCTCAGCACAGAGCCCAACATAGGACTCAAACTCAGGAGTCATGAGATCATGTCCTGAGCCAAAGTCAGATGCTTAACCAACTGAGCCACCCAGGTGTTGTCACTTAAAGGAAGACGACTATGTGGATCAGAACAAATGAAAAGCAACCATGACAAAATGGATAACTGTGACCAGAAAAAGTTGTTGTGCCACCAGTTTGTTTCTCCTCCATAAAAAGACATATAATAAGTCACAGATTAGATCAGGACTTGGGTTTGTAAATTAGTTAACGGAATAAATAAAAAGAAGCTGTATATCAATAAAAGGAGAGAAAGTAGAAAAAAAAAAAACAAAGAAGTCTGAGAGTCAGGAGGCAAATATTGGTAATGTCTACCCAATCAGTAATTTGAGGGGAAGTTGCCCAGACAAATTAAATAAATATCTCTTTTTTTGGATGCATCAGACAGAACATCAGAGACTATTTGTATCCACATCATATCAGCTCCCCCAAGATAAATAATTTGACTTCTTATATTTACTTACCAACAGGAAAGATTCTGATAAGAGGCAATATAAAAGTCTGAATTGTTTTTTACTGTATATCAAAAACATGATTTCACCCAAAAGTTTTAGAGAAAATTAAAAAATTAATTATTGACAAGCTTATTTTAAAAAGATATTTTATATATATCAATACAAACATATTTAAAAAGGTATTTTATATATAGCAATAGGAATCTTAATGTGAACATGTATGTTAACATTCATTTTAGCATTGTTTTTAGATGGCGAAATAGGGGAGAGTATAAAATGTGGCATAGTCATATAATAAATACATTTGAAAGTTAAAAACTAAAACTACATCAGTCAACACGCATAGATCTTCAAAATATATTTGCGAATGGTAGAAAAGATTTCAGCATTATGTAAATTGTAGAGCACTTATGCCAAAAAACATTTAAAAATATAAATTTTTCATGGTTATATATTAATGTTCATAATTTTTAATATTATTACAAATGTTCTGATTATTAGCACATGCCTCTAAAAAGGGGGTAGTGTCCAAATGAGATTCTATTTTTAAAAGAAATTATTTATTGTATAACAAAAGAATATTCTTAAGTATACAAATGGGCAGAAATGTACATATATACTTCAATAAGGAAGAATTCAAATGACTGACAAATACAGGCAAGTTCAAACCACTTTCAAAGCCTTCATTTCCTTCATAGTAAATAAAGTTGTTAAAAATCATAAGAACCTATACATAAAAGGCTGGCTTATATGGGTTTAAAGCAAAAAAAAAAAAAAAAAAAATCTACTCTTTTATCATCCAAACGTACGAATAGGTTGGCAGAGCTTTGACTAAAAAAAAATTTCCCAAGTTTAACCCAACTCTAAAAGTTTATTTTCCTGACTCAGAAATTCTACTTCTAAGAAATTACCTCACAGAAATAGTCTGAGAAGTATGTTGTCTTCGTAGTCTTATCATACAGACATTATAAATAAATTATACAAAAACTAGGAAAAAGAACAATAAGCACACAACAAAGTAAAACCTTCAGAAGAATAACTCAAAAAAAGGATACTTTATGTCCATGAATATCAGAAAATGTATTTATTAATACAGATAACTTCTTATTATACAAAACTAAGTAGAAAAGCATATACAATTTCATATATGTCATGACTATAATATATTCAAAATGTGCTGAAAAGTAAATTAGTAAAATTATCCCCCAAACTTGCTTTTCTGTTTTGTAATTATTTTGATACTGAATAGGGTGTTTTTGATTGTTTTTGTGTATTTAAAACAAGATGAAAAACCGAAGAAGATAACAAAAGATTGGGAGAGGTAGCATACAGAAATTATTCTTAAAACCTGTGTTTCTTCAGGCCTTGCAAACTTGCAGGTCCCCAAAGATCAAAAGCACATTTTAGGAATCATTATACAACATTACTTGACCTCCTATTGCCTACAGTGTCTGTCTGAAATTTCCGTTCAAAAATGGGAACAGTTTTAGAGTATCTGCAGCTGAAAGAACAGAATCCTTCCCTGTTGCTGCTATGCTTCTCCACTTTTTTCAGATGCACCCTCCCTATTCCATGAGCCTTATCAATATTGCCTTCTTCATTTCTGTGAGATCACATCTGTTTTTCCACTATAGTTGTCTGAGTCCCATGTGTTATTCTAAGTTATTTAGCCTATTCCATGGTCTCTTACTTTTCTACTAGGCTTAGAAGTTCTTTGGCCATCAAGTAGAGTTGGAACCCAAAATAAATATGTCCCAGAACCATGTCTTCTGGGACATACCGTTTTCTCCCCAGCATTATAGACATGTAACACTGCAGAAGTTTAAAGTGTACAGGGTGTATAGTTTTACTTGACATTGTACATCAGATTAGACTAGTAAATTTATACATATGGACAGACCATCCATCTCGGGTATTTCATTGTAGAAGATGAGCTAATTTGATTTCTTTGGGAGGCAACAATACTTTTTCTAAAGCTTTTTTTTCCCACTCTCATGTATTCTGTAGCCAGCATTAAGTGTTCCTATGATAAATAACCAATATTTGCTTACCTATCACACACAGAGCAACATGCCAGATTAGAGTCTCCATTGAGAAGAAGCAAGCAACAGACATTTTCTTACCCCATTCCTGCTGTAAAATACCAGTATCGAGCTAGCATAAGGGGAAAATCTTTATATTGTGAGACTAAACTTTATATTCAGATTGAAGTAAAAATTTTAATACCTAAATTGGAGACTGATCTTATATTCCACATTGATTTTAAGAGCTCTGGGGTGCCTGGGTGTCTCAGTCAGTTAAGCATCTGACTCTTGGTTTTGGCTTAGGACATGATCTCACAGTTTGTGAGTTCAAGCCCCACATCAGACTCCACGCTGACAGTGCAGAGCCTGCTTGGGATTCTATCTCTTCCTCTCTCTCTTTGCCCCTTCTTCACTCTCTCTTTCAAAAGTAAATACATAAGCTTAAAAAAAATTTTAAATAAAACTTTAAAAAATAATTAAAAAAAAATAAAAGCTCTGGGAACTAATACCTAAATTGGAAACTGTTCTTATATTCCACATTTATTTTAAAAGTTCTGGAAACTTGCAGAGATACTATCCAGTGGTAGTGAAGAGAATCCAGTTCAAGATGATTGACAGTGGAATGAGAGATATGTGTTGGCCACCATCTCTAGTGGGTAAACATATGGCTATGTAATTCCCCATGAGCATTATACAGTAATGATAACCCTGTACCATCCTTGCTAATGGTACAGTCTATGGAGAAATCAGAAGATCAATATTATAGGTCAACATGGCAGTCGAGATCAGGATTTATAATGACCTTGTTATATCAAGAACCAGAAAGGGGTGTCTAGGAATACATGAAAATGTTGTAGAATCTGAAGTTGGAGAGTTGAGGGGCACCTGGGTGGCTCAGTCAGTTGAGTGTCTGACTTAGGCCCAGGTCATGATCCTGCCCTTTGTTGGTTCGAGTCCCACGTTGGGCTCTGTGCTGATAGCTCAGAGCCTGGAGCCTGCTTCAGATTCTGTGCCTCCCTCTCTTTATGACCCTCCCCCACTCTGTCTCTCTATCTCCCCAAAATAAATAAACAGTAAAAAAAATATTTTGAAGTTGGAGAGTTGGATTTGCGTAAGCTATCACACACAAAAAAAAGATTTTAATCAATTAATAGTTCATGGAAGAGCTCAAATCCTAGATTTTCCTACCAAGTTATATTAATCTTTCCTAACTCCAGCTCTGTGAAATGTAGGGCATTTTCCCTACTGGTAGAGGTATTAACAGTTGATATATTGGAGGAGGGGTATCCCTAACAGAATTTAATAATCAACAGCAGTGATTTTGAAATGTAATTTATAGTTACTCTTAAATTTTATTTTGTCAGAGAATAATCCATGAATGTGTTTTTTATTTCAATTTCTCTCAATCAAAATCTCATCATTCATGTCGATATTTTTTAAAGTTTATCTATTTATTTTGAGAGAGAGAGAGAGAGGAGGGGCAGAGAGAAGGAGAGACAGAATTCCAAGCAGGCTCTGCGCCATCAACGCAGAGCCTGATGTGGGGCTTGAACTCACCAACTGTGAGATCATCACCTAATCCGAGATCAAGAGTTGGGCACTTAATCAACTGGGCCACTCAGGCACCATGTTGATATTTTTTTAATTTCTCTGTACAATGTTGCTAATTTTTTAATGTTTCAATGGAACTCTTTGGTATATGAATTGGAAATTAGAAGAGTGTTTATCAGTCACTACTAATTTTACATTCAAAATATTCCATTTCAAAAAAAAAGAAAATATTCCACTTCCCTTTTAAATTAATCTGAGAAATAAACTTATTTTTTCTTAATTTATAACTACCCTTCAAAGACAAAAATGCAAGTTTACAACAAGATTATCATAAGCCTTTTTGGTAGTTTTTACTGTAGGCAGAATTGTTGAGATTTAAGTTAACACACTTTTGTTTAGTGTCTATCATGTTCTGGATGCCAAAAACCATGGGGAAAAATATGCGGAATGGACATGAAGATTTTGTAACTTGCTTTAAGTAAATAATAAACTAAACAAGAGTTTGTGAGTAAATTAGGGATGTGGCATGATTCACAAGGAAATCTGAATTTGAATTTGTCCTTTAAAAGAGATAGAATGTAGGGTAGACATATAAAGCAGGAAATAGCACTATAAGTTATAAGAATGTAAGTTACTTATAAGAACTAATATGCTATTTTTAACAAAGTTAGGAGAACTTTGAAGAAGAAGGAATTATCAGGAAAGAAAAGATGTGGCGTTTATACATTCGCATGTAGCCAAAACAATATTTATGACCCTTTGCAAGTCAATTGAGTCTTGGATAGAAGTGACATTTTAAGCACAGTATTTTGGAAGCTCGTTTGTGATTTCTAAGAGTACTTTAGTAAGATTTATCAAAATATTTTCATACCATTTTCACTTACATGTCTTCCAAGCAACTGAATTAATTAATCTGTATATGTCAACTTATCAGAGACATTTTGCCTTGTTTTTATCCATTTGACTCTAAATTTCCAAAAAGAACACATTCTCATAGATTATGGACATTTTCACCTATTTATGGATATAATATATCCTGCTTCTCTTATGCTATGATAATATGATTCTTGGCCAAAATGATGTCCAGAAAGAACACAGATTTCTTCCTTTATGCTTTTTATTTTTTAATTTGTATCATTTGTTCCCCATTTTGCTATCCTTTCCCTCTTCTCCTTTCTTTCATACTCTTGAAATTTATCTTTCAATCTTATCTTAAACTATTATATTCTGCTTTATCCAGAAGTACTTTAGTTAGCTCTAAGTGCCAGTCACACACATTTTTTACTCAGTGAGCTACAGACAACCTAAAAATTCAAGAGTTGTATCTATGATGGAAAAATGTAGGGCAAGAATTTTTAGATGAAAAGAAGATGAAAGAAACTGAAACGTTATTTATAATTTATGATTTATTACCTATCTACTTCAAAAAAAGGGGGGCATTGACTTTATTGAAATAGAAGTTGGAAATATTTACATGTGCTCCCTTGGGAAGAAAGGAAAAATTGCTTTGGGCAAATTATAGAAAAATAGCCCATTATAGAAATGTGAAGAATTTAGAAGTTAGTGTATCTTTAAGAAGTTCATTCTGTGTTTGTCTATATTGAAACTTTTCCTTGTTAACCCTCAAAGAAATCATAGTCAGCCGTGGCACTGGACTGCTTTCATCTGATTACTGATTCTTCTACACACTAGATGTTGGACAAGATTCTAGGCCATGTGACAACTTCATCACCTCTAAAGTGGTAATAATACTATATCCTGGTTATGGTATTGTAATGAATTAAATGAATTGATACCTGTAAGTGTCTTAGAAGAGTGTCTGGTACCTAATGATTATAAATGTTGGCTAATACTATCATCGTGGTTGCTTTTTCAATATCTAAAAACAATAACATTGTTCATATCATTTATAAATGGCCCGGTTTCAGAAATTAAATTGGCTTTGTGAAAAAATTTCATAGAAGCTAATTATTTAATCTCAATTCTAATGAAAATTAGTTATCTAATTGACTACTAATCTAAGAAAATTGAACTTGAAAGTTGTTTCTATTTTTCTCCTCCATTAAGTCAAAATAATTTAGTTTTACTATGCCAAACGCATAAATTTATTGATTCTAGAAACTGTGGTCTAACTTGGGGTCCATAGTGAGGGAAGAGTTAGATAAAGAACAGAGCTCTATATTTTATTATGAGATTCTAAAAATCAAGGGAGAAAAAGAATAAATATTATAAATTAATAGGTGCATTTATTTTGAAGGATAAAATAGTCTTCCATTTTTTAAGTAAGTAATAAGTTCCATGATCTGAAATGTATTTTTAGTAAGATATTTTTCCAAGATAGTTTCAAAGTTTCAAATTTCCGTGAAAGAGTGAACCTCAAGAGGTTCAGTTCAATACACACAACAGTGTTGCTTAGTGAAATTCTTAGTGAACGAAGTATATTCTCTACTTATGAAGAAATTAAACAAGATAAAACCTCACTCTCAAGCCAAGTCTAACGTCAAACCTTAAGTAGTCACTTTGTACCAGTTGTAAAAATTATACTCTTTATGCTCACACACGTAAAATCTTTATAGTTATATATTGCAAAATATATATATATATTCTGTTCTTGGTTGTGTACTTTGGTGTCAAATGTATAAGTTATCAGAAAATGATGCAATAACCAACTTTTAAGGACATTATCAAGGTTAACATTAGCCCAGAGAGTTTTGAACAGCATTAGAAGAATCACCGAATATATACAAGGAATTAGACTTTCAAATATGCCCAGAATCATTCTCCGATATCGGATTTCAAATCAAAGCTTAAATTCATAGGCGGTCTCCAATTTCAACCATAAAATGTGTAAAAGAGGTTTGCCCTTGAAAGGAATTCTTCCCTGTTCAGTTTTATTGCATGTGTTAAATTCTCCACTACCTATAAAACGCCTTTTGATAAAGTGAAACTTAAAGATGTTAGACTATGGTCTTGCCTGTTTCCCAGCACAAGGAGTTTCATCTGTATAGAATCATGAGTATATCAAAGAAATATGCATTAATGTATTTCACAGCCATGCATGTGCGTAACTGATAATTACATTAATCACTTTCATGTCTAGTATATGATTAGTGTTTTTGTGATTATGGACTGAAAACAGAAAGTGAGTATCTAGCTGTTCATTCCAGGCATCACAAGATGTTTTCTTCTTCTTCCTTTTTTTTTTTTTTTTTTACATTTTTTAACATGTATATATTATTGAGAGACAGAGAGACACAGAGTGTGAGCAGGGGAGAGGCAGAAAGAAGGAGAGACATGGAAACTGAAGCAGGCTCCAGGCTCTGAGCTGTCTGTACAGAGCCCGATGTGGGGCTCAAACTCACAAACCTTGAGATCATGACCTGAGCCGAAGTTGGATGCTTAACAGACCGAGCCACCCAGGAGCCCCTGTTTTCTTCTTAATGAGAGATACTAAGGTTTATTATCAAGCAATCAAATGTATCAGGTTAAGAATAAATGACCATAGCTTTAAAACACATTTCATATGATTTATATTTCATACGAATTTGAAACAAATTTATAGAAAGTTATACCTTAACCAGAATACCAAAATTCATTTATAATAAAAGGCATAGTGGAATAATTATCAGTCAGTGAGGATCTCCTTCCTAATTTCAAGGTATCTGGGGAATCAATTAATAACAACAACATTGTTTTACTAGTATTTTTTCAGAATGAAGGTAGATAAAGAGTTTGTACAATATTTCAGTCCCACTGGAATTAACCCTGTTTGAATGTAGACAGTCTCAAGACATTTATTTTTATACTTTCACCTCACTATCAAAATATAATATATTATGACCATATTCCCAATGTTCTATAATGAATCTGTTTAAATACCTACACTTCTTCCCATCAATGCACTGACCCCAAGCACTTCAATAGCTTAATTTTAATTATATAAACTTTTACTAAACACAATGGATGACTTCTTATCCAAATCAATAGGGTTGATTAATTAAAAAAGAATAAATCAGCTAAAGCTGGAAATGATAGCATAACTACAAGATTTTATATCTTACAGACTTAAATATTTTACATTTACTCATTTAATTCACCAATGCTTTACTGCAGGTACAAGTTCTTTGCTTTAGACTTAGCTCTACTAAACACCATTTGTGTTGACTTAATTTAATATACTATGCCGATAGTGTGTCATCTTCTATTTTTCAATAATATTTTCTTTCAAATGAAGAAAAAAATTTGCCAAACTTCTATCAAACTAACGTAAGCTGTAATATAGGTAGAATAAAGAAGGTGCCTCAGGAACACATAAGAGGAAGCACTTAAGTATGACTAAAGATTCCAAGTACATCTTCCAAATGAGCATATATTTTGAGCACAGTTCTGAAAAATACTTTTCAAGGTCAAAGTAAGAAAGTAATTTCAGTCAAATGACACAGGATGTTCAAATACCTGGAGGTGATCAATAAATATATTCAGAAAGCTATATGGTATACTTTCACATACCTCTAGAAAGTTAGCTGAGGTTTATGTTTTACACATTTAGTTTTATCTAGAGACAAATAATTTGTTGGAGGACTTTAATTAGGTTTTTGTTTATCTTATCTGTTTAATCATATTTGTAGCATAGATAAAAGCATTCACATATAAACTCAATATCTAAAACATGGAAATAGAACAAGGTCCTACTTTCAAACCTGTGCTCTGACACTTTCTGGTGGGATAATTTGAGGCAAAGTTCTTCAGTGTGTTTTGGATATTAGCAGAGATCTTTCTTTTTAATCCCAGATCTTAGGCAAAACTATTCCACCAAGATTATAGTCAAGTTAAAATTATATGACCAACTCACAGCCTGGATAGATCTGCCTCTTCCTCCTGAGCCTCCTCCTTACCTCACCTTCATAGGCAGGCACAGGTATACTGACTGTGTGACAGCATCCCCTAGGAAAAGCTTGGTGCATGAGGACCAAAGCATGTCTAGCTGTGGGGTTAATATTTCCTCAACATTATTCACATCTCAACCTCGAAAAGATTGTGTAGCTCTTTGAGGTTTAAGATGCTTATATTGATTTCACAAAGTGGAAATTGACACAGAAGAGAGTTTGGTCAATTCTTTTACATTTTATAGGACATATTTTTACATATGCATATAAATGGACATAAGAAAATCAGCAACAACCACATATTCCATAGACGTCATAAAACTTCTAAGCTTATTCTTAAAATTACTCAGTGTTACAGAATAGTATATAAGCTAGACAATATAGATTTCTTTCCTTTTCTTTCCCACTAGCCTTACCATAATATCCAAACTGAGTTTATCTGTCTTTGTCTGAGTATCCATCTATCATCTATCACCTATCAATCACTTGCCATTTAACTATATATTTCTCTTCCCACTTTTCTCTGACTCTTGCTCCTATCTACAATGAATACTAGCTTCCAGAAATGTCCTTCCCATGTTTCTTGAAGATGTCTCACATGAGCCCATTAATGAAAACTTTCAGGTTTAGTTACCATGAGGCATCTACAATTTTTCCTCTTTGTTTATTAACACTCGTCCTTTGGGGGCACTGTAATGTACTACAGATAACATGCCTATAAAAATTCTTGTTCCTCTTAGGCACACTTCTGCTTCTACTGGTAGTGTTTTTTTTTTTGTTGTTGTTGTTGTTGTCGTGGTGGTGGTGGTGGTGGTGGTTTTGCATTTGATCAGGCCCTGGCACTTCACTGGGACCACTGTCACCCTGAATCTCCTGTTGGAAATGTAATGCCGTAGAGTAGTTAAGCCCACGAAGCATTAAAATGTAGAAGGTGTATCCCTTGGGTAAATTTCTAGCAGTGCTATCGCTGGGTCATAGGGTAGATCTATTTTTAATTTTTTGAGGAACCTCCACATTGTGGTTTATATACACAATAGAATACTACGTGGCAATGAGAAAGAATGAAATATGGCCCTTTGTAGCAATGTGGATGGAACTGGAGAATGTTATGCTAAGTGAACTAAGTCATACAGTGAAAGACAGATACCACATGTTTTCACTCTTATGTGGATCCTGAGAAACTTAACAGAAGTCCATGGAGGGGGGGAAGGGAAAAAAAAAAAAGAGGTTAGAGAGGGAGGGAGCCAAAACATAAGAGACTCTTAAAAACTGAGAACACACTGAGGGTTGATGGGGGGTGGGAGGGAATGGAGGGTGGGTGATGGGTATTGAGGAGGGTACCTTTTGGGATGAGCACTGGGTGTTGTATGGAAACCAATTTGACAATAAATTCATATTTAAAAAAAAATAAAAAAATGTAGAAGGTGTAAAGAAGGTGTTATGTTTCTTTTAGAAGTCAAGCAATTGTATTCTATTATATTTTGTTGCAATTACATCCATACCAAAACACAGAGCTTTTGGGAAAAAGAAAACGATTGTAGTTTCACATATACCTTTTGAACAACCCCTCTGTAAGTCTCAGATGTGCTGGATAGAAAGACGACGGGATTCAGAATTGGATGAAAAATTCTAGTGGGACATCCAGAATGCTGCATTCTCAATCACCCCAAATCACCTTTCCATAAGGGAATAATATTGTTCTTGACCATGTATAAATTTATTAGTAAAATTTTCTCCAGGAAGCTCTCAGGTTCCTTATCTTAATTAACTGCGACAGATCTTCCCTATCAGGTCACCAAACACTGTCAGATACGACTGATGCCCAACACTGACATCACCAATGCCCTCTGAAGCTCAGGAGTACAAACTCTTCTTGGAATAATATTGTATTATCCCATGTGCGTATTCCTTGCTATGTCTCACTTGTGACTTACTTGTGACCATTTCATTTTTTCTCACGTAACATCGATGGACGAAACATACGACTGTCGTAGGTACACTTCGCTACCCAAAGGTGAAGCAAAACATACCCCAAAAGGTGAGACAAAACCTGCTGGTGTATGACTGTGTGTACATACATAGATTTGTGTGTGTTAGAACAAGGGACCTTGCATGGGCACATGAACTTTTTAAGATATAAAACCTCCACTTGTGCTTGTAGATTAAAACAGTTCCATTCTCCAAAATGAACTAGCTTCTTTGTCACATCTAAAATCACTGTAGGAAAGACCATTTTCTAGATGAAATGCAAGAATATTTCCCAGAAATGTTAAGCATGTTTTCC
Source organism: Leopardus geoffroyi (assembly GCF_018350155.1). Taxonomy (NCBI): domain Eukaryota; kingdom Metazoa; phylum Chordata; class Mammalia; order Carnivora; family Felidae; genus Leopardus; species Leopardus geoffroyi. Next base: position 154,434,021 of record NC_059327.1, read on the forward strand.
AGAGTCTCCCCGCCCCCAAACCCCAGTTTCCTCATCATATGATGTAATAGAAAATTTGCAAATGCGTTCTTTTCTACTTCAGCATTTGGAAGTGTTTAGTATTTCGGTAGCTACCTATGAAAATGCTAGTAATGTCTGCATTTATACAGTGCAAGACAGAACTGCAGTTGTTTGCTGTTTTCAATAAATTAAATACTTTGAGAGAAAGTAAACTTTCTATATATAGAATATCAGATGAAAATGCAAAATGTTTAGATATAAATAAATAAAACCTAACAAAGCAGGATAACTTAAAGTAAATAATAATAATAATAATAATAATAATATTTGTTTCTTTACAATCATAAGCCTCTACCTAAATCATTTTGGAAATTTGTTTGGCATTAGTACCCAGACTCTGAGATCTAATATTAGTAAGATAGATTTTAAAATGTGTATTTGATACTATAGAGGGAATAAAAATAATAAAATTCCAATATGGAAGACATGAATAAATTAGAAAATATAACAATAATTTTAAAATGAGTGATAGTAGGAAAACTAAAAATGGAGAAGTATAATACAATACCAATAACAATAATAAGCTATGGAAACCAGTAGGTACTACAACGCTTTAAAAAAAGGCTTTAGGGGCGCCTGGGTGGCGCAGTCGGTTGAGTGTCCGACTTCAGCCAGGTCACGATCTTGCGGTCCGTGAGTTCGAGCCCCGCGTCAGGCTCTGGGCTGATGGCTCAGAGCCTGGAGCCTGTTTCCGATTCTGTGTCTCCCTCTCTCTCTGCCCCTCCCCCGTTCATGCTCTGTCTCTCTCTGTCCCAAAAATAAATAAACGTTGAAAAAAAAAAAATTAAAAAAAAAAAATAAATAAAAAAAGGCTTTAAAACCATAAGTCCAGCTATTAACAAGAAAACATCCAAATTGCTATTTCCAAGTAAACATTGTATGGCAGAACTAAACCTATCATGACAAAAAAAAGCCTGCAGTTTTTCCACCATACAAAATGTGATATAACAGAATATATTCAGATTTATATAATCTCAAACATAAATGGGTACTTATGCAACACAAATTAATAACCTAACTGTACATAAGTAGCTATATATTTTTTCATTACCATGATTCTAAGTAAATGAAGAAAATAAGATATTTTTCTTAATCTACTGTATTTTTTTGTGAAATAAGAGATCCAGATTCATTTATATAAATGTAAGCAATTCTAGTCAAGAGTTCCCAATGAAAGAAGTTAGAATAAAAGATTCTAAACAAAAGCCTGTAGTCATTAATCTCTGACAAGCTGAAAGGACAAAAAAATTATCTTGCCTCAAAATACACTTTATTTATCAGCATTCCCATCCAGTCCACAGCACGTAGGCTTAGCTGGGCCACGTTAATCTTCTATTTGAATGCAGATTTCTAGATGTCAGATTTAAGACATCTCAAGGATGCTAATTTTCTCTACTTAAATATCACCTTACATTCTTAAGTCTCTATGATTTTATGAGTACTGTGAAGGCAGCAATCTCTTTACTATGACTTTAAAAATAGTTCCTAAAATAAATGTTTGAAAGCTGAACTTTAAAATTCAGATTTGAAGATTTATCAGTATTTATTATTTAAAAACATCTTTGAATCATAGATTCTATTGTATAAATATGCCTTCTGTATAGGTTTAATAATTCAAGTCGCATAAAAATATTGTAATTTCCTTTGCAGTTGTCTTTTGCAGCATTCCACTTGACAGACTTTCTTCACTCATAGTTCCTCAAGATGATAATACTTAAAGTTAGATTTAAGAAATTTAGTTTCTAGGGGCGCCTGGGTGGCGCAGTCGGTTAAGCGTCCGACTTCAGCCAGGTCACGATCTCGCGGTCCGTGAGTTCGAGCCCCGCGTCGGGCTCTGGGCTGATGGCTCAGAGCCTGGAGCCTGTTCCTGATTCTGTGTCTCCCTCTCTCTCTGCCCCTCCCCCGTTCATGCTCTGTCTCTCTCTGTCCCAAAAATAAATAAAAGTTGAAAAAAAAATTAAAAAAAAGAAATTTAGTTTCTAGTGTAACATACTGTTTATATTTCCTATCACACAGCTGATTGCATGTATGTAACAGATCAAGTATCAGTTTTAAAATATGAGAGGGGATCCTGGGTGGCACAGTTGGTTAAGCCTGGGACTCCTGATACCGGCTCAGGTTGTGACCTCACAGTTGTGAGTTCCAGCCCTGAGTCAGGCTGTGTGCTAAGCATGGAGGCTGCTTGGGATTCTCTCCATACCCCCCACTTTCTGTCTCAAATAAATAAATAAGCAGTAAAAAAATAAAATACAATGTGAGGTAAATAAACATCCTTTTCTTTTTTTATCTCTTCTTCTCCTTCTCCTTCTGCTTCTTTAATAAATATCTTTTTCTATGCCCTATGGAGACAATAAACTGTGTTTCTAAGGTTCTGCACATGCAATAATATCCAAATTATGAAATTGAGAGTTGTCCTAGATGCTTCATTTTAAAAACATTTTTTAACGTTTATTTATTATTGAGAGACAGAGAGAGACAGAGCACAAGTGGGGGAGGGGCAGAGAGAGAGGGAGACACAGAATCTGAAGCAGGATCCAGGCTCTGAGCTGTCAGCACAGGGCCTGACACGGGGCTCGAACTCCCAAACTGGGAGATCATGACCTGAGCCGAAGTTAGACACTAAACGGACTGAACCACCTGGGCGCCCCCTAGACGCTTCATTTTTATTTTTATATCTCCCTTCTCTTCTCTCCCCAGGAAGACCTGCCCATTGTATCCCTTCGTGATATTATACTCACCAGAATATCAGCTGATTTTGGTTAATCAAGCAATCAAGTTACTGGTGATCAGCATTCAGTGGATGAATATAGGCAGTAGCTAATACAACTTTAATGTGCACTTTTCATAGATATTGTATGAAACCTTGAATAATATAAGGAAGAAATATTTCATTCTGAAACCTCTAACAGGAGCCAGAATAAATATACCAGTATCTGTTAAAGGGTGAATTGTGTTCCTCAAAAAGAGATATTGAGACTAAACCCGTGTTTATGAATGTGATCATTTGGAAACAGGGTTTTAGTGGATGTAATCAAGTTAAGATGAGGTCATACTTGATTAGCATGCATTCTAACCCAATCGAACTGGCATCCTTAGAAGAGAAGAAACATAAGCACACAGAGAAGAGAATGTTGTGTGAAACAGAGGCAGAGATTGGAGTGAATGCATCTACAAGAAAAGGAACACCAAGGTTGCAAACAACTAACAGAAGCTAGAAGCCTTGGAGCAGATACTGGCTCTGAGCCCCCAAGGAGGAACCAACCCTGTTGAATCTTGATTTTGGACTCTGAACTTCCAGAGCTGTGAGAGAATAATTTTCTGTTGTTTTAAGTCACCCAGTTTGTAGTAATTTGTTATGGTAACTGTACGAAACCAATGAAGTGTCTCCAAAGAAAATGGTTTGATATATACTGCTGCTCCGTGAAGGACCCCTGGGAAAACAGTAAAGGTATATTTCAATAAGTTCCTAGCCTTTAAGTTAATAAATGGGAATTATGCCGACAAACTGAAAGGTCCCAAGAGAACTGAAGTGTACATTCCATTTAGCATGCCATAGATTATTATATTCATGCTCATGCTGTCTCTCTATGTGGTGGTACAAGCTGATGCCAGTCTAACATTTGTCTCGGTATTTTTATATGGGAAACCTTAACCAAAACGATTTTAAAGTCTTCTTTCAATGTTTAATTGTTTATTTTTGAGAAAGAGAGAGAAAGAGAGAGGCAGAGAGAGGGAGACAGAGAATCCTAAGCAGGCTCCACGCTGTCAGTGCAGAGCTCGACACAGGGATCTACTTCATGAACAGTGAGATCATGACCAGATTTGAAATCTAGAGTCGGATGTCTAACGGACTGAGCCACCCAGGTGCCCTACCAAGGAAAGGTATTTACAGGTAAAGGAAAATCCTCTTTTAGATTGGGTAGTTCAAAGATGAGCTGGCATTGAAAACAAGGGGATCAATGTAAGGTACCCAGGAGTTGGGAGTCCCATGTTTAGTTTGCAAATGTTTTAGGTTTCCTGAGCCTATGTTTCTTCATCCGTAAAAGGAAAAGTTTGACAAGACATGTCAGGTATCTACATCCTGCCTAATTCTGGAGATAATGAACCCGCTTTTAATGTATCCACTTTTTAAGCCATCTTTCAAGTCAGAAAGATAGGGAATCGTTTATCTAGGCTTGTTTCACTCTGAAAAGATAGCTACTTGCCACTTATTTTAAATAAGTTACAATATGAGAATGCTTATTGAAACTACATTATAACTTTAATTTTATCCAATTACCAAATCATTTCCTCCTCCCTAACCTAATTTCTATTTTTATCTAAAGATTTCTTTAAAAATTAATATCATCTTTTTTGTTACTGCTGCTTCTCAAATGCTATGATTTTACCTTTTATCATTTTCCAGTGAGAGTTATCTCTCAGTTTTAAGTGGGTCAAAAGAATACCAGTCTTCTCCTCAGACTCTTTTGTTAAAAGGCTATTTTGGGTTTCTATGAAATTTCCTTTTATGCTTTTGATTATACTCCTGAAACATATGTCTTATTATCTAATATTCCCTAATTTCACAAAACAGACTTGGTATACACATTAGTCATTGGTCTCTAAGATAACATAGTTTCTTCAAGAAGAATGATAACCACATAAAACAATTATTGAGTTTCACAATTTAACACCAAGGGCAGGGAGTGGGGGAAAAAAAGGAGGGAAAAAAAACATTTTATTGAATATCACACATTGCTTCTTCTTGTATTCATTTCTCTCCAGTTCAAAACTAGAACTAACATAAGAACAATTTATCTCGCATAGCATAAATGAACACTGAGACTAGAACTTTGTCATGTTTCTAAATATTCTGACAAGTATTACTGTCTGCTAGGAATTACTTTCTGATTGCTATACAGACAAGAAGTTTATGGAGTCTTTTTCTTTCTTTTCTTTTACATGTTCTTTTGGAACCTTTTTCTAGGATTTTGAGTCTCTTTCCTCTGATATCATTAATCAACCTGGCAAGCTGAGCCTTAGTTCTTGTGGGACGAATCTCATCTCTGTAGGACTCTGGAAGAGTTTTAAGGTGTGGGAGATGCCCTTCCTCTCGGCATCTTGTCTCTTTAGTCTCCACAAAATAACACACCAGATTGCATAGCCAAAATATGAACAACTCAGAACAAAATACTAACGCTTGAGAAACAACAAAGATGAAATTTCTTACTAACTTGAACTTCTCTTTGAACATTTTTAGGAGAGGATCCTCAATGCACGCTTGCACTCATTGGGAATTTCCAGAGCAAGGTTTCCTTTGCTCCTAACCTCGTCCATCTGCCCTCAGGGTCAAGTTCTTGTCTCCATCCCATAGGTAAACTCCATTCCAAGTCTTTCTCTGTGATACTCTCACTAGTTTCTTTCCCTTAGAAGAGTGTTATTGACTCTCTTGGGAAGAGAGTTTTCTTCCCAACTCAATCCTATGTCTTATGGTATTGAATAGTGTCCAGAGGTTCAACCAATACATCAAAATTTGCTGAAGCTCTATTTGATTTACATGGAGGAGACGGCTTCAGGTCCATGAGCAAAGATGAAGCATTTTAGTTTTATCATGTTAAAATATTTGTTAGAAAAGTAGCATTCCTTCAAGTTCTTTTAGTTGTGGGTCAACAATGTAAATCTCTCCCATGTATCAAATAGGATGGTTTCATCATAAGTAATAGAAACCTTAACTGAAAATGGTTTATAAAATAAGTATATGTGTATATAACAGAGAGTCCTGAGGTAAGGCAACTTTCAGATTTAGTTGGCTATATGATGTCATCAAAGACACAGATTATTTTCATTTACTTGCCATGTCATTATCAATTTTATTTTATTCTCTCTACTTAGTGAAACTCCAGGCATCCTATCTAGATTTGAATGAATCCTGGAAAAAAAAGGACCTTTTCTTCATACAGCAAATTATTATTTTTTTTTTCAACGTTTATTTATTTTTGGGACAGAGAGAGACAGAGCATGAATGGGGGAGGGGCAGAGAGAGAGGGAGACACAGAATCGGAAACAGGCTCCAGGCTCTGAGCCACCAGCCCAGAGCCCGACGCGGGGCTCGAACTCACGGACCGCGAGATCGTGACCTGGCTGAAGTCGGACGCTTAACTGACTGCGCCACCCAGGCGCCCCAGCAAATTATTTTCCAGAGGACACTTAGCAGACTTTCTCATGTATTATTGGCTATATATGGGTCACATGCCTAGTTGTGAACCAAATCCAAAGAAGGGTGATTAACTTCCCATTAGACCAATCAGGCCCCCTCTGAGGTGAGTTAGGAGGATCAGTCTCCCCCTGAAACACCAGCTAAAGAAAATTGAAGCTCTGTTGGCAGTGGGGGGTATGAGAGTAGGAGATGCTAAGTAGACAAATTATTGCCTTAAAGGAAACTTTCTCTCAACATCTCTCTATCTCTATCTTTATCTGTACATATTAAATGAAAAAAAAATTATGTCCTCAGCATATTAGGACTATCTCAACTTCAGAAGTTGAAGGAGATACTTAAAAAATATCTCACTCTCTTATTTTGGAAATAATAATGTCTTCCCAAACAGATAATAGCACTCACCTTTACCCAACCAACCAATTTTCTCTCATAGCAAAAGGGCCACTGGCTTATTTGAAAATTATTGGACTATAATATTTTCTGAGACCTGCACAGGTTTGAAAGTCTCTGAATTGCCATTCAATTTTACAAACCATACCTTCCATCTCTTTTCATCAGTGACTAGCAGGCATCTGAGAAACCCATTCAGGATACTCTTTTCTAGTGTTGCTTCAAGTCCGTTGCCTTGATTCTTAAGTGGAAAGTCATTCTTGACTACCATCTCCCTAAAAAGAAATTCCTAATTTGTTTATTTTATTTTACTAAATTTTATAAACAATTAGCATTCCTAGACTGATAGCTAGTAGTTGATAGCTTTCCACTTGTGTCTTATTGAAGCCAAGTTCTGAAACTGTACTATTTCCCTTTATATCAATTCTCAAACTCTAGAATAATGTTGATGGTACCCTATCAATGGCATTGCAGAAATAATGAAAAAAAATGTTTTCCATACATTATTTATCTTAGTTGCAAATTGACTAATATAATTTACCATCCCATCCACAAGAACTACACCAAGATTAGTAGACATTCTCTAAATAATTTCAGTTATTTATTAAAATGCTGATAAAAGTTTGAGTTTCTCCCTCTAGCATCGACTCACTCCAATAGTTTGCTTTGTGTCATTACTCATTGTCTACTGTCCATCTCAAATTCAAACTATTGATATTGGTCTCCTATGAATGCCATTACAAACTACCAGAAACTGGGGGGCTTAAACCACAGAAATTTATTTTCTCACAGTTCTAGAGACTAATATCCAAGATCAAGGTGCAGGCAGGGTTGGTTTCTCATGAGGCCTCTCTCCTTGGCTTGCTTCTGGTGCCTTCTTACCACGTCCTCCCATGGCCTTTTCTCTGTTCACATGCAGTTCTCTCTGTGTATAAGGACTCAGTCATATCGGACTAGGGCTCCACGATAACAGCCACCATAACAACTTAGTCATATTCTGTGTTACTGGGGGTTAAGACTTCAACATACAGATTTGCAGGGAGCACAATTCAGTCCCTAACACTGCAAAGTGGATGTCTTGATTATGCACCCAAACTTCTTTCCCTAGCGTTTACAATTCTGGTGGCACCATCATTCAAGCTGCTCAGTTTCTGTAACCTTCCCTGAACTCTTCTCATTAACTCTTCATCTACCACCCTGATCCAAGCCTCTGTTACCTGCTGTGTGAACGACCAGCCTTCACATGACTCTTTTCATCATTTACTAATATCCAGTCACATTAGCCACTTCTCTTGTTTCTCTTACAATCGATTTAATACTGTATTGACTTAAATTGTCCTCTACCTAGAATTCTCTTCCCACATCCTCAAATATATGGATTTTTTTTTTTTTTTGGACATCGAGTGTATGGAATTTTCTAATCTTTAATCTCTCAAAAGTTTTTTTTTTTCCTTAACCATTCCTATCCAAAATATCCCTCCTTTTACTTTCTCCAATACTCCTGTTTTATTTTGTGATCCCTCTATAAAGTTACCATATTCATTATTGGTTCGTTTAGATTTTCCCTGGGCCAACTTATATGTATGTTATTTTAGAGCAAGGGTCTTTTCTCTTTCATTCACAACTCATACAAGGCCTGGAAAATAAGAGAAGCTCAATAAAAATGTGTTTAATACATGAAGCAGAATGGGTCTTCAGGAATGATACTGATCCCTAAGACAGACTATAGATCTAGCCAAAACCACTCTCCTTTCATGAAAGCTGTAGAAAAGATAATATTTCATACCAAGACTACAACTGTTTCTTTGTCCTCCACTTCCGCTTTTCAGACAAATAAGAATTCCTGAATTTCAAACTGACATTTTTTTCTGGTTCTACCTCATGAGATACCAGCAAAAGGAAATAAAGCGTAGTATTTATTTTAGAATAATAAGAGCTATTTCTGAGCTCTCTCTGCTGGTATACACTGGTACAGAAAGATTATTGGTAGAATATAGTTATTCTCAAATCCATACTCTGGTACTGTGGCTTAAAGTTGAAAGAAAGTTAGAATTATGCTGATTTAAAGATCTACCTGAAAGAGGCAGCACATACTAATTATTTCAGACATGAAACTCAAAGACACAATATTGCCTACATTATCTTATAAATATTGAAGTCACCCCCAAAACTGGCAGAAACTAAGGTTAAGAAGACTGTGAGGCCAGTTTCAAAACTGTTAATAAATCAGAAAGATTGACATAGGGTCCATAGATGATTACAAAGGGTAGAGAAAGAAATGGCAGAACTGGATAATATATGTCTCGAATAATCAGATGTTCTTTTGTGTAGCAGAATGATGATTTAAAATGGCAAAGGTAGGCAAGGGAGACACTGACCTCATCTTTTCATCTTAGTATGAAACATAATAAAATAGAGTTAACTAAAATGAAATTTTTAGGTAGGATTTTTTCATGGTAACTATGTATATTTAATAAACAATTTGGGTCAAGTTTTGAATTACAGAGTTATGTATAATAACAAACATTCTTAGCTACAAAACATTCTTAAAAGGAGCTGATATACCTACAAGTGTGTTAAATAATTGAAAATATGGTAATTTTTTAAGCAAACTAATGTATTAGGTTATATCTAAATGAAAATGTAGCCTTTAATAGAAAGCTCAAGTTCAGCTTTATTAATTATTGAATATAAGAACAAAATAACAAAAAGATTAAAGCTTTTTTGCAAAGAAAGACCTCAATTAAATATTTGAATTTTAACACTAAAATATCAAAGTCATTATCAGACTTAATATCAAACTCAAAAACAATGAACTACATAGACAGACACTATCTTAAAGATACCAACTCTAAGATGTTTATTTTTTGAAGTCTGTGTTTATTGTGAATATATATATGTATATATATATATGTTAAAATGGTGTTTTATTGCAGAATGATGGCCACAGTAAGTCTAGTTAATATCTGTTACCACAGTTATAATTTTTTCCTTGTGATGAGAACTTTCAAGGTTGAATCATCATTCTGTACACCTGAAACAAATATAATACCATATCCCAATTACATCTCAATAAAACCTAAAGAAATATTTTAAAATAGAAATTAAAATATTATTTGATGAAAACCAAGCATTAAAAGATAATCATAGTTGTCACTGTTATGTCCTTTCACAGTTCAGGAAATTGGAGTTGAAAGGGGTAAGAGGATTTTCCCATACAAGGTCACACAACTGGTAAATGTCAAGTGGAATTGAAACCAAGTTTTCATAACTGCTATATTCTCATTGTCAACTAAGTTTTCATGTAGATATACTAATATTTGCTAAGAGGAAGAAATCTTTTTTTCTGAAATGCTCTTAGCAGATACTCTTGGCTAGATGCATAGTAATGCTGAACTAACCCGGATCTATAGATTTATCAGCCAAGGGTGTATTTGTATCTTTTGTTTGTATCAACTATTCAGTCCTGATAAGAATTCTGTGAAATGGTGGGGTACCTGGATGGCTTTGTCAGTTAAGTGACAGACTCTCGGTTTCAGCTCAAGTCACAATATCACGGTTCATGGGTTTGAGTTCCATATTGGGCTCTGCACTGACAGCACAAAGTCTGCTTGGAATTCTCTCTCTCCCTCTCTCTGCCCCTCCCAACCATCTCAAAATAAATAAATAAACATTAAAAAAAAATCTGTGGAATGGGGCACCTGGGTGGCTCAGTTGGTTGGGCGTCCGACTTTGGCCTTGGCCATGATCTTGCCATTCCTGAGCTCAAGCCCCATGTCAGGCTCTCTGCTAACAACTCAGAGCCTGGAGCCTGCTTCGGATTCTGTGTCTCCCTTTCTCTCTGCCCTTCCCCTGCTCATGCCCCCTCTCTTAAAAATAAATAAACTCGGGGCGCCTGGGTGGCACAGTCGGTTAAGCGTCCGACTTCAGCCAGGTCATGATCTCACGGTCCGTGAGTTCAAGCCCCGCGTCAGGCTCTGGGCTGATGGCTCAGAGCCTGGAGCCTGTTTCTGATTCTGTGTCTCCCTCTCTCTCTGCCCCTCCCCCGTTCATGCTCTGTCTCTCTCTGTCCCAAAAATAAATAAATGTTGAAAAAAAAAATTTAAAAATAAATAAACTCTAAAAAATTTTTTTGTTAAAAATCTGTGGAATGTTTGCAGAGGAAATTGAGGTGTAGATTAATTATTTGGCTAGGTTCATATATTAGGGGTAGAACCAAGATTTCCACCTAACCAGCTGACTCTGGATCATGCATCCCTAACCACTACTTTCCATATCTCTTCATTGGGCACAGAAAAGACAATTTCTAGAAATTTTCTAGCACATTTTTCAAATTCTGAATGTGTATAATTTTCCAAAGTATTCTGACCGGGAGATATTTTTAAAATTCTTTTGATGTGGGAATGTAAATTGTTTCAGCCACTGTAGAAAAAAATATGGAGGCTTCAGGGAAGCCGGTGGCTCAGTTGATTAAGTATCTGAATCTTGATTTCGGCTCAGGTCATGATCTCATGGTTCATGGGTTTGAGCCCTGCGTCAGGCTCTGAGCTGATTTTGTGGAGACTGCTCGGGATTCTCTCTCCCCCTCACTCTCTGCCCCTCTCTCTCTCTCAAAATAAATAAATAAACTTAAAAAAAATTGTTTTAAAAAGAAAAAAATATGGAGGTTCCTCAAGGATTAAAAATAGAAATAACATATGATCCAGTAATTCCATTACTGGGTATTACCCAAAGGAAAAAAAACCCACTAATTTGAAAAGATATATGAGCCCCCATGTTTATTGCAGCATTATTTACAATAGCCAAGATATGGAAGCAACACAACATCCATCAATAGATGAATGAATAAAGAAGAGGTGATTATATATATATATATATATATATATATATATATATACATATATACATATAATACACATAAAATATATATACATATATTATGGAATATTAATCTGTCATAAGAAAGGGATGAGTGATATCTTGCTGTTTATGACACAACATGGACAGACTTAGGACCTTATGCTAAGTTAAGTAAGTCAGACAGAGAATAATAAATATTGCATAATTTCACTTATATGTGGAATATAAAAACCAAAACAAATCAACAAACAAAAAGCAAGAACAGACCCATAAATACAGAGGACAAACTGATGGTTGCCAAGGTGGGGGTGCAAAATGGATGGAAGGGAGTGGGAAGTATAGGCCTCAGTTATGGAATGAAGATCATGGGGATGAAAGGTACAGCGGAGGGAATATAGTCAATGGTATTATAATGGCCTTGTATGGTAGCAGATGGTAGCTACACTTGCGGTGTGCATAGCACAGCATATAGACTTGTTGAATCACTGTTTTACATCTAAAACTAACGTAACATTATGTGTCAACTACACTTCAATAAAACAAATATACTAAATTCATTTAATATGACATGTTTATATTCGTAAAATAATGCTTTTTCTTTAAACAGATTCATAGCACTAGACAAAATAAATGACACTAAATTACAAGAATACATATGTATTACAAAAAACCAAAGAACATCTTTGTGAATAGGTTAGAAGAGTGCTTACCAGTCAAGATTTCAACTGTTCTGGATTAATTAGAAAAAAAAAATATTTATTTATTTATTGTGAGAGAGAGAAAGAGAGAGAGAGAGAGCATGTGTGAGTGGGGGAGGGGCAGAGAAGAGAGAATCCCAAGCAGGGCCATGCCATGTATCAGCACAGAACTCGACACAGGGCTCCATCTGACAATTGTGAAATTATGACCTGAGCCAAAATCAAGAGTCTGAAAACTCGGATGCTTAAACAACTGAGCTACCCAGGAGTCCCTGGATTAATTAGAAATTTAACCATAACAAAAATGATTTTTCCAATATAACAAGCTCTTGACCCATATGGGATTGCTTAACTTTATCTAAATTAGGTTTACTAAATGTTAAGGAGAGACAAACCATCCTATTTTACTTTATCACGAAAACTCAAGTAGAAGAAGAATAATGGTAAAATAAATAATGTTTAGCAGTTTATATTTATTTATTCTGCAATACCAAAATATGGTTAATGTGAACATCACATGACTAGAAATTGATTTTGATGGCACACAATGATCCTGGCAATAATACAAAAATGGTGATGTTAAAATAGCCAAAAATTCCACTCAATGCTAAATGACTGAGGAACGAGCATTGTTTAATCCTCTTTAGTGTAATAAATAGGAGTTTCATAAAGTGAAACCTGTTGATAAATCTTATCACAAAGTTGGTGTTATTACCTATTCCACTCATTCAATAATGCTCAACCTGAAAAATTACTTTATTTTAAATTTTAATGCACTTAATAACATTACATTTTAAAAATTAAAATATTTAAAAGCCTTACATAGCATATGTATATGCATAAACATGTGCGTATATGTAGAATTAGTGACTAGTTCTGATAAATGGTCCAGAAAGATAAATATTTAAAATAGGATTTTTTTAAGATCAAGCTTTCTCTGTCAAAACACTATAAATATTTATATCACTCTTTTGTCTGTAACCAACAATTTTAAATCTCAGGATCTTATAATTTATATAAATATTTACTTTTTCTTGAATTGTATGCTAGATTTTGCCCAATTCTCTCTCTCTCTCATGTCAAATTAAATCTTCTGAGTTGTAGCATAATTTATGCCAATTCATATGAGTTCTGGTCAAAGTCATTTATGAAAAGCAATTGTGATCTCATCATTCATAGAAACCAGTCATCCTCTTTAATAAAACTCATTATTAAATTATAATTGTATATATAGTCTGTTTCGAGATGAAGCAAGAGATGCTAAAATAGGCTTTCAAAATTTCATTTATCTTGATTTTTCTTCATCTAGAACACGATGAAAGTTTCTGCACAAGGATAAGTGAAGGAGACGAAATACACACACACACGTTAGGTAATAATAAACTCATGACTTATTAACAAAAGCACAGCTGTAGCTATATTTGAAATACTGATGATCATCTCATTTCTATGAAACATCTTTAAGCAATGATCACCTCTGGTTTACTGTAAAGGGAAACATACTAAATATTATATAAAGGGAGTGAGAATTTATCTTCAAGATGAAAAGCCTACAGAAACTTGCTATTGAATAGAAAGAGAACTTTTTTTCAGTTGCCCTGAGTCGTAATCAAAGGATATGATAAAGTTCACCACTCTTTCATGTCTTAGAACACACTACTTAATTAATTTTTGGATTTCAGTTCTCTGAATTGACAATATATATTTCTAATTTACGATTTCTAAAGTGGTTACTTTTCTAGAATTGACACAAACCACTGTTTACTTTTCAACAAAATAGCAACATTAGATCCATAAACTGAGTTTTTAAAAATGTAAACCCATAAGAACTTCATTAACTGTAACCTTAAAAATACAAAAACACACATTTTATTCTTCCTCTTGTAATAATCAGTTCACACATAGGTGATAGATCATAAACACATGGACCCCAGGCTAGGCAAAGGCAATGCAGCATATACAGAGAAATTTTATCCTAAAGCACATGAATGCATAAAATCATTAAAAAAAGCTGAGTTTAGGGACAAATTATTCAGTTTTGAATCATCCTCGTTATGACTAAAGTTTAAATGCTGCTGTGGACTGAATGATTTATATCTTCCTTCTACCTACACCCAAATTCTTATGTGGAATCCCCTGCCAACAATGTGGCAGTATTAGCATCTATGGTCTTCGGGAAGTAACTACGTTTAGACGAGGTCATAAAGCAAAGCCTCTATGATGGGATTAGTGCCTTTATAAGAAAAGAATGGCACCAGAGTTTCCTTTCTTTGCCATGAAGGTGGCCATGGCTGTGAGAGGTAAATGTCTGTTATATACGTCACTCAGGCTATGGGACTTTGTTATAGTCAGCTTGTGGCTTGGGCTAAAAATGATCTCAATGAATCAAAGGATTTGCATACCTCATCACTAGTCGAGATGATGATGCCTCATCACAAGTCTCTGTGAAATCAGAAATGTCTGCCTTTTCTTGTTTCCTGATCCCATCCCATTACCTAAAGCAGTGCCTGGCACATATTAGACCTGAACAACTATGTGCAGAAGAGAATAACAGCTCACTGAACAGCTGGATGGACAGATACACATAAATTAAAACAGAGCAAAAATAATATGAAACCAAGCAACAGATAGTGGAACATCTAATATGTACACGAAACACCTCAAATCATGGTGGATGAATTTCTCACTTCGGTGAAAAAAGGAAGAAAAAGCATTTTAACCTAAGGAAATATAAAAAACAAAGTCATGAAGTCACCCAATACCACGGGCTGATGTAGGTGAAATATAAGCATGTCTTTATTATTAGATTGTAAAGCTCACAAAGGGAGAGAAGCAATGATAAAGTGGAAAGCTGGAAAGGGATATGAAAGATTATTTTAATCCTCCAGTGAGAGGCAATGAGTACCTAAACTGTGATGTCAGGCAGCTGTCTGTTGGCAAATGGTTACTAATCATGCTTCAAAAAAAGAAAATATCTACCGGATTGGATGTGGTGTGTGTGTGTGTGTGACCAGGAAAACAAGAACAGGGAGAGAAAACATACTATTTTAAAGCTATTAGCCAAAAAAAAAAAAAGAATAGGCTATAATTTTACAATTATTTAGTCCTTATAAAATATGAATAGGAGGATAAAATAATAAAATTCTTGTAGCAGATAAAACCGACAATTTACATAGATTTTCCTGCTTCTGTATCATGTCATCTGATTCAACACAAGTCACTACTCTAAATCTTTCTTTTTTTTAATTTTTTTTTAACGTTTATTTATTTTTGAGACAGGGAGAGACAGAGCATGAACGGGGGAGGGTCAGAGAGAGAGGGAGACACAGAATCTGAAACAGGCTCCAGGCTCTGAGCTGTCAGCCCAGAGCCCGACGCAGGGCTCAAACTCACAGACCGCGAGATCATGACCTGAGCCGAAGTCAGACACTTAACCCACTGAGCCACCCAGGCGCCCCTCTAAGTCTTTCTTTAACAATACAGTAAGTACGCATACACACACACTGAACGATACAATGCACCTGAAACAAGAGTTACAATAGTGAGTGGAGATATATAGACAGAGCACAAGCGAAGACAGGCAGAGAATGAGGGAGAGAGGGAGAATCCCAAGCAAGCTCCACGTGGTCAGCACATGGAGCCTGAGGCGGGGCTTGAACTCAACACATGAAATCATGACCTGAGTGGAAACCAAGAGTCACACCGCTTAACTGACTCTTGAGCTACCCAGGTGCCCAGGGAGGGATTTTTTTTAATCTATATTTATCAAAATCCTGTTCACGAACCCTTGGCCAAAGATCACATGACTTACCTGAATTCAAAGAGAATTTTACACTTTCTCTAGATCTCCAAAAAGAGGAGAAATAGATGAGGGTGAACATTACAAATAGTAATTATCATTTTTCCCTTAGCTTTTTTTAATACTAAACTTCTTTCTAGGGTGTAGAACATGTCCATGGGATTCATCTTCCTTTTACTAGAAAATTTGCGATGCAGAAGTTATGAGGTTGAGAAATTATATATATAATAGAATCTGAGGAAATTTGTGCTGGGAGGGAAAGATGGATAAATATGCGAACAGAGAAAGAGCACCTAAAACACAACATGACACTTAGAACGTATCCAATATGCTTGATTCCTTTTTTTGTTTAAGAGTTGAATACTCAAGGAGTAGGTACGTCACACTAATGGTGCAGATGTCCAGGGAAGATCCGGGAACATCTGTAATTGCCATTAAACTGCATGAAGCCACCTTTATTGCATGCCCGACTAAGGCCTGTTTAGTCTATGATTTTTGATATTTGACCTATACAAAATCTACACGTCTCTTTCTGGAAATAAATTTTCCCTCTTCATGTGTGATCCTTGCAAACAAAAGACATGGGATAACTAAGGTGTAATGACTCTTTAGTTTTCACTTAGGCATATTAAATTTCTAAAAAATTCTAAGGTTGTGTTCTAAAAGCAATGGACTCAGGACACTGAGAAAAGAGTAGAACGATTCGATAAGCCATCTAAAATCCAAAGTGTTAGAACAATAATCACATCCTTTAAATACGCCTCACAGGTCATGATCTCATGGTCATGATCTCATGGTGGTAAGATTGGGTCCCATGTCGGGCTCCACATTGGGCTGGAGCCTGCTTAAGATTCTCTCTCTCCCTCTCTCTCAGCCCCTCCTCCACTCATGCTCTTCCCCCCTCTCTCAAAATAAATAGTTTTTTTAAAAAGTGAGTTGAGACAAGAATATATATCTGTCACTTTTTCTTTGGACGTTGGTGTTATTTGTGAAGTTGGAGGAGAGGTGGTAGGGGAGAAGAGGTGAAAAGAAAAAAAAAAAAAAAAAAAAACTCCTTTCTTTTGGGGAAAGACTATTTCCAGAAGAACAATTCTAGTTAAAGTGAAGATTTGAAAGGAGGAAGTAACATTGGTGGAATAAAGAGAGGTATGGTTAGATTAAAACATAAAGGAAATGACTGGCAGGATACAATAGAGGAGAATTAAATAAATTAGTGAAAATGTGACTGGCAGGTGTAACTCAACCTGTCATGATTGGTTACTGTCCAGCTGTGGGTGCCGCATCTGCATCCCTCTGATCCTGCGGACTACAGCTATGTGGCTCTCCCGCAGCATCTCTGTTTTGTTTTGTTTTGTTTTGTTTTGTTTTTAAATTCGAGGATGCCTATGTGACTTTCTTTGGGACGCTGTCTTCAGGCTGTGGTAACGAATTTGCCCCATGGGCAGGCACCCTCAGTACCTGAAAGCTAAGTTTCCCGAGGCTGCCCTTGACCAATAATTGACTGGTCCAGAAGCATTGAAGCCCTAGCGTCTTTGCTTCCAGTTGGATCGACTTCTGAAGCATAATTTACACACAGCTAATCCATAAAGTTGGTCTCAGCTGGGGCTTTGCACGTGATTGCACTTTGCTTGAATCCTTTACTTCCTCACTCTTTTCTCCTGGGAGCACTTTTTTCCTAAATAAGTTACACAGGAACCTTGAGCTCATGGTCTGTTTCTGGGGAATATGACTGGGATTAGGGATCAATTCTGGTGTTTTTGCAGGTTTTGTTGTTTTAGTTTCTGCTCTTGTTTTTTTGCCCCAAGCTGGTCGTGGATAACTGATAAGGAAAACTGCATTGTACAGGGGTCTTAAAAATTGAAGAGGTTTGTAACATGTCTCATAGTGAATCAAGAACTGAAGAACTGGGACACCTGGGTGGTTCAGTCCGTTGAGTGTCTGACTTCGGCTCAGGTCATGATCTCACAGCTCAAGAGTTCGAGCCCCATGTTGGGCTCTGTATTGACAGCTCAGAGCCTGGAGTCTGCTTTGGATTCTGTGTCCCCCCCTCTCTCTCTCTGTCCTCCCCTCGCTCATGCTCTGTCTCTCCTCTCTCAAGAATAAATAAAACATTAAAAAAATTAAAAAGAATAACTGAAGAACTGTGTCCAAGGAAAGTAAATAAAAGGAAAATATTTGGAAATCATAATTTTTCACTAAAAATGAAATTATTTATTACATGTAAATTATTTACTGTAAAATATCTTTAAATTATTTGTCAAATGGTAAAGAAAAATGAATGAGACAAAGCAGAACTGAATTATTGATTAGACTAATGCCTGCCAAGTTGAAGAATGTACTCCTACCTCTTAAGTTCCAACATCTTTTTTTCACATGATTTGAGTGTCTCAAACAGGGACTAAATCAGAGTCCAGAGTGCTAACCATTACACAATGGAACCTAAACAGGGACTAAATCAGAGAAATGTCTAAAATCTAGGGGCACCTGGGTGGTTCAGTCGGTTGAGCCTCCAACTTCAGCTCAGGTCATGATCTCATAGTTCGTGGGTTCGAGCCCCGCATCAGGCTCTGTGCTGACCGCTTGCCCAGAGCCTGGAGCCTGCTTCAGATTCTGTACCTCCTTCTCTCTCTGCCCTTCCCCCGCTCACGCTTTGTCTCACTCTGTTTCTCAAAAATAAATAAATGTAAAAAAATTTTTTTAAAAATAAAAATCAAATCAAATCAAATATACTTTAAGGCAGCACAAAAGGACTTTGGGGCAAAACAAATTGTAAATAATTGATATTAAATTTAGCAAATACTGTGATAAGTAACTTCTAGGGGTGGTTCCCAATGTTGTCCCCTTCCCTCATTCACAGATTTGTATAAGCTTCTCCTCCCTGAGTAACTGATTTCTTTAAAAAAATTTTTTTTCAACGTTTTTTATTTATTTTTTTGGGACAGAGAGAGACAGAGCATGGACGGGGGAGGGGCAGAGAGAGAGGGAGACACAGAATCGGAAACAGGCTCCAGGCTCTGAGCCATCAGCCCAGAGCCTGACGCGGGGCTTGAACTCAGGGACCGCGAGATCATGACCTGGCTGAAGTCGGACGCTTAACCGACTGCGCCACCCAGGCACCCCCCTGAGTAACTGATTTCTAAGCAATAGAATAACTCAACCTGGAGAGAATGTCATCCTTGTGATTAGATTATAAGAGATTGTAACTTTGGTTTAGCTAGGAAACTCTTTTTTCTGAGCCCCTGGAGGACAACCAACAAGAAACTGAGGCACTCAGGCTAATGACAGGAAAGGAACCAAATCCTGTCAGCAACCAAATGAGCTCAGCAGTGATCTTTTCCTAGTCAGGCTTTCAGATCAGACTCCAACCCTGGCTGATACCTTGATTGCAACTTCATGAGAGACACAGAAGCAGAGGATCCAGGTAAATTGTGCCTAGATCCTGACACACAGAAACTGTGAGATAATAAATGTGTTTTTTAAGCTGATCAATTTGTGGTCATTTGTTGTGCAGTAAACAATAACTAATTCACCTGTTGCGTTTCATGCTATGTGGAACTTACAAAGAACAAATAATACCCCCACACTTCAAATTGCTATCTAGTCAATGAATGAAACCATTAGAAAAACACCAGGCAAGGGGTGCCTGGGTGGCGCAGTCGGTTAAGCGTCCGACTTCAGCCAGGTCGCGATCTCGCGGTCCGTGAGTTCGAGCCCCGCTTCAGGCTCTGGGCTGATGGCTCAGAGCCTGGAGCCTGTTTCTGATTCTGTGTCTCCCTCTCTCTCTGACCCTCCCCTGTTCATGCTCTGTCTCTCTCTGTCCCAAAAATAAAATAAACGTTGAAAAAAAAATTAAAAAAAAAAAAAAAGAAAAACACCAGGCAAGCGGACAACAAATATTACAGAACAAAGTTCTTAATGAAAGTTTGGTACTCAGGAGAAAGGGAGAAGGAGAGAGAGCACAAGAAGAAGAGAGAGCAAGAGAATGTCTATTTTGATGCTGGCTGTTTTTTTGTTTTGTTTTGTTTTGTTTTGTTTTGTTTTGTTTTGTTTGTTTTTTCGTCTTGATACTAAAGACTGGAAAACACATTGACAAGTCAAGTAAAAGGAATATCACTCTCTGAAGTAATGTTAATTTAATGATAGATTCAAGAATTGCTAGAATAGGGGTGCCTGGGTGGCTCAGCTGGTTAAACCCCAGACTTTAGCTTGGGTCATGATCTCATGGTTCCTGGGTTCGAACCTTGTGAAAGGCTCTGTGCTGACAGCTCGGAGCCTGGAGCCTCCTTCAGATTCTGTGTCTCCCTCTCTCTCTGCACATCCCCTGTTCGTGCTTCATCTCTCTCTCTCAAAAGTAAATAAACAAAGCAAAAAAATTGCAAAAGTAAAAAGTACTCGTACAAAGATAAACTTGATCAACTGCATAGTTTTGTTTAGAGCTAGCACTAAGTTCTAAGCAAGAGCCCTAGTTTTTCTACGGGTTGTGTTTAGGGTCATATGAATCCTCAGAAAAATAAAACCCCACAGGACTTCAATTTTATGAAATAAAATTCCATAATAACTATACACATGGTTTTAAATGGTGTCCTATTTAAACTAAAGTTGAACAGCATAGTGATACTAGTTTTCCATTCATAAAATTCAAAAACATTGTGAAGTAACACTAAAAAAAGACAGATATTTTATAAAACTGTTCCTTAAAAAGATTTCATTTTTTTATTTTGAAGAATTTATTTCTTCATTTCTCTATTTTCTCTGGAGGTTAATTTAATTTAGTTTAAATTATTTTGTCAATGGAACTTTATTGCCAGTTTCTGAAGTCATATGTGTGGGAACAATTTCCTTCATAGGACATTCTCCCACATGAATTTCTTAGAAGACATTGCCCGCAGGGACTAAGACCTGTTTATTTCTTTTCCTATTTAATATTACAGAAATAAATATTTTGTGCATTATCTCATCTCTGGATAGAAAAGCCTACCAGAAGGAGCCTCCTAAAAATAATTTGGCATAGGCCAAGAAAGTGTAAATAAGGCAATGTGTCATAAGAAAGAATACAAAGAGAAAAAGAGACATAATAGAGTTCAAAATACTTTCTGGCTTTGTTTATATCGAGCTGAAACCTAATCTCATAAAATCTATCTGAATGTCTTAGAACACTACATGTAGGTCTGATTTTTCTTAAGCCAAGTTTGTTTCACTTACAGAACTTACAAAATCCTCTCTATGACATAAACTCATTTAGATGTTATTTGTTTCTGTGAATTTCTGCCAAGCTCCATTGAGACTTGGCCCTGATTCCTATATTTTGAGAGAGTCAGTTTATTTGAGGAAGATATATCCAAATTGACTGAGATTGAATAGCTGCATTGCTTAGAAAGAATTCCCAAATGATCATTTTTTTCTTTCAATATTTAATTATAATTTCGGTTGTTATGAGAATCATAGTCATTCTTGATGCTAATCATTTTCCTAAATACATAAATATGCTAGTATGTCCCATTTTGCATTTTTATATTTAGAGAATTCTTCTATTAAGTGTGGTTCTCTCTTTGCCACTCTCCTCCCTTTATAGGAAATTCACACATTAGTTCAATTTTTTGATTTTGCTGGATCCTTCCAAATCCTTGAAATCTCAGTATGGTTTCATATTCTGGTTACAGCATGCAGAGTCCTGAATATGGTTTCTTACTCTCATCAGAGTATGCAGAGTTCTGAAATGTGCATTTGTCAACACAGATAGCCCATGATCATACATACAGTTTATAGACTGTATGTTATTGCTATGAAAACATCTTAGAAAATTCTTACCTCTTGTTAATGTTAAATCATCATTTTGAAAACAATATAGAATATTGTTGAGCTTGTCAAAGATAATAACCGATCATCATGCTTTCTGTCACTGCTAAATCCTTTAACAAAGTGTATTATTTTCTGATACTGGTGTAGATAATCCTAGTACCCACAATTTTGCCAAACATCTGCATAGTAACACTTAAAATGCCTTCTCAAGAGAACTAGAATTCCCTAAATTTATAAGCCCACATTTTATAGCATTGCCCATTTGGGAAAGCATATAATCAAATATATTCAAATTATTTTAATTTATAATATTAATTACATTCTTAGTATAAATGTTTTTTATTTGCAAAATAGTATTCTATGCATATAAAATTCGTTCTTATAATAAAATGATTGTTTGCAAGTGCTTTTGTTGCCTTATCCCTTTGCTATTTTGCTGATTATTACAACACATCTATCATACTGGGCAAAAGGGAACAATCCATTAATACTGCCTTGGAAAATTACGCTCACTTTGAAATTCACATTCTCCCTGCAAGTGCAATCAAAATAAATTACCCTACTTAGCCTATAAGTTGATTTTTGGACCACTTTGGAGTATTATATCTCTAGGTTTTTATCATTGACTTTACAAGAAAAGAGCATTGCATTTAGATGTTATAGTCCCTGTCTTTATTCTATGCAATTAACACTCCCCACACCCCCATCGTGTATTCTAAATATCAGAGCACTTCACTTTAATGACACTTCAGTTTAACATGGCTCTTCATGGTCATTGAGGGAAAATGATTAAATTAAATCAGGAGCACACAAGTATTCCTGTGAACTGTATTAAACACAAACCACTTGGTCTTCAAATTCTCTTTACCCCATGGAAGTAAAGAATTTTTTTTTAATTAGGACTTTGGGGCTGACCATACAATGCCATTACAACTATAATGTGTGAAAAAAAATGAACTTAATATCATATAGTTATTCTCTTCACTGAACTAATGAGATGGATAAAATATGAAGATGATTTATCATAGCAAAATTAAAAATAATTTAGAATAATAAAAATAAGCATTTGTAAAATTTAATTGTCAGTTTACCAGCGAAAATTGAATTTCACTCTGAAAAGAACAGTTTTATTCAACCAGTCGGTGAAAAAGATGTTAAGTGTTGCCTGATTTTAAAGGAAATCTATTCTAATTATTCATTTGATCTTTGTACTATTATTGCTCTTTAAGAAAAAATCCTACCAAAGTTTCTTTGAACATCTGTAATAGTAGAGATTCAGTACTTCCAAAGAAAGCTGATTTTATAACTGAAAGGCTACTAGAAATAATTTCATACATGTATTATATGAAATCTTTTTATTTTAATTTCCAAAAGTTTAGGAAGCTATAAATTAGACCACACAGAATAAACTTAAGATAGAACACAATAGAGGGACGCTTGGGTGGCTTGGTCGGTTAAGTGCCTGACTTTGGCTCAGGTCATGATCTCGCGGTTCATGGGTTCAAGCACCGCGCGGGGCTCTGTGCTGACAGCTCGGATCCTGGAGCCTGCTTTGGATGCTGTGTCTCCCTCTCTCTCTGTCCGTCCCCCACTCACGCTCTGTCTCTCAAAAATGAATAAATGCTAAAGAAAATTTTAAAGATAGAACACATTAGATACCATCAAACACATAAAGAAGCATCTGATTTACAATTCATAGTCTAACCTTTCCAAATTTAGTGGCACTAGAAAATTAAGCATTCAGATATGGTTTAACTATGACTATCTCTAGATAGAGCAACTTAGGAAGAAAGCATTGTCTTTACACACTAGTCATTAAGTATTATTGAAATATTTATAAATTCTCATTTTTGCTATTTTATTATTTTCTACTTTCTGTATAGATGTGAATGGAAAAGATGCTGAAGAGTTATAAGACAAATAGAATCTAGAAATGTACAATCTTTCCTGTCTAAGAATAAGCATCCTAGAAAGCCAAGAAATTAATATAGATCATTGAAATGAGGAAAACTATAAGTGTTTAAATGAGGTGGTTCCTCTTCCTACTTGAGAGGATATTTCTCATGATCTTTGCCCATACCATGGTATTTGAATTAAACTCTTCAGTTTTACTGTTTTATATTTTATTATCTAGTTGGTGCTGTGGAGTCATTGTTCCCTGAGATAGTTTCCTATATTGGGGATAAAATATTAATTAGGAAGTCTATAATAATCACAACAAGCAAAATTTAAAGTAAGGATATTTGAAATTAAAAAAATATATCAAAATTATATTTACTTGTTAATAAATGTCGACGCCATCTTTTTATCTGTCCTGCCAGTGATGACAAGAAAAGAAAGAAAAGAAAAAGAAAGAAACCATAAAACACTGAAACATCTAGTAATTCTTTAATTTTCTGTAAGTAGTTTTAACCTCCAGACCCATTCCAGGATTAGCCATGAACACCCACTGATGCTTAGTACATTGTTTTCCCATAATAATCACTGCTCAGTTCTCTGCATAAAAATTAGTTATATATAGCACAGAAAAAAAACTGAGATATAAAGGCATCCAACTCTGTTTAGACATAGCTAATAAGAAAATATTATACTCCAAAAAGTAGTGTCAAAGGAAAATGGGCTGACAATTATCAGAGAGTACAAACATTCAATTTCTCTATATATTAATTCCGTGAATGAGATGTCCAAATATAAAGTGTTATTCTAAATAAATCTAAAAATGTTACAATATGATTAGTGGTAAGATGTGTTCTACCTTGGTAGTAGAAATACATCTAGCAATTCTTGAATGAGTCCATGTTGTAATTGAATTTGTCATACACAGAACCATCTCTGGTCTATAGCATATGAGAAAACTGACGGTCCAATTCTGATGATCAGTAGGAATCAAATTATTAAACAGGGAAGAAACAGTGGAAAACAGAATCTGCACCACTAAATGTTGAGATCCTCACATTTTCTCTTCTTTAGTTCCAAATGATAAATTTTTGTGGGATCATATTTTCCCCAAAATTTCAGTTTTTGTTTAGAAGTGGCTTCCTTATTTCCTTCACACCTTTGTGACATATTGTAACAAATATTAGCTGGAACATGTTTATATAAAACTAATTCTCACTACATTGGCTATCATCCTTACAAAATATTACTAATTTAACATGGTGATAGATAGTTTTCCTGGCATTTGCCATTCTCCAGAAATGAAGTGAGAAATGGTATAACTAAATGTACTAATCTGTGTAAACACACAGAATTCATCATCCTGATGCTATTCTGTGTAGCCCACTCCTGAAACCAATCCCAGATGTTCTATTTGAACTCTATAATAATGCTGATGATCAGAAGAAATAACTTGTACTCTTTGTTTCCTCTTTATCGCCTTAGGAACAGTTCTGATTGTGTTTTTAAAATTTTTTAATGTGTATTTTTGAGAGAGAGAGAGAGAGAGAGAGAGAGAGGTGGAGGGGCAGAGAGATAGGGTGACACAGAATCCAAAGCAGGCTCCAGGCTCTGAGCTCTCAGCTGTCAGCACAGACACGGGACTCAAACTCACAAGCTGTGAGATCATGACCTGAGCCTAAGTCTGACGCCTAACTGACTGAGCCACTCAGGCGACCTAATTGGCATTAATATAAGAAAGATTAACCTGAAAAAAAAGAGAATTAAACATCTAGTACACATTTTGAATTGTAATATCCTATACTCTATTTCCAAAATCCGGAAGACAGTGTACAATGTATAGACTATAATGTCCCAAGCTTATTTGTGATTGAAACATATTGAAAATGATAGATTCAGCCTTATTAAATGGTCATTCCCTGTACCCAGTTCTAATAATCATGTAACTCTTCTCATCCACATAATACTTCAAATACTATAAAATTTATACATACAAACATATACACACACATTACCTATATGTTTATACATAATGTACATGTATCCACATACACATATATGTGCATGTGTGTATAAGTACATACGTATGTGTAAGGTTTACCTTAGTATTTCTGTACCTTTTAACAATGGCCTTTTTTCCCATTTAAAGTGAACAAATATTTATTTAAAGTAAACATTATACCCAGGGTTCTTTTAGATATACAATCAAAGCATAATACATTTGAAAGATACAATACCTTCAAGGAGATTTACATTGTGTGTGTGTGTGTGTGTGTGTGTGTGTAGATAAGACATAAATATTAAAACAATAGTATGACTTACACAATAAATCCTTAAGTGTTTACAAAAATATGTAAAAAAGCTGTGCTAAAAATAAGTATAAAAGATAACATGGCAGTGCAATTAGCATGAGCTTTGGATTTCTTGTTATTTATTTATTTATTTATTTACTTGTTATTTATTTATTCTTGTTATTTATTTATTTATTTACTTACTTATTTACTTATTTATTTATTTATTTATTGCTATTCAGCTTTGTACAAATTACCTAACATGCCTAGGTTTCCATACTGACATTTACAGAGTGGTAATAAATTACTAAGGTCGTATACTTGTTTTGTGGATTATATAAGTTGCTGTATACAAATCATTTGATAAAGTACTAGACACATGATATGTGCTTAAATTTTGGTGGCCTTCTAAATGTTGTTAATATTGAATATACTTAATATTTAGTAGTTTGGAAAGAAGTGAATACTATTAATATTAAACACTAACATTGACCCCACTAATAATGTCAATAATAATAGTAATTGAGCACATTTATTGAGCATATATTCCAAGAATTGTTCTATATTCCATCTCAATGCTGATAGAATTTATCTGTATTTTTAATATAAATCAATATTTTAATTTATTAAAATAAATATACCCCATTAATTCTGAAAGTTAGTAATATGTAAAGAAAGAAATAAGAAAATAGTTTAAGAGGATTGCTAACACTGATTTTAAGAGGATTTTTCAACACTGATACCCTACAGAGATTGCTTTTTAATTGTCCTTAATTTAGGTTAAGATAAATTGATCTTTTCATTTTGTTTCTAAAAGCATAATCTTTCAAGGGAACAAATTATCCATTTTGATAATATAGTGCAATAACAGTAGTTTATATATTAAAGATGTTATGCAAATAATGGGTTATTTTTAAGCTAGAATAAATTTTGGAAGTAGAAGTTCTTACAATAGGGGTGCCTGGGTGGCTCAGTTGGTTGAGCTTCCAACTTTGGTCAGGTTATGATCTCATGATTTGTGGGTTCGAGCCCCACGTCGGGCTCTGCGATGACAGCTTGCTTACAACCTGGAGCCTGCTTTGGATTCTATGTCTCCTTCTCTCTCTGCCCCTCCCCCGTTCATGTTCTGTCTCTCTCTGTCTCTCAAAAGTAAATAAATGTAAAAAATAATAAATGAGTACCAATATTATTTAGTTTCTATCTTGTGGTTTCTGAATTTTATCCTTCAAATTTAGATATATGCATCAAAGTCTTTAAGTCATAATTTTATGAAATTTTCTCTCAGAGCAAAATAAAATATGGCTATTATAACTATGAATTCTAATTTTATTCTATTCACCTCCAAATATATCTTCTCTGGTAAAACCACATCTTGAACCCCATTCCAGCATATGTGAATACTAACTTACCCACATGGAAACCTACTAGGCATGTTCTCTCTTCCCCAATCCTGCTCCACCTGGACCTTCCCTATCCCGGTTAATGACAGCCCGATTCTTCTGGTTTCTCAGCCTCAAAGAACAGAGTTGTCTTTGTCTCTTCTTTCTCGCACTCTCCATATCCAATCTATGAACAAATCTTATTGGTTTTATTTTCAAAATGCATCTAAATTCTAATCATTTCTCACTATTTCTACGATTAGAACCTTGGGCATGTCCCAATTATCTCACTCCTGGATTATTCCAAGAGTCTTCTGACTGGTATCTCTGATCTACGTCAACCCAGCAACTAGAACAGTACTCTCAAATTTTAAATGGTATTAAAGCATTCCTTGAATCAAAACATTCATTAGCAATTCATTTTTCTCAAAGTAAATACTGTTCAGCTGGACTCCTTTACCTCTGTGACATCTCCTACTACTCTAACCATTGCTTAAGGTCATCCAGCCACCCACACCCCACCTTTTTATTTTCTTGAATAACCAGATACACATTGCCTCAACCTCTTTCCCCAGATATCCACAGACTTGTTTTCTCCCCCTTTCAAACTTCTGACTCAACACAATCACTTTCTCAATGGGCTCTGAACTAGTTGTCTTATCTAATATTGTAAACTTAAGTCTTATCCCTTGCTCCTTATTCTCATTGCTGCTTTATCTTCCTACGTAAGCACTCATCACTTTCCAACATAATGAATTATTAACCTATTAATTATGCATACCATTTCTTTCTGTCGCTACCAGAACGTAAGCTCCTTGAGGGCAGATTATTTATATGTGGATTTCTTATACCACGGCACTAGAAGTAAAGTCTAGCAATTATTAGATGAACGAATGAATGAATGAATGAATGAATGAAATATACAGGTAATTAGTCTCATCTCTGTCCTTGATATAGATGAAACCAGTAATTAAATAAATTATAATCTACGTGAGGTAGAATTTCACAGTCAGCAGGGATTTTTTTGGAAGAGTCCATTTACCAGACTCTAAGAAAACATGCCTGTAAACAAAGGAACACATATATCAAATATAGATCAGGATGTTGATATATGCAGTCTGAGAAAGTAAAGCTTCAGATATTCTATTCTCATTATACTTCCTTTTAAAGTGCTCTTTATATTTTAATACTTGGATTTTTATGAAAAATCATAATTATTTTATTATGATTTAATATAGAGGAAGATCAAGGTATCTTATTTTTGTAAACAGTGACCAAATGAGAAGACAAGAGGTATGATAGTAAAGCTATTTAAGTTTTCTGAGAAAAGTAGTCTTAAAGAGCTCATTTTAAGAACAAATTTTACTTTTTCTGTCTATATACTGTATTATTAAATAATGTATATGTACATTATAAAAGTCATAGGTGAATTTGTTGTTTAGGAAACCCTGAAACCATTATTTGTTTCACCCATTTTCCAATACAAATAATCTCCTTTTCATCTGTTCTATGGCCAAATGTTTTAACATAAAATTCACTTAAAGTGAGATGGGCATTTCAATTTGTTGTAAAAGTTTTTGATATGGAAAAGACTTCTAAGTAAATTTATATGGCTATGAAATTAGCATTATATAAAATGATTTTTTATGTAATTTTTTTCTCTTTCTCTTAAACATGTCAGATTCACTTCTGGAGGAATTTCTTTTTCATCACATAATAGAAGACTTCCATTTGGAATATCTGAATGGACATATTTTTTTATGTTTATTCATTTTTGATAGAGAGAGACAGTGCTAACGGGGGAGGGACAGAGAGAGGGAGACACAGAATATGAAGCAGGCTCCAGGCTCTGAGCTGTCAGCACAGAGCCTGACGCGGGGCTCAAACCCATGAACTGTGAGCCAAAGTCTAATGCTTAATCGACTGAGCCACCCAGCGCCCTGAATGAACATATCTGAATAAACTGATCATATTTCTATGGTACACTTCCCCTTACATACAGGCTACAGTGATATTTTTACATAAAATATATTTCTAGTAAATTATATTAATTATATCATATGTTTGTAGAAGCAGCATTACTCCCAACAAATTAGATCAGTTTTAAAAGACTCCTCAAACCATGGTAGTTCAGGGGTCAGTTGAAGCACACACGAAGCCTGAAAGTGTGATAGGCTCCTGACAAATACACATATGCTCATTCAACGATTGACATTGCCTTGAAACACTCAGTGGCAATACAAGTCCAGCACACAACGAGTCAGGACAACTCATTATTAACACACTTGGCTTTGAAATGCTCTCCTTGTAATTTCTTTAGAGTATCCTATTTCTTAACAGGTGAAGGGACCAGCTGAGTGGACAAAGGTCAGAGGGCACCACCCATACTTCACTGGGAAGATTCAATGTCATCTCAAAAAAAAAAGGGTTTCACAGGTTACAGAACGTTTAAGAAACAGAATACCATAGAACTTTGAATTTACGTTTCTACTCTACCTACTGATACTACCAGCTCATAGAAATCACAAGGGTAGGCAAGTTGGAATACGTATCTGTTTTGTCTTTTGTTTGCAAGCATGACAGAGAAAGAAAGCAAGTTTGAAAATGAGACCTAGAAAAAAAATTAAACAGAGTGAGAATGAAAAATCACAAGATGATTTTGGTGTGGCCTGTCATTAACAACTATTTGGCATAATGCATAAGACTAAAATGTTTTTAAAATATTTCATAAAAAACTCAAATACTTAGGTTTATACCATGGTATGTGTTTAACTTTGTGCCAAATCTTATTCAAAATATTTTAGTTATTTAGCAAAGTAGCAGCTCAAGAGAAACAGCCTATAGACTCGACTCCTAAATATACACAACCTTTCCCTTAAACTTGCTGAAATGTTTTGTCAAATGTTAACAGATGGCTATTCTTGAAATGTACCTCTGCCTACTCAAACAGTAACACCAGTTTTATAATGTAATTATGTGAAAAATCTTCTTTCCTTTATTAAATTTTTAGTGTGTCAAGATAAGAATAACGAAATAAACAGATGGCGCATTATTATCAACTTTTCTCAACACTCAGGTCATTTATATTTTTTATTGAGCCCACTTGATTCTCTAACCATATTACGAATGATATTGTTGAATGTTAGTATTGATGCTGTAGAGAGGTTTTTAAAAATAACTCAAAGTAGTCCTGAAGGAGCTACAAAATTTGTCATGTGTTCCTTTTTACGAAGTAATCAAATAGATAAAATAACATTGTGGCAAGGAGAACCGAATGGCACTGAATATACTTACAGAAATTATGGTAAATAAATATTTTAAGATAGATGAATAGCTTCAGTATTCTTTCTGTGGCTTCCAGATTTCAATTCATTTAGATAGTGGGTGGGGGGGAAAAGCATACATTTTATACTTACACAAAATTAAGGCAGAGTTTTGTTAATTTACTAAGTTTTATCACCTCTTATCTTTGTCATTTTCTTATTAAAATGTATTCTATTTTCAACGTTTATTTTATTTTTGGGACAGAGAGAGACAGAGCATGAACGGGGGAGGGGCAGAGAGAGAGGGAGACACAGAATCGGAAACAGGCTCCAGGCTCTGAGCCATCAGCCCAGAGCCTGACGCGGGGCTCGAACTCACGGACCGCAAGATCGTGACCTGGCTGAAGTCGGACGCTTAACCGACTGCGCCACCCAGGCGCCCCAAAATGTATTCTATTTTAATTATTCAAGCCCTTAATTACTTTTCACTTCCTTGATTAATTCTTCTTACACATTTTATTTACTTTTTTTTTTACTTTTTTACTTTTTCGATATTTATAATAGAGATAGAGAGAGTACAAGTAGGGGAGGGGAAGAGAGAGGGGGAGACACATAATCCAAAGCAGGTTCCAGGCTCTCAGCTGTCAGCACAGAGCCCAATGTGGGGCTTGAACTCATGAACCATGAGATCATGAACTGAGCCAAATTCAGATGCTTAACCAACTGAGCCACCCAGGCGCCCCAACTTCTTACATATTTTACAAACAATGGACTTATATTTACTTCTTTATGTAGACATCTCCATTCCAGCATGACTCTGCTCTAAATATCCACAGTTAATAAGAAAAAACTGGACCATCACAGAAGATGGCGGCGTAGGAGGACGCTGGCTCACCTCATCCTGGTGATCACTTAGATTCCACCCACATCTGCCTAAATAACCCAGAAAACTGCCAGAAGACTAGCAGAATGGACTCTTCAGAGCCAAGCACAGATGAGAGGCCCATGGAAGAGGGCAGGAAGGGCAGAGAGGCAGTGCACACTACACGGACTGGTGGGAGGGAGCCAGGGCAGTGGAGGGGCAGCCCACCCAGCAAGGCGGAGCCCCCAAGTCTGGCTTGCAAAAGCAGAGGGTTCGGACTGTGTGAGTTCTGACAGCCAGCGGGACTTAACATCTGGAATGTTACAAGCCAACAGCTCTGCTTGGAGAGCAGAAGGGTGACAGGACACCAGGAGGGAGAAGTGTTGAGCCCTGGAAGACAGAGCTCAGCTTGGCAGGGAACAAAGGCACTGGCCAGCACCATCTCCCTCACACATCCCCCAGCTGAAATCCCAAAGAGAACCAGTTCCCGTCACCGAACTTGCTTGCACTGTGCAAACACCCAACGCTGTGCTTCTGTGGATCCATGCCTCCCACGGGTCTGCCTCCTTCCTGGTGCTACAGGGCCCCTCCTGCAGGGGACCACCTATGGCAAAGTGGTCATAAGGACCACCTTAGCAAAGTGGCTAAGCCTGCCCCTCCCGCCCCTGTGCACCTTGCTGATCCACCCCGGCTAATATGCCAGATCCCATCGAAGCAGCACCACAAGCCTGGCAGTGTGCAAGTAGCCCAGACAGGGGCCACACCCCACTCCACAGTGAGTCCTGCCCCTGGGAGAGGGGAAGATAAGGTACACAGCGGTGGGCTGGGGGCAGACATCAGGTCTGACTGCGGCCCCGCCCACCAACACAAGTTACTCTAGACAGCACAGGGGAAGTGCCCTGCAGTTGGGAGCCACTGAAGGGACTACCCAAGTTGACAAAATGGAAGAACTCTCCTCAAAAGAAACTCCAGGAAGTAGCGACAGCTAAAGAATTGATCAAAACTGATTTAAGCAATATTATGGAACAAGAATTTAGAATAATAGTCATAAAACTAATCGCTGGGCTTGAAAAAAGCATAGAGGACAGCAGAGAATCTATTACTACAGAGATCAAGGGACTAAGAAAAAATAGTCATGAGGAGCTAAAAACTGCTATAAATGAAGTGCAAAATAATATGGAGGTGACCACAGCCCGGATTGAAGAGGCAGAGGAGAGAATAGGTGAATCAAAAGATAAAATTATGGAAAAAGAGGAAGCTGAGTAAAAGAGAGAGAAAATCCAGGAGTATGAGGGGAGAATTAGAGAACTAACTGATGCAATCAAACAGAACAATGTCCATATAATAGGTATTCCAGAAGAGGAAGAGAGAGAGAAAGGGGCTGAAGGTGGACTTGAACAAATCATAGCTGAGAACTTCCCTGATCTGGGGAAGGAAAAAGGCATTGAAATCCAAGAGGCACAGAGAACTCCCTTCAGACATAACTTGAATCCATCTTCTGCACAACATATCATGGTGAAACTGGCAAAATACAAGGATAAAGAGAAAATTCTGAAAGCAGCTAGGGATAAACAGGCTATAACTTACAAAGGGAGACCCATAAGACTAGTGGCAGACCTATCTACTGAAACTTGGAAGGCCAGAAGAAATGACAGGAAATCTTCAATGTGATGAACAGAAAAAATATGCAGCCAAGAACCCTTTATCCAGCAAGTCTGTCATTCAGAATAGAAGGAGAGATAAAGGTCTTCCTAAAGAAACAAACACTGAAGGAATTCATCACCACTAAACCAGCCCTACAAGAGATCCTAAGAGGGATTCTGTGAGTGAAATGTTGCAAGGACCACAAAGTACCAGAGACATCGCTACAAGCATGAAACCTACAGACATCACAATGACTCTAAACCCTTATCTTTCAATAACAACACTAAATGTAAATGGACTAAATGCCCCAACCAAAAGACATAGGGTATCAGAATGGATAAAAAAAACAAGACCCATCTATTTGCTGTCTACAAAAGCTCATTTTAGACCTGAGGACACCTTCAGATTGAAAGTGAGGAGATGGAGAACTATCTATTATGCTACTGGAAGTCAAAAGAAAGCTGGAGTAGCCATACTTATATCAGACAAACTAGACTTTAAATTAAAGGATGTAACAAGAGATGAAGAAGGGCATTATACAATAATTACAGGGTCTGTCCATCAGGAAGAGCTAACAATTATAAATGTCTATGCACCAAATACAGGAGCCCCCAAATATATAAAACAATTACTCACAAACATAAGCAACCTTATTGATAAGAATGTGGTAATTGCGGGAGACTTTAATACCCCACTTACAACAATGGATAGATCATCTAGACACAGGATCAATAAAGAAACAAGGGCCCTATATGATACATTGGATCTGATGGACTTGACAGATATATTTAGAACTCTGCATCCCAAAGCAACAGAATATATTTTCTTCTCGAGTGCACTTGGAACATTCCCCAAAATATATCACACACTGGGTCACAAAACAGCCCTTCATAAGTATAAAAGAATTGAGATCGTACAATGCACACTTTCAGACCACAATGCTATGAAACTTGAAATCAACCACAGGAAAAAGTCTGGAAAACCTCCAAAAGCATGGAGGTTAAAGAACACCCTACTAAAGAATGAATGGATCAACCAGGCAATTAGAGAAGAAATTAAAAAAATATATGGAAACAAATGAAAATAAAAATACAACTATCCAAACACTTTGGGATACAGTGAAGGCAGTCCTGAGAGGAAAATACATTGCAATCCAGGCCTATCTCAAAAAACAACAAAAATCCCAAATACAAAATCTAATGGCACACCTAAAGGAAATAGAAGCAGAAGAGCAAAGACACCCCAAACCCAGTAGAAGAAGAGAAATAATAAAGATCAGAGCAGAAATAAACAATATAGAATCTGAAAAAACTATAGAGCAGATCAATGAAACCAAGAGGTTTTTTTTTTTTTTGAAAAAATAAACAAAAGTGATAAACCTCTAGCCAGGCTTCTCAAAAAGAAAAGGGAGATGACTCAAATAGATAAAATCATGAATGAAAATGGAATTATTACAACCAATCCTTCAGAAATACAAGCAATTATCAGGCAATACTATGAAAAATTATATGCCAACAAACTGGACAACCTGGAAGAAATGGACAAATTCCTAAGTACCACCCACTTCCAAAACTCAAACATGAAGAAACAGAAAACTTGAACAGACCCATAACCAGCAAAGAAATTGAATCAGTTATCAAAAATCTCCCAATAAATAAGAGTCCAGGACCAGATGGCTTCCCTGGGGAATCCTATCAGACGTTTAAAGCAGAGATAATACCTAACCTTCTCAAGCTATTCCAAAAAATAGAAAGGGAAGGATAACTTCCAGACTCATTCTATGAAGCCAGCATTACTTTAATTCCCAAACCTGACAGAGACCCAGCAAAAAAAAAAAAAAAAAAAAAAAAAAAAAGAACTACAGGCCAATATCCCTGATGAATATGGATGCAAAAATTCTCAATAAGAGGGGCGCCTGGGTGGCGCAGTCGGTTAAGCGTCCGACTTCAGCCAGGTCACGATCTCGCGGTCTGTGAGTTCGAGCCCCATGTCGAGCTCTGGGCTGATGGCTCAGAGCCTGGAGCCTGTTTCCGATTCTGTGTCTCCCTCTCTCTCTGCCCTTCCCCCGTTCATGCTCTGTCTCTCTCTGTCCCAAAAATAAATAAACGTTGAAAAAAAAATTCTCAATAAGATACTAGCAAATCGAATTCAACAGCATATAAAAAGAATTATTCACCATGATCAAGTGGGATTCATTCCTGGGCTGCAGGGCTGGTTCAACATTTGCAAATCAATCAATGTGACACATCACATTAATAAAAGAAAAGAAAAGAACCATATGATCCTGTCAATCGATGCAGAAAAAACATTTGACAAAATTCAGCATCCTTTCTTAATATAAACCCTCAAGAAAGTCGGCATAGAAGGAACATACTTAAAGATAATAAAAGCCATTTATGAAAAGCCCACAGGTAATATCATCCTGAATGGGGAAAAACTGAGAGCTTTCCCTCTGAGATCAGGAACACGACAGGGATGTCCACTCTCACCACTGTTGTTTCACAAACTGTTGGAAGTTCTAGCATCAGCAATCAGACAACAAAAGGAAATCAAAGGCATCAAGATTGGCAAAGATGAAGTCCAGCTTACACTTTGTGCAGATGACATGATATTATACATGGAAAACCCGACAGACTCCACCAAAAGTCTGCTAGAACTGATACGTGAATTCAACAAAGTCGCAGGTTACAAAATCAATGTACAGAAATCAGTTGCATGAACACTAACAATGAAGCAACAGAAAGACAAATAAAGAAACTGATCCCATTCACAATTGCACCAAGAAGCATAAAATACCTAGGAATAAACCTAACCAAAGATGTAAAAGATCTGTATGCTGAAAACTATAGAAAGCTTATGAAGGAATTTGACGAAAATATAAATAGAAAAGCATTCGGTGCTCATGGATTGGAAGATAAATATTGTTAAAACGTCAATACTACCCAAAACTATCTACACATTTAATGCAATCCCAATCAAAATTGCACCAGCATTCTTCTCGAGGCTAGAACAAGCAATCCTAAAATTTGTATGGAACCACAAAAGACCCCGAAAAGCCAAAGTAATTTTGAAGACGAAGACCAAAGCAGAAGGCATCACAATCCCAGACTTTAGCCTCTACTACAAAGTCATCAAGATAGCATGGTATTGGCACAAAAACAGACACAGAGACCAATGGAATAGAATAGAGACTCCAGAATTAGACCCACAAAAGTATGGCCAACTAATATTTGCAAAACAGGAAAGAATATCCAATGGAAAAAAAGACAGTCTCTTTAGCAAATGGTGCTGGGAGAACTGGACAGCACCATGAAGAAAAATGAAACTAGACCACTTTCTTACACCATTCACAAAAATAAACTCAAAATGGATAAAGGACCTGAATCTGAGGCAGGAAACTATTAAAAACCTAGAGGAGAAAGCAGGAAAAAACCTCTCTGACCTCAGTCACAGCAATTTCTTACTTGACTCATCCCCAAAGGCAAGGGAATTAAAAGCAAAAATGAACTATTGGGACCTCATGAAGATAAAAACCTTCTGCACTGCAAAGAAAACAATCAACAAAACTAAAAGGCAACCAACGGAATGGGAAAAGATATTTGCAAATGACATATCGGACAGAGAGCTTGTATCCAAAATCTATAAAGAACTCACCAAACTCCACACCCAAAAAACAAATAACCCAGTGAAGAAATTGGCAGAAAACATGAATAGACACTTGTCTAAAGACATCCAGATGGCTAACAGGTACAGGAAAATATGCTCAACGTCGCTCCTCATCAGGGAAATACAAATCAAAACCACACTCAGATACCACCTCATGCCAGTCAGCATGGTCAAAACGAACAAATCAGGAGACTATAGATGCTGGAGAGGATGTGGAGAAACGGGAACCCTCTTCCACTGTTGGTGGGAATGCAAACTGGTGCAGCCACTCTGGAAAACAGTGTGGAGGTTCCTCAAAAAATTAAAAATAGACCTACCCTATGACCCAGCAGTAGCACTGCTAGGAATTTATGCAAGGGATACAGGAGTGCTGATGCATAGGGGCACTTGTACCCTAATGTTTATAGCAGCACTCTCAACAATAGCCAAATTATGGAAAGAGCCTAAATGTCCATCAACTGACAAATGGATAAAGAAGTTGTGGTTTATATATACAATGGAATACTACGTGGCAATGAGAAGGAATGAAATATGGCCCTTTGTAGCAACGTGGATGGAACTGGAGAGTGTTACGCTAAGTGAAATAAACCATACAGAGAAAGACAGATACCATATGTTTTCAGTCTTATATCGATCCTGAGAAACTTAACAGAAGTTAAGAAACTTAACAGAAGACCATGGGGGAGGGGAAGGAAATAAAAAAAGAGGTTAGAGAGGGAGGGAGCCAAAACATAAGAGACTCTTAAAAACTGAGAACAAACTGAGGGTTGATGGATAGTGGGAGGGAGAGGAGGGTGGGTGATGGGTATTGAGGGTACCTTTTGGGATGAGCACTGGGTTTTGTATGGAAACCAATTTGACAACAAATTTCATATTGAAAAAATAAATATATAAATAAATAAATAAAAAGAAAAAATGTATGAGAAGTATAATTATCATTATGAATAAGATATAAATTCTTACACATTTCTACATAATCTGTCCAGGTTTTTCAGAATATGTGTTATTTTGTTTTAAAATTATAGTTAAAAAATGTGGAGTCTCAGCTTATATCCATTTTCCTCCTCACAGCTCTTAACAAGTGGTTCATACATATCTTATCAAAATTGAAATGATAAACCAGCATTAAGAACAAACATAGGTGAGGCACCTGGGTGGCTCAGTGGGCTAAGCGTCCTACTTCAGTTCAGGTCATGATCTCACAGCTCATGAGTTCGAACCCTGCATTGGGCTCTGTGCTGACAGTTCAGAGCCTGGAGCCTACTTCAGATACTGTGTCTCCCTTTCTCTCTGCCCCTCCCCCCCTCATGCTCTGTTTCTCTATCTCTCAAAATGAATAAACATTAAAAAAAGAGAACAAACATAGGTAATGAATCTTGGATTCCATGTTCACTGTAAATCATACATTTCTGTCTATATATATATGTGTGTATATATATATGTGTTGTCAATATATATATATATATATAAGTGCTGTCTATATATATATATATATATATATATATATATATATATATATATATAAGTGCTGTCAATATATATATATATTAGTTGGTAAATTCATTTCTAAATAAAGTGATTATGACCTCAGGTATTTTGCTTAAACCAAACACCATTGGTTTCCCATTTTGAGATGTCATGAACTGAACATGATTTTAACAACATCAGTACCACTCAAAATTACACATAGATTTTTCAGAATTACATTATTGAAACGATAGAAGCCGTATTCATAGTATCTTAGATGGTAATGGGAATTTTTTGAAAGAATACAGGATTATGTCACATACCTACAAGTAAGGCAGTGTGTAGTGTGGGTCTGAAAGCTAAATTTTTTGTTTTTAACTAAAACTATAGGATTTTCTTTTAAAAAAATGTTTTAAAGTTTATTTTTGAGAGACTCAGAGACAGAATGCGAGTGGGTTAGGGGCAGAGACAGAAGGAGACACAGAATTCAAAGCAGGCTCCAGGCTCTGAGCTGTCAGCACAGAGCCTGACACAGGGCTCAAACTCACAAACAGTGAGATCATGACCTGAGCTGAAGTAGGATGCTCAACTGACTGAGCCACCTAAGCGCCCCAAAGGAAGATTTTCAATCCCTGAAAAGCGAAGCTCAGAGGCTAATAGTGGTTATATTTGTGACCAAAAAGAAGAAGCATACGAGGGGAATTCCCTTGCTTTCTGTGATCCAATATTCATTTGGTGTTCCTATTTACTCTCCTGGTTACTTTCCTAAGCCACCCAAGTTAGCACATCCCCTCAATGTAGATATCAAAAGTTGAATTTCATAAATTTTTAAACTTCTTTTTGTATTTTATTATCTACACTTTTCCTAGGAGAAATCATCTTTTGAATGGTTTCAATGACCCTCATATCCAGGTAAGTCATACATTTCTGTCTCCAGCCCAGTATGTTCCACAGAGTTCAAAACCCCAAATTCAACTATTTAATTGACATCGTGAATTACATATTATCAAGGCCAACTCAATATAAATAGAAGACTCATGGTATTTTCCTATACCACCATACCCAAACACACAAACAAAAAAGAAATCTACTGGCCGTCTCTCAACAATCTTCAAGTCAATAAGGGGATTTGTCATCCATATGATGAAGCAACAGGAATCTGAGAGCCACACCTGACCCTTCAATCACCCTCACTTGAACTCAGAGCTCAACACAAACACCCAGTCCATTAGTGAGCATTGTCAAATGCCTCTTGAATAATCTGTGTGATTCCTCCAAATTACTCCATATACCCCACTACTACGTAGTCTATCTTACAGCAATTCTCAGTAATGTTGCTCAAGTAGATTTACTGAAACACTCTATTTGTGCATATCCACGTTTACTTTCTTCCAAACAGTTCTCAAGGCAGTGTTTGTGATTTGCTAACATGCAGATATTTTCATGTGAAACCCATCCTTTGGACCTTTGTTTAAAAATGCTTGACCCACCTTCCCCCCTATCTTGTAATTCCTTAATATGGCTTCCAAAGACCTGTACTAGTTAACTACTGTCTACCTTTTCAGATTTAAGTGTCACCCCATCACACTTTTGCTTCTCTCTATACAACCTGTCTAGAATTCCTCGTATGAATCAGATTCACCCCCACTTTTACTGGTCTCTCCGTGGAGGTTGTTCTTTTATCCTTTTAATGCTTGGTTAATTCTTACATCTTTAAAGTCTCAATTCAAATTTGAGATCCTCATAACCCACCATCCTTGCTGGGTCAAATTTTCTGTTATCATTGGCACCCTGTGCCACTCTGTCACAGCTCTTATGGTGAAATGTTGCATATATTTTTGTTGTTGTTGTTAACTCGCTATTGTCTATCTTTATTCACTGGAGTGTGAGTTCCATAAAGGCGGCATAGTTAGCTTTGTTTATTACTGTATCACCAGCTCCAAGCAAAGCCCTCAACATTATTTTGTGGCTTAGTTGATAATTATTGAATTAGTAACCAAAAAATAGAGTGAATATCTACATTCAGTTATAAGAAATAAGGTAATTTTTTTTTCAAAGTGTAAAGTTTGCTTTCTTTAAGAGAAATTAGCTACTAATCATAGTAGCAGCTCATTCATTTAAATGTACTGGTGTATAATTTCATAGTGAAAAAATCTAGTAGAATATACCTTAATCAAGGTGTAGCTATATGAAATCCCTATTCATTACCTCATTATGCCATTTTATTCCTTTTATTCCTAGGATATATTTATAATGGATCTTTAACGTCTTTGGGTGTCAGTTCTAACAGGTAGGTCACAGTGAGATTTTGATTATGGGCCTTATTTTCCTGCTTCTTTACATGTATGATAATTCGTGATTACATGCTGACCATTGTGTAACACAATGGGTAGAGTCTGAATTGTGTGACCTAGGTGCATGATTCTTTCTCCTAAAATGTGGCCCTTCTGGAATCTCAACTAAATGTCTGGGATACATGGTAATTATTATCTCTCTACTCTGGGTTGTAAGAAAGGCAACATATCTCAACACTGTGCAAACTTGGATGTCTTCACTTACCTCTCAGCTTCGTAATAACTTCTTTCTCCTACATCTTAGACATTCTAAGTATACATGTTGCAAACATTTGCAAAAATCATGCAGTGTACCTCACACAGCATCTGAATCTTCTGCTTCACAGTTCCCTTCTCTACAATATGCTGTTCCACAGATTCCAGCCATTTTAGCCTCCATCTCTGCCTCCTCACCTCAAAATACTATCATGCTATACTTAGGTTTTATTTTATCTTCATGTACTCTAAATGTGATTCCTCTAGGAAGAGAGTAGAGGCAAGCACCTAGCTGTCTACACAAAAAATACAGTTTATTACTTCTTATGTACTAATATCTAAAGCAATTAACTCATTTTTTGTAGTTTTATAGCTATATCAGAAGGACATATCTGCTACCAGTTACTCCATCATGGCCACAAGCAAATCACTTTTATTTCTTTCTATGGTAAAAAGATTGTAAGAGTGAAGGGATTACTTTTCTTCCATATAAAATCCTAAATAAAAAAATAAATACACCTCTGTAATTTAATAAGATTTAAAAATTCAGTTGGGTGTGGGAGAACCCTAGCATCACCTCGTCCCATGAATACAACTAGATAAGCTATCCAATAATCCTAGACACCCCAGAAATCAACGTGAAGACCAGCAGAATAAACTCCACAACTAAAGGTAGGAAGAGGCCACATCAAAAAAGGTAGGAAGTGCCAAGATGTGATTTAGGGAGAAATGAATCCTGGCTGCTGCAGAGGGGAGGGAGCCATGGTCATGGAGAAGAGCAAGAGAGAGAAGAGCACACAGGGGAACACATAAGGAAAACATTTCCCCATAGCCATTGGTTTGTGAAAGAGGCTGAATTTCATGAGTTCTTGAAAAAAAGCGGGGATTAAAGCCTATAATTTTAAAGGTCAGTAGGTTTGGCTGGGGTAGAGCCCTGAGGACTCTCTGTTGCTCTTGGAGAGAAGGCAGGCAAACAACCTGGGGGCATACCATGTGGAAACAGCCATGTGAAGAGATCCTGGGGCACACAGTGTGGAGATTATTTGCTCTTCTCAGACCAGATCCTTGAGAGGCAGCATTCAGGGAGATACCTCTCCAGGGACAAAAAAGCTGACCAGGGCCATTTCCCTCCCCTGCCCCTCAACATAAACAGATCCATTTGCAAGAACCAGCACACTGCCAACCGTGGCTGTCTAAATTGCTTACACTAAGCCTCACCCCCACACACTCTGGTGGAACTAACTTTCTCAGTTACACTTACTTCAGTCTAATTGTGGCAGACTCCTGCCCCAGAAGACCAACACAAACCCCTGCCCATACCATGTCTCCCAACCAGAGAGTTTTGCAGGGTCTTGCTCTTGTAGAAGTGGTGAAGGTCTCATTTCACAAGCAGACCAGAGCACTCCTAGTTAAAATGTGCCACATTCAGGCCAGGGACCAAACACTGCCCACGACAGGCAAGGAGAGCCTCTGCAGAGATGAATGGCCTGAATGATGGAGCAGCCGGAACATAACAGCAGATTGCACACAGCACAAATGGGAGATACTCCCTGAAGCACCAGGCCCTGGGCACTATATGACCTCTTCTTCATAGTGCCATACTTTTAGGAGCAGGATATATAACTGGCTTTTTTAACACAGAGAAGAAGGCGGAGACAGATAAATTGTGAAGGTGGAGGAATTTATCCCAAATGGAAGAACAAGATAAGTCCACTGCCAGAGATCTAAGTGAAACGGACACAACTAATATGTCTGAGGGAAAATTTAAAGCAATGATCATAAAGATACTCACTGGGCTTGAGAAACAAATAGAACACATCAGTGAGACCCTTACCACAGAGATAAAAGAGTTAAAAAAAGGATCATTCAGAGATTAAGGGTATAATAAACAGGCTTGAGGAAATGAATAGCAGGCTGGAAGAAGCAGAGGAATGAATTAATGACCTAGAATGCAAAGTAATGGAAAGCAATGACTGACCAAAAGAGAGAAAGAAGAATCACGCAAAATGAGAATAGATAGAGAACTCAGTAACTCCACCAAAAAACAAACAAACAAAAAACCATAGTAACATTCACATTATACAAGTCCCAGAAGAAAACAGACAGAGACAGGGGCAGAAGGTTTATGTGAAGAAATAATAGCTGAAAAATTCCCTAATATGGAAAAGAAAAGACATCCAGAATCAGGAGGCACAAAGAACTCTCATGAAAATTAACAAAAGAACAAAAACAGGCCAAACCAAGATATATATATCATTCAGAACAGAAGGAGAGATAAAGAGTTTCCCAGACAAACAAAAAC
Organism: Leopardus geoffroyi; assembly: GCF_018350155.1. NCBI lineage: Eukaryota > Metazoa > Chordata > Mammalia > Carnivora > Felidae > Leopardus > Leopardus geoffroyi. Next base: position 154,477,142 of record NC_059327.1, read on the forward strand.
TAAAGGAGTTTGTGACCACTAAAACAGCCCTGCAAGAAAAATAAAAGGGGACTCTTTGAGTAGACAGAGGCCAAAAGTGACAGTGTAGAGGTAGGAAACACAACAGCAGTGAAAATAAATATTTCTGTTAAAAATCTGTCAAGGAACTCACACACACACAAAGGATGAAAAAGATAATAACATATACCTAAAACGTGGGGATGAGAGGAGAAAACAAGGGGTTTAAACTTAAATGACTATCAACTTAATATAGACTGCTACATGCAGAGGAGGTTATATACAAACTTAATGGTAACCATAAACCAAAAACTACTAATGAATATGCAAAGAATAGAGAATGAAATCCAAATATATCACTAAAGAAAGTCAGCAAAACATAAGAAACAAGAAATGATCAGAGCAAACTCCAGAAATAATGACAAAATAAGCAATAAAATGGCAATAAATACACATCTATCAATAATTACTTTGAATGTAAATGGACTAAACACTCTAATCAAAAGGCGTAAGGTGACAGAATTGATAAAAACAAAACAAAATGAAACAAAACAAAAAAAAGACCAATCTAAATGCTGACAATAAGAGACCCATTTTAGACCAAAAGGCATCTACAGAGGGGCTTGGGTGGCTCAGTCAATTGAGCATCTAACTCTTGATTTCAGTTCAAGTCATGATCCCAGGGTTGTGGGATCAAGTCCTGTGTCGGGCTTCACACTGAGCATGGAGTCTGCTTAAGATTCTCTTTCTCTTCCTCTGCACTCTCCCACACTTGCTCTCTCTCTCTCTCTCTCTCTCACACACACACACTCTCTCTCTCAAATAAAATAAAAAAACAAAAAAAAAAAAGACATATACAGATTGAAATTGAGAGAAGAATAAACATTTATCATACACAAGGATGTTAAAAGAAAGCCAGAGTAGCAATACTTACACTGGAGAAAAATAGACTTTAAAACACAAACTGTAATAAGAGACAAAGAAGTGCACAATATAATAATAAAGAGGACAATCAAACAAGATCTAACAATTGTAAATATTTATGCACTGAATATGAAAGCACCCAAATACATAAAACAATTAATAACAAACATAAAGGAACTAATCAATAATAACACAATAATAGTAGGGGACTTTATACTCCATTTTCATCAAAGGACAGATCATCTAAACAGAAAATCAAGAAGAAAACAATGGCTTTGAATGACACACTGGACAAGATGGACTTAACAGATATATTGAGAACATTCCATCCAAAAACAGCAAAATATGTTTCAAGTGCACCTGGAACATTCTCCCGAATAGATCACATATTAGGCCACAAAACAGACCTCAACAAATTCAAGAAGATCAAATTCATACAATTCACCTTTTCTTACCACAATGCTATGAAACTAGAAGTCAACCACAAAGACAAAAACAAAAACAAAATGAAAACAAAACAAAACAAAAAATCCAGAAAGACCACAAATGCACAGAGGTTAAATAACATTCTACTGAACAATGAATGGGTAAACCAGGAAATAAAAGAAGAAATAAAAATTACATGGAAATAAATTAAAATGATAATGCAATGATCCCAAACCTTTCGCATGCATTCGCATGCAGCAAAAGTGACTCTAAGAGGGACACATATAGCAATACAGGCTTTCCTCAAGAGCAAAAAAAAAAAAAAATCTTAAATAAACAACCTAACTTTACACATAAAGGAACAAGAAAAAGAAAAAAAATGAAGCCTAAACCCAGTAGAAGCAAGAAAATGATAAATATCACATCAAAAATTAGTTATATAGAAACTAAAAAAAACTCAGTAGAACACACCTATGAAACTAGGAGATAGTTCTTTGAATAAATTAATAAAATTTATCAACCTCTAGCCATATTTATCAAAAAGAAAAGAGAAAGGACCAAAATAATTACAATCACAAATGATAGCGGATAAATAACAACCAACACCACAGAAATGCAAACAGCTATAAGAGAATATCATGAAAAATTATATGTTAACAAGTTGGACAAACTAGAAGAAATGGATAAATTTCTAGAAATATATAACCTACCAAAACTGAAACAGGAAAAAATAGTAAATTTGAGAAGACTGATACCCATCAAAGAAATTGAATCAATAATCAAAAAACTCCCCCCAAAAAACAAAAGTCCAGGGCCAGATGGCTTTGCAGGTGAGATTTACCAAACTTTTAAAGAAGATAATACCTATTCTTTCAAACTATTCCAAAAAAATACAAGAGGAAGGAAAACTTCCAAATGCAATCTATGAGTCCAGCATTATGCTGATACCAAAAAGAGATAAATACACCACTAAAAAAGAAAACTATAAGCCAATAACTCTGATGAACACAGATGCAAAAATCCTCAACAAAGTATTAGCAAACCAAATCCAACAATACATTAAAAAAATCAATCACCACGATCAACCTGAATTTATTCATGAGTTGCAAGTGTTGTTCAATATTCACAAATCAATCAACATGATACATCACATTAATAAAAGAAAGAATAAGAACCATATGATCATTTCAATAGATGCAGAAAAAGCATTGGACAAAGTACAACATCCATTCATTATTAAAACCCTCAACAAAGTAGGTTTAGAGGGAACATACCTCAACATAATAAAAGCCATCTATAAAAAACCCACAGCTAATATCATCTTCAATGAGGAAATACAGAGGTTTTCCTCTATAGTGTGGAATAAGACATGGATATCCACTCTTACCAATTTTATTTGACATAGTACTGGAAGTTCTAGCCACAGGAATTAGACAACACAAAGAAGTAAAAGGCATCCAAATAGGCAAGGAAGCAGTAAAACTTTCACTATTTGTAGAAAACATGATACTATATATGGAAAACCCAAAAGACTCCACAAAAAAAAAAAAAAAAAAACAACTGCTAGAACTGATAAACTAATTCAGTAGTCACAGGATACAGAATCAACATACAGAAATTTCTCGCACTTCTATACACCAATAATGAAGCAGCTGAAAGAGAAATTAAGGAATCAATCCCAGTTACAATTGCATCCAAAATAATAAGATCCTTAGGAATAAACCTAACCAAAGAAGTAAAAGACTTGTGCTCTGAAAACTATAAAACAGTGATGAAAGAAATGGAAGATGACACACAAAAAAATGGAAAGGCATTCCATGCTTATGGATTGGAAGAAGAAATATTGTTAAAATGTCTCTACTACCAAAGCAATCTACACATTTAATATAATCCTTATCAAAATACCATTGGCATTATTCACAGAGTTAGAACAAACAATTCTAAAATTTGTATAGAACCACAAAAGACCCTGAATAACCGTAACAACGTTGAAGAAGAAAAGCAAAGCTGGAGGCTTCACAATCCCAGACTTCAGGTTAAATTACAATGCTATAGTAATCAAAACAGTATGGTACCAGCACAAAATAGACACACAGATCAATGGAACAGAATAGAAAACCCGGAAATGAACCCACGATTATATGGCCAATTAATCTTTGACCAAGGAGAAAGATTATACAGTGGGAAAAAATCTCCTCAACAAATGGTATTGGGACAACTGGGCAGCCACATGCAAAAGCATGAAACTAGATCATTCTTTCATCAAACTGAAAGTGTATTAAAGACCTAAAACCATAATAATCCTTGAAGAAGGTACAGGCAGTAATTTCTCGGATATTGGCTATAGCAACTTTTTTCAGGTGGGTCTCCAGAGGCAAGGGAAACAAAAGCAAGAATAAACTATTTGGACTACATCAAAATAAAAAGCTTCTGCACAGCAAAGAAAACAATCAACAAAACTAAAAGGCAACCTAGTGAATGGGAGAAGATATTTGCGAATGCCATATGTGGTAAAGGGTTAGTATCCAAAATATGTAAAGAGTTTGTAAAAGTGAACACCCAAAAAACAAATAATCCAATTAAAAAAATGGGCAGAAGACATGAACAGACATTTCTCCAAAGAAGACATACAGATGGCCAACAGCCACATGAAAAGATCCTCAACATCACTGATCATCAGGGAAATGCAAATCAAAACTAAATGAGATATCACCTCACACCTATCAGATGGCTAAAATAAAAAACACAAAAAACAACAAGTGTTGGAAAGGATGTAGATAAAAGGAAACCCTCTTGCACTGTTGGTAGAATGCAAACTAGTGGATCTATTGTGGAAAACACTATGGAGGTTCCCCAAAAAGTTAAAAATAGAACTACCCTATGATTCAGCAATCACACTACTAGGTATTTACCTAAAGAATACAAAAATACTAATCAAAGTGATACATGCACCCCAATATTTATAGCAGCATTATCTATTATAGTCAAATTATGCAAACAGTCCAAGTTTTCATTGAAGGATGAGTGTATAAAAGATGTAGTGTGTGTACACACACACACACACACACACACACACACACACACACACATATGTGGAATATTGCACAGCCATGAAAAGAATGAGATCTTGACATTTGCAATGATGTGAATGGAGCTAGAGGGTATTATGTGAAGCAAAATAAGTCAGTCAGAGAAAGACAAATACCATATGATATCATTCATATGTGGAATTTAAGAAACAAAACAGACAAGCAAATGGAAAAAAGGAAAGAGAGAGAACAGATTCTTAACTATAGACAACAAACTGAGGGTTATCAGAAGGAGGTGGGGGATGTGGGGGGTGTTAAATAGGTGATGGGGGTTAAGGAGTGTACTTGCCATGATGAACACTAGGTGATGTATGGAAGTGTTGAATCCATATTGTACACCTGAAACTAATATTACTCTATGTTAACTAACTGGAATTTAAATAAACACTTAAAAAATAAAAAATGAAAATTAATTTCATCCATTTGCTCTCCATTTTCAACCTTTCTAAAATAATTTAGAAGGAAGCAATAATTCAACAAATAGTATTAGCACGAAAATTCACCAATTATTGGGGCACCTGGGTGGCTCGGTTGGTTAAGCGTCCGACTTCGGCTCAGGTCATGATCTCACGGTCTGTGAGTTCGAGCCCCACGTCGGGCTCTGTGCTAACCACTCAGAGCTTGGAGCCTGTTTCAGATTCTGTGTCTCCCTCTCTCTCTGCCCCTCCCCTGTTCATGCTCTGTCTCTCTCTGTGTCAAAAATAAGTAAACGATGGGGCGCCTGGGTGGCGCAGTCGGTTGAGCGTCCGACTTCAGCCGGGTCACGATCTCGCGGTCTGTGAGTTCGAGCCCCGCGTCGGGCTCTGGGCTGATGGCTCAGAGCCTGGAGCCTGCTTCCGATTCTGTGTCTCTCTCTCTCTCTGCCCCTCCCCCGTTCATGCTGTGTCTCTCTCTGTCCCAAAAATAAATAAACGTTGAAAAAAAATTAAAAAAAAAAAAATAAGTAAACGTTAAAAAAATTGTTTTAAAAAAGAAAATTCACCAATTATTAATATTTTGCCATAATCATTTTTGTCTAGATAACAAGACAGATATGGAAATGTGTGGATGTACTTGGTGAGCCCTTTGAGAGTACTGAAAGCCACCATCCCCCTCTCTATACAAAAGAATGTGCATATAGGGGCACCTAGGTGGCTCAAGTGGTTAAGTGTATGACTTCAGCTCAGGTCATGATCTCACAGTTGGTGGGTTTGAGCTCCATATCGGGCTCTGTGCTCACAGCTCAGACCCTGGAGCTTGCTTTGGATTCTCTCTACTCCCCTCCCTCCTACTCTGTCTCTCTGTCTCTCTCAAAAATAAATAAACATAAATAAATTAAAGAAAAAAATGTCCACATATACAGACACATATAACATTGCCTAAAATTTCTTCTAATGGACTACAGAGACCCTATTTTAAGCACACTTTATGCAAATTATCCAGGCAAGTTGACTCAAATCTCTCTTTTCCTTAAACCATATCATGTGAACAAAAAAACTGAAAAAAAAAAGGAACCACTTCAGTTAAAGAAAAGTAAATTACTCCATGAGGTGTAGTCTTTCTGCAGATTTCTACTATTAAAAAGCTTTTCCTTCAACTGAAGTGAGATTGATTTCCTTGTATGTTGCATCATCTATGTCTATTTATTGAAATCTTAAAAGACCTATTTTTTAATTTTTTTTTTTCAACGTTTATTTTTATTTTTGGGACAGAGAGAGACAGAGCATGAACGGGGGAGGGGCAGAGAGAGAGGGAGACACAGAATCGGAAACAGGCTCCAGGCTCTGAGCCATCAGCCCAGAGCCCGACGCGGGGCTCGAACTCACGGACCGCGAGATCGTGACCTGGCTGAAGTCGGACGCTTAACCGACTGCGCCACCCAGGCGCCCCAAAAGACCTATTTTTAATCCTATATTTAATCCTCATTTATGAAATAGCCTTTCAAATACTTGAAGGCATCTCCTGGAAGTCTCATCATTAGTTTTTTACAATTACTTACATAATAATATTTTAATTTCCTTCTTTGTTCTATTTATTTTGCAGTTTGTGTTTAAATTCTTATAAATGGAAACTTCAAAACTTATTCCAAAAACCTAATAACATGTTATAAGTACACTCCCGTGTTCTGGAAATACTGATTAATTTTGTTTGGCTGGGAATATATCCTCTACAAAGGGGAATAGTAAGAAATGAATCTAGAAATTACATTGAGGTAAGCTCCTGGAGGGGCTTTCATGCTCTCCAAGTAATTTATATTTTATTCTGTGTCTAATAAGAAATCGTTTTTGCTTTAAACAGGATTTTCTTATGATTACAGCCACACTTTGGCATAATTACTTTGACAGTGGTATGCAATTTGGATCGGAAAGTTTAGAGAAGGCACTTAAAAACTGCTGAATGAAGAAAGGCAGGCAGAAGTTCAATTAAGAGGCTCATATAATTGTATTAGTGAAAACCAATAAAGTTCTGAACTATATCAATGATGATGGAAATATAAATTACACACGAATGATGGAAATATCAAAAAGGGAAAGTTAGCAGTAGCCAATTACTTGGTTGAAAATAAAAGATGAAATAAAGTAAGAAATAACTTATATTTGCTGTGTTGTTACTGACAGTACTAACAGAAAAGATAAACCAGAACAGGATTGAGTAAAGGGGAGAAAGATGATCATATTTGTAATCATAACAATAACCATATCATCATTAACATGGTCAGACATGTTTCTAAGTACTTTATCAGGATTAAATCATACGATGTTTACGTTTCACCTTAAGTACCATTATCATCTCCATTTTACACATGAGGAAACTGAGGCACACAACTTGGAAATTTGCTGAAGGTCAAACAGGCAGTAAATCATAAAAGCAATCTTAAATCCATACAGTCTAATTCAAAAGTCTTACTTTTAACCTATTCTACCATACCGCCTCTAGATGATAGTTGAGATTATTGGTTAAATAGCTCCCACAATTAAAAAGAAAAACTCTCTAATATCTAAGAATATATTTAAAACCTCTAAGAAAATTATTATGGCCAGAACATAAAATTATAATTAGAAGCCATACACACTATAGTGTACCTCTAGCTCAGATCAATGTTTCTCTTTAAACAGGGTTAGGGGGTGGAGATTAACCTCTTCAATGATGTGAGTCAAATAGCATAACAGAGTTATGCAGGAAAACTTAAAATTTTCCTTATTCCATGCAAGTCAGTGAAGTAAGTCTTCTGTTTTTATCAGTCTTATCCACAAAATATTCGTCCTTTTTATAAGGTATATTATTAATTTCCGATTCTTACCAAATATCCTAAAAAATATTAATATGAATTGACAATTAATACTTCCCAACTATCTGAGCTAGTGCAGTGACAGAATTCTTGGCAAGTGAAACAACAAAAAGTTATTAGAAATATGCCCCAGACCAAAAAAAAAAAAAAAAAAAAAAAAAAAAAAACCTCATGAACTGTAATCAATATTAATTCACTAATATGTTGGTCTCATATTTTGTGTTAGATCTATGTCAGCCCCAAATCTCTATGAAATGAGGTGTAGAATATTTTCCATGAGGTAAGAAACAAATAAATGCATATTTAAATAAATAAGCTGGCCAGAAATCAATTCCAAAATTTTGGGATTGAAGAGAGTTGAGAGAGGTAGAATCTAAATAATGTTAAGTATATGGATATATGATCAAAATTAATCCACACACTGACTGCTTAATTAGCTAAATTTCAACCTTTAATTCATTTCTCCATAGCTGTGTGTTAAGTGCATTACTTGCCAATATCTTGTTTTATGCCTAAAATCAGCAAATGAGTCATGAATTATTAGCAGTTTCTCATTGACACATGATGTGAATGAAATGATTTCATCCAGATGAGAGCCAATATTGAGGCAGTATAGTGAAGCATGGACTGGCCAGAAGTCCTCATGGAAGAGCAGTTAAAGGGGACAGGGAACTTGTTTCCTCTTTTTCAGTTTTGATGAAACAGTAGCTGCTATAGCCACAATCCAGGCAAACATTTATCCCAATACAACAAAGCTCATAGTACCACATATAGCTTTTTTTTTTTTTTTCTATACTTTATATTTGGGACAGAAAGCCTGTTAAAGTTTAGGATGATGAGAAATGTAATCTCAGTATTTGAAGCTTAGCTCTTTTCTTAACAACTGAAGAAAAAATATTATTTCTAGCTCAAATGTAGGCAATTTCTGAACTGAGATAAGCATATGGGATGAGAGCCAGAAACATTAAGTAATAGTATATAGCATATTGCCCTTCAGAGCTTAAAGTGCCACACTGAAAGCATCCAAGTTTTCAGGAATGAAGTAAGAGTGTGATAATTGCATTATGTGCATCAATTTCAAAGGCTCAAGGTAAATAAACAAAAAGTATGCGCTAGTATGGGTACTGAGTAATTAAAATAATATTGAGTTGCCGTATGCTACATCTTTGGGAACTTACAGATATTGTTATTTGGGTGTCTTTTTTTTTAAGTTTTTGCATTTTAACCCAAAGAGAAGTTGCTTATTCTGTATCTAGGCTCTAAGAGAAGTTTCAAGTCAGCACTTTTCCTTTCTGCTCAATTTAAAAATCCAAAATTCCTTCTGAAAAATCCACCATGTTTATTTGCCTATGAGCATTTACCTTCAATTTGCATTAAACAAAATAAAGTTAAGTCAATGTGTATGATTAATTCATCAAATATAACTTCATATTTCATTAAACAGAACTTTAAATTTTGCAGAATTATAAGAAAAAATTAAAATTGCATAAAGTCCTCGTCTTCCATCTCCCAGAAATCTAAATTGCATGAGTACCCTGAATTTTATTTTCTATCATCTATCTCTCTATATCTCTGTCATCTGTCTATCTATCTATCTACCTACCTACCTGTCTTTCAATATGTCTCATCAAATATATCCTTTAAGTTGGATTAAGAGTGGAGAGTGACAGGGGCATGTGGATGGCTCAGCGGGTCAAGCGTCGGGACTTTGGCTCAGGTCATGATCTCATGGTTGGTGGGTTCAAGTCCCATGTCGGGCTTTAAGCTTATAACTCAGAGCCTGGAGCCTGCTTCAGATTCTGTGCCTCCCTCTCTCTCTGCCCTCCCCTGCTTGCACTCTGCCTTTCTCTTTCTCTCAAAAATAAACATTAAAAAAAAGTTGACAAATGGAAATGTTTCTTTCTTCTCTTCCTTCTTCTGCTTTTTCTTCTTCTTGCATTGAACATGGATATGATGTCTCAAACTACAGCAACCGCCTTAGAATCATAAGGGAAGTAATAATAACCAAAATTATAAAAAAGTATATATTAAAAATAGCAGATTTTAAGAAAAAAATGAAATACTAGGCAAATACATATCATTTATATGGATTTTTTTTTTTTTTTGGCAAGGAAACCATCATGTTATATTGCAAAAGTTTTAAATGGTGTATAAAATGTTCACAAAGATAGCACCATCTTGAAAATATATGAAGAGGAAAGAGAGATGTGTATAGAGTCTGGGTATTCCCTGACAGTGGAATAAAAAAGTAGGGATGATAAAAAATGGTTTATACCAGATGCAGCCAATGATGGGGGTGTGTTCTCAATTATAGTACTGAAGAACAATAATAAAGTTAACCAGAAGCTAATAGGGATTTATTATTAACATATTCCAGCTTGTTTTTCTGTTTGTTTTGCAGAAATAATGTTTTCAAGGAATTGGAAAAACTGGAAATTATGAAAATAATAAAAATGTCATTTTTTATCATTTCACCAATCCCCCCTCCCATTTTTGTCAAACCACTTCACATGAAGTGGCTTAAAACAACAATTTATCATTGTTTTATTTCAATGCTATGTAAGCCAAAAATATGAGCAGGGTCCACAGGCTTATCTCACCTCTACACTATCTGAGGCCTCAGCAGGGATAATATGAATGGATGGGGCTACTGGAGATTCTCTCTTTCTGTCTCTGTCTGTCTCTCTCCCACACCCTTCATGGTCTCTCCATGTGGTTACCTTGAGCTTTGGTTTAGCCTGCACACTGAGTGGTCTGACTTCTTAAATAAGAGTTCAGGAAAGAGAAAGAGAAGGAAAGAAAGAAAGAAAGAAAGAAAGAAAGAAAGAAAGAAAGAAAGAGGGAGGGAGGGAGGGAGGGAGGGAGGAAGGAAGGAAGGAAAGAAAGACGCTAAATGAAACTGACAAGCCTCTTTTAAAAGTTTTTTTTTAATGTTTATTTATTTTTGAGAGAGAGAGAGAGAGAGAGAGAGCAAGTGCGAGCAGGGGAGGGGCACAGAGAGGGAGACACAGAATCCAAAGCAGGCTCCAGACTCTGAGCTGTCAGCACAGAGCCCAATGTGGGGCTCAAACTCATGAACCTCGAGATCTTGACCTGAGCCAAAGCCAGATGCTTAACTGACTTAGTCACTCAGGCACCCCAGAAACTGACAAGTCTTTTAAAGGTTAGGTCCCAAACTGGTAAGCATCAGTTCTGTCATGCTGAAAACTTGGATTCAAGGGGATGGGAGACAGCCTCCACTTTTCAGAGGAAGGGATGTCAAAGACTTCCTGGCCATTTTTGAATCTGTCACAACTTTTATGTATGTGTTTGTGTACTTGATTAAATGGTCAGATATCTTTCAATCAAACTGAAACACAATAGAGGTTAAGGAAAAAATAAAACTGCAAATAAAAAAGTGGAACAGCATATAATAAATCATTAGATTGATAAAGAAGACTAAAAAGAGACAGTAAATATATTGGCTAATTTAACTGAAACATCCAGTCAGTTTTAAGCAAGCTAGACATAGTGTTCCAAGCATATTCTCTCTCTTTCTTTCACCTACTCTTTCACTATGGAATAGCTTGAATGGACAGACTTTGTCATAAGATAATACCTATAACAACATTGTAGCTTGGAATAAAAGGGTGTCTGGTTAGCCAGCCTGAGCCACATAACCACCCCTGTGGCTAGAGAGATGGGGCCATGTAGTTTGATTACCAGCTCCATTAGATGGTAGAAGTATATTTCTCGAAAGGATGCATCAGAAACTAGTTATTATAAAAAAAATTGCCTTCACTTACTTTAAAAGGAATGCAGGTAATGATACTGCAACAATATTATCAGTAATTTAAGGATATTTTCACCCTCTACATGTGTTTCCTGTTTGTATTATTTGTATTCTGAATTAACAACTCCTATTAAGTAGAATTATAGTTATTTTAAATATAAGAAAATTAACAGTACTTATTGCAGTTTAAATAACAATAATTGTGACTTGAACACATGCCAGGGAATTTTATCTCACGATTTTAAATAGAGTAATGATTTTTAAAATACCATTATAACTTGTTAAATATGCACGGAGAATTAAATCATAAGGATAGAGAATCACAGAGTACAAGCATTAGCCCAGGTGGTCAGACAAACTACTGACATTTTTTCTAGGTCTGCCTTAAAATAGCCTGTCACTGGAAGGTTAAAAATTACTCCCTATCAACCATCACCCACCAGCACCAACATCAAGAACAGGAGGAGGACTGATTGTTGAAATGAAGGTCTTCTGATAGAACAAAACTTTCTGGGACATGGGTTATTTTCACTACCTCCCCTGGATGGATAACTATAAAGTCCGGGGGTGGATCAGGCTTCTGGTTCCAGTCCAATTAGCATTTGTGTGGCATTCACTGTTTCCTACATCAAGGAGACCTATGTGCTACAGAATTTCCAGAAATACCTTTCATATGAAGGGAGGTCAAGAAATAAAACGTGGCGTGCCTGAATTTGTCCCCATAACCTATATGTGGGTTTCTGTTTTAAGAATTTGGCAGTTTTGATCAAACTCAAATTTAGGAATACTAGTGAGTATCAAAATTTACGTTTTGTTAGTAGGTAGAGGCTCATAAATGGGACTCTGTGCTGTTAGGATGGTGCTGGGGAGAGAAAGAGTGAATTGCTACAATAGAAAAGAATACAAAAAGCAGTTCTAAGAATGGAAGATGAGATATAATTGATGGAACATGTCATATATGCCATTACTCAATTGAAAACAATCTTCGATTATCACTTAGATCAATCCTTTTCAAACCATGCCGTGTGTCCAGGGCTCTACAGCCGTTGAGAGGAGTCAAGCAAGAAGGCGCTGACGGATTAGGATTTTTCACATACACTTCAAACCCCAAAGAAAATGCAAGTATTTCAGACAGAGATTTTTAAAAAAAAATTTTTTTTAACGTTTATTTATTTTTGAGACAGAGAGGGACAGAGCATGAACAGGGGAGGGTCAGAGAGAGGGAGACACAGAATCCGAAAGAGGCTCCAGGCTCCGAGCTGTCAGCCCAGAGCCCGACGCGGGGCTCGAACTCACGGACTGCGAGATTGTGACCTGAGCCGAAGTCGGCTGCTCAACCGACTGAGCCACCCAGGCGCCCCTCTGACAGAGACTTTTAAAGAGTATATAAGATACTTCAATTTTAATTATTAAATAAGGTGTTAGGCCTCATTAAAGTCTGGTATCACTAATATTTTAATGAAAGAAATGTGAAAAAAAGAAATGTGATTGATAATGCATCTCTATTTTTGATCATTTTTATTTAGAAATTTGTGGTTTAGCAACTGATAAACATTCTTTAATATAAATATGTTCTACAACTATGTTTTAATAACTGTCATACGTGAAAAATATACCATGAGAGATGTATAGATCTAAAAGGAAGAAGGCCATTAGTGGCTGTGATGACTATATGCCAGTCAGCATATTTAACTCCAACAACCAAATGTTCACAGATTTTTATTGAAATTCTGCTAATAAATATTTGAGAACTAATGGAATGGGTTTTTTTTAATTGTTAGTAAATCTCTCCTGAGTCTTTTCATTTAGATTTTTAAAGAGATAAGACATTTATATTTTCTTTTATTTTTTCAGTTTTTTTTTAAGTATATTTATTTATTTTGAGAGAAAGAGAGAGAGAGAGAGAGAGAGAGAGAGAGAATCCCAAACAGGTTCCACATTCATAGTGCGTAGCCTGATGTGGGGCTCCACCTCATGGAATCGTGAGACCATGACCCCAGCCAAGATCAAGAGTCAGACATTTATCTGACTGAGCCACCCAGGCACCCCAAGACATTTGTATTTTTTTCTTTTTTATTCTTTTTTTTTTTTAAATCTTTATATTTGACAGAGAGAGAGAGAGAGAGAGAGACAGAGTATGAGTGGGTGAGGGGAAGAGAGAGAGGGAGACACAGAAACTGAAGCAGACTTCAGGCTCTGAGCTGTCAGCACAGAGCCTGACACGGGGCTCAAACTCACAAACAGTGAGATCATGACCTGAGCTGAAGTCGGACGCTCAACCGACTGAGCCACCCAGGTGCCCCGACATTTCTTTTTCAATATTTTTTTTTATTTTTACGTGCATTGTATAAAAAATGTTAAAATTATTGCTAATATAATGACAATAAAAATCACCTAAGTGGCACAACTCCAAACACCTGTTTTCAAAATGACACTGTCCATAGCACAAGTTTCTTTTGAAGAGCATTAACTTTCTCATTCATTGTAAAAAGGTCACTTTTATGTTGAAAGACCGAAACTTTTGTAGTTTCAATTAAAAAAAATTTTTTTTTAACCTTTATTTATTTTTTGAGACAGAGAGAGACAGAGCATGAACAGGGGAGGGTCAGAGAGACAGGGAGACACAGAATCTGAAACAGGCTCCAGGCTCTGAGCCACCAGCACAGAGCCCAACGCGGGGCTTGAACTCACGAACCGCGAGATCATGACCTGAGCCGAAGTCGGACCCTTAACCGACTGAGCCACCCAGGCACCCCTGTAGTTTCAATTTTATAACAGCTCATCAATAGCTTATTATTGACAGTCATTTGTCATTCAACAAAATGTCAACAAATTCAGAGTAATGGTTTTTTTTGTTTTTTTTTTGTTTTTTTTGTAAAAGAAAAACACACAATTCATCTTTAACTTTGACAACTTATCTTTTAGAGATTACATGGAGGTAACTAGTAAAATGTTGGGCTGTATAAGGTTGTTGTGATAACTTATCTTGATATAAAATATAATAAAATTTTATAATTCAAATATGTTTTATTATAACACTAACCATATTGAGGTTATTGAGTGTATTGAATAAGCTGAAAGCTTATGCCAGTGAAAGCCAAGTAACAAAGCCTCTGCCTCCCTGAGAACACACACACTATGAAATGAGTGAGAATTCCAATGTATTAAATTGTAAAAACTAAATCTTCTCATGATTTAGGTAAAAAGTTAAATGAATACATTCTAATATTTCTTCCTGTACTTTATACAAAACATATAATAAATACACTAATATATATGCTTGGCACTGAATAGACAACAATATTTTGCCAACAGTATATACCTATTTGATTGCTGTTCGAATTCAGCCTGGATGCCATTACCAGAGAGAGAGAGTAAATCTCATTAAGTCAGTGCTCAAAAAGCTTTATGTCCTCCCCTCAGCTACAGATAATGTGCAGATGACTCACCATGACAATCATGGCTTACTATTTTCATATCTAAATTGTCCTTTCCACGTGATCTTCCCCCAGAAAAATGACTTCTATGCATTGGTCATTGAGAGACTTTTAAGTGGATATGGTGTGCGTTTTCCAACCTTAGGGCCTGTGCTATTTTAATTCCTTCTGCCTCTCTCTTACTATCTTTACTGCTTCCACAAACCCAACTTCCCTTAAATCCACTGCATCCATGACTCTTCCTCATTTTCATTCCCCTGAATTGGAACTATTCTATGTGTACCTGTATGCATGTGGCTGTGTGTGTGTTTCATCAACACAGGGCATACCGTTATTCGTTTTATATGAATATGGGAATATGTCTTTACAATTTTAAGAAGAGGATCATGCCTTGCTCATGTTTATATTCTAATACCCCTGATCGGCAGTAAGTAAGGAATAACTTGGCAATTTTTAAGCTTTCTTCCAGTCCGGCATCAGGAACAATATTAAATTGTCTTTCCATGTTATTTTTAATAAATTATTTTCTATATAAAAATTATTTTGTATCATGTTAATATTGTTTTTATAACTTAAAATTGTGATTATTATTTTCCTAGATAAATTACACTAACATAATAAACTACAAATACTTTTATAATAAGATCATAAAGGGAAAATGCCTAATAATCTTTAATTACAGAAGGATATGCTCAAGTATAGTATGTATACACACAATGAGGAAAGCATCCTGTACCATAATTATTAAGCATTGATAAGTTAAGTGCCTAATTTTACTAGTTATCCAAGCATGTAAAATAAACAAACCCTGAACTTAACATTCCAGAGATCTACTTACAAAATCTTAGAAAATAATGTATGTTTAAAGCCATTTAATAAGCATTCAGCCACATCTCCTTTTTGAAATAAGATTTTTCCAATTAAACTGGAGAAGTGAAAATGCTTTATGCTTTTATTTGATGTGATAACCCCACATGTCAGAATTATGGCATACAATTCCAGATAACACAAAGAAATAGACTAGCTTTAGGGTATTTTTTCTGATATAAAATTTTTTGATTATAATAAATATTTCTTTATTAAAATCCCATGTTATCTGTTGATTGAAAGTACATTAGATTTACAGCAGACATCGAAAGCACTGCTGCAGATTTTAAATTGGGTTGTTACAAAATACTTCACTGACATGAGTATCAAATTTGGAGAATCGCTTAAGAAACCCATTGGAAAAATAATCTTTAAAACAATTCTGTCCTCAAGTGTCTCGTAATTTTTTAATGGTACCTGTTATTGACTATTACTATTGCCTATTGACTTATTATGTCTAAGGTCAGGAACTAATATTTTGAAAAGCAAAAACATATGAATAGGAATGGAATGTTTGGCCTCAACAATGGAATGGAGTTCTCCTAGTCAAAAGTTATCAAAATGTTTAATTGACCAGAAAAAAAAAAGTGATTTGTTCAACATGGGCAGTTGTGTGTCAGTTTCTTGAATCATTGGTGAGCATAAAATGAATCCTTAGTGGATTTACTGCTCAGGATAAAAGATCTGAGTTCTAAAATCATGGTTGTAACAAAGTCTTCACCTCTCAACACTGAATGTGCTTGTCTGAAAAAAGCATATCCCTAGAAATATTACTCAATGTGTAAGAAGCTTTCTAAAGTTGCTTTTAAGTGTATATGTGTTGAAACTTACCAAAGTAATTTATGGTTGAGGCAACTACTTTAGTTTCTCTTACTTCTTAAGAGAATATTAAAGTATACAAAATGAAAACGGTGACCATATTATTCCCATTTTCCTCAAAATTTCCAAACACTTATAATGTATATAGACCTTCTGCTCCAGTGGGAAATATCGGAAAACTTTTCTTTGGTATATTTGACTTTTTCCATTTACTTATCTTTTAAATAAATATCAATTGAACGCGTGACCTATTTAGTTACAGGGTTTAATTCTGACGATAAGTCTCATGATGTAATTTCAAGGAACATCCATCCTAGGGGAGGAGATAAATGCAATGATCACAAATGTGTGCAGAGTACGTGAACAGGAGAGGACAGCTATTCCAGACGAAGTTGGTCAGAAAAAAACTTCCCAAAGGAAGTGACAGGCTGAATTTTTGTAGGTGAGCAAGGATTGCTTATTTAGATTCAGAGAGAGCAAGGACTGTTTATTTAGATTCAGAAGAGAATATTCCAGAAATAAAAGGCAGTAATGTATGAGGCACTATATCGTACACCTGAAACTAATATTATATTGTATGTTAACTAACTGAAATTTAAATAAGAATTTGAAAAAAAAAAGGAGAGCAAATGCTAAAAACATGTTGCCTTGTTGTACCTGCGGGAAACCAAATTAATATGGGCCTCAGAAACATAAAATGCAAGTCACAGCATGACTGAAGATGTGTCTGGGAAATAGTCAGAGGGCACATCATGGCCACCCTTGAATGTTACGTAGAGTGCTTTGTAAGTGGTAGAAAATCCTTGAAAATCATTGAGTGCTTTTAAATTGCATTTGAGAATGAAATGCTGTGGCTTTGTAAACTGTGAATTTGAGTGGAGAAAAGAAAAAGCAGAAAGACTACTAAACCAGAAAAATAAAAATAAGGCTCTGTGGTTTTCTGTGTCAGGAGGGGTATGTGTGTGTATATGTCTATTCCAAAGAACTGGTTGTTAAACAATTACCAACACATGACTGGCTGTGTCCCACTAGTGACCATTCAAACGTTGTATCACTGTAATCTTAATACATTTTTAGAAGTAAAAATAGACAATGTGATATTATTCAGAAAAATCTCTCTATGCTTCATAAAACTGTGTCCGTGCAATACCAAATTAACTGATGTGTTAAAATCAGCAAAAAACATGTGCCTCTTAGCTAAACTAAAATACACATAAGTTATCAAAATTTAAAGGGCTTGCATGTATAATCTGTAAAGTAATGGCTTTCTTTCTGGAAATTACTGCATTTAATAAGGACAGAAGTTATTCACCGTCATGCTTTTCTATCCAGGGACCTCTACTCACTGGTCCTGTCATTTATGTCTCAATACTGGGAACAAGTTTCTCTTTTTTCCCAGAGGCTCTCTTATGTTACAACCACTTTCAGAAATCTCTGAATAAAAAAAATGTTATCAAGGAGGAAAAAAACATGTCAGTGATTTGAAAGGCCCTTACAAAATCATACACATATATTTTGGTGTACATCATTCATACAAATGTTTTAATATCTAAACTATTGAGGTATGTATCTGTAAACAACATTTAGCATTGTATTTCATACTTTTTAAACTTTGTATAAATTGTATCGGACCTAAGTATCCTTTGGCAATTTACTTTTTTTCACTCATGTTTTGCAAGATTAGTCTATGTTGATGCTGATCACCTCACAATTATTTATTCAATGTCCAGTTGATGGACATTTTGGTTGATTCCAATATTTTTCCATTACAAACTATGTTAAAACTACAATTTTTGTAGATGTTTTCTCATGCACATGTATACGAGTTTCTACATTGTTTGTGGTAAAATGATTGTTGATTTCTAGGATATACACGTCTTATATTTAGTAGCTCCTCTCCAAAAAATTGTACTTAAGTAAAAAAATCCAAATGTTATATCAAATGTCATATAATAATAGACTTATTAAGTAGGCCAGTTTGTGAAGCACCGTGTTACATGCCGTTAATATTTTACATATTATCTCACTGAATCCTGAGGAAAGATCTGGTTTATTATCTTCAATTTATATGTATGAAAATGAAGGCTCAGAGTGCTGGGGTTGTGCGAGTGGCTTCACCGTCTAAGATCTGTTGAGTCATGATTGAAATGTGAGTCTCAGATCCCAGACCTCTTTCTTTTGTCTGGTCGCCTAATGTGCCCTAACATTCCCTGCATTAAGTATCTTTGGAGAAAAATGAAAGAGGAAAGTCGTTTGAAAAATCTCACAAAGTACAAAATAGAGTACTAATATAGAAAATGATTTTTAGAAGCTAATACTGGAGAGGCTCTGTTTAGTAATACAAAAAAAGCACTGATTTTAGAGTCAGACAGATCTTAATGAAATTTCCTGTTCCATTAGTTAGATGAACTGTGTGAATAAGGGAAAATTAGTCATTCTGGGCCTCAATGCTATCATCTACAGCATAGTTGTGAAATTAAATATGAAATTGCCTATAAAGCTTCTAGTGCAGACTCAGGTAACAAGTGCTCATTAACAGGTTAATATTTTTGATATTGCCAAAGGTGAGTCAGAATAGTAAGTGGAAGAGAATAAAAATACCAATATTGATTCCTTTTCCAAAAGCAACTTGTAATTAAATTCGACAATAATATTTTCAGACATGGATTTGACTTCAACAATCTTTCACTAAGTAATTCCTTTGTTTTCTTACATATTTTTAATAGTAGAAAAGGTTTATTAGAAAATTCGCACCCTGAACTGGTGTCGCTGGTGATGTGATACTGCTATTTATTAAAACCCACTGGAAATAGGTTTGATTCTGAAGTGGTCCTTGGACAAAGTGCACAAAAAGCAGTTTCAGAGGTGATTTGTGTTCTGCTCCTTGACGTGCCAAAGTATCCCACCAGTAGCTATGGCCCATTTTAAAGATGGGGAAAACTGAGGCACCAAGATGGCTATTGCACCAGCGGTTACACAGTGCAGAGGTTGTTAGAAGCTACCTTTCTCTGCCTGGCCCAGGTGGGAAGTTATGCGGGAGAAGCTGATGAAACGCTGGGGGCAGAGTCTGTTTGGTGTCTTCCCCAGTCTCTGAATCCGGAAAGGAAGGTGCTCAGGAAAGGACCAAGGGAGATTTGCAGATGAAGGTGACACAGCCGACCCACGGCGGCTCACAGCTGCTCCTGAGCCTGGTACTCCTAATGCAGCCAGTTGAGTCCCCACCGGTGGGCCTGCTTGCTTGCTCTTGGCCTGAATGATGGCATAGCACATGGGTTCCTCTTCTTTACTGAACACGCAGTTCTGCTGAGAATGGTTCACAGTCACATTGGCCACTTTATACAAGTCCACAGCGCCTGGATCCTCGAGTGTTGTGTTCAGCAGCTCCTGAGTCTCTGCATCCGAAGACTGGATTTTATACCGTCTCTCCCAGGTTCCCCCATGAGCACCCAGGCCCGGCAGCTCTTTACTGGGGTGGGACACTAACAACACCAGCACCTGCAGGACCCAAGCCGAGAGCGTGCCCAGAGTCCGCTCTGCACACAGGGGACGCGCCCCGCCCTGCCTCGCCACCGTTTAGAGGTTTCCCAGTGCGTCTCTGGGGCCTCTTTTACATGTTTTTGTTTTGTTTTCTGTTTAATTTATAAAATGAGGCTCAAAAAGGGAAAGAATAAGGAGATTTGAAAGGGATATAAAATTGACCAGCTCTACATCACTCTTAAAAAAATAGTAAAATTGTGACTAAAATGAACACAATGTCACTAAATCAAATTGTAATCATTTTAACTCTATACATGTGTAAATACTAAGGACGTTGTTTTGAAAATTAGGAAGGAAAAAGGATTGAGTATTTGCAAAATATTAGATGAAGAACTACTGTTGCTTTATATTAGCGCATACAAGATGAATTTATGGGATCGAATCATAAAATGAAAGCAGAATGGGAGAAAATAGGAAGTGATTATTGTAACAGTGTCTTCTTCTGCCCCCAAAATTGATCTCAAAGGTTTAACATTCTGATAAATGCTTTCACTCAGACCTCACAGCAATTAATCATTACTGCTACAGGTAGTACCACTGTCACTTTCTCACAGACAACACTTCCTGGGTCATGTCAGTGTCCCCAGGCAACACCAACATCACTTGTTGGGTCTGTTTCCACACTAAAGCAATGGACTGAGCGTGAAGGCAAAGCTACTGTTGATAATTGGCAAGATATATTCAGGACTCAGAAACCTGCTTTCTGGATTAAGACATCCATCAATGTCTCAATCTGTCCTCCCCACCTGCTTCCCCTTAAAAAAAAAAAGTATCTGAGAGGCAAGAACTTTTTGAATCTTTGCTTTTTAGAAACTTACATAATTCACAAAAAAATTGTTTTAGTCCTTTTCCCCTGATTTGTTTGTCATTGAGTTTTTTTTTTAAATGAATCGGCACCCTGATCTTGAAATTTTCACTTCATAGAATTTTAATTTACTATTTTATATGATGTATTTCTATGGAAGAAATAATAAGGGAGTCTTAAAAATGATTAAATTTTGGTTCTATGTATGTAAATCATAAATCAAATGAGCATAGTTTTATCAAATCCTTGGGTAGTATACAGGAGAAATTCATACCTGTGCCCTATCATAGTAAGTTATCACACACACACACACACACACACACACACACACAGAGCCATCTCCATGAGAACATAGAAAAAGGAATCAGAAGCATCATAAGGCAGAAAGCTTCTTTCAGAGAAGGAATATATTTCAGTAACACTCTTGTTTAAACAACCCTATTGTCATTTGTATTACTGTGTTTACTGAGAAGGTAAAATAGATTTCAGTATTTTCACCTAGTTTTAATAGCAGTAATACATCTTATTTTTATGTAACTTTACCAGGCATAAAGTATCTTTACAAATGTCATTATTTGTGATCCTCACAACCTGAAAGTAGGCAGTGTAGGATTATTCCTATCTATGCATAATGAACCTGGGGTTTATACAGTCATGCAGGCAGTAGGGCTGCAATAATGATCCAGCCCCTCTGATTCTCATATCATGGCTCATTTTCCTTTATCCAATAATCTGTTCAACTACAGCGACCTTTAGAAATACTTCTTAAGTCAAAATATATAATATTTAAAAGAAGAAGAAAATTCACAATGTCAAAACAAGAATGTGTCAGGCCCTGAATGAAACACCTGGATCCAAAGAAAAGTGGAATAAAATTCAATTCTTCAGTAACTTTAAGGTCTAATAGAAGGGAAATTATATTTCAAGAAAGAATTACAACACAACATATTTAAGAAAATATCACTATATAGGATGTGTCTCATAGTGACAGGATGAGACTTGATACATAGCCAGATCTAGACCATGGAAAGACCTAAATGCCAATGCAAGGTATTTTATTTATTTATTTAGTTAGTTAGTTAGTTAGTTAGTTAGTTAGTTTAGTTTACAGGTAGTATAATACAAATGAAATTTAAGCAGGGCCATAACAAAATAAGACTTGGATTTTGAAATTTCATATCAGCAGTAATATAGAGAAATTGGAGGGATTTTAAGAGAGAGAGAGTTCAGAGTCTATTTTAGAAGTATAGAAGAGAGGGGAGAAAATTAAATAGATAGGGAAAACACAAAAGGGGGAATTTATATAATATATAACCAATTAAATGTTAGACATAATGAATGCTTCCAGATTATTTATAGAGAAAGTGGTGGATGAAGGTACCATTCAACCAAACATAAATCTATGATAGAATACAAGTTTCATTGGGAGGATGTGAAGGAAAGGCATTTCATGACATCTGGTCACTCTTAGTATGAAAGGCATAGGGGAAGTGAATCACAAACCCCTATCAAAAGTCTGAACTAGGAAGAGAATGATTACTGAGAGAATGGCTTTAATAGAAGTAATTGCAATCTGAAAATCAACAAGTTTCTAGAGTTTTGGCTTTTTTTGTTTTTGTTTTGTTTTGTTTTGTTTAAGTCAGAAATGTAAGAAGAGTTTGATAAGTTCTTTATATATTTTGGATACGAACCCTTTATCTTCTTCCATTCCACAGGCTGCCTTCGACTTTTGTTGATTGTTTCCTTCACTGTGGAGAAGCTTTTTACCTTGATAAATTCTCAATAGTTCATGTTTGCTTTTGTTTCCCTGACCTTCTGCGACATGTCTAGTAAGAAGTTGCTCCATCTGAGGTCAAAGAGGTTGCTGCCTGTGTTCTCCTTTAGGATTTTGATGGCTTTTTCCATCTCACAGTAAGGTCTTTGATCCATTTTGAATTTATTTTTGTGTATAGTGTAAGAAACTGGTCTAGTTCCATTCTTCTGCATGCTGCCATCCAGTTTTCCCAATACCATTTGTAGAAGAGACTTTTTGCCATTGGATAATCTTTCCTGCTATGTTGAAGATTAGTTGACCATATAGTTGTGGGTCAATTTCTGGGCTTTCTATTCTCTTCCATTGATCTATGTATTTGTTTTTGTGCCAATACCATACTATCCTGATGACTACAGCTTTGTAATATAGCTTGACATCTGGAATCATGATGCCTCCAGTTTTGTTTTTCTTTTTCAGCATTTTTTGGCTATTAGGGGTGTTTTCTGGTTCCATAAAAATTTTAGGGTTGTTTGTTCTAGCTCCTCAAAGGATGCTGGTGGTACTTTGATAGCAAACTCAACACCCAAAAACCAAACAGCCCAGTTAAGAAATGGGCAGAAGACATGAATAGACATTTTCCCAAAGACATCCAGATGGCTAACAGACACATGAAAGATGCTCAACATCACCCAATATCAGGAAAATACAAGTAAAAACCTTGGTGAGATACCACCTCACACCTGACAGAATGGCTATAATTAACAACACAAGAAACAACAGGTGTTAATGAGGATGAGGAGAAAGGGAAACCCTTGTGCACTGCTAGTGGGAATACAAACTGGTATAGCCACTCTGGAGAACAGTATGGAGCCTCCTCAAAAAACTAGAAATAGAACTACCCTATGACCCAGCAATTGCACTACTCAGTATTTACTCAAAGGATACAAAAATACAGATTCAAAAGGGTACGTGCACCCTGATGTTTATAGCAGCATTATCAACAATAGCCAAACTACCGAGAGAGCCCAAATGTCCATTGACTGATGAATGGATTAAGAAAATGGATATATATGTATACATACAATGGAATATTACTCATCCATCAAAAATAATGAAACCCTTCCACTTACAATGATGTGGATAGAGCCAGAATGTATTATGCTAAGTGAAAGAAGTGAATCAGAGAAAAACAAATTCCATATGATTTCACTCATATGTGGAATTTAAGAAAAAAAAAATGATGAGCATATGGCAAAGGGTGGGGTAAGAGAAGAGAGTGAAACAAACCACAAGAAACTCTTAACAGAAAACAAACTGAGGATTGATGGAGGATGGTGGGTGGGAGGTGGGCTAGATGGGTGATAGATATTAGGGAGAACACTTGTGATAAGCACTGGGTGTTGTATATAAGTGATAAATCATTGAATTCTACTCCTGAAACCAATATAGCACTATATATTAACTAACTCAAATTTAAATTACAAAAAAGAAAGGGAAGGATTTGCGGCAGTTTCCCCAAGTGCCAAAAGTACTTGTAAATTTTAAGCTAACCATATCTTCATCTGAAGCTGTTATTTAAAACACCGAATAGAACACAATGGAGAGGAATCAATGCTTTAATGATTCTTTGCTATTGGAATATACTTGTTAAAGAGAAATATAATTAGATACATAGAAAATATGTATCAATATTTTCCTACTTCTTTTGGTAGAATTAGAATTAGAATTAGTTGGGGCTGATGGATGACAAATAAAAAACAGAGAGTGAATTTTCCTTTACCATAAACAAATATTTAAATTTGCAACATTTAACATTTAATCTGATAAAGTAGTCACCTACTGTTGTCACTATCTAAGATACCCAGTAAAAAATTGAAAAAGCATGAGTTATTGGATCCTTCATGATATTAATTAAGACAGCTTAAATTTCCTTTCATTCCCTCTACCCCAGACCCCCAAAAGATCCAACTTATATTAGATGAATCTGTGTTCCACTATACATAAAAAGAATATGATACAACTGAAAATTTTTGCTGCCTAAACAAATATATACTAAACATATTATAGTTAGCTTTTTATTTGGTAAAATGTAATTTTATCAAAGATAGAAATATGATTGCATATTTCTGGGAGTTTACCTGGTTAAAATAAAATTTACTTAAAAGATACCATTAGCTATCTATTGTAGTGGGGACCAACTGCTCTCTGGGAAAGTTAAAATACAAAGAACTTGAAGTAGAATCAAAGCACAACCATGTAAAATACACCATTTATGTAGTGTATAAAAATAAATTGAGAGGACGGGAATGGCTTGCATGAGCCAAACTGAAGGGACCTATACCCCAATGTATTATAGGTGATCAATTAACTGTACAAATTGGAAACACCTCAGATTTTCTATAACTATAGGCAACTGGAAAACATAACACGGTGATTGGTTTCAAGTAAATTACCAAAATGACTAACATGATCAAATGTATTAATGTTTTCAGTCTTACCAAGTTAAAATACACAGAGATGCAAATATAAGATTTTGTTTCAAAGCTATGGCATATTTTAATTCATATAGGTATGGAAATAAATAACAATGACTCTGAACTCTAATTATACAAGATGATATGAGTAAAATTCCATTGGCTAGCTTCCCATTAATGAATTTTAAAACTACTAAAAACAGAATGTGAACTTGTCATGCAAAAACTTACTTACAACCAGCGGTCAGAAAAACAAGCTATATTCATGGGATTTTATATAAATAAAAGTTTGCATAACAAAAAGACTGTTAATGTTTAAATGAACTCACACACACACACACACACACACACAGACACACACACACACACACATATGAATTTATTGGAATCCTAGTCCCAATACTTACTAGTAATGAGTGATTAAACTGTTTTAAATTTCTCTAAAACTAATTTTCTCATCTTTAAGAAAGAATAGTAATATCTACCTTGAATAGTAATATTTACCTTATGAGATTGGAAAGTAGAATCCAAGCAAATCTCCTGGTACTTAATATACTCTCAGGATAGAAAATACAGGAGCTTCACTTTAGAGTCTTGTTTTGTCATAAGCAACACACTTCCCTTCAAATATATAGTTTTTTAAATAGCAAGTTGTGTGATGTCATGAAATCCCCTTTATTAGGTTTTTCCCATAAACCAACATGAACAAATCAATCACATTCTTCAATATTTTGCTCAAAATTTACCTTATCAGTGCTTACCCTGAGTTAAAAAACTCACTTTCATAATTATTGGACATTAAGGGTGGGTATTATACTTTACCACCCTTGGCATCTATTATCCCTCTTAAGTTGGTCTATTATTTTTCTTTTTTATAGCAATAATCTCCTTTTAACATACAATATACCTATTTATTATATTTATTGATTTTTATCTATATCTCCTTCCTAGACTGTAGATTACAAGTAATTAAATTTACTTTGCCGTTTTTTTTGTTTTTGTTGTTCACTAATGTGTCAAAAAATTTAGAATAGTGCCTGATATGTGATATGAATTCAAAAGCAATTGCTTTCTAATAAACATAATAAATTAGATAATTCCTGATTCCAAACTAAAGAGGTAAAGATATAGTTTCCATGAATATTGCCCAAAATAGAAGAAACAGAAAAAAATGCCCCTATTCCAACATTTATAAACAGCAAACACCAGAATGATAACATTTCCAAAAGAAGGGAAAAATAAAGTATATTAATCTACTTTGGAATTGGATTCCAAAGTAGAATTACATTGGACACTAATTCCATTAGAATTAACAATAGCCACTTATGCAACATTACTAGGTATTTCCAAATATTTTACCAGTTCACTGAATTGCCTTTTGCAACTTATTTCTCTCTACAAAATTATACTTGGAAATACTATTTAACATGCCAATCTCTCTTAGCAATATAGTTGTTCAGAGTACATTTTTGTTAAATACAATATTAGAAGTATTTTCAAAAAAAGAACTGGGTGTTGAGAGCAAGATGTAATGTTATAAAAGGCTTCAGATATTCAAATGCAGAAATTCATGTTTATCTACCTTTCCAACTCATCTGTAGGATATAAGACCTGTACTCTCCTTGGATTCCATGGAATTTATTTTATTTCTTTTTAGCGTAGTGATGTATCTCAGATATGCATTCTCTTCACTTTGAAAAGATACCACACTGGGATCTGCTTTGCATTTACATAATGCAGGGGAAAAGGAACACTTAAAACTGATGGGGGGGCATCTCTATTTAGGACTCTTCATCAAATATTGGATTTAGGATGGCTACACTTCTTATCCCTGACCCTTTCAAACTGGCTCAGTGTACTTTTTAGGCCTGGAGAGATTAGCTTCAGCTAAACCACAGACATATTTCTTAAAGAAACAAATGTTTCATAGAGGTCCCAGAACCGACAGATCTAAATCTCTTTATTCTCTGAAATCTGACAGAATTCAAGTTCAAAGACATGAGAATAAAAGGCACAGATTGTTTTATTGAGCATAACATAGAAGTTGATCTATGTCTAGTTTATATATGATAACTATGATGACTGAAATCTAAAACAACCATTTAGACATTTTAATTTCTTGCATTCAGCTAAACATATCCAAATTTATAAATCAATGTATGTTATACACATAAAGCTTGATTTGTTTAAAAAAAAAAAAAAAGAAGAGTGAATTCCTACTACACACAAGGCATACCTGCTGTTCCCAGAGAATGAAAAGTTGAGTAAGAAACAATCTTCATCCTTAAGAAGTTTACAGTTTTAACAAACTAAAGCCAAAATTAGGTTGAGAGGGAGTACAAAACAGAATTGCTTCATTCTGACTGTAAAGGTGAGTAAAGGAGGATGCACTTAACGAGACATTGAAGATTCGTTGAGATTTTGCTGAATGACCAAAGGATTCTAGCTAGAGTAAATAACATAGAAAAGGCATATAGGCAAGAAGTTGCTCGATTATTAGAGGATTTCATAGGAGATTGTTTTGAATGGAAGTTTAGTGTCTTGAGAAGATCCATGGATAAGAAAAAGTTGGTGAAAGAGAACTGTGAGAAATGTTTAAAGTCATATATTTTCCTTTTTGAAAAATTGTTTTAAAGTTTATTTTTGAGAGAGGAAGAGAGAGCGAGAGCAAGCTTGTGTGTGCATGAGCATGCAGGGGAGGGTGGGAGGTGCAGAGAGAGAGAGGGAAACAAAGAATCCAAAGCAGGTGCTGACAGCTCAAAGCCGGAGGTGGGCTGCAACTCAGGAGCCATGAGATCATGACCTGAGCAAAAGTCAAACACTTACCGGACTGAACCACTCAGGCACCCCTAAAGCTATATATTTTCTTAATCTTAAATGACTAACTTAAGAAAATAGATTTTACTGTATTTGTCATGAAAATTTGAAACCACTTGAACAGCCTCATTATTTAGAAAGATGTTAGTTATTTTAGACAGAAATGTAATGCTTAGAGACTGGAGTATTAATTAAAATTTGAAATGAGTCTCTCTGCTCCTCCCTGTTTGACAGACAGCAGCATCTTCTGGTGCAGTGCCAGTCATATCCCTGAGACAAGATGGTAAAGGTCAGAGTAAACGGATTTGGCCATATTGAGAGCCTGGTCACCAAGGCTGCTTTTAACTCTGGCAAGTTGGACATTGTCACCATCAATGACCCTTTCTTGATCTGAACATCATGATTACATATTCCAGTATGATTTCACCAGTGGCAAATACAACAGCATAGTCAAGGCTGGAAAGGGGGAATTTGTCATCAATGGAAAACCCATTAGCATCTTCCAGAAGCAAGATTGAACCAATGTTTAATGAGATGATACTGGTGCTGAGTATGATGTTGAGTCTACTGGGGTCTTCACCACTATAGAAGAGGCTGGGGCTCACTTGAGGGTGGGGTCAAGAGGGCCATCATCTCTGCCTCTTTGGCTGATGCACTGTTTGTAAGGGCATGAACCATGAGAATTCTGACAGCTCCCTCAAGATTATGAAGAATCTCTCCTGCACCACCAACTGTTTGGCCCCTCTGGCCAAGGACATACATGACAAATTTGGCATTGTGGATGGACTCATGACCACAGTCCATGCCATTACTGCCACCCAGAAGACCATGGATGGCCCCTTCGGGATGCTGTGGCGTGATGGTTGAGAGGCTGCCCAGAACACAATCCCTGATTCTGCTGGTGTCATCAAGGCTGTAGGCAAGGTCACTCCTGAGTTGAATGGGAAGCTCAATGGCATGGCCTTCCCTGTACCCACCCCCAATAGCTCAGTTGTGGATCCGACCTGCTTTCTGGAGAAAGCTGCTAAATCCGATGACATCAAGAAAGTGGTGAAGCAGGTATTGGAGGGCCTCCTCAAGAGCATCCTGGGCTACACTGAAGATCAGGTTCTCTTTGAGAGTTTAACAGTGACACCCCCTCTTCCACCTTCGACACTGGGGCTGGCATTGCTCTCAATGACCACACTGTCAAGCTCATTTCCTGTCATAACAATGCATTTGGTTATAGCAACTGGATGGTGAACCTTATTGTCAACATGGCCTCCAAAGAGTAAGAAACCCCTAGACCACCAGCCTCACTGAGAGCAAGAAGAAGAGAGAGACCCTCAGCTGCTGTGGAATCCTTGCCCCAACTCATTCAATACACTGAAAATATCCTGACCTCTATAGTTTCCATCCCAGTCTCCCTAAAGAAGGGGAGGGGTTTGGAGAGCCCTATCTTGTATGTACCAACAATAAATTACACTGTACCTAGCGTAAATAAATACATACATACATACATACATACATACATACATACATAAAATTTAAAATGAATTACTTACATCGGGGTAGTAATAGTGGTGATGATGTCACATTTTTCATGATGCGCCCTCTTCCTTATAATCTACTCATTAAATTATGGACCTAGAATGATATTCTTAGTACATAAACCTGTCACTGAAATCACCTTGAACATATTGTATTCCTGATTTCAGGAAACTAGAGACATAATTTGGTTAAATACTCATGTAAAGCAATATCATTGAGCTATTAACCTAATGAAAAAGACAGTAAAGTCCCCAAATAGGTTAGGTAAAGCTGTATATATAAATGCACTAAGAACAAAGAGTTTTTCAACTGGAATGACAGCAACCTTTAATGACAGTTTACAGATCTTCAGTATGAAATCAGAGTTAAAACTAATTTATTGAAAAAAATATTGTACAATGGAATAAAAATATATGAAATCCTTAGGAATAAATTAAACAAAACACAATCTCTAAAGGCAACTAGAAACTTTGTTCAGAGTAACTAAAGAAAAAATTTAAAAAAGCCTGGAAAAGATAAAAAAAAATATGTTTATGATTATGTCTCAACATGGTAAAATACCAATTCTTCTAAAATTGACCTATAGATTTAATGTAATCCTAAACAAAAGACCAGCATATTTTTTTATAGAACTAA
This sequence comes from Leopardus geoffroyi, assembly GCF_018350155.1. Taxonomy (NCBI): domain Eukaryota; kingdom Metazoa; phylum Chordata; class Mammalia; order Carnivora; family Felidae; genus Leopardus; species Leopardus geoffroyi. The sequence continues at coordinate 154,507,293 of NC_059327.1, forward strand.
ACAAATTTATTTTACAATTTAAGAACAGGAAAGAACTTTCTAATAATGAAAAATAGAAGAATTAACTCTACTAGATTTCCAGTCTTACTATAATAATTTAGGAAATAAATAGGCAGAATAATGTTCCCCTAAAGATCACCATGTTTTAACTACCAGGGACTGTGAATATATTACTTTATTTGGTAAAAGGTATTTTGCAGTTGTGTTTAAGGTTAAGAATCTTAAAATAGGAAAATTATCCTGTATTATCTGTGTTGACCTAATATAATAAGGAGGTTATCCTGAATTATCTGGGTGGGCCCAATCTAATCACTGTCTCATAAAGAGAGGGGAAAAAAGGCAAAATGTTAAAGAAATGTGATGATAAGAAGAAAGAGGTAGAAGTGATTCAGTCTGAGAGGGACTCAACCCAACATTGCTACCTTTAAAGATAGAACCAAAGATTGCAGGCAGCATCTGGAAGCTAAGAACTCTCAGTCCTACAACCACAAAAAAAACTAAATTCTGCCATCAAGCTAAATAAGCCAGAAAATAGATTCTCTTCTAGAAATTCCAGAAAGGAAAACAGTCTCATCAACACTTTGAATTGAGCCCGATGAGACCAGTATCATATGTGTGACCTATAGAACTGTAAAAGAATACAGTTGGAAGTCATATGATTTTTGTCTTTCTCTGACTGACTAATTTCACTTAGCATAATACCCTCCAGTTCCATCCACGTAGTTGCAAATGGCAAGATTTCATTCTTTTTGATTGCCGAGTAATACTCCATTGTATATATATACCACATTTTCTTTATCCATTCATCCATCGATGGACATTTGGGGTCTTTCCATATTTTGGCTATTGCTGATAGTGCTGCTATAAACATGGGGGTGCATGTGTCCCTTCGAAACAGCACACCTGTATTCCTTGGATAAATGCCTAATAGTGCAATTGCTGGGTCATTTAAGAGACAAAACAGATGAACATAAGGGAAGGGAAGCAAAAATAATATAAAAACAGGGAGGGGGATAAAACAAAAGAGACTCATAAATATGGAGAACAAACTGAAGGTTGCTGGAGGGGTTGTGGGAGGGGGGATGGGCTAAATGGGTAAGGGGCATTAAGGAATCTACTCCTGAAATCATTGTTTCACTATATACTAATTTGGATGTAAATTTCAAAAAAAAAATAAAAAATGAAGTTAAATTATAAAAATAAATAAATAAATACACACACAAAAAAAGAATACAGTTGGGTGGGTTTAGGCACTACATCTATAGAAGGAGGAGGAGGGGAAGAAAATGTTTCCAAATTCTTCATGGAAGGAGCTTAGAAGTCACTACCATGTCCTAACTAGTAAGAGCTAAACAGAATGAACTATCAAAAAGTTTTCTTAAATCTGTAAGAAAATGGAGGGCACAGGGCAAACTGTTACACCTGAGATTGCACAGACACACAGATGATTACAGGGAGTCATGACAAGAGCAAAGCCTCATGAGTAGAATCTACCTTTGGGACCAGTACCTAGCTAGGAAAACTTGAATTGTAATTGACTAATTGCTAAAGGCTTGGCATGGATAATTGTTAGAGTTAAAAACTCCAGGAGGACCCAGTCATGGGAGGAGGAGGGCACACTTTTATAATTTTTACCCTCAGGAGCTTTTATCCTCAGTAAATATTGGAGAAAAACTCCCTCTTGCTTCCAAAGAAAAAGGGAAAGAGGAACCATTTTTAAATATACCAGAGCACTCTGTCCCTAACAAAGCCTGCCCTCAGATAAAACTAGCTAACCAGAGCCTAACATGGGGGTAGATATTATCAGAGCATAATTGACTTGGGAGAGAGGAGATATCAATTCCAGTTGGCCCCAGCCTTCCACATGGAGAAACAGGAATAACAACTTCAGCCCCCTCTAGCCATCTATCTCATCTGAGTGCGGAGAAAAAAATTTGAGAAACTCTTGTGAAGTTCACAGTCCAGAGGAATAGTCTCACTAAAGACTGAGACCCAATTATAAGACTATAGAATGATTCTTTTCCCCTACTCATCACTACCACATTACTAAAGACCTACTTATAAAAGTTACTTTCACCCAATACATTATGTCCAGTTATCAAGAAAAAAAAAATACAAGGGCATACAAAAGGTAAAATATAAATAAATAAATAAATAAATAAATAAATAAATAAATAAATAGAAATAAAATTAAATACCACACACACACAATTTAAAGGCACAGAACAATCATCATAAGCAGATATGGCAGGGATGTTGGAATTATCAGGCCTAGAATTTAAAACAAGTATGATTAATATGCTAAGGACTCTAATGGATAGAATAGCCTACAAGAATAGATGGGCAATATAAGCAGAGAGATGAAAATCCAAGAAAGAACTAAAAGAAGTGCTAGAGACAAAAACAAAACAAAACATTGTAACAGAAATGAAATAGGCCTTTGACGGGCTTATTAGTAGACTGGACATAACTGAGGAAAGAATCTCTGAGCTAAAGGATATATCAATAGTAACTGTGAAAAACAAAAAACAAAACAAAGACTAAAGAGCACAGAATAGAAATTGAAAAACTGTGGGACACGTACAAAAGGCATAACATACACATAATGGGAATACCAGATGGAGAAGAAAGAGAGGAAGAAGAAATATTTGATATAATTATTTCCGAACATTTCTTTCAAACTAATGTCAGACGCCAAATCACAGATTCAGGAAACTCAGAGATAGCTAAGTAGAGAAATGCTCCCCGCCAAAAAGACCATACATAAGCACATCATCTTCAAACTACAGAAAATCAAAGATAATGAAAAAAATCCTAAAAGAAGCCAAAAGGAAGTGAAAAAAACCACCATTATCTAAGAGGAATAAAAGTAAGAATTCATCTGACATCTCAGAAATCATGTAAGAAAAGAATGGAGTGAAATATCTAAAGTGTTGAGAGGAAAGCAAAACAAAACAAAAAACAAGTAAACCAAACCCCATCAGTCCAGAAATTTTACCAGAGAAATTATTCTTGAAAAGTAAAAGAGAAAAAAAAATATTTTCTCAGACAAACAAAAATTGAGGGAATTCATTTTCAGTTAGATGGACGGGAATGATTTAGTTCAGAAACTTGGATCTACATTCAATAAAGAAGAGTATCAAGGAAGGAATAAACAAAGGTAAAGCAAAAAGTTTTATTTTTCTTATTCTTTATTCAACTAACAGATAATGGTTTACTCAAAATAATACTAATAATGTGCTTGACTTATGTATGCTTATGTCTATATCTTATGTATGTGTATTTGGTTATGTATACTTATATATAAGTAAAATGAATGACAGCAATGAAACTAGAAATAGGAGGGAAGAATTAGGATTGTTTTATTATAAATCACTCACACTACCTGTGAATTGGTACAGTGTTATTTGAAAGTGAACTTGGATTAGTTCTATAGGTATACTGAAAACTCTAAGGCAATAAAAAAATAGTAAAAAGGGAAGTAAACTGATATGCTAAGAAAGGAGAGAAAATCGAATTATATAAAATGCTCAATTAAAACCATGATAAAAGCATGGGAAACAAAAAAAGGAACAAAAAACAAGGACAACAAATACAGAAGAGCAATTGTTATGGTAAATATATCAATAATCACTTTGAATGTAACAATCTAAATACCGTAATTAAAAGGAAGAGTTTGTCAAATGGATAAACAAAAATAAGACTAAACTATATGTTGTCTACAAGAAACACTTTAAATATATGGGCACATACGGATCAAAAGTAAACGGATGACAAAAAATATACTATGCTAACACTAATAAAAAGAGAGTAGGAGTTGCTCTTCAGATAGAGCAGACTTCAAAGCAAGATAAGTTATCACCAATAAAGAAGGAAATTACATAATAATAAAGAAATGAATCCTCCAAAAAGACATAAGAATATTTGATGTGTATGTGCCTAAAAGAATGTCAAACTATGTAAGGCAAAAATGGTAGAATTGCAAGGAGAAATAGATGAGTCCACTGTCATTGGAGATTTCAACAACCTTCTCTCAGAAATGGACAGACTCAGCAGACGTAAGATCAGTAATAACCTAAAATTCACCTTAGATAACTTTAAAAAACAAAAATCACACAATGTCTGCTCTCAGATCTCAAATGGGATTATATCAATAACAGAAAGATAACTGAAAAATCCTAAAATATTTAAAAATTAAACAACACTCTTCTAAGTAATACAGCAGTCAAGATGGCATCATACTATATATAGAAAACCCCAAACTCCACCAAAAAAAAAAAAAACTTAAAACTGATAAATGAATTCAGCAAAGTCAAAGGATATAAAAATCAATGTACAAGAAGCTGTTGCATTTCAGTACACTAATAATGAAACATCAGAAAGAGAATTAAGGAAACAATCCCATTTACAAGTGCACCAAAAATAACAAAATAGCTAGGAATAAACTTAACCAAAGAGGTGAAAGATGTTTACTCTGAAAATTATAAAATAACATTGATAAAAGAATTGGAAGATGACACAAAGAAATGGAAAGACATTCCATGTTCACAGAGTGGATGCACAAATATTGTTAAAGTGTCTATACTACCCAAAGCAATCTATACATTTAATGCAATCCCAATCAAAATAATAGCAGCACTTTTCACAGAACTATAACAAAGAATCCTAAAATGTGTATGGCACAACAAAACACCTCAGATAGCCATAACAATCTTGAAAAACAAAAACAAAACTGGACACATCAGAATTCCAGGCTCCAACTTATATTATAAAACTGTAGTTATCAAAACAGCATGGTATTGGCACAAAAATAGACACATAGCTCAATAGAACAGAAGAGAAAACCCAAAATAAACCCACAGTTATATGATCAATTAATCTTTGACAAAAGAGGAAAGAATATATGATGGGGAAAAGACAGTCTCTTCAACAAATGTTGTTGGGAAAATGGATAGCTACATGCAAATAATGGAACTGAACCACTTTCTTACACCATATGCAAAAATACACTCAAAGTGGATTAAAGACCTATATGTGAGACTTGAAACAATAAAAGTCGTTGAAGAAAGCACAGACAATAACCTCTTTGACATCAGCCATAGCAATAATCTTCTAGATAATGTCTCCTGAGGCAAGATAAATGAAAGCAAAAATAAACTACTGGGACTACATCAAAATAAAAAGCTTCTGCACAGCAAAGAAAGCAATCAACAAAACTAAAAGGCAACCTATTGAACAGGAGATGTTTGCAAATGACATATCCAATAAAGGGTTAGTGTCCTAAATATATAAAGAACTTATGAAGCCCAATACCCCCAAAACAAATAATCCAATTAAAAATGGGCAGAAGACACGAACAGATATATTTCTCCAAAAAAGTCACAGATCACCAACAGCCACATGAAAAGATGCTCACCATTACTTATTAGGAAAATGCAAATCCAAATTACAATGAGATACCACCTCACACCTGTCAGAGTGGCTAAAATTAGTAAGACAGGAAACAACAGGTGTTGAGGAAGATGTGGAGCTAAAGGAACCCTATTGTACTGTTGGTGGGAATGCAAACTAGTACATCTACTATGGAAAACAGTGTGGAAGTTTCTCAGAAAGTTAAAAACAGAATCACCTTATGATCCAGCAATTACACTACTGGGCATTTACCAAACAAATATGAAAACACTAATTCAAAGTAATACTTCATGCCTATGTTTATTGCAGCATTATTGACAATAGCCAAATTATGGAAGCAGCCCAAGTGTCCATCAACAGACGAATGGATAAAGAAGATGTGTTATATACATACAATGGAATACTATTCAGCCATAAAAAGGAATGGAAACTTGCCTTTTGCAACAACATGGATGGAGCTATAGAGTAAAATGAAATAAGTGAAATAGGTCAGTCAAAGACAAATACCATGTGATGTCACTCATATGTGGAACTTAATAAATAGAATAAAGAGCAAAAGAAAAAATAAGAGAAACCAAGAAACATATTCTTAACCATAGGAAATAAACTTACAGTTATTAGAGGGGAGGTTGTTGGAGAGGTGGGTGAAATAGGTGATGGGGATTAAAGAGTACACTTACCATGATAAGCACTTAAGCACTGAGTATGTGTATATTTGTTAAATCACTCTATTTTACACCCGGAACTATATATAACACTGTATGTCAGCTATAATGGAATTAATTTTTTTAATTAAGAAAAAACATAAATAAATAAATTAATTAATTAATAAATTAATTAAATAATACAGCAGCCAAAGAAGCAATATCAATAGAAACTTAAAAATGTTTTGAAATAAAAAACATACAACTTCTAATTTGTGGGATGGAATGAAAATAGTGCTTAGAGGGAAATTTATAGCATTGGATTCATTATTAGAAAACAAAAATAATCTAAAATCAATAATATAAGTTTCCATCTTAGAAAACTAAGAAAAAACCAGTAACTCCAAAGTAAGCAGAAAAAAAAAAAGAGAGAGAGAGAGAAAAGAACTAAAGTGGAAATCAAATTCAAAGGAGGAATCTAATAGAAAAAAAAATGAAAGAGAAAGCTGTTTTTGTTTTGTTTCTTTTTTTGTTTTTGTTTTTTTTTTTTTGAAAGATCAACAAAATCAATAAGCCTAGACAGGCTAAGAAAAAAGATAGGATACAAATGATTAAAATCTCAAAGGAAAAAAGTGCTATAACTATAGATCATAAATATTAAAATAATAATAACAATAATAATAATAATAAACTATGCACAACTCCATGCCCACAAATTTGTTAACTTAGACAAATTCTTTGACAGACACAATATGTCAAAACTAACACAAGAAGAAATAGACAAACTGAATAAACATATATCTGTTAAATAAATTAAATCAATAATTTTAAAACTTCCAAAAAATAAAGCAGAAGGCCCATTGATTGCTGATGAATGTCTTCCCAAACATTTAAGGAAAAATTGCACCAATTATCTACAGTCTTTTTCTGAGGATAGAAACAAAGGGAATACTTTCTAACTTATTCTATGAGGCCAGGGTCACCATGTTACAAAAACCAGGCATAGACATCACAAGAAAAGAAACAAACCAATATTTCTCATGAACATAGACGTGAAAATCCTCAACAAAATATTAGCAACACTGTGTAATACACCACGCATACACACACACACACACACACACACACACACCACTAAGTGAGATTTATCCCAAGTATGCAAGGCTTATTTCAACAAACAAAAATGAAACCATATGCAAAAATTTGAATCGAAACACAAACCTTATTTTATTCACAAAAATAGTGCAAAGTGAATCACAGAACTAAAGTAAAATACAAAATTACTACACTCCTAGAAAATAACCCTCCTAGAAAAAACCCAAATGACCTTTTAGAATCAATACTAATGGCACAATCCATAAAAGAAATAATTGGCAAGTTACACTCCATTGAAATTAAAAACTTCTGTTCCATAAAAAACAATGTTAAGAAAATGAGAAGACAAGGCACATTGGAAGAAAATTTTGCAGAAGACATGTCAGATAAATGGGTATTATCCAAAATATATAAAGATCTCTTAAAACTCAATGATAATTAAAAAAAAAGCACTTGATTAAAAATGGGCCAAAGATATACAGATGGCAAATAAGCATATGCAAACATGTTCCATGTTGTCAACTCTGGGCCTGTAGTTCTCTCCTGTCCAGCAAGAGAGCGGGATGCAGGATTAAAGTGTGAGAGAGGCTAATGTCCAAGAGGAGAAAAGAGTACTGATAAGGGTCCTTGCTCTGTTTTTATTAGGATCAGGAGGCTTACAAGCGTGATGGATTTGCACAAAGTCGACCTTAGGGCAGTGAAAATACTCTGTGTGACACTATAATGATGAATAAATGTCATTATGCATTTGTCCAAATCCATAGCATGTACACCAACAGGAGTAAAACATAATGTAAACTATGGATTTGAGGTGATAATGATGTTTCAAAGTAACTCATCAATTGTAAGAAATATACCACGGTGGTGGGAGATATTGCTAATGCGTCAGGTTATGCATGTATGGGGGCAGGAGATATATGGGAAATCTCTGTATCTTCCCCTGAATTTTGCTGTGAACCTAAAACTGCTCTTAAAAATGCAAAACTTCATAATAAACAAACAAAAGTAAATTAACCAACAGAGGTCATATTCAATAAAGTTTGCTGCAAACTTAAGAAAAAATAAAGACCGATGATACCAAATATTTCTGAAGTGGAGCAATTGTCTCTTAATACTGGTGACGATGTAATTGAAAATCACTTTGTGAAAGTTGGTCAATATCCATAAAGGTAAAACTACATACTCTGTGGACTCTCAACTCTACCCCTAAGTATTAGCTAGTAAAAATATGTGCTATGTAACCCAAGATACATGTACATAATTGCTGATAGCAGTATTGTTCATAATATTCCCAAACTGGAAGCCTTAAAAATAAAAAAAAAGTAGAAAAATAATTACAAAACCTGATTTATAGAACAATGCAAATGAACGAATTACATCTATGTATTTCTACATGAGATTTTTTTTTTTAATGTTGAGTTAAAGAAATTGGCAGAAAACAATATGGAGAGTGTTGAATTCCATGCACACAAATTTCAAACAAGTTCATTACAATGCTTAGAGACACACACCTGTTTGGTATACCTATAGAGCAAGGAGATGATTACCATAAAAGTCAAGATAATGATTATTCAAAGTGCAGGAAGGCAGGGGCGCCTGGGTGGCGCAGTCGGTTAAGCATCCGACTTCAGCCAGGTCACGATCTCGCGGTCCGTGAGTTCGAGCCCCGCGTCAGGCTCTGGGCTGATGGCTCAGAGCCTGGAGCCTGTTTCCGATTCTGTGTCTCCCTCTCTCTCTGCCCCTCCCCCATTCATGCTCTGTCTCTCTCTGTCCCAAAAATAAATAAACGTTGAAAAAAAAATTAAAAAAAAAAAGTGCAGGAAGGGAGATTTTCATTCAAAAGGCAGTCAGTGCATCTGGGGAATCTAGCAAAATTCTGTTTACATAGGTTTTTGCAGTACAATATAGCAATTACATGTCATGTACTTTTTATTATTCATGTTTTGAATAGTTTTCTGTAGTGTATTGCCTTCCACAACAAAATTTTGAAACAGATGAAGTTCAGTTATGTCTTTTTCTGACTGAAAGCCTGCAATGACTTCAAGTTTCACTTACAGTTAAGCCCAAAGCACTTATAAAAACATACAAACACTTAATTTATCTGGCCAGCATTATCTACCTAATCTCATCTCCTACTCACTTTGTCTTGATCATTCTGCTGTCCACACATTGGCTTCCTTGTGTGGAGAATAAGCTTAGGAATTCCCTGAGCTTTCACTGATGGGTTAACAAGGCATAAAGAAATACAAAGTCATAGGATATACACACCCAAGTTTGGATAAACAAGATTAGGTAAACAGGGCAAAGGCCCCCAGTATAGGACATAGGTACAGAAATAGGGAATCTCAGGGTGAAAACATCTAAGATGAAGTAAACAAGATTAGGTATTCAGGGCGGAAATGCTCTCCAACTTAGTATAACAGCAGAAGGATGCTTTCACAGGAAGGAAGGACCAAATTTGGTAAATAGGTATATAGTGCTGTAGATCATAGCCGGGTGATGTTGTCCAGAGTGGAGCTAATTAGCAAACAAAAGGTGCCTTGTTGACCCTGAGGTATCATGCTGTGTCTTTCTTGTCCCCAGACCAGTTTAGGTAAACACAGGTGGGGCCTCACATCTACTGTAAACAACCTCCTGTCCAGCACCAGGATTTTGTTTTGTATTGACCCAAACCCCTAACACCATGTATTTTCAAAACCCCCTTTCCCTCATGCCCATGAGTTAATGTTCACAATTTCACTGTTTCTTTGTGCACATCCATCACCATGTTTGTAAGCCTTCTGATCCTAATAAAAACAAAGCAAGGACACTTACTCTGGGCTCTTGTCTCCTCCTGGACATTAGCCTCTCTCGCATTTTTAATCCTGTATCCCACTTTCTCACTGGACAAGAGAGAGCTCCAAACCCAGAGTCTACAACATCCTTGTAGTTTGTTGAACACCTAATCCCATTTTAGGGCTTTACTACTTATTTATTCCTCTGTCTGGGACATGATTTATAAAGATATCCTCATGGGTTCTCCCTCACTTGCTCTAGGTCTTTGTTAAAGCTTCATGTTCTCAGTGAACAACCTATTTAAAATTGTAAAGTACCATTTACCCTGATCTCCATTGCTAAAACCTCACAACCCCTCCCTTTCTTTTTATTTCTCCATGTTTATTATGACCAGTTAGCTCACTATGGTTTTTACATATTTATGTGGTCACTTGTTTGTTTGTTTGTTGTTTTTCATCATCTGTGTAGAAATGTTAGCTTCATGAGAGCAGGGGATTTATATAATTAAGCACATAAATTAATTGAATGAATACTTACATTACATACTTTCTCATGACTTCAAAGGATTTTGCCTATGATGAACATAAATTTGGTGATGAACCTGCCTTTTTTTTCAAGTCTTACAACTTCTATGACAATGTGTTTTTAAAGAGTGTTTTAACATGAGATTACTTTATAATCAATACCTTAATTTTAGAGGGTGGATTTAATCATTAGTATTCTGAATCCAGACTTTCATTAAACCACAAGGGGTTTTTTTAATGCTTATTTATTTATTTTTGAGAGAGAGAGAGAGAGAGCACAAGCAGGGGAGCAGCAGAAAGAGAGGGAGACAGAAGATCCAAAGCAGGCTCTGCACTGGTACAGTGAACCTGACGTGGGGCTTGAACACAGGTACAGTGAGATCATGACCTGAGCCAAAGTTGAACATTTAACCAACTGAGCCACTGAGGTGACCCCCAAAACAAAGTTTTATTGTAAATAAACCCCTGGTCTTTTGAGAAAAAAATGTTTACCATGGCATAATTGTGTTACTATACCACAGAAATATGGCATCTCAGGTTTACTACAGTGAGGATTCCAACCGACTGGTCTTCTCCCAGAGAAGCCTGTATTTTGAACACCAAATGAATGCCAAATATGCAAAGAAAAATTGTTAGTGATTTTTTAGATAGAAGGAAACTTGGCAGATGATGCCTGATGAAGAAAACTGACATGTTGATATTTTATAGTTGGCTTGTCTATTCCAGGTTTGATATGAGCAAGAGAAAATACACAGATAAGAGGAGACTGGGAATAAGAGGCAAAGATAGTCAAAGAAACACTGAAGAAAAAGACTGGAATGATGTATGGAGGTCTGCAAAAGTATAAGTTAAATTAGGATAAAAGACTGGGAGACATGAGAATAATATAATGTATAAGAGTTAAAGGTTAAGAGGAACAGAATAAATTGTGAACCAGGAAAAGTGAATTTATAAAGGGATAAATAATTGTTTTGTTCAAAGGCACATTTCGATAAAAATATTAGTTTTAGAAAAAAAACTAGTCAAATCAGAGAGTAAACACAGACTTGGCAGGAAAAAATAATCAACATCTGTCACTTTCCTCCTTTTGGAGTGATATGTAAGAACAGACAGCAACGACAGAAACAATACTAGAAAATTCCCTTAGGTGGCAACTTAGAGACAGAAATCTGAAATCTGTGCTTTTGGGAAGAGTAATATAAAAGTTAAATGGACAAAAAATATCAGCAGAGAGAAATGGTCTAAAAGTGGCAATTTTAAAGTGCTATCGAGGTTAACATCATATGGCTCGGGAAAGGTCTAACGGAAGATAAGGAAAGTAAACTTTGCCACTTGGAAAGTGAATATATGGATAGCTGTGCCTGGAATAGCTATTGGCTGATATGAAAGTGAGAAGGGTCAAAATAGATTTTAAACACATACATACAGAGGATTGCCATATATATGTGTTTTTTACCTATGGAATTTTGGGCTTTGGAAGATAGCAAAAATCCAGAAGATAATGATGAAAAAAGTACCAGATTATAACAGCCTAAAATACCAAAAGGCAATCCTCTCATTAAAAGTATAAAGGAAAAGTTTAATAAAAGGTAAAATAAATGTACAAAATTGTTGAGCAAAATCTAATATGAAGACACATTTTACAAAATTCCTTGATGGGAGCCATCATACTCTCAATATATACATACTGTTAGGAAGACAATAGAACAAGGTAACTTAAATAAAATAATTCCAAAAAGCCCAAGTTAAAGTTTTGAAAATTTAAAATAATTAAATTTGAATGTCGTCAGAGGCTATGAAGGAGCAATGATAAATCAGTGTAAACCAGAAGAAAATATTATTGACTTATTCTATGATTAACATCTAAAATTACATTTTACCTTTTACTCCACTATTTTGAACAACAGCTAGTAATATCATGTGCCCATGTTCACCTTTTGAAATTTATTTTATAATACATTTACATATTAATAAAGTGTCCTAATTTAAAATATTGTGCATTACTATTACATGCAAAAAAACACAATCATTTTTTATGCTTTACTTATGGTTATATAAGGCAATGTGATGGATGTCATAAAATAGAAAACATTGACTTATAAGTATGGAAGGAGGGGCCCCTGGGTGGCTCAGTTGGTTAAGCCCTGGACTCTTGATATTGGCTCAGGTTGTGATCTCCCAGTCATGAGATTGAGCCCCATGTCAGGCTCTGTGCTGAGTGTAGAACCTGCTTGGGATTCTCTCTCTCCCTCTCCTTCTGTGCCTCCCTTACTCACAAGCGTGCACTCTCTCTCTCTCTCTCTCTCTCAAAGTAAATAAATAAACATTAAAAAAGAAGTATGGAAGGAAAAAAAATGTGTGTGTGTGTGTGTGTGTGTGTGTGTGTAATTTATAATTCACTGAGTGCTTAATAAGTCTCAGAAATGCTATGAAACATGTTACACTTTTTCACGCAAACACAAACACCTCTATTAAAAGTAGAGTTATAAGTGCATTAAAGTGATATCCTAAAAGAGAACTTATGAGAGTTCAGAAAAGGGAGACATTTCTATTGGCTGGAGGTTCTGCAAAAAATGGTGTCCTGTGATAAGTTGCTTTAAAGGTTGTCCTTGAAGGAGAAGTAGGGTTTGGATAAATGGACAGAAGAATATAGCATTCTATGTGGTTGCAATATAGTCAGTAAAAATATAGAAATCACCAAACAAGGGACACAGATGAAAAAAAGAGGAGTTCAGCTGGACTGTGGCAAATGTGGGTGGTGGGAAGTAGTGGGAGAAAAGAAAAGCTAGGCCGCTTCTGGTTTGCCATATTCTAAAATAATATGTGAGGTCATGGAACTAAAATTCTTGATTTTTATTGATTGTGCTGTGATTGACGCTGTGATTTTGAAATCTATGTCCTGATGTAGAAAGTTACCATTAACATTCTTGTTGTTAAAAAAATCAGGTGAAAATATAGTTAATGCCCTTTACTCATTAATTATACATACATACATTTGTTAAATGTTTAATTGTAAGCAAAGATAAACATGTGTCATACTGCCCATCATGACCATTTCTTTACCTTGTTCTTAAAATTTTTGATAAGTAACACTTACAGGTTTTTCATAGAAGAACATGACTCATGAATATTCAGAGTCAAGACTCATTTTGCCTATGATACAGTTTCTCCTAAAATAGCTATAGTGGACACAGCATAGAGTGACCTCCAGTGACTCAGAGCCTTGTATAATCCCTTCCTCTTGAGTGGGATCAGAGCCTGACTTGCTTCAAGCCAACAGAATGTGGCAAAGATGAAGGAATTTTGCAGATACAATTAAGGTCTTAAACCACTTGATTATGAGTTTCTCAAAAGGCAGATTATCCTGATTGATCCTGACTTAACCAGGTTAAAGCCCTTGAAAGAGGGTCTAGTGCCTTCTTTAAAATCAGAGACTCACTCTCCTGCTGGCTTCAAAGAAGTCAGCTGCCATGAGTACCATAGTCACAAGGACATAAATTCTACTAGCTATCTGAGGGGGTTTGCAAGTGATTTTTTTTTTTCCTAGTGGAAACTCTGATGAAAATGTAGTCTGGCTGAAGCCTTTGTTGCAGACTCAAAGTAAGACTATAAGCAGAGGATCCTGCTGACAAGATATTCTCCTTGACCAAACTTTAGTCAGATTCTTCTCAACTAGGCATTGACCATTGAAACTTCCTTGTCCATTTTTGCATTGCCCAATTTCAGCAAAAATCCTGCTGAGTCAACTTAGCAAGATTCTTCACTCTTGATATCTGATCGTCTTGGATATCTGATCAAATTTCTTAAACCACCCCCCACCCCAGTTTGTGTCTGATCATCCTAGCCTGCCTGCAGCAAGAATCCTGTCGAGCTGATTTAGCCAGAATTTCTCCTTACCCTTGATGGTTCCTCTTAGTAATTTTCCATTCCCTGACCCCCAACTACTCCTGGGTATAAATCCCCACTTGTTCATACTGCATTTAGAATTGAGTTGAGTTCTATACTAAGTTATCTTTTCCTTCATTATAATAGTCCTGAGTAGAATAGTCTTTACTGCTTTAACTACTATCCAGCTCTGGTTTCTCTTTAACACAGCTAAGCTTTGCCTAGACTCCTGACTCATGATAATTAGTGTGTTGTTTTGGTCCACTAAGTCTGTGGTAATTTGTTATATCATAAGAAAAAGACTAATGCAACAGCCAACATAAATATATATTTCCTTTTCAGTAATGAGAATGAAAATTAAAACTCTATATCTCATTACAGACTCCCCCTTCCAGAAAAAAAAAATGAGTACAGAATCAGCATGTGAGGACTACACAATGTTCTCTTGAGCACATATCCATAGAACACTGATTACACCTCTTGTGTGGATCACAGACTTAAGTAAGTGTATCCCCTTCTACTTGGTCTTAGAGTCTTTTCAAAGTATTTGTAAATAAAGACTGAATAAGTGTAAAAAAAGCAAACATTTAAGTTGCAATCAGGAGCATTTGTTTGATGGGGTGCCAGGGTGGCTCCATGGTTTAAGCATTAGGTGTCTAGCTCTTGATTTTGGCTCAGATCATGATCTCACAGTTCCTGGTGATGAAGTTTTGGGGTGATGGTGGGGTGGTCCAGAGCTGATGGCCAAGAAATAATTCTGGAAGTTGTCTTTGGTGCAAAAAGGTGATTTTATTAAAGCACTAGGACGGGACCCACGGGCAGGAAGAGCTGTACTGGGGTTGTGGTGGGTAACTGATTACATACCCTCAGGTTGGCAGTGGGTTAGAGATAGAATAAGTCTCTAAGGAATTTTGGAAGCAAGGTTTCCAGGACCTCGAAGGGCTAGCTGTTGCTAGGGAAATGGCATTTATTAATGTTTAGAAAAACCTCAGTCATGAGACCCTTCAGATTTATATCAGGGGGCCATAAGCTTGGAATATAATTGCCAGCATATATCTTGTGGGCGTTGAGATAAAGGAGGTTTCCAAAGGAATTTTTATATGTTAAAGTAGACACAGGATCCTCAAGGTGGGGATAATGTTAAGCTAAGATTCTCTTTTGCCCCTAGCAAATTGTCCTCATCGAGGCAGCTGAGCTGATAGAGGGAAGTCACTCTGAGTTTCAAGGACTTGTCAATGGGCTGTAGGAAGTAAGGGAATTTAATTTTTCCTTTGCCTTAGTTTCCCACATCACCATGGCAAGCACTTAAATTCCTTTCCTTTGTTCTTGGGTAGCCAGGAGTGTCTGAGGAATATCAGACATATCCCATGATGCGGGGAGGGGGTGACTGCTGTTAGGCCGTACTTTGCCCTCAGCTTGGCCCATGCTTCCTCATCAGTGGGATCGAGCCCCACACTGACAGGGAGCCTGCTTGGCATTCTTTTTTTCCCTTTCTCTCTGCCCCCTGCCCCTGCTTGCTCTCTCTCATTCTCTCTCTCTCTCTCTCCTTCTCTCTCAATAACAGTAATAATAATAAGAACGAATAAAATAAATGTTAAAAAGAGCATTTATTTTACTAAAGATATTTTGATAATGTGGATAATGTGCCTATAGAAATTTGAGAATTGATTGTACAGATTTGGGGAGATAAATTCTGATATATTTTCAAGGAACATAGGAATTATTCACAAAGCCTTTGTTTAGCCATTAAAAAAAAAAGGATTTAAATTGATAAAAGCTCAAGCTTTTAATGCTGTTTTTCTTGACATGTACATTGTCTGATTGGGTTTTACCTGGAATGCACCGTTGACAGTTAAATATTCCTATGGAAGTATGTTAACTCCAAGTGTCAAGGGACCCCAGGAAAGTAGTGAATAATAAATAACAGCATTTCTTCTTTGTTAGCCTCTCACATCTATGCTTGCTGAATATCATGCTGAGTATCCAAAGAAAGTGTATATTTTTGTGAAACAGTAGCAAGATACTACAGAGCCAACTTCAATCTAACTTCACAGGATCTCTTGCTGCGCTATCCAGACAATTAAATCACCACATTCCCTTGGTGAGTTACCTGAAACACAGCAGTGCCTAGAAAATTAAACTGAATATACCTTGTTTTTAACCATTTTATTAGAACCATTTCAACTGTGATTTTAAAGGATTTCTAATGATTGTTTGCTTACTCTATTACATTTCATGAGGTGGATTTTTCCAATAATGGCATATAATAAATAAAATGTATAAATCTTAAATGGAACTATAATTAAATAACTGCATTGATGAAACACTGAAAATAAAACAGAGTTTTAATGGGCAGATAAGAAAGCAGCCCTGTAAAATTAATTGGCTGCTGTGACTTCACAATCTGATGATATATTATGGATATGATCAATGATAAAGTGAAACCAAACAACAATGCTGAACTAATAGTCACGTATTATAAAACTGAAAAGAAGAGATCAAACACATAGAAAACTTAACTCCAAATGTAGGAAAAGAAATCTTGTATCTGCCATTAATGCCGGATCTTAATGTTGATCAACATTCAGCCCATAAATAGTATCTTCCAAATATGAAAGCATTCTGCTATCCTTTTACATTGGGTAAACCTAATGAATTGTTTTTCCAATATAATGTAAAATCTCATTCACAGAAGTATTATTTTAATAATAATGTGATGTGGATTATCACATTTTGTTTGTTTTTAAACAAACACAGTTTTAAAAAAACACAGTTTTGGGGCGCCTGGGTGGCTCGGTCGGTTAAGCATCCGACTTCGGCTCAGGTCATGATCTCACGGTCCGTGAGTTCGAGCCCCGCGTCGGGCTCTGTGCTGACAGCTCAGAGCCTGGAGCCTGTTTCAGATTCTGTGTCTCCCTCTCTCTCTGCCCCTCCCCTGTTCATGCTCTGTCTCTCTCTGTCTCAAAAATTAATAAACGTTAAAAAAAATTAAAAAAAAAAAACACAGTTTTGTTTTTAAACTATCCACGTTGCCTCATATCCAATTCTTTTTAAATTCAATTGAATCATACAATTCAAGAAAATTATAGTGATTTAGTTAATGGAAAAAGCTAAAAAGACAAATATAATTTAATTATTTTTTGTTATTTAAGATATTATTTTTATAACAAGACATGTCTTTCCTAAAATCCTGCATTTACCATGTATAGATATTCTACTATATATTGATATACTAAAATATGACTTCATAATATTTCAGCTGGAGTTACATTTTGATTAAAGTCTGTCAAATACCTGCCCAGTTTTCACAAAGTTTGTTCAGAAAATTCTAGTTTTCTTAGGATAGGCATATTAGCAAGGTAAGGTGTTAACTTCAATTGTTGTTATGGCCTGAATGTTTTTGTATCCTCAAAATTCATATGTTGAGAACCTAATATCCAAGATGGTGGTATTAGGAAGGGGGAGCTTTGGGGAAGTAATTAGCTCATGAGGAAGGAGCCCTCATGAATGGCATTAGTGTTCCTATAAGAGTTATGAGAGATTTTCCTTTCCCTCTCTGATTTCTACCATGTGAGGATACATTGAAAAGTTGGCACTCTGCCACCCTAAAGAAAATCTCCATCAGAATTCAGTCATGCTGGCACCTAACCTCAGACTTCCAGACTCCAGAACTATCAGAAATAAATTTCTGTTGGTTATAAGCCACCCAGTGTGTGGTATTTTCTTAAGGTAGCCCTAATAGACTAAGACAATTGTCTGCATGAATGTTTCATTATTTTTATATTTGAGTTATATTAAAGGATGATAATTGTGACAGATTGTATTTTCCAAGGAAGATCCCAACATTATCTCCTATCAGACATACTTATCTGTAATATGAATTCATCACTGTCTCATTAAAAGACAGTGTATCTCTCAATCCCTTTTAACCTGGTCGACTTGTAATGGCATCGACCAATAGAATACAACAGAAGGAACACTGTGACAAAACATGGGTCAACATTAACTAGCTTGAAATCTTCTATAGCTTGCCACTTGGAATCTACTCAGTTTCATGAAGTGCAGGTACCCTGGCACCACCATGCTGTGAAAAATATCAAGTTTAGGCTCATGGAGGGGGAGCTATCATGTGGAGAAAGGGGGGAGAGGGGTAGTGCAGAGACAGAAACAGAGATAAAGAAAAGAAACGGGGAAACCTGAATCATCAATCAATGCCATCTTGAAATTGAAACTCCAATCCTCAGCCATCTTAACCAACACCACGTAGATCAAAAATAAGCCACTTTAAATAAATTTTCCAAAATCTCTGCCATAAAAATTTAGGCAAATGAAATTATTTTTACAAAGTTATACTTCAGTATGATTTGTTATTAATTACTCATAAGGAGCTTGGTAACTGAAAGCACGGTGCTGCCATAACAAGGCAGCAAGAGGAACCCCACAAGAGAAATTTGCAAAGATAGTGAGAAAATCATATTCAGACTAGACACAGTTGATAGTACTACCTACTAGTGGAAAGGTTAATGAAACATGGAAAGCAGATAATGTTTTTAATGAACTGATAGAACCACGGAAGACACCAAGCCGGAAGTTGAATGTGACAACTGGTTTCTTTAATAGAGCTATAAAAGCCCAAGACACTTGTAGAAGTCTTGGAAAATGAAATTACATGGGAAGAGAGAGATCAAGTCCAAGGAGCTCCAAGAAATCTGACATGTAAGCAAAAGGTTATCTTGAAAGTGAAACTTCCAGCTTTGCTAGCCCTGACAGACAACATTCAAATACAGATCATCCAACAACTCATCTTCCAAAGTCCCATTCTTTAAATTGTGAGCAAAATAAATTGTTCTTTTAAGACATTAAATTTGGAGTGGTTTTATTATAAGCAATAAATAGCTGGGTCCTAATGACTAATTTCCCTATGTGACTATAATTTAAATAGATTACTCCATTAATTTTTTTTAATTGCAGAAAATAATTTATGATACTGGTTCTAAATGTGCCATTTAAGGTCATAGAAATTTCTAAAGTATAAATAGGATCTAGATGTAACAGCTGGATAATTGGAGTTTTACAATTGTATTTTCTCAATAATATATTACTGTATGTAAGGATTTTTTATGTTATTTTCTTTGTTTATGTTTTCTTTTACTTAAGGGAAGTCAAATCAAATATGAAGTCTAGCAGTTGACACAACCAAAAAGGATCCTGTGTGCCTGTATCCATGTCTGTGTCTATTTTCTCTCAGTTCTTTGAATTTAATAATCCATTGGCATCTATTTTTGTTGACAAGAAGTTTGTTTTCAGACTATTATTCCTTAGTAGTCAATTTTTCTTTTCTCTCTCTGATAGTTTTAAGGTTTTTTTTTTTTTTTCTTACTATGTTCTACAGTATCACTGTGTGGTCAAGGATAACTGTATTTATCCTTTATAGAAGTCTGTGTGTACTTTCAATCTGAAGGCTAAGATAATTTTCAAGTCAGAAAAATTCTTAGGCATTTTCACTTTAGATAAGCTTTTCCTCACACCATTCTCTCACATTTGGTACGGTTGAGTCACAAGTATATTCTCTGTAACTCCCAATTTGCCTTTCTAATTTTTAATTTCTTTATCATTCTAGGCTGCATTCCAGATGCATTCAGTATATTTTCCTATTCAATATATTTTTCTTTATGTTTGAAGATTGTAGTGTTGTAGGTAGTGTTTTTTTTATCAGTTACTGTATTTTAATACTCACAATACTTGATCTTAGCCAAAAGGCTGACAAGCGGTATTAATACAATCTATAACTTTATTTTAATATCCATCAGTTCTTACAGGAGTATGTCACTCTTTGTTTCATAGTTTCTTAATGATTTTAGGGATGTTATTTTTTTCCATTTTCTCTTCCGGTATCTTCAACATACTTTAAAGTCATTTTGAAATGTCCCTAATTTTTGCATGTTATTTAATTGCTTTTACTTTTTTATTGTTCATTTTGCTGATCAATTTTTGCATGTTAGCATTCCTCACATACCTGGAATATTTGAACAAATCTCACATGGGAAACCCTCCCCCCAGTACCTCTTCTTCCATCTTTGTCCAGTGATTTTACATTTGCCTCTACCTGGGTTGGATTCCCAGACCCTATTCTATTCTGGAACCAAGTTTTATACCAACTCTCATACTGTAATGACTCAGGGCTATTCTAGATCTAGTTGCTGAGTTAACAGGTAGACAGGGTCTAGGATGATTTCTTCATTTTCTTCCTGTTTTCAAGACAAGCAGCTTTATAAAAAACCATAGTACCTAGAAATTATCACAGCTTTTTTAGTCTCTTTTCTTGCATAAATAAGGAGTCTTATTCCAGCCCAAGTTTCATGTTGAGTGGCTGGTTCTTGTCTATGCCCCAGGTTTGCCATCCAATATTATACGTCACGGGAGTTGAAATACAACGTCTCTACTTACTTAGAATCCTTAACACAAGCATACTCATGGGATTAGCAACTATTTGTGAAAATATATGTATTTTTAAATTTTTAGTTTTGTCATGTTTGGAAGAAAAGAGGAAGCTTGAAGTATTAACAAAGTTATCTTCACCAGAAAACTCCTGAGAGCTCACTATTGCTGATGTTTCCCACAAGTATATGTTCCCCATCCTAATCTAGACATCGAAGCTTTGACTCTAAATATCCAGGAACATCTGTTTTTTTTTTTTTCAGATATCTATATGCAATAAAGGATCTTTAGTAAAGGACTATATAAAGACAATAAAAATATTCACGAAAAAGGAAAGAGTTTAAACACAGTTATCGAAATGTAAAGTTCACTGTATAAATACATAAAATTAATAACAATGATTAAATATACTTCAACAACAGCTTCTATTTGCTTCTTATCGATAAACAGAGGATAGAACTAAACTAGCTGAAATAAGAGTGCGCTTCGGACTTGTCTGACTTGTCTTCATTTTGTCTACATTTGATCCTGTTGTTATCCCTGGTTGCCTGGACACATGTTTTACATATGTCTTGAGTCTTTGAGTCTTTCACCATTAATCTAAGATAGTCATTATTATTTTTATCTTTTTTATTGTTTGTTTAGTTTTGAGAGAGAGAGAGACACAGAGTGTGAGTGGGGGAAGGGAAAAGAGAGGGAGACACAGAATTGGAAGCAGATTCCAGGCTCTGAGCTGTCAGCACAGAGCCCAACGTGGGGCTCGAACTCACAAACTGGGAGAGCATGCCCTGAGCAGAAGTTGGGCGATTGACCGACTGAGTTATCAGGTGCCCCTCTTTTCCTTCTTAATCTTGGTAATTGCTATATAATACTTCTCTCCTTTTGTTCTAACCAGATTCCGCAAAGTGTATTTCTCTCAGAGAGTCTATGTTTCTGTTCTGCTTAGGATAGGTAAAATAATTTTTTTTAACGTCTATTTAACTATTTTTGAGAGAGAGAGAGTGAGAGAGAGCACAAGTGAGGGAGAGGCAGAAAGAGAGGCAGAAAGAATTCCAGGCAGACTCTGTGCAATCAGGGCAGAGCCCCATGTGGGAGTCGATCTCACAAACAGTGACATCATGACCTGAGTCAAAATCACGAGTCGGACACCGAACTGAGCCACACAGGCAGCCATACGTGAAAGAATTTTTAAACTATCTTTGGTGGGAAAAAAAAATTGACATGTGTTTTCATCTCAGGAGTGATCTCCAATGACAAACCAATGTAAAAAGCATGAATCTTTCTACATAACACAATTCTGCTGGGAATCAGTAGTTCGCTCTGATTACTGTTTAGTTACTTCATGGCAACATATCATAGGTCAAATAAATATATAGTGCCAAATACTGAGAGTATATAATGAAAGGTATATTTCTTACATTCAAAGAGTTGCAGTCTATTTGGAAAGGCAAAGAGAAAATTTTTCAATACATTAATTTTGTTCTGTGCAAGTTAGATTGTAAGAAGAAAATGTGATCAACAGAGATATTAGGTAGGAGAAAATTGCAATGGCAGTATGAGATAAGAAGGGTCTAAATCATAATGATGGCATAGGAATGAAAAGGTCAAACCAAGAAAGACAGCAAAAAGAAGTCAACATACCAGGAGACAGGACCTGAGAAATACAAGACAGAGGAGTGACACGTAATGACCATAGTGATGAGGATAACACCTGCAAGAATGATAGCAACAGGTTATGTCTGCTAAGTGCTGACTGAACTATTTCAAGTAGAGGAAAATAAAACATTGTTAGTGCCAGAGATAGAATGTGGAAAGAGAGCAATGTTAATGAGAAAAATTGAGTTTTAGAAGTTCCAAGTTTGATGTGACTGTTAGAAGTTCCAAGTTTGATGTGATTTTGACCTTCTAAAAGAGAAGCCTTAGACACAATTTTTAAAGGAAGTAAGACAAGGTGGAATAGAGTCTTGAAGAACACTCAAGAAACAATAAAAAGAGAAATATAGAGTGTAATTTATCTTAGAAGATGTATAGAGTGTAATTTATCTTAGAATTTATCTTAGAAGAAATCTACATAAGTTCTGAGGACTTAGATGAAATGTTATATTTTCTTTATCACTTCAGCAATTAAGTAATGAAGAAAGGTCTTTTTCATTACTTTTTTTTTATTTTTTAGATCTTCCTTAACATGAATATTTATGCTCTGTGTTGCCTAATTGCCAACTAGCATCTCTCTTCAGCATCAGATCCTTATGGTAAAAGTCACTACAGAAAACTAAAACTTGCACTCTTTCTTTCTGTAAATGTATTCTCATTTTCATCTGTAATTTAATTCAAAAGAAAGCTTTCATTTTAGGCATACAGAAGTATAAAGTATGCCTGAAGCTATAATGGCCTCTGGAATCATCTCTTTGGAATATCTTACTTTGAAATACACAATGAATTAATAAAATTGTAACAATTTTCCTGGATTTTTTTTTTCAAACAACAAAGTTCCATAAAGGGAAGAACTATGGAGCTCACATAGTGTCATTTGTGTCCCTTTCCGCCTTGGCACAATAGCCTACTTTGTAGAGGGTTCCATAGAGAATTCTACAACACTGGGTGGCGCTACAGACTAACAGAAAAGAAATATTTATTTAGCATGAATATAGGTTTTTCTAGTTTCAGTTCATTTTTGCAATCTTGATATCAAGTGTTACTAGATATTACTTTGCTGGTCATTCTGATATTCCACTCACACAAATGTCTGGTGCAAATTGGCCTATTAGCAAAGAAATGTCAACCATGTTGCTCCAACTAGGTAACATTTCATGAGAAAGCATTATGACAAACGGGAAGAAAATAAAACATTTGATAGAGAAGGATGTTTCCCTCATGTTGATGACTAAGGATATTTGTTGGAGGGAAACGTTCAACACAAATTTGCATAGCGAGTTAATTCCAAAGTAGCACCACATTTTCTACAACGTGGTTGTTTTTAAACAGTGATTTAATAATTAATCAGATATAATATTGAAGTTATCTAATTCACTCACCCAGATCTTCCCAGAGTCATTCAGACAAACAAATTGAGCCATCCTTTTTGGAAAATTGGATACCAAGGTATTTATATTCGAAAGAGATAAATATGAGAGTTTTCTATTAAGGTTCTTAACAGAACATTAAATACATTTTTGAGGGCAGGCACTTTTCATTTTTGTCTCATAAATGATGTATAACTAACCTGCATTTTTAAAAATTATCAGATAAAGAATAGTATTAGCAAGTGAATGTCCTCTCTTGCCAGCACCCTCCCTCCGCATCTACCATTTATATTCCATAACTAGAGATTAAATTTGGTGTTCCATCCAGTCCTTTTCATGTTCATGAAGGACATTTATATATACATATTTTATGCTAATAGGATCATACTATGCATATGGTTTGACAACTTGCTTTTTCATTTAAAAACAGATCTTAAACATCTTTCTGTTTCAACATAAAGGTCTAATTAATTGTATTTAAGCAGCATGGATATGCCATATATTCTTTAACCATTTTTCTAACTGAATTGTCAGAATGTTTTTCCCTGTATTACAGACAATGCTGCAATAAACATCCTTTTACACACATCTCTGTGTATATGTGTATTTCTGCTGGATTGATTTTAGAAGTAGAATTGCTGAGGTGAGATAAAAAGCGGGGGAAGAAAAGAAAGGGAAACAAACCAAAACAGACTCTTAACTATAGAGAACAAACTGATGGGTGATGAGTATTAAGGAGGGCACTTGTGATGAGCGCTGGGTGTCTTATGTAAGGGATGAATCACTGAATTCTACTTCTGAAACCAATAAAGCACTGTATGTTAACTAACTAAAATATAAAACAGAAAAAGAAAAAGAGAAAGGAAAAAAATTGCTGAGGTGAAAATAATGCACTTCCTTAGGTTAGTCTAATTTTGCATTCTCTCTGATAGTGCTAGGAGAGTACCTTGTTGGAATCCCAATCCAGTTCTTGGCAAAAAATGAGCAGTCTGAAATTTTTTTGTCTGTTTTCTTTTCTTTCTTTTTTTTTTTCTTTTTAACTTTTCCCATAGTTAAATGTGGGATGCTGTATCTCTACTGTTTTCACTGATAAGTATATGTGAAATTGTGGATTGTTTTATATTTTAATTGGAATCTATGGACTTTTTTAGAATTGCACATTTATACCACTTTTATACATTTTCATACAAGGTTAATTCTAGGTTTTTGCATAGCACTATAAGCAATTTTTATATCATGCATATTTACTGTTTGTTAATAATAGCAACTCTACTTATTCTAGCCTTTCATTTATCTGTTAGCATTGCTTATACCATCTTTGATGAATATAAGCTAAAAATTATTCATTATCCCTATTAGTCATTTACTTTATGAATTCTAATTTGTGTCTACTTAAGAAAACATTTTCTGCTCCAAAATTTTCAAGATATTTGCATTTATTTTTTATGAATAGTTTTATAGTTTAGATTGTTATATTTTTCTCTTTATTTCCTCTAAAATTCAATTTTGTGTACAGCATGTAGGAGGGAATCAAGCTCTTTTCCTCAAATTCAGCCAATTTTCCAAACCATTTATTAAAGAATTCATCTTTTCCCCATTGATTTGAAATACTGCTTTAATTATAAATATTTTTTTTTAATTTTTTTTTCAACGTTTTATTTATTTTTTGGGGGGACAGAGAGAGACACAGCATGAACGGGGGAGGGGCAGAGAGAGAGGGAGACACAGAATCGGAAACAGGCTCCAGGCTCTGAGCCATCAGCCCAGAGCCTGACGCGGGGCTCGAACTCCCGGACCGGGAGATCGTGACCTGGCTGAAGTCGGACGCTTAACCGACTGCGCCACCCAGGCGCCCCTAATTATAAATATTTTTAATGTTTATTTATATTTGAGAGAGAGAGAGAGAGAGAGAGAGAGAGAGAGAGAGAGAGAGACTGAAAGATAGAGTGTGAGTGAGGAAGGTGCAGAGAGCAAGGGAGACACAGAATCCAAAGCAGGCTTAAGGCTCTAAGCTGTCAGCACAGAGCCCGATGCAGGGTTCAAACTCATGAACTTCGAGATCATGACCTGAGCTAAAATAAAGTCTGACTAAGCCACCCAGGCACCTCGAAAACTGCTTTAATTATAAACTCAAGAAATCTTTTTTGAGGTTTTGAATAGATGTTTACTTTGTTTTATTGTTTATACTTTATTTATTTTCATAAGACTTCTAACATTATATAATCACATTATATCAATACCATTCATAAGCTTATTTTTAAAACATTTGATTACAGGGAGATGCCATTTCTCAAATTATAATACTTCTGAGCTAAGCTAAATAAGATTAAAATTCTCCTTCAAGAAATGTTAAATTGACTAAATTTTTATATTTTTAATTTTTTCATAATACATATAGTGATTTTCTTTAATATTTATAAAATACCATCTTTCTCAAGAGATTACAAAAAATATCCTGGACATGGAAACTAAAAATCGTATATTGACCTAGGTATGAAACAATGTATGTTGGCAAAGAGAAGAGATATGACTTTAGTAATTTTGCAATTATTATGTCTGTATAGCTTGACTTTTTTTGGAGTGTAAGCTGTACAAACTAAACACTTTTCTTAGTCATACAGATGAAGACTGTTTGGACTAGATTTTGGCCTTCTGGTACATCTTCTAAAAACATGATTGCATGATAGTTTTTAAGCCAAGGCCCTTTTTTTCCTTTAGAATATCTTCAACAGCAAGAACAGTTCTTTACATCTAATTCTTGATAAAGGTATCATATTTACATGCATATAGTGTGAGAGGCTATGAACTGTTTTTGGTTCACAGCATTTTTGTCCTCACATGTGTAGGTTTTTCCTCACATCAACCAATTCTCCAATGTTCTGGACACCAAGTGCATATGTGCAATTCAACTGACCTCTGACACTAACTATCCAAAATTAATGCAGACTCTACAGGTTGAGGATTCAGTCCCACAAAACTGCCTTTGCACTGCAGATGCCAATCGAGACTCCCATGCCTCCTGTACTTCTGATCGATTGGTATAAATCCATTTGACAGTTTGTTAGAATGACCCCTGGAACTCAAGAAAGTGCTTTACTATTACTAGTTTACTGTAAAGGACAAAACTCAGAACAAGCCAAATGGAAGAGATGCACAGCACAAGGAATGGGGTAAGGGCATGGAGCTTTTATGCCCACTTGAAGCCATAACCATCCCACTATCAGTGTATTCACCAACTCAGAACTTCTCCAATCCTCATCATTTAGGGTTTTTACAGAGATTTCATTACATAGACATGGTTGGTTAAACCACTGGCCATTGGTGACTACCAGGCTTCAGCCCCTCTGCACTCCCTAGAGGCCAGGGATGAGACTAAAAGGTTTCAACCCTCTAATCATGCCTTGGTCTTTCCACAGTCTAGCGCCCATCTTGAAGCTATCTAGGAGCCCTCTAAAAGTCTAAGCATCACCTTATTAGCATAAACACAAGTATGGTTGAAAAAGGATCATGAATAACAAAAGATGCTCCCAGCACTCCTGTCACTCTGTTTTAGGATTTTAGAAACTCTGTGTCAGGAACTAAAGACAAAGACCAAAAATACATTTCTTATTGTATCACGCTTACATAATAAATAAAATGCAATTTCTAATAATATATTTAGGTTTCTAATGTTTATATTAGAGTATATAATACTTTTATAATTTTAAGAACTGTTGTATATAAAATATTAAATATTATTTCTTATAAACAAAATGTCTTATAAACAAAATTTCACTGTATTCATAATAAAACAATGTAATAATCTTTATGGTCAAATGTATTGATTAAGCAATGAAATCTAAACATTGAGTATTTTTCAAATATAAAACATATTCATAAACAGTGAAGACTATAATCTTGTCATAATACATATATTACTCATTTATAATTCAAAGTTTTCTTCAACTTTACTTCATGGCATTTTTAATTAGAACTGTTGAACTCCACATTTAAAATCATGAAGATGGCAATCAGTGTGTCCTAAGAAACCAAAAATAGCCATTATAATGAGGTTTTTTGGATTCAACTAAATGCACTGTTTAGAATATGTTTAAATGAAAACAATAATTAATTATATCACATTAGTGCTTTTTTTATGCTATAATAATTGTTATTGCCTTAGATATTATGGGACCTCTACACATAGCTTTTAAATATCAACAATATGAACTACTCAATGTACTTAACATACCTTCGTTAATAGTTATTTTCTAAACTAGTATGCATTTAAAAAGATTATTGTTAAAACTCTAGTCTGCCTTCATCCCACATAGACTTTTATAGAAGCTGGACTGACTTTCTTTTAACTTATAAGTCAATATAAGATGACTTATATTTCTTCATAACAATGTTCCTTATATTCACTCTGTCTTGAATGTATAAACTCCCAAACAGGAACATTCTAAAACTAACTGTTTTTAACTCATGCACTAACAATTTAACTTAATAAATGATTCTTATTTCATAGAAAAGGAAAGAGGTAAGATTGTTAAATTCTTTGTATTAATTTAGCTTTTGCAAATTAGTTTTAAGACAAATTAAGATTATATTTGTCTTTTGATATCTCACTTGTAATGTAACTACAGATGCAGATATTATTTAAGTCTAATGTAGTTATTCTTCTTATCAATATTGATGGCTGCCAAGATAGAATTAGGAGAATTGCATGACATTTACATATAATCAGATTTCAAAAGGGTTTAATATTCATGTACTTAAAGAAAGCATAATGCACCTACTCCAATGTGACTATATCTACACTTTATTTTGCTGAAGAATTTCAATAGAAATTTATAACTTCTGCTAACATGAAGTTTAAGGATATTTAAAAGATAATTAGGAGATTATTATAAACATTAAAATTTAATATTTTAAAACTACATCTTCATCTTTAAATACACAATTTCTTACAGTAGTATATTTCAAAACAATGCATTTTATATGTACACTAAAATGAAAGATGGAGGTAATAGAGCCATACAGACTCCCACTATTTCCAACAAAGATTTCTTTAAAAAAGATTTAATAAGTCATTGATACCTCAAATGCCTTTATCTATAATGTCTAAACCAGTTCAATTGCTCTATCTACCCTTCTACACTGCTTCTCCACATATCACATTTCTAACCACCTTGTAAAGACCAGAGAAGTCCTACCTACCATCTGGTGTAGCCTTGGGTGTTTGGGTCTTAGTACACTGATGTAACTGAAGCCAATTTTGTATCTACACAATTCCTAAGAGTTAGAATGCTGGATATTAGTATCCAGGGTCCTTAATAAATAAAGTCAAATTGGGAAGTCTGTGACAGAAACTGAACAGGAGCCTATTTGCCAGACTCAGGTTTCTTCTCCCATGCCCGTTAGGTTTATCACCTGTTGCCTTAAGGGACTTGATGTCTGGCACTATTCCAATTATAGAAATATCCACCTAGACATACGATGTCAAGCAACTATATTCCTTTGAGTCTGTACCATCAAATCCAATATTTGGTTACAAAATAGGATGGTGAGAAAATGAACATAGATATATGTATGCTTTATAACATTTCCAGCTAGTTTTAAAATCTTTGAAGTCATGAATTGTTTCTTCTATTTTGTTTTTAATCCAAAAGACAACAATAAAAAAGTACCAGATAAATGCTTGTTTAGCTTTAAGAATTATAAAAATTATTAATTCATGGAATTGCAAGAATTAGATTATTCATATATGTAAAATGATTAGAATACAATGAAGCATGGCACATAGTATTTTACATACATAGCATTTTATAGAGAGAGTAGCTGCCACCATGTGAAAGGTATTAAAGTAACTATTAATCAGACACATTTGCCTGTGTTAGGGAGCAAAAATTTCCTATTCCCTTCAAGGTGCTTCTAGCTGAGCTTAGAATCAAATTGACATGAGACAGATTAACAGGAGAAAATAAAATTTAATCTTGTATACATGGAGAATTCACATGGAAATTCTAAAGACGGTCATGCAAAAAGAGGTATATATGTCTTTCGGAACTCAAAAGGGGGTAGAGTCTGGAACTTCAAAGGGAAGGAATGCACTTCACAGAAAGATGGAAAAGTAAATACTTGGTAAACAAATGTTTGCTGGTCCTCTCAGAAGCAATGGGACATAGAGGACTTTGTTCAAACAGGTTTTGCTAGGTTCCTTTCTGTCTACCACCTCTAGTTTATGCCATATTGTTATGTATGGTGATAGCTCTCTTCCTGGAGGTGTTTCTCTGTCTAAATTCTTTTCAGGCAGTTGAGGAGGCGGAAGTAAAGAGCTTTTCCTGATTCTGCTGGGTTTCAATTGCTTTGTAACTCAAAATAATCTTCAAAGTGGCCTAAGTTGGAGTGGCTTGTGGTTGGACTCCACACTTGTTTTAAGAACACACATTTCTCACTAAAGAATAAAATAAGGATTGAGTTACCTTTGATTAGTTTTGGTTTCTAGATTATGTTTCCCTTTGAGTACAAGGGTTAGTTTAGTTTGGACAATGTTGATCCCAGGTTTTATTCAAATTTATTTACAATAACCAAATATTCTTGATAAAGAGAAGCAACTTCTAAAATAGTTAATTGCAGGGGGCACCTGGGTGGCTCAGTCGGTTGAGTGTCTGACTTCGGCTCAGGTCATGGTCTTGCAGTTCGTGAGTTCGAGCCCCACGTCAGGCTCTGTGCTGACAAATAGCTCAGAGCCTGGAGCCTGCTTCAGATTCTGTATCTCTCTCTCCCCCTCCCCTGCTCATGCTCTGCCTCTCTCTGTCTCTAAAGGATAAATAAATGTTAAGAAAATATATATAAAATAGTCAATTGCAGTAATAGAAGAAAAATTTGAGAATAACCCCCTCCCCAAAAACAAGTTGGGGTGTGGCAATGAAAAAAAATTTAAATAAAAACAACTCAGAAATGTCAGCCATACCTGAAGGGTTTGTAAATTCCTCAGGTTTTATACTGCTACCGACTGAGGACCTGGTAAATATTCAGTTAGGAATTTAATCAGTCTCTCTTCAAAGGAAGAGTATTCAAGAATAATGAGAGACAGCATATCTAAAACTAAAGAATGGTTCTACCAGTGATGGGGAGCCACTGTAGGATTTTAAACAGGTAGTGACATTATCAGATTGCATTTTAAAAAAGGTATTGTACATTCATTAGGTTAAGTTCATATGTTCATTTATTTGACAAATATTTGTTGTTATATGTGCCAGATACTGCTCAAAATGCTCAGAATAACAAGGTGAACAATACAAAAAGCAATCTTTTTCATGGAACTGACAATCCAGCAGGACGATTTGGCAATGAACAAGTCAACAAATAGGTAATAAGATTTTAGATAGTGACAATATCATGAAAAGAGTAAGTATAATGAAGTGATACAGTGTGATTGATGGGTGTGGTCAACAGTTGGCAACACTAAATAGCACAGTAAATGAAGATCTTGCTAAGAAGAAATATCAGACTTGAGACCAGAATGAAGGGGAGGAAGTCACCACTCAAAGGGCTGGAGCCAGAGAAAGAACAAGCACCAAGAACTGGAGGAAGAGGTAGGCGTGTTAGAGGAATGGAATGGAAGCCAACAGGGACACACCAAATTGTATGAGAATAAAAGTTATACAACTCGAGATCTAAAAGTTAAACAGCTCAGGTCCAGTGTCATAGCATAAGACATGGAAAAGATTACCATTTCATTTTAAGAATGGGAATCTATTGGTTGATGTTTAAAAATAAAGTAATGCGGTCCTAATTACATGTTTAAAACAGAAGTTAGCAGCTGACTGAACTGTGAATGAGAATGTATGGAATAGGGAAACTAGCCAGACAGATATCAGAAGTGTCCATTGACAATTAGTGGTGGTTTGTCCTAAATGGTAACAGAGGAGATGGTGAACATAGAGGAGAGCTGCCAGCACTCACTGATGGGATGGATGGGAGGGGTAAAGGAAAAGGTCAAATTAAGGATTATTCCAGGGCCTTGAACTAAGAAAATAGATGAATATGGTAGGTCATTAGCTGAGAAGCAGATGTACCTTCGGGTACATCGAGTTAAGGCCACATCCTATACGTAATGAGGCTTCGTGATAAGATGCAAGAATCATTTCAAGGCTATGATGATGGAAAATTAGCCCAGGTTATGCACAAGACTACAAACAAAAGTAACTATGTCTTTCTTCATTTAAAAGTCTTCATTTTCTTTTTTTTTTTTTTTTTTTAATTTTTTTTTTCAACGTTTATTTATTTTTGGGACAGAGAGAGACAGAGCATGAACGGGGAAGGGGCAGAGAGAGAGGGAGACACAGAATCGGAAACAGGCTCCAGGCTCTGAGCCATCAGCCCAGAGCCAGACGCGGGGCTCGAACTCACGGACCGCAAGATCGTGACCTGGCTGAAGTCGGACGCTTAACCGACTGCGCCACCCAGGCGCCCCTAAAAGTCTTCATTTTCTAAGATCAATTGCTCTCAAGTCTATTCTTCCATTGCTTAAAGCTATTATAGTCTATAGTTTACCCAAAGTAGTAATATTTACCTTTTCGGGTTACTGTGAGAAACAAATCAGATAGAAATGAACTTCGTATGGTCAGATTATATGAATAGCCCTTTATGTAAATATATTGGCAAATTTGTGTGTTACAATATATTAATATGTAAAGTGATGTATAAATATTATTATCATTAAGTAGTATTTATTGAATAAATTTTAATTATTATTTATTATGTACTAAATACTACTCAATATATTTAACGTAGAAGACCAAAGGACAGATGATAATTTTCCTGCTGTCAGGGAGTATTCATTAAGAAGTCTGTTAAGTTTATGGGGCGCCTGGATGGCTCAGTCGGTTGAGTGTCCGACATCGGCTCAGGTCATGATCTCACGATCCGTGAGTTCGAGCCCCATGTGGGCTCTGTGCTGACAGCTCAGAGCCTGGAGCCTGTTTCAGATTCTGTGTCACCCTCTCCCTCTGCCCCTCCCCTGTTCATGCTCTGTCTCTCTCTGTCTCAAAAATAAATAAACGTTAAAAAAAAAAAAAAAGTCTGTTAAGTTTAAAAAAAATGAAAAAAGAAGTACATTAGGTTTAGATAGAAAAGCCAACCAAGTAAATGATATGTAAATAAATAATTTATTCAGCAAAGATTTATTGAGCTCCAACAACATTCGGGGCATTGCTATAAAAGCAAGAAGAATAAAAGTGAGCAAAACACACAAATCTCCTCTTTCATGGAAATTACATTCTAGATGGCAAACAACAAACAAAAACAAACAATAAAACAGATCAGATTAAATCCTGCCACAAGGTTTATAATAGATGTGATAGATTTAGTGGCTGGCAATTTTGATTTGTTAAAAAGCAAATCACATATTCCACTGGGACTCACCCGGGGCCTAATTGAGAATCTCCTTCCAATGTGTCTACCACAGTCTCCCAAACACTGAGCCCATAAGGTTGCAGATATTTTAAAACATTCAAGGATGTTTTCAATAAAGTTTTAATGTGTATATAATTTTCACAAATAGTATACAATGTGAATTTTAATAATATTTAAGGAAATTGGATTTTAGTGTACTTTTTTAAAGGAAAGACAATACTCACAATGATAATAATGCCTTGCTTTAAAGTAAAATATCTTACATGTAATATGATCGAAAGTTATAATGTTAGAGAGAAAATTAATTCTTTTGAGTTCACCCAAACAGAAATCACACTATAAAAGCAAGAAAGAACCTGAAAGTTTGTTAGTGACTCATTGTGGTTCGTTTCTTTAGAAGACTAAAGAAGTATTGCAGCTAATACCTTATCCATTTTGCCAACTCTCTTTACACTGACACTCTTCTAGTGTCCCAGGCTGGTGTCGCCTAAATCTCTCCACTGAGGGCCACTGAGCTAAAATCCTCAATCAATTACATATTGCAAGTTAATATAATCTAAGTTCCTTTCTCAAGAGGAGCAGGGTAAAATAATGGAAAGTGAGTGGACTTTAAAGTCAGATACATGTGACTGGAATCTCACTTATTAGCTGAGGGAATTTGGCTAAATTCTTGAATCTTACTGAGGCTTAAATTCCTCATCTGTTAAATGGAGATAACAGTATCTGTCTCACAGAGTTATGGCAAGCCCGGGATGAGATAATATACGTAATTCACTGAACACAGTGTCTTACACCTAGAAACCCAGCTCAATAATTTTAGGCTTTCTCAGAATTAATAAAATTGTCCTTTTAGCCACAATGGCCTCCATCTTACTACATCCTTAACACCAGAAAATTGTGATGATTATTTAATTAGCAATTTTACTATTGGCTGATAAATTAGACACCTTATAATATGCCATCATTTTTCAATTATTATAATGACAGCTTTTAAATGAATGATCATTTAAAATAACAACAATTCTTTTGTTTGGGTGCTAAATTTCAAGACAAATGGCTTTCCACGTCGGTCTTAGAAACTTAGCAGAGGGGCTCCTGGTGGCCTAGTCAGTGAAGCATCAGACCCTGGTTATAGCTCAGGTCATGGTATCACAATTCCTGAGTTCTAGCCCTGTGACGGGCTCCGCACTGATAGTGCAGAGGCTGCTTGGGATTTGGTCTCTCCCTCTCTCTCTGCCCCTCCCCCACTCACTCTCTCTGTCTCTCTCTTCCAAAATAAACAAATAAAGTTTGTTTGTTTGTTTTTAAATTCAGCAGATAACTCTCCTCATCAAATGGCCCTGCCCTATTATATCAGTAACAACTTTTTATCATTCTTTTGCATTCACAACGTTTTCCTCATTGTGCCATCACTTTCTGTACCTCTGAGAATGCTGTCTCCTATCCAGGCCACTCCTCACCTCTGCTTCAGCGGTTTGAATCCCACTCTGCTCCATGTATGATGCATATGCCAATCTGCATTCTCACAGAACCATCCATATTTGTATCTTACAGAACAATGTTGATCGGGAGTTCCTTGAGATGTGGGTAGCATTTCTCAATCTCTGTCCTCTCCTGTCTAGGATGGAGATTGAATATTTAGCACTAAATAAATAACTGATGAAATAAGAATAAAACCCAAAATGTTCAAATTAAAGTACATAGATATCAGCTGACACACTTTACTAGTGTGTAGGGTCACAAAGAAATCTTGATATCCATTACGGACTGAATGTTTGTGCTCCCCTCACCTCATATCCATATGTCGAGGCCCTAGCCCCAATGTTACTGGACTGTATTTGGAGAGAAAGTGATAAAGGGTTAATGAGGACATAAGGGTGGGGCTCTAATCAGATACTCTGATGCCCTATAGGAAGAGGAAAAGACACCCAAGCTGTCCCTCTACCATGTGAGGATACAGTGAGAAAGCAGCCTTCTCTGCAAACCAGGAAGAGAATTCTCACCAGAAACGAAATTGGCCAGCAACTTAAACTTAGATTTGCCAGCCTCCAAAATAGTGAGAAAATAAATTTCTCTCAACGTAGTCAGTGGTATTTCGCTATGGCAGCTCAAGCTTAAGCCAAAACTCGATTACACTTTATATAATACGGTGGGTGTTATACTGCATTTTATATTTTTTAACAATTAACCCTTAACTTGAATAACCCTGCTATTAAAATATGTATAATTAATTTACCAAAGCAAAATTAATATTAATAAATTTGTGGAAAACATAATTGTGCATGGCATTTGAGATTTCGCTAAATGATGTGCAGATGTAAATGCATAGATTCTATTAAAAATTCACTGTATGCCAAGGATCCCAGGTAGAGTTGAGCTGCCTCCGGTTTTATACATCCATCATGGAAATAGTTCTACATAGGATATTTTCACTAAACGAGCGCAATCTTGAGACCCAAATTATATCATTTAATAAAACTTTGAACTGTGGAAAATATACTTGCAGCCTCTCTAAAGAACCCACGGTGAAAACAGCATGTGTGAAAACACTTCTTTCATGAATCTACTCTGAAATTGAACCCTCCTAATATTTTATTGACATAAGACTTTGGACTCCAAATTTTAAAATATACTAACAAAAAGACTCTTAAACAGTCAGCAAGAGTTTTTCCAGGAACAGAAATCTCTACTTTTTAATCTTTACCTCCTTCCAAGTATGAAACAGTATTGATCATCTACTGTTATCTTTATCTCTTTCAGTTAATCTCCATATTCCTTGAAATAAGCAGGGCAGTATATTAGAAAGTTTTTAGTCTTCTAGGTGATTTATTGAAGGAAAAATAAAAACTTCCTTTTTCTCAACTTCTTATCGAAAATCTGGACTTAAAAGAAACTTCTGAAATATGCAAATGGAAAGTACCGTCATATTTATTCAGGATAACTTGGAAGGAATTAGGTAAGGTAAATTTTCTCATATCACCCTTACATCCACCCTAAAATATTGGCATTACCCTTGTTTATAATACAAAACGTGGAGCAAAGAACTGACAAATAACTTGCTCAAAGTCCTATTTTCAGTAAGTGGTGGAGACTTTTTTAAAAAAATTTTTTAACATTTATTTATTTTTGAGAGACAGAGAGAGACAGAGCATGACCAGGAGAGGGGCAGAGAGAAAGGGAGACACAGAATCCAAAACAGGCTCCAGACTGAGCTGTCAGCACAGAGCTTGACACGGGGCTCAAACTCAAAACAGTGATATGACCTGAGCCAAAGTCAGATGCTTAACTGACTGAGCCACCCAGGTGCCCCTAGAGATAAGATTTAAATTGCAATTTCTTTAAAAGTCCTGCTATGTTTTTATAAAATTGAGGATTAAATGATGATGTTAAAGATAAAATGAAAGTCTCTCTCTTCCTCAAAGCTCTGATAATATTAATGGACATATATAGTCTTTCACTTGAACATTTAAAAACAATTCAAGATGCTTACAAAACACATTGTTATGTGTCCATAAGTAAAATACAAAATCAAAGAAGAGAGAGAAAATACACACTGCTAAAGCCATAGAACAGTTCCCAAGAAAAACCATTTAGCCAACATTGTTTATTTTGCATCTGAAACATAATAATGACATGTGATATGTGGTGTATGGATATTTTTCCTTGCATTCTACAATGCCAGAATTCATTAAGTATTAATATTTTAAGTATTATTTTAATCCCAATTTTGAAAAAAAAAGAAACTGAGTTTAAGGCCATTGAATGACTTATCCAAGGTCACCTAGCCAAAAGATGCCAGTGCTGGATCAAGAATCTAACATTTTTACGCCTGTTCCAGAAACATTTTCTTAAAACTTTCAATACTGAACAAATGTCACTTTCTGTACCACAAAGCTGTGCCTAAAATTGCCTTCAAGCTGTAAGTAATCCATACATCCTACAATAAGAAATGCTAATATTCATTAATCAAAGCACTTGTTTATTGGATTTGTTATCAAAGTAAAAAACACACTTTTAATAAATATTTAATTTTCTCCTAAGGGCACTAAACAAATACCATTCATCTTCTATCTCTTGTATATACAGGCAAGGAAAGGTTACTGAGGAATAAAGGGTTTGCAGGGCTCACTGTGAGATCGTTTGGATTTACAAATTCTTGGTGGTAGCAATGCTAGTAAACACAGCCCATTTGTCACTTTTTATTTTGAACTCAGAACGGATATAATATAATCTCCCACTCTCATGGTACATACTGAGTTATGAAACCAATAAAATTTAGATCAAATATTAAGTAAAAGGATTGACATAGGCAGAACAATGAGCACAAACTAATATCAACTTAGTAAAACTTTAATCTGAAACAAAGTGCAAAGAAAAAGAGCTACTAAAAGTGTTGAACACTTTCACAGTGCAATCTCATTTTCAGTTATATCTCCAAGTGCAGGACCAGCATAAACATGCAGCATTAATGTACTAATAATAGGTTTTATTTATTTTAACGTCTATTTATTATGGAAAGAGAGAGAGAGAGAGAGAGAGAGAGAGCATGAGTGATGGAGGGGCAGAGAGGGGGAGACACAGAATCCAAAGCAAGCTACAGGCTCTGAGCTGTCAGCACAGAGCCCGATCCCGCAGGGTTTGAACTCACAGACTGCGAGATCATGATCTGAGCCGAAGTTGGACGCTTAACTGACTGAGCCACCCAGGCACCCCTATAATAGGTTTTAAAGACATTTGAAAGAGACATTAAAGTCTTATATGGTATTGATGGCTTTAAAGGCTTTAAAATGTTACCATTTGGTAAAAAAAAAACAAACAAAAAAAAACAAACCAAAAAAAACTTGCCTTTTTTTGTTTTGTGAATGAAATGTTTCCAACGTAGAAGTGGTATCACACATTGTGCAATCTAATGATTACTCATGTTGCTTGTAAGTTGGAATTCTTTTTACTCATTAGGCAAATACTGGAAATAATTAGTAATTAGGGTACCAATAGTGTCACACTGCTTCCAGTCCTGTCTTTCAATAAATTTCACATTTTGATTAATTGCCTGTTCCTTCCTTTTGCTTCTATTACTGCCCATAAGAATGTCTCTTATCATTATGTATTTCTGAATAGAAGCAGGCTAGAGGAATTCATTAATGTCTTTCTTTTACAGGATAATATTTGTAAGTTTGAATAACTTAGTTACTGATGACAGTTCAACACATTAGGTTAATTATAAGACATAGAAAACAGGGTTTAATTTGATCTTAGCCATCTCTTGCCATTGCTCATTGAGTTAAGAGATACATTTAATGAGTAATAATACTTGAGGCTGGCAAGACAACAACTCCTACAGTTCATTAAAATCTATTATATGATGATTTTATTTTTTTCATGAAATTATAATTGGGTTCACATGTTTTTCTTTGTATTTATAGATCTAATCTTTTTTTTTTTATTATAATCATTGTATCTTCCTTGGTGTTCAAGGAGACTTAGCCATTAAATATGAAGGCTAGGGGCGCCTGGGTGGCGCAGTCAGTTAAGCGTCCGACTTCAGCCAGGTCACCATCTCGCGGTCCGTGAGTTTGAGCCCCGCGTCGGGCTCTGGGCTGATGGCTCAGAGCCTGGAGCCTGTTTCCGATTCTGTGTCTCCCTCTCTCTCTGCCCCTCCCCCGTTCATGCTCTGTCTCTCTCTGTCCCAAAAATAAATAAACGTTGAAAAAAAAAATTAAAAAAAAAATAAATATGAAGGCTAATAAAAATCCAGAAACCTCATCTTATTCTTCTATTTCTAGAGAGAAGGATGTCATTCTAAATAGATTTTACATATGTTGATGCAAAAATAACTTCATTTTAAGAGAGTGGATATTAGCCAGTTACAGGTTCCACTAGAACTTAACCCGTCAGGTTTTCTATATGTAAAATGGTGAACGTGAAAAACATTCAAAATAAAAAATCTCGGACAAACAACCTAACTTTACACCAGAACAGACTAGAAAAAGAACAAATGAAACCCAAAATTAGTAGTAGAAGGAAGGAAATAATAAAGGTCACAGCAGAAATAGAGACTAAAATGACAACAGAAAATATCAATGAAATTAAGAGCCAGTTCTTTGAAAAGAAAAACAGGGGGTGCCTGGGTGTCTCAGTCGGTTAAGTGTCCAACTTTAGCTCAGCTCATGATCTTGCTGTCCGTGAGTTTGAGCCCTGCATTGGGCTCTGTGCTGACAGCTCAGAGCCTGGAGCCTGCTTTGGATTCTGTATCTCCCTCTCTCTCTGCACCTCCCCTGCTCTCTCTCCCAAAAATGAGTAAACATTGAAAAATTTTTAAAAGAAAAGATCAACAAAATGACAAACCTTTAGCTAGACTTAATAAGAAGAAAAGAAAGAAGATTCAAATAAATAAAGTCAGAAATAAAAGAAGAGACAGTCCATCCAATACCAAAGAAATACAACGGATCAAAAGACTACTATGAAAAATTACATGCCAACAAATAGGACAACCTACAAGAAATGAATAAATTTCTAGAAACATTCAAGTTTTCAAGACTGAATTATGAAGAGATAGAAAATCTAGACAGACTGATTACTAGTAAGGAGATTGGTTCAATAAGCAAAACACACAGTCTAGGACCAGGTAGCTTCATTGGTGAATTCTACCAAACATTCAAAGAAGAATTAGCACAAATTCTCAAATTCTCCCAAAAATAAAAGGGGAAGGAATATATTTTACAAGGCCAGCATGATCCCGATAACAAAACCAGATAAGAACACCAAAAGAAAAAATTATAGGCAAATATCCCTGATGAACATAGATGAGAAAACCTTCAACAAAATATTAGTAAACTAAATTCGACGATACATAAAAAGAATCATATACCATGATCAAGTGGTGTCGATTCCAGGGATGTAATAATGGTTCAACCCCCACAAATCAAACTATGTGACACACTATAGTAATAAAATGACGGATAAAAATCACATGATCATCTCAATAAATTCTGAAAGAGCTTTTGACAGAATTCAACATCCATTTATGATAAAAACTCTCAACAAGATGCATATACAGGCAATGTATTTCCACATAATAAAGACCATATAGGATAACCCATAGCTAATGTCATACTCAATAGTGAAAAGTTGAAAACCTTTCCTCTAAGATCAGGTACAAGACAAGCATGCCCCACACTTGCCACTTTTATTCAACATAGTATTGGAAGTTCTACCCAGGGTTATTAGGCAAGTAAAAGAAATGAAAGGCATCCAATTTAGTAAGGAACAAGTTCGTTTGTTATTCTTCCAGATTACACAGCATTATATATGGAAAACCCTAA
The DNA here is from genome assembly GCF_018350155.1 of Leopardus geoffroyi. Classification (NCBI taxonomy): domain Eukaryota; kingdom Metazoa; phylum Chordata; class Mammalia; order Carnivora; family Felidae; genus Leopardus; species Leopardus geoffroyi. The sequence continues at coordinate 154,547,813 of NC_059327.1, forward strand.
AGGCTCCACCAAAAAACTATGGAACTAATAAATAAACTCGCCAAAGTCACAGTATGAAACTTCAATGCACAAAAATCTTGTCTACATACATTAATAATAAAATATAAGGAAGAGAATAAGAAAATAATCTCATTTACAACTGCATATAAGAGACCGAAATACCTAGGAATAAATTTAACCAAGGAGATGAAAGAGTTATACACTTAAAATTATGTCAGTGATGAAATAGAGAAACACACATAAATAAAAAGATATTCCATGCTCATAGATTGGAAAAATCAATATTATTAAAATGTCTATGCTACCCAAAGCAATCTATAGATTCAGTGAAATTCCTATCAAAATCCCAGCAGCATTTTTCACAGAAATAGAACACACAATCCTAAAATTTATATGGAACCACAAAAAACCCAGAAAAATCAAAGCGATCTTGAGAAAGAAGAACAAATATGGAGGTATCACACTCCCTGATTTCAAACTATATTACAAAAGTATAGTAATCAAAACCATGTGAAACTGAGAGATAGAAAACAGACATATCGATCAATGGAACTGAACAGAGGGCCCAGAAATATATCATCAATTAAGTTACAACAAAGGAACCAAGAATATACAGTGGGGACAAAGACAGTCTCTTCAATAAATGGTGCTGGGAAAACTGAACGAACACATGCAAAAGAATGAAACTGGACTAGTATCTTACATCATATACAAAAATTAACTTAAAATGGATTCAAGGTGTGGAATGCCCTGCATCGGGCTCTGCACTAACAGCACAGAGCCTGCTTGGGATTCTCTCTCTCCAACTATCTGCCCTTCCCCCAGTCTCTCAAAAATAAATTAATAAATTAATTAATTAATTAAAAAACAGAATAAAGGCTTAAATATTTCACTTGAAACCATAAAGTCCTAAAAGAAAACACAGGCAGTAAGCTCTGTGACATTGGTCTTGGCTCCGATTACTTGGATTTGACACCAAAACCAAAAGCAACAAAAGCAAAAATCAATTAGTGAGACCACATGAAACTAAAAACCTTTTGCACAGCAAAGAAAATCATCAACAATATGAAGAAGCAACCTACTACATTGGAGAAAATATTTGCAAATCACATATCTGATAGGAGGTGAATATCCAAAATATATTTTAAAAAACTCATACAACTCAATAGCAAAAACAAACAAAAAAAACAATCTGATTTTAAAAAGTGAACAGATAATCTGGATGTACATTTTTCCATGAAGACATACAGATGGATAACAGGTACATGAAAAGATCCTCAACATCACTCATCATCAAGGAAATGAAAAAAAAAAAAAACCATAATGAGATATTACCTCACAGCTGTTAGAATGTCCATTATCAAAAAGCCTGGAAATAACAAGAGTTGGTGAGGATGCGGAATAAAGGGAGCCCACATGCATTACTGGTGGGGGTTTAAATTGGTGCAGCCACTGTGGAAAACATATGAAGTTTTCTCAAGAAACTAAAAAATAGAACTACCACATGATCTAGCAGTCCACTTCTGGGTATTTATCCAAAGAAAGTTAAAACACTAACTTGAAAAGATATATGTATCCCCCCCCCATTCATTGCAACATTACTTACATAGCTAAGATATGGAAACAACCTAAGAGTCCATCAATAGATGAATGGATAAAGAAAGTGTAGTATATGTATGCAGTGGAATACTATTCAGCCATAAAAAATGAAAACTTGTCATTTTGACAACATGGATGGACCTTGATAGCAATATGTCAAGTGAAATAAGCCAGAAAGAGAAAATCAAATCTCATATGATCTCACTTATATGTGGAACTACCCCCTGACAAAAAGAAAGAAAGAAAGAAAGAAAGAAAGAAAGAAAGAAAGAAAGAAAGAAAGAAGAAAGAAAGACGAAAGAAAAAGAGAGAGAGGAAGGAAGGAAGGAAGGAAGGGAGAGAAGAAGGAAGAAAGAAAGTAGGAAAAAAGCCAAATAAATGAAATTCACTAGAGAATAAATATTTAATACACTTTCAGTATTTTCTTTTTTATTATTTATTTATTTTTAATTATTTATTTATTTTTAATTATATATATATATATATATAGAGAGAGAGAGAGAGAGAGAGAGAGAGAGAGAGAGAGAATGTGTGCTCACATGAGCTGAGGAAAGGCAGAGGGGGAGAGAGAGAGAGAGAGAGAGAGAGAGAGAGAGAGAATCTTAAATAAGCTCCATACTCAGCATGGAGCCCAACATGTGGCTCAATCTCACAATTGTTAGATCATGACCTGAGCCAAAATCAAGAGTTGGTCACTCAACTGATTAAGCCACTCAGGCACCCCTCGAGTATTTTCTATTCTCATTCTTTGTGAGTCAAAATTATTTTATTCAGAGATTACTTTCTGTGAAAAAGAATACTTTTAAAAAGAATACATAGATTTATGTCTATATGAAAATTTCAACAATTTTTACTTCTGTTACATTTATCATTATTTATTTGAAGTCAGATCTCTGGCTAGATTGAGCAGATTAAAATGGTGTGAATATTTTTTCGTTTTCATTTATAGCAGTCAATGGTAATTTTTACTCTTTTAAGGGTGGCCTGTTTTATAGATTATGCCAAATGCATTTTTATCAGATAATTGTTTTGTAGTTTTTAATATCACTAATTAGATGAAAATTATGTCAGTTTTTTTTTATCCTATTTAGAAGTTTATCACTGTGATTTTAAGATTTTCCAGTGTTATTTTGAAAAGCTTAAAACTTGTATGAAATGGTTAATAGTTTTTGTGTATTTTGGGTGAGCGTCAAATTGAATTTCTTGGGTAAAGACCTATTTAGGATCAAGGCATAGTCAAAAAAGATAGTTCAAAATGCTGAGACATTGTTGTTTGTCTAGAGTAAGCCTAAAAGTTAGTGAAGAGTTGGTTTCCTTTGTATTCTTATTTAACTGAACCCATTAGCCCAAATTACAGATGTAAAATATGTCATTTTATCCTCAATACTCTTATTTGTTTGGAGACTTGAAAAACTTTGTTTATTCAAAGTACCCCATTAGTATGCACATAACCCATAGAGAATCCAAGCTGACCCTTGACAAAAATATTAAAGTGAAAAGGACTAATTTTCAGAGCACTTTAAATTTTCCACCCATGCAACTTATTTCACAACTTAAATTCTATCTGTAGTTACAAACACTCTTGTATTATTTCCTTCCTCATTCATATCAGTGACTTTCAATGAAACTAAGTCAACTTGGAAATAAGGATATTTTAACTTAATATGTATATGTTGTTCTGGGAAGTTGATATTATAATCATTCTCATAAGAAAAGTAGTTGCCAAGGAGACACAGCTGAACAAACATTTGAACTCAAGTTTCTTTGAGTCATTTAACCCTAACTAAAGCCTTGATAGTTTTTGTTCTTTTAAAGGAATGACTGTGATTTGGTGGAGTCTATTGGGTTTTCCATGTATAGTATCATTTCATCTGCAAATAGTGAAAGCTTGACTTCATCTTTGCCAATTTTGATGCCTTAGATTTCCTTTTGCTGTCTGCTGATGCCAGGACTTCCAACACTATGTTAAACAACAACGGTTACAGTGGATATCCCTGTTGTGTTCTTGATCTCAGGGGGAAATCTCTCAGTTTTTCCCCATTGAGGATGATATTAGCTGTAGGCTTTTCATAAATGGCTTTTATGATCTTTAAGTATGTTCCTTCTATCCTGACTTTCTCAAGGGTTTTTATTAAGAAAGGATGCTGTATTTTGCCAAATGCTTTTTCTGCGTCGATGGACAGGATCATATGGTTCTTATCTTTTCTTTCATTAATGTGATGTATCACATTGATTGATTTGCGAATGTTGAACCAGCCCTGCAGCCCAGGAATGAATCCCACTTGATCATGGTGAATAATTCTTTTTATATGCTGTTGAATTCGATTTGCTAGTATCTTATTGAGAATTTTTGCATCCATATTCATCAGGATAGTGGCCTGTAGTTCTCTTTTCTTTTTTTTTTTTTTTTGCTGGGTTTCTGTCAGGTTTGGAAATCAAAGTAATACTGGCTTCATAGAATGCGTCTGGAAGTTATCCTTCCCTTTCTATTTTTTGGAATAGCTTGAGAAGGTTAGGTATTATCTCTGCTTTAAACGTCTGGTAGAATTCCCCAGGAAAGCCATCTGGTCCTGGACTCTTATTTATTGGGAGATTTTTGATAACTGATTCAATTTCTTTGCTGGTTATGGGTCTGTTCAAGTTTTCTATCTCTTCCTGTTTGAGTTTTGGAAGTGTGTGGGTACTTAGGAATTCGTCCATTTCTGCCAGGTTGTCCAGTTTGTTGGCATATAATTTTTCATAGTATTCCCTGATAATTGTTTGTATTTCTGCACGATGAGTTGTAATAATTCCATTTTCATTCATGATTTTATCTATTTGGGTCATCTCCCTTTTCTTTTTGAGAAGCCTGGCTAGAGATTTATCACTTTTGTTTATTTTTTCAAAAAACCAACATTTGGTTTCATTGGTCTGCTCTACAATTTTTTTAGATCTGCTCTGATCTTTATTATTTCTCTTCTTCTACTGGGTTTGGGGTGTCTTTGCTGTTCTGCTTCTAGTTCCTTTAGGTGTGCTGCTAGATTTTGTATTCAGGATTTTTCTTGTTTCTGGAGATAGGCCTGGACTGCAATGTATTTTCCTCTCAGGACTGCCTTCGCTGCATCCCAAAGTGTTTGGATGGTTATATTTTCATTTTCATTTGTTTCCATATATTTTTTAGTTTCTTCTCTAATTGTCTGGCTGACCCATTCATTCTTTAGTAGGGTGTTCTTTAACCTCCATGCTTTTGGAGGTTTTCCAGACTTTTTCCTGTGGTTGATTTCAAGTTTCATAGCATTGTGGTCTGAAAGTGTTCATAGTATGATCTCAATTCTTTTACACTTATGAAGGGCTGTTTTGTGACCCAGTATGTGAACTATCTTGGAGAATCTTCCATGTGCACTCGAGAAGAAAGTATATTCTGTTGCTCGGGAGGCAGAGTTCTAAATATATCTGTCAAGTCCACCTGATCCAATGTAACATTCAGGCCCCTTGTTTCTTTATTTATCCCTTGTCCAGATGATCTATCTACTGTTGTAAGTAGAGTAATAAAGTCCCCTGCAATTACCACATTCTTATCAATAAGGTTGCTTATGTTTGCCATTAATTGTTTTAAATATTTGGGGGCACCCATATTCGGTGCATAGACATTTATAATTATTAGCTCTTCCTGATGGACAAACCCTGTAATTATTATATAATGCCCTTCTTCATCTCTTGTTACAGCCTTTAATTTAAAGTCTGCTAGAACTGATACATGAATTCAGAGAAGTCGCAGGATACAAAATCAATGTACAGAAATCAGTTGCATTCTTATACACTAATAATGAAGCAACAGAAAGACAAATAAAGAAACTTATCCCATTCACAATTGCACCAAGAAGCATAAAATACCTAGGAATAAACCTAACCAAAGATGTAAAAGATCTGTATGCTGAAAACTATAGAAAGCTTATGAAGGAAATTGAAGAAAATATAAAGAAATGGAAAAACATCCCGTGCTAATGGATTGGAAGAATAAATATTGTCAAAATGTCAATACTACCCGAAGTTATCTACACATTCAATGCAATCCCAATCAAAATTGCACCAGTATTCTACTCGAAGCTGGAACAAGCAATCCTAAAATTTGTATGGAACCACAAAAGACCCCGAATAGCCAAAGTAATTTTGAAGAAGAAGACCAAAGCAGGAGGCATCATAATCCCAGACTTTAGCCTCTACTACAAAGCTGTAATCATCAAGACAGCATGGTATTGGCACAAAAACAGACACAGAGACCAATGGAATAGAATAGAAAACCCAGAACTAGACCCACAAAAGTATGGCCAACTCATCTTTGACAAAGCAGGAAAGAATATCCAATGGAAAAAAGACAGTCTCTTCAACAAATGGTGCTGGGAGAACTGGACAGCAACATGCAGAAGGATGAAACTAGACCATTTTCTTACACCATTCACAAAAATAAACCCAAAATGGATAAAGGACCTGAATGTGAGACAGGAAATCATCACAACCCTAGAGGAGAATGCAGGAAAAAACCTCTCTGACCTCAGTCACAGCAATTTCTTACTTGACTCATCCCCAAAGGCAAGGGAATTAAAAGCAAAAATGAACTATTGGGACCTCATGAAGATAAAAACCTTCTGCACAGCAAAGGAAACAACCAACAAAACTAAAAGGCAACCAACGGAATGGGAAAAGATATTTGCAAATGACATATCGGACAAAGGGCTAGTATCCAAAATCTATAAAGAGCTCACCAAACTCCATACCCGAAAAACAAATAATCCAGTGAAGAAATGGGCAGAAAACATGAATAGACACTTGTCTAAAGACATTCAGATGGCTAACAGGCACAGGAAAAGATGCTCAACATCTCTCCTCATCAGGGAAATACAAATCAAAACCACACTCAGATATCACCTCACGCCAGTCAGAGTGGCCAAAATGAACAAATCAGGAGACATAGATGCTGGAGAGGATGTGGAGAAACGGGAACCCTCTTGCACTGTTGGTGGGAATGCAAATTGGTGCAGCCACTCTGGAAAACAGTGTGGAGGTTCCTCAAAAAATTAAAAATAGATCTACCCTATGACCCAGCAATAGCTGGAATTTACCCAAGGGATACAGGAGTGCTGATGCATAGGGGCACTTGTCCCCCAATGTTTATAGCAGCACTTTCAACAATAGCCAAATTATAAGCCTGCTTCCAATTCTGTGTCTCCCTCTCTCTCTGCCCCTCCCCTGCTTGCTCTCTGTCTCTGCCTCTCTCTCTCTCTCTCTCAAAAATAATAAACATTAGGAAAAAGTTTTTTTTTTTTAAAAAGGGGTGCCTGGGTGGCTCAGTCGGTTGAGTGGCCAACTTCCGCTCAGGTCATGTCTCGCAGTCTGTGAGTTCAATCCCACATCAGGCTCTGTGCTGGCAGCTCAGGGCCTGGAGACTGCTTCCGATTCTCTGTCTCCCTCTGTCTCTGCCCCTCCCCTGCTTGCTCTCTGTCTCTGTCTCTGCCTCTCTCTCAAAAATAGTAAACATTAAAAAAAATTTTTTTTAAAACAATAGCCAAACTATGGAAAGAGCCTAAATGCCCATCAACTGATAAATGGATAAAGAAATTGTGGTTTATATACACAATGGAATACTACACGGCAATGAGAAAGAATGAAATATGGCCTTTTGTAGCAATGTGATGGGACTGGAGAGTGTTATGTTAAGTGAAATAAGCCATACAGAGAAAGACAGATACCGCATGTTTTCACTCTTATGTGGATCCTGAAAAACTTAACAGAAAGGGGGGGGGGGGAAAGGTTAGAGAGGGAGGGAGGCAAACCATAAGAGACTCTTAAAAACTGAGAACAAACTGAGGGCTGGTGGGGGGTGGGGGGGGGGTGATGGGCATTGAGGAGGGCACCTTTTGGGATGAGCACTGGGTGTTGTATGGAAACCAATTTGACAACAAATTTCATATTAAAAAAAAATAAAGGAATGCCTGACATTATCAAATACACAGTATACAGACTAACAAGTCACTCGGTCTCTCCCTCCCCTCTCTTAGTATCCATAAACTTCTACTACTAACTAGTCTGCAGATGCACACATACTCACAAACACATGCACATGCATACACACACTATCCTAAAAAGGAAGCATTCTTATTCTTTTCAAAGTGCAATAAAAGCCAAACAACAGTAACTACTGCATCTCCTTTTTATTTTAAATAGTGCTTGGAGAAGCCAGTTGTTGACTCATTCATTAAAAGAACTGAATGTCTGAAACTGAGAAAAAGTAGTAGCTGCATTTTCATTAGTTTGCTAACAGGTCTAGTCTTTATGTTGTGACCCACATCATGAAGGGACTAAAAGGGACTAGAATTCCTTGGAGAACTAATTCCAGAACCGGGGAAGGGAAAGAACAAGATGATCCTGAAATATCATCTCACCTAAAGAATGAACAAAAACGTTCCCAAAACACTGAAAGTAGCTAAAAGGTGATGCTACCAATCAAATTTTGGACAAATTTATCTGCAAAGTAGTTTTTTTTCTTAGTAGCAGTTGATCACCAAGTAGTATTCCATTGTATACATCTACCACATTTTCTGAGTGATGGGCACTGAAGAGGACACTTGTTGGGATGCATATTGGATATTGCGTGTAAGTGATGAAGCATTGGGTTCTACTCCTGGACCCAATGTTGCATTGTATGTTAACTAACTTCAATTTAAATTAAAAAAAAAAAATAAGATAAAAAATGTTTAACCTGCAAAAAATAAGTAAATCAAAATAGCAGTTAATGGTACAATGAATAAAGTTAGACTATCAAAATTTATTTTAAAGCTTTGGTAATTAGGAATGTGCTTTATTGGTGCCAGAAGAAGCCAAATAAATTAATGGACCACAATATTTAATTTACGTCAATATGGCATTTCATGACAATAGGACAATTTTGATAATAAATTGTATTGGACCAATGGAATATATGTCCATTGATACGTAACTCATACCATCAACACACAGAAAATCAATTATATGTAAATAGCATATATAAAATTGAGAGGTAGAGCATTACGCTCCTAGAAAACATCAATAACAAATAAAAGAATAATAAATGGGTGTACAAAATAAATGTACACTGAGGGTGAGGATATCAGTTTTATTATGGTATAATTCACATATAGGAAAATTTATCTTTTTAGATGTACAGTTTTATGAGTTTTAAAGAATGTGTCTACCTCCAAATATCACAACTTTTGTAACTAGAAAGAAAAATCATATGATAAACTGGGCTGCATTAAAATTTATAAAATTCTGCTTATCAAAAGATATTATTAAAAAGTGAAAAATCCAGCCACAGAGTAGAAAAAGAATTAATTCATATATACTACAAAGTATTTTAATACTGAGAATGTATACAGTGCTCCCTATGTCCACAAAAATAAAAATGCTATAAAAAATGAATATATGAAAAGACATTTCAAATAAAAAGATATTCAAATGAAAAACAAATGAAAGTATGTTACAACTCATGGGGAAATATGCTTTCATATTGCACTTTCTGATCTCACTCTACACTCACAAATGCAAAAATAGATATACCAAGTCAAGTATTAAGTGAGGATGTAAAGCAACTGGAACTCTCATTCATTGCTGATGTGAGAATAAGATGGGAAGTTAGTGATATCTACTAAAACTAAAAACGTGCGTGTCCTATGACCTAGTAACTGTTAGTACACACCCAAGATAATTCATTCCAAAATGGGTCCAGAATGCATATAACATTATTATTCATAACAACCCAAAGCTTTAAAATTACTCAAATATCCATTCACAACATAATGAATAAATAAATAAAAGATGGTATGCTCACACACAATGGACTGTTATTATAAAATAATACCAATAAACATACTATATTTATATTCGGTGACTTACATGAACCTCTAAATATGATTTCAAGTGAAAGAGGTCAGTCACAAAAGAATATACACTCATGTATTCTATTTAAATAGAAACAAAAGAGGGAAAGCAACCAATGGTTTGAGAAGTAAGGTACTGCTTACCTTTCGAGAGACAATAGGGCCACTGTGGATGATGGGTAAGGTTCTGTCCCATACGAGTTAAATAGATGGTTCACTTTTTAATGATTTATCAAGTTTTACACTTAGCATTTGTTTCCATTTCTACATGTATAGTATATTGAGATAAAACGGTCACTAAAGTTCGTTAGTTCTTTTGTGTATCCTGTATTTTTAGTTGAAATATAACCACACTAAATTTATTGGCGTAAAAGAAATTTAGCATTCCTGTATTACGTACCAGGTTTACTTCACAACTTTGAATACTTCCTGGAATATCATTACTGTTCTCCCAAAATTACATATAGAGCATGAGAAGATGGTAGTCAAGTTATTTCAGAATCAAAACTTGCTAGCTAATAATGTAATAGCATAGAGGAGAAAATTGCACTGGGCACCAATTTGAGTGTCAGTTCAGACTTTACTGAGAGTTTCCCATCCACAGGTTTGGTTCCTTGTATCAATGTGTTTTTTTTTTCTACGATTCTACTTCCCCGGATGCGGGTGACTGAATATAGGTGGAAAAATCACCTAAAGTGAAACATCTTTATTCTTGGAAATTTGGAATTTAAGATATATATATATCATATATCCTATATATATGTATATATATATATAGGATATATATATATCATATATCCTTTTGTTTTTAATAACAAATATCATCTATGTCATAATTTTATCTAGGATATTTTGTATCTATATGTGTGTGCATGAGAATTAGAAAAGAAGAGCAATGTAAGTTTTCCCAAGTTAAATCTATTTATTATGGGAGAAGATGTACTCTGATATCAAGAAATTTGGATTTTAGAAATTAGGGTATTTTGGTTAACTGATTATCTTATACCTAGTTGGAGATACAGATCCAAATCAAAGGAAAACTTCTAAATGACGTAAGTTACAGGCTTATACATAGAATAAACTAGAGATAAGGCTATAACTATCTGTCCTCGTTGATGAATAATGTCATCTTAATTGTACATTTACACTTCAGCAGACCATTACATTGTGATGGAAATTTGTACCAACACTAAGTGTTTGTACAGAATGCATGTTCCTGCATTGTCTTCACAAGCCTTTCATTACTGTGTATAAAAAGCACCCCCTTAAAGTGACTTATAATTTAGCTGCAATTTTTAGTTAACAAACAATCTTAATGACTATGTATAATGCTAAGTATAAACATAATGCAAAGGTTATAGAATAATGTGCATGTCACAGTAGCAAAATTATAGCAAAAACAATCCATTCCTTATATTTTTGTCAATTTAAGAACTATAAAGCTCTACTTTTTTAGAAATTAAAACAAAACACTTGTGCATGTAAGGAAGGAATTATGAATGGTGTGTGTGTGTGTGTGTGTGTGTGTGTGTGAGAAGAAACATGCTTCAGAACAGCATTATTAAAAGAAATGAAAAGCATTCTATATCAAAATTATTAGTTGAAGTACTCTTTTACTAGTTTCTTGTAGAAAGTATGATCAACCAAGTAAATTACATTGAATTGCCATTTTAACTTTGATGCTGTAAGTCACTGGGTAAACAATAAAAACTAAATTTCAGTGTTTTACATCCTTTGGATAAACTGGGCTAACAGCTAATGGTCATCATGGCTCAAATAGAAATCTTCTCACCCTTTCTGCTATGCCATCTAATAATACAGCCAGTGTTAATTTCGTATGTAATAATTGGATGCTTAGATCCAAGTCAGTGTGGTTCAAAAAGTGCTGAATATGTTGTTATATTTGGGGTTATATCCTTTCTCTGTGACTGGCTAGCTGTATGACATAGATAAATGACAGTTTTTCTAAATGTTATTTTCCTACTTTAGAAATTGAAGGCAATACTTCTTGCAAACTGTTCTTACAACCAACTAAAACACTAAATATAAAGTTCCTGACATAAAAATATCTGTACGTAATCTTTTCTTATTTGCAGAGGTGCACCTGACATCCCAATGGCATTGTGATCATTCGTGCAACATTTGCAAATTTAGAATTTAGAAATACAGTGGTGAACAAAGTTTTGTTCTTTTGAAATTTGCAGTATAGTAAGTAGATAATTAAAAACATAAGTTATAATCAATCATTTAGGGTAAATTCTGTAAAATAATAAACAGGACAAGGTCATAAAGAGTGAATAGTACAAGATAATCTGGGATGGCCCTCTTGAGTAAATAATATTTGAAAGGGCTAATAATGAGCTACCTATGTGGGGATTTTGGAAAAGAAGAGAAAGTAGGTACATGTTGCCTAACTGATGTAAGAGAGAAGTTGGGATAGGTTGTTGAAAGATATCTGATATCAGTTGATGTGGGGTCTTGCAAGCCTTATTAAAGATTCTGATCATTTTATAAGTGAAACAAAAGCATTTGAAGATTTTAAGCAGAAGAGTAGTATGGTTTACAAGGCTCTATGCAATCTGCATTTGCTGTGTTGATGCATTAGAAGAAGGCGATAAGAAAAGGAGGACCAGTCAGAAGATTATTGGTGTATTCTACTGATAAAACATGCATTCCAGTATTAGAAGTCCAGAGATATAAATGCCCCAAGAAGAGGTTAAAAAAATAAACTCAATAAACTCAACCATTTGATTTCTTCTTGTCTGCGCCAGGAATCCCAATTTTCTTAGAAAAAGTCACATATAAACAATAGAGAGCAAACATACTCTAGGTTATCAACCCCTCATGGACTCCCTCACTCTTATCCATTGCACAGTAGCAATTTGAAACCTGATCAACAATCGTAAGACAGTGACTCCAAATAAAATAGCAGCCATCAAATCAGAACTCTAATAATCTTCCTGATACCAAAGTCTGCATCATTCTCTTATGTTAGATCTTTTCCTCCTCCTTTGAAACTATCCTGCTTCTCAACTCCATAATTTCACCAGGAATGTTTTACTGTGTATTAATCTCTCTTATTTTTGCAGTAATCCAGGCAGAAAGATATTTAGAAAGTACAATGGACTTAACTTGACAAATCCAGAAGCTGAATGAGAGGAAAGGTGGTAATGCAATTCAATGTCATAGGTGATTCTGGAAGAAAAGCTTTAAGGAAATAGCAGGGGCCGAAACAGTACAGTACAATAAAGAATAATACAAAGTAGGGACAGGAGAAAGGATGAATGTAACTCTTGCAAGAAGTTTGGCTATAAGTCACAGGTAAAAAGAAGGTACAATGTGAAAATCAATAATATGTAGTTAGAGTGGGGTCTTGAAAGGAGATCGTGGTTTGTTTTTATTTTGCTGGCATTGTTAATCTTTGGAGCATTTATGTACTTGTGGGAAAGAGTAGGTAGAGGGAGAAAAATTAAAGATCTGGGGGAAACAAAAAGAAGTAATATCTTAAAGAGCCACAACTATGGTGATATTCACAAGGCTTCCACAGAATACACATGGCATAATTGTCATTATACAGTAAGAGGAACATCCTTTTGAGTATTAAGATAAAGAAAGAGAAAAATATGAATGCAACTACAGCCATTTGTTATGGAGAATGGTGGAAAGTCATAAAGTTTTCAATAACAGATTCTCATATTATTAAAATCTAACTTATGATGAAGAAGATATCACAGATGATGTTAAATCAATTTCAATTTGAATAAAAAGTAAATTTTGGATCTTCAACTCAAATTATATGTTACACATTACAAATAAAATAATGAAATAAAAGATGTAATAGAAGAAATCAAAATAAAGAGAAATTATGATGACTATAATACATGGAATCATTGGAAAAAGGACTTTCATTTCATTCTTAAGCAATGAAAACATTGCAAAGGAAATTACTGATATATGTGTTCATAATATTTAAATGTCTACATACTACATGATTCCTTAAACAAAACTTAAAATCCAATATATATATATATTTTTTTTTTTCCAGTAAACATTTATACAAGTGTTAATTTCTTCAGTGTAAACATTTCATTAAAAATCTCTGTTAAAGAAGTGGAACAAAATGGCAGCTGGGTTCTTCTGAGCAAAGTATTTGCATGTATGAGCAAAACCAATTTGAAAATATCAATCAAGGATGTAGAAAGAGAAAAATGAATGTTAGAGTGATTGAGAGAATTGACATCATACAGAAAATTAACATTGGTAACCAGGTAGCAGTCAAGCGGCTAGGTAGTGTATTAGCCGGGATCTGAATCCAGTTCCAACACCATATGGCCAATAATGTCAATTTTATCTTTTTTGAAGGAATCTTGGGTGTGTTTTAAACTAACAAGTTTTACTTTTACATATATTTACAATTTTTTTCACTGACTGTATTTATTCAGGAAGTTTATTTAAAAAATGATTAATATTGTATTATTTTTATTTATCTTATTTTCTCTTAGCTTTTAGGTAAGTCCCTTTTAAAACCTGTATCTTCTTGACAAAGTTCAGATCAGGTAAAAAAAAAAAAAATGTTTTTTCTTAAGAAGAAAGATTTTCTATCCCTGGGAAAGGTAGAGTGGAACTAGACAGACATGGAGCCTCATAAATGAAGCTTAATTTCCATAAATGGAAATTTAAGATTTACTTACAAAAATTTTTTTCTGAAAATAGTTTCTTATATATTAGGGGGGAAGTTTGGGGCATTATCTGTAAGGGGTGAAATTCCCTTAACTATTTAGTATAGAAACTACACATTTTAAATTATCTGTAGTTTTCTTGTGAATAATATGCTGCAGTAAGATCAGAAGCTGGTCCTCAAATTATTTGGGACATGTAGATGGGGATTTTTATGAAAAAGTATTGACTACAATCTAGGTATGGTGCTATGAAATTGATTCTGATTTTGAAAAGATTGAAATCATATGCTCGGCTATTATACATAATTTTAATTTTTCAAACTTAATTAGGAATCCATATTAATTGTGAATTATTACTAGAGCAAAGGATACATTGATTCGGGTAAGCTTCAACTCCAACAGACTGGAAGTTTTCCGTGTTCTCTTTTAAACTCCTGTCTCTACAATCCCGAATCTGCATTAGCTATTTGAAAAATTCAGATTGCATAGCCAGACATTACTGTTTCTGACAATGAGTTCTCACTGCGCTGAGTTTAAGAAATGTGTGGACAGAATTTTTTTTACTTCCCAAAAATCTCACGGTTGCCTCTAGTCACCCTCAAGCAATAGCCAGTCAGAAAGAATGGCATTAGATAATTAGGGCTCTCTAAAAATGCATTTTAAAGCTTAGCTACCAGATATGTGAAACTTTGTTCTGTTCAAACTTTTGCCCCATGTTCACATACAGGGTAAAATACAGAGGCTAAGAGAATTACATTTGGATTTTTCATACCTGGACTTGAATGCCAGGCTTGTCATTTAATAGCTTTAATTTGCCAATTTTCTCAAACTTTTAAACCTCAATTTGCTTATTTGTAAAATTAGGTAAATATCTACCTCAGTAACAGTAAATATCTACCTCATAAATAAATAAAAGGACTGCCTTAACTGGAATGATGTGTATAAGATTCAGAGTAAATATTTGATGCATAATAGCTAATACTCAACTGATTGTAGTGATGGCAGTAATAGTATTTTATTACTTTTGAGATTTATTTCTATCATACCTGACCGATGAGCTATTGTACTAATAATAGCACATTCTAGACTTTGCATCACCATTGTTTTAAGAGAGTGATATGTGTAAGTTTGATTACTAGAGGCAGGTAGTTAAAGTGTATTACGGAAATAAGTTCACTAGAAACCCATTATTTAATAAAAAAAAAAATTAAAACTAACCTCAGTGAACACTGTCTAATGTACTAAGCAAGACAACTTGGAATGGTGACAATAGATAAAATTTATGTCTGAGCCACTTAAAGAAACTTCTATTTTCTCTACCCTATGGCCATGAGTTTCTAATTGAAAACCAGTGAAAATAAAAGAATAAATTGCTCAGCAAGAAGGAAATTGAATTCCAAACTGTGTAAACTCATCTAATATAAACTTTAGGTGACATCCAAGACCAGGAAATGGCTCCAGAATCAGTGAAGAGGGCAGCCAAACCACAAAGGTTAAGATCAAAATAGTTTTTAAAAATTGCACTTATACCTTTCAAATTTGCATACAACCCTCAAGGTATCCTGGAGAATGGAAAAGTGATCACTGTTGCTAAATGATCTGTAAATAGTAACTAGATAAGTATCATTATCTTAATCAAAAGCATTCATTAAACCCACATCTAAATTGGCTGGTGGTTCAGTGTTGGGCATTGTGAACAAGGCAGCTTAAAATGTACCAATTCTTACCCTGGGGATGGGAAAGGAGATGAAAAACTGTATATCTGGTATGAAAGACAAATGGAATAGTATTCACCAAATACATTAATAAGAAACGTATACGCATTAGGTTTAAAATCTATAAAAAAAGAAGAGGATTCGTCATATTTCTAAATGATTCTATACGGAAAGTAGTTCTTTCATTGTTCCTTTAAATGGAGAGATTCGTCAGTTCACTTACATCACAAGACTGATTTAATCCTGATTTTAAAGGTTGCAGTAATTAGATATATTGTGGCACATTTCATAGATATCATCTGAGCACATTTGCAAAAGCGAGAGAAGTTGCCATTGTAGGGTACACTGAGCAACCCACAAATCTCAAAATTGTCACCTTCAGAATTATCACGATAGAAAGATCTCTCTATATGTGTTTCTATGATGAGTTCTCATGTGATTAGTTGCCTGTATTATATCACATTTGTTTTTATAAAAAAAATTTTTGTAACGTTTATTCATTCTTTGAGAGACAGAGAGAGACAGGGTGTGAGTAGGGGAGGAGCAGAGAGAGAGGGAGACACAGAATCTGAAACGGGCTCCAGGCTCTGAGCTGTCAGCACGGAGCCCGACGGGGGCTCCAACTCATAAACCGTGAGATCATGACCTGAGCTTAAATGGGACGCTCAACGGACTGAGCCACCCAGGCGTCCCCGTGTTATATCACATTTTAACTGATGTGTGACATAATCAGGATCCTGTATTGTTTGTGTACCCCCGTGTCATCTCCTCTATTGTAGAGAAGGATGTTACATCAGTGAACTTGAGAAGGAGGAAATAATTACTCAGAGCATTCAGAAGTCTGCACCCCGCACTTCAACGCACCTGGCAGTCGAATGTCAAACACCACATGTCATAAAAAAGCTATGTCTACAAGGATTAATCAAAAAGCTTCATGAATTCTTTAAGCATATTCTAGTTAGATTCGGAGAATATGTACCTTACTTCATTTACACACGTCAGTTCTCGTGTTGTACACTGGAAACATACAGAGAGTGTGCAGATGTTTTATAAATGGACAGCCTTTTTGAAAAAAAAAAAAATGTTCCTTTTATCCTCAGGTAAAGGAAAGATATCATCAGCCAATCAAAAGAAGAAGCAAGAGCAATTCAAGGAGAGACTTTTTTTTTTCCTGCTAATTTCCAGAGGGAATTAACCAATTTTATGTATTACGATAGAATCAGCATATGGAGGATTGGACCTATTGATAATGTCAAAGCCAAAGAGGTGCTTTCAGCTTTGTGTGCCTGCTGAATCTTAAATATGAACAACCGCTGGGCTTCTGTTTGCTCCACGATTTCCGGTCAGGTTTCATCAGATTGGAGCCTGCTGTTTAAGCTGTATTTAGGACATGACCCTAGCAGCTGGCTCCAGTGAATGAGCTGCTTCAAGGTGGTTATTACTATGCATGTAATAACTAAAGAACTTGGAATAGCTAAGAAAAACACTAATCCTGTGTATTCCATTGAATATTTCGGTAGATTTGAAACCCAACTAAGCAAGGAGCATATGAAAAATAAAAGTATGGTAATTGATACTAAAAATAACAAATAATGTCAACTGGATGAGAGAAAATGCCATATGACTATGTCAGAGTGAGAAGAGTCTATATTTTTAAATGCCCACCATTTAAAAAGAGTTTGAAAAGTTTAATACATTTACAAAAACATTATTTAAATGATTGCATTTGAATAGTATCCTGCAAAATGAAAAAGGTCAAAATTCATTTACCTTTTTTTAAAGTGTATTTATTTATTTTGAGGGAAAGAGAGCATGAGTGCGGGCAGGGCAGAGAGAGAAAGAGAAAATCCCAAGGAGGTTTCAAACTGTCAGCACAGGGCTCAATGCGGGACTCGAAATCACGAACCGAGATCATGACCTGAGCCAAAACCAAGAGTCAAACTCTTAACCGACTGAGCTACTCAGGCGCCCTAAAATGCGCTTACCTTTATATCCAATGTTTATAAGGATGAAGATTATATCTTATTCAGTATTATATCCCTATAGGACATACCATATTGTGTTCACCAATAAGTATTCCTTAAATAAAAATTGTCTACTTACATTTAACACTAAAAATGAGAGCTTTGGAGAAGGTCTAAAGAAACTTAAAAACCACCAAAAAATGGACATTTTGATATGAAAAATGCTAAAATGTCCAGGCAAATTCAATCTTGTATTTTCTGTGCAAAAGACTAAAAATGAAAATACAGGCTACTGACAAATGTTATATTTCCAATTTTATATAGAGAGATCATGAAAGAAAAATAATGAGTATATCCTTGCTAGGTTTTTATAATATCTATCTGAGTCCAGAAAATACATGATGCAAGAAGAGCTGTATCATTTTTTCACAAGGTAAACAACTTGGATGTGGTGGGTATAGTCATTTACCTAAATATATTGGTCCCAAATACTTATATAACTGGTTACCATTACCAGGGTTACCAAATAATTTGGAGATAGGAAATGACATATATTGAAAGTAGTTGCTAAGTATTTCCATGTGGGGTGGTTAAACAAGTTTGTTTTATGTCAACAATCTAGGGTTGCCTAAACACTAAAATATAAAAAACTCCAGGAGAAATTGTGGCACTAGAACCCCTCAAAACCCAGAATCTGACCAAAATGTTTAACGAAAAATTAAAATGTTGACCTTGAGGGAATGAAGGCTTAAATGAAGAAACTTCAACTGTGCCGAAACTGGGATAAGGTGTTTAATACCTGGTTAACATTACATTACAAGATAGTATTATTTTTACCATTTTAATGAAGAACAATCAGAGAATTTTAAAATATTTTTTCTTGTCTTTTTCCAAAGGCATGAGTGAAATTTCCCCTATTCTCTTCCATTCCTCTATCCTATCTGAATGACATACTCGAACCAGATTATATCTGATCAAGGGTTGTATGGATTGATCTCCGATGGCAGGGTCGATTTCTGGATTCACAAGTATCTCCATGACTTTATTCTCATCTCCCTCCAGTCTATTATACCAACAGAGTCACACTAGACAAGGATATCATAACCTCCTTCTAGGGGACTACCATGACAAACATTTATCCCCCCATGAAATCTGGGGATAATCTTTTAGGTTGTATAAAGATAACCTCACTTTTGGCCTTACCTAGAAAGTTTAGGAATGAACATGTCATATAGTTACATAAATACATGTTTTCAGTTAGGGCTTCTGTCTACTGACCTGTCTCTATTCCACAAAGACTTAATGGATTCATTTTGCTTTCACTCGATTCTTTCCTATTCATTCCAAATGCTTAATGCAATTGCAGGCCATTATATTGCAATTACGCAATAAGAAAATACTTTTAAATGGGAGCTTATGAAAACATTTCATAGTATTTCAATTGAAGCCAAAAGAAAATGCAGTTACAATTCTTATTTTAAAAAACAGCAACCAACTACACAGTAAATAGAAAAGCTAATATTAGATGTTTCTCCACATGTAGGTTGCTAAAGCTGAAATATGGAGAATTAAAGAATATTACATTTTCTAGCCTCTTTATATTACGTTAGATGTGAAGAATTTGGCTGGAGATGACAATGAATTCAAACTCATTTATTCCACTGCAATTTTCAGCACTTATGTATTAACATGTCTGCATATGTTACACTATTTTGATTTCACTAGAAAGGTATCAGAATAGATAATACTTTTGAAAGTCACATTTTTAAAAGAAAAAAATAATTCTAAAATGTATGTACAATATTAAGATTTTATAAATGAGTATGTTTAAATAATCCATATTTAGAATTCTAAAAATATGTAATGGCTTTTAATTTTTACATTACATATTAGAATCACTATAAGTTATAATTATGTATAACTTCACATGCATCTGCACAGCAACTCATAATAAGAAATTAAAAAGGAATAATATTATAAATAAGAACTAAAAGCATTATAGACTTAAAGTACTTAGTATTGGAAAGAACCCAAAGTAATCAAATCCAATTTTTTTTACTTTACATAGGAATTTTCTATATTATTCCTGACTTCTCATACTTAAATACAAGCTATATCAAATTATTACTGTTATTGAATGTTTAATTTTCACATGATTTCAGTGTTTGTAACAAAAAAATGTTTTAAGTTGTTCACCAATGAAAGCCAATCATGAAACCGTCCAATTTGCAATCATTGTGTCTCATTCTCCTTCTTTCAGCCCCAAGAGTTTTTGTAATGGCCCAATTTTTGGTTCCTCTTCTTATTGAAGAAAACCTCCACTAGGTGGTTATCATACCAGAACAAAAATAAACACTTAGAATAAAATAAAACAGTAAATGGAAAAGTGCTGTGGTATTAAAAAAAAAAAAAAGTCACTTTTTAGAATGGCATATAGGGAGCTCTGTTTAGATAACTTGAATTGGTATTGAGTATACCTCGAAAGCACAGTACAGTAACTTATCTTTAACGATTCATATAAAAGTCATTCAGAAAAATTGGGAGTAGTGCTAGTTGCTTCCTTAATAAGCAACTTAATAAGTTGCTTACAAATTGGTAAGGCGTGGGTATGATTGCTTAGTTCTTAGTTTTTATTCCACATAAGTTAGTTACATCAGTTAGCTACTTACTCCATAACATAGATATAAAATCTGCAATATAAAATAAGTTGAACAAAGTGCAAAGCAATATATTTTAAATCTAAGCTTTACCTTTTATAAAAAAAAATGGTATCTGCAGGTGAATCATTAGAAAAAAGCAAAAATTTTATAGTAATCAGAAGCTGCAAAGAGTTATACGTTATTTATCTCTTTAATACAAATAACCATTTTATCCCATTTATCTACTTTATCAGAGTTATTTAGGAGATAAAAACACAGTAATTTGAACAGAAAAAAATTAACATAAACAATTGTTGATTGTAGCAAGAGATTGGAATAACAAGGGATTAGCTAATAAGACATAAAGAGAATTCTGAATAACATAGGAGTCACAGATACAATGAATAATATAATAGCAAAGATAATATCATATAATACATAATAACTACTGTTATGGACTAAATGTTTTCCCCCAAGTTCCCCCCAAACTCTTATGTTAGAACCTTACCACCCAATGTGATGGTATTAGGATGTAGGGACTTCGGGAGGTAATTAGATGAGATCATGAGGGTGAAGTTTTATGAATGGAATTTGTGCCTTATGAGAATCATGAGAAAGCTTGCTTCTCCTCTCTGCCCTCTGCCAGGTGAGGGTGCAAGGAGAAGTCATCAGCCGGCAACCTGGAAGAAAGCCCTTGCCATAACCTGACCATGCTGGCACCCTGATTTCAAACTTCCAGCTTCTAGAACTGGGAGAAATAAAATCACTCTTGATTAAGCCACCCAAGCTATGATAGTCTGTCAAAACAGCCTGGACTGATTAAGACAATTACTACCCAAATGGTTGAGAGAAAGCACCCAGGGTAGTGTTCCCTCCTTACTTGCCCTGACCCACAGCCAGGGCCAGAATCCAGATCTCTTGGAGAAGGCATGGCCATGACTCACAGTGACAGAGACATTGTGCTGGTGCAGGGCTCTGGAATTTGCTAGGAACCTGTCCTCTGGGTATCTGGCAAAGACACTCACAGGGAGGTGCCACTTCTCAGAATTTGCTGTGAACCAAACAAAAAGCATGCCAGGGAAAACTGCTTGTTGCTGAGTGCTGCTGGCTGCCTTGTACTTCAGAGCCAGGAGCTACAGAAGCTACAAGCTAAGGGGAACACATCAGAACCAGGAAGAGAAAGCCCCTTCCTCGTCCAGCATCTCTACCGGCAAAGCCCTTTACTGATAAAACTTAACATTATTTCAACTCACAAAGGAGAAATAGCACAGCTGAGAGGCAATAAATTGATCAATGTCACCGTTATTTATCTTATCAGTGAGTATGTCTCTTTTACCCCCTCTCCTAACCAGATTTGTAACACTGATTCTGATGCTTTGTTTTCCTTTCTTAACAGAACATAAAAAAGCATCAACTATAAACTCTTGCATCTTTTTAAAACAGTTCCTGTCCGGTTTCCCTCATTAAGGTTAACTGAAGAAAGGAAAGCTTTACCTTTATTATAATATTTTTCAATCTTGAGCAAAGTTCACTTTCATTACCATTGACAATCACAAGACTAAGGTAAGACCCATAACTTTCTAAATCCTTCATTTTAATAATAATAATACATATTTTATAGCACTATTTGAATTTAATTTTTGTTTCTCTTTTGCCTAACTTCTAAAGCAAACAGTAAGATAGAACAAGCTGCTAACTCCATTATCCTGAAGACAAATTGGAAGCAGTCCATCCCAGGCAAATCTGCACACTTCTTGCAATGGGTTCCCTCCCTCCCCAAATGCTGTAATGCTAGAATGCTGCTTAAAAAGTTATGTTGGTTTCTTTTTTCTTACAGAATGAAATCTAAACTCCTTAATTTACACCTTCACATTTTGAACTCAACTTACTTTTTCATTCTTTATTTTCTTTTAATGCATCACACTTACTATTCATTCTTAAGACACAATATGGCTCTCCTTTTCCTCATTAAGTCATGTGCCTTTATGGCAAATACATTACTGATTATATTCCATTTCTTCTTCTGGCTCAAAAAGCCAAAGTTAATAAGCAGAGTAATTATGTCCACTGGGTGGAACTAGAAGAACCATATTACTTTATTACTTTTAAATACAGTAAGATAATACATGTAATGTGTTGAGAACATTGCCTAGCACATGTAAGTGCCCAATAAATGTTACCTCTTTTTTTATTATTATTTGCTTAACTTCAGTTTTCTTGTCTCCAGCATTGGTGAAGTGGCCCTATTAGAAACACTGCACATCCAAATTTTCTTGCTTTGGGTGTGAACAGAAATGGAAAAAAATACTGAGCTTTATAGGATAATAAATTGTAACAAAAATACCAAGTCAATTGGTGAGTGCCAGGTCCAATGCCCCATGGCCAGAACTGTCTCTTCATTGTTGCCATTGCTGCAGCCTTTCCAGTATCGTCATTATCATATACAAAAGTAAAACACAATGAGTCACTCTGGTCAAGTAACACAATGTTAAAAGGGCCCAGTTCGAGCCATACCATAACCCTAGATCTACTGAAAATAATTGAGCTTAGTGTAAGGGTGGAAGCAGAGATGACCTATCAGGGAAAAATCATCGTATTATCCAAAGAAAGCTGATGAGTACTGGAATGAAAACAAATGGTGCCTCCTACATATATCCATTAAAAAGTTATCTCTTTTGGGTCTCCTGCGTGACTCAGTTGTTCAAGCGTCTGACTTCAGCTCAGGACATGATCTCACAGTTCATGGGTTTAAGCCCTGAGTCAAGCTCTGTGCTGATGGCTCAGAACCTGGAGCCTGCTTCGGATTCTGTGTCTCCCTCTCTCTCTCTGCCCCTCTCCTACTCATGCTCTGTCTCTGTGTCTCTTAAAAATAAACATTAAAATTTTTTTTAAGTTATCACTTTTAAAGAATTATAAAGTAACGGAACACCAGATGTAGACTGAAAAATCCAGGCGCCTTGGTAATTACTTCCAATTCCATTATTTTAGAGACAAATGTACTAATGGCCCAGAGAATGTGTATTTGGTCCGAGGTCAAACTTTGGAAAATATCCGAACCAGGAGTAGAACCCAGTTACTTTAATTAGGCTAGTGTTTTCACAAAGAGTTATTCTCTGGAAAGGTGCTTTAACATAACAAGCTAAGAAATGCAACTAAATTAGAAGCATCAGCAAAGAAAACTAATAATTTGCAAACCGCTGCATACTAAATAGCAAGGAAGGAGTATTCTGCTGAATACTGTATCAACCTTCAGATCTAACCAAAATTCACAAAAATTCCTAAGAATGCATTTTTCTAACTTTTCTCCAAACCCATTATTATATTATCTAATGGTTTCATGTTTTCCATTAGCTGAGTTATTACTTTAGTGTTGTGCAGATTTAGCATATCTGTTAGTGCTCTGCTTTTCAGCACTTCTAAGGAATGCTGATGTTCCTTACTTCCTAATGGCCTGCTCTCTATTTTGACATTGACGACCATGTTATATAAGCTGTCTGAGCCAAACAAGCAGTCAACAATTGAGTATTATAGATTCACAAGTTCTCAGGGAACATCCCTATCAATTTAGTTTTCCAGGGTAGGTCTATAATACAGAGGCTAACATATTTGCCTCAAGATGCAGAAGATCTGAGTTCAAATCCCAACTGGAATGTAGAAGCTATGTGGCCTATGACAAGTTACTAATACTTTGTATCTCAGATTCCACATCTTCAAAATGAATATAATAATCATGAAATAAAAATATAAAAAGCATTTCATATATTATCTTTCCCAGAGAAATCACACAATTAGTGCTGTGATTGTTGTTGTGGCTATTCAAGGTCTGTGGGGTAAGGTTAAGGAGTTCCAAACCTGTAGGGAAGGCTAATAGTCTCACTGCAGACAGAAAATGAACTGATAGATAGGGACACCAGACCTTACTAGAGAGGATGAAAAGGTAAGCATCCAAACGAGCCAACTATCAAGGCCTAGAAGGCTGGAAAGGACATTTATTTCAAGGAATGCCTCAAATACGGATTCATTACAGTAGCTAGCTTTGGACACTCATCTCTCCTAAGCCTCGCTTTCTTCATATTTAAAGTGACATTTGTAGCTTATACTTACAGAAGGATACTCTTTGCCGGGCAATGTTCACATCTTCAAAACAATCAATCTTACAAACTCAATTACTATTCCCCCTTCAGAGATAAGAAAATGGGGTCCAGAGAGGTGACATCAGTTGCCCAGAATCACCTAAAATTTATTGACAGAGAAGAGCCATGCAGTTTGGTTGTTAGTTTCTCAAACTCTTAGTGACCTGGTAATTCTGACCGCAGCCGGCCAGCATGGAAGCTACTTTATAAAATTTGTCTAAAGATGGAAGTGCAAGGATGTATGTAAAACAATAACCACAGAGCCTGTCATATAAACCGTAATCAGTGTTAGCTATTACCATTAATATAATACCATTGAAATAAAGAATTCACTGGAATCTGACAGCTTTTATGCAGAAAGCACTTATGCGTATTCTTCCCTGTAAAAGTGAAAAAACATATTGATAGCTAAATTTGTGATTCAAAGTAAGTATGCTTATGTGAGTGAATGGCTAAAGAAGCAACTTTCTTCATGTTTTTGTATTTCTTATTATAATTTTATATGGCTATACAATTTTCTATCATTATAGCTCCCACTCCATTTTTGTGTCAAAGAATATTTCACTTATAAGAATAATAAAACATATTAAATTGTATTAAATTAAAATATAATATCACCCAAGCTTTTTATCTGACCCTAATTAGAGAGAGTAAGCATAAACTTTTGGCCTTACACTACTGATTTAGCGTTTTTGAGCTTGTCTTCTAAATTCTATAAAATAGAAATCAGAATAACTTGCACATGTGACATTGGATGTGAAAGAAAAAGTCTTGCAAATTGCCATTTCTTTTATAAATGAAGAATTTTATCTGTTTTCATTTTTAGCAAAATGACTCCAAAAGATCTATTTCAAAAAAAGAATTCTAGCCCATGTCCCCAATGTAAGTTTGCAATTCAGTTGAATTCTTCCATTATGCCATTATATTAAATATATCTCAAGCCAAATTCATCATTTCCTTCCCATTAAACCAGCACTTTTTTTCAACCTGTAGAAAAGTGTAGCATTACAACTGACAATAAAACTCCAAGGTCATAGTAGATTCAAAGAAACCAGAGCCCAGATCTTCAGACTTGTTTTTTTGTTTGACAGAGAGAAAGAGAGAGCAACTGAATGAGGGGCAGAGAAAGAGAATCTCACAAGGAGCAGAGAGAAAATGAGGGAAGCAAGACTTGAGCTCACCTGATGCTGGGCTTGTGCTCACCCCCGATGAGGGACTCGAACTCATTAACCGTGAGATCAGGAAGTCAAATACGTAACAAATTAGCCCCAGGTCTTCAGACTTCTAATTCAAGATACTTCTAGTTAATTGCAGGTGCATAGACAAGGCCAGATAATGTTAAAAAACCAGGATAACATGATGTTTAAGGTATTCTGAATCTGGAATACCTAGATCTTTCTTTGCCACTTAACTAGCCCTGTGACTGTAGACAAGTTACCTGATGTCTTTGTGCCTCTGTTTTCTCATCTCAATCCTTAATACTTGAAATGGCTACTGTGGGGACTAAATGTATTAATTCATGTAAAATTCTTAGAAGAATCTGACATACATTAAATAAGTATGAGATAGTATTACATAATATTTGTAGTCTGAACATGCTGATTAATCACTCTTTCTCCCTTTCAAGTTCTGATCAAATGATAACTGACAAAAGCATTCAAATGGGAATTCATACACAGTTATCAATTCTTACTTGTAAAGCTAGAGTAGAAAATATGATGGAGCCTTCTATCCTACTTGGGACTCAGACCACCAGACTCTCACAACCCTGATTTAATTCAGGTAGAGAGGACGAAGAATGACTTAACACTCTTCCATCATAACACACTCACCTCTCCACCCAACCTGGAAGTTTTGGCCAGAGGATAAAAATCAGAGGAGGAGAGGACACTTCGAAGGTGAAAGGGAAATACAGTAAGAACACACTGATAGCAATGGTTACTTTGAAAATGGAACCAATAGAGGTGAAATTCAGAAATAAGATAAGCCACTCAGCATCCTAAAGGGAGAATAGAGTGAGATGGTATAAAAATGGCCCCTAAGTGTTATTTCTGTGTTATTTCTCCTCTGAGAAAAGGGCCTGAGCTTTCTTCTCCTTTGTGGAAAACAAAAATGAAAAACAAAAACATGGTAAGGAAATAAGCATTCTCTGACCAAAGATTTCATGTGGCTTGGAACATCTGCTGTGTAGAAATGCTTTCTGCAAGTACTTGTTCTTTTAACAAATACTGATTGAAATCCTATTATGTGCCAGGCATCGCGCGGGCACAAGATGAAAAAGTAAACCGACATTACTGGTCAGATTCAGTGCTGTATGGATTTTAGGTCTCAGGAAGAAAATTAGGAGAGGATCCTGTTTAGAATCTTTGCAAATCATGTGCACCACAAAATACAGGTAAGAATATTTCCCCCAAATAGTGTCCAACATAAATTCTTTGTAATCTACCAGACTATGTACTTGTTAGCATTCTACAGGTGTTTGATCTAGTGCTAAGGGAGCTAGGCTAGATAAATGACTCTCAAATCTTTTGTTAGCACAGATTCCTTTAAGCACATAAACTCTTTTTTTTTAAGTTTATTTATTCTGAAAGAGAGAGAGAGAGAGGAGAAAGAGAGCACACACGTGGGGGACGAGAAGAGAGAGAAGGAGAGAGAGAGAGAGAGAGAGAGAGAGAGAGAGAGAGAATCCCAAGCAGGCTCTGCATTCTCAGCATGGTCCCCAATGTGAGGCTCAAACTCACGAAATGTGAGATCAAGACCTGAGCTGAAGTCAAATGCTTAGCCAGCTGAGGCACCCAGGTGCCCCTAAGCACATAACTCTTTTTTTTTCTTTTTCTTTTCTTTTTTTTTTTTTTTTTTTGAGAGAGAGAGACACAGAGTGGGAGCAGGGGAGACGGAGACAGAATCTGAAGCGGGCTCCAGGCTACAAGCTGTCAGTATAGATCCTGACTTGGGGCTCGAACTCACGAGCAGTGAGTTCATCATCTGAGCCAAAGTTGGATACTCAACCAACTGAGCCACCCAGGTGCCCCATAAACTCTTATTTAAAATACCGAACTATAAACCAATACAAGATTGTCTGTTTGGTTTCTCCTCCGTCACCTTCAGCTTTTTCCCTGAGGCACTCCTGAAGAACGTGCATCTCTAAGGGACATATTTGAAAACATTACACCTATGAGTAACAAGGATTTTTCCAGTTATTAAAGTGTTCATTCTAAGAAACTTTATCTTTAATACATAGAGCCAGAAAGCCTAAATGAAAAGACATCGCTAGCAGAATCCTCTCTCTCAAAACATGCTTTTCTTTAAAATGTAACAAA
This sequence comes from Leopardus geoffroyi, assembly GCF_018350155.1. Classification (NCBI taxonomy): domain Eukaryota; kingdom Metazoa; phylum Chordata; class Mammalia; order Carnivora; family Felidae; genus Leopardus; species Leopardus geoffroyi. The sequence continues at coordinate 154,575,754 of NC_059327.1, forward strand.
AACAATAACAAACAAAAAAATCTACATGTTTCTAAGAATGTCTTAGTAGCCATGTGCTTATTAGATGAAAAAATTATTAATTATAAAGATAATACTATGTACATAACATTGTTTTTGCTCTAAACTTAATCAATATATGTAGCGTTTTAGTAAAACACATTCACGTAACAAACTGTTTAGCAAATTTTCCTTCTTTTAGAGTTTTCCTATGTCAGCTTCTCTGAATTTAAGTGATTGCATTTATTCTCTATGATATTTCTACATATGTCTAAGTATTTACAACAAAATTTAAGCCTGAGTATGACTATATATATTTACAGATACATGTATTAAAATATGTTCTGTATTTTTTTGCCCTCATACATCTCATAATAATATATATTAATCCAGTATTTTGTAATGACAGCTCTAGCTGTTTCCTTTTTTCTGTGCCTCTGTTCTTCCTGCTTCTTTAAAACACAAACCATTGAGGAGAAGTGAAGCTATCAGAATACCCATTTTATATTAGCACTCCTAGGACACAGTAAAACTGAATGAAGAAATTGGCAAAGAATAAGAGCTTGACAGGGTTTTTTCTGTTCTTTGCTATTTTTCTTGGGCACATGCAGATGGCTGTATAAGAATGGGCACAGTGTTCAGCCAGAGCTTTGCCAACAATGTAGACTTAGAAGGTAGAATAAAGAGTCATCAATGAGCACAGTAATGGCAGGAAATGGTTCAAAAGAGAACCCCGTGCTGCATACAGAAATATCCTAAAAACCTGAAAGTAACACGAGCAGTCATTAATTATAAAATTTAGGTTTTCAGTTTTGGCACAGTGTACATAGCCCAAACAAAAATGAAAAAAAAAAGCAACAAAAAATTGAGCTGCATAATATAGTTATCTAAAAACTTTTGGAAGCTAATTTTTATAACTAGGATATCATTAATCCATTTATTTTCATGTATAACATCAACAAATATTTACAACTTGTTAATGTGTGGCAGACACTCTACTAGGAACCAGAGATACAATATTGGGCCAGACGGCCAGTTATACTTTCACAGAATGTTCACTCAGGCAAATTGGACATTCAGTTAAACACACAAATCTAATTAAAAGCGATATGTCCCATAAAGTATTTTCTCCAGGGAGCTGTGGTGGACTGCAGAGACCATGAGCTTTGGAGTTGTGAGTAACTGCTTTCGGGATTTTCACTCAGACACATTCTAGTTTTTTTTTATCGTAGAAAAGTTATTTAACTTGTATGAAACTGTTTGCCTAACTGAACGATAGCTATGCGTGCTTCAAAGTTTTGTCTCAAGTATTAAATGAAATAGTGAACATTAAGGACATCTTGTGTGGCACAATACAGATATTTAGTGCACATATTTAGTGCAAATATTTTATATTTGTTGCCCCAAAATTTCAATAATAAAAGTAAAAATTAAGGAAGCCCTGAAATTATCTCAATTATTCTCAGAGAAATCCTGTGAACCATTACAAAATCATCACTATATTTACTGCGACTACATTGATTTTGTGTGTGTGTGTGTGTATGGGTGTTTAATGCTATTCTAAGAGAATTAATTTTATTATTTCCCTTTATTGCCTCTTGCTTTAATTTTTCTGACTGTCAAATTAACATTATTTTAAATTATTTATTTTATTTTATTTTATTTAAATTTTTTTAAATTTACATCCAAGTTAGCATATAGTGCAATGATGATATCGGGAGTAGAGTCGGGAGTGATTCATTCCCTACATATAACACCATTCCAACAAGTGTCTTCCTTAATGCCCCTTCCCCCATTTAGGTTATCCCCTTACCCACTAACCCTCCAACAACTCTCACTTTGTTCTATCTATTGAAGAGTCCTTTAAGTTTTGTCCCCCTCCCTGTTTTTATATTATTTTTTGCTTCCTTTCCCTTACGTTATTTAATATCCAAGAATTCACTGACTTTCCACATTTTTTCCTGTGGTTGATTTTGAGTTTCATAGCGTTGTGGTCTGAAAATATGCACAGTATGATCTCAATATTTTTGTATTTGTTGAGGGCTGATTTGTCTCCCAGTATGTGATCTATTCTGGAGAGTGTTCCGTGTGCACTCGAGAAGAATGTGTATTCCACTACTTTGGGATGAAATGTTCTGAATATATCTGTTAAGTCCATCCAGTCTAGTGTGTCATTCAAAGCCATTGTTTCTTTGTTGATTTTCTGCTTAGATGATCTGTCTGTTGTTGTAAGTGGGGTGTTGAAATTCCCTACTATTATGGGATTATTATCAATGAGTTTCTGTATGTTTGTAATTAATTGATTTATATATTTGGCTGCTGCCACATTGGGGCATAAACATTTACAATTGTTAGATCTTCTTGGTGAAAAGATCCCTTAATTATGATATAATGCCCTTCTTCATCTCCTGTTATAGTCTTTATTTTAAAATCTAGATAGTATGATATAAGTATGGCTACTCTGGCTTTCCTTTGGTGACCATTAGCATGGTAGATGGTTCTCTATCCCCTTACTTTCAATCTGAAGGTGTCTTTAGGTCTAAAATGGGCCTCTTGTAAACAGCATATAAATAGACCTTGTTTTCTTATCATCCATTCTGTTACCCTATGTCTTTGATTGAAGGAGCATTTAGCCCATTAACATTTAGAGGGAGTATTGAAAGATAAGAACTTATTGCCATTGTGTTGCCCATAGAGTTGGAGTTTCTGGTGGTGTTTTCTGGTCCTTTCTAGTCTTTGTTGCTTTTGGTCTTTTTTTTCCCATCTTTTCTCCTCTCAGAGAGCCCCCCTTAAAATTTCTTGCAGGGCTGGTTTAGTGATCACAATCTCCTTTAATTTTTGTTTGGGAAACTTTTTATCTCTCCTTCTATTTTGAATGACAGCCTTGCTGTTTTCATAATTCTTTCCTTGTCTGTGTTTTTTTCTGAATTTGACTATTATATGTCTTGTTGATGGTCGGTTTTTGTTGAATCTAATGAGAGTTCTCTATGCTTCTTGGATTTTGATGTCTGTATCTTTCCCCACATTAGGTAATTTTTCTGCTATGATTTGCTCACATAAACCTTCTGCCCCTTTTTCTCTCTCTTCATCTTCTGGAACTCCTATGATTCAGATGTTATTCCTTTTTTAATGAGTCACTGAGTTCTCTAATTCTTATATGGTGCTCTTTTGCTTTAGTTTCCCTCTTTTTTCTGCTTCATTATTCTCCATAATTTTGTCTTCCATATTGCTGATTTGCTGCTCTGCTTCATCCATACTTGCCACTGTGGTAATCATTCAAGATTGCATCTCAGTTATGCATTTTTAATTTCATCCTGACTAGATTTTACTTCTTTTACCTCCATAGAAAAGGATTCTATGCTTTCTCAACCCAAGTTAGTATTCTTATTATCGTGATTCAAATACTAGTTCAGACATCTTGCTTATATATGTGTTAAGTCCCTGGTTGTCATTTCTTCCTGTTCTTTCTTTTGTGGTGAATTCATTCATTTCCTCATTTTGGAGGAAGAAAAAGAAAACAGAAAATAGAAAATAAAAAATTAAAAACAACGCAAAAAATCAAATAAAGTAAGCGAGATCCTAGTTGTGTTTTGATCTTTTTTCTTTTGTTTCATCTTTTTTCCTCTCAGCGAGTCCCCCTTAAAATTTCTTGCTTGTTGGTTGTTGAAAGAAGCTTGCTAGAATAGAGAATAAAGGGAAATAAAAGAAAAGAAAAAAAGGAGAAAAAAGTAAGAAAACGTTTAAAAATTTTTAAAAATGTATGCAATAAAATAGAATAAGATGAAATGAAAAAAGTAAAATAGAATTTTAAAAATTACAAAAAAATTAAAAGTATAAAAATTTACAAATTTTTTTACAAAAACAGAAAATAACAATTTTTTCTCTTTCTGTATCCAAGACTAAGGGAAAAAAAAAGAATAGATAACCAGTGAACAGAAAGAAATCCAAAGGAAATTATATCTAGTTTCCCCTAGAAGTCAAACTATGAAGCACTTTATAGTCTGTACACTAAGCGGGCAGAGAGACTTGTGGTGGTCCTCTAGGGCTTGGTTGGCGCAACTGGACAGGGCTTGGTGTAATGGCTCCATTCTCCACTAGGTGGCACTGCTTAGCTTACTGGGGTGGATCATTGTGGCACGTGTATGCATATATGCACATGCGTGGGAGAGGTGAAAATGGCATCACTCAGTTTCCCAGTCTCTAGTGCCAGAACTCTGTGCTCTCACCGCCAAGCAATCAAGCATCCCTCCTTTGTTTCTGGATTCTATCTACTCCCCACTTCTACACTGTCTGTGTCCAAGTCGTCAGCCTGCCAGGTGGTACCACCTTCATGAATTTTATCTCAGATGGGCTGTGTTTCCTTTTTAATTTTTTTTAACATTTACTTTTTTTTTGAGAGACAGAGCATGATTGGGGGTGGGGCAGAGAAAGAGAGGGAGACACAGAATCAGAAGCAGGCTCCAGCCTCTGAGCTGTCAGCACAAATCCTGATGTGGGGCTTGAACCCACAAACCGTGAGATCATAACCTGAGTCAAAGTCGGACACTCAACCAACTGAGCCACCCAGGTGCCCCCATGGTACTGTGTTTCCAAACCCCTCACTTCTGAGGGCTCTGGGGTTTGGACCCACTCCAACCCTGCGGGGGAGGATCTTGCTGGGCAATCGCTGGGTGCTGGCTTGCCCCCAGGGAATGCTCACGTGATGGTGTTGCTGTAGAGACTCAGAGATTGTGGCCAGGTGCTGGCTTGCCACAGAAAAAGTTCACGTGATCATGTAGCAGCAGAGGTTCAGAGATTATGGTAAATCACAACACACAACCAGCGCCAGGTTTCACTGCACCCTAGTGTCTTTGTTCCAATACCAGCAAACATGGCTGTTCTCCAGGGTCCACTAGGATCTGTGGGAAGGCTACAAGGACTCTAACAAATGCCTTCCCAGCAGGGGAACCACTTCTTCCCATGTGGCCCATGGACCCTTTGGACCTCACTGCTCCTGGGGATTCATCCTTCCCACCAGAGCACTGCCAGGTATTAATCTATAGAATTTGTGACTGTGCTCTCCCCTTTCCTTTCTCCTTTCACCCTTTCTTGTTCAATCACTTGTGGGTGTTTCCACTCTTTCTCTCTCTCTCTCCAGCTACTTTTTGGGGGAGTGCTTTTCCTGTACTCTTCCCATTTTCTCTGTCCTTTTTCTGCAAAAACAGCTCCCTACCCTCCGCAGCTTCTCTTTCCACAGTTCACCTCTCCACACTGCATACCTGTGGAGTTCTGTGGCTCAAGTTATGCAAAATGTTGTGTTAATCCTCAGATCAATTTTCTAGGTGTGAAAAATGGTTTGGTGCTGATCTAGTTGCATTTTGGGGATGACAATAGCAGAGAACTTCTATGCTGCTCTGCCATCTTGGCCCCAAGAGTTCCTTATTTTTTCCTAAATACAAATATTTTTATTTGTATAACCTAGGAAGGAATACCAAAAAGAAGAGTCAACCAACACTCATTATTCACAGATGCTGTATATTCCAGTTTGCCTAGTGGCTAAAATTTATTTGTAACCCCTAAATCAATACTCCGACTGCTTCAGGGTAATTCGCTGACATGCATAGAGCAAAGGGCAGTGGAGGTGGAGGGTTTGATTTGCCCAGCGCCATGTTCTTACCTGAACTGCACTGCTCTCATACAGTTGCTGCCAAAGGATGGTAGGGGGCAGTGTAGTGTTGTGTAAGAAGCTCTCACTCTAGGGTTAGTTGGATGGGGTTCGAATCACAAATCCCAACTCTGGCACCTGTTAGTGGGAGACCTCAGAAAAGTAATTTACTTCCGGATCTGTGCTTTCTCTTTGTAAAATGAAATAAAATCTACCAGGATGTGTTGTTTTTATGATTTAAGATTATAATCAATCGATAAATCCTGTTCTCTAGGAGCAACGATTCAATGTTTGCTAATTCAGTGTTTTTAGAGATTTTACAATGCATAACTACCATGGATAATAGAATCGATTGTAGTTTATTTATTATCTATATTTTGAACTTTGTTTTCAAACCTGTGTGCTATGAAAGTAATTACCAAACAACAACTATTTGGAAAATAACCCAAATATTTTGTTTAATTTTCCTTTGGAATAGAAAAAGACATTGATGCCAGCTCAGGTAGCAATGAGCTTCACACAGAAGATACAGATGGTTACACTTTATTATAAAGTGATTAAATGTCTCCCTATTTGTGGCATAGTAAAGCAATTCAAAATGTGTTTAGTATTTCTATAGATAGAGCTTTTAAAATAAAATTAAGGTAAAATTTATAGCTACAATTTGTGAAAACAAGAATTATCAGACTCTGTCACATTTCAACTAAAGTAACTGAATTAAGTAATCAACATCATAAATTAAATTACAATGAACATAAAACATTCTCAGTAGCCCATCGGAATATATGTTGTGGGAATAGAGATGATTCACATCCCTATGTTTAGACAGATTACCAATAACTGTAACTATATAATTAGATATAACTAATGAAATCTTTTTTATAAAGTCCCATAATTTGAAATCAAATATTATTTTAAAAGTCCTTTAAGATTTCTGTGATTTAAAAAAATACACCTATAAATCTGAAATATAGCTGAAAACAATACTCTCACATTAGCCTTTATGACTCAAATACTTCACAGAGAATATTTTAAACTTAAGCTCCAAGTTACTCAAAATTTTGATCTCAAACAAGATTCTGCAAAATAAGAAATGATAAATCAAAAACAGTTTTTGTGTGTGTGAGGCATAAAATTTTTCTTTCAGAAAAAATTTCAAAGAGATGTGTCAGGCAATGCAGACTGCAGGAGAAATTATCTCAAAATATCTCAAAGATATGCTAAGCATAGTCAGCTGCCCAGAACTAATGTTCATATATATTATTACGTATTTTAAGTCAAATTCATACTTAAAGAACTGATAGAAGAAAAGAAATTTCAAACACCGATCTAGTTAAATACCTCTCGTTTAAACAAAAATAGCTTCACATTTGGAGTGTCTTGCCAGCATAAGATCTAGTTTTTATTCTTTTTCTCTTCTACTTCAGCTACCTAATTTATGAGATCCATTAAAATATGGGTTGTATATATGTGTGCTTATATTAAAAGAAGAGAAAATATCAATGTGAGAATATGTATCCTAATATTTCTTGGATGCTAAGCTAAAATAAATTGGTATTTTTCTTCAAAGACTACAACATGATAGTGTAACCTTGATTTTACCAATTCATAATATATTTAGCAGCCCTGCATGTAGGTGTGCATATCTGAAATAATAACTCCAAAGAGCTAAAAGTCATAATTATAATACAATTCTAACACTGTCACAAAATAATGTCTGTAAAAAGACATAAAATTAAGTAGACAGATAACTAAACAAAGCTAAATAATTTTCTCAGGGTCATGTAGGCTGAGCACAAACTTGGATTCCTTTTTTTTATTTTTAATTTTTTTTCATCTGGATACAAATTGTTCAGGGGTCACAGGGACTTACTTCTTTTCTGAACTCAATGACACAAATAGAACTCTAAGGATATCAATGCAGGAAATATAAGATGGTAATGTTTAAAATAACATGAACTAGGTCTCTGGCTCTGTAGATTTGTCACAGATTAGACAAAATGGAAGTGAGAAGAAAACATCTTGATATTAAATAAGAATACTATATATTTTAAGGGGAAATTCAGCATTTTAGCTTCATTAGTAATATAAGGAACTAATGGCTTATTTCAACTCAGGTGCCAGATTATTTCTACTATGTTACAGTGCTTCTTTGAAATGGCTTTAAGATACAACTACATACTTCATAAATATATTAGCATTTCATCATAGCTGAGTTCATTATTATACGTATGGAAATAAACTTTGGATCAAATCATTTTCCTTAAATCTCAACCTCTGCCAAAAATGTTTTATAAATAATATAAGCCTACAAGGTGAGCATTCAATTTGTACCTTCAAATCAGTAGAATTACAGACAATATCATTCTCCATAATGATAGGCCAGGAGAACATCAAAGAAGACACCAAAAGTATTATACTTCCATAAAGCCAGAGTATGTAAACTATGCTGTGATAGGCAGAATAATGTCCCCCAAATATAACCATGTCCTACTCCCCAGAACCTAGGAGTATTTTACCTTAGCGATAAAGGCATTTTGCAATGTAATTGAATTGAGGATATTAAAATAATGGAGCTTATTCTGAGTTATCTATGTAGGTCCCATGTAATTACCAGGCCCCTTATATAATTAAAAAGAAAGAAGAAACAGAATTAGAGGTAGTAATGTGAAAAGGACTCAGTCCAATCTTGTTAGTTTTAAAGACAATGGAATAGAGCCAAGAACCAAGGAAATGTAAAAACTGAAGAAAAAAAAAGGCCTCCAAAAACTGAAAAAAAGGAAAGATAAAAGATTTTCTCCTAGTGTTTCCAGAAGGAAAACAAAAACAAAAACAAAAAACAAAAAACTCTGCCAGCATCTTGTTTTAGCCCAGTGAGAGAGACTTTGGACTTTGAATTTCTAGAGTCTGTGTGTGTGTGTGTGTGTGTGTGTGTGTGTGTGTGTATCAAAGCAGATTGTTTTGGAATTGATGGAACTGTTCTGTACCTAGATTGTGTTTATAATTAAGTGTCAGTTATGTGTTTGTTAAATTTCATAGAATTGTACACTGAGTACCAAATCTTACTGTAAGTACATAAAAAGATTTTTAAAAGGTAAGTTTTCATTACTTTTGAAGTGTTTCAAATTGGTATTTAGAAAATCATCTGATCTTCTTTGTTTCCTATGAATGTTATTTTGTCCTACCTTAATCCTCAAAAAGCAAATTAATGTATTCTTTCTTCATAAAGTAACTTTGGAATATTTGTATTAATAGAATTTAAATCTTATGTGTGACTTTTGACACTGTTTTAGAAGAACAGAAAAATTATAATTCAATTAATGATTCCTTGCATAAAAATTATTATGTTCACTCTGTACACTAAAATTGGGTTGAGACAAGCATGGATTTAAAGGACATGTTAAATTTCTCAAAACTTTCAAAGGAGAACCCAGAAAACTCACAATTTAGGAATAGTCATGTACTACTGAATAATTCAACATTCATAAAATTCATACTGTTTGGCACCCAATCAAAACGAACTAGACATGCAAAAAAACAGGAAAAGAAATCTAACACAGAATAAAAATTAATACAATTACAAAGTGACAGAAATCATGAAATTAGCCAACAAGTATATCAAACATCTATTGTAAATACTCAAAAATTTAAAAGAAATGTAAAGTAAAATATTTCAGAGGATGGACTTGGCAGGTTAGACAATGCAGAGGAGGATAATAAGTTTGAATAGAAGAGTCTGATAAATATGAACAAAGTCAGGGTGATCTCTGAGACCATATCAAGCAATCCGAAGTATATGGAATTTAATATTTGAATAAATAATGCCAAATGTCTTCCAGGTTTATTGAAAAATATAAACCCACAGAACAAAGAAACTCAAAAAAACTCCAAGAAGCATAAACACAAAGAAAACTATACCAAAATATCTCATATTCAAAATTTTGAAAACTAATGACAAAGATAAAATATTTGAAGCAAGATAAAGACACACTACATAAGAGAATAAAAAATGAGGGGCGCCTGGGTGGCGCAGTCGGTTAAGCGTCCAACTTCAGCCAGGTCACGATCTCGCGGTCCGTGAGTTCGAGCCCCGCGTCGGGCTCTGGGCTGATGGCTCGGAGCCTGGAGCCTGTTTCCGATTCTGTGTCTCCCTCTCTCTCTGCCCCTCCCCCATTCATGCTCTGTCTCTCTCTGTCCCAAAAATAAATAAACGTTGAAAAAAAAAATTAAAAAAAAAAGAGAATAAAAAATGAAAACAATCACTTTCTTCTTATACAAAACAAACCAAGCTAAAAGTCAATAGAACATCTTCAAAGTGTTGAGAGAACAACAACAACAAACATTTTGGAATTCTATATCTAGTGAAAATATTCTTCAAAAATGAAAGCAAAGTCATTTTCAGAAATTGAAAACCTAAAAGAATTAGTCACTAGTGTATATAATGTAAAAATTTTGAAGCACCTTAGTTTATACAGACTCAGTGGAAGGACAGTTAATACAAATACTGGATGGCTGAGAGAATAGAGTCATTCACTTTGCTTGTAGTGAATAATAATAGGCAAAAATTGGATTAGAGTAAAAGTAGTACAAAAACATGATAGTTTTGATTAAGAGTAAACAGAATTTTATTATATTCCATAGGTTTTATGGTAATATTATTATTAATTTGTTTACAATGAATAATCTAGCAACATTGTATAGAACGTATCACAACTGGAAGAGATGTTTACAAGAATAAAGGCTGTGAAAAAGATGTTCACTAGTACATGTATGAGGTCATGGCCCGGGGTGGTATTGATGGCAGAAATAACAAATGTTCAGTTCTTTTAATAAAATTGTATTCACTATTTTCTTAACAACACATTAGCAAAATGTGTACTACAAGTGGATTATTACAACAAAAGTGAAATCTACAATGTCGATTACAATGTAGATTATTACAACAAAAGTGAAAAAGTGTTATAAAAAAAAGATATTTGCGGGGCACCTGGGTGGCTCAGTCGGTTAAGTGTCCCACTCTTGATTTCGGCTCAGGTCATGATTTCAAAGTTCTTGGGATCCAGCCAGGCTAGGGGTTCAAGCTGACAGAGTGGAGCCTGTTTGGGATTCTCTCTTTCTCCCTCTCTCTCTGCCCCTCCCTGGCTCACACTCAGGCTCTCTCTACCTTTCTCTCTCAATAGAGAAGGCACTTGCAATATATGATTGATGGGAGATAATTCATATTTCTGTATATCATTAACAGTCAATTTGTTCCAGATTACCTCTTCAAGAATGTCCTTATAAGCAAGGAGCCTTTGATTAATGGTAGTGTCTTCTACATTCCTCAGTAAGAGAGATATATCTCCCCCACCCCCACCCCAGGTTTGTTTACATTCTAGGATAGTAAAGATAGAGATGCCTCTCTCTCCTCAGTGTAGATATCCTTTCTCTCTAGTTTGATAAAGATAATTCTCTCCCCATAGAGGAGGATGGCAATTTTTCCAGCAGCCCTTCAATAAGACCAAGGTTTCCTAATCTCAGAATTTCTCTGTTATACAGGGAAACACACCAACCACTCTGCATGTATGGGGAACAAATACCTAACTTTCTTTTCATCCCATTGTGGGCTTAAGCCTCATCCCATTGAGGCTTAGAAAACAGGCACAATATGTAACTCTGGCTACTGTGATTGCAGTAAGAAATACTTTTGTATATGGGGCCCCAAAGCCTTGTGTTTCCTGCTCTAATTTATGAAATGGTGACAGGCTGCCTTGGTAGTTTGAAGTTGGGGAACATCTGGTGGTTTTCAGTTTCTGACTTACCACTGAGGGTAGAAGGGAGAGAGGGATTAATTACTCTACCCAGAGATGTTAGCTAAAACTTCATTAGTACAATTAACAGTACACTGGATTTAAAGATGAATTAGAAATGTCTGATCTTGCAGGCAGGGGGCGCTGTTTATCTTTTCATTGAAAGTTTCTGTGACCTGTAGGGCCAAAGTCATATTTTCTTTCTTTTTTTTTTTTAAGATTTTATTTTTTTAGGTAATCTCTACACCCAATGTGGAGCTCGAATTCACAACCCCAAGGTCAAGAGTAGCATGCTCTACTGACTGGACCAGGCAGGCATATTTTCCATCTGGTAATTAATGATTAATGCTTGGTTAACCTGAAGAAAAGCAAATTTTGGAAATGAGAGGATTTTTAAAGAAAGCACAATCCTCTCCACAAGTCCCAGAAATTCATGTATATAACCTCAACACTTCCATTGCTGCCTCTGAGATTAGGTTCCAAATCTTTAGAATCAGCAATAATGAATCAGTCTTATAAATGTGTTATTTACCTCATTCATGTTTAGATGGGGAGATACTGTATTGAAGACCAATAATATACAGTATTAGTTAACTTCATTATAGGAAGGTGGTTTTAAAAAAACACAAGAGAAAGTTTATAAAGTCTGAATAAAAATAGGATAAACTGACTATACAGTCACATTGTTGACTTGTAGTAGATGGTAACAGCATTCTAGGCAAGGGAAGCTGCTTGCTATTTAATGTAGGAAAGTTTTTATACTTGTGAAAGAGTTTTATACTTGTGAAAGAGAAAATTACAAGCACAGCTTATCTTTGTTTTTAGTGAATTTTACACTAAAATATTACAAAGAATTGTATACTTCCATTATACAACTAGCAGAAATACTAATATTATACTAATACTATACATAGAATACTTTGCTTAGTTATATGAAATTAATGTATTCCAGGTATCATCTGGGGATCTCCCAACCATTAAAAATCCAAGTAGAATGGACTTATTTCACAAACCACTTCCAAGTCATTTCCTCTCATTGTGGTTGTCCAATGTCCTACACAAGATTTTCAGCAAATTCCTCAGAAGCTTCCATTTTTATATAAGGCCCTGCTTCTGTACATGTAGGAAAAGTTACATTTTCATTTTTTAATTAGAGAAAGTTTCCTAAAGAGAATGCCAGTTTTGCTATATTGAATCCAAATTACACATTATTTTATGAAACAGGAAAACATCTAATAGCTAAATAAAAGTTAGAATTGTTCCCATGCTTTCAATCTTTTTTTAAAAAAATTGTTAATATTTATTTATTTTGGAGAGAGAGAGAGAGAGAGAGAGACAGAGAGTGAAAGGGGAGGGGCAGAAGGAGAGGGAGACACAGAATCTGAAGCAGGCTCCAGGCTCCGAGCTGTTAACACAGAGCCCGATGCAAGGCTCCAACTCACAAACTATGAGATCATGACCTGAGCTGAAGTCGGACACTTACCTAACTCAACCACCAGGTGCCCTGCTTTCAACCTTTTCTGTAAGGCTGAGAACACTGTACTCAAGTTGGTCTCTCTGGCCAAGTGAAACAAATCATTGACTATCAATGCTTATATGAGTATTTTCATAGAAAACATGGACATGTCTTTGAGGTGGCCAGCAAGAACTATTGCCAGCAGTATCAATATCTTCTAACTTGGGAGAATGGAACACAGTAAAAAGGAAGAGATTACACAGGTACTATGGTATACACATTGAAGAACAATAGCTTTATGGAAAGCTATCTGGTTCAGTACATTGTCTAGGATAAAGAGTTTAATCCACAGGTAAAACAATTCCAGAAAGAACCTGTGGTCCAGGATAAAGTTTTCTGCTTGAACAATAGGGTCAGCTATATTAACACTTAAAGCTGTATAAAAAAAATAGATGAACTCTTTTTAGAGCTGCTGAATTGCTCAAATTAATGTAAGGCAGGTGCTAAGTTATATAATGCTGATGCTTTCCAGAAACTTAGCATTGGAGAAGATACTCTGGCTGTATTTGCTGAAAGAAATAATCAAGAAATGAATTATTACTGAATTGTGTCATTGAATATGCTGTCAGAGTATTTTCTATGGATGAATTGTACCACCCACCCATAATTCGTATGTTGAAGCCCTAAGCCCGAATGTGATTGCATTTGCAGATAGGGTCTTTAGGAGGTGATTAAAGTTAAGTGAGGTCATAAAGATGGGACCCTAATCCAGTAGGGTGGATGGCCTCATAAGAGGAAGAAGAGAGAAATATCATTCTGTCTCTCTTTTTATTTAATTAAATTAATTACTTTTGAGAGAAAGTGAAAGTACAAGTAGGGGTGAGGCAGAGAGAGGGAGAGAGAGAATCCCAAGTCTCTCAATCTGCACTGTCAGCACAGAGCCCAAAGAGAGGCTCGAACCCATGAACCATGAGATCATGACCTGAGCTGAAACTAAGAGTTGGACATTTAACCTATTGAGCCACCCAGGCACCCTGAAATCATTCTATTTCTGTGCACCCATGTGAGGACACAGCAAGAAGGCAGACATGTACAAGCTGGGAAGAGAGCTCTCACCAGGAACTGAATCAGCAGTCATCTTGATTTGGGACTTCCAGCCCCCAGAACTGTGAGAAGACAAATTTCTATTATTTAAACTACTCACTGTATAGTATTTTGTTAGGGTGTTACGGTATTTGAAGCCCAAGTAGACTAAGACAATATTTATTTCCTAAGTCTTAATTTATTTCCCAAGTCTGATAGACATATATGTCTCACTCATTTTCACACTAAAAAGACAACATTATCAGCAAGATCATATATTTTTCTTAACAGCTCATGGAAAAGAAAATCATAATCTTTAAACTAAAACTGAATTCTTAGTATTTTAGGAGTTATTGTCATGGCTAATTTCAGTTTTCTGTTGCCTTGGATAAATTTTCTTCCTATTCTCTCAAATCGGCAAAATTGAGATTTGGGTGAAGCTTTCTTGTTCTTTCTAATCCAACACTCAATTAGCAAAAGATAACTTAGATTTGTTGCCTTAGAATCTGGCTCACCTATTAGCAGCTCATATCTAGAGTGATGGGCTTATTCATATTATTCATATATAAGACATTTAGAAAAATTATTAAAAGTTATAAAATAACATTTTATTTTCACAGTAAAAAAGAAAAAAGAAAATTAAAAAAGAAGGTAAAAGGGGAGTCTGGGTAGCTTAGTCAGTTGAGCTTTGGACTTTGGCTCAGATCATGATCTCGCCATTCATGGTGGGTTCGAGCCCCACACCTGGCTCTGTGCTCTCAGCTCGGAGTCTGGAGCCTGCTTCAGATTCCATGTCTCCCTCTTTCTCTGCCTCTCTCCCTCTTTCTCTCTCTCCCTCTCAAAAATAAATAAATATTTAAAAAATTAAAACAAACAAAAAAAGAAATACAATATCTCATTTGATGTTGGTAAAAGACCCCAAATATTGGTCATTCAAAGCACTAGAAAGATATGTATCTATTAATAATAAGGGTACAGGGGCTCAATCAAAGTGGGGATATATTCTAAATTACCATTACCAATTTTCCATAAATTCTATATTTGGAACAATGAAAAAAATAATAATCACAGAACATTTTCAGTATCATATATTTTGTATATTTTTATGGTTAAAGATAAAACTCAGAAGACATTTGTTAACATAGAACCTTTGTCTTCATAACTTTACTTTTAGTTATTAAAATGTGACTCTACATCTAGGCCTGGTTCTGCTTGTAATACCAAATAAATTATCTCATTTCATGTCATTTGTTTTATTTTTATGAAGATGGTGAACTTTTGTTTCACTAATATAGCTGAAATCCATAAACTTGCATTTAACCAAGTAAATTATATTATATAGGACAGATTTTATATATTGTGAGAGTGAAACAAAATATCAATATTAAAATATATATAAATGCAATTCCTAACTAAAATCATCAGCATAAAACTAAAATGTTTGTAGTTCCCTAAGTTATTTTCTTTCCCTTCAGAAGACTAAATAAGGAACATTTTGCTCAAAGCTCCATACAAAATGACAGTAAGAAATTAAATTTGTAGGAAAAAAAATCTTTTAATCTTAACAATTATGATTTCTACAGAAAATGAAGCATACTTTCCTTTAACAAAAAAGAAAATTGAGCCAGATACTGGAACACTGCAGCATTTTAAAAGCAAGGTAAGTATTGGGGCATCTAGGTGGCTCAGTTGGTTAAGCGTCCAACTTTGGCTCAGGTAATTATCTCACAGCTTGTGGGTTGGAGCCCCACGTCAGGCTCTGACAGCTCACAGCCTCAGACTGCTTTGGATTCTTTTTCTTCCTCCCTCCACCTCTCTGCCATTCATGCTCTGTATCTGTCTCTCTCTCAAGAATAAATAAACATTTAAAAAAATTTAAAGCAAGATAAGTATATATATACATACACTAACCAACATCACATTTTCTGTTCATTTTTACCCAGGTGAAACTTAAGAATAATAGCTTTCTCTTCTCCTGTTTGTATAGTATGTTTTATATCAGTTACCACATCCACTCTTGGGGTGAGAACAGTAACTTTCTTGCATTTTGAGGTGGCAAGAAAGTTATTTTTTTCCTAAGCAGAATTATTTCTCCATATAAATTACAAAAATCAAGGAATGTTCAAATTAAGTCAATTGTCTATTTTTACATATCTTTTACATATCTTTATATGATCATAAATAATATGGATATTTGCTCCTCATTTTGTCCTGAATCCCCAATAATTCCTTTGCCCGTTACTTTTTGCTGTCATCTATTACCCTTTTCTGAGCTTAAAAACTATTCCTAATCAACTTTTATTCTTTTTTTCAAATAAGGTTTTTTAAGTTTATTTATTTATTTATTTATTTATTTATTTTTGAGAGAGAGAGAGAAAGAGAGAGAGAGAGAGAGAGAGAGAGAGAGAATGAGTGGGGGAGGGGCAAAGAGAGAGGGAGAGAGAGAATATTAAGCAGGCTCTATACTTCAGCAATGAGCCTGGTGTGGGCTCGATCTC
The DNA here is from genome assembly GCF_018350155.1 of Leopardus geoffroyi. Lineage (NCBI taxonomy): Eukaryota > Metazoa > Chordata > Mammalia > Carnivora > Felidae > Leopardus > Leopardus geoffroyi. The sequence goes on from NC_059327.1 coordinate 154,592,221, forward strand.
ATGAACTGTGAGATCATGACTGGAGGTGAAATCAAGAGTCAGATGCTTAACCAACTGAGCCACTCGTGTGCCCCTAACCAACTTTTATTCTTTAGATTTTTTTCTCCAGAGCTTCAGAGGGTCTGAAATCTTACTCTAGTTGCAAGTTAACAAGTTAGCCTGCCACAATTTCATGAATGGTGGAAGAGGACATGAGACACCTGAGTCAGGGACAAAATATTTTATTACTCACAGCACTCAGACAGCACTGGCTTCATATTTGCATTAGTTCCTCTTGCCCTTCAAGTCCGAATGGGCAACATGGAACAGCCAAGGTGAAACATGCCTGAAGTAGAATTTTCTTCCAATATAATCCCTTTCCTTTCTAAAAAATGTATATGTTGATAAATTAAAAAAAAAAAAAATTAGAAGTAACCTGGCCTAAACACATATATACACACAGCACACAAATGTCTTATTCTTTTACAATGTTTAGCTTCTATTTAGTATCACTGTAAAAATTATGTGGGATAGTACATCAGAATGTGTTTTGTAAAGTGCTATTAATACAAATGTAATTATCGCTCTGTCAATTTATCTATCATTTAGATCTTCTTCTTCAATTTCACTTAGTAGTTCCACATAAATACTTCTTAACAAAGGTTATGTCTTCCCTCAGAAATTTTTTCTATAGTAGAGGGGGGTTCTAAAGCAAAATGACTTCTGAGATTTAGAAAATTATAAAAGTATACAGAATAAATGACACTGGACATATTTCATGACTTTCATTAAATATTTTACTTGCTCCAAGTAAGTTGTCAAAAGTATTAGTAGTAAATAATCATTCTATTAATTGCTTTTATTTATAGATAAGGAATTAACTATATTTTCCTAGGACAGCACTATCTGATTATGATATAAGCCACATAAGTAATTTTAAATTTCCCAGTCACTACATTTCAAAAGGCAGAATGAAAACGGTGAAAAATGGTAATAATATTATTTTATCCAAAATCTATAAATATTGCCACTTAAACATATGCTTAATAAAAAATTTACTGAGATGATTCCCATTCTATTTTTTGTACTAAATCTTCAAAATGTGGCGTGTATTTTATAGTTTCAGCACATCTTAATTCAGATACTAATTTTATTGTATATAGTCCAAGTGTATTTAGATTTGAAATTTTCATTTCATCTAATTTTTATTTCAAGTGTTCAGTAGCCACATTAAGCTCTTGGTTATCCTACTGGACAATCCGGACTTAGAAGCTACTGAACTGAAGGCAGAATTTGTTATTTCTCAAGTCTACTTGTTAGATTCCTTCCTAACACATTCTATTTTTAAAGGTGCCTCAGGTACGTAGATTACTTTTTCAGGCATGGAGAACTGATGTCAAAGAGACTGGATACAAAATACAGTAAAACTTTGGTTTGGGAGCATAATTCGTTAGTTCCAGAACAAGCTTGTAATCCAAAGCATTTGTATATCAAAGCAAATTTCAAAAACCATTGGCTCAGTTGTGATCATGTGACTTTTGGCATCACGTACTATCATATTATAAGACACTGCTCATTTATCAAGTTAAAATTTATTAGAAATCCTTGCTCATCTTACAGAACACTCACAAAACAAGTCACTCACAATCCAAGGTTTTACTGTATTTGGAAGACAGTGCTGCTGAACATCAGCAAATGGAGTAAAACAGCAACAGGAGGAAACAGAAACCATATCTGGACTCAGAGTGGAAAGAAAGGTATCAGAAATAATAAAAGCAAGGGTACAATTTGAATAATGTGGCTGATATATATCAAGAGTGAAGATAGGGAGGAGACAAAAGAGTGAAGAGAGAGGAATTAAATAAGATATTAAGAGACAAGGAGATACTTATGATATGAGGTGGGAGACTGAAATAAACTTAATTCATTGTGAGAAAGAAATAATTTAAGAATACAAACATCAGGGAAATTGTAAAGAAAGAAATAAGATAAGTATTTGGATTTGTGAGCTCACTACAATTCCCCAATCCACACACATGCACACACGCACACACACACACAAATGAATGGGAAATAATTGATAAGAATAAAAAATCTAAAAGGAATACAATTATAACTTTCATACTTTGTTATTATCTTGAAAGTTGACTACAATAGTCAATATTGGGTTAACATTGTAATAATTACAATTCTGTAATAACACTATGTTAATGTATTACAGCAACAAATGAGCTTAAGTAGATTTTAATTGAAAACTGAAATGTCCCATTAATCTCTCATGATGTGTTATGCACTGGATATCTAGATAACAAATTCCTAATACATTTTATTTTTAATAAAATCAACATAAACTAAATGTTTAAAGTGTTAATATGAAATAAATCTAAAATGTACACTCAAAAGAATTTTATCTTTTAAAATTGCCTATTGTTTGATCAAATATATTCTTTATATACAAAATTCTTCAATTTCCTAGAAATACAGGGAATGTTAAAGATACATATTGCATGGAGACAATTTAGTGTAGACTCATTACAAGTAGATTTACACTTGATTTAGCCAATTATTTAAGAAAGAAAATTTTATGTCATTTTCAAGACATTTAAGTGAAAGAAAAGATATGGCTGAAATGCAACACTGAGGTTACTCTTTATTTAAGTAAATATCACGAAGTGTAAACACGACAATATGAATATTTTAGCACATACAGCAAACAGATTTATCAAAACCCTTGGGAAACATGAACTCCAACCTAATGAGAGAACACTTGCAAAGGACAAAGCATATGATTTGGAATACACTGAAAAGAAAACAGATGCAGGGAAATTAGTGCTATATCTTTTTATAGCTCCCATGATGCTCCTTAGAAGCCACTGAATGCAACATTGATCCATCAATATCTGTTAATATCATTATACATAATACTGTATGGAAACCCATGCAAATTGGTAAAACTACTGAATATAATTTTATATTTTTATTCTTTTATTTCTCTGGGAATTTGGATCTTTGTTATATGCTCTCATTTTTCCTTTATTTGATTTTGCTTTTTTAAAAAATGTGGTATTTCATGCTGTCAGAGCGACTACGGAATAACTTTACGACATGACTGTAAAAAACATCTCATTGCTTAGACAAGCTCTTTCTTGTCCAAATTTAGTTTTTGTGTTTAAGAGACAATGATATCAGCTAAAGATTCTCAAAGCTACACCCTTGTGACATTATCTTGTGATGGGAGCCCAGAAGAAACCCAGAATGTTTTGTTGTGACTTTTTTGCTTTGTAACTATGTATCAGACATTTTTCTTGGAGACAGTTCATTAAAAAGGCCTTGGTGGCTGTTTTCTCTCCTTGTGATGGATGTTATGCTCATGTAAAGTGGGAAATAACTGCTATTACTTTTTGTTATGTCCCCTGGAGGTTCTTCTGCTTCGGAATCTGTACTTATTCTGGATTTATCAGGCAGACCCCTTAGATATGCCATATTTAATTGCGTTACATGGAGGCATTCCTAATAATATAATACACGTTGCCGTGAGCTGCAGGATTTTTCCTTCTGATCGTCTTTGAATGTGCCATGCTCAAGGAAGACTGTGAAATACAGCCAAGATAACAATACTTTGTCATAAAATAACCTGGTTAAATCACAGGACTACTAATAAACTCAATCATGTTCCACATGATTCAGCTTCTACTGCCTTCTACATTGTGCTAAAGAGAGGCCCTTCTCATACCTAGCCTTATATCTTCTTTGCTCTTTTCATTGCCTAACTCACAGAGAACTCACTTTTGTCTATTATCTTAGACATATGTGCTCTTGATCAAAGGAGTCACTGGGTAAGTGCAGGCAGGCAGATAAGTAATTTATCTTACTCAGGAAAAAAAAAAAACAGGAAGTAAGTAATAAATCACGAAAAAGTAAGGTAAAGCAAACATAAAGTCAATTGACTCATCTTTTATGTAAGAGTTTTTCGTCATTATGCTTACCACTATGTTGTTTTAGCCATCTTTGGGTAGAAAAACAAAACTTACTATGATAGCCGACCAAAATATCTTATTCCCCAGCACCTCTTTAGACTTTTCAAGACATATAATATTATTTTATTTTTCCTTAAGCTATAATAAGAATACACTTATTTTAGTAATAATATTCCACATACATATTTATTGTACAAATTATTACATGGTGAGCATTAGGCTATGTGACATACATACATTGCCTCTAATCTTTACCATAGACTTATAAGATCTCAGTTACACTTCAGATAAAGAAAATGAAGCTTTACGAGGTTAAGTGACTCGTTGGAAACTTACAGAATGTCTTTAATGGGACACTAAAGACACTTCAAATGTAGAGTACTTAATTACTGAAGTGATTAAAGTGCAAAGTGTAACTTTCTCTAAAAGAGAAATTGAGCATAGCTACATAAAATATAAACTTCATTAAATAGGAATGTCTATTAACATGCCAATACAAATTAATAAATTGATTGTATTTTCCAAAGTTTTCCATCCAATAAACAGGAAAATACTGAGAATTTCAGAATACCACAATTATTTAACCTATTGTTTTAAATATGAAATAAACTTTTTTCTTTGTATTACTTTGAAATTGGTTCTCCACTTCTGACTTACCTTACCAACTTTGTTTAAACAGTAATTACCAGTGATTTCAAAACATTCTAAATCAAGTATATTTTTAATATTTCTACAAGGAGGAATAAAAACTAAAAGCCATCCAGGCACACCCCAGACCAGGCAGCCACCTGGGATTTAATGGGGTAAAAGGTTGTCACTGCACTAAAATGGCAGAAGTAATAATCCTGCCAAAGCATAAATTACTCTTCATTTTACTTCCAAATATCTTACATTCTACTCTAATATCTTACTAAAACAATGTCCAATGCCCTGTTTTGTTTATCAAATTAAGAGGCATTTTGGACTTATGTATTAAGAATAGAGGATATTATATCAAGAAACAAAAAGGTAAAAGCCATAAACCATTAATGGAGAGATGAGTCTTTATTCTCCTAAGATCTCCCTCACAACAGAAACTAATCCAGTAATGCAGTAATGTTTGCAGTAAAAAATGGTATTGCAATGATCTTACTCAGAGGATTCTTTGGTATTGATACCATCTCAGCTTGAAAACTGGGACACATACCTAAGATATTTGAAGCTTTCTAGAATTGTGATGCTTTACAGAAAAAGGTACAGTATATCCATAATCCAACTTGATTAGTAATTGGGGGTGTTTATTTAAGGGCAGTATTACATGAAACCGCAATGTGAAATAGCACATTCACAATTAGCACCAGGTTGGTTTTTCAAACAGGCAATGATGCAATTTTAAGAGTTCCCCAAAGCATTTTAAAGACTCAGAAAACATTTGTGTCATTACAAAGCCATAGTTTAAAGCTTATGAGCTTTCCACCCTACTAAGAAAAGCATTTAAAACAACCCACAGAGGACAGGGTAGCGCAAAAATGGGTGGATCTGTAATTACTAGGAGCACTACGGTTCAGGATACAAAATAGGATCGCTCCTTTGTCTATGAATAGTTAATGGCAAAACATATTTTCTTTAATAGTTAGCCACCAGTAGTCAGTTCTTTTCTAAATTAGCCATGCTCTAGAAATCTTGACACTGTAAAAAATTTTTGTTACTTATGAGACAAACGAATTTAAATCATACGGTTCCTCTGGACTTATTTTTACATCTCAAGCATATCTGTGTCTGTGAATAGTAGGTCTGTTTGGGATCAATGTTTTTGCTTCACCAAAAAACTGGACCCAGATTCAACTATTTGAAAGAACTCTTCTACTATCATTGCGATAGTATGGATGATATCTTTTCATTTGGACTCTTGTAAGAGCTGCCTGGCCTCTGGTCTCTTCTTCCTTAAAGTCAGCCAAAGCACTCCAAATAGAGTCTTCTTTATAAAATGCAACTCTGATAATGTCAAAAGGCATTATAATATAGGTAGTAAGATGGGGAGTTCAGATCTTGATGTTCCTTCCTATTACCAATGTGTTTGAAACCAACTACGGTTCAATTTCCCTCTTAATGATTGGGAATAATAATGTAGCTATCCCACAGAACAGTTAAGGAGATTAAGAGCTAGTTCATATGAGACACTTATATAAGAGCCTGGCAATTTTTGAGCATTCAGAAAATGTTAGTTGTTAGTGTTAGCATCATATCTTAAAAATCTGAAATTGTTCTTTCCTGGATAGAGAATAAATCAGAGATTCCTGAATGGAATCTCCATAAATTGGTCTCAATCTACATTTCAATAAAAATGTTAAAATATAGACTACATACTATACATACGATACATAAATACTATACATACTATATTCTTACTATAATACCAGTTTATATTTTCTATACAGTTTTATTGAAACAGAATTCACATACCATAAAATTAACATTTAAGAGTGTACAATGTAGCAATTTTTAGTATGTTCACAAATTTAAATAACCATCACAATGACCTAATTTGGGAACATTTTCATCATCCTATTAAAAAAAAAAAAAACACCTCATACTCGCAGTGATTCTGCTTCCCACTCACTAGCACCCAACAGCCCTTAGCAACTCTTAATCTAATTTCTGTTTCTCTGGATTTGCCTTTATGAACATTTTTATATAAACGGAATCATCCAATATCTGGTCTTCTATGTCTGTTTCTTTCATTTAACATAATGTTTTCAAGGTGTATCCATGGTTTAGCAAGTGTGAATACTAGGTGCCTTTTTATGGTCAAATAAGTTTCATTCACCTCTTGATGAACATCTTGGTTCTTTCCAGTCTAAACTATTATGAATAATGTTGCCATAAATTAATGTACAAGTTTTTGTGTGCACATTTATTTTATATTTTGGGGGTATATACCTAGGACTAGAATAGTAAGGCATGGTAACTCCGTGCTTAACATTTTGAGGAATTCCCAAACTATTCTCCAAAGGGGAAACACCATTTTACCATCCCACTGGTAATGGAGAAGGGTTCCAACATCTCCACGTTCTCACCAGCACTTACTATTGTCTGTCCCTTTTTATTTTAACCATGCTAGTGGGTACAAAGGATAATTTTTAATTCTGTATTCATACATCTCTGGCCATTTATTGCCTCTGTTCTCTATTTACAAGTCTCCATTGTCCTACCTGATCTATTGAGGAGTTGAACTCCTATTCTTCCTTGAAGTCACAGTGAAAAATCTCCCATATCCTGGGGTGCCTGGATGGCTCAGTCAGTTAAGCATCTGACTCTTGCTTTTGGCTCAGGTCATGATCTCACAGTCTCTCCCTCTCTCTGCTCCTCCCCCACTCGTGCTTTCTCTCTCTCTCTCTCCCTCCCTCCCTCTCTCTATCTTTCTCTCCCTCTCTCAAAATAAGTAAATAACCTTTAAAAAATATCTCTTGTATCCTAAGATACATAATCCAATCTACCACTAAAAAAATCAATCTCCACAGACTCCTATAGCATATTCATCTCTATAAGAAAAGCAAATGCTTTATTTTTATCTATTTCCTCAATAGACTCTAAAGTGCTCAAAGGAAAGAATTTTGTTTAACATAGTGTTTTATACATAAATGACACTGTTCATCGAAGTTACATTCGACTAGTCATTCATTTTGATAGAGAAATGAGCACCCTTTTGACTAAGGAACATCAAATGTTTTCCAATAAAGTACTAAGACTTTAAAAAATAAAAATTAATGTGCTTTTCAGATTATCTAAGGACAAACTAAATTGACATTTCATAATATGTGTTAATAATGTATTTAACTCTCGGAATCCCTCACTTGATTCCAATTTTCTTCAGGATAGATATTGTTCCAGTGCCTAGAACAATTCAGAGCCATAGAAAGGATGTGGACTTTTATTTACTCCATCTATTGAATTATAGTGAAATAATGGTTATAATCTATGTTTTCTCTCTCAGCAAAGGACAGTGATGCAAAGGTTAAAATATCATTTATTTCTCTGGCTGCAGTAATCTCTCAAATTCAAGTATGAGTCAAAATAATGTGTCTTTTAGAATTACATTAAGCTTCTTGTGAAAACTTTGTAACCACTAATGGGACTGCCATCCAGATACAGTCACATTAAGTACAGTGATGTGGACTTTGATTCAAATTTCTTGAGTAGAGAGAGAAAATAATTGATGATGTATTTTTGACATCGGTTACTGCTTTTACTTTGCCTGGTACAGCATTGGTCTTCCAGAAATATAACCATAAGAGCCCTGGTCTTCAGATAGGACAGCCCTGTTGTTCTACATCAAATATCCTCCAAGAAGAAATGTGCTTTGGGAAATTCTCTAATCATTATCCCCTCTCTCCCTTCAACATTAATGGCTGCTGTTATAAATTAATTCATTTCTTACTCTAGACCAAATGTTATAGTAATTCCTTCATATAGATTATCTCACTTAATATTCACAAAAAACAAAGAGATAAATAGTATAAGTCATACCATTATATTTACTCAGATAAGTCAATTCTGTATACCAACACAACTACAAAGTTTCATGTAGTTAGTGGTGGAACTAGAATTTGAACACAAGAATACCGTTTTGTTTTGTTTTTTCAAATTTTTGAAAACACTGTATCTCCCTTTGATTAGTCCCAAATTTCAAAAATATCCAGAATATGAAATAAAAGCAATGATTCTTAGAATTTGGGGTAGCTCAGGACTCCATGGTTAGAGCAATATTACCTTGTTTTTTGTTACCCAGATCTTCATGCCTCTCCTTATCCCCAGATCTTACATTTTGTTTTTAAATACTTAATAATTAAACTTGTAGAGCTTTACAATGTGAAATGTGGCAATCGATTACTCAAAATCATGGCTTATCTCAAAATCATGGCTAAGAATTACTTAAAATGTTGGAAAAGTACTTAAGATCCTCTACAGTAAATACAAAATCTTTAAATAATATGATGGACACTTGTATTCAGACAGAGAAATAGAAGTCTCCCTAGGTGGTGCGCTTCAGTAGCAGATCATGTTTTCACTTAATACATAGAGTCGCATATTGTAATCTTTTCTTTTCAGTCTTCTATGTGATAAGCTCCTTTGGCTTGATAAAATTCTATAAACTGCTTCACATAGAACCATTCGAGGAAACATTATTACTAGAAAAGCTAATAAAGTTGGCAAGGTTTTTAAAAAAAGATAATAGACGGCATTCATACATCAAAGATTTCTTCAAGGAATTCGATATTAAAATACATCATGGACAGGAAGGCTGAATTCTCACTTGATCTTTTACACTCAGTGTTTTTTGTTTGCTTGTTTGGAACAGTCAGTGTCACCACCAACAAGAACCATAGTCAGCTTGAATGCAAGGAATGAGCAATATGATTTTTTTTCTCTCTCAACACTACACACTGCACCTGCATTTTAACAGAATCTTGAAAGAAATCTTTGGCACTCAACACCTATAAATTATATTTAGACATACAGATCCCTACTATAAAAAATGATAGCATACTTTTTAGACATTTTAAGAAAAAAGCCATACCCTGAATAGTGTCAGTGGCTTAGCACATAGATAAATTTTGGTAAACCACACTAATTTTGAAAAACAGAACAAGATACACATAGGAAGTGGATTAGTCTAGTAATTTGTCTCCACGTGCTTTCAGAGTAGACTTTCCCCCACTGTGCACACATTCATTTCCCCTTTTCGACTCTAACTTTCCCTTCCATTTCCTTATTGGAAGAATTTCTCCTGACTCATTTAGGTTACTCTCTAACATTAGTTTCTTCCCTGAACATCAAACAAACAAAAATGCCTGATGAAGATGAAAAGCAATAGTAAGCGCTACCAATTCAGGATCCCAGAAATTCTTGGGATGCAGAACCGATTTATCAATACATGCATTCATTCATTCTAACCAATGTTTATTGAGAGTTAGACCTGTAATAGATATTGTAACTCCTCCCTGAAAAAGACATAATCCTGCGTAGTTTAGTAAACTAAACATTGTATGTTTTTCCTCCCATTATCCTGCCCGTAGTGTTCCCTTTGTTTTCTGACAATTATTCTTATTTCTCAATGCAGCTCTGTGCTAACACTCTTGTGTTTTATGGCCTAGAACAAGCAGGACATAATAACATTTGTAGGAACAAAGCAATAATAAATTTAACATCATGGTCTTAACAATTAAATCATTAAGATTTCTCTTTTTTTTAATAAAAGGTATCAATAATTTTAGCACATTACAATTACATTATCAATGAATCACTTTAAAATAATACAAAAACATATTGCATCAGTCCTACTTTTTTTCAGTGCTTAAAGTCCCTATCAACTGTATCTGTGGCATCATGACAGATGGTACGCTTCTTTAAAGAGTTTTCTTTTAATATGAAAATGTGTGCTAAATGTGGATAACCTGCTTCTTCTCTTTGAAACAACCATTTTATGAGCTTTCTGTCCAAAGTTTAATTAGCTCTTCTGCACTTTGTCCCTTTTTCAAAATTGCAGTTATTTTCATTTTCATCTGGGTTAAGAAAAAGGTTGAGATGTATGTTTAAAACATTAGCTAGTCACCAAAGAGTGGAACTGCCTCCTGAGTTCTGCCAAGGAGAGTAAATTGCTTGGAAAGATGTCAACACTGAAAAGCTGTCAATAACTTTTTTGGCTGCTGTTGTTCAAAACATTTTATTAGTATTTGATCGGTGTTTTTGAAACACACCAAAATTCACTCAGGATTTATAGACTTTGGAAACAAATAATTATATGTTAAGCCAAAATCCTTTCCCTTCTCATTATACTGTTTCTATTCAAATGTATGAATCCATATTCGAAACTCTGGCATCATATATTTTTTTGATATGAGGTACGTTCCATCTGGATCCCATCCAGAGAGTTTTAATAATTTAATGACCAGTGAAATATCTCATAATGTTGAGGAAAAAGCACACAATGAAGATTCAGGAGACTTAGATTCCAACCACCACAGTAGTCAGATTCCCAAGGTCTCAATTCTGAAAAGTAGGGAGATAATTTCTGCTTTCTCTATTTTAAGGGGGTGTTGTTAATACGAAATGAACTAAAAATCTAAATAAACTTACAAATTAGAGGTATCCTCTAAACATAAGTGCTTTTGTGTTGTAGACACTTGGTATCAATAAAAGCGTACCAAAGATTAATTTATTTTATTTATCTAAGATTTATTTATTGAGTGCAAAATTTATTAAGTGCAAACAACAGGGCAGCAATGTGTACATACAATGCCTACTCAACTATGTAAAAAATTTTAGAAATAGCAGATTATAAATACACTAAAATGTTAATTATAGGTCTCTCCAGGTAAGGTAACTATGGGTGAATGCTATTTCTTTAATCTTATCCACATTGATTCCAATAGTGTGCATATGTTAGTTTTAAAAGAAAAGAATCAAGGTAAGACTTGGGAATATCTTTCTTTTCACTTATACCTCACTTATTTTGTTGATTAATATTGAATATAAAATGTAGACTTTATACCTCTTTAATGACAATTGCTTTAAGAAATCAAGATTGGGTGGGGCGCCTGGGTGGCTCAGTAGGTTAAGCTTCCAACTTCGGTTCAGGTCTTGATCTCACTGTTTGTGAGTTCGAGCCCCACTTCGGGCTCTGTACTGACAGCTCAGAACCTGGAGCCTGCTTTGGCTTCTGTGACTCCCTCTTTCTTTGCCCCTCCCCCACTCATGCTCTTTCTCAAGACTAAACATTAAAAAAAAATTAAGAAAAAAAAAATCAAGATTGGGTTACATACCCTGAAGTTTTCATAATCCGAGCCCTGGATCTCTCTTTCAAATAAATACATTATCTTCATCTCCCATCAATTATAAAATAAAAAGAAATATTTCTTTTATCTTATGTCATTTTTTCAAAAATTATTTTCAAGATTATTCATTCTCTCCCTCTTCTATGTTAAAATTTCTACTCTCTTTTACTAATTTTCCATGTGATTAAATTTTGTATTCCAGATTTTTTTTTTTTGGCCCCAGAGCATGCCATGCTTCTTCAACTCTCTGTGTCTTGCCTGAATGCCAGCCAGGAAGGGTAGCTGACATCTTACATGCTCCTGGGATTCATAGACAAAGTAGACTCACAGTGCCTTTACTCCTGCAACTCATAGATAGTGACAGAATGACACTCCTTCTAAAGAACAAATAGAAAATATAAACTGAGATATCAGTTTTGTATATGCTGCCCTCTTGAAAAGTAGGTATAATAAGTGTGAAATAGTTTCTAAATAGTTCTATGATAATAATAAAGTGAAAATTGAAATCATTCTGCTTTCCTATATTATTTCCACCTTATAATAATGTCAAACACTAAAATTGTTGAAATTAAGGTTTGGTGCTGTAGAATTTATGTCCTTTTTTATAACCTTATAGGAAGAGTTCAAGTTTTTAGAAGCTAACATTGGGATGGGAAAGGGAATGTCTGATGGAAAGAGAGATAAATTTTTCCCCAATATCTATCAGGGAAAATATTTTAGCATAGCCAAAGGAAATTTAAATGTGGATCATGCAATTTTTTATTAAGGCTCTTCTTCCCTCCTATATAAGTTGCATGAAAGGCAGTAGGGTAATTCTCTCAATAGTCCCTGTGTTACCCACATGAAAGCTCATTAAATTCAAAGATAACTCCTTCAATATTCCCATCTTATTCAAAGGTTTAAAGGGCATTGACTAATGAATGAATCAGGTACTTTGAAAACCATCTAAAACATAATACATAATCATCTTCCATTAGGGGAACAGATCAGAAAGTTTTACTTTCATTTTTTTTAAACAGTTGAGTTCAGGCCAGTTTCTCATTTTGTTTCATTTTTCTCATCTTGCTCTGGCTTGGGTTCAGAACTCCCATTGACTTCCAGAAAGATCTTTGCATTTGGCTCAGCTTCAATAGTAGAAAACACGATACTGAACAGACCCCATCGCTTCTGAATGTCTCTAAAAAAACAATGTTCCACCTTCCAACTGGCTAGCCCACAATGTATTTTTCACCATCAACATCAAACAGTATGAGTGCCACTGTACAAAATATTTTACAAAATGAATTCAAAGAGCGTAAAGGAGCCTGCTTATTGTTTTGTGGGATTTTTTTGTTTTCTGTTATTGTGCATATACAATTTCATGTGATCCTCATAATGTTTTGTGAAGTTTTTAGGGTAGCCATAGGTTTCTCCATTGTGCAGAGAAGAAAACATGGGAAAGAATTATTAGCTGTTTAATAAGAACTCCTAGGTCCATCAACAGTCTGTGTACTTCAGACATCTGACAGGTTGCAGCATGACTGAAGGGAGTTTTATAGATCATTCCGGTGCACTAAGTATTGTCTATAGAATGGAAGTATTTTCCCTCATGTATGTATTACAATTTTAAAATATTTTTAGGTGCCACTATGTCAGTCAAAGACAGACTGAAATGACAAGTACTTTTCTCACTATAACATCATACCTTCAACAGCTGTGACAGTAACACAAATAAGCCATCAGTATTAATGGGTGAAGAAATGAATCATATTTGAAACAACCAACAAGTTAGAATTCTCTAATTTATTAATAAAATATGGATGAAGCCATTCCTATTTTCACTTTAAACACTATAATATTCATTATTGTCTTAGAATTATGGGAGGGAAAAGATGATAATGTTAAATGATGACACAGGAGAGGACAGGATATGGAAGCAAAGAATCTTTAAAGGACTAAGTAATAAATATGATGTGAGAGGAAGAGTAAAACCAAAGATCTAACAGACCCTGAAAGAATATCCATGGATAAGAAACAACAATAGGAAGTAAAGACAAAGGATACTGAATTTATCTCTCAAAGAGAAATAATACCACTGTTTTCCCTCTGGTACAGTGATGACCACTCTTTTCATCATAAATGTTATCAAACTGCTGATTTTTTTCTTATTTGATAATTATTAGGTAAAAATGTGAACAAAGGGCATGCAAGGAAATATTTTGATGTTTATAGTATGAAAGTGCACTTGTAAAAATAGTAAGAAACGAGTCTGGACCCTTCTACCCTATCTCCTCTATAAAATAAAAGCCTTAATATGTGGAAGGAGGGGTGGCAAACACTGTTGGCCATGGTGCAGGAGTGAACTCCCATTGCATCTGTGGAAGGGAAGAGAAAAAACCCACAAGCTCTGGTGGAGAGGAAGAAATAGATGCTAGTTTCAGAACTGCCTGGAGACTAAAAGTCACGAGGTCACACCCCCAAGATTCTAAGATGCAGACTATCTCACAAAGAAGCTGCATCAGCAATAGACAATGCCTCACAAGTTCTCCCTCTTTTAGCAAGTGCTGAGTAAAAAGTAATTTGTGAGACACAGATAGATCCTCTCTGAGGCACAGTACCATGAGAAAAGTTAAAGCTGAAAGGAAAACAATCTATTATCAGAAAATAAAATCTTCTGACAAACCATTTACCACACTAAACACAAAGTATCACTAGAGGAAGTTGAAGCCACTGGTGCACTGGAAATAACTACAGAAACAACAGACCTCAAATCTAACACAACTTCCAATTAGATTATCTCACATCTTGCACTAGAGACAAAACAGAAGGAACGTTTGCAGATATAATATCAATGTACTTTACTTTTTCTTGTCCTACACATGATGTCCATCCAGCTTTCAACAAAAACATTTGAGACCATGGAGCACCTGGTGGCCCAGGTGGTTATGTGTCCAGCTTTTCATTTTGCCTCAGGTCATGATGTCACCGTTTATGGGTTCGAGCCCTACATTGGGCTCTGCGCTGACAGGGCAAAGCCTGCTTGGGATTTTCTCTCTCTCTGCCCCCACCCTCTCATGCATGCACACACATGTTCCTTCTCTCTTTCAAAAATAGATAAACAGTTAAAAATATATGAGAAGTATTAAAGGGCAAGGGAAAAAAAATTAAGAGACAAATCAATCAGCAGAACTAGATCCATACATGTCACAGGTGCTGGAATCATTCCAGAGGGAACTTGATATAACTATAATTAATACGTCAAAGTCTCTAAAGGAAAAGATGAGCAATATGCAACACTAGATAGGTAATTTCAAGAGAGAAATGGAAACTATAAGAAAGAATCAAATGGGAATGCTAAGATTGCAAAGAGTAAATGAGAAGAATAAAGACTCACAAGACTTTTTGCTATAAAAATATGCTTCAAAAGATAGTCCAGCACAAAGACTGTCAATGCCACTCGTCTAAGATGTGCAGAAACGAGCAATCCACAGTAGGATTATCTCCCCACAGTTCAAATTTTAATGATCATGTAATGGTTTTACATAGAGTCAAACTATTACCACAATATTATTATTTGTACTTTTCTGAATGTTTACAATATTTCATAGCTTAAAATGGCTAAAATAAGGAATGGTTTTAAGGCAATATTTAAGTTCTCCTATATTTCCCTAAATGGGGCCATAGTTCCACACCCCTCAGGAGCCCCACCATCCAGTGCTAGAATTCCTTTGGTGAGTTAAACCTGACCTCCATGTAAGTATTTGATCTTGAGCCACTGGTGCTTGAAAACAACCTATATCAATTAGAGTCTTTATTGTTGCAATCAGAGAAGCAGGCTTTTACAACTTGAATACAATTTTTGGAAGGATATTGGCAACTCACACCTTTGACAAATGACTGTGAAGTAGATCCCTAGGAATCAATGTAGCCCATGTGCCAGAAAGTAGGACAGAATGCTAAATACATTTAACATTTTGCCCCTTCGTTCAAGATTCAAGGTTCAGATTTCAGCATGTCAGCACTGTTTTGATCTAGAATAGTTCAAATTACAACATCCAGTTATTGTCCATTAAAGGTATTCAATAGAGAGGAGGACATTTCTCAAACAGAAATGGCAGTACTCTTAAACTTTCCCAAACAAACAAGCAAACAAAATAAGACAAAACAAAACAAAACAAAACAAAACAAAAAAAAACAGAAAGCAGATTCAGGAGACTCAGCAAATAGTGATGAAATGGCAGGAGGAAAACAATATTATTAGAAACTCTGAAAGATTCCATCCCATTGCTCTTAATACAATTAATATATATCTCTATAAACTAACAATTTTTACTCTTGGTCTCAATTATATTTTGAACCGTGGCTATTAATATCACTATCTTTACAGTCTTCATATTAGAACTCTGAACTCTCTCATATTAGATTTCCAGACTCCTTCATTTTATTCATCTTTCTCGATCTCACTTATTAAAAAAAAGCTGCAGTTCAAAAATGTTATAAAATTGATTCCTTCTTATTTTTACAATTGTGTCGCCTCATTTCAACCTTTCTGCTGATCTTCCCAGTTATCAGGATTTTCTCATTTACCCCAAACTTCCACACTCTGGCCTTGGTTTATCTCTAAAACCAAATCAGATCATACAATCTAGTTCTTAAAAAGGAAAAACTAATAAAAACTCTACTAATGATATCCATTCTGATATCCCTATAGCATATGACAGAGATCTAACCAATCTTTATATAATTTTTTTTAATTTTTTTAACATTTATTCATTTTTGAGAGAAAGACCACAAGCAGGAGAAGGGCAGAGAGAGAGAGAGAGAGACAGAGAGAGAGAGAGAGAGAGAGAATCTGCAGCAGGCTCCAGGCTCTGAGCACAGAGCCTGACGTGGAGCTCGAACTCATGAACTGTGAGATCATGACCTAAGACAAAGACAGTGGCATACCCAGCTGAACCACTCAGGTGCCCCCCCAATTTCTATATAATTTTAAAAACAAATTATTACAAGTAAATGACTGCAAGTAAACCTACTTTAAATTTATCTAAAACAAGTCAATTAAAAAGCTAACTTTTTGAGAATAAGTAATAAGTGAAATAATATTCCCATTTTATCCTTGTTTTTTCTATGATGTTATTCTATTTTTACAATTGTAGAATAATTTATTTAGAGTCAATGTCGTCTTTTATAAATACTACAAAACTAAATATTATGTATCCTTTAATCAACAAAGACTACTCTGAAATAATAAGTACAGAATGATCAAAAGATCTCATCAATAATTCTTGTTTCAAACTGTTCTTTCAAAATTTATTGCCTGAAATAATTACTATGAATATTTATGTAAAAAGACAGCAGGATGAAATAGTATCATTGTGGATAAGGAAAATGTCCAAGGTGCTTATCATCTATTTTTATTTCATTGTTAAATATGTTATTGAATTTGATTTAAAACTGTAATTTTGTAAGGCAATAAACATCATTGAAAGTTAAAGTTTACAATAGATTTATATTCCAAAATACAAGACACAAAGTTTATATTACATCAATTGCAACAAAACATCTTCTACTTTATTAAAAAAATTATTTAGCATATCAAGTGAATTGAATAATATTTACTTGGCTCTAAGTTACTTAAGCAACATATTTTTTACCATGGTTTCTTTAAAAAAATGATATAAAACTTCAGTCCCAAAGTCTAACTAAAAATATGTCAAGATTAAGTTAGATTGCCTATAATACACATAAACAGCATTTTAAAAATAGAGTTGTGAAGATGTCTTTTCCATTTGACTATGTAGGAAGATGTGTGCAAATGCTAACAGTTATACATATGCAAAACTTATAAGACTGTTTAAAACTGTTTACACACCTGAGGCTATAACTTTATGTTTTTAAGGAATGGCTAAAATCTAGTTACGATCATTTAACGCTGAACTCTGGAACTTTGCCCTGGCATCACAAGAAGCGGACATTTTCATTTTGTTCAGTCCTTTAAAAAAAGAGTGTGATGTATTAGACCAACTTAGATATTGAGAGCCAGAACTTAATCCAAAACTGTAGTTCATAGAGTACTAAAGATTCCACTTCGTATCAAGGTAAGTTTACCGAAAAAAATGAACCAGAATGATTTTTAATTTTAGTCAATCCACCCAGATGCAATTGAATTAATTGTGAAGTTGTTCTATCTTTTCTATATAAAATGGAAATAGCTACTCATATATGTTAACATATATGAGTCAAAAATCTGCTAGGGAAGATACTATATTCAATTACAAGTTCTTTAAAGAGCTACAACTTAGGACATGTGGATGGCTCAGTTGGTTAAGCATCTGACTTTTGATTTCGACTCAGGTCATGATCTTGTGAGTCATGAGACCATGACCCTGTCAAGCCCCAAGTCGGGGTCTGTGCTGAGCACGGAGCCTGCTTGAGATTCTCCCTCCCTCTCCCTTTGCCCCTCCCCTGCTTGCATCTCAATATCTCTCTCTCTCTCTCTCTCTCTCTCTCTCTCTCTCAGAAAATTAAATAAATAAATAGCTATAATTTGTTTATGCTGAGGTGAATATGGAGTATATATTTTATTGAAAGGTGGGTATCAGTAAAAATACATAGTGCAGAAATGTATTAAAACACCAAAAAGCAAGGTGCCTGGGTGGCTCAGTTGATTGAACATCCAGCTTCAGCGCAGGTCATGATCTCACAGTTGGTGACTTCCAACCCCATGTTGGGCTTTCCACTCTCAGCACAGAGCCTGCTTCAGATCTTCTGTCTCCCTCTCTCTCTGCCCCTCCCCAGCTCACTCTCTCTGTGTAAAAATGAATAAATATTTTTTTTAAAAAACCCTCCAAAAAGCAACAAATATAATGATAGTATTCTTTGGCAAGGAAAAGAAAAATAAATATGAAGTAGATAGTTAATATGAATTTAATGAGAGTTAAATTTTTCATTCAATTATATATTTAAGAATTGGATTTATTCCTTTTTTTTTTCCCCAGAGAAGTAGCTGAATGAGAACATGGAGACAGTGCCAAAAGGCTTTACTTCTGCCTATTATTTTTTAAGGGTTTTTTGGTTAATGTTTATTTTTGAGAGAGAGAGAGAGAGAGAGAGAGAGAGCGAGCGAGCCCAAGCATGGGAGGGGTAGAGAGAGAGGGAGACAGAATCTGAAGTAGGGTCCAGGCTCTGAGCTGTCAGCACAGAGCCCAATGTGGGGCTTGAACCCACAAACCGTGAGATCATGACCTGAGCCAAAGTCAGATACTTAACAGACTGAGCCACCCAGGTGCCCCAGTTCTGCCTATTGTTTTTTAATTGTGTAATTAAAGTAAAGCCATTATATAATGGTTGCAAAGAAAGCCAACTAATTGTAGCTCAGAAGATAAAAACAGTTGCAAATAAAAGTCCACACAGACACTTTACACATACTGGAAAGACAAATGTCAAGATCTACAGAATTATTTGAAATAATTTTATCTCACGAAGCATTATTCACGTTATTAATATTTTCATTGTCTATGAGTAAACCATTTATTATAACTGTATTAGTACATTTGAAATGATAGAAACAAAACCCAGAAGATTTCTATAATATTTTGCTGATTTTAAACATTAATGTGTACTTTAATAATTTTTAGAGCACATTTAAAAAAATAATTTGAAAAAACTTCAAACTAAATATTTTAACTGTTTGGAAAATTATGAATAAAATGAAATCTCCACCTAAATATACTGAATGAAACATTAAAACACTGTCGTTATTCATGTGAAAAAGAGCTGGTCATCACACTACCTTTGAATTTCAGCCACACCTCCTTGCTGTGTGACCTCGAGCTATCCTCTAAAATCTTCAATATATTCACATTAAAACTGGATTAGAAATAGTACTTACATTATAAGGTCATCTAAGGATTAAATGGTTTAATTATTGAGAAGTTCTAAATGCAGTCCTCAGCTCTGATAAGCACTAAATAAATGTTGGTTATTATTATTATTATTATTATTAACTGATTTGTCTTATGATCTGCAGATTATAACTGCTGCCTTGAATTCCTGACTTAGGTGTGCTCCGTTAACGTGGAAGAAAGAAGTTCACCAAAGTTTCTGGCTGAAGTTTTTCTGATCTGGCATCACCTTCTCCCTAAGCTGTATCAGCCTTGGGCCTCCAGTTTAGTTTATGCTGGACTATTTTCAAATTGAAGAGATGTGTCCTGATCAAAGCACATAAATAAATTTGTTTATGTTCAGCATCTCTTTTATGTCTCTAAATATAATTGAAAACCCATGTAATGACTATGGAAGCCTTTGAACTCTGGGGACCTTAATTTGGGACCTGAGATAAATCTATGGTCAAAGTCACCTACTGAAACACCTATTAAAAATTTAAATGATTTAATTTCCATTTTCCTCTTTTTTCCCTTAATCACTTCTTTAACGCTCTAAAATACATTCTTATTGTTTTAAGTACTAATTATAGATGTACAGAAAAAAGTAATAATATTTATCCTGACTCTTCAGTCCATTTCCAGAAGTTATTGTAACCACATATCTTTTCACTTATATATATATATATGTGTGGGTGTATGCATCCAATGAAAATCTAATTCTTTCAAGTTATACCAAATATTTTTCATATATGTTAAATAAGTATATGATTTAAAGTTATAAATACATGTAATACTGAAAAATAATATGCAATATGGGATGCCTGGGTGGCTCAGTCGGTTAAACGTCCAACTTCGGCTTAGATCATGATCTCTCAGATTGTGAGTTTGAGCCCTACATCGGGCTCTGTGCTGACAGTTCAGAACCTGGAGCCTGCTTCAGATTCTGTGTCCCTCTCTCTCTCTGTCCCTCCCCTGCTCATGCTCTGCCTCTCTCTCTCTCAAAAATAAACATTTAAAAATTTTAAAAATAATAATAATATGCAATAGACATAAGAGGTTTTTAAGATATCCATTAACACATACATAATGGATTGATTTTTATGTAACGTAAACATATTTGTATGGAGATGTGAGCATAATCTATATATAGATAAATTCAATATAGAGAAATTTAATATTTTTAAATTGATCCTTGACATTCCTACAAGTGTTATACTATTTATAAATATACACACAAACATATATGTAGACTCACATATATAATTTCTCAATTGACAGACATGTACACATTTTCTTATTTTTGCTTCCATAATCAATTTGCAATACTTTTGTACATATGTGTGTAAGAATATGCATTTATAAACATACATACATATAAAAATAATGAGTGGTTTTGGAAACAGCATCCACCAAGTAAAATTTCTGTGTAAAAATATATACATATTTAAAAATTTTTAAAGATATTTATTGCACATACCATTGAAATTGGGGGAAACTGCTACAAATTCCAGAGTCTATGGCACAAATAGATATCTGTGTAAAGATTTTAAATCCACGTACCTTTACCATTGGGGAGAGGCGGGAGTGACAAAATCTTGTCACCAGACCTAGAACTTTAATTCTGGCAAATTGTTTTCCAGAAAGGTTATAGTAATTTATTCTCCCAGCAGAGGTATATGAAAGTACCTCCCAGAGTTCACAGTTAGCTAGATATGAGTAGGCAATGAGACAGTCCAACTGCTGAAAAAGGCAGAAATCGCCAACCATCTCTGGAATGCAAACAGCCAGGGAAACCCTGGAAATCACCCATGGCCCTTCCCTGTAACAGCTCCCCTATGGTAACCTACAGCTTCATTACAATACATTTACACTGCAGTTTTGACACACACACACACACCTGCCTTGTGGGGGATGACTGCTGTGACAGTTCTGACAGGGACCATACAGGGCCCAAAAGTACCCCTCCAGATGTAGGTGTAGTCTCTTAAATGTTTGGAGGCAACCTCAGTAAATGCCCTCACTATGACCTGTAACCCAGGCAAGTATAAAAAAACAAGATAACCCTGACACCCCACCCACACACCCCAGCCCCACAGTTAACATCTCTGGGCCTGCTTACTCTCCCACTTTGAGAGTATACTTTTGCTTGGACAACTATTAAACACTTGCTTGGTTAAGAGTTTGGTTCTGAATTCTTTCTTGGCTGAACTCAAGAACCAAAGCCACAGAACAGGACTACCCCTAACATACATAATCTCTATACACAGCATCATTAGCCTTGGAGATAATTACTATTTTATCCCCTAACTTTACCAGTTAAAACTATATTACAATACTGGTTTAATTCCCATTTCCGTGACATTTAGTGAGACTGAACAAAATTTTATATATTTTATTGGTAAAGTGATTTCCCTTATTTTGAATTTTATCTTTATCAATGATCTATTTTCCTCCTAGGTCAATTTATTTCTCATCGATTAGAAGGAACTCCTATTATATTACACACATTGATTTTATTAGTCATAAGTTAGCATTCTGTTTCTTATTCATGACTTATTAATGTTGTCTTTTGCAGTAAAAATACTAAATTCTAAACATTTAAAGGTGTCTGCATTTAGACATATTAAATATGTCTTTATGGCTTTCCTCTATCTTTCCATACATAGCTTCATTTGTTTGAATTACACATTTGTGATCATAAAGTTTTATCTTATTTTTTTTTATCTATCTTGCAACCATATTTCATGGTAACCATACCTCTTCATGAATAGCAATTATAATGTTAGGTTTTGAGATAATATGGATAACAATTCACATTGAACTATTTGGGAAGCTTTGAGAATGTACATGTTATGTGCAACCAATTGAAAAAAGAGCAATATAATTTGCATACCAGGTCAAGACAAACATTTGTTATATAATTTGAAAAATATAACTTACATTCTTTCCCCAAAGAAGGACCATCCTATCTCAAAAAGAATATTGCTAGCAGGGTAAACTTTTTTGTTTTTCTAAAAGTAGGAAAATATTTAGGTCTACGTAAATTCCCACATGCATGGGGTGTCTGGGTGGCTCAGTTGACTGAGTGCCTCTTGATTTTGGCTCAGGTCATGATCTCATAGTGGGTTTGAGCCCTGCATCGGGCTCCATACTGTCAGCATGGAACCTGCCTGGGATTCTCTCTTTCCCTCTCTCCTTGCCCCTCCCTCACTCATTCTCTCTCTCTCCCTCTCTCAAAAATAAATGAACTTTAAAATAAATAAATAAATACCTACATGCATAATTAAATTTCTGGATTTTTATACCACAAAGCATAGAAGATATAATTTTAACCAGGAATACTTTTAGAACAGATGTCAGTTATCTACATTGACTTTCTGTATAAAACGTATGATTTTGAATAGCTATGTGTCTTGGATGGTCCTACTAGGGTCAGCCAGCTGTAAAATGCATCAACAGTCAATTTAGTACATTGACCAAGTAGGCGGGTTCTGTTATTCTTTTAAGATTGGATACTATCTTTCAAACTCAATAGTTTTAATTTTTTTCTATCATTGCTATCAAACTGCACTTTTTGGCACAAGATCAAGTGATGTTTCAAAAATGCACTTGCTCAGGATACAAAACACATATCTTTAATACTGAATATTTTCATATTTACTATAGCAATAGCATATGAATGCAGTTTTTTCTAAAAGCTTATCAATGTGTTTATAATATGGAAATGTGGTTTGTTGAATGCACAGGTGATGTCTTCATATTTGCCACACTGAAGCTTACCACAAATCTTGAATAAAAATCTCTAACACTTTTGCTAAAAAATGCACAAAAGGAGAATGGAAGTAATATTTCATTTTATAACAGTGGGGTTGAAATCTGCTACTTTGTAAGACATTTCTACTTATTTTGATGTCACGATAGTTTGTAAACTGCAAGCCTTGAAGAACTTTTCATAATCTTGGGTCACTGAGGAACTGATATAATTTGATACCCAAGCCCTTTCTAACCATAGTATTTCACTGCAGTAGACTGATGAAAATGATGATAACTCTTATAATCTTGGCTATTTAACAGTGTAAATTGAGAGCACAACAAAGACAGAACAGCAGTGATCATTTAAAACAACTGAGCCTCTCATATATTTCACTGAATTTTCAAACGCAGGCAGAGAGTTTATTGAAGAAGAATTAGACCTAGAAATGAAGTTAGCTAAATTTTTAGATACTAACATGTAGTAAGTGCTTACATCAGGTCAAGAACTCTAAGAATGTTATTTGTGCATTGACTTTAGTCCTGAGAGTAGTGATATGTGATAGGAACTATTATTAATCCTTTTTAGCAGAAAAGAAGTAGTAGATACACATAGTTGTGGACAACTCCACCAAAGAAACTCACAAAGCTCTGATGGGATGGTAAACTGGTACAGCCACTGTGGAAAACAGTGTGAAGTTTCCTCAGAAAAAAAATTAAAAATAGAAATGCCATATGATCCAATAATTCCACTACTGGGTATTTACCCAAAGAAAACAAAAGCAAACAAACAAAGAAACAAAAAACTAATTCAAAAAGATACATGTACTTCTATGTTTATTGAAGCATTATTTATGATAACCAAGATATGGAAGCAACCTAAATAAATGTCCATTGGCAGGTGAATGGATAATGAAGATGTGGGTATGTTATACACACATATATACTGAGGAATATTATGCAGCCATAAAAAAGGATGAAATCTTGCCATTTGTGATGACATGGATGGACCTAGAGAGTATTATGCTAAGTGAAATAATTCAAACTGATAAAGGCAATTACACTATGATTTAACTCATATGAGGAATCTAAAAGACAAAACAAATATACAAAAAGCAGAATTAGACTTATAAATACAGAGAACAAACTGATGGTTACCAGAGAGAAAGGGGTAGGAGCATGGAGAAAATCAGTGAAGGGGAGTAGGAGATACAGTCTTCCAGTTATGGCATAAATAAGTCATGGGCAAATAAATAAAATGCAAAGTGTAGAAAATATAGTCAATGGTATTGTAGTAGAATTCTATAGTGACAGATGGCTACACTTGTGGTGAGAATAGCATATAAAGAAATTGAATCACTATGATGAACATCTGATACTAATATAACATTGTGTCAACTATTCTCAAATAAAAACAATTTTAAAAAGGAATGTACAAAGTTAAAATACGAACCAATATCTATCTGATTTCAAAATTCACGTTTTTATCAACTGCATAAAAATATATAACACAGTGTGTATGTTATTGTTAAATTTACCATTTTTCCTATGTGAGACTTTTCTTTTATTATTAGGATTACTTATCAAAATAAGAACAAGAGTTACAAATCTCTGATTAGTCTAACAGAGACCAGAAAGAAAAAAAAAAACAACACACACTTCTAATATGATATGTGACTGGGGACAAAGCTCCTCTAAAAAAAAACTTGAACAAAAATGTTTATTATTTATATGTTTAGTCAGAAGAAGATTGTTGTAGACTGAATCTAAAGTTCTTTCTTGTCTAGCAAGAAAGTGGTTGCAGGATTAAAATACAAGAGATGGCTAATGTCCAGGAAAAGACAAAAGCCCCGATTAAGGGTCGCTCCATATTTATTAAGGCTTACAAACATGGTGATGAATGTGTTGCACAAAGAGACAATGAAACTTTGAACACTAACTCATGGACGTGACGAAAAGGGGGTCTTGAAGATATTTGGGTTTAGGGATTTGGGTTAATACAAAACAAAATCCTGACGCTGGGCAGCTGGGCAGAAGGTTGTTTACAGTGGACATGAGGCACCAACTCTGTTTACCTAAATTGGTCTAGGGGACAAGAAAGACAGAGCAAGTAACCTTAGGGTCAACAAGGCACCTTCCTTTTGTTAATCAGCTCCACTCTGGGCAACTTCACCCTGCAGCGGTCTATAGCCCTATTTACCTGCCTACCTAATTTGGCCCTTCCTTCCTGTGAAAGCATCTTTCTGCTATAGTACTAAATTGAAGGAGGTAAGGAGTGTTTCCACCTTGAATACCTAATCTTGCTTACCTCATATACCTTTGTATTGGGGCCTTTGCCCCACCCTCTCTATTCTGGGGGCCTTTGCTCCCCCCTATCCTGGGGGCCTTTGCCCCCTTATCTACCCTTATTCACCTAATCATGTTTACCGAAACTTGGTTGTGAGCATCCTATGGCTTTATAATTCTTTATGCCTTGTTAACCCATCAGTGCAGGCTCAGGAAATTCCTAACCTTATTTCCCACAAAAGATGACAGTACCTTTAAAAAAAAAAAAAAAAAAAAAAAAAAAAAGAAAAGAAAAGAAAAAGAAAAAGAAATCAGAGCAGAAGTGTATGAATTACTTTGATCTTACAAGTCTGATTATGAGATTAGAGCAATCAGCACACCATCTCAGTCTTCTTGTGTATATATATTCATCATTCATTTATTCATTTAACAAACATAAGATTAGAGCTTTGCTAAGCAATGCGAACATAAATATGAATATGATATATTTCCTTGTCTTAAGACAAGTTTTTATCTAATTATAATAGAGTAGGATAAATGCTTCAAAGTAACTAAGAGACAATTAAAAACAAAGAAATGTGTAGTAAACAATGAAGATACTATTTCTACATAATATGTTTGAGGACTCTTTTATGTAAGTGTTGGGTGAGATAAAACTTAAAGTTCATAAGACATAAAAATTGGAGACTATTCTTGATATAGGAAACAATATAGTCAACCAATGGTACATGTTAAATGTCCACTGTCACATAACACATTTTTATCACTTTTATCCAAAGTCCCACAAAAACACTCAATCTGTCATCAAATTTCATTTTTTCTGCAACCAAAAGCTATAATGCATTACTGTCCAAAAGTAGGTACTTAAGAAGAATATTTATCTGTGCAATACTGTCATTTGGTTAGAATTGCACTCATAAAACCTTATATTTGACTTTTTAGTGAGTCACTGATAAAGGGAGATTTAAAACAGTAAGACTATTTTCTATAATAAGGCAAACTAGGCAATTTGTACCAATATTCTTACTGAGGCAATTAGAATATACAAGGAAAAGATTTATTTTCTTGAAGGTTTTAGGAAGATTTTTTAAGTGAAAAATTAGGGTGCCTGGGTGGCTCAGTCATTTAAGCATCGGCTTCAGCTCAGGTCATGATCTCACAGTTTGTGGATTTGAACTCCACATCGGGCTGTCTGCTGTAAGCACAAAACCTGCTTCAGATCCTTTGTCCCCCTTTCTCTCTGCCCCTCCTCTGCTCTCTCTCTCATTCTCTCTCAAAAATAAATAAACATTTTTTAAAAAGTGAAAAATTATAGGGTCAAGATCCAGAAAAATAAAGAAATGCAGAGAGCAGAACCTAGTATTTTTCGCTACTTATCCCCTAAGGGCATAATGGACTATAGAAGGGATAGCTTCAAGAGTTAAGAGCACCCATTTGGATGGTACACTAAGTAAATTTGACCCTGGGACTTGCTGATATGTGGGGGGGGGTTCTGATTACCCACCATACACACATCCTCATTAGGGTTAGATACAAAAGAATAGGATAAAATGGATACAGTTCCTTCTAGAGATTAATCTAGAGACAAGAGAAAAGCTACATTGAAATTAGAAAATAGTGATTCTGTTTCCCTTAGCTACTTACTTCTCAGAAACAAATGCAAATCTTTAGTAGAAGAGTATACTATTATCCTTGGCCTCAAAAATTTCTTCAATTTTTATATATAATGACTTATTTTTAATTAAAAACAACCAGACTTCCAAATAGACATGAAAATGATAAAACAAATAATACAAACAGTACACAGATGACTCAGCTAATGAATTTACTAGATGGAATTCTAAAAAATATGCTAAATGTGGTCATAGAATTAAAATACATGATTAAGAATTTCACCAGAAAATCAGGGGTGCCTGGATGGCTCAGTCAGTTGAGTGTCTGAATCTTGGTTTTGGCTTAGGTCATGATCTCACAGTTTGTGGGTTCAAGCCCCACATCAGGCTCCACTCCAACAGTGTAGGGCCTGCTTGGGATATTCTCTCCCTCTCTCTCTAACCCTCACCTGCTTGTGTTCTCTCTCTTTCTCAAAATAAGTAAACTTTAAAAAAAATAATTTCAACAGGGAATTAGAAATCATAAATGGTAAAGAGCTGAAAGATAAAATAACTTTTAGCAAAATAAATAGCTCTATGTATTATTTCAACATGAGATAAGACATAGAAAAAGGATAAGGGAACTGGAAGACATATAAAAATAAAATATTAACAAATATGGATGAAGAAAGAGAGAGGGTAAGAGATATAGGACAGACTTCTTACAATTTTTTTTCTTGTCCTTTTTATGTCTTTTTTTTTTTAAACTATCCTTTTCACTGGATAACAATGATGTGGTAATGATTATTGGTTCTTGCTGTAGAAGTGTTTCTCTTTCCTCAAGTAAGACTCAAATGATCTCATGTAACTTTTTTTTTTAATGCTTATCTATTTTTTTTTTTAATTTTTTTTTTCAACGTTTATTTATTTTTGGGACAGAGAGAGACAAAGCATGAATGGGGGAGGGGCAGAGAGAGAGGGAGACACAGAATCGGAAACAGGCTCCAGGCTCTGAGCCATCAGCCCATAGCCTGACGCGGGGCTCGAACTCACGGACCGCGAGATCGTGACCTGGCTGAAGTCGAACGCCTAACCGACTGCGCCACCCAGGCGCCCCAATGCTTATCTATTTTTGAGAGAGAAACAGAGTACAAGTGGGGGAGGAGCAGAAAAAGAGAGGGAGACACAGAATTTGAAGCAGGCTCCAGGCTCTGAGCTGTCAGCACAGAGTCCGACCTAGGGCTTGAACCCATGAACCATGAGATCATGACCTGAGCTGAAACCAAGAGTCGGATGCTTAACCAACTGAGTCACCCAGGCGTCCCTCATGTAACTTCTTTGGGTTTTCTCTCTCTCTCTCTCTTTCTCTCTCTCTCACATCTCCATCTCCATTTCCATCCATCTCTCTATCTCTAAACTTATCTCTACCTCTCTCTCTCTCCAAATCCTTCTCTGCTGTCTCATTCCCACTCTTTAACTGGAGATTTATTGATAAAAAGCAATATTTTCCCATTCTAGAAATTCCATATATCTCAGTCCATACTCCTAAACAAAATATTTATCTCCATTTAAAGTAGAAGACATTACAAATGGGGTAGGAACATGGTAGTCCATGTTAAATGTATCCACTGAATAAATGGATAAAAAATAAGTGAATAAAACACAAATTGTGGGACACCTGGGTGACTTAGTCTGTTAAGCGTCCAATTTCGGTTCAGGTCATGATCTCCTAATTCACCAGTCCAAGACCCGCATCAGGCTCTGTGCTGACAGCTCAGAGCCTGGAGCCTGCTTCAGATTCTGTGTCTCCCTCTCTCTCTCTCTCTCTGCCTGCTCCTCTCCCTCTCTCTCTCTCTCTCTCTCTCTCTCTCTCTCTCAAAACTAAATAAACATTAAAAAAAACATGAATTCTAATCCCAGTTCTGTCATTAGATGCCTATCCCACAAAGTGTCCTAGACTCCTTGCACCTTAGTTTATTCTCCAAAATTAGGGATATTATCTTTCTCTCTCTTCACGGTTTTTGCAGGATCAAATGAGATAATGCAATGAAAGTCTTTGTCAATCTGAGGTAATTTTCCCCAAAATTAGAGGATATGTGGGTTGAATTTAACAGAAAAAAAAGTCTCTATAGTAGAGAACCATCTTTAAGTCATTCTTGATTGATATCTGGGTTTTTTTTTTTTTAGTGCCTTTTCTAAACATCATACGTTTGCCACTCTTCTTTCCATTGAACTTTAACATTCCAGTTATGACTACTATTAACCTATGCTAATAATAGAGATGATAGAAAAAATGAAAAAGTGTAACATAGTTTAGGTTATTCTTCTTTAGAATTATATTAATTTAAATGTGAACATTTAAATAAGAAATACCTCTGGATCTTGATTGGAAATCTCAACAAATGTTCCAATACTGAACCAAAGAGGCAGTGTGAAAATATTGTTATCCTTATGGATACATTTTTCTTAGAGTTTCCTGCCTTAATTTAGAATATCATTTCTAGAAGAAGTCTCCTTCTTCAGGAAATCATTTTTTGAATAGCATTCTCTGAAAGAAATTTGGTAAGTGGTACCATCACAGACCCACCTTTCATAAAGTAGCAGAAATACAGAATAAACTCTGAACCAAAAAACTGAAGATCAGATTTTTAATGAGTCTTCATGCAAATCAGTAGGAATAATATACATGTGAAAAGTTATGCCTTGTATCCATTATCAAGATAAATACAAACAAGAGAGTGTAGAGAAGATAAAATCTGTCAAAAAAGAAAAACTAACTCTAAAAAGTTCTGCATGAAGAGACACTAGCTATTCATAGTTCCTCTGGCCACCTGGCAACTACTGAGAGGTAGAAGGAGAGAGCAGGACTTGGATAATTTCTATTAACACCTCTCGTAGCACTTTTAACAATGATTGTTACCAAACTCCACTGGAATTTGATGCAAGTTTCCTATATCACAGACAAATTCTACTCATCACTTTTGCTACTCTGCCATAAATTCGAGTTAATTCAGTTACCAGTAATACCCTGCTGCATTCAAGGTCAAGGAGATCTTTTTGATTTAAGCCAGTCCTGTCAGTTCAAGTAGTCTTTTACCATCCCAGGCCATCTTAATCCATTGCTGCTTATCTTTGACTCACTCCAAGTTCTTTGAGGTCCAGATTTGTTCTTTCTTTATTTTACCTGAATAGCATCATAGGAAGACTCTCTCTAAGCCTGCACAGTATATTTATCTCCTCATCAGGCTATGTCAGGGCAGCTGGTTTTTACTGGTTACTTTAATTTCCCAGGAAATAAATGGGGGCTTAAAACAACAGAAATTTGTTGTCTCATGTTTCTGGAGGCTTGAAGTCCAAAATCAAGGTGTTGTCAAGGTTATGCTCCCTCTGAAACCTGTGGGGAAGAATCCTTTCTTGCCTCTTCCTAGCTTCTGGTGATTTGCAACAACTCAGCATTCGTTGGCTTTTTCCCCTACAGCATTTCAATATCTACCTCTACGTCACATGGCATTCTCCCCTCTTTTTCTCTGTTTTCACATGGAATTTCCACTTCTAATAATGACACCAGTCATACTGGGTTAGGGCCCACCCCAATGACTTCATCTTAACCTAGCAACATTTACAAAGACCCAATTTCCCAGTAAGATCACATTCTCAGGTACTGGGATTAGGATTTCAGTATATCTTCTGGAGGGAACAATTTGACCCATAACAAAGGGCTAGGAACACTTTTCCTCAGCCCTTGGTGCCATGTCATTTTGGAGCTTGCAAACCTCAATACTTATGAGACAGCCAAATAACTATACTCCTCAATTCTCCTCATTTACTTTGGGTTAATGGGGGGATTCTAGTTTCTTCAACTTCCTGTACTGAGAGTATATATCCACAGTCTTTACCATGTAATTTTGCAGGACTAATTCATTGTAGATTACATATACCTTTCTGACCCAGTGAAGTAAGATTTGCTCACATAACTTACTTGGCCAGTAAACTTTCGTGGATGTGTTACAAGTGGAGGACTAAACTGTACTAGCTTGATTTGGCTTAGTTCTTAGATTCCTGCCATAACTCATGAGAAGAACATGTCCCAGGTAACCACTGGTCAAAGAAGAATAAGAAACATGTGGAACTGTTTGATCCAATCTTTAACCTGTAAATAAACTCAGTAGATCCCCGGATTAGAGCAGAGGTAACCCTGCTGACCCACAAAACTCTGAGCAACAGAAATAAGTACATGTTTTTATTAGCCACTGAATATTGGGATAGTTTGTTTCACAACATTTTTATAGTAATAGCTGAACAATATTTTCTGCTGTGTTCTGATGATTCAATATATATACCCACTTTATCACTTTCTCTTCACTAAAATTTTCCTGATCAATTTTCCATGTTCTCCCTATTGAAAATTATGCCAAGTTTAATTTATTAGGAAAACCACACAGTATTAAAAGAAATATGTCTTTTTCTCTGCCATTTATTTCAGAAACTATGCTTCTGATATTAGTTGTGGTTATGACAGTTGGCCTATCATAAATTCTACCAAAATTAACTTCCCACATGATGGGAAAAAGAAGATTCTAAAGCCTTGACCATGTATGAACTACTTTCAGGGGTCTCGTATACTCTGGGACACCCCTGAGAATGAAAAGAGATATAAGAAGACATAAACCAGATTTCCTAAGCATACTGGCATGCATGATCACTGTTCTGATAATAAAACAACACTAAGGCACATAGAGAGTTTAATTTTGGTCATTGCCTATTACAGCACTTTAATGTCTTTCACATAAATCCTGGTTAAGATATTTGACTTTAAATTTCCTAGATATTTAGCAATCAGAAAGAGTAACTTCAGAGGACTCCCAAGTTCTCTGAGAGAACTCCCCAGAAGGAAAAGTAGATCTTTATCTTTATGGATACATGTTAACTGAGTCTGTACTTACTGTTAGAGTAATTCTTACTGAGGATGATTCATGAAAAAAAAAATGTTTCAGAAAGAGCTCAGGCTGTTCAGGAAGTAGGTTCATGCCATGTTGACACTTCTAATTCTAGGAATTTATTGGGTAAATAAACTGGTTTCTTTATTGGGTAGAAGGATGCCAAATCCAAAGCACATGCCTTTTAACCTTACATGCCCCAATTATTCTCAGAGCTTTCAACACTGGTTTTCAGAATAAAAAGATGATTCAACTGTCTATTTATCAGTTTTCCTGCTCTAGTCTAGCAGATGCCAAAGTGTGGTTCAGGACTCTTAGTAATTTCTGAGACTTTTTCAGGGAGTGGATAAGATCAAAACTAATAATAGTAACAATACATAATAATACTAAGACATTTGTCATTTCAATGTGTTGACATTACAGTGATAGTGGAAAAGCAAAAGTGGGTACAATTGGTGGGATCTCAGCACAAATCAAAGCAATGACTCAAAACTGTATGAGTAATATGAGTAGTCATACCTTCTTCAATACCATGCACTAGTGATGAAAGATAATGCAAATTGTAACTAAGAATGTCCTTGAAGAAGGAGTAAATATACTTATTTTATTAAATCTCAACCCTTGAGTACACATTTTTTAACTTTCTGTACAATGATATAAGAAGTATCCACAAAACTTGCTGCTATATAATAAAGTACAATGGTTGTCTCACAGGAAACTAGTATGAAAATATGTGTGCTTATGTGTCTGAGCCAAAAGCAAGCCATTTTTTCATGAAACACATTGTTTTTTGAAAGGATGACTGACACACAAACTATGTCTATTTAGGCTTGGGTTTTTGGCAGACATTTTCTTGAAAATGAGTAAAATGAAGCTGCCACGTCAAGGAAAAGAACTGATGGGTATGTTGCCAAGACTTCAAGCAAAAGTTGAATCTGGAAAATGTCTACCCACTCCCATGAGCTTAAATGTTCCCAATAGATAAAGAATTTCCTGAATAATAGAGAGGTAATATTAATTGTAGTATTCATGGAATATTAATAGTGACATTTTGATATTTGATTTATACAACGAAATGTGCCAACATTTGGAAGATTTTCGTTAATTCAGTGACTATATATTTTGCAAGTGACCAAAATATGATGTCACAAATAATCCACTTGGAAATGAGGCAATAAAAATGCAAACTAGACAATGGACTCTAAGGTAACAATGTATAAAAGTTCATTGATATTTTTTAACATTCTTTCTCTTTTTTAAGTTTATTTATTTGAGAGACACAGAGACAGTGCCAGTGCGGAAGGGGCAGAAAGAGGGAGAGAGAGAGAATCCTAAGCAGGCTCCCCACTATCAGTGGAGAGTCTGATGTGAGGCTTAAACTCACGAACCCCGAAATCGTGACCTGAGCTGAAACCAAGAGTCAGAGGCTTAACCAACTGAACCACCCAGGTGTCTTGCGTTGCTGTTTAACATTCTGTATAGCAATTGACCTTAAAGAAATTACCACATGTTGACTTCTGAGGTAGAATCAAAGAAGAGTATTCCAAAATACCTGAAAAGAACATATTGAAATATGTTTTCCCTTTCCAACTACGTATCTGTATAAGGCCAAATTTTCTTCATGTTCTGCAACCAAAATAACATATTGCAGCAGGTTGAATTGAGACAGAAAAAATTTTCTTTTATCTTGTGTACCAGACATTAAAGAGATTTGCAAAAAATATTTTTAAAAATTTAAACATTTATTTATTTTTGAGAGACAGAGGAAGACAGAGCATGAGCAGGGGAGGAGCAGAGAGAGAGGGAGACACAGAACCTGAAGCAGGCTCCAGGCTCCAAGCTGTCAGCACAGAGTCTGATGTGGGGCTTGAACACACGAATTGCGAGCTCATGACCTGAGCCGAAGTTGGACACCCAACTGACTGAGCCACCCAGGCACTCCATATTTGCAGAAATATTTTTAAATGATTTTATCAGTAATTTTTTTATTTTGAAAATTGCAATTACTTTATTTAAAGTATAATTTTATGCTATCATAATGGACTTACTATTATCCATAGTTTAAAATTTGGTTCTAATTTCCAACACAATAAATAATGGTGGACATAACTCATGTAAATAAAAGCTTTTTGAGGTACTCAAAGTTAAGATTATAAAAGGGTCCTTAAAGCAAAAGTTTTGAGTATCATTGCTCTAAAGACTTTCTGTCTCTTCTGGATTCTTTTTTCTTTTTCTTTTTCTTTTTTTCCTTTTAATTGATGAAGATAGAGAGATAAAAATTAACATTTATTTCCTAAGAACACTGTTGTGCACAAACCCAATTCTAGTCAACTCTTGTTTAATTCTAATTTTAAGAACATTAATAAAACCTACACCATAAAATTATCCGTTATAAGCCTTGCTCTGATGGTAGAAAAATCAATTTGTTAAGGTTTATGTAAAGTACAGGCCAAAGTAAAGGGGCAGTGATATGATTATGATTCTTCTGGTGTGTCTTTTCCACGAAGTATTATGTGAAATTAGACGAGTTACACTGTGGATTTCTTCTCTGGATGAGATTATCCTCCCATTTCCATCTCCTTATCTATTGTGAGCTGCTTTCAAATTGTTAAAGTAATGGGTTGCATAGCTAATGTATTTGTTCTGAAAGAAAAGAAATTGTTTTTGACATACATTAAGAAAAATAGTACTGATAATTTCATAGGATTAAACTTAGTTTTTGTTCCCCTAGTTTGGTCACAGTGATTTTTCAATCTGTTTGGTTTTCTGTTTTGTTTTGCCTTTTGGGGACACAGTGCTTGTTTTGTTGTCTTTTTTGTTTTCTTTCTTTCTTTTTTTTTTTAATTCTCAGTTTCTTTGTGTTCTGATTCAAAGTTGAAGGATTTTATTGAGGAATTTACTGTTCCCGGATAACTTGCTGTAGAAAAATGACATAACTTAAGTTCCCCAATTTCAGGCTTATTCTATTCACCCTACCCCTCACCTTATGACTCCCTCTGCTGTAAAGGTGAAAGACAAAAGAGCTTTAAAAGACACAAGGAAAAACTAACTTAGGAAAAATGGATAAAGTGAATTTAAAAATATGACATTCCAAGATGTAAAATCCAAGAGCAAGAAGCATATCCTTTGACAAGTTGAAAGGCTAAATGTGGCTTGTAGGTGTTTTATACTTTGGAATCTTCAGCTGTGGTGCTCTGGGAAAAGATCCTTAAGGAACAAAGGGATTGGATGTGTATAGTCAGAATAACAGTAAAGGATTTTTTTCATCCTATGACCCAAGCTTCTAAATTATATTAGAAATTCCTATTTGCAAGTATGCTGCAGATATGTTCTCTTCTGTTTTTTTTTGTTTTGTTTTGTTTTGTTTTTTTATTCAGCATCTCCTAGAGTGCCTGACACATTGTGGACCTGAAATGTATGTTTGTTGAATAATAATCCAGACTTAGTTCCATGTAGGTTTTTTTCAATAAATTTCAAGATGCAAAAAAACAAACAAACAAACAAAAACGCACCCAATGTTCAAAGTGTTTACTTTTCTTCCAAGAAATCATTGCCAGTCCAACACTAACTCTGAAAACATCCCCAGTATCTTCTTTTTTATGCTCTAATTACAGCTATTTGATGGAAAATTAAATACACGTGTGATCTGGAAATATAATAGCAATAAACTTTGGCTGCTATACTCAGACATGTGAGTGTTTAAGTAATAAAAGGTTAATACTAGACCAGAAGGAGCCAGGAACTCTTCTTAGCTTAGTATACAAGAGTCAAATGACAGCATGTGGCAGAGTACAACTCAGAAGAAAATGTATGCCAAAGATTCACAGAAAAAAATATCCAAAGCCCAGGTGTGTGATAAAAGTTGCCTAGAGAAAGGAAAGGGGGACATATTTCCTCAAAAATCTTTTGAAATTCTGCCTTTTAAATCTTCTGTGGGGCTCTTGGCTGTCAAAATGGCAAAGTAGACACAACATAGAGGCAAACGATGGAAGAGTTGTATTTTATACTTACAACTTGGTGTGCCGTAATAGAAGCTTTGGGTAAAGAGTGACTTCACAGCAGTGTAGGATAAACATCGCTTGCTGTGAGGTTCTCACATTTCCAAGGTTGGCGGGCAGTGAGTGTTGATATAATAGTGCAATGCTATAGACATGATGTGCAAGATTAGAACGGCTCATTCGACATTCTCATTCAACAACAAACTATGAAGGTACAGTTCTGAGACCTGCAACTTTATTTTTTAAAATAAGAAAACCAATATTATATAGTTGATCCTGCCAGTGAGGTGAGGAACTTTGATCAATTTGCTTAGCTCACAGTGAAGAGAAGATGTATTCCAGACGGCCAGCAAATGCAATCTGAGAATAGCCTATGCCTAGTAGTGGTAGACATGGAAGAATTTTGAGTACAGGAATAAAGAAATATCAGGAAGTGCTGAAAGGAAAACCTGGAATCTTCAGAAGATAAAAATAAATTTAGCCTAAAACTCTAGGGCTTGTTTCCAATTCTGTGTCTCCCTCTCTCTCTGCCCCTCTCCCGTTCATGCTCTGTCTCTCTCTGTCCCAAAAATAAATAAACGTTGAAAAAAAAATTTAAAAAAAATTAGGGGCGCCTGGGTGGCGCAGTCGGTTAAGCGTCCGACTTCAGCCAGGTCACGATCTCGCGGTCCGTGAGTTCGAGCCCCGCGTCAGGCTCTGGGCTGATGGCTCAGAGCCTGGAGCCTGTTTCCAATTCTGTGTCTCCCTCTCTCTCTGCCCCTCTCCCGTTCATGCTCTGTCTCTCTCTGTCCCAAAAATAAATAAACGTTGAAAAAAAAAATTAAAAAAAAAAAACTCTAGGGCTAAGTTGTCTAGGTTAAAAAAATGTAGGAAAATAAAATTCAAAAATCATCTGAATTACTTCCACTAATGACTATAAAGAATACTTCAAGCTAACAAATATAGTCCACTTCAAAATTTCTACACAATTCTAACTTTGAAATTCTCCTTTTTTGAAGGTTTCTGAGGTCTCAAGACTGTTGTTTATCACCTTGTACTTTTAGTGACATATTTCATTTCCTTCATCTAGCTTTATTTTGCTTAGCCTACATAATCAGAGACAATATCTATCTCACATTTTGAGTTCTCAAAGTTTACTTCATGTCGTAATTGATAATATTATTTAAATGGTTATAGTTTATTTTAGCTTTTACAAATGAATACTGGAAAGAAAAATCAACCCAATTATAAATCACTAGTTTCTCCTAATGGTATACTTGACTGTGGGACTTTATTCATATTAGTAAACCTAATATTACCTAAATAATTGTTTATCTTAGGCTACCTATCATATTTAATATAATCTAAAATATCTCAATGCATATCAGGCAACACCTTATTTAAAAAATATTTATCCATATAATATATGCTAGTTTCTACATCCAATCTTCAAACTTTAGCATGTACTAGTAAATACTAATGACAATTACAGATACTACTATTATCATAATAAAGAAAGAAAGACTGGTATTGGTGGAATAGCTTTTACTGGACTTAGTTTCATACAGATAACAAGTGTAATCTCTGGACAAAGAATAAAAGGCACTTCAGAGTGATCAAAATCAGACAGAAACTGGAAAGAATTCAACTACTGAAAGAAAGAAACCATACTGGATTAAATCCATGTTTATACAGATTTTCTCCTGAGGGGGATCGCTACATCTGAAGGTCAAAGAGTAGCTAAAACTTCTGAAAAAAAAGCACACGGAATTTTAGGTTGCAGTGTCATAAGACAAAGTTGGGGGCTGCCAGATTGCAGGGATTTAAAGGAAAAAAAAAACTGAAAAAGAAGGGCATACAGTAGGAAACACTAGGGAAACCCCAAACCTTATATGTAAAATGTCCAGAAACTGCATTTATGAGATTTGAGGAGCCCAACAGAAAGCAACATGTTGCCAACAGCACAAGAGAGAGAGAAATCAGTACATTCTGAATGTTCCATAAACACATTGGGTTTTCCATTGAAGTCTAAGACTGACCATGCCTGTTTCTCAGATCTAAGGAATTAATTCTGGGATTAAAGGCAAAATAAATATAGATCACCTAAGGAAGCTTACAACAAAGACTTCAGGATTATAAATTAGTCATCCAGGTAGTTACCTATCATCTAGGGTAGGGTATTATTCAAAGGAATAATAAGAACTAATGTCTGTAAAATAAATCATCCAGGGGTGCCTGGGTGGCTCAGTCAGTCAAGCATCCATTCTTGACTTTGGTTCAGGTGGTGATCTCCCAGTTCCTGAGTTCAAGTTCTGTTCAGTGCAGAGCTTATTTTGGATTTTGTCTCCCTTTCTCTGCCCCTCCCCCACTTGCTCTCTATCTCTCTTGAAACAAATAAAAATAAAACTTAAAGTAAATAGATACATTAATAAATAATCCAAATTACAGTAAAATTAATAAACATAAAC
Organism: Leopardus geoffroyi; assembly: GCF_018350155.1. Lineage (NCBI taxonomy): Eukaryota > Metazoa > Chordata > Mammalia > Carnivora > Felidae > Leopardus > Leopardus geoffroyi. The sequence goes on from NC_059327.1 coordinate 154,630,866, forward strand.
AGGAATATTGAGCCCATAGTCAAGAGAAGCAGCAAACAAAAACATAAATTTAGATAAAACAGAGATTAGATTAATAAGAACTTCAAAGCAGCTAATGTAAAATGTTCAAAGAATTAAAGGGAAATCTGGTCATGATAATGAGACTAATGGAAAACTTCACAGATAAATGGAAACCATAAAAGAAACAAACAGAAATCCCAGAGCCATAAGTATAATATGTGAATTTAAAAATTCAGTCTTCAGAGAATATTAAAGTATTCAAAGAAAGAGAGAGACAGGACAGAGACAGAGAACCCAACATAATAGAAGGGAATTAATCTAATGTACAAAACAGAGAGAAACAAAATTGAAAAAATTTCAAAAAACATATATACATAATATAAATATAATGTATATATTACAATATAAATATACATATTATACAATATAAATACATATATACAATATATACATATTATACAATATAAATACATATATACAATATATACATATTATACATATATACATATTATACAATATATACATATACAAATATATATATATGTATATATATGTATATATGGCATATATACGTATATAATAGTGTATCCAGAAGGAGAGGGGAGAGAAGAAAAAATAAAAATAATTTTTGTAGAAATATTGAAAGAATTTATAACTTATAGTTCTAAGAAGCTCAGAGAACTCTAAGCTTTATAAATATGAAAAATCCCACATCTAGTCCCATCACAGTCAAAGTACAGAAAAACCAAATATGAGAAAAATCTTGAAAAATGCTAACAACAACAATAAAATAGATTTTATAAAAAGAGCATTGATAATAGTGCTGGCTAAATTCTGATCATAGAATGTAAAGGAAAGAAGATAATGAATGGTATGATATCTTTAATTTCTTAAAAGAAAAAATATCTATCAACCTATAAGTATCTATCTGTCTTAAATATCTTTCAAATACAGATTTAAAAATTGAGATATGGGGGCACCTGTGTGGCTCAGTTGGTTGAGTGCCCAATTTTAGCTCAGATCATGATCCCACAGTCTGTGAGTTCAAGCTCTGCATTGGGCTCTGTGCTGACAGCTCAGAGCCTCCTTCAGATTCTCCCTCTCTCTCCATCTCTCTCTTTCTCTCTCTCTCAAAACTAAATAAAACACTAAAAAAAATAAAAACTGAGATATTATCGGATAAACAGGTGCTGAGGGAATCTATTCTCAGAAGGCCTAAACTACAAAAAATGCTAAATGAAGTTCTTAGACTTAAGGGAAATGATGTAAAATGGAATCATAGCTCTACAAGAAGGAATGAAAAACTTAAGAAATAGAAAATACGTGGACAAATATATAAAGTATATAAAAGACTATCTTAATTTTTATTCCCTGTACTTTAAAAAAAGTATCTAATAATTTAAAATTCTAACATCCTAATATAGGGTTTGCCATATTGGTGTGTGTGTGTGTCTGTGTGTGTGTGTGTGTGTATGTAAATGGTATTACAAAAGTTGGAGATATTGCATGAGTCTTGTATTTTACATTCATTATACATTAGCTCTGATCAAACTGTAATAAATTATGAATATGTATTATAATCCCTAAAATACCACTAACTACAAAAATCAGAATTAAAAGGCAACAGAGGGAATAAAATGGACTAAAAATAATATTTGATTACCACATAAAAGGCAGTAAGTGAGGAACAGAAACAGGACAAATAACAAAGGAGTATAGACTAGTAGAGCTAAATGCAACCACAAAAATAATTACAATAAATCTAAATGAATTGAACAAAAGGCAGTTTGTCAGACTGAATTAAAAAAGGAACAATTGTCTCTAAGAGCTTCCAGCTCTTGGTTTCAGCTCAGGTCATGATCTCTCCATTCATGGGTTCAAGCCCTGTGTTGGTCTCTGCACTAGTATTCTGGAGCCTGCTTGGGATTCTCTCCCTCTCCCTCTCTCTGTGCCCCTCCCCTGATCACATACTCTCTCTGTTTCTCTCTCAAAATAAATAAATAAACTTCAAAAAGAAAATGAAAGCTAGAGTGCTTGGAGTTTAGAATGAGGAATACTATTAGGGAAAAAGAAGGACATTAATGTGAATAAAGGGTCAGTTAACAGAACAAAACTATGCTAAGTAAGTCGAATCTAGTAACAGAAATTTGACATATATGATGCAAAAATGTAAATAATCTATGGTGATAAAAATTAAATAAAAGTAATGTTTGCACATGTAGGTGGGTATTGACTGGAAAATGCATGAGGAATATTTCTACACAAATGGGAATATTCTGTATTTAATTTGGGAGGTTTGTATAAAATTATCAAAATGTATTATACTGTACATTTAAGATTTATCTATTTTACCACATGTAAATCTTACCTCGGTGGAAAAAAAAATGAAAGGAACTAATGCATGTCAGGCACAGTTGCACACAAGAGACAAGATTTCATTTATTATCTCTATGCATATTATGAGGTAGATATTATTTTTTTAATATGATGGAACTTATTTTAAGAGAGATTAAATGATTCATTCAAGGTCACAGAATTAGTTAGTGGCAGAATCAATATTCAAACGCAGTTTGGTATTCATTCCACTGTACCATACTCTAATTAAAAGACCTTACATAACATAAGCATTACAATGTCTCTTATAAAATCATAGGTGTTTAATTTTGAGTTATGCTTTTCTATTTTTTGTTCTTCATTAGTGATCATTTTGCTGTAAATCACCCAGTTGCTACATGCTCAAAAGTTTGAGTCTTCAGCAAGGTCACAGCCAAGAGGATCTTTCTTTGTTAGGCGTAGAAAATTTAAGATAGTGAGTGGTCACTGGTATGCAGAACATTTCAAGAATTACTAACGAGTCCTACCAAATATCATGCTAATTTAACAGAAATTAATCATAGGAGCAAGATAAGCCTTACACAGGCAATACATTCCAACATTACTTTTACACCAATATGTTGACAAAATTGTCCTCTTGTGAAGGCTCAGGGTATTTTTTTCTTCCTTTTTTTTTCTGTATTTCTTTTTGTTTTAAATGACAAAAATTCCTTTTTTCAAAGGACAATATATTTTTAAATGTGATTTATAATTATAATGTAAACTGAGTGAATTGAAATTCTTGCCTTGTTTGAGATTCACCTTTTTCCTGGGAGTCAACTAAAAATTAATTGGTATGATTAAGCCTTATTTCTGAATACTAACACTCCCAGAGGGAACTTTCTACAGCCTTGAATAGTAAGCATTGGTAGTCCTGGATTTAGCAAATTTAAAAAATGTAATAAAATACACAGCAGTTAAATTATACAGAACTATCCTTATTGACTCAGAAAGTTCTTGAGAATCTTCTAGTGTGTCAGGGTCAATCAGCATTGTGAACATTGTAATTATCATTGTCTATCATAGACTAATAAACTAGTCATTTGACCTTTAAATTGGTTTGAATTCTATACAAAGAAAGTCTATTATGTTTATAGGAGCCTTACATTTGAATTCAACTGATAATATTCTTGCTTTGCATTTATTATCACTTTGTATTTAGCTTACCTTATAGTGTTTTAATTTATATTTTCTGAATTTGTTACATTATTTTTTTACCTCTATCCCTAATTTAGTATTCATTCAATCACTTACTCATTTACTCTCAGATGATGCCATTATTTTATTTGAAACAAACATAAAAATTGGAGATCTCCCTCTTCAGGCCAAACACCAAATCAGTCATGAGCCAGTAAGTGCCCATATATTCTATCTGTACTCCAAATGCAATGAGCAACCACCCCCAGGTATGACTGGGATCCTAAGAGTAAGTTCAAGGACACTGCTCCTAAAATTTTGAGATTCCTACTTTATCATTGCTTTGCCTTCACATCTGGATCATAGCTTGAAGATAAATCATGCTTTACATTGCTCATTTTATTTAGTTTTTTAAAGTATTTTTTAAATGTTTATTTTTGAGAGAGAGAGAGAGAGAGAGTGAGAGTGAGTGGGGGAGGGGCAGAGAGAGATGGGGACAGAGGATTTTAAGCAGGCTCTGCACTGACAGCAGAGAGCTGGGGCAGGGTGGGGTGGAAGGGGGGCGGCGTTGACCTCACAAACCATGAGATCATGACCTAAGCTGAAACCAAGAGTCATACACTCAACTGACTGAGCCACCCAGGTGCTCCTGCATCTTCCATTTTAAAACCGATACTCTCCCTTGATCTCATATCTTTCTACAGATACTGTCCTTTCTTTCTCATGTCACTGTTATGAACTGAATGTTTGTGCCTCCTGTACCCCAAAATTCATATGCTGAAATCTAGTCTTCCCAAATAAAATCTTCAAAAGAGTTTTTAATACTCATTGTTTCTACTTCCTGTTCTTCACTTCTCTCTTGAACTCTCTCCAGTCATTACTTGCCACTACTTGTTCCCAGAACACGGGGGTTGTCAAGGTGACCAATAACCTTCTCCATATTAAGTCCCACAGTAGAACCTCAGTGTTCATTTTACCAGGCCTCTTAACACCACTTGGTAAGTTCATCACTCATTCCTTTTAAAATATTTCCTCATTTGTCTGGAAGACCAGTCTTTCACAGTTCTCCTCCCTTGTTTCTTCTCTTCTGTGTTGTGCTCAGCTGTATCTGTGTGACGTAGGTACTCAGTAAATACTTTTTGAATGAATGCATACATGAATACTTCTGTTTTAAAGGCACTCCTTCTCTTCAGCCAAAAGTAATCATAAGGTAGATCCAAATATGAGCATTAAATAATGAATGCCAATTATTTGTCTCTTCTAACAACATAATGTGAAATGTTCCTATAAAAATCCTAAATGTCATACAGGGGCGCCTGGGTGGCGCAGTCGGTTAAGCGTCCGACTTCAGCCAGGTCACGATCTCACGGTCCGTGAGTTCGAGCCCCGCGTCGGGCTCTGGGCTGATGGCTCGGAGCCTGGAGCCTGTTTCCGATTCTGTGTCTCCCTCTCTCTCTGCCCCTCCCCCGTTCATGCTCTGTCTCTCTCTGTCCCAAAAATAAATAAACGTTGAAAAAAAAATTTAAAAAAAAAAAAAAATCCTAAATGTCATACAATTTTTTGTATGTTAAATCAAAATATTTCTAACACTTTAATTTTAGTATTGTCTTTCTGATCAGAGTATCAGCATTGCTTAGTATTTGTATAGTGTTAATTTTAATGTATTCATCTACATTGTGTCCATAGATATCACAAATATATATTTATCTCCACATATAAGATTTTCTGAGTGAATCACGTTTGTCAATAGCTTCTCAAATTAAATGATGAGGATAGAAACTTTCTGTCTTAAGATAACTTCAAAAATTAAATTTTCTATTTAAAAATAATAACAACAAATGAAAATAAAACTGTGCTTAGTGTCCAAGAATTATTAATTTATTTAACCTGATCCCTAAGGTCACAGCAGGGTCTCTCTAAAAACAAGTAAAACAGAAAAAAATATGACATTACTACATAATTTGGCACGCATATTTATATTTTTCTTGGTTAGAAATAGTTCACTATAACTGAGGAGATTATTCTAACAAATGGAGGTATTACCATCTCAGAGTCATGAGATGAAAAGGAGGTATCCTTATTTTATTTTCTAAGAACAGACATACTTGAAGTACGCTCAAGTAGTATAATTATATTAGCTAGGACTGGTTCACTGTTTTACCTAGCAAACTTGAATCTCTTTTAGATGGAAAAAAAATTATCATATAATGATTATCAGACAGATGTAGTTTAATAAATATTTGAGAATAAAAGCACTGCACAATTTTAATGGATCTCTAATTGTAATTCCCAAGTATCTTTCCTTCCTCAACTAATTGGGTAATGACATTGCTAGAATTAATCCAAGGTCATCAGCTTGCACACAGTACAGATGGTTTCTCCACTTTACGGGTATATAGGGGATTCGAGATTACTGTTGCCTGCTGCTTTTCAAACTAATTTTTATTCTTAAAAATTCACATTTTCACTGCAGCTGAACAGCTAAGCCATATGTTGCTTTGTGAATACTTTAAAATATCTGGTGCATGTAATTATTACACTAAAACTAGCATGCATTAATACTTTTCAATTTTGTTGCGAGGAAAGGACAGTTACAGTACTATGCCTTGTGTGTTTTTTATTTTTCAGTTTTTGTTTTGTTTTGTTTTCCTCTAAGCACCAAGCTTTAGTTTAAATTATGGTCCTAGTGAGAATTTTGACCTAAAATACATTGGTTGGTTGATCTGTCTCCTCGTATGCAATCTATCCCAGCATAGTTCTGAACTTACCTAATGCTATTTGAGATACTATGTTAATCCATCCAGCTGCAAGAAAGTTTGGCTTTGAATTATCTTTCCAACTTCCCCTCTGGTAACCATGGTAAAAGGAATGACGTATGTCTGTGCTTTTGTCAGAATTCTGATATGCCATTGATATGTTTGACAATTGGGGAATTTGAGAAACCTAATTTTTATGTAGTGCTAGGAGCGAAATATCTTAAAAATAGTTTTAGCAATAATACTTATTACTTGTTAATATTTAGCAGTCATCAAAGTATTTACGTATGAAATATCTTCTTTATACAAAACAAAACTGGGGAATCAAAAGGCAGATTTATCATTTTACATATGAAAAAATTCAAACAATGATCTTGAATGACTTACTTATGGTCATACAGCCAGTAAGTGACAAAACAAGGTTAGGACTTGCTGCTACATTGGTTGGTCTTCCTAGAGCCTATTTCGCCCCAGTGGGTTATCCCAGTGTCCTGTTTTTGGTTTGTTTGTTTTTTCATTTTCATTTTTCCCCATTTCCAGGTTAGTAAATAGCTATTCAAAGGCAGTAGGCGATGATGAGGGGGCTTGGGCCAAGCTGAGGGCAAAGTACAGGCTAAGTGTAACCCCTCTCCTGCCCCCACAAAGTGGGATACGTGTAATATTACTCAAACACTCCTGGCTGCCCAAGAACAAAGGAAAGGGGTTTAAGTGCTTGCCATGCTGATATGGAAAATTAAGGCAAATGAAAAATTAAATTCCCTTATTGCCTACAGCCCTTGAAACAGGCAGAGTGACCTGGCTCTAGATGCTCAGCTGCCAGGATGATGACACTTTGCTAGGGACAAAAGGGAATCTTGGCATAACATTATCCTGACCTCTCCCTGCTCTAAGGATCCTGTGAGTCTACTTTAACATATAAAAATTCCTTTGGACACTTCCTTAGCTCAACTCCCCCAAGATATATGCTGGCAATCATACTCCAAGTTTATGGCCCCCTGATATACATCTGAAGGGTCTCATGACTGAGGTTTTACTAACCGGTAATAAATGGCATTTTCCTAACAGCAGCCAGCTCCTCAAGGTCCTGGAAACCTTGCTTCCAAAGTACCTTAGAGACTTATGTTGTCCCTAACCCCTCCCAACCTGAGGGTATATAATCAGTTACCTTACGAGTCACAGCTCCAATGCATCTCTTTCTGCCCATGAGTCCTGTTCCCGTGCTTTAATAAAATAACCTTTTTGCATCAAAGACATCTTTAGGAATTCTTTCTTGGCTGTCACTTCCAGGTCACCCCACCATCACCCCAAACCCCCATCAGGCAAGATAAACCTTTTCTCCAGAAAAACAGAACCACTAAGTTACATATATATGAAGAAATTATTATAGGGAATTATTGGCTTGTGATTATAAATGCAGGCAAGTCCCAAGTCCTAGAAGGTGGATCAGCAAGCTGGACATCCTGGAGACCCAATTGTTTAGTTTCAGTCTGAGTCCAAAGCATGAGAACCAGGAGAGCTGATTATATAGTTTCTGCCCAAAGGCCACCAGACTTGAGATCCAGAAAGAACCTATGTTTCAGTTTGGGTCTGCAGATGGCTAAAAGCCAAGGTTCCAGTTTAAAGTCAGGCATGAGAAATTCTCTTTCTTGGAGAAAGATAATTCTTTTTGTTCTATTCAGCACTCCAACTGATTGGGTGAGGCCCACCTACATTAGGGAAGGCAAGTTGCTTTACTCAGTCGGCTGATTTAAATGTTAACCTCATCTACAAACACCCTGATAGAAACACACAGAATAATGTTCCACCAAATGTCTGGGTAGTCTATGGCCCAGTCAACTTGATACATAAAAGCAACCGTCACAAAGTGAAGTAGGTTCCTGCTATAATTATACTCTCTCCCAGACACTTTCCTAATTCATATAAGCTTTCTCAAAATTAATCTCCATAAGTCATTTTGTAAGTAAATAGAATAAATCTTCACATAACAAAAAATGTACGCACACACACACACACACACACCCAACAGACATCAACATAGTGAAGCAAAAAACATAAATCTAAAAGTTTATTTCAGAAGTATCTATAAAGTATCTGAAAAGTATCACAGAAATAGCTGATCCTCCTCAATCCATGTGGAATACATCATAGGACTTGAGCGGAAACAAAGTGTGACCTGAATTAGACCCTGAAAGATAGGCTATAATCAGTTAAATTAAGTAGACAAAGAAAGCATAGGAAATAGTCTGAGTAATGTGAAAAGGAACAAATTTGGTTAACTTTTGAAGAATTTGCTGGAGACTACCAATGGTCAAATAAGAGAGATGAATTAGCAGGGTTATGAATATTATCAAACTCCTCAAATAGGCAGGATTTTATCCAGAAAAAATATGGTATCAACTGATGATTTTGAGCCAAAAGGTAATATGATGAAAGTAGTTGAGTTTCTGAAAACTTTCCTTGAAGTGATGAATGAAATGGATTCAAAATAAAGGCGTAGAGATAAAAAGGAAAAGAAATGAAAACTCCTAATTCTTGGCACAAATTTAAGAATGTATATACCAGGGTAGCTGTGGAAGGATAAGAAAGAAAGTAAACATTAGTAAGTAAAACTAAAAATAAATGTTTGAATACGTAATTAAGGAAAATTGATAAATCAAGATTCTAAGACAATATAGATTAGGGAGCGAATGATGGTATTGCTAACTGACATTGAGAACCAGGGACTGAGGCTTTGGCAGCACTATCATTTAAGGATATAGGAGAACAAACAGCAAACAATGAAGGGAGAAAAAAAATCATAAGAAATAGAGGATCAAGTTGTAAATCTTACCTGGAGATCTAAAGAGAAGAACGTGTCAAAAAGAGCAAATGTTCAAGGAAAAAAATATATAGTTACACACACATAGAAAACAAGGTGGTCTGGGGTTCCAAAAGGGAAATGATTGGTGGAACTGTTTATAGCCCTTCTACCTGATGAACATTCTGTACACTAATCAATTGCAGAGGAAAACACTGTCGCTAAGTTCTAATTGCTAACTTTCACTACTTAATCTCTCTGTGGAGATAAGAATTAGTTATGGAGTGTTTATATAGATGACAGTCATCTTGTTTGCCACAAACTCATTTGCATGGAAAAGCACACATCACTTAGACCCCTGTCAAAATAATTAGCTAAGCTTGAGATAAGGCCTTTTAGATTTTAGAATGTTCCAAGCATTAAGTCTTTTTTTTTTAATGAAACCAAATCAACACATTTTACAAAAATAGTAAGCATTGTATGTAATTCTACACTTCTTCATCATGTTACTTTTTCTTTGTTTTTTCTTATCTATTTAATAAGGTATCTAATTTGGTAAAATCAAACATTAGCAGCTGGTAATCACTGAGATAATGAGAAATGGAACTCTTCTCACTGGTATCCCTCTCATTCTATGTTAGGCATTATGAAATTGAAATAAAATCCATTCCAATTAAAAGAGCTCTGTTCTCTTACTCTAGAGCTTGAAAAACAGTAGTACTGAATTCAGGTCAATCATAATTTAATCACTATGCATCCATCATCTAACACCAGGTTCACAAGAATATATTCTTTTCTCTTCCTCCATGGAGTAAAAGCCCAAGGCTGAAGTACGCTTGAAAGCAGTTTATTACTAAGGGCATTTTCTACTTGGCTTCTCCTCATGATCCTGGAAAAGGACACACAGAATCAGGGCTTATATTTCTGGGAGATGTGATGTGATTTGTTGATTCCTGCAATTAGTCTGTTTGAGAAATATTTAGTCTGATTTTTCTGTGAATTTACTGGCCTCTATTGAAATTCTGAAAAACGTGAAGTTGATATTAATTCCTTTCATTAGGTACCATTTTGATGAACACATTTAATGGAAAAAATAATCATTTTGGGGAAATTACCTCCCCCAACTTCCATGTCTTCAGGCTATTTTAAAAGTTGAACAAACTTTTTCAGTATTTATTTTCCCAAGTTCTATGGATATGAAGATGACTGAGAAGCAATTCCTGTCCTTAAATGTGCTCCACAGAGGCTAAAGCATTTACAGTTAATTAAAAGTAAAGAAAAAAAAAAAAAAAACTATTTGAAGTTCACTTTACACACAAGTTGCTTGCCTTTCTTACTTACTTTGCATAGGCAAAAACAGTCCTGAGCACACAGGTATCACATTCTTCTAATTCAAGGTGTCCTAACTTTGTCACTATTGACATTTTAAGCTAGATAATCCCTTGTTGTGGGGCTGCCCTGTGCATTGTGGGATATTTAGCGGCGTCCTCAGTCTCTGCTCACTAGATGTTAGCTGTGCATCCCAAGGCATGACAATGAATAGTGTGTCGAGACATTGCCATGTTGTCCCCACTTGAGGACCAGTGCTCTACTTGTGGAGAAGGATACCAACACTTTTTAAAGGGTAATTAGAGGAAAGAGAGTCCACACAGGGGACTCAAACAGAGAAGGCAAGAAATAGAATGAGAGAGGATGCACAGTTAAGCATCCAATTCTTGGTTTCTGCTCAGGTCATGATCTCATGGTTGGTGGGTTTGAGCCCCCCCCCCCCCCCCCGCCTCAGGCTTCACACACTGACAGCATGCTTAGAATTCTCTCTCTCTCTCTCCCTTTCTCTGTGCCCCTCCCCCTTGTGTTCTCTCTCTTTCTCTATCTCAATAAATAAACAAACTTTAAAAAAAGAAAGAAACAGAAGGAGAGAGAGAAGAAAGTCTGAGAAGCCAAGAAAGGGAAGGACTTCAAGAAGGAACCAGGTCACTGGTGTTACATGCTGTGTCCAGTAATAAAGATGAAGTCCAAGAATACAGTTTCCACAGAGCATTTCAGGAGTGATTTCCATATATTGACCTTTACTGCACAGTATCCATTTCTATCCCAGCTGTTGTTAAGTGGTTCTGTGTATCTGTGTCACCTAGATATCTCTACTTCCAGAGATTCAAATATATATGTATATATACATATATGCATATACATAATTTATTATATAATTTAAATATTATATAGATAATTGTATAATATATAAGTTATTCCCTATGTTATTTTCTCCTTGTTTTTAGCAGTGTGGGATAGTATAAAGAATACTGAAGTCAACTGTTCTGGTCAGAGTTCCTAGTTCCCAATTTGACACTAAATAAATATGTTTACTGAGCAAAGGCCCTTAAACTCTCAGTCTCAGTTTAATCACCTGTAAAATTAGATTGGACAGTCTCTCCAACACTAATCTTCTACAAACAATCTGATAAAAGAGCCACAGTACACAGATCCCTGATGGCAATATTAGCTGATCCATTCTAATCAGATACAAATATTATGAAAATAGAGAAGCAAACTACATATTACAGAGCAGATCATACTCTATAATGTGATGCAACATGCACACAATAACTGTATAATACTTCAAATTATGTTTCAGACACAGCTGAAAAAAAACAAATAAAATAGTATACAATATGCTCTATGACCAAATAGAAAAAAAAATTATCATAGCAACATTCTGAGTGATTGTACATTTCCATATTCTAAAAAATGGAGCCTCACATATTTGCTTATATTATGGATTTTTCTCCCTGCACGTGGGATCACTCCACACAGCTAGTTTGGAATTTTGCTTTCAATGTACACTTACTGTAGTTACTTTATTATTGCAGAAGTTGTCACTTTTTTTTAGTGTTTATTTTTGAGAGAGAGAGAGAGAGAGCACAAAATGCGGAGGTGTCTAGAGAAGAGAATAGAGGACCCGAAGCAGTCTCTGCGGTTATAGCAGCAAGCCCGATGTGGGGCTTAAACTCACAAACTGTGAGATCATGACTTGAGCCAAAGGCGATGCTCAACCGACTAAGCCACCCACAGGCCCCTAAGCACTAATAACACAACTGCTGAAAACAGTCAAGAAGCGGGAAGTTGCTGTGCCTCCCACTGACAATACCCCTGTCTCACAGACACAGTGGGGAGGCATATTCGTGACCAAAGCTGCAGTGGGTGAGTTTGTACATGTGAATGAGCATCCGTCACAACTAAGCTTCAGTCTGGACACAGGGGAATGGATGTAGGAATGCCTGTGTCAGACATCTGCACACTTTCAAACTTGGTTTCAAACAGCCAAGGACCTCAGGAAGAAGGCTTCTGCTTCACTGTCACCTTCCAGGACTCACACAAATGCATCTTATTAATGGAACCTCATTCAGATCCCATAAAAGGCACCAATTAGCTTTTAAACATCCCCCCAAAGAAGGAGAACAGAATGGAATTTAAGAGAATCTAAAGAATACTCCATGATATATTTCTGAAGTTTCCTCTACGAATGGGGTGAAAAGAGCAAAGGTAATCTTTTTGAGTTAGTAATCTTTGTTTTTGCTTATGATGTCACATCAGCAAAGAGTTTGGGCTGTCTTAAATGATTACGAGATTACGAGATCAACCAATAATTACATGGTTGATGTAATTATTAAGTAATTAATCATAAAAATAGTTGGTGTGAACTGAAGAAGGATAATTAAATGTTCAAACTCCAGATTAAGATTACTGAACTAAAACCATAGCTGCACCATGTAGCTAATTATGGAACTGTGCACAAGTTATTTAAATTTCCTGTTCCTCAGAGATCTCCCCAACATAAAGTGAGAGTAATAACATTGCCCACTTCATGTTATTATGAGGATTAAATGAGAAAATCTGTGGAAGGCATCTAACTCAATAAGTGACTTGGTATAGGCAACCTAATAACAATGATAATTAAGTTAAACTCTTTGCATTTATCATATTTATCAACGCCATCCTGAAATAATTTTTGATATTATTATAATACCTGTCCATTCGTATATATCTAATCTGTTTAAGGAAATGCTATGTATCAAATACTATGTGTTATATGTGAATGTGTGTATATTTTTTCTTAGAATATCTTGTGGTTGGAATGAAAATCCCTTTGGAAACTTCCACTTGAATTTACCTCCCCCAACTCCCAGTATAAAATCAGTTTCTCCTCATGGTCCTGGGGCAGCTCTTCCTGCCCACGTGTCCTGTGCCTGTCCTTTAATAAAATCACCTTGGGGCGCCTGGGTGGCGCAGTCGGTTAAGCGTCCGACTTCAGCCAGGTCACGATCTCGCGGTCCGTGAGTTCTAGTCCCGCGTCGGGCTCTGGGCTGATGGCTCAGAGCCTGGAGCCTGTTTCCAATTCTGTGTCTCCCTCTCTCTCTGCCCCTCCCCCGTTCATGCTCTGTCTCTCTCTGTCCCAAAAATAAATAAACGTTGAAAAAAAAAAAATTTAAAAAAAAAAAAAAAAATCACCTTATGTAACAACAACAACGAAAAAAAAAAAAAGAAAAAAAGAAAAAAAAGAAATGATGGTGGCCATCTCTACAGTCATTTATATAGCTTCATTCTTTGATACTTTATTTGAACTTCTTTTTTGTTTTGTTTTTTTACTTTGTACAATTTATTTTTTATAATTTAACCAAGTTGGTTAGCACATGGTGCAATAATGATTTCAGGAGTAGATTCCTTAAGCCCCTTACCCATTTATCCATCCCCCTGCTCACAACCCCTCCTCCAGCAACCCTCTGTTTGTTCTCTATATTTAAGAGTCTCTTATGGTTTGTCCCCCTCCATGTTTTTATATTATTTTTGCTTCCCTTCCCTTATGTTCATCTGTTTTGTATCTTAAAGTCCTCATATAAGTGAAGTCATATGATATTTGTCTTTCTCTAATTTTGCTTAGCATAATACCCTCTAGGTCCATCCACATAGTTGTGAATGGCAAGATTGATTGCTGAGTAATACTCCATTGTATATATATATATATACCACTTCTTTATCCATTCATCCATCGATGGACATTTGGGTTCTTTCCATACTTTGGCTATTGTTGATAGCGCTGCTATGAACATTGGGGTGCATGTGTCCCTTTGAAACAGCACACCTGTATCCCTTGGATAAATACCTAGTAGTGCAATTGCTGGGTCATAGGGTAGTTCTATTTTTAATTTTTTGAAGAACCTCCATACTCTTTTGCAGAGTGGCTACACCAGTTTACATTCCCACCAGCAGTGCAAAAGAGATGCTGTTTCTCTGCATCCTTGCCAACATCTGTTGTTGCCCGAGTTGTTAATGTTAGCCATTCTGACAGGTGTAAGGTGGTATCTCATTGTGGTTTTGATTTGTATTTCCCAGATGATGAGTGATATTGAGCATTTTTTCATGTGTCTGTTGGCCATCTGGATGTCTTCTTTGGAGAAGTGTCCATTCATGTCTTTTGCCTATTTCTTCACTGGATTATTTGTTTTTTGGGTGGTGAGTTTGGTAAGTTCTCTGTAGATTTTGGATATTAACCCTTTATTTGATATGTCATCTGCAAATATTTTCTCCCATTCCATCGGTTGCCTTTTAGTTTTGCTGATTGTTTCCTTTGCTGTGCAAAACCTTTTTATTTTGATGAGGTCCCAATAGTTCATTTTTGCTTTTGTTTCCCTTGCCTCTGAAGATGTGTTGAGTAAGAAGTTGCTGTGGCCAAGGTCAAAGAGGTTTTTGTCTGCTTTCTCCTCAAGGATTTTGATGGCTTCCTGTCTTACGTTTGGGTCTTTCATCCATTTTGAGTTTATTTTTGTGTATGGTGTAAGAACATGGACTTTATTTGAATCTCTAAAATATTATTTAAACTATTTAATGACTGCCTAAGAGGGGTAATATTCCCCAGATTACTCATCCCTAATATGATTATGACATAATGGCAAGTTCCTAGGATGGTTTTAACAATGTAGTAGGTTCTAAATAAAAATGTTTCCCTTAATTTACACAGCTTCACAAGGGCTTAGACAATGCTGTCCTCACTTCAGAATTAAAAACAGGCAGTGGGGCGCCTGGGTGGCTCTGTCAGTTGAGTGTCCAATTCTTAATTTCGGCACAGGTCGTGATCTAACAGTTCTTGAGACTGAGCCCTGTGTTGGGCTCTGCACTAACTGTGCAGAGCCTATTTGGGATTCTCTCTCTCCTCCCTTCCCCTGCTCATGCTCTAGCTCTCAAAATAAATAAATAAACATTAAAATAAAGAAATAAATAAAACAGTCAATGAATGATGTGATATGATAGAAACAGCATGAGTTTGAAAACAGACTTTTTGATTGATTTCAAAATGCCTACAATTCCCTCTCTTCCCTATACGCATAATCCTTTGCAATGTGACTATGTCTCTTCTCCTTTCAAGAGGTGGAGAAACGTTCTTCATTTGGGTTGGGTCATATGACTTGTTTTACTCAATGGGACATTAGAGAATGTAATGTAGAGTCTTAAAAGGTATTTGAGTACTTGAAGTTTGCCACCACTTATATTGAAAACCCTCCACTATCTGAACAAGCTAGGAAAAGCTTCCTAAATGATGAAAAAAATATATGGTGTAAGGTCCCAAGTCTTCCTTCCCAGGCACTCTGTCTGTTCCAACTATGAGAGTGAGGCCTAGATTATTCAGTCTCTTCCTAACCAAACTGATCTATACTGGAATAACTGCATGGACAAAACAGAGAATTATGAGAAAAAATTAAGATGTATTATTTTTAGTCATGTACTTTGGCATTCATTTGCTGAACAGAAAAAAATTTAACCGAAAGGGCTATTATAGTTTTACCATTTAATAAAGGTGTTTCAAGTTGGACAGGTTATTTTTCCCCTTGAAACTCAATTACCTTACTTGAAAGTGAGATAATAACTTCTGTCTATATGTGGTTGTGGTGAGAATCAAAAGAGATAACACATTTGAAACACTTAGCACAATGGCTAGTACATGTTAGGGACTCAGTCACATTCCTTGACTTTCCTGTCCTCGCCCGACAGTTTCATTCATTGAGTCTATTTGCAGCCACAATGTATATTTGTGTAGCCTAAGGAAACACTGGGAACTACAGTCCATGCTCCATTTCCCAAACTATGTACACAGATTAAGGGTCTTCTCTGCCTAAAAAAAGTGGTACTTTTCCGTAGTTCACATAGAGGTAATACAGGCCTAACTACAGTCTGGATTGTATGCTTAACCAATTTCGGTTGAACTAAATTGAATTAAATTATTCAATATACAAATGTTAAGTTTTAAAAAATAAATTAGCAAGAGTTATCTTGGCAGATTTCAGTCTTAAAAAATAGAGTCATTCAAAACCCATCTTCTTCCTTCTTTGATCTCTGGTTAATTTTACATCTATTTCATTTCAGTCCTCATATACATGGCTACATTCTGGGAATTATCATCACTTGTCATTTTTCAGCCTCAGAAAACTTAAAATATAATACATAGTACTTTGATTATAACTGTAATCTTCTGCTATTTTGACTTCCCTAATTGTACTACATTTGGACTTCATCTCTTTTGATTCCACCATTTTCTCCAACAGCCTCCTGCAACACTCATTTTTCTACCCAGCCCAGATTGTATTGTAAATTATCTAAACTACTTGCTCATAAATACCCTCAATTCCCTTCCTTTTACCTCATCTGCATTACAAAGAAAGCTCTAATGCTGGATGAAGACCAAGGCTCCTTTTTGGCTCTTACACCTTTGTTGCCAAGCTATGCTACAGAAAAGAAAACAGCATAAACATACCGATGTTTTACACATTAATATTCTCCAGTCAGAGCTGGACTTTAAGCACTGCTCGGAAATCCTTGTCCATTTTCCTCTGCCTTTCCTTGAAGTAACTCTTTCAAATCTTCATCACAATTCTCAATCCCTAACTCATACCCACTCATCCATTTATTCACTCATTCATTCAAAAGTCTACATCAAGTTCCCAGCATGAAATACACATTTGATAGGACTTGGAGGTAAAACAGTGCCCAAAATAGGAATGATCTCTGTTGTCAAGAAAGTTGTATTTTAGTCAGGAAATGAGAGAATAAACCAATAGACAAAATAATTATAGTTTTTGGTTTATGGAAGACATAAATAGAAAGGATACTTTGAGAATTAAAATTTGGGTGGTGAAGGAGATAGGTTAGAGTAGAAGCTTACGGAAGACTTATTTGCATTAGAATTTCAAAGGTAAGACTATGAAGAGAAGACTCAAGAAGGGCTATAAGAAGATGTCCAGACAAATAGCACATTATGGGCAAAACCTTTGAGTTTGTAAAAATACAGTTTTTTAGAATCTGTTGGAAATTCAGTGTATCCAGATCTTGGAAAAACTCATGTACAGAGTTTAATCATGACATAGGAAGTAATGCAAATGATTCATAGATCAGGCAAAAGGAAGGAAGGAAGGAAGGAAGGAAGGAAGGAAGGAAGGAAGTGGGGAGGAAGGAGGGAGGGAGAGGGCAAGGGCAAGAGAGAAGGAAAGAGAAAAAAAGCAACTTAAAACACACTCCAGCAAATTAAAGCAATAGCACTACAGAAAGCACACCACACAAAAAGGTGCTAAGCCCAAACTACACTGCAGGATTATGCCAGTGAAGAAGTTCTGTCACTGCTTCTGCTTCTGGGATCAGAAACCTCTTTTGGCATCAGTGATCCTGGGCATGGGTGCCTGATTCTCTCTCATCACTGGCCCTAAAAGCCTGCACTGCCATCCTAAACTGAACATGAACTCTGTGCAACACCTGTTTCTTCATGATGATCTCTTTCGAATTAAAGTTCGCTGTAGACGCACTTAGTTAGCTTGGCACATGCTAGTTTACAATGTATGCCTCTGCTGCAAAGCAGTGTATGAAAGTGAATACCTGGCTTCTACCTTGGTCTAGAGGAATTCAACTAGTGAGCAATTTTCCAAACATAAGAAATGTGCTTGGCAGTGAAGTGCCATGGTGCTTATGCTGTGAAACATAAAACCCTAAAATCTCGGAAACTTGTAATGAAAGTTCATTTCTTGCTTGCATTACATATATAGAGACTGTGAGTTCTCTGAGTCTTTATTCCATGTGTCTTCTCATTCTGGCACCCAGATTGAAGGAACAACCACTATACCAGTCATGCCTTTCTTGCGGGAGAGGCACATTCAAGAGGCAAGCTATTCCACAAAATCACATTTAACGCTTCAGTCTGCCAGATAGCATGGCTACTCATACTCATTTGACCAAATAAGTCTCATGACAAGTTGAAAACAAAAGTGGAATGAGGAAATATACTTCTCCAATGGCAGGGGTGAGGAGAGGAAGGGAGCAGGGGTAAATATTTGTGAATAGTAATCTATTAACACACTCTGATCTCTTAGACACAGCATTTATTTCCCTTCCTTGTGCACAAAAATACATCCCAAGAATGACATCCTAAATATCTTATCCAATCATGGCATCAGACTGTAAATCCATCATTTTATAATAATCTCTACTTTAAATGATGGCACTCCTCAGACTCACACATCCATCATAGAATGGTGGAATATCCACCAAAAAAAGCACTAGTGTTTGAAAAGAGAATAATGAGAGACAGGCCACAATCAATCTCTGGTCCATAGATATCTGAAATCCAGCTAGGTGAACACTTCAGATCCCTCTTGTTGGTAGTAGATCATGTTCCTTGATTAGTCTCTGGTTCTGTCCACTGGGAGGGATTCTGGATTCATTGTTCTCCATGGGTCTAAGCCTTGCCTTCCAGGGAGAGTTTTCTTTTGATTAGCCTCCTTAGCAACATGTGACGAGAATCTTCTGTCTTTTTCTTTCCAATAGAAAGGGGAAACCAAAAGTGCACTTTACATATTGAATAGCCACAAACTCTTTTAATACAGTCTAGCAGTGATTCCAAAAGCACAAATCTCTTAAAAATAGGGTTGGATTTTTTTTAACCTAGTTGATGCTCAATATTCTAATAACCAAACAATTATTTTTGAGACTTTTTTTCTGTTTAGGTTAATTGTAGGTATTTTCAGTATATCTGCCTTTCATTGGCTCATACTCTTAGCTTTATTCTGAACTATTTTATTCAACTAAAAATATTTATCAGATACTGTGTAATAACAAAGAAATTACACAAAATAATCTATTCAGAGAGTTTAATAAAGGATTAAACCATGCTTATGATTTTTCATGGGAATGTGCCTTACTGGCTATGCCCATGATTTGGTCTTTGACCTAAGGATGCATTTTAATGAGGCTCTGGGTATCAAAACATTTCTTAGGTTTATGTTTACTGTTTAGAAAAGATAACCCATTATATTTCCTAGCCCTATAAGTGTCAGATATTCAAAATCTAATTTCCTTTTTATCCTTTATTGAAAAGAAGCAGGGTGTTTTGATTTGTTTGATTTTTTTTCTGAGCTCATCTTTTGCTTTTACCCAATGCATTGTAGCATTTTATCCAATGCAACCGAATCCTCACATTAACATTTATTTTCCAAACCTTATATGTCAAAACCACAGTTTCATTAGACACACTGTCTTGCTTTCCCAATTATCATAGTTGATAGTTTTATTATTTTTTCCTCAGTGCAAATGAGTTAGCTTTTACCTAAGGAACATAGATGCACATTTTTGTATTAGTCAGTTTCTGATAGTCTATGTTGTATAACAAACCACTCCAAAATCTCAGTGCCCAACATTAGCATAAGTTTACTTCTCACTCCATTTATATGGATTGTGTGGGGTGGTTGTGCCTCCACTATAATCTGTGGGGCAGATTTGTATCTTCTACATTTGTCCTTTAATTCTATATGCCGTAGTGAAGGAACAGCAGCAAGCTAGGACATGACCTTTCTCATAGCACAGGGGAAAATCAAGAGAAACTAAGTCAAAGTATGTCATTTTATTTCAGCTCCTGCTCAGCTATGGCACATGACAGATAGGCTCACATAAAGTTAGCCACATAAGTCACTTGGCCAATAGATGAAAAGTTATAATCACCCATTGGGAGTTAGTCTAGGAGAAGGAAGAATAAATATTGAACAATACTACAACTTACAGAAGGAACATAAAAACAAATGTTAGGACCAAGTCCCCAGGGGCTATAATAGACTATAATAATTAGAGTTTAAATAAATGAAGAGTTAAAAAAGAGAAAGAATAAGCTTAGTGAAATAACAGGAATATCAGGGAAGTATGAAATCATGCAAACAATTAGAATTGTCAAAAGACAAAGAGCTAGAGGGCACCTGAATGGCTTAGTCAGTTGAGCGACCTAGTCTTGATTTCAGCTTTGGTCATGATCCCAGGGTTGGGGATCAATCCCTATGTCAGGCTCCACACTGAGTGTAGAGCCTGCTTAAGATTCTCTTTCTCCTCTGCTCATGCTTGCTCTCTCTCAGAATAAAATTAAATTAAATTAAATTAAATTAAATTAAATTAAATTAAAATACAATAAAAATAAAATAAAATAAAATAACATAAAATAGAATAAAACAAAATATAAAATAAAATAAAGTATAAAATAAAATAAAATAAAATATTTTTAAAAAGACAAACAGCTAGCTCTGTCAAGAACTACTAAAGCTGACTAAATATGAAGCCTGAAAGATGTCCATGAATTGAGGCAACATGAAGACCACTGGTGAGCTAGACACGAAAAATTTCAGTAGAGCAGAGGAGCCATGGCCAGGTCAGAAAGCTACTTAAGAAAATGGATACAAGATTTTGAAGTTTGAGAGACTGATAAATTACACCCTTCTCTTCCCTACCAAATTCAGAATAAAATTACAAATACACACAGGAGTAAGAGATATTGAGATCATAGCAACAAATCTATAACTAGTAAAGTTGAACTGGACATTACAACTGTACTTATGGCCAATGTATGGTTCCTTGTATTTCTTGTATTTCTCTTTTCTTACAAAGCTTGGGATATGTCCACAGGGAAGATTGGGTCTGCAGAACAGACTCCATTTATCCATCCATGGGCAAGGGGAAAAAAAATGGCTGCCTCAGGCACTTCAAAGCCTTCAGGTCAGTATATACAGAAATTGGCTTTCAGGAGTTTTTAAAAGATGCTGGGCCTCAATCCCAGATTTTCTACAGAGAGAGAATGAACATTAGAAGCATGCCTTCACCATCCAGGTATATGTGGCAGAGACTATTCGTTGTCTCTCACTATCGCATTTCCCTTCATAACTTCAGGACTGTACCTCCTTGCCACTCAATTTTATCAAGGCAAATGGATTCCTAGCTAGAAACCAAATTGCCCAGCCTTTCTTGCTCTTGCTATGGTGCAGATTAAGTGACAGATAAAGTAATAGAACAAATTCCAGGTCACATCCTTAAAAAGAAAATATTTTATCATCCATTTTCTTTTTCTCTGGGTCTGGGTTCTGAGAAATGGAAACAAATAGCACATCAAAGATGGAAACTATGCATACTGTTACAGTAACTTATGTTACACTATAATTAATATATAATTTAGAACTTAGTAATGTCATGCTGTCATAACAAAAATCTCAAATGAAGCACTGGCTTCTCAGGTGAGCTATGAGCCTCAAGCACATAAAAACCTTAGTTTTGAAAGCTAGCAACACTTACTACATCATGACGAAATATTTGGTCTATCAGCTTCAGTAGTATGGAAGGCAGACCGCAATCTTTCCAATGCTTTATGTGGTTCTGAAAGGTAAGTGTGCTGCACTTTGTATGACTTCACCCTTTGCTTTTAGCAAGATTCTGAATGAGATAAATGCAGACAGGGTAGAATTAGCCAGGTTGTAAGCAGAGATGGAATGGAACACATTTCTCCCAAAGGAGTTTTTTTGGGGTTTTTGTGTTTTGTTTTGTTTTTTTTGTCCTGTGGCTTGCAATTTGAATCGACTTTAAGTTTAGTGTCTGGGTACCTAACAATACTAGAAATGCTAGTTTTTTTTCTATATAACTTTACTCAAAGGATATAAAATTGTTTTCCATATCTATTTTATAATCCATCTCACCAAGATTTCTCAGCTAGATATAGTATATCATATTATGGTGTTTCTTTCCCAGTCAAGACTTTTTTTTTTCTATTATATAGCCTCATGTAACCTCAGTTAATCTGAGAAAGGAAGAATGGACTTAACAATGTAAATAAATAAAAGTGTTAATGAATAAAAACAAATGAGTACACAATGAACATGAAAATCTTCTAGAAGGCAAACCAAAAGTCAAGAAGGACAATGAACAAATCAGACAAGAACCAAGGTCTAACTAAGGAAGTTTTTCCACCACTAGCTGAGGAAGTCTTTATGATTTCTGTCTAGCTGGAATTCATCATTATTATATACTAATGACCATTTGCTATATGTTCTTCCCAATTCCAGATGGCCAAAAGAGTGCTTTGATTGTCAATACGCTATTCACATTATACTGTGTATTAGGGATGTGTGTGTGTGTTGTGTGTGTGTGTGTGTGTGTGTGCATGTACATGTATGTGTGTATATGGTAGGACTAGAGAGTGATGGAGTGATAGAGATTAATTTATCTATTAATACATATGCCACTGGACTTTGAATAGTAACATCCTGACTCTATGGAGAGCATGCATATCACCCAGAGATGGTGGACTTTGCACAGAATAGAACCTCATGTTACCGTTTTGGAAAGACGTGTGAGAGAAATGATATGCAATAATACTTGAGTGGCCAGAGAAGAAGAAACTGCTCATCACTCCTTAGCATCCATTCATCCATTTGTTAACGACCTTCTTCTGCCTTTGATTCTGAACCATGACAGCACAAATATAAAGCACATTTCTCAGTTTCCCTTGTCACTAAGTGGTCACAGCCTCAATTAAATTGAGAAGAAAAGAGATCTATGCAGCACCCAAGTACATTTTGAAAAAGAAAGCTTATTGCCCTCTATTTCATTTCCTCTTTCCTCGTTTATGCTTGTTGAGAAATGGTGACAATTAGAACAGCCACTTTAAATCAAGAGATAGAAGTCAGGTGTTGAAGATAATAACTGCCTGCTCATCCAGCATGCCTAATAGCCTTAAAACTTCTCTCAACCTCTGGGCCCAAAAATGACAGAGAAATAAACTTCTGGCAGATCCAATGAAACTGCATCCTTTTTTATTTGTTTTGTTGTTGTTGTTGTTGTTTTTACAGGAACTTAACTCATACCCTAATTCAGTAAGTATCCATGCAAGTTTCATTATTTTCCCCAACATCACAATTCACACAGATCATTCATCGTATGTAGCAGATTGAGTGAGAAGGACCAGAAGTATAATAAAACTTATCCTTACAATATAGTTGTCCTCTAAGTATGAAGTAGGGATTTTGTTCTTCCTTAAATTAGGAGAGGAAGCAGATACTAGTTATTTAAGCATACTACCAAGAGTTTATGAAAGGAAGAGAAATGAAGAAATGAGGCATATTTGAAATTATTAGAAGGCACGGTTAAAAGAAGATCGACCGGAGCGTATTTGTAATACTATTATGATAGGGATTCAGATAGGTAACACTTTGGAACAGGAGGTAAAAGTATAAAAAACTAAAGATTTTGTTATTCCTTCCTAGATACACTAATTCACATTTGTTGAGGAGAGTCAACCAAGGTACAGAAAAAAAAAAATTTTAAGAATACAAAGGATGGCTCTACACTGAGAGAGGAAAAAAAAAATTAATTAAATTCTGCTGACTTCAGAGATCCTGAGTTTCAAAACTGAAATTTAGGTTTTACTGACATAGGAAGTTGTTGCTAATAGGCAGAATCTGGAAGGTGCCATTGAAATGATTGGCAAAGCTTAAAATAAGAAGGGATACAATCCAACTAATGTCAGGTTGAGTTTCAATCACCTTAGGGACACAACCAGTTTCTGGACAAGAACCAAGCTTCTATAACCAGAATAGCTACTCTTAATTTCCTGGGTTAGGTGAGTGAAACTTTCCTTGATTAGTAAATGCAGTTGCAGTACAAGTAAGAAAATAAAAAAGAATTAAATGAATGCATGATATTGATAATTTAAGTTGGAACTATGCGTAGACATAATGATAAGTTTGGAATCATTGAGATAATATTGCAAGTGTCGCACAACTTTGAAACTTTTAAGAGTACCTAGCATATTAAATTTTGGTTTGATAAATTGTGTGCCAAGTTTAAATGCAAGGAGTATTGAAAGTTTTATTTTACAAAAAGAAGGCAGTGTGTGATGGGAATGAATAGTTATGATCTAGCAGATAGATGGGATATGTCTTTACAGAAATAAGAAAGAATAGGATTGATTACACATGTGGAAGAATTGGGCTTTGAGGAAGTGAGACACTTTCACCCTTTTAGTAAAAACGAAGAAAATATGTTTGCATTTACAGGTTGGTTTATAAATTTGGTGATGGAAAGATGCTGAGTCCCCTTTGATGACTTCAATTTTCTTAGTGAAGTGTGAAGTGAAATCATTATTTTGGAAGGAAGAAGAAAGAGGGAGATGTGAATAAATTAAGAAGAGGAAAAATTACAGTCAGAAGATGAACAAGCAAATTTTCTAGGTAAAAAATAGTTGTGTATCTAGTAAGTATCAAATTACCAATTGCGTTTATGTCCATATACTTAAAATAAAGCTGTGTAACATTACCCAATGATGTTCTCTTATAGCATTCAGCAGCATGAGTACAATAAAAAATAAAAGAGACCCTCGTGTTGAACCAATGTGTATTTCCTACCAGGCACATGTGAGCGAAGCATAAGGGGCCTGGAGAGTTGAGAGTACTTTCCAGTAAATGATTTGAACATCATGCTATGGGGTAAGAACGGAAGCAAAGAATGGGAGGGGCTAATGGATGATGAGAAAATGACAGAACCAGTGGACTAGAGATCTTGTTGAGTTTGAAAAAATATATATTATATGAAATAATATATATTCATATATATATATACTATTATATTATGAAAAATATATTATATGAAATAGTATATATACTCATATGTTATATAAAATAGTAGATCTTGCTTTTCCTGGGAACATCCCATACCTCCTCTGTAATTCTCATCTTCTGGTGATTAATGTTATGCACATTTCTCTGGGAAGAGAGAGTTTACAAACTCCCCAATTATCACCACTGTATCTACCAGCTGGCCTGGCTCCATATATACATAGACACATATACAATATCCTATGAGTTCCCTCCTATTGCCCGGATAAACTATTCAAAATCCTACCCCAAGGCCAAACCCTGTACTTTTGCACTGACTGAAATCCCATGAACGATTTGCCGCTTTTCCCTTCTCTCTTGCAACACGAAGTCTTTCTTATTACCTAAGAACATAGCTATAAGTCAAAAACATGTTATTATTTCTTATATCAAAAAATAAACATTTTTAAAAATTTGACTTCATATCCCCTTCCAGATTCCTATCATTCTCAGTTTGTCTCTTCTTTTCTCTTGTACCCAATCCAATCATACTTTTATCCTGGCTAATTCACATTAACAGTAATTGCTATCTTCAATATCACTAATGACCTCCAGACCGCCAAAAACAATAGGAAATCCATAATCTTCTTTTTAGTCTATTAGCTGTAACATTTGCCCCTTTTGCTCATTCACTCATACCTGATTTTTTTTCTTCCCTTGACTTCTATGATACGTGTATATTTAGGTTGTACTTGCTTCCTCAGTGTTAAATTTTTCCTAGTCTCCTTTGCTGGTTTCTCTTATTCTTCTTAGTTTCTAAACATTATCACAACACGAAACATCATCTCAGACTCCTTTTTCCTTCATCTCTACTCACGTCCTTGGTTATCTCATCCAACTGCATAATCCTAAATAACAACAACCTGATGACTAGCCCCACATTTATATATTCAAACTAGGTTTTCCTGATAAACTCAGGTTCATAGTTGCTGTTTGACATCTCCATTTAGATGCCTATTAAAGACTTTAAATTCACTGTCCCAAGCCAAATTCCATATCCCCCAAACCCTTTTGTGAATGATTTCTAATAACTGGAGGAAAAAATCTGAGTCAACCTTAATGCCTCTGTTTTTCCACATCCCACTTACATCAATATATAATCTGTCTTACCTTTGTTTTTTAAGTTTATTTATTAATTTTGAGAGAGAGAGAGAGAGAAAGAAAGAGAGAATGACTAGGGGAGGGGCAGAGAGAGAAGGAGAGAGAGAATACTAAGCAGGTTCTGTGCTGACATCAGAGCATGACATGGGACTCAATCATCTAACGAACCATGAGACCATGACCTGAGTTGAAACTAGGGGTCACACTGTTAACCAACTGAGCCACCCAGTGCCCCTCATCTATCTTAACTTTATGCATTTAATTGAATCACTTCTTACATCTCTTGAACTATCATACTCCTAGTCTAGTCTAACCACATCGCTGAATTATCACAGTAGATTTGTTTTCTCACCTTCCATTCTTAACCCTATATAGGCTGTTCTTTATCACATACAGAGGGACAATTTGAAGACATAAGGTGCAATTCTATAGCTCATTCAATGGTTTCTACCTTAAACAAAGTAAGGTTTTAAGTCATGGACTTAAACGGACTACACTGCCTATATAATTGAGATCCCTACCATCTCGCAGGACTCAGATTAATCCAGTAATGTAAGGAACTATGTCTTGTTTCATTTAAATGAAAGATTTTCCTCACTCCTAAGCAGAAGGTTTAATCTACTTCATCAGGAAAAATAATAACATCAAGCATTTTGTACAATGAGCATGACCAATAAGCACGATTCTACTGATACACCAAACACATTCTCACCTGGAAAATGATTATTAGAACAAAGCATATATTATCATTTTTAATATTAAAATAAACTAAAAACAAATGTCAACCTCTAATTCCCCTTTCAGTATACTTCTCTGCTTTCCTTTGACCTACCTTCTTTATTCTTGAAAGTACTTTTATCATTTTACCTCAACTTTTGGAGGAAGGTAGATACCTTTTTGGATACCCTGTTTCTTTTTCTTTTTTTCTTTTTTTTTTGAGAGAGAGAGAGAGCAGAGGAGGGGCAGAGAGAGAGAAAGAATCTTAAGTAGGGTGCTTTCCCGGTGCAGAACCCCACTTAGGGCTCAATCTCAAGACCATGAGATCATGATCTGAACAGAAATCAAGAGTTGGACACTTAACCAACTGAGCTACCCAAGCACCACTGGATACCCTGTTTCTGCTCAATGACAAATCCTCCACCTTTCTTCCTATTTCTTCAAATACATTATTTTATCAGTTACCCCCTTTTAACTCTTGTATTCAGTCTCTCTCACTCTACTTGCTCTTATTTTCAGCTTTTAAACATACTCAAGACTATCCCACCCTGAAAAACAGAACAAAAGAAAATTCTGTTAACTAGTTACCATAAAATAACCTTTTTTTTCCACTACCAAGTCCCTTAAAGACTATTGGGTCTTTCCCCCCACCCCCATCACATTCATTTCTCCCCCAAGTAATTGTCTTTGGTCCCCTAAGACTTCATTAATACTGTTTTGGAAAAAAGTTACCTATAATGTCCTTATTGTTGAATGCAATAGATTTTTTTGTGTGTGAGACTTATCTTTTTTTCTTGTGTCATTAGTCATTTCCTTCTTAAAATCTCTCCACTTCTTGTTCTCTGTGACACTACCCTCTCCTCATTCTTCTGCTCTTTAACTTTCTTCTGAGTTTCCTGTGTCACCTCTACTCCTATGGCTCAGTAAATTCAACTCGTTTGATCCTTTAAACTAAGGCATCCCAAAGTTCACCCTTTCTAACATACACTAGCAACTGGTAATAAAGTGTCATATCATCTGATTTTACATTGCCTCCAGGACAAACGAGAATGCTGTGATGATGTTTTCAGACTATATTCTGTCTAGCCAAAGGGTCTACAGGATGTTTGGCAAATAATCAGTGGTTCTGAAGTTGGAAGTCCTAGTCAATCTCAGTGCATTTATCAATAAACTTTGTAGCAATTTAATCCTAATGGCCACAGACCAAAGCGATTTGTTGTTGTTAGAAAATGCATGCCCACACAGAGTGGTGCCTCTGAGACCTCTGGAGCCACTGAGAGGGTCCTGGGAGGTTGAGAGCCTGGTTACCATGGAAACACTTTAGTTTCTCAGGAATGGACAGAGCCGTCCCCGCTTTTGAAGAAGGCTAAAGAACTGTTTTCTTACACACAGAAGAACAATAAAAAATTGGATAGGACTTCAATTTTTTCTGGTTCTATGCTAGAGGATATTTCATGTAGTTGGGGGAAGATTTTCTTGGAAAAAAAGGCCTTATGCAAAAATTAAAACAATATAATTTAAAAAAAAAAGAAAAAATTACAGATAAACCTCCTCCACAGACCTTAAGGCACACCAAATGAATTTAAAAAAACAAAACGACACTAACAATAATAGATTCTCACACAGCCCTGCCTGTTGCCACCCTCTCCCTTGGCCTGCAATGCAGAAGAGAAAGACAGCAAGGAAAGGGTTCTTCTAACAAGTGCCTGGGGGAAGTCCCACACTTTCCCTTCTGGCTCCAGCCTGCCTGTCACATCTTCTCACCACATGTTTGCCATTGGAAATCAGTTGCTCAAGCCAAACTCAGTTATTCACCACAAATCTCTTGCTCTCTGTTGTTCCTGGAAAGTTGCCCACCTCCTGCAATACTCCCCCCACCTCCTCTGTTTCAGATTTTTTCCCCCATTCTTTAAAGATCCAGTCAAGTCTTGTCATTTCCTAGAAGACTTCCCCAACTACAATTGCTTTTGCTGACATCTCTGAACTCCTAAAGCTCTGATAGTCTGCAAATATCATTTGACCCTCAGCAAAGGTAATCACGTCTTTCTGACTTTTTTCCTTAACGCGTATCACTATCCTTCCCACCAGGGTTAGCTTCCCTAAAGGGCAGGACTGGGTCAAAATTATCCTAGTCTGGACCTTAGTTCATTGCACAGAGTAGGTTCATTGCCAAACATAAATTAAAGGCAGAAGCATAAAAACACAAACAATAAATCAATAAAAACAAATATGATTCTGTACACTCACAGTCTCCTTGGTAGAAATTTCTTTATCTACTGGTAATTCCCAAGACCCAACATGTCATTGTTCTTTATGATTTACTTCTGATTCCATATGGCCTACAGAAGAACCATAGTTTATAAGCTGTATATTCACCTTCATGTGAACATTTGTACCTGTGGCCTCCTTTTACTTTTCTATAATAATCTGGAACTGTTAATCAAAGACCAAGATTCATGGTCAGAGTAATACAGATCCTGAAGAATTCAAAACTTAAATTATATATGGAGAGTATTTAGCAATATATATATTTTTTCATGGTAATTCCATGGGTAAAATATAACACCTCTTGTAGCACTAGAGAATCACACTGCTTTGAAAAATATATGCTATAGAGGTATTTATATTGAGAATACAACACTTTGTAGGTATGCTCTGTTTTCTGACCTCAGTCATTCTATTAGGGTTTAACTGTGAACTATTAACACCTCAGCAGGTATGCAAGCAGCACATATCATTAGTTTTCTTCCTACCTTCACCTGAATGTGGCCAGTCTGGAGATTTGAAATTTCTGGGGACATTTCACAATCTGTGAAGTGTTTTTTGATCACACTGAACAAATCTTTTGCTCTCTTTGTCATGTTCAGCCAATGTTTGGAAGTATTCCACTAGTATTAAACAAAGTTCAGTGTTTTCTGCCAAAAATGATGTTTGAGTAATGATTCCGATAGAAACTTTTCTGGGTGGTTCTCATTTTTCAAAAAGAAAAAGGGATATTCCAAGTATTTATGGCTGGCCAAGAAAAATTTCAAGGCTTTTAGTATGGAAGCTTACATAAAGCTTACAGGTAGGTAACGTGACTATAAACAATCAATCAATGCAGGCCCATTTTCATCTTTATGAAAACTATACTTAGGGCTATATGCAATAAGAGCTATTTGGGTAGAGAAATTCAAATTGAAATAAAGCCAGGCTTGTACTTTTGTCTATTAGCTGGACTTTATTGTTGCTGATACGAGTTTTTTTAAAATAGCAAAAAGTGGCCAATTTTCACAGCTAAAACAGATAATTCCAAAAATACCTGTAATATTACAAGTACCCAACAAATTACAGCATTTATTTTCCTCTAAATATCAGGACAAAAAATCCCAAAGTGTGGTTCTATTATTTAAAAGCCTCTTGCATTAGCCAGAGATAAGAAGAAAAAAGCCATCTCTATTGATCTATGGATAAAAACAAACAGTATAGTATTGAGTGAGCAGTGTCGGCAAGAAAATAATGTATTGTATTGGAAAAGAGAAAGACATCAACTTTAGTGAGTAGATAAAAGTTGGTTAGGTTAGTTAATTTAAAAGAATGTGCATATCAATGTGGCCTTTGTGTAGAAGCAAGGAAAATAGGAAAAGAAACAATTGCATTACATTTTACATTCTGTAGAATGAAGAAGGAAGGGGGACTCAAGAGCACAGCTCTGGTATAAAGAAGAATTAAGGTTTCCATAACGTTAAACAGTGCAACCATGGCTTCTTGGTGAACAAACTCTTCTCCTCCCCACATCTTATGGGAATTATAATGAAAAAGATTACATGCAAATTAAGTGAATATTACTCCTGTGAAAGATGTGCCTGGTTAGTTTCCCTTAAAAGAAAGTCTGTTTAAGAGAAAATGACTTTGAGGCTTTCTTTTTTAATGTCACGGCATATATAGAAAATAATGTTTATATGCACATTGGGGTAAATGGACAAGGTGGACAATTAGCGCAGACTCATGGCCTCCCCAGGCTCTGCACAACATCTTTGTGGACTGAGATCAACATCTCCTGGGCACCTGTAACTCCTTCCCTGCAGGTGGGTACAACCTGGCTCATCTTCAGACACTGGTCGTTATCCGTGGGAAAAGAATTTATGTTTAGAATAAAGGGGTTAAATTAGGTCTACATGCACTTGAGTTTCTGGACCACACATGTAGTATCTCTTATTGTTCAAGTTGCAAACAGTGTGAATAAATCTAATAGTTGCATATCTATGTTGCATGACCTGTTTAAATTACGGGCATTACTCATGTATGGAATGGAATTTGGGACTGAAGAATAAAAGCTACCTTTCTGTGTATTTTGGCTCATTATTATAGACAATGTAGCAGCTGATTTTTTGGATTGATTTTTCTACACTATGCTATCACTCAAACAGGTTTAGTTGGCCTAGAGCCCAAGAGGAAAAGGGTACCAAAAGTTATATATAATAGCTACATTCAAGTATTCATTTTCCTAACTTTCCAATATTAAAAAAAAATATGGTATTGATTATTTGAAAATCAGGATTTTTTTGTTGTAATTTTAGGTAAAAAGTCAATATTTACACTTCGCAACTTTTCTTTGCAATTTAATAAAGCATAGGGAAGTACAACGTAATTCAAAGAATAAAATATGTTAAAACAGATCATCAACCATTAATCTTTTGCCAAATTTAGTGATGTGCAGGAAACACAAAATCTTTATTTTTAACAATAAATGTTTTGAGATACCTTGCCTCAGGCTGAACCCTCTGGCTGACAAGGTTTCAGAATGCTTATCAGAGAGTAGTTTCCTCTTTCTTCTAAGCCTATGTAGAAAGATCAGGCAGTTGGTAAGTAGAAAATCACCTTACTAGAGATATTTAATTATAATCAAAACTGTTTAAGGGGCACCTGGATGACTCAGTTGGTTAAGCTGCTGACTTTGGCTCAGGTCGTGATCTCAGGGTTCATGGATTTGAGCCCCACACGAGGCTCTGTGTTGATAGCTGGGAGCTTGGAGCCTGCTTCAGATTGTGTGTCTCCCTCTCTCTCTCTCTGCCCCTCCCCACTCATACCCTCTCTCTCTCTCTCTCTCTCTCAAAAATATATAAACATTAAAAAAAATTTAAAAAACTATGTAAAAATATCACCAAATAAATTGGTCAAATTGATGACCAACAACCTGTATATTCATTGTTTTTCAGAGTCACAATACACTGGTACCTCCCAGAGGGTGCTGTGAAAGTTTGTGCCTCTGATGTGAAAACCATAATCCTAACTTAGACACAAGATTTAGGGCATTTGTAGGTTCGTGGTATAAAAGTGTACAATTCAAATATAGCACGGATTGAAATGACAAAGTGGCTTAGAGTTGAGCCATTTCCATCTTTGCATTGTTGTGTGATGATGTTTCCCATATGATATGTTTTCTTCTCCTTTTTCCTATATTTACATTTACCTTTTACCTCTTCAAATTCATCTTTTCTCTCTTTTTCTTTGTGTAAACTAGATAATACTCATGCATATGAAAGAAATCCTTCTGGAATGCTATAATTTATTTTCCTTGGGGAATGGGAGCTATTATGAAATCATTGAGGTTCAGCAAAGGCTGGAATGAAAAATTAAGTGTTTTCTGCATAAGCAACATGAAAAAGAAGGGTTTTTTTTCTGAGATTTTACCACTAATTCTTATACACAACTTGGTCTGGTAGTATCTCATCATCATTAATATTAATTTAGTTTTGTGAGCTACACAGGACATACTAAGAAAATAAATGAGCTCAGCTAACCCTGTACATGGTTATTTCAACTGTAAACCAACAAAACAAAAACAAAATGTGAGTATCTGTGGATTGCCTGATGTACAAATATAGACTGAAAATGGCATATTATAGGACAACTGGAAGACATAGTGTATACTAATAGAACCTTCACAATAAGAAAAATATGTATAATGTTTAAAGTTTAAAAAGCAGTCTTAGGGCACCTGGATGGCTTGGTTAACTAAGCATCAGACTCTTGATTTCAGCTCAGGTCATGATCTCACGGTTCATGGGATTGAGCCCCACATTGGCCTCTACACTAACAGTGCAGAGCCTGCTTGGGATTCTCTCTCTCCCTCTCTCTCTGCCCCTCCCCTGCTTGAGCTCACATGCTCTCTTTCTCTCTCTAAAAATAAATAAATAAAGTTTAAAAAATCCATTTTGAAGATGTCTCTCTAGGGCTATCAAAAATCTTTGCTACAAAAGCAATGCAACTTCATGTAAACTCTCGTGGTGCTGACAGAACCAGATATAGTGAAAGACCAATATAATAGACAAAATCACAAAATAAACAGAACAGTGGCTCTCTTTTGCTGGAAAGGAAAGAAAAGAAAAGTAAAATCAGGGACAATAAGGGAAGGGATAATAAACAGAACAGTGGCTCTCTTTTGCTGGAAAGGAAAGAGAAGAAAAGTAAAATAAGGGACAATAAGGGAAGGGATAACACGGTAGTTTTTAATACAATAAATTGGTTACAGAAAGATACTGAAAAGATGATGACAAATTGGTTTGTCTGAACTGTGGCCAATATTTTGATGCTGTGCAAGTTAATAACAATCTGCTTCTCTTGTCAGACACTTTTGATATTATTGATAATTAGAATTATACTAAAGTTTTATAGTATTTTCTGCATCATAGATGTATATACATTTATAGATGGTGAAACAGGTATCACAGAGAAGAAAGAACACTTGTCTAAACTTTTTAGAGTTTATTTGAATTTTTTCTAAAATACTTCTGGCAACAAAATTAACATGTGCTTTTTTTTAAAGGATGTTATAATAATTACTGGCTAGTATTGCAAAAAATATTCAATACAATAGACTTACGACCCTTGGGTTTTTTCAGTCCTATTTAAAAAGTAGCCTTGCCTTTATAAAATCACAGTGACTGACTCAACATAATTTGTATCATATAATTAAGAATTAAAAAATATATATTTGCTGTATGATGCCTCTCATTTGCTTTTCCACATAAAAAATTATTCAACAATTAGCTCTTCTGCCACTCCTATGCTGCAAAATCTAACAAAAGCAGTGTTCTATTGTTCGAATAAGATCTTTTGATATTTTTTCAGTAGTTTTCTGCATGAATTAAGTTCCCTAAAAAACAAACTATAAAATTTACTGCAAAGTTTTTGTGTCGTTTGGAACAAAGAATGATTGAAGAACAACTGAGTTTCTGACTTTTGACAAAATTTTCTGCTGCCCCTAAAATGAGAGCATTTAAAAATATATTCCCTGAATGAGCAACATATTCTTTGCAGGTTTTTAAGAGATCTATGTCCATTCAGAAAACACAAAGGTGAAAGTGTGAAACGAGAAAAGTAATGGATTTGAGTCCAAAGACTACATGCGTTCAAGTTTAGCAAAGTGATTTAATTTTAAAACACAGGGATAAAATTACTTGTTGTGGGGAAATTTTTATTTGTTTTGGCACCATTCTACTCTTTGGGATGTAACTGATACCTCCGGGTCCTTTACTATTTATACTTTCAAATGCATACTCTGAATATAATTTATTAATGTAAAACAAATTTTGTAGCTTAATCACTTAATAGTCACATATATTCAAATACTACATGAGTATAAAATACTACATAAATGTGAATGCTTTGTTGAAACATAATAACATATATAGCCACCATTAATAAACACATCAAGCTTGGTAGCAGATTAGTACATTATGTAAATTCACATTATGTATTCACATTGTGAAATACGTATGTCACAAATGCATCATTCTGTGTCTTGCATCATAGAATACGGACTTCTGACAATTCAAAAGAGGTTTATCAAAGCAGAGAACTCCTTTATATTCCGCTCCTTTTCTGACATGATACCTTTAACACCCTGCCTCATCCATGACTTCACAAGTCTTTGAAGCTGTACATGCAGTACAAGCATGCATCAATCCCCTCCAAGGAATTATTCCCTGGGATGTCAGCCCCTGACATAACAGCTTATTAATTTTTTAAAGTTACAACCTGTAGTTTTCTCAGAAGATTTATCCACTTATGAAGCCAGTGGTTATGTATCATGTTACTTAAGAAACTAGTGTCCTTCTTGCATGAAAACATTTTTTTTTTTCTGATAGTCAGTAGGGTCAATGCTCCCCAATTACAATTAATCCTATGTTAAAAGACATGGGATCTCCATAAAGCTACTCAATTGACGGCAGATTCAATTTATTCACTGATTAGCATCTAATTTATAGAGAACAGGGACCTAATAGAATTGGCTACGTATTAGGTAAGGATTTATTTGAAAGAAAATAAGGACAAAATTCAGGAAAGGGAGCTGTCCAAAAAGCTCAGGATATAGGGTCCAAGATGCAAGAATGAATATACTGAGAAAAGGAAACAAAGGAAAGATGGAGAAGAGTGTGTTAGACTGAAAAGGAAAATGACATTATGTTTAGTGAGCAAATGAAAAGTAAGTTAATGGTAAATCTAAAAAAAAAAAAAAAATGTGCCAATGTGTAGAGACACAACGTAGAAAAGAAATAAATGGTAGACTGTTTTACAGTCTTTTGAATAAATAAGTGAGGGAAATAGTGGGTCCCAACTTGTCCTCAGACCCTCCTGCCCTGTATTCAACCAGTCTCCTCAGCAGCTGACCTAACCAACCAAACTCAACCTCAAACCCATCAACTCATATCTGGTATACAGAAATAAATAATTGATAAAGAAAAAGAAATAATGTTAAAGGGAAGAGAACTTTAGGTATGAGCATCTGGAAATGAGTACGCTTAGGATCATGGGGGCATTGGTAAATGCCTCAGCTTTTTGGTTAGGACCTGGGGGAAGAAAAAGTTCAGTGATAAAAAAAAAAATGCTAGGGTAAAGGCATATGAAAAGACTTATGGGTGTAAGCATAAGGCATGATCAGGGATGTAAAGTACAGTCTTTATATTGCATGTTGATACCCATGACATCATTCAACATGTAAGAAACCTAAGCAAACAAATATACATAATGACTTACCCCGTTTACTTCAGCCAGTTTCTGATATCAGCTACTCCAACAGTGGCACACTGGCTTTGAATAGACAAGCCATTAGGGCAAAAATAGACATTAGGCATGGGCCCAGCAGCATGGCTCCTAATTACCAAAGCTGATCTAGCTACTGCTGCTGCCCAATGTCCAGAGACAGAAACAGAGCCCCTGATAAAGTACCATCTAAAGGGGCCAATACCCTCAGTCTGCCGAAGACTGAGGGGTGATCCAGGACACAGGACATTCAGTGCTAAACCTGGGACAATTCCAGACAAACCATCCATCAAGGAGGCCAAAAAGCCAATTGGTGACAAGTTGACCACATTGTACCCACTTTGATCCTGGAAAGGACTGTAATTTATCTTGACTGGAATTGCCACAAATTTTAGGTACAAGTTTTCCTTTCCTACCCACAAAGCCTCAACAAAGTTGCAAAATGTTTACTCTAATAGGACACCGGTGAATATAATATCATCTCAAAGCAAGAAAGCCACTCTGTAGCAAAGGACATGTGACAATGGGCACATGAACTCAGTTCCCAATCACATATTATAACTCCGGTGGTTGCCAGTATAATGGAGCATTGGTACAACACTTTTTTAAAGATTATTTATTTATTTTGAGAGAAAGAGAACCAGTGGGGGAGGGGCAGAGAGAGATGGGGACAAAAGATCCAAAACAGGCTCCATGCTGACAACAGAGAGCCTTATGCGTGGCTCAAACTCAGGAACCATAAGATCATGATGTGAGCTGAAGTTGGATGCTTAACTGACTGAGCCACCCAGGCACCCCAGCATTTTGAATATACAGTTAAAGTGCTAGCTTGGAGATTTTATCTTGCAAGGATGGGACCAAACTTCAGGATGTGGTTTCTACCCTCATTCAAGAACCATTAAATGATACAATGAACATAACTGATAGAAAATACAGATCTGGAAGCAAAGAGTGAAGCTAGAATTGACCTTCCTCATCATCTATCCCAGTGACCCATTATATAACCTTAGATCCTAGTTTTTAGTTCCCACAGCAGGAATGCTTCCAAGAGGCAATCTATCCATAGTCTCAATAAAATTTAAGCTATAGATGCCATTCAATGCCTCTTGGCCCCTGATACCAAAGAAAAGAAGCGCCAATCTGGCAGGATTTATTGATCTGGATCATCAAAAGGAAGTAAGAATGCTGTTCATAAGGAAGCCAATGAAACACCAAACACCAAGTGATCAGGTAGGGTGTCTATTAATATTTCTCTCTCCAATTTTGATAGTACATGGACAAGTGCAACAGACACTTAAAAATATCCAGAATGTGTTTCTCCTATGCACATGTCTTACCTTCCCCCATTTAATCACCTGATGAACTAATACTCTTTTTTATATCTCAGTTTTCCTTGACACTCTGAGCAGAGTAAAAGTCTTTATTATTATTATTATTATTATTATTATTATTATTATTAATTATTTTTTTTGCAAAGCCCTGGCATCTTTAACACTGCCATTATTTTTTTTTTCAACGTTTATTTATTTTTGGGACAGAGAGAGACAGAGCATGAACGGGGGAGGGGCAGAGAGAGAGGGAGACACAGAATCGGAAACAGGCTCCAGGCTCTGAGCCATCAGCCCAGAGCCCGACGCGGGGCTCGAACTCACGGACCGCAAGATCGTGACCTGGCTGAAGTCGGACGCTTAACCGACTGCGCCACCCAGGCGCCCCTAACACTGCCATTATTTACATGTACATTGGTTTTCTCATTTGGGTGTAAGCAATTTAAATCCCCAAACTATGCATTATTCACCTTTAAATCTCCAGCATTTAGAATAGTTCCTGATAAATAGTGTTTAGCAAACACTTGTTTAAGGAAAGAAAATAAGAACGAAGGATTGCTACCTTTTCTCTGAAAGCTTCCATACACCATCCCCATTCTGTATCAGGCTTGCCTAGCTCTATTGTTTTGTTTGTAGATTTATCTTCTGCTGGGCTGTAAGCAACTGTCATGTGAGGGATTTTTCACCCTTTATGTCCTATGTCTAGGAGAGTGACTCACTGAAAATAGATGCCCAATACATACTGAATGGAGTAACACAAATATCAAAATTCCTACTGTTACTGCCTTAAAGCAAAACTAAAAACAACAACAAACAACTAATGGTAATATCAAAAAGAAGTATTTGTAAGAGGACTCATTTCCAACTTGTTGTTCTAAAAGTATTTGCTGAGATAGTTATTCTGAAAGGGCCCTAGATGCCTGGGTGGCTCAATCGGTTAAGCCTCTGACTCCTGATTTCAGCTGGGGTCATGATTTCATGGTTTGTAGGATCAAGACCCTGCATCAGGCTCTTCACTGACAGCACAGAGCCTGCTTAGGATTCTGTCTCTCCCTCTTTCTCTGCCCTTGCCCTATTCATGTGAGTGCTCGTTCTCTCTCTCTCTCTCTCTCTCTCTCTCTCAAAATAAAAAGATAAACTTAAAAAAAATAGGACCTGAAAAATCTTAGAACTGCTAAGTAAATGTTGTATGTTTTAAGCCATTTAGAGTTTGGTTTGGAATCAGTTTTGCCACTATTCATGTGAAGTTTGGAAATCATTATATTCTAAGCTTCCATTTCCCCATCTTTAAAACAAAGGTAAATTCTGCCTCACAGGACTTTTGCAAGATTCAAATGAAAAGATGAATTAAAAGCAGGTGTCAGAGAGGAAGATCTTCCTCTGTCCTATAGTCCTGCTAGATGGATTAAGAATCAAATTGATAAGAGACAGATTAACAGGAGAAAATCAAATGTAATAGGTATATATACGAGGAATTCACACAGATATGAAATTCCCAAGACAATGAGGCAACATAAAGCTTATATGAGCTATGGAGAGGGACAGCGTCTGAGGATACATAGGGGAGAAAGCTCATTAGCAACAAGGTGATAAGAGATGTTTGGAAAAACAAGGTTGCCCTATTATGCAGAAAAGTTTCCTAGGCAAAGGGGACTCTGTTCATAGCTCTCTTCCTGGTCCAGGTTCTCCTTTCCAAGGTAAATTTAGGAAGTTGTGGGGGGAAGCAGAGAGCTTTTCCCATATGTGCTGTGTTTTAATTAGTTTTAACTCAAAATAATGTTTATGCCAAAGTTCTACATTTTTGGGCATCTCGTCCAGCACTTCCTCACAGGCTAATACATAGTAGGCATTCTGTAGATAATACAGCTATTATTTTAATTGTTTTTAATATTATCATCATTATCATTATAAATATAAGTCTTCCTGGAGTTCACACTCTAGCATAGTTAATATTGTACCTGTAGGTAAGTTTCTCCTTAAACTCCAGCAAATGGAAGGTCAAATGTGACATAATCATGTGTGAATTTTAAACAAGCAACTGTTAGTCTTTTTTTTTCTTGTCAAATAATAACATTTTCTTCCTATTCTTCCTGTACTGCCAGTGGAAACTTTTTTTTTTCTCTCCCTGAAATCTAAGCCCTTCAGTAAGCCTTAAAATTTCTATTAGGTCAAAGGATTTACCCATCTGGAAAGTATTCCTTCTCTATTGGTCTAGGAAGAGACCAAGATTCTTCTTTTAGCATCTAAAAGAATACTAACGTATTATCATTTATAAAATATTATCATATTTTATTTTCTGGTTCTTCTGGCACAGAAGAAATATTCATTGTCTATATGCTTACTTGTTTTCATTCGAAACAAACAAGCAACCAAATTTCATAAAACTTCTATGGAAATAAAGGCCTCCCAAATGAGAACTAGAAAGGCTATTTATTCAGAGCTTAGTATAAAGCAAGGGTGTCAGCCACCATCACTCGCATCTGGCAGAGACTCCCAAGCAGGCAAGAGAATAAAGAGCTTCATAGTGGGAACAAAAAGGAAGGCTCTGATTAGAGGTTGTTGGCAGGAATCAGTTGGAGGTGGGCTAACTAGAAGTGGAGCATAGTTGGGTTTTCTAGTTGGTCTAAGTTGGAAGTTGGGGCAAAATCAGCAAAACTGTCACTTATCAATCAGTCATGATCATCTGAGGCTGACTGATAAAGAGATCGTGGGTTGGCTTTCTGGACTGGCTGCTACAAAGTTTGTAGATTAGAATTTTATTTTGATATACAGTCGGATCGATTTCCTTTTGCATTTTCAGTCTCTCCCTTTCTGACATAAATAAAGGACCCCTCATACATTACATTTTTGAAAACATTTGTATACAGACTTCTATTCAAAATATACAAATGTGTGTATTGAGTTAAGTTTTCTTGTAAGTTTTTTGGGGGAGGAATCTCAATTTTGTTACTTTCAGTTGGAGATATTTTAAGGGCACTTTTAAAAGCCCAGATGGAAATTCTTTATAGACCACCATGGCTAACAAAAGTATGATAGCCTACTATCAGTGTTTCTCGTTCATTGATTATAGCCCTGAGAGAAGAGCAGTCTCCCTGTGAAATTGCTTTTTTACCAAAAATAATTAAATCTGATATATAGAAAAATTTATTAACTCTACAAGGTCTTCAGAGGCAATTTTGTTAGAGGAATAAATTATTGCTATCTTTAAGAAGAGGTCACAACCAATCATAAAGTATGTACAAATATAATTTCACAAAAAAAGGAGTGATTATGCAATCTCACACACGAATTACTCTGGGTAAACAGAGTTTTAGAATGAGGGAGCATATTACCCTTAAGAACTTGGGCAGGGGGGAAAAGCAACTTCTGAATAAGAAAATTATAAAATAAAAGTTTTACAGCATTAAATTCCTTCATTTAAAGATGACTTTCCTTTAAAAATAACCAAATGCTTTACATAAATTAAAGAAAATTATATCCTTCATTCAGTCATTCACTTTTTTTTTAAACAAACACTATTAAATACATGGAAATCTACACCGAGGATGAGTTCAAGTAGGGCGTTCTGGCAACTTCTTCCTGCATTGTGTTTTTATTTTATTTATTTATTTAATTTATTTATTTATTTTGAGACAGAGAGAGACAGAGCATGAGCGGGGGAGGGTTAGAGAGAGAGGGAGACACAGAATCCGAAGCAGGCTCCAGGCTCTGAGCTGTCAGCCCAGAGCCCGACGCGGGGCTCGAACTTACAGACGGTGAGATCGTGACCTGAGCCGAAGTCGGAAGCTCAACCGACTGAGCCACCCAGGCGCCTGTGCACTGTGTTTTTAAAAGTTGAACCAATATTTAAAAATCAGTACATTTCATATACAAATCTAGATCTCTGTCTTCTTGACTTGAGAAACTGGGACTTGCATTTATGCAGGCCACACAATCAGCTGGAACAGAGAAAGGGCTGCCTCCTTTAGACAGGGTATGTAATCTTCATACAGTTTTGACCATTCCCCAAAGAACCCCTACCTCTCTCAATTATCTTTTATCAGAGCCCCGCTGTCATTTTTATCTGTACAGATGTATGTCTTTATATCAATGCCTCCATAAAAATTGAAAAGCAAAAGCCAGACCAATAAAGTATCACATTTTAAGACAAAGGGAAAACGTATTTACTTGTAGAAACAAGGTTATTTTCACAATTAAATATGCAAACAATCTCTGTAACAGAAAAGACACAACCCTGTCTGCTTCAATGGTTTATATTATCATCCTGGCCCCTGCAAACTTTTGCACTAGAAGCTCCAGGTATACAAAGCCAGGTACTATGTTAGTTCCTAGGAATACAATTGTTAGCAAAATCAAAGGGGCCTTGACCTCATAGAGCCTATAATCTAGTAGGGAGAAAACCATCAGGAATTTTAGTAAAGTTAAACAGGCAATTACAATAGACCTCCTTTCTTAACCATTAGAAACATTGGAAACTTCAAGGAGCTCCCCTTTTGTAAATCACTAGAAAAGCACAAAGACCCAGGAAAACAGATATTTGGCTTCACCCTCATTTTGGACTCTGAGATCTGAGTCCTTACGGATCTGAGGCCGTGTTACCCCATGTGTCTATTTGTGCCAGTAAATACCAGTTTCCATACTGTTGTCTACAGACTCTTACCTACCACATTGTTTGTCTTTGTCCTTTGCCCATTTCAACCATCTAGTATGCGATCTGCAAATTCCCCTATAGCTGCCATGTTTTCTCTGAATGTTCTCATAACTGGCTGTCCATTCATTAAAACCTGGCTCCCTCTTGTGGAAGTCCTTCCACTGAATTATTCTTAAGAGAAAGTTTTGTTTTTTTATTTTTTTTATTTTTTATTTCTCAGTCCACAAACCTCACCACCAAGAGGTGACATAGATATCCTCCTTCCTCCTTTATGCCACAGTCAGGTATTTAATCCCTCACCTTCTTCTGAAGGAATTAATGCTATCTAAAGCAGGTGTCATCTTCCTGTGCCATCTTCTTGTATCTTGATACCATCTAAGAAGCTGCCTTTATTATTTATTGACTTTACCCTGACACATGGCATCATCATATCACCTGCATGAGTTGGTAAATGGGAATTGGTCACGTGCAGAAACAAGTGCCTCAGAAAGTAAAAGATGGATTTCAAAGCCCAGAAAAGAGAAGACTGCAACCGGAAGAAGGAAAAACATCTCCTTATTAAAAGAGGAAAAGAAAGAAAACAGGAATATAGAACCAGGTAAATAGTCTGTCTAGTTTATTTTGTATTACATTTTGTTATTTTTACATAATCCATTCATTCTGTACATGTTTGAGGCAACTGAGACCAGAGTGTAATTGCATCTATCTCCCACTAACAGGTTAGCAAGGCAGTGAGTCTCCAGGGAAAGATGACATAATTGTGTGTTTATGCAGATAGAGCTTTAGAAGGTGTAACAGAGCTCTTTCAGTCCCAGAGTGCACAGCCACAGCAGAATAATATGCATGCAACACAAAATGGGGCAAAAAATAAAAACCATTTCATGGAATTCCCAGGCAGATTGGGGCTTAATTAGGCTCAAAAAGTTCCCCAAACACGACACTGTGGGAGCAACAACAAAATTATTTCTCTTGGTCTCAGCGTGGCTATTGAAGAAGAGATTTGCTGAACTTAATGGACATGATGAGAACAGGAATAATGTAGTAAGAATTAGTATAGAATGACCTCTGAGAACTCAGGAAGACAATGAGGGACTCCATCGAAGTCAGTGGGAACAGAGCAGTTAGAACTAGTTGTCCATCATACCCTCAATGTTTTGGGACTATGTCAGACCCATGGAAACTTTCTAGTACCTAGAAAAGGAAAGGGGAGAATGTGAAATAATTTGGATTACAAATTTTGACACTCTAATGAAATAGGGCTCAAAATACAAAATATAGTCTTAGAAACATAAATGTCTGTTTATTATACATCTGAATGAAGTTTCCACCTGTGACGAGCAAATAAAAATAACTAAAGGTTCTTACAAGATGAGTTTTAAACTCATGTCAGAGGAATAAGCTCTTATTATAATAGGACATTTTGTGAAGTAGTGCATTGAAAATATCAATGATCTATTTTGGGGCAAAAAAGAGAAAGCCCAGATAGAAAAAAATACATCCTTATTTTCATTTGTTGGTTGAAAGGCTGAAATCAACCAAAATATTACCTTGGACTTGTATGAATGAATATGTAACATTTTGGTGATTTTGTTGTTTTGTTTCCCCACATATAAAAAATCTATAAAGACAGATTTTATTGTAAAGAATTTTTCAAATATTTATATATTTTCAACTGGGAAAAACAGAGATATATATTTATATGGCCTCAAAACTCTGACAGATAAAATGCAAGAGTAGGAGTTCACACTGTGCCCATTCTGTATCCTACACTCAGCAACAAGAGATCATTAATTGAATGAGATTCCTCAGATGAAAATTATTTCATTCTTGTTTTCTCAATATCTTCTATTGGGTAGTAAAGTGATAAATTAAAATAATAATTTAAATACTTTTTTAGGCATATTTATAATGGAATTTGAAGTGATGGACATAAATCCTTACTTGGCACGTAGAATGCAATAGCCAAAATTTATTTGCTGCTTTTCTTCAAAGAGAAAAAAATGATGTTCTAGTAAAGGGTAAACATGAGAATAAGGTAAAAGGATTCATTGTTTACCTGACAGGTTGCCCATAAATTCAGATTATTTAGGAAATATCTTTCAAGGCTAAGCATTTACATTCAACAACTGTAAGCTAATTGTGAATTGTTATAATGTGCTTGACAATATCCATATAATAGAAATTAAATTTAAAAATCTGAAAAAGAGAATCGATCATTGTAACATTATAAGTAGTTTTTTTTTTACCTTTCATTGCATATAACAAAAACTGTAGTATCAGTGGTTAAAAAAACTGTATGAGTTATCTTTCTTCACCAAACGTGTCTAGTCTAGTGAAAAAAGAGTGAGTCAGTGAACCTTTCACTGACATAAGACACAATTAACTAAGTTTCCTAGTAATGGGATTCATTTATTGAAAATTTTAACATTGGATGGCACCCTCTCTTTATAAACATCATCCCAGAACTTTTCTAGAAGAATTCCTCTGCCATGGCTCATTAAGCTGGAGAATTTTGGTTCACATTTATATCTATATGTTTATATATCTAAAATTTTTTTTCATGAAAGGAAATTGCCCAGACAAGGAATGTTTCTTCATTCAAACTAGATTTTTAATAAATATTTATTTTAGCCATTTAGGAAAAGAGAAATGAAAGAATCTCACATGGTATGTAATACAAAGTATCATTTCCTATGATAAAATACTGATATTTTATAGAGTTGGATGTGAAATTTTCATGAAATTTTAGAAAGGGGGCAATGGGAC
The DNA here is from genome assembly GCF_018350155.1 of Leopardus geoffroyi. NCBI lineage: Eukaryota > Metazoa > Chordata > Mammalia > Carnivora > Felidae > Leopardus > Leopardus geoffroyi. The sequence continues at coordinate 154,675,505 of NC_059327.1, forward strand.
ACCAAACAGTCCACTAGATGTCCCTGGTTTATTATCCATGTCATTAGAAATACTTCTGCAAAAACTTTGAGAAACATAGCAATGACTACAATTCTTTGGTTACCATTTTCACATCCTTTCCGTAATTCAATAACTTTGCCCAATTTTGTCCATTAGTAAACAGTAACTCCTTGAGCCCTTACTCCTCATGACTATCCCCTCACTCTGAAATTAGGGGCCCATGTCTTGGTCCCAGATCCAAGTGAAAAGTGCCAGGCACTGGCAGCTGGGTTACCTGCTAATTCATAAAGTCCTTAGTGGGCCCTTAGCAAAAACCAGCAGAAAATATCTATGTCTCTTTTTCCCTTTGCTTCCAGTAACCTGGATTTCAAAAATGTCAATTGGCAGTGTTAACAATAACGTCTATCAGCAGTGAAACAATAATAGCTTGGGGGTCAGTCATAATATACAAATCACTGATAAAATGGAGAAAATATAAACATGATCATAATGATAAAGGACATAGAGAAATAAAAGGACAGGACTCTGAGAATGGCTTTTAACTTTCCAGTGAAGGGATAAGGATATTATTTCTTCTGCAAGAAGCTTGGAAACAAATAATTTGGAATGTGCCTTTATCTTGCTTCTCAGACTTGTGCTTCCATAAAAGGATAATATTTGGATTATTAGGCTAGCTTTTGTAAAATCCAAAGATTTTACTAAGAACTTTTACAGACTTAACAATTCCCTTGGCATGGGAAACCAGCAAGGGCTGTCAAGTACAGAGGTAGCTGTCTCCTTCTATGGCTATGGCAGAACCTGGTATCTCAAACTGCTTTGCATTCGTCCCCATAGCATTTTGTAAAGCCTGTTTATGAAAGAGAGCGGTACAGGATTTCCTGCAGATTTCAGTCTCATTGATTTATTAACTGATTTCTATACAATGGTTAATACATTCACCACTAGTAAGGACACAGAGAAGAATCACCATCCCATAAATTGTCAGTAAAGTCATTTTCAATATGAAAGTAATCATCTTTTATTAAAGTCTACACAGACTAGTTCTCTCTTAGTTGTAGATAGTGCACGCACAGTTTAAAGCAGTGTCTGGAATACTCTCCTAGGGTGTAGACTATTATTGAAATCAGGGAAAGGATCAAAGCAAGTTCAATATTATAAGGTTGATTTTTTAAATAGGTTTCATTGATGCACAGCTGAAGGAAGATTATCAGATCTTGCAACAATATGATCAAAATATTCATTATAAGTTGCTTCTAATAAATTGCACATTTAAAAAATGCATTAGGCCTAAAGAGGGAACATATCGAACTGTGATTTTAACTTAACTGTCTTGGCTGATACTACAAATATGATAATATATTACTGAAGGAAAATACTACCTAAAATCAATTTTAAATCACTTTATTGATATTGTGTACTTCACTCCTGACCACGGGAAAAATAATGCTGCTAGAAAATGTTCATATAATAATGTTGTTCTTACTTTCTGCCATTTAAGCAAATAACAGTGGCCTCAGTTTTTTACAGTTAAAATTGTATTTTTGTGTGAAAAAAATATATTCTTTAAAAATACTTTCATTATATAGAATTTTCCAATGGTCTACATTTGAAACCTCTTATGCTGAAAAATTTTTCCCCAGATTAATATGTCTGGAAATTAGACATCCACAACAGAGACTTTTATCTTTCTGTTTCTTGATTTACCTTTAGCGTATTATTAACATTACCTTATTTTTTCCTTCTGTTATATAAAGGAAGGAGATATGTAAAATATATTTGCATTTCCCAATTCAGCATTCTAAAACAGTTGCCTGCCAAATTCTAAAAAGGTAATAATGTTCAATTCCTAAATCACCATGAACCATTATGATCTACAACTCTGTCCATTTTCTTAATGTGGCCACTATGACATCATGATCTTTTTAAAGGCAACACTGTGGTTCACATCATCATGGTTTGCCTTGAACCATACAGAGTTCTTTTCTTACTAATGTAACATTTTAATAGTTTTAATTTTTGTAATTTATTTTATCATGAGTTCTTTGTTATATATTTTAGGTATTTAGATACTTGAAAAAAACATTCCTTCTGTAAGAACATAAGAACTATATATTTTTTTCCAAATGGCATTACAGTTTATGGGTATCTATTTTCCTTTTCCTTCCTTCTCTATTTCTACTCTCTCTTTTTCTTTGTTTCTTTGTTTCTTTGTTTCTTTGTTTCTTTCTTTCTTTCTTTCTTTCTTTCCCTCCTTCCTTCTCTCTCTCTCTTTCTCTTTATCTCTCTCTCCCTCTGCCTTCCTGCCTGCCTTCTTTCCTGACAAAAATCTTCAGAGAAGCCACAAAAAATTGCATCACATATTATTTCACTGTATTAATGACATTGTGTGAAAATACTATTTATATTTTCTATAAAGTTCTTTAAGTAAATGGCTTTTTATGTGTAAGTACAATATGCATGAATACTAATAGTTATACTTAATTTTACCCACTCTATTAGTCAGAGATTCACCAGAGAAATAGAACCAATAACATATATACCTTTTTATCTCTGTCTATCCATCCATCTATCTTAAGAGATTTGTTATAACAAATTGGTTCCCACAATTGTGGAGCTAAGTCCCACAATCTGTTATTGGCAAGCTGGAGATGCAGGGAAGCTGGTGGTATAGTTCTAGTCGAAGTCAGAAGGCCTGAGAACCAGGAGAACCAAAAGTGAAAATTCTAGTCCAGGACTGAAGAACTGAGATGCAAGAGAGCTGATGATAAAAGTCCCAGTCCAAGGACAGGAAAAGACTGATGTTCCAATCCAATGGTGAAGCAAAGAGCAAATTCTCATTTCCTCTGCTTTTTGTTATTGTTGTTGTTGTTGTATTCATGCCCTCCATGGATTGGATGATACCCACCCACATTGGGGAGGGCAAGCTATTTTACGCAGTCTACCGATTTGAATACTAATCTCATCCAGAAATAGCCTCACAGACACAGCCAGAAATAATGTATAATCTGGACATCCTGTGTTCCAATCAGGTTGACACATAAAATTAACTATTGCATCCACATACTTTTGTTCTATTTGACTCTTTTTTCCCTTTGCCAGCATTGGTAAAATGTATTTACTTTATAAAACTATGTCAAAATATACTCTTCTTAATTATTTTCTCCCCAAACTGTGACATGTATCTCAATGCTTTGCATTACACTTTTTATGTTTTAATATTAGAATTCAATAATCAGGTATATTATAGGAATTCAAAGGTAATGCAAAGTATATTATTAAAATTATGATAAGTTATATACTTGGTATAGCAAATAAGTTTATTTTATATTATAAAACTTAGCTATAATCTTCTTAAGAGATGAATTATATTCATTCGTAGATTCATTCATATATCATATGTTCCCAAGTTTCCTAAGTCCCACATGATGAACCTGTAATGCCAATATTGAGCATGCATTTCCTAATAAAATTAGGGTTAACAAAGACGTAAACATTAAAAAATAATAACCTGTGCTCACACTAATTAATATTGAAACTCTACTTCCTCCTAAGATAATTTCCTTTTTCAAAAGTAGGATATGTAATATATCAATTATTCATTGAATTTTCACCACAATTCACATACTCCTTGGCTTACTAAAATTGGATAAAAGTGGACTTTGGTCTATTTCTCCATTTTAAGATTTTTTGCTGTTTGAGGATAAACCACTACACTGACTTTTTTTGGCATGGGATATAAAAAAAAGTTACTCTGGTAAGATAATAGTTATCTATTAGAATTAACTTCTAATAATCTATTTCTTTAGAAATACTTAATGTAAATGATATTTGTAACCACTGTGACTTTACTTTTGGACAAGGTAGACACAAGAAGCCCTACTAGAAAGAACCATGTGGAAGTGCATCAAGAGTTAGATAATTGCCTACAGGAAGCAACTGACCACATCAATTTAGAATGACTGGTCATAACTGAAAGATATTCAGCAAAAACATGGAAAGTCTTGACTAAATCAGAATAACATTTATTTTCCTTCATTTATGAAAAATTGTAAGTTGACTGGAGTGATTGGGTGGCTTAGTCCATTAAGCATCTGACTCTTGATTTTGGCTCAAGTCGTGAACTCACAGTTTCATGGGTTTGAGCCCCACGTCAGGCTCTTTGCTAACAGACTGGCGTCTGCTTGAGATTCTCTCTCTCTCTCCTTCTCTTTCTGCCACTCCCCCACTTGCACTCTCTCTCTCTCAAAATAAATAGATTTTAAATGACTGAATATTTTGCTTAGCATAATACTCTAGTTCAATCCACATCATTGCAAATGGCAAGACTTCATTCTTTTTTTTATGGCTGAGTATACATACACACACACACACACACACACACACACACATCTTCTTTATCCATTCATTGGTCAATGGACACTTGGCCTGTTTCCCTAATTTGGCTATTGTTGATAATGTTTCTACGAGTATTACAAATATTCAGTATAGGGATTTTTGACTTACCACAGGGTTACATTCTATAAATCCTAAATTCAAATCATAATTTGAAACTATATGAAGTTGAAAATGCTTATAATACAACTAAACTACCAAATGTGATAGCTCAGCTTAGCCTAACTTAAATGTGCTCAGGGGGTGCCTGGGTGGCTCAGTTGGTTAAGTGTCCACTCTTGATTTTGGCCTAGGTCATGATCTCATGGTTCATGGGATTGAGCTCTATGCTGTCAGCATAGAGCCTGCTTGGGAATCTCTCTCTCCCTTTCTCTCTCTGACCCTCCCCTCCTCATGCTCTCTCTGTCTCTCAAATAAACTTTAAAAAATGCTCAAAACACTTACATATTAGTGAATAGTTGGGCAAAATCATCTAATACAAAGCCTATTTATCATATGTTGAATATCTCATGAACATATTAAATACTGTACTGAAAGTGACAAACAGAATTGTTGTATAGACAAATAATGAAGCTAGCATCAATCTTGTCAGTTCAGATGAAAGAATGAATACTATACATTATATTGCACCCGGGCATGGCTGGACCAGCCAAGGAACCTACAAGAATGCAACCCTTCACTAGCTTGCAAGTACTTAATCAGCACTACCCTAAAGTGCATATAATCACCACATGTACCTCTTGAAATATCTAACATAAAGAATAATGGAAAGTCAATGGACTTTCAGATTCCAAGTCTCTTAAGATGGAAAAGAATTCCAGGGGACCAGACAAAGCAGCACCAGAGCACCTACTGGCATGACCTCCTGGGCCTCCAATCAACAGTGCTCACCTTCTCAGGAGACCTCAGCTAACATGACCTCCTGGGCCTCCACTCAACAGCATCTACCTTCTCGGGACATACCTGCCCCCAATTCTGTCCATAGAAACGTTCACTTGCAAGCCATCAGGGAATTTAGGACTTTAGAGCATTAGTTCCCCATCCCCATGGGTGGTGCCACACACCAAAACATAGCCTGTCTTTCTTCATTGCAAAATTTCGTTGCCACTTTTTATTGGCTTGCGATGTATCAGGGGGACAAACTCTCGTTTGGTTCAGTTACAAGAATGGTTGTTAAGTATATTGGTTGTTCACCCCCACGATCATGTGGCTGGCTGGGAGTTGCAGCTTGCTGCCCCTGCACAGCATCATAAGAGAGTATTGTACCACATATTGCTAGTCCAGGAAAAGACCAAAATTTCAAATTCATAGCATAGTGCCTATTTAATGTGGATTGCTTTCATACCATTATAAAACCAAAAAATCATAAGCGGAAACATCCTAAGCTGGGAACCCTCTATGTGGACAATGAGGTGAAATTTATTATGAGTTTTTAAGTCAAGTGAAAAAGGAAGTAAGTGGCATCACTAACAAAATCCTGTCACCACAAGATTCATGTCTGTTTGGCTCCCTTACAGTGCCTGTTTAAAGAATATGATTGATTTTCTTAAAAAAAAAAAAAAAAACAACACTGTGCAAATAATAAGTAAAAGAGGAAATGTGTACAGATACTGATAACAAAAATGTGTAATTATACTCAAGCCTAATTATTTCTGTCTCTGCCTCCCCCAAAGTAATGGTATTCTTTTTCTTTCTTCCTACTTAGTCTCTCCAAATTGATCTTACTAGTGACACCACATTACACAAAACTGTCTGTGAAAAGGAGAAAAAGTTTAAGAAATCTGCCTTCTATGGTTGTGAATTAGCTACTTTTAAGTAACTATTGGCAAAGTCACCAAATACAAACTGACCAAATAAATTGTGTTATGTGATATAAAGCAAGTGATTCACTTACAGTTCTCTGCCCATAATACATGATGGCTTAGTAATCAGTGTTCCTGATGCCTTCCTGAAAGGAAATAATATTGTATCAAGAAAAAGACCTGATGCCTATCTAGCATTTAATGAGGCTAATTAAATGCTCTTTTCTTCTCCCAAATAAGTTTTTTTTTTCCCTTACTGAAGGAAAGAAAATCAAGCCTCGTGTTTATCTCTGATAATCAACTTCTTATAGAAATTCTCATTTGCAATAAGCCTCCACTCAGGCAAAGTGAAGTTAACATCTTTTAGTAACTTTTGCTCTCCTTTCCTGATAAAAAGACTAGGGGGACAGAATTTGCTACCCAAAATATGCCTTTTTGGGATAAGGATTTTTTAGGTTGATTATTTTTGAGAAGTAGCAAACATGGGAGAAGCTCTGAAAACAAGTAGAGGTTATCCTTTTATAAGAGACATTCATATGTATCAGGGAAATCGCCATTTGTAAGGGTGTCCTCTGCACCAAGATGAGAAAGATGACTCTAAATCGCTCAAAACTCTTTATCAATGGAGAAGGCAAAGACTTATATCTGCTAACAACCTTACCCTTATTTGCTGTGCCTTTCCCCAGTAACCCACTGTAATCAGCCTTTTCCTTCCCCCAAACATGTTTTGTCATTAGCGGAAGACGTTATTTAAGGCAGTTGTTTAGGCCATTTCAGGAAACTACTGTTTTCCTGGTTATCTCCAATGTATATAAAAAGTATAGATGTTATTAATCTTCTGTTTTTCTCCTGTTAATCTTTTGTTACAAGGTGATGTCTCAACCAAGAACCTAGAAGGATTGAGGGAAACTTATTTTTCTCCCGCACAGGATACACAAAAGCTGGGTTTGGACCTCCTGTAGTTTTATGAAAAGCATTCTCTTTCTGTACAATTAAAGAAGTCGTTGAAATGTAAAACTATCATGAAATTTTTATTATTCTACTATTATGGCCATTGTTAAACTTATTAAATTAAAAATATTTAGAAATAGGAAATAATTACTAAATTAGAAAACCGTGGGAATCAAGTTTATAAAAAATCTAGGAAGAAATTTTAGAAAAGATTTGAGGATTTATGTTTGAATTTATTACAGATAAAGGTAGGGAAAATTAAAATAGAAAAATACATTATAAAGTCATGAAGCTTGACAGTGATATTTCACAGGCATTGCATATCTCTTTTTTTTTTTTTTTTTTTTTTTTTTTTTTATTTTTTTTTTTTTCAACGTTTATTTATTTTTGGGACAGAGAGAGACAGAGCATGAACAGGGGAGGGGCAGAGAGAGAGGGAGACACAGAATCGGAAACAGGCTCCAGGCTCTGAGCCATCAGCCCAGAGCCTGACGCGGGGCTCGAACTCACGAACCGCGAGATCGTGACCTGGCTGAAGTCGGACGCTTAACCGACTGCGCCACCCAGGCGCCCCTGCATATCTCCACAACAAAAGGGCCACCAAATTGATTTGAAGTACCTTGAAGACATAAATAGCACCTTCAGTGAGATGATCTGAATTGTGGAAGACCAGAGGTACAAAAAAGATGATCCTGAAAAGAATAAACACTATGTAAATAAACAGACACATTATTTGCGGTTCTAGAGAAAAAAATAAATTTAGAATGTTACATCAAAACTATCATCTATTATGTACTATTTACCATACTAAACCTTAGTGATAAATTGTGGGCCAAAAAAGAAAGAAAGCTCACTATTTATTGTCCAGCAAGAAGAGAAAGCAAAAAGTCACAGAAATAGTCATGCTTAGAAACGAATACTGTCTATGAAGTAAAGGACACTGATTCTCTGAGATTATTAATTTTAAAAAATGAGTTATTTAGTTTAGAGAATCATGGAAAGGTTTTTTGTTTTTTGCTTTCATTTTTGTTTTTGAGAAATTGATTTTTAAGCCAAATCTTCATTAATGAGTATAAATTAGTGAGCTAGACAAAAGAATTTGGAGCATAGGGTAGAGGGTATCGAGCAATGAAGAGGTATGCTTCCAGCAAAGAGAGATGAAATTATAAAGGCCTAAAAGAATTGTCCAGACCCTGACTGAAAGCCAAGGTGGCTGGATGGGAAAGAGTGGGTGGGTGATAACAAGAGTGAAGATAAAGCTAGAAGGACATCATGTAGGAAAGGTCAAAGATTTTTAATTTTATCGTGAATACAAAGCCACTGAAAAAGTTTAATTAGAAAAATGACATTATATGATTTATATTTTATAATTATTTTGGCTATTAGCATATTAGACTGATTAGGAACAAGAGTAGAAAAGAATTATTCTAGAAGGTAAGGCAAGATGACTGAGAAAAGATGGTGGGGTGAAGATGAAAATAGATTGTTAAATTTGAGATAATATTTTTGAGACAAAATTGGCAGGATTGGTTGGTATTCAACTATTTGTGACGGTTGTTCTACTTTCTTCTGTGGGTAACTGGGGAGGATGGTGTAATTTACTGAGAAAGTTATTTACTGCTATTTATTGAAGACTGCAAGAGGAGTAGGTTTGTTTGCAGCTGATGGGGCTTAGGGCAGGCCAGCACAGAATGTGCCAGTTGGATGTATGGATTGTATTGAGCTGAAGACAATCTGAACCCAAAGGATTCAGGAGGAGCTTGTTGCCTCCCTCTTAACTGCCTGAAAGAATTTAAATACAGTATCTGGTCCAGCAAGAGAGCTCTCCCCAGAGATAACTACAAAGGGTAAGGACCACATGTGGTAAGCTGGTGGGACCTCAGCTGGGCCTGTTCAAATTCCTGTCTGTGTCCCCTTGTCTCTGTATGGCATGGAAAATATTTGTTTACCAAACATTTGATCTTTCCATCTTTCTGTGAATTATCTTCCTCCCCTCTGTAGTCCCACATACCTACCCCCTTCTTTTTAGATCAGAATGGCATATGAGGCTCAATTGCCAGTCTTTGTGCCTCTTGGATAAGTAATTACATTTATTTTTCTCATATTTATCTGTCTTATGTCAACTTAATAGGCTAGCCAAAAGAATTTAGAAAGGTATAGAAAATATTTTTCCTCCCCTACCCCAGGTTAAGACAAAATATACTTTGGTCATGTTAGGACTGAATGCTTGAGACATCAATGTAGATATAAATGCAGATATATAGTGTTGGTTTTGTATCCCAAAACTCAAAAGTGAAACTAGGACTAGTGATACATTTTTGGGAAAGGTCAGCATATAAATGGTTTCTAATGGCATGAGATCACATGAGCTAGACTATGTGAGCTATACAATTGCATATAGCATGAAGGGTATAAAAGCTCAATAGAAAGACCTTAGGTTGTATTATAGAGGAATCACAAGCAAAGAAGAAATAGAAGAAAACATAATGAAGACAGGAAAGACAAAGCCAAAGACTACGATATTATGAAATTTAATTAAAGAGTATTTTTAACACAAGTAAATCAAACATTGCTAAGAAGTAAGACTAAGACTGAGAAATGGCCATGTATTTGACAATGTGGAGGAATTCCTTAACTTCAGCAAGAGCATAGGACAGATGAAGTTGGAGCCAATAAAACTCGCTGTAGTTTTCTATGAAGAGAGGGAGCAACATAACTTCTCTGACTGATCTTATAGGCAAAAATGAATTATGCACCTTTGCATATATAAAAGATGTCAAGGTATTTAATACCTTACTTAATAAATCAATTGAAATTAGACTCTACCTGGTTTACTTTTTCTAAACTTTTATGCCTAATATATTTTAAAAAGTCAGCCTGTTTTTCATTTTACATTGCCATATAACTGTCTTGAAAAACACCATTTTCAGTATTTCAGTAATCACAGAGGGAAAGAAAATGAAGATAATGTGAACTTATCAAATACTGCTTTCAAAAAGTAAACAGAATGAAAAGCCAATAAAAATTTGAACTAAAAAGTTTTTAGGCATTTTGAAGAAGTATTTTAGAGACAAGGAACTTAAGACACCAAAAGGACAGCCCTTTAACAGTCCAGGATATTGAACAAAAATAGTAAAGCAACATGCTCTGAATTCAATAAATATTAATAATAATGTTACCCAGAAATTATTCTTCTGCTGTTCTACGAACATGAAAAATAACAACACACCATGAAAAACAATTCTTAGAATGCTGCTTTCAAGGTTGGCCTACCACAGGGAGCAGTTATCTATTTGTCTACTGGACCAAAAAAAAAAAAAAAAAACACATTCTTCCACATTTCAGCAAAATTTCATGGCCAGTTGATGACCTGGAATTTACTAGTTGACTAGGCAGGAATACTCCCCTCTGATTTTCATTCATTGACCACCAGAATCCTAGTGGTGAAACCTGATGACATTCTATGTACTGTAGCATTTCAATAAAGTGTGCTTCACTTTTAAATAAGATCTGCCTCTGTGCTCTACTTATCTGTTCTCACCACTGTCACCCAGATTTGCATCTACATTTTGAAGAGTTCTTAGGTAGATTCTCGATAACCAAGGGACATACTTTGTGGAAAAGCACGTACCTGGCCTGGTAAAACATGTTATCATGGCTATGCATTATTTTTCACTTTAGTATTTTAGGGAGTCCTCAATAAAATTCTCATTTTCTAGCATGCACTTGGAAGTTTTAAGAAAAAGAGACTAACAAATAAGCCTATCAATATTAAGGGCAAGAAGTAACACAGTTTCCACAGAGGTTAATTTTCATAGATTTAGAAAGATTATTTTATTGAGATAGGAAAGAAGATAGGAGGAAAGAATACCAGTGTGAAAAAATGTATCTCAGAAAATACTTTTCAGTGCCCATTCCTTATTGATCTTTTTAAGGTAAAACAAAACTAAACAAAAAAAAGATAAAGCTATTAGATACATATGAAGTAACCTTGATCATATGACTTGGAAACCCAGGTTAATGGATTTGGCTCTACCTTGGTATCTGGATAACCTTGAGTAAATTAGAAAAACCTCCTTAAATTTAGTTTTCTTGAAGGCAAACTGTATTTAAAAATCCTTATCTTATTCACATTGTTATGAGGAGAATAAACATCTTATAAGCTTTATGATTAGATAAGCTATGGCTTACCAGTAATTATTTAAAACTTTCTATTGACTTTAGAAAGATGACAATAAGCCGTTTTAAAGCAAACCAGTTAAAACTAAATTTGAGGTAGCCCAAATATAGAATATTTTCATGTGGATTCATTGTTGGTTTAATGAATTCTCAGCAATCGAAGATTTTTTTTATATACAGATTGGGCCAAAATTTGTGTCACACAATGTTAATACGAAACTAGATTTTTAAAGTTTGTTACAAATATAAGCTGATATGATTATTTTTAGCAATATTGATTTTCAAAATATCTGATGTCATCAATGGTAGCTGTGGTGGTAGGCTTTAAGATGGCCCCCAAATATATTGCCACCTTCTACTTTCCAGTGTCCATGCCCTGTGTAATTGAGTGTGGGCGGGACCTGTGACTTATTTCTAACTAGAAGATTATGACAAAAGTGATGAGATACTGCCACGATTCGGTTAATGGGGGAAAATTAAATTTTCCTGGATTTTTCAATGCTCAGGGAAAAGCCCTAACCTCCTAGAACAATTCGATATATAGTCATTTTGTCTAATTAATTGCTCAAATTCAAAAGTGTAATGAAACTTTTTTTTACCTCTTTAGAAGATTAAATGGTGTGTATGTCTACAGCCTTTGGATTAAGCCTACAAGGCTTAATCCACCTACAAGGTGCCTAAAAGACTGCAAAGGGTACCTTCCTAAAGATTTACATTTCAAGGAGGAATGAGGCTCAGTAACGGAGACTTCTTTAGTTCGTAGAACAAATACAGGGTCATCTGTCTTCAAGGGAAGATTTTATTTATCTAACAAAGGTCTGGAGTGAGAAAGAAATCCTTTCAGGAGGGAAAAAAAAGAAAGGAGGGGCAAGTGCTTCTCTGACCTTTCTCAACATAGAACAACATTTCCCCCTCATCCCTCAGTATGGGGAGAGAGGAAATGTCAAGCTCTTCTTCCCTTGAAACAATTGAGTTGCTCCCTCTTTGTAGTGCTAGGGATAAGAACTAGGATACATGGATGATGTACTATCATTTACTGTGAAATAATTAATTTAAAAAATCTGTCTCCGATTTGGAACACTTCATGTGTGCGTTTAGGATGAAATCAATAAAGATGCTATTAAAAACCCAACAGTTACATAAGATTATAACGTCCATCTTGCTGGTATTCTCTGTTGCATTCTCAATTTGCACACTTGGATGAAGCAAGCAACAGAGGAATTCTCTAGGCAAAAGCCAGCAGGGAACTGAAACCCAACAAACCTCAAGAAATTGAATTTGGTCAAAACTCACTTAGAAGTGGACCTTAGCTCAATCGTTTAGAGGAGACTTCTGGCTCTCCAGAACATCTTGATTTCAGCCTTGTGAGAGATCCTGAAAGTCAGGACCCAGCCAAACCGTGACTAGATTCCTGATACACAGAAACAGTGAAATAATCAATGTGTTTGAAAAGTTAAGACTGTGGTAGTTTGTCACTAAGCAATAGATAATATAATGACTGCAAAATCTAGGGTAGAAATGTTGAATGACTGCATTAGTGAAAGTTTTCTTACACAGGTCATTATATAATTTGAACGTTGTACTGTGGATTACCATTTTTTTCTAACAAATTAAGAAAGTTACCTCTTGGAAGAATTTTTTTGTCACTTAAAACAATGTTTCTATGAAATGTAAAGTTTTGCTAAGATTATTTGTAAATGCAAACACATTTGAAAAGTAATGTTTTAAGGTTGAGGTCATTAGAAAAAAAATTGGAAAACACTAGATAGGGGCACTTGGGTGGCTCAGTTGGTTAAGCGTCTGACTTCGTGGTTCGTGAGCTCAAGCCCTTTGTCAGGCTCTGTGCTGACAGTTCAGAGCCTGGAGCCTGCTTCAGATTCTGTGTCTCCCTCTCTCTCTCTGCCCCTCTCCTGCTCACATTCCATCTTTCTCTCTCTCTCTCTCTCTCTCTCAAAAATACACTTAATTTAAAAAAGTTTTTTTTTTCCAACGTTTATTTATTTTTGGGACAGAGAGAGACAGAGCATGAACGGGGGAGGGGCAGAGAGAGAGGGAGACACAGAATCGGAAACAGGCTCCAGGCTCTGAGCCATCAGCCCAGAGCCCGACGCGGGGCTCGAACTCACGGACCGCGAGATCGTGACCTGGCTGAAGTCGGACGCCTAACCGACTGCGCCACCCAGGCGCCCCTAAAAAAGTTTTTTTTAAGAAAATCATTGGATGAAACACATCTCATTTTTTAACTCAAAATTTTTGTAATATATCACAAATTTATTGAAGTAAGAACACTTCCCCAAAACTTGATTAGCATGTCAATAACTTAAATGTAAAATGTCTTCTATTAAATGAAAATAATACACAAATTCATAAAGTAGCTAAAGAATCATTAGAAGATTATGAATTGAAATAGTAAAATCCTTAGTAAATTTAGCACATCTGTCCAGTTTTTGATGAAGCCAGCGCAGTCCACACATCGCTTAGAGGCAAACATGCATGCCCCGGGCATACACAATACATGCTATTTCACAGTTTGAAAGAAAAATAAAAACTGTCACTATGAAGACTGCCACTAGCAAAGGAAAAAATAAAAGAAAAATATGCCTTTATAAAATATAAATTAGACACTGTTTTCAAGCTTCTTATGTGAGTTACATTACATAAAATATGAAATGGCTAAAGAAAAGTAAATGTGACAATTTAAAATTCTTGCTGAAGGACTGTGTGGATAAATATGTATTTATAAATATGTTATATATTATGTATTATAGATCACAGATTAGAGATTATATTTGAAGAGATCATTTTTATTGTGTAAATGTAGTATTCAGCATAAGGAAAATCAAGCATGGAAAGCAGATAAAATACAGAGGATATTGAGAAATGTTTTTGATTTATCTAAAGTCTTATAACTTTTTCTCAGTTGACATAAAAATAAATGTATTTTATATGAACATGAAGCAGCGCAAAAGCAAAAGTAAATAATATATAAACAGTCTGTGTCTTTTCAAGATGGCCGTCTGCCTTATTCAATTATATGCTGGAAACATTTAATAGAGAAAAAAGTAGAGCTCTAGGACCCAATCCACAATGTAGTTAGAATTTTTAGGTTACTGTATTACCAAGATAATATATTTGAAATGCTTAGGGGACGACTGGCTGGCTCAGTTGGTAGAGCATATGACTTGATCTTGGGGTTGTGAGTTCAGGCCCCACATTGGGTGTAGAGATTACTTAAAAATATAATCTAAAATAAAAGAAAATAAAATGCTTAAAAAATACCTGGCAGTTTGAAAACAAAATATAAAGTTTGCTGTCTAATAAGGAAGTGGTCTGAGCTTGTCTACCAAAATATATATATATGGTGGCCATGTATTTTTCAGTATAGTATTATTATTTAGTTCTTAGTTCCAAGTTTTTATTTCATGTACATTAGAAGTGTTTCAGAATATTTTTACATAAATTGTGTTAATTAAAATTGAAAGTTGTAAGGCATACTCAATTCTAGGAATGGTAGTGATGTGACATGATTCCTGGCTGGTATTTATTTACCCTTTATTTTCTAGAACTAGCTACCATTACAACTATATAATAGTTCATACATGCCTATCTGCAAAGTAAAACTGCTCAGTGAGATCATTCATTTATCTTCATCTTCTTAGAATACATTTCCTTTCCCTAGTTCATAAGTGGAGTGTGTTTTTGACCATTTCTGAAATAGTACAGTGATTCACATTTCCTTTCAGCTCTAATCTCTAACTCAAATTATTCAATGTCTTATGTCATCTTCCAACTACTTAAACTAATGGGTTACATTTATTTTTAAGAGACTTTGTTGAAAGTTTATTTTTAGTTCAACAAACATGTCCAAGTTTATATTTACTACCAAATTACGATGCCAAACAAGAAAGTAGCTTTAATTGATTGTAGATACTACACTCTTCGTATTTCTGCAACCATTCTCCAAATTTTAGGGATTCTCTTCCTTTACAACTGCAAAAACATAACATTCATGATATCCTGGAACCCTCCTATACTGAGAAAATTAAACAAAAAATAAAATGTGTATAAAGTGCATTACATAAAAATATTTATAACTATATATATATATATAGAAAATAAAATATAAAGTTTGCTGTCTAATATATATATAAGCACACATTAGGCAGCATATATATATATATATATATATATATATATATATATATATATATGTGGTTAGAGCAGAAAAAGATGTTTAAGACCTTTACACTTACTTACAGAAGAAAATAATAGACATTTTGAGAAATCACAATAAAACATGACATTCCGGGTGTTTAAAAAATCACATCTAATGTTTTCATTTTTAATATCATTTCAAGGCAAAAACTGAATGCAACTCTGCTGATCTTTAAACCAAAGGTGCTTGATAATTTTGTTATGGTTTTCCATTCTACACAACTCTCACCACTAGTATGTTTCATATACCCTTATAATACTTCTGTATAAGAACACTAAGATTATAATATTCTGGGAAAGGATTCAAGATATGTAATATCAGTGATAATACCAGCTGGATTTACTAATGTGAGGAATTAACACAAAGAAAAAATTAAGGCTGATTCCTAGATTTTGATCTGAGCAAACAGGAAAATGATAGTGACATTTATTAGAGATTATAAGGAATTGGATTTTGTTTTCTTGGTTGGTGTGGCAGATTGTATTGTCTAAAACTGGCCATAGCAACATTTTTGATCCTACATGCACTTCTAGAGACTTGCAACTCCCCAGCTAGAGATAGATACTTTTTCCCTCTTTTGTACCTGGTTGGATCATTATGACTACATTAATAAATAGAATGCAATGGAAAGGTCACTGAGCCATCAGGTTGTAAGGAAGCTAAGGTTACATGGAAAGGACTGTGGAAGTGCACAAATCAATAGCCTTAGTTAAGGTCTCAGCTAAAAGCCAGCATCAACCACCTGCGATAGAGTGAACAGGACTTCAGATGATTCCAGATCCCAGCCTTTGGAGTGATCCCAGCTGACACAAAGTGCAGCACACACAACATATCACTACCAAACCCAGCCCAAATGGCAGACTTGTGAGCAAAATAAATGTCATTGTGCTTTAATCCATCGAGTTTTGGGGTTGTTATGCATCCATAGTAAATTGAACATTTGGTTGGTTAATGTTTTTTTTATCATTGTATGTATGTGTGTGTGTGTGTGTGTGTGTGTGTGTGTGTGTGTGTGCATGCGCATGTGCTTTGGGGGGAAGGTAATCGATGCATCTGATCAATTTTGATCATGTATCTGATAGATGTGCAAGTTGATATGTCACATATGAAGTAGGCTGTAAGTTAGGAAATTAAGGTAAAACTTTAGTTCAAATATCAATATAAAAGCATTAGCATAGATTATAAATAAAATCACATAGACATAGTGTAGATAAATTGACTTTTTAAAAGCAGCCAAAAAAGTTACACAGAAAAATTGTTGTAAATCATCAACGTTATGGTCCTCAAATTATCAGGACTCAAGTATCAGGCACTGGTACTCAACATATTTCTGCCACGAGAATAATATAACAATAATAAGAACAGAAGTCATTTAGTTTACGTGTCAAGTACTTATGCTATACTGCCTCATTACAATATATGTGTGATCTAATTGGATCAGCAACCTTTCTATTGCATTATATTTATCAACGCAGTCATAATTATCATCTAAAATTGAAGTTTCTTTATTTTTAAGCTCCTTCACTTAAGAGATGTGGAAATTAAGTCTAAGAGAGGATTATAACCAACGCATAGCCTTGTAAGCAGTGACTGGCAAAAAACTCACTCAGTTTTGGCTTAATTCCATGTGACTCCAGCTAAATTATGATGGTCTTTACTCATGAAAGTTTTCATATGTTCCTATCAAAAATGGTTTTCCTATTACCTCTTTCAGTACATTGGTTTTTTACTCCATAAATTTCATATATTGGATGTTAATATTACAAAACATTGAAAAGATATTTTAAAATATTTTTTACCCTATAGACTGCTCAAAGACTGCTGAATTTTCATTTTCTCACAATTGATTCATCATTCTGGAATTTGATTCTCCTTACTGTTTTGCTTTTAATTTTGAAACAATACATTTTGGGAAGTTTGAAAAGAATATATAGACATTTTACAGACAACAAATAATAAAAACACTATTATTTTTCTCTGACATTATATTGCATTTCTCTTTAATTGCTTCAAGCATAAAATATACCATTATATCTGGTAAACCGGAGCATTTAACAATGGTAGAAATTATAAAATATGAAGAGAAATACAGTGCTGTGAAATAGGACAAGCAATTTATGGTTGGCACAAAAGTGACATGTTTGATACTCAACCACTACACCAGCTGGGTTAGTTTCTGTTGTATTCATTTATATGAATAGGAGGAATTTAAACGAACAAATAAAAACTATGTAAAACAAAACATCTACAGTTTTCACATTCTTTTAAAGAATTCAGTGTCTGACCACCTTAAAGTATAGTGGCTTTGCAGGTTCTGAGAGTGTATCTATTGTTCTTTCCATTGGTGACCACTGGAGTTGCCAGGGAATAAAAAATATATATATGTTTTTATATTTTTTAATTTATGTATTTACTTTTGAGAGAGAAAGGGAGAGCACATAAGCAGGGGAAGGGCAGATAGAGAAGGAGAGAGAGAGAGAGAGACAGAGAGAGAGAGAGAGAGAGAGAGAGAAGCCCAAGCAGGATCTGCACCATCAGCATAAAGCCCAATATGCAACCAAATGTGGGGCTCGAACTCATGAACCATGAGATCATAACCTGAGCTGAAACCAAGCGTTGGGCAGTTAACCAGCTGAGCCACCCAGGCGTCCCAATATATAGCTGTTTTTAAAATGCAGTATTCCTTTTTATTTCTTTCTTCCTAACACCCAACTTCATATTTTGATCCATGGTGAGTTTTAAGAACATATAGGCCTATGTGTATGTTGTATAAACATAATGCTTACTGACATTTTGATGACAATTTCTGCTCTTCTGCTTCAACCCTTTTGCATTCAACCCTCCTTATAAGTGAAGATCAAAGGTTAAGCTATTAATTCACCTTCAATACGAAGGGTTCAAACCTGAATTTGACTTGTGAATTTAAATCTAAGCCACTTAGCAACTCTCATTGCTCTTCAACAGCTCTGAAGGGTTAAAAATTTAAACAGGCTGATGTACACAGATATAGTTTAAATGTGACAAAGGAATATTTGAACTATATACAATGAAAAGGGAAAATGATTTTTTTTTCTTCTCAACCTTTTCCTAGTTTACAGTTTCTGAATAACATTTTTTCCCAATTTAATTTAGTGTGAAGGAATACAACCTTAATGATCAACCCATTGCCCTTAAGCATAAAACTTAAAGGAGATTTTGCTGCATGGTCACCTTGGCTTCTGAAGTCTGGGTATTATTGAACATAACAAGAGAGTTTCCATGAAGCCCAGAAGAAACTTCATGGTAATGATGTCCAATCAGAGGACAGGCAGAACAGGCATCTTGCCAATGAAAACTGATGTCCTGCCCTCCTTGACTCTACGTAGAAAATTATTACTTTCATTCAAATTAACTGTAAGTCAGCCAAACAGTTAAAAATTGGAAGGAGAATAAAACAAATTTCTTTTCACACAGAGGAGGGATGCTCCCTTAGTCCCATTTAAAGTGAATTCTGGGCCAAGTCCCTGCTCCTTCAGAAGGGTAAAGTGAAGGTCAGTTATTGCTAGCAAAGGCAGAGGAGGCCCTTTTCCACCTTGAAGATGATTCACTCAGAGTCTGTTGGTTTGGCTTAAAGCCTTCTGAGGAAGGTGGGTGCAGAGGTGAAGGCAGGCTGATACAGCAAGGTCTCTCCCCTACTAGCTGCCCCTAGGTCCTGTGCTATGAGGGGCAGCTTGGGCTACCCTGTTGCCTCCATGAGGGGCAGCTTGGGCTACCCTGTTGCCTCCTCGAGGATCAAAATGCTCACACTGAGAGAACTGACCAGAGCGTGTTATCTGGGTCCCTCGGGGAGGAGAAGTCACCATACTTTGTCAACCAAACCTATGGAGCAGTCAAAAGGCCAAAGGATCAAAAGTCCAAAAGGCCAGAAGTGCAGCTTCTGAAATGAATGTGTCAGTTGGTGTGGGAGTGTGGGTGAAAGCTAAGGCAGAGCCCGCTGATGTCAGGTGGGACAAACTCTGAAACTCAGGGCAGCCATGACTTGGACAACAGCACAGATATGGGTGGCTGGTAAGGCCACAAGTACTGCTCCCCCCTCCTAGTATTTATGCTTGAGTAGACATAAATTAATATCTCTAAGATATATTAAGATCTCGATGGTGGGAAAATATTTAGATTTCCAGTTATAATTTCATTGTGTTTCATTCTTCTACATTTTGACATAATAACAATAATAGAAATAGTGGTAAATATCTTTAATTATATTGTGTAAGCAAAGTATTTTTTAACTACTCCTTTATTCTAATATATGATTTTACCTTTTTTGATGGCTTATTCATGCTTATCACATATACAGTCTTCCCTTATGTGAAATATAAAAGGTAAATATAAAGAGGTCACAGATATGATACTCTGGGAAAATGCTATGATGTCCTCCCTTTTCTATTTTATTGTATTTTAATAATTGGAAAATAGATCAATGGATGTTTGCTAGCCTGAAAGAAAGAAAACACGGAAAAAGTTTTTGCTAAATTGCTAAACTATAGCAATACAAAACCAAAATAAGTATTGACAAACACATTGAAGGAACCTATTGATCTCTCCACATGATGTCAAATCATGATATTGATGGATTTTTTTCACTAAATTATCTGGTTTCTGGTTCATAGGCATAGTAGCTTCTATGTTATAAAGAACTGTTATAAGTTTACTTAACCATTAATAATTATGTCTAAACATAATGAAAGTTCAATCAAATCTATTTCATTTTTCTTTAAAAATTTATCAAACATTACAAAGACTAAAGATACATCTAACATTTATTTTAATTTATAGAGATTATTTCATATATACATCATGGTCATAGTCTAAGATCATCTTTTTTTTTTTCAACGTTTATTTATTTTTGGGACAGAGAGAGACAGAGCATGAATGGGGGAGGGGCAGAGAGAGAGGGAGACACAGAATCGGAAACAGGCTCCAGGCTCTGAGCCATCAGCCCAGAGCCTGACGCGGGGCTCGAACTCACGGACCGCGAGATCGTGACCTGGCTGAAGTCGGACGCTTAACCGACTGCGCCACCCAGGCGCCCCTAAGATCATTTTAAATAAAAGATAATTATTCTCATGTTTGCATTAATCCTTTCCACAAGTTTTCAAACCATGTATGGTCACCTTCCTTAATTTTTCCCCATGTATACACATCAAGAAATTAGCTTGGAATCATGAAAAAAATGATACAAGTAGAAGTCACAATTTAAAAGAACCATAAAAAAAGAACAATCCACACCAATGATAAATGAGTTACTGTCCAATTCTAAATGAATCCATTGAAATGAGCCAAAATAGAGCAAGCTAAAATTTTCTTGGGGAAGGTCTCATAACCTCTAGTCATTTTGCAGTATATCTGACTCCAGTCATTTCTGAAAAGAATGTGTGAATTTGACTCATAAAAATTTATATTGACATGTTTAGATCCCAACAGGTATAGGGAGGGACGGAACCAATGGATCCAGTTATACTGGGCTTTATTTCTGGAAATAATATGACTGATAACAATACAGCATGGTGGTTGAGATAAAAAAAAAAAAAAATTCAAGTTGGCCACACCTGATTTTCAGAGTCATCACAACTTTCAAATTTCTTGTCTTTAAGCCAGATTACTTATTCTGTGTCATCCACTCAATCCCCTGCACTTAAAAGTTGTACTGATTTTGAATCTTTTCCCAGGATTCCTGACATCAGGTCAGTCAGTAAATGCTCTTCCTTTTTCATTAGGAATGTCTCTTGAATTATTTCCTTTCTCTAATTATAAATTTCTTCTGTTACCGATCAGGGTTCTTGTCAAAATAAGTCTAGTTTACCATACTAGGTCCCCCAACCAGTCTCTGTACGTAGAGACACGGTCCTTGGACCAAGTTCTTCAATTCCCTGAATCACAGTTACAATGCCACACCTTTTGCCATGTGACAATGTGGTACTACTAGAATTGGCAAACTATATTTTCCTGCCCATTGAGGATAAGCATGGCCATTTACTCGCTTTGATCGATGGAATGAGTAAGGAACTGATGGTAACTAGTTCTGAGTTGAGGCTTTAAGATTCAGAAGGTGTTTCTGCTCGTGCCTGTGTTATTGTGAAGAGAAAAGAAGTGTCCCTGATTGACCCTAAAACCAGGTTGAGACATTTGTGGGGTACACCTGAACCCAACCTGCAGTCTGTAGCAAACCTAGACAATTTGCAGCCCGAAGCCCAAGTGCATCGGCTGACCTGCAAAACTATGAAAAAGAAGCTACAAACGTTTATTGGTGTGAGTCACTGATATTTTCAGGCTCTTTGCTGTATAACAAATACTAATACTCTGCCTTTAGGCACTCTTTTCTCTGTTTGATAGAATGTACCTCTGCCAGTTTTACCCTCCTATAATACAACTGGAACTTTCCCGTCTACTGCTTAAATGTTTTATTGTTCCCAATCACCTAATGAAAAATCCAAATGTTTTAACCTGATCGTTCACAACCCGGCTACTACTTGCCTTTCCTGTCATACCTTAAATGCACCTAACAATGAACCTATTCATTCTAGCACACTGATGGATTTGTTTCCCCAAAAGCATTTGTTACCTATCTCCTTGTTTACTCTATAGCTCGGTACTCATCTCCTTTCTTTCTTGTCGTCTCGCAAGCAATAAATACCTGAAAGTATTAAAATATTTCTAGATAGTTGCTTCTTATGCACAACATCAAAGGTATTTTGTGGCCTTGTAGAAGGATTAGACTGCTGATGTCCATATAAACGCCAAGTGGAGGTGGTACCCCTTGCTGGTCACTCCTGAAATCCTATAAGCCACAGATGCTGAGTGACCTTTTAATATAGTTTAAGTAACTCCCACACATGGTGCTTTAGGGCTGCTCCAGATGGTCACCATTGTCATAACTATGTTGAGCATGTCACCTGTATGTTTAAAAAGTAATCACATGACTATGCATCTCAAGTGAAAACAGAAATAAGACAGAAGATACAAAATGTTCACTTTCCCTCAGTCCTAATAAGTTACGATGATATTATTTGCTTCTGTTTTGGATGATAACAATAATTACATATCTTTTTGTTCTTGTTTCTTAGTGTTTGAACCAACTCTTGTGATTCTCAGGATGGCCTGATACTACATACCTTAACTGTTTTCTGCAAAATCACAAAGATATATCCAACTGCCCCAGACATGAATATTCTGTCCTGCGATGTTTTCACCCTTATTGAAATGATTCCTTTCACAAGGCTCTTTTAAACAAATTTCCTGCTTAAACTGACAAATCTGAATCCCATAGCTAGACATTAAAACTTAAAGAGTCAAACTAGTCATTGGTAACTCCAAAACCTAAATGGCATCCTACATATTATAGGCAGAATATCAGAGGAGAGAGCTTGTATGATTTGTACTCATAAAGACCTAAGTGCAAAATGCAAGTCTACCATCTCTGACAGCTATACGAGTTACACAGTAATACAAGTTATTAAAAATCTCCAAATCCCAGATTCATCATATTTGAAAGGGTGGAAAATGGGGAGAGTAGATGTATAGGTACTAATAACTTATAAATTTAGGACAAGGTATTTGCTCTTAGCTACCAATCCCACTTCACTTGCCTCAAACTCTAAAATGGATGAAGTTTTTCACATGAGAGGTCTGGTTCATTCTGGGAGCCCCCATATCTATGAAGTTGCTCTAGTTTATGATTAAGAGCCTAAATTGTCCATCATTTTTCCAGCACTTCTTTTTACCAGGATTTCAGTACCCCATTGCTATCTCCAGCAAATTCCAACCAGAAATCAAAGTATTCAGATTCAATTGGACTGTCCCTAGAAATGAGGAACAGAGAACTTACGTATCACAGCACAGAACTATGCTATGTATCTCCCAGACTTAGAGGGTAAAGTATCTGTTAAATTGGGAGAAAAACTCAAAGGGATATGAACATACCATTTTTGTTTGATTTTAATTTAGATGTTCTTTCCTCACATAGATTAAAATTGACAAAAGTTATATTTTATCTAACTAGGTAACAGCCTGAAATGAATTTAAACAGGGCTGCTCTAACAATGCTCTGCCAACTTTCAAAGCTCTGATATTCATAGGGTGATGCCATTGTGGAGCTTTGATAGCTCAGACTGCCTGCTAGGCCCTCAATAAATATATGACAACAATTGATTAAGCCACAGATGCAGTTTAATGATTAAGCACCACATATCCCTTATGCCATATCAGTAACAAACAGCTGTTTATGTGCTTTATCAAAAATTACCAACTTTAGCATTAATATGATGACCATAGGGTATGGGGTATGTGTCATTGTCTGAGAACTTTATGTTAGGTTTTAGTTTAAAAATGTTCTGACTGGTAGTCTCCTTTTCAACCTTTTCAGCTTTCCCCTTAGATACCCATAAATGGAGAGGAGAATATCATTTTATATAATCATGTTTAAACCAAGTGAGTCGGGGTGCCTGGGTGGCTCAGGCGGTTAAGTGTCTGACTCTTGATTTCAGTTCAGGTCATGACCTCATGGTTCGTGAGTTCAAGCCCTGCATCAGGCTATGCTCTGACATCGTGGAGCCTCCTTAGGATTCTGTCTCCCTCTCTCTCTGCCCCTCTGCCACTCACTATTCCTCTCTAAAAATAAATAAAAATAAACTTAAAAAAAATGAGGCATTCAACTTACTGCTGAAAACAAAGAGGAGCTTTAAGTAACAAAGGCCATGGAGTTACACTGGAAAACCAATTAATGAAACCATGTTTGCATCAGTGAAACAAAGCAAACTTGCTGTTCTTGGAAGTAGGTAGAAAGTGGCTCTAGTTCACAATCAATTTCTTGATCAGAAGGCAACAGACCTGTACTCCTCAAAGTGGCTGATTTTTTGGTATTGGATAGAATACTTCACACCCATTTCCTAACTACTATCAGGATCTTGCTAGAAATTATGGAGGGGTTCATATTATGAAATGTTCCTTCTAGTCATATCAAGGAGATTACAAACCTACAATGATTGCAAAGAATGCTTAGCAACACTCTAGACCATATACATGCTTCCTGGGTGCAAACGTTAGTTCTAAACAAAGAATATTCTGAAAATAAACAAAATTTGAGGACACTGAAAAAAAGTTCTTTATAGCACAAAATAAAAAGAACAACATCCTGAAACTCAAATCAAAAATATTTATATCAGGAAAATACTCTATAGCGTAACCTTAAAAAAGTGTTAGAAAAGCTTCTTCATTGTCTCCAACAGGTTACAAGATCTGACTTTTATGAAAGAAGGGCAGTAAGTAGAGTAAGACACAATATATACATATATAATATGAAATACAATATATATGTGTATGTATATGTGTATATATACATATATATGTAATGTGTGTGTACACGCATGCACACACACACACACACACACACACACATAATAAAAAAGCATGTGAGATTCTCTGGACTAAAAACCTAGCTAACTGTCTTGAGGGAGAATTATAATTAAATTTTAAAATACCTATTAAGGAAGTAAGAAAATTTGATAGGAAATCATCATGAGGGATCTAGTGTAGATAACACAGAGGAAATAAATAAGGAAAAGAACTTGAAAATATAAGAACTATGAAAGACAGAAAATGGAAATCTGATATAAAAAGTATAGGTATTTCTGAAGAATGTACCAGAAATATTGGATGGAAGAATAACTCAAGCCATCATTAGATTGAGTTCTCCTAACACTTATGATGTGTAAATCTGCAGCAGAATGCCATTCGAAGCTGAAAAATGAGAAAAGTCCAAATCATCTGTAACATCATATTTTATTTAACTCATCAAGGAGTTGAGGTTACCAGGTAGTAAGATAAACCTAATTTTAAAGGGTGACACATCACCCATGAGCTGGAGTAACTATGTAGAATACATGGGAGCCTTATATATAAGGTAAATCTGCCTCCATCCTGCAGTCCTTTTCTTGCACAATGGACTAGGAAGCCAATCAAGGACCAGAACCAGAACTAATTGATAGTGATATAGTTGAAACAAAACAGCCCTGTGTTCATTGCTTGGTGTGGTAATGCATTTTGACAATAAGGAGCAAGAGCTTTAAAAATGGTCACATCATTTCATCCAATAACGTCACTGTTTGGTATGTATCTGAAGGTAGTAATCAGAAAAACTTAATTATATGCAAGATTTTGAAGCAATGTAACAGTCCTATAATACAAAAATGTTTAAACCACACATCACCCACGATGTAATATCATTCATTTAAAAATATTTTAAATGCCAAAATGCTCACAGAACAATATTAAATGAAAAAAGCAAGACAAAGGCAAAATAGCCTTTGGGGCTATGGGGTATGAGCCTAATCCTTTTTTAAGAACATCATAATACACAAGTTTAAAGCACAGGAAAGGAATATTATTTGTGTAGTAGCACTGAGTTTTACGATACCTATTTGTGCAAGTATCTATCACAATGATCAGTACTCTTATGATGTGCTATGTCCGTTTACTTTAAATCCAGTGCTTTAATATGTCAGAGATGATGCGTTTTAAAACACGTATCTCTATTTTAACTGCTACATAATGTGAATATCTGGGAAAAATCATTTTAGTATATCAAATATCTAACCTGCCAATAAAGAATTTTTAGATAGGAATGAACCCATTAATCTTAATTATAGGTTTTGTTTTTTACTGTTAGTAAGAGTCATTATTAGATGAAGAGATCCACTGGAAAAAATAGATGTTTGCAGCAATGTAAGCAATGGGAAAAAAAACCCAACAAAGTCTCATTTGGAGACTATAGAAAAGGAGCTCTTTCGTATTTATTAATAATCATTAAAAATACAAAAATTTTACATTAAAAACTGAAATAGAGAAGTGGATTACTCAAAAACTGTAATTCAGAATGTCTAATTTTGCTTTAAGATTAAGATGAAAAGAACAAAAAGGGGTGATATACCGAAACTAAGAATAAGAAAAAAATTATATTGAAAAAAAAGAATAGAGTAAAAATTGAAAGAAAATAAAATTCCAACAAGGGTAGACACAAGGTAGAAGTAAAACAACAACAACAACAGCAAACTAAAAATCTAGCAAAAAATGAAGATGGGAAGCACAAGGTAACTTTATAAAAGGAAAAGAGTTGACGGTTAAGATAGATTAAATAAATGGGAATTTATAAATATAAAATACAATCAAGGCACAAATGTAACCATGTGATCGAAGCCTAACAACATGAAACTAAAAGAAAAAGGATACCTTTTAAAAATAAAAAGAAAAGAAAAGAAATTGCAGAAATTATTTTCAAAAGAAAATAAATGTCTTGGTTGGAGGTTAGGCAAGAAATAGAACTCTAAAATGAAAAAAATTCAAAATAAATTGTGGTTAAATCCTGTACTATCATCAGTCAAAAGTCTTTCCTTGAAGCTGGGCAGCACTTTGTGAGCGAGGTCTCAGGAATATTAAACTAAGGTGCCTTTCCACACTTCTGTATCTCCATCCTGCACTTTGTATCTGCATTGAAATATGATTTAGTTTCTTCTACCATTAAAAAAGAAAAAAAGTCTCCAGACTACACACCAAATTCCAATGTTCTCCACCATCTCTCTACCCCTCTTCACAGTCACACTTCAGAACAGACTTGTCAACAGTTGGGGATTTCACTTCCTCAATCCAGAAAAATCTGACAACTTTTGCCCTAAATAACTCCACAGAAGTTACAATTTTTAAATTTGCCAAGAAATTTGCCATTAAAAAATCCAGTGGATATTTTGGGTCTTTATTCATTAAACTCTTATCAACTTTCATCTCAGCTGAAAACATCATTTTTAAAATCCTTTCATCTCTTGCTTTCCATGACATGTCACTCTCCAGGCTTCTTGCTACCTTTCCCTAAAACAATGTTTTATCACCTTTGTACTACCTTCTCCTACTGCATTAAATATCAGAATTGTTCAATTCTTTGCCGGGTCTACATTGAGCAATGTCCTCCACTCCATTGGTTTGAATTACAATGTGTCGATGTCTAGGAATCACAAATATATCATCCCCAGTCTAGTACTCCTATCTGTGCTCTTAAACTGTGAAAAAAGTGATCTTCACCTGAAAGTATCTGTGATACCAAAACACAGTATTTGTAAAATAAATACACGATTTCCCCACTAATTTGTCCCTTATCCAATTTGTCCTCTCAGTTTATGGTTTACATGGCTTTCGTGTATACCAGGGTTTTAGAGGAATCATGATACTCAAGCTTGGTCATCTATCATTCCAGTCATTCACCAGCAATATTCCTTTTTCCCTCCAAAAGTTTTCTTAAACCTATCCATTCATTTTCATCTTTATTCTACCACCTTGAGCCCACCATTTCTCCTAGGCTCTGCACTGACGTCCTATTCACTTACTCCCTGTCAGTTCCTCACATGGAGGCCACCATTACCCTTATGCTTAAAAGAGAGAGAGAGAGAGAGAGAGAGAGAGAGAGAGAGAGAGAGGGAAGGGAAGGGAAGGGAAGGGAAGGGAAGGGAAGGGAAGGGAAGGGAAGGGAAGGGAAGGGAAGGGAAGGGAAGGGAAAATAAATTTCTAGGAAGTCTTCTAAGTGCTCTAGGGTAGATTACAATGACTTCATTTGGGTAAAATTTGAAACCTTAAACATAGTGTAAGATGCTCTTCATTGCTGTCTATCTTTTAAGACTCTTTTAAGAAGAATCATATCATTCTTTCTTCTTAACACTTGTTCTCTAGACATTACTATTATTTCCATTTCTTAATCTCACTGTGGTAGGCAGAATAACCCCCTCACCACACACACACACACACACACACACACACACACACGCACACACCTAAAGTGTCCACTTTCTAAACCCTGAAACCTGTGAATGTATTGTCCTACATGATAAAAAGGACTTTAAAAATGTGACTAAGTTAAGGATTTTGAGATTGGGGAGGGGGGGCAATCCTGCGTTATCCCAGTGGACCCAATGTAAGCACAAGGGTCCTTGTAAGTAAAACAGGGGAGGCAGGGGAGGCAGAGAAGACTTTGAGGTAATATTATCACTGGTTAGGAGGGGGTCACAAGCCAAGAAATAATACAGGCAACACCTAGAAGTCAAAAAGGCACTGAAACAGATTTTCCTCTTAATTCTCCAGAAGGAACACAGTCGTGTCAACACCTTGATTTTAGCCTAGTGAGACTGATTTTGCACTTCTGACCTTCAGAACTGTTATATAATAAATTTGTGTTGTCTTAAGTCACTGACTATGTGGAATCTGTGACAGATACAACAGGTAACTCTTAACTTTCTTTCTTACCTCAAAACTTTACCTGCATTATATGCACCTTACCTGGGTATTTTTGCTCCTCTTTACCCAGCTAATTTTTGCTTTTTCTTATGCATCAGATTAAATATCATTTCATATAGAAAACTTCTCTGCTTCTCTCCTATAATATTAGGTCCCTGAATCAGTTTCCTACTTATCATTCACTTAGTGGCTTAAAACAACACACACTCATGACCTTACAGTTCTGGAAATCAGAAGTCCAAAATCACTTTAAAAAGGCTAAAATCAAGGCACTGGCAGGGCTGATTCCTGCTGGAGACTTTAGAGAAGGATCTTATTTCCTTGTTTTTTTGTTTTGTTTTGTTCTGGATTCTATAGGCCTTCTGAATTCCCTGGTTAATGGTTTCTTTCTTCCTTCATTTCAATCTCTTATTTCCATAGTCAAGTCTCCTATGAGTAACTCTGATCTGCTCTTCTAAGGGCTCTTAGAACCCTTAGAACCTACTAGGATAATCCAGGATAATGAATATGGAGCCAATTCAAGATTCTTAAATTAATCACATCTACAAAGTCAAGTTTACCAAAAAAAAAATGTAATATTCATAGATTCTGGGAGTTAGGATGTAGACATCTTTGGGAGGCCATTATTCATCCTATCATTGCCTCCCATTATATGCTCCACAAGATACCCTGTAATTATTTTAAAGCCAAAAACATCTTGTAATTCTTTGCATAATCAAAATAATTTATTATAATTTGTTTAATATTTACTGTCCATGTTGGCCATATTCTTTGTGAGTGCATTGAAGAAAACATACATGCCTGGCATATAATAGAGAGTGGATATTTTTTGACTACTATGATTTCTATATTTTGAAGCTTGAAAATATTTCCAAATGGCAAAAATAAACATTTTAAAGTATATTTTATGAAACTTGTGTTCCTTGTCACTTTCAAACTTTTAGACTTCTGCCTACCTTTTGAAGCTCATCTCTGAGGGAAAAAAAAGTAGGTAAAACCATGTCATATCTAAATGTAATGAAGGGGATGGGCAAGTCATCAGAAGTGAATTTAAGTTGGGAATAGCGGTTTTTAGTTCACTAAAAGAGGCTAAAGCAAGCTGAGTTGCAACATGAGACATTAGCTATTAATTAATAAAAGTTGATGGGAGCAGTGGTAAAAGGGGAGCAGGATCCAGAATTGGAATAGAGCATCAGAGAATGCTTCAGAACAGTGACTTGTAAGCTATATTTAGTGAAGGACTACTTTCACTAGTTTAAATTAATAATCAGTCATGTTTAGAGAGCTTTGTAAAATACAACAATAAGTTACTAGGAAAAATAAAATAAAAATATAAGGATGAAAGACCAAATTCTATACATATAAGGAAAAAGAAAAACACACACACACGTTGTCCACTGACTGTTCAAAAGTGCTAGTGTAGAAAATGACAAATTCGTACCTATCATTTCAAACAGTACCTTAGCGAAAAGTTATGAGCAAACTGGCTGGTTTTTGTGTTAAACCTTTTTACAAAAACTTTGATGAATTACATGTGTATCAGTACATTTAATAGGATGAATGAGTTTGCTTCTTGCTTGTTAGCTTATCTAATCTAGGTGAGATTGATGGCAGTGGTGCTTGCTTGGGATAATGTATATTTACATGGTATTTATATTTTGTTTTAATAACATGGGTAGAGATTCTCCAAAGGTGTTTTGAATTGAATGCAAGATGAAGTATAAATCATTTTAGTCAGTCTCTGTATGTTTATTTTTAACTTTTATCCAAATCAAGAAAGTTATGATGATTTTCAAAATCCATCTTCAATTAAATATCAGTAGCAATTCCAACAATTTATTCTATCAAATTATGATTAAATTTAAATCACTCTATGATTGGGGCACCTGGGTGGCTCAGTCAGTTAAGTGTCTGCCCCTTGATCTTAGCTCGGGTCAAGATCTCATGGTTGTGTGATTGACCTACGCATGAGGCTCTACCCTGACAGCATGGAGCCTGCTTGGAAATCTCTCTCTCCCCCTCTCTCTGTCCCTGCCCACTCATTCTCTCTCTTTCTCTCAAAATAAATAAATATTAAATTATTCTATAATTAAAGAAAAGAATTCCAGATTCGTAGACATCCTATTTGTGAATAGGATTTTCTGTTGGAAAATTCAAATGAAAATTTTCTGTAAAATTCTTAAGTTTTGCAATGATAACTTTTCTCAGATATGCAAAATCAACATCCTTTGAGAATCCTTCTTAAATTAAGAAACATGTTACAGAATCTGTGGAAATGGTTCTTCTAGACTTCTACCTTTCATTTCTGCTCTTTGGTCTTCTCTGCCTTTGAAAACTATATTGTATTCATCCTTTGTATGCAGAAAATCAAAAGATTACAAATGCTGAATGTATGCAATATGAAAACTAAATGTCCAACTTCTAACTTTAAAAGTTCGGGACAAAACTGACTTTTGTAGAAATACTAAATGTTCAGTAATTCAAACATTTTGAAAAGAATGTTTGATTTCTAATATGCAAATTGCTGTTTATGATTAGCTTCCATATTATCACTTAATATTCTCAACTTTAATATTTTAGCCTTTTGTTGTAACTAATAAATATTACTAAGTCTTGAGACACTTTTTGTTCCACAGCAAATCTTTCTCCATGAAGGAAGCAGGGTATCAATTTTCAATCTGGCATAAGCTCACTCTTTCATCTATATAACTACTTTCAGAAGGTTTTTCTGATATCACAACTGTTTCTCCAGAACCTATTCCTATAGAAACTTAATTTTTAAACAATGTAACATTTTATACTTTTATAAGATCTTTCAAAAGTTAGTTGTGTTTCCAGCAATTAAGCTGAAAAAAACATATTCTTCCTTCCCATCACTACTATGTTCAAAACCGTGTGTGTGTGTATATATATATATATGTGTGTGTGTGTGTGTGTGTGTGTGTGTGTATACATATATGTGTGTGTGTGTGTGTGTGTGTCTGTGTGTGTGTATATATATATAAATTCTTTTTTTAATTGTCATGTTAGCCATATCTGGAAATTTGCCAAGTTGCAATGAAAGATACTTTAATAGTTAGTTGGTACTCTAAGATGTCCTCCTATGATCAGCCTGTTCCACAATACGTCATTGTATATTGGTGTAAAGTGGTATTTTCATTGCCTTCTCTACTACAAATTCACCTAGTATTTCTCACCAAATATAACAACATGGTAATTGTATAATTTTAGCCTTCGTTAATTGCTACTCTGTTAGAATGCTTAGCAGTAATGTTCATAGGTAAACTGTGAAACATCTATCTGCTTTTAATTCAATACACTTACATTTTCCTTCAAATAATTTTTGGGAGTTTTGAAATTATTTATTTATGATTTGTTCATAATTACTTCTAAGATTTTGATGGTTTTATTGCTTTCTTAGTCACATCCTGACCCTATCAATAAGATACTCATTTTAACATTCTCCATCAATTATGGCTATAAATTCAAACTTGGTACACAAGATATCATATTTCTCAGTAAAATTAGTAGGTGGTAACTTTTAGGATTTCTTCAGAGTTAGTGTCATTGCCATCATTTGGCTATGACTGACAAAGTGGATCCTTACATAGGCCCAGTGCTCCTGGAAACAGCAACAGCTAAGAACTGGCCCTCAACACACACACATGTACATGTACACACATACACACACACACACACACACACACACTTTGCTTACTGCAAAGAACGACCTATTATCATAGGACTCAGATAAGACTCAAGAATGCCCTGGTTTACCTATCTCAAGGCCAGACACAGAGCCTCCAAATTTTCATTCTTTGTCCAGATTGGTCAGTGTGTTAGAACTGTTTGTATCCAGTCACCAATCTGGACAAAATACCTGCCAACATGACAAACTTTAGTTAGGTTTCTCTCCTACTTCCAGGACCCTGAAATTTACCCACTCTTAAGACTGGGCCATCTGCAAAATGTGAAACAACCACCACAGAAGACCCTCCAAATTATCAGCAGAACATAGGAAAATTAGTTCTCTGATCAAATGTCTGATCATACCAACTGTTCAACCCATATCCCCATACCCAATTCTATCTAGCCTTGTTTACCTTTCCCTACAAAAGAAAATTCCTTTTTGCCTTAACTTTGAGACATTTGCAGATCTTATTGTTGAAAAGCTCTTCCTAACACAACAGTCTACCCCTTCATATTGCAATAATCTTTTCAAATAAAATCCTTCCTTGTCTAGGTCCTAATTTGTTTTTATTTGAAAGCTTTGGGGTACTGAGACTCAGATGGAGTGCTGACGACCACAAGAACCTGCTGTCTTCATCTGAGTTCATTCCAACTTCTCTGGTCCTTTGTGTCCTTTCCCAGCTGGGGAACTCACCACAGTGGTGAGTCTTGAATCCTCATCTCTTGTTCTGGACATTTGTCTGTTGTAACATGGTAAAGAGTTACTTTGATTATTTCATGCATAGGGAATGTTTTTGACCTTCTGTGGAGCGAGGGATTATGTGAGGGAATTTCCTTAGCTCCTTGACTGGGTTATGCTTGGAAGAATTCCCTTGGTTCTTTGAGGGTTGTGTGAAGAAAATCATCAAGTGGACCTCTTTCCCAGCTCACTTAAGGTTGTATCTTTGATTTAATTATCTATTCCTATGGGTAATTCTCACTCTATTAGGATCCCTGCCTCCTCTACTTCCATTGACTATGTGTTTTCCCATTATGTCACTGATGTAGTCTGCTCTGGCTGCTATAACAAAATACCATACATCAGGGGGCTTAAACAACAGAAATTTACTTTATCACAGTTCTGGAAGCTGGAAGTCTGAAATCATGGTATCAACAAGGTCAGGTTCTAGTGAGAATTCTCTTCCTTGCTTGCAGATGGCTGTCTTCTGGTTATGTATTCACATGGCTTTTCTCAGAGAGAAAAGCTCTCTGGTATCTTTTCCTATAAGGGCACCTTCATTCCCTCTTAAAGCCCTATCTTCAAATACCATTGCCTTGGAAGTTACGGCTTCAACATATAAATTCGGGAGATATACAAACATTTAATTCATACAGGCACTAATTCAGTTCAATATCTTGAGAAAAAGCAAAATATCACTATAGAACCATTTAAAACTTCAACATTCTACATGTTTTGGAAATTTGGGACTGTCTCAAACTGCTTATAATTTCCCATTCCTATGACCCACCCCTTCTCTTTTTATTTTTTACTGACTTTGATCTTCCTTTAAGCTCAACATCTCCAACTTCTCCAGTCCTCTATCCACCTCTGCCAGACCTTTCCCTTCCCACTCTGGCCCTTCAACTTCCTATAGCCACTCCACACTCCAGTTTTAGGTGACCCTCCCCTTTACTGGGGACTCTTGAGAGGGTCAGAAACCACAAAAGCAACTACTTAAGACTGAAAAAGCTAATTAGAAGCAGGCTGGATATAATGTCACTCATAACAGAGCTTTGGAAGCACAATGGCCACTTGCTCTCTCCTTGGTCCCTTGTCTAAAATTTAACCTGCAGACTAAATAAAATCATTCACCAGATTAAAAAAAATTAAAAGGGGGCACCTGGATGGTTCAGTCAGCAGAGCATGTAACTCTGGATTTGCAGGCTGTGAGTTAGAGCCCCACATTGGACTTAGAGATTACTCTAAAAAATGTTTGTGGGTATTCTTTAAATCTTATATTGAGCAAGTGACTTCAAATTGTCCCATAAGCCTGAAGCACAGTTCTGATGATATACAAGTGGAGCAAAGATGAGAGCCAGTCCTTTCCTATAAACCTGTGAGTTTTGTATTTCTGTGTTTATGTCTGACTCATAGCTGAAATTTTTGAATTGAACCCATACTCTCTGTATTTGGGTGTGTTTGTAATATATATATTATCACACACGTGTGTGTGTGTATATATATATATATATATATATATATATATATATACATACACATATATATATGTTTGTGTGTGTGTGTGTGTGTATATATATATATGTATATATATATATATATATGTATATATATATATATATATATATATATATATATATATATATAATTGTGCCCCCTTTACCCACTCACCCCCACCAATTCATATATTAAAGTTCTGGTCCCCAGTGTGACTGTATTTGAAGATAGGGCCTTTAGAGAGGTAATTATGATTAAATGAAGTCATAAGGCAGGGGGAGTCTCATAAGGCTGGCATCCTTATAAGAAGAGAAAGAGACACTAAAATGATTTCCCTCTCTCTACCACTAACCCCCTACACACACAGAAGAGAGGCCATGTGCAAAGCAGTAATTTGCAATCCAGAAAGAGAGCTTTCAACAGAACCTGAACATGCTGGCACCTTGATCTTAAACTTCTAGCATGCAGAACTGTGAAAAAAACATATTTGTTCTTTAAGCCAATCAGTTTGTGGTATTTTGTTATGCTACCCCTTTCAGACCAGTATACAAATTTTGGTTCTGTGAAGTGAGGCACTGCTATAATGAATACCTATATAGGTGGAAACAGCTGCAGAACTGAGTGATGCAGAGGCCAGAAGAGTTTTGAGGTGCATCCTAGAAATAGCCTATATCCTCTTGAAGAAACTGTTGATAGAAACATGGGTGTTAAAGGTAAGTTTGTGAGGTTTCAGATGGAAATGAGGTGTAGCTTATTGGCAACTGGAGGAAAGGTTATCCTTGTTATTAAGTGGCAAAGAACCTGGCACTGTTCAAGTGTTTTGTGCAATTGTGTTGTAGGGTTTGGTAGAAGGTAGAACTGGAGAGGAATACATTTGGATATTTGGCTAAGGAAATTTCTTTGCAAAGTACTGAAGGAGAAGTTTGGTTTTTCCTTACTTCTTACATACATTATAAGAGGAAAGACAGTTTGAAGGAGTTGTTAAGCAGAAATGAACCAGAACTTGAAGATTTGGGAAATTCTCAGCCTAACCATATTATAAAAAACAAGGAAACATGTTCTGACAAGAACACTAAGAGTGTGGCTGTACAACCATTTGGTAAAGAAATCATGGATCCAGTTCATGGATTTAACTGGTTTCAGCCATCTCAGCAGAAACCAGGGATAGAAATGGGATCACATAAGCAGAAACAATGTCAGCTGCAACTAAAAGGGACAGAGAATGCTATCAGATTTCTGGGGTTCTAGAGCATAGGACCATAAATGTATCCAGTTGTGAAGAGGCATGTGTCCTTCTTCAAGAATAGGGGGAAATGACTCAAAAGGCAATTCAGAGATCATCAGGGCTGCCACTCCCACCACAGACCCAGAGGGTAAGGCTGACTCCTCGTTGATTTCAGAGGGTGGAATCGCCCCTTTGGTTACAGCAGGCCAGGCTGTCCTTCTAAAGAGCTACAGGAGAGGGGACCCTACAGAGAGCCATTGGTCAGGGCCACTACAAAGAGACACAAAGAATACTTTGTTCTGCCTGCCCAAGCTGACTGACATGGTAGTATTTATGAGTTATATATGTGTACTATTTC
Organism: Leopardus geoffroyi; assembly: GCF_018350155.1. Taxonomy (NCBI): domain Eukaryota; kingdom Metazoa; phylum Chordata; class Mammalia; order Carnivora; family Felidae; genus Leopardus; species Leopardus geoffroyi. The sequence continues at coordinate 154,711,838 of NC_059327.1, forward strand.
CCTACCTCTAGATGATTACCAAATTAAGTTATAAAATGCCTTCAAGGAGCTCGATTCTAATTGGCTGAGAGATCAATAGTACTTATATAAATGGAATATTCTTAAAATAGTAAGAAATTGAGGATAATACAATCTTTTTTTTCCTATTTGTATATTCTTCCGAAACTTATGTTACTAAATAAATTTGCATTATATCTACTAGACATTTAAGATGATGAAAATGTAAATTTGTGATTAATCAAATTGAATAATTCTAACAAACTTTATTTCAACAATAATTCTGTTTTTTTCATATGTCCATATGAAGATATAATCTCCAAGTTCTTTTGGTAACTTAAAATCTTAGATTTAACATTAGGTTAATTAATGACTATTCTTTAAATACCTAACTCATTTCTAAGATAAAATACTGAAATGTAAATTACTAAACCTAACCTTAAGGCTGTATGTATTTGGGTCTGTTAATGAATGTATTCAGGGGTGCCTGAGTGGCTCAGTCGGTTAAGTGTCCAACTCGTGATTTCAGTTCAGGTCATGATCTCATGTGTCGTGAATTTAAGCCCCATGTTGCCCCTGTGCTGACAGTGTGGAGCCTGCTTGGGATTCTCTCTCTCCCTCTCCACCCCTCCCCCACTCATGCTAATTTGCACTCTCTCTCCCTCTCATAATAAATAAACTTAAAACAAAAACATATTCACTTAAAAAAATGTATTCATTTGTGGCCACACTGACAAATTGCATTACAAGGACATATATGGTTATAAAAGTGATAAAAGGTATATTCCTAAGCTCTACAGCAAAACCCTGATGGAAGACATTCGCAATTATATTCTTTATACATTTCTCTGTGAAATAGAAGTTAATGTATTTAAAATTTATAATCACTATATGCTAATGAGGTTCTACCAGGAGAAACAGTGGCACAGAAAAACAGTTTTCCATACAAGGTATGCAGGAAGTGTTTTTGTTAAAGGAAGAGGGAGTTGTTTTGTCCAATGTAAAATAATTCATTATTCCATATGAGAAAGTGGAGAGTATAGGACAAAACTTGCATGGGTATAGAAAATTATAAAGTTCCACAGAAAAATAATTTTACTTTTTGTACTCAAAGCTATCAAAGCTCTGATGGGTTTATTTATAAGAAATTTTTGTAAAGGATTTTTGTATAAAATGTTGCAGTTGACCCTTGAACAACGTGAGTTTGAACTGCAGGGATCCACTTATATGCAAATTTTTTCAATAAATACAGTGGAGTACCATAAATGTATTTTCTCTTCCTTATGATTTTCTTACATTTTCTTTTCTCTAGCTTACCTCATTGTAAGAGTAGAGTACATAATACTCAGAACATACAAAATATGTTATCAGTAGGGCTTCTAGTCAACAGCAGAGTATGAGTGGTTAAGTTTTGGGGGAGTTGAAAGTTTTACATGGATTGTGGATTGCATTGTAAGTCAGTGATCAGGGTCAACTGTATATTGATGCAAAACTAGAATCTGGTTTTCTCTGTTAAAATAACAAAATTCTTGAATTATTGGTCTGCTCTTAAGAAGAGGTTATAAAAGTTGTATCTTTACCTTCTGTATAGTCTGCCTAGAAGCCAAAAGTTCTGTGTCATATCAGAATTGTTTCTTGGGGCTCCTGAGTGGCTCAGTCAGTTAGGTGGCCAACTTTGGCTCAGGTCATAATCTCATGATTCGTGAGTCTGAGTCCCATGTCGGGGTCTGTGCTGACAGCCCAGAGCCTGGAGCCTGCTTCAGATTCTGTGTCTCCCTCACTCTCTGCCCCTCCCCACGCTGAGTCTCGCTCTAGCGCTCTCTCTCTCTCTCTCTCTCTCTCTCAAAAGTAAATAAACATTAAAAAATAATTTAAAAAAAGAATTGTGTTTTCTTTTGACTTTATCATGGTCTTAATTACTTAAGAAAATAAGTTTTCTCACTTTTGTACTAAGATTCAATCATGTTACATTTTATGTATACTTTTAAAATCTTTTCACTTTGATTTTTTTTTAATTTTTTTAAATGTTTATTCATTTCATGAGAGGGAGAGAGACAGAGTGCAAGCAGGGAAGGGGCAGAGAGAGAGGGACACAAAGAATCCAAAGCAGGCTCCAGGCTCTGAGCTGTCAGCACAGAGCCTGATGTGGGGCTCGAACCCACGAGCTGCAAGTTCATGACCTGAGCTGAAGTCTGATTCTTAACTGACTGAGCCACCCAGATGCCTCTCACTTTGATTTTCAATCAACTTTGTTTTGCATGCCACAAAACAAATTTCCTTGTCAGTTGCATTATTTTCAAATGTGCTTTTATCAGATTTCCACTTTAGAAAATTATGAAAAGCAGGTTAATCACAACTATTTTGAAGTCTTGCATCCTTTACACATAGTTTTTATCTTACTTAAAAGCACTTGCAAATCAATTACAGGCCAGAAAGATTTTTCTCCAAAAAAAGACTCTCAGAGACCCTTAGAAAATGATTATGCCAGGTACTCTTTAGCATAGGTTTAAGATGCTCAAGTCCTAAATAACTTTGAAATTATACTATTAGGTTGAGTCAGGATTTCTTAAATGGTAGTGTAGAAGCAGATGGGTTCATAAGACTGTTAACCCTAAATTGATGAGAACAAAATTAACTATATAGGACTGAATGAACTGATAAAGGATGACTATGGGTTTTCCTTGGAATACTGCTGATAATAACCCTGTTTTCTAGATACAATGAACCCCTTTCTCTTTTCTCTTTTGCTCTTTGTAACTCCTACAAATTTAGTAGGCTGTACTTTCATAAACAGAAATGAAACCTCTGCCTACCTCATCCCTCCAGATTTTGGAAACACTTATTGATTAAATATTATTTCACGGCAATATAATTTTTGCTTGTTTGATAAGAATTTGTCTTCCTTTGTTAACAGGACATAATTGGAAACATTGGTAATAAACCAAAGCTTTGACTGAAATGTCATATTGGAAAATGATGCTTTTCAGTCATATATGACTAGGAAATTTTTTAAAAAAGAAGTTTTAAGGTTATTTATTTTGAGAGAGAGAGTGAGTGGGGGGAGAGGGAGAGAGAGAGGGAGGGAGAGAATCCCAAGCAGGCACTGCATTGCCAGCATAGAGCCCAACATGGGGCTTGGGCCCACAAACCTTGAGATCATGACCTGATCATGAGTCACCCAGGAGCCCCATGACTAGACACTTTTATTTAAGGGGTTAAAGTTAACTTTATGGAGCCAATGTTCACAAAGCCTACTAGGAAAACTGGTGAGGTAATGACTAGCTTATGGAGATCCCAACCCTATAGGTGAGTAAGAAAAAGACTTTCTTTGCAGGCAAGGAAAACTTAGACTATTTGGGAGACCTCTACAAGATGGAAATTCCCCCAAACCTATAGATATTACAGGTGAAATATGATGAAGAGTCTTTGGCTTGGCTTCTAGCCATAAGAGAATTTTAAAACGTTGACCTAAGATTCCTTACAAAAATTTTCAGCAAAGTAAATATTTTAAAATTCCTGCCTATAAGGTAAATCACCATTCTTACTACAAGCATGTAATTAATAAAGCCAAATATAATGAGAGGAGCTTTAATTTATGATCTATAATCTTTATTTGACATCTTTGATCACAAGAAGGACTATAGAGAGAAATTCTGTGTTTCAGTGAGAAACCACAGTACATCCATGCAGGTTATCACTATCTGGCCCTGTTAACAGTCTTTGTGCTATTTTGTACCTCTTTACAAATTCTAAGTAACTGTTGGATATGATGGATTTCCAATTTTATTACCTACATGTAAATTGGACTAAATTCTTTCATCTGGTATGCATTGTTAAACCTTATAATATTTTTGACTCTTCCACTTTCCTTCAGTGTCTGGGTATATCCCCAACTAATGTTTTCAGCTGCTCCCCTTCCTAACTTGGTATCACCAAAAGCTAAAACTTGCCTAACCAGATTCTTATTTGAACTCCAGGTTGCCTTATAGTGGAGTTTACCCTCAACATCTGAAGAAGTACTGGGAGCTAAATTCTGAAGACTTGGTACACTTGAAGGGCTCATCACTGTAGTAGACCAAACAGAGGAAAGATTTCTCCCTGTACAGTCTGCTGTCTAGGTCATCAAGGAAGTCTGATAAAATGTGTAGGTCATGCAGGCTCTTAGAGAAGAGAGAATGTACAACATCTCCAGGACTATCAGCATCTTCCTGGCTTTGAGAAATTCAACAAGCAGGACTGCCTCAAGGAAAGATTTGTATCCATCACATTCTTGGAACTCACTGGACTGGTTACCTTTCAGTGTTCAACTTTGCCTCTTTATTTTAATCAATGTTTTACATTAATCTTTTTTATTTTAGACATCCCTATTTAAAGACACGTGAACTTAACACAACTGGCCTTTGCCACCACCTCTCAAAAAATGGTTTAACTGATTTGACAAACAATGCCAGCAAGAGTCGTCAGGAGCTGATTTCTTAGAACCTGCTTTGCTCTGCTCTGGTTTTTGCTCACCTCTGAATTGTTCAGAGATGAATGATATTCATTTGGCTTAAGCAAATGGAGGCACTGACAATGTTAAACCCTACTTGAGCCCCGTGCTCCTGGAAAAATCAGTGATGGTTAAGAAATTACCGCTGGTTCTTTTGTGTTCTATAAAACAACTTACTGCACAGCACCATTCTTCCTCATATGACTCAGATGAGAGTCAAGGAGGCCCCCTGATTTGTTTACCTATGACAAGGATAGACACAGACCACACTCCCATTCTTTGTCTCATCCATGATTAGCTGAACCATTTGTATTCACTGACCAACCTGGACCACACATCTGCTAACTTAACTTGTGGGTACACTTAAATTTCTCTCCCTTCTTCAGAACATACTGAACCAAACTTTTAATCATGCCCAGCCTGAGCCATCATCATAATGTGAACCAATGTTTCCATACAGAATTCTGGAGGACCAAGTTGACCTCAAGGGAAGATGTTTTCTGACCAACTGTTTCATCGCACCACCTATTCATTCCCCTCCTCCTCACTTAGTTCTTTCTAGCCTTGTGGGAAAATTCCTTTCTTCCTGATGTTAGAAACTTGTAGATCTTATGGTCAAAGTCTCCCTCGCCCTATTGCAACAGCACCCTTCTTTCTATTGCAATTGTCCTTTTGAATAAAGCTCTTTACCTAAGCTCAGATTTGTTTTTACACTACCATTCTGTGACATTTAGAAAAAGTTTTGTATTGTCTTCAAAAGTAGTTCAGTAAAGAATGTTTCATCATCACTTCACTAGGAGTGAAAATAATGTAAATGTCACTTCTGCATTTTATCCAATCCTGCTCAACTGTAAGTTTAAAGCCAAGGTTAATTAAAACACAAAATAAAATGACTTCGAAATAGTAAGTCATTTAAAAAATGATATATTGTCCCTGATTTATGTATCATTTTGAGTCTTACTTTACAGACTAACTCTGAAGTACCACATGTATCGTGATCCTACTACACATAAGCATTTCAGTCTACATCAACTTAATTCACAAGATGAACTTCACCAAAACTGGTACAAACGTGCTCAATGAAATGATCTCATGCTCATACACAGTATGTTGTCAAATAAACATAAATTTACTAAAAAGGATTCTAGCCTCTTCTTCTCAATTTTAGTATTTCTCTGTTCATGTACCAGTAACAAATACATTACAGGCCAGTCCTACTGGCCTTTCAATCCAGGAATACAGAATATTTTTCCTTTTATTTGTGTCTTCCTTACTTTCTTTCATTAATGTCTTACAGTTTCCAGTGTACATGTCTTTTATCTCTGGGGTTACTTATTCTTAGGTATTTTACTCTTTTTGATGCAATTATAAATGGATAGTTTTCTTAATTTCTCTAATAGTTAATTATTAGTGTATAGAAATGCAGATTTTTGCATAGTGATTATGTATCCTGCAATTTTACGAAATTTATTAGTTCTAACAGTTTTTCAATGGAGTCTTTAGAATTTTCTGCGTGTATTATCACGTCATCCGCAAATAGTGACAATTTTACCTCTTTCTTTCCAATCTGAATGGTGATGAACTACTTTAGCTTTTATTTGTCCTGAAAACTCTTTATCTGTCCTTCAATTCTGAAAAATTTGGACATGTAGGCTATTCATGGTTGGAAGGGTTTTTCTTTCAGCACTTGAATATGACACTCCCTCTGGCATACAAAGTTTCTGCTGAAAAATCTGCTGATAGTCTTGTTCCCCTGTTCCTAACAAGTTGTTATTCTCTCGTGGCTTTTAAGATTCCTTCCGCGTCTTAAATTTTGACTTTTTAATTATAATGATTTTGGCTTCCTTTAATTATAATGTCTTTTGGTTCACTGTATTTGGAACTCTCTGGGATTCCTGGGTCTACATGTCTGTTCCTTTCCTAGGTTAGGGGAGCTTTCATTGATTATTTCCTCAACTAAGTTATCTGTTCCTCTCTCTCCATAATTTGAATCCTAAAATACGAATTGATACTTTTGATATTGTCCTGTAAGTCCCTTAAACTATTTTCGCTTTTTTTCATTCTTTTTTTCTTTCTGCTGCTCTGACTGGGTGAGTTCCACTGCCTTGTTTTCAAGTTGACTGAACTTTTCTTCTGTTTCATCTACTTGGCTATTAAATTCCTTTAGTGTATTTTTCAGTTCAATCATTATACTTCTACTCTGTGACATTTATTTGGTACTTTTTTATTTTTCCATCTCCTTGTTGAAGTTCTCACTCCTCCCCAGTTTGGTGACCAGCCTTTTGACCATTAATTTGAACTGGTGTCAAGTAAACTACTTATCTCCATTTCATAATTTTTTTTTTCCTGAGGTTTTATCTTGTTATTTCATTCTTACTATTTTTGCTATTTCTAGTACTTTTTGATACATAAAGTCAGGAAGCATATCACTATTCACCAAACACTCACCTTGAATGAAATCATATGTACATTAGTATTAAAGTACACCCAAACTGGCTCACAATATAACCCCTCCTCTTAAAAAAAAAAATTGCAATGTTTAGTTTTGAGAGAGACAGAGAGAGAGAGAGCATGAGGCAGGGGGGAGGGGGCAGAGAGAGAGGGAGACACAGAATCCGAAGCAGGTTCTAAGCTCCGAGCTCTTGGTACAGAGCCCAACACGGGGCTTGAACCCACAGACCATAAGATCATGACCTGAGCTGAAGTAGGATGCTTAACCACCAGGCTGAACCACCCAGGTACCCTGATAACCCCTCTTCTTATTCCCAACTCTCCTTGCAAGGCCACAGTCAGAAATGCCAAGTTCATAAAATAAGTGGTAATCAAATAAAAAATCTCTTATCCTACGGCATGAGGTTTTCATTGATAAAGAGCCATCAAGTATAATTCTCTAATATCTGTACAGTGTGTAAGCCAAGTTATTATTCAGTCTGCACAAATTGTTTCATTCTATTGTTTAGCAAAATATCTGCAGGCAGTTACCACATAATTATTCTCCTTCCTTTAATACATAATTAACATTATGCATCATCCTAAAATACCATTTGACAAAGATTTTTCAACAATAACTTCTTATGCTTTCTCTTTGAGTGTAAAATTTGTCATTAATATTGCAGTTGGCTATTGTTTTCTAAGTTGCTTCTGCTATAAAGAGGAGAACCATAAATGCTTCCCAACTTTTGGTCTCTTCTGTAAGTCTAACAACAAAATCAGCGTTATTGCATGAAAATTATTTTATGCATGTTAGGTTTAAAAATCTCCCTCAGCTTACTGAATCAAAAATAGAAAAATCAATGCCTTTGAATAGATTCCACTGGTCAAGTATTCTAGCTTATTCTTTCCAGCTCCCCCAACTCCCACCTTGCAACGGGAGTATCGCCATCACCACTACCACTCCATCATATGGTTGGTGTCTAAGTTGCCCTCACTGAGGGAATGCAGAATGTGCCCCAAACTATAGAGTGGCAGATCAGTCACAGATAATGAGACATTTAAAAGTGGGTAAAACTAAGTTAGAGTCCTTAGGTTATAGGACAGTTTCACTGCAACTGGATGTTCAAATCAAAGGGCTGCAGTTTGTTGGTGGACATCTCCATGGAAAACAAAAACAACAGCTACACAGTTAGCCAGAATCCATGCATTTCTGCTGGTTAAGTGAAGGTATATTTTCTGCCTACTCTTCAAACAAGATTGGGGGCTTTTAAGGCCTTCCTCTTTTCTCTGTCCTCTCCTTTTCTTTCTCTTATGCCCCCTCTTGATTTCTTCTCTTCCTTCTTTTCTCTTTTCTTCTCTTCCGTTATGATTTAGGCATTTTTTTTTCTTTAAATGGGTGATTTCCCTAACTCACGTGGTCCAGGAAAGTGGAATATTTCTCAGGGTACAAGCTGGAAACTTCACAAGGAAGCAGAGGGAACACATCAATTAATCCTTCAAGAAATAGCCTTGCCAGACATTTATGCCCCTGTTTGACAAGGCTTTATAATGGAAAATGAACTGGGGAATTGTGGCAAATTAATCTCCAGTCAAATATAATTCAATTTTTTAAGATATTCATAAATGTACTTCCTATTTGCACTTTTCTTTTCCTGTCGCATATGTGAAATCATGACACTCGAAGATTTATGTGTCCCAGCATATACAGATTTGCATTCCATATTCACCACTAGAGACCACTTCACTCTTTGTTTATGATGTTATTTTGGGCTGTACTATTTATGTTACTCTTTTCATCACTTTTTATGCTTCAGTAAACCACATTTTAGTCATGGGTCCATTTTTTGAGAACTGAAGATATAATGCAGCACAAGCATAAAAAACAAAATTACAAATTTAATAATGTTAACAGTAGCATGAAAATGGCATGAAAATATATTAGGTGAGACAAACTGTATCCTATTAGCTAGTTATTTGCAGACAAACAAACCAATGTGGTCCTTAAAAGGACATGTATAACCTTAGAGGACATAATTAGCATTAACTGTACGAGCAATGGGATTTCTATGCAAATAAAAATTAATCTTACATTTCAGGTTTGTTTAAGGCTGTGAACAAAATAGTTTCACGGATTTTGGATTTTTGTTCTTCAAACCGACACCTTCTCCAACATGGCTACAAACCATATTTTAATACATGTTTTTCTGGCTGTCAGAGTATCATGTCTCCTTTCATATCTCTTGTCTCTAAATCCATTATACATTACTTTTCCCCCTTTTTCCTTGGAGACATTATTTGTGTATCCACAAACACAAATATACACAGAGACACACATACATAATAATTAGGAAATAAATTAGAAGGACCCCTGTGTTTTGACCTCTTATTATAATTTAAAGCAATTAATAAAGAGCACAGGAGCATAAAAATTTATCTTGACCTGAGAGTGCTTATCTCTAAGAAGCCAGATAAAACACAGCAGTGATTTTCATTTGTCCATGGCTTACATCTTCTCCATAGAGTATGCAATCACTGCATCCTTACTCAAGAGGGGTGCCGTGTTATCTCAACAGCACAAATAATCTGAAGGAAGGAGACTGATACCACAGGACAAGAAAATTATTGCTGCTTACAACAATAATGATATTGCACATCCATTTAGAGAAGAACCTTCTGGAAAGATCCAAAATTCACCTCTCATGACACATACCCAATGTTATGTCGAATAAGCATAGGGGTTTACCCATAAAAATGCTTTGATGATTTTTCTAAACATCAATATTTGGCAAGTTAATTTTGTTGCAAAAATAACTATTCACCACTTCAACATCAATAAACTGGTTGATTCAAATTAACTTCAATCTTCTCCTTTTGTAAACTAGGAATACTAATATCTACTTTTCCTTTCTGCAGATATAAAGATCAAATGAAAAAAATGTTTGTGAAATTTGAAACCTGAAAGCAGTTAAGTATAAAATTTTGACACAGACCTCTGTTCAAATAAAATATCATAGTTGAAAATAAAAGTGATTATCCTAACTAATCCATAATTTATTTCTTTGAATAAGTTTACATATGCGTTAAAGAGTGTATATACAAGGACTTTCAGTATAATGAACATGTAATCATACCTAAATCTTTATATAGCTGCATATGTATGAATAAAGTGGTATAACTGTACATGGATTGATTCAGTCAGCATGTACTGAACTCATACCTTGAGCATTAGTCAAGGTAGAGACCCTCACTGTGTGCTCGGGCATCGCTACATGTTCCTAAAAAATTCATTGCACTGAAATTTATAGAAGGCAGAGAAAAGAACAGCATTTACTGAGTTGTCAGCATTTCAATTTATGTTATAGCATTAATTTCAAAAGTTATATTGAGTGAGATACCTTACTTTATCTGGTGGCATTTATGGCAGGATCAGTTGGCTCAGAAATGAATAGGAGGAAGGAGTAAGAATGCAGCCAAAGATGCCTTTACAGTAGGGTCGGCGCGGCAAGTATTGGGTTGCTACATATAAAGAATTAGTGCTGATAGCTTCCAACCTCAATGGCGGACGATTCCTAAGCAAAACTTTCTTGGTACTCATGGCTAGATCTATTTCTACAAGGTATCATCATAAAGAAATTGCCAAAAATGTCATTGTGTCAATACTTTCTAAGATCTTTTGTAAGGTTTTACTGTGTTTGGTTTTATCCATTTGGAGCCTCTTATAAATAATGAAACTTCTAGCATCTCTTCTATATTGACAGAATTCTAAATTCTATTATGATGGTAAAATGATGTCATCTGTGTCAAAAGTCAGCCATTATGACAAATATATTTCACAAATCTGAGAAGAGGGGGATATGAAAACTTCTTAGCTCTTATTTTCAAGAACTAGAGGATTCCTAAGGCAGTTAGCCTAATGGGTACATGATCTGAAAAGGTGGACACTTTGGGAACTAAAAAAAAAAAAAAAAGAAGAAGAAAAAAAGTAAAAAACATAGAAGAAAAAAAGGGGGTGTGCTTTTTAGGGGCAACTACGAAAAAATAGAGACTGAGAAATATAGACTCTGCTTTAAGTGATTCTGTCAAGGGTCTTATTAGATATATACAGTTATGACCACTTTTGCCACTTAATACTTAGCAGAATGCTTTACAGTCATCACCATATAAGCACGTCCAACAAAGAGATAAAGACACGGACTTACTTGTTTGTTACCAAATATCACATGGGAGGTCAGATGAGGAGGGTGAGAAACCCAGGGTTTTTCTTTTTCTTATAAAATCTGATGACACATAGTCTCAATAATGAAAGATTTCAGGGACAAAGAAAAGCTATTGAGATATGTAAATGCAGTTATAAGAAAGCAATAGGTCAAATAAAGGTTTTAAATAACCTAATGAACACATATGAGACAAAGTTTGAGAAGACAAGGTTTGACTTGCCTTTAACAAGTCAATTTCCTTAGACCAAACTTCATCAAAAAAAAAAAGTTGGCATAAATTATGTCTAAAGTCTCTCTGAGGGGCGCCTGGGTGGCGCAGTCGGTTAAGCGTCCGACTTCAGCCAGGTCACGATCTCGCGGTCTGGGAGTTCGAGCCCCGCGTCAGGCTCTGTGCTGATGGCTCAGAGCCTGGAGCCTGTTTCCGATTCTGTGTCTCCCTCTCTCTCTGCCCCTCCCCCATTCATGCTCTGTCTCTCTCTGTCCCAAAAATAAATAAACGTTGAAAAAAAAAAAAAATTTAAAGTCTCTCTGAATAAGGAAGGAATCGTGACAAGATAGAAAGGGTACAGATTTTAGGGTCATTATTGCCTGGATTTTAATCTAAAATTCATCACATATTGGTTGCGTGAGCAGTGGCAAATGAATTAACCTTCATGAGTCTAAATTTACTCTCGGAATTAGTACCATCAGGATTGTAGTGGGAATTATAAACAATGGAAATAAGCACTTGGCACAGAACTTGGCACATAGTAGACACCAAAATATATTATTTCCTCCTATTCCTTTATTACCTTAAAATTCTATGAATTGTAGAAGCCAGATTACCCAGGTTATAATTTAAAGATTATTGTCTCTAGGTCTTTCTTTTGAAGTGAACTTGCGCTAGTAACTATGCTTATTCATGAGTTAAACTATGGTTAATATATATGCTTTGCCTCTTCTCTGCTTGTTGCAATAAAGTAAACAATATAAAATCACAGCCACAAAAAAGCTTTACTCATAGACAGGGAAGCAATTAGCACTTCTGGGTGTGTACAGGGTTCTAGCTGATTTGTCTGCAGTATCATCTCAACTTCATTACAATACTGTGATGTAGTTATTTCACAAGTGAGAAAACCCTGAAAAGGTAAGTAACGTGGCTAAGGCTGCCCAACTGTTAAGTCACAGAGCAGCAGAGTGAGTGCAGGTGTGCTCACCTAGCCACTCTACGCAGGACTTCTGAAGCACCAAGGTTGTTAGTGAGAGAAAGGGACTATTGATATTTAAGCCAGGGTTAGGAAGGGAAAGGTGAAGAGCAGGCTAATAGACCCTATGAGCAGCTCATTAAGCCGATGAGGGATCATATATAATACATATAATATAATATAATATAATATAATATAATATAATATAATATAATATAATATAATATAATAAATATCATATCATATCATATATCATAATATAATATATAATCGAACTGAACAAATCATAGGAAAGGGATAATTATTAAATACGGCATGTCTTTAGTGTATATATATAACAGTGTATTTTTTTCTCTTTTTATAAAACTGACAGCGAGAAAAGGAAGAAAAGTCCATGTTAATTCATCATATATTCTAATACACTTCAGCTGCAGATTAAAGAAACCATGCCAGTTGCTGCTACCGCAGACAGAGAACGGAGAAATCCTCTACGAGCCCCATGGGTTTACAGAAGTCTATCCATCACTCTGTCAGTCTTCCGGATCATTATTCAAGTTGCTATCCCCAATTTTGCTGGATATATCAGATCAACTCCAGCTCCATAGGTAATTTTTCTCCCTAATGGGTTTGGAATTTGTTCTTTTTTTTATTATCTTTGGGCTAATGTGCTGCTCAAAATCTTTGAAAATTCTAGGAAGAATGTCACTCATTAGCTCTGAGTAGGGGGAGAGGAGGGTGGAAGGTGTACTTAATTCACAAACTATCACCTTACTATTACTACTCAGGGGACTTAAAGGTATAGACAGAACAGTTATATTAACCGTGAATGGCATGCTTTCTTCGGTTTCTGTTAGTATATTTTATATATTTCATTATTTATTTCAAGGATCTTTAAGGACAGGGGAAAACATATCTACATGGCTCCAGGTTGGTGTCAAAATTTAGCAGATATCTAATCATTTGATCAATGAAGAACACTATCCTGGGAAATGCAGCTAAACATTTGTCAAAATGCAGTCAGCAAAACAGAAAAAAAGCAAGGATCATTTTTGGACGTATCTGCAAAAGAAGGTTATTCTTCCACTGAACAAATCTGTATAGTGCAGCTGTGTAAGGTGTTGGGTTTTGCAAGGGTGATACACATACAAAGACGACCGGGGCTCTGACTTTAAGTGAAAAAAATACTGATAACAGTGAAAAATATGTGTCATGTGTAATATTAAAGGCACATAAGATAAAGGAATATTGTCCCTATTGTAAAATTCAGAAAAGCTTCCTGAAACATGTGGAAACCAAGCAGAATATTGAAGATTCAAGAAGGGATGGAAGGAGCATTGCAGATAGAGGGTGTGTAGGTGAAAAAAAATGGTTATGCCAGATCATTAAGCATTTTAATATTTCTGACTACAATTTAATCTTCACAGGAGCAGAACTTTTCATCTTTTTTGTTCACAGTCCCGTTCCCAGGATCTAGAACAGCACCTGATACCAGATAACTGTTGGTTGAATGGATGATTAAATTATAAAATGCAAGTCAAGGAACAGAGAAACAGGAGTTTGGAGTGGAACCGGATCACACAGTATCCTTAAGTGTTCCTTCATGACCCTGTTTGTACGACTTCTTTTCACTTAGGCCCTCCCAGCTCCGGGATACCTGGTGATAACACAGGGCTCCTTCTCAGTATCCGACTCCTATCACACTCGTCCTCTAGACCTCGTTCTTATAATGTGGAACTGTCTTGATAGAATTTCCCATCCTAATCTCCCTATGTCCATTTACCTGGGGATTTATTTTTGCTGAAAGGAACTAATTTAACTTGCCTTAAATTTTGCACGGGAGGAAACCTTTCCAGATACCATTTTCAGTCAGCTATGGCACTGTGAAGAGACCACTGCCAACACTCAGTGGAGTCAAAAGCACTGAGTTCATCTCTTAGGTCTGATGTGAATCAGGCCTACAACTGTGAAATAATAATTGTTATTATTTTTTTAATTTTAAGTAGGCTCCACGCCCAACGTGAGGCTTGAACTCACAACCCTGAGATTAAGAGTCACATGCTCTACTGACTGGTACCCTGTGAAATGATTATTTTTAAAGTGCCTAAATCACAGGGCAGAAGGAAGATTAAAATAGATAATAAGCAGAAATGTCTTGCAAATTTTAAGACATGACACAAATGTAAGGAATTATCAATTTACTTGGGCCTTCGAGGCCTTGAAACCAAGAAATTAAATGGTATGTATGAAAATTTCACATTATCACCTCTTTTGTGGGATAACATCTTGTAAAGCATGGACAAACATTTTTGGCATCTTTCAAATGATGTTTTATAGGCAACTCCCTTTTATGTCTATATTAAAATGGCATTAAAGATACAGCAATATTGGAGATTATTTTTTCTCAAATCACTTAATCTCTTTGTTCCTTAATCTCACAGCATCTTCTGATCACTATATAAATATTTTCCCAGATGATCCTCATAACAAATAAGGCTACAAGGTAGTAACCATCATAATTCACACTTGATATATGAAACTATTATGAAATCTGCACAAGGTCAAATGTACTGTCTGGCTCCCTTATCTTGGGGGCTTTCTAACATATACTGATACCTCTCTCTTCTTGAACTTAGCCAATGAATCTGAGATAAAGTCATTGAAAGGAGATACTCTTCATTAGAGTATAAATTAACCTACAGTAATCTTTTTTTTTTTTTTTTTTTTTTTTGCCTTTGCTGAAATAGGACAACATTTGCTCTAGGGCAATATAGAGAATTATTTATGTGGATTATTATTCATTAGTCCCATACTATTAATTAGTCTCATACTATTAATATCAATGCTTATTAGTTTGTGTGTATATGGAGGTAGACGTAGCACAACATATATATGTATGTATAAACATATACATGTATGCATGCACACACACATTTACACACACTTGACAAATTTTCATTCCTTTCATTCACTATCCCCATGGACACCTGCATTTTTTTCTCTTTGTGAGATATACTGCCAAATAAGTCTCTTATATAAACTAAAACTGTCTTTGATTTTATGCTACTAAAATAAGAAGTAGTCTTGCAAATCAGAAATATACAAATCAGATGCAACAAACATATTAACATTAAGTGATATAAATTTTGGTGAAGGTGTCTTGAAGAGAATAGCTGTATTGGTCTGATAAAACTAGTGAGGGAGAACATTACAAAACGGATACTGAAAATCTACAGATAACCTGAAGTTTGTGAGATTATAAAAACAAAGTTCAGTATCTAAGTCCCTATGTTTCTTATAAAAATAGAGCCATTAAACCTCAAAATCATCATGTTGAGTGGTTAATACATGTGAGAGGTCACAAATTTTCCCATGACTGTTCAGACTAAGGATATTATACCATAAAATACATCTTTTCCTATTTTTGGACATGGTGACCCCCAGTATAAATAATTGCACATGTTATTTTATATTATATTTAATTTTGTATTTATTATTTTCTTTTCTTTCCAGATGGATAGTGTGCTTTCTTCCTATATTTAAAGACAGCAAAGTGGAAAGCTGATGAATATTATAAGGACACACTGAATAGTGCATCGTTACTATGGCAATAAAAAAGAGAACCAATGTCCACATATTTTTTGGTAAAATTCCATCTCTCTGGGTAAAATTTTACAGTTCTCTGCATTAGATGTAAGCAAATATTCTTCATGTAACATTTTAAATTAAATATTTCCATTGAATTTACATGTATTGAATATCTATCATGTTCCTGGCATGGTATACAAACATAACTAAAGTATCTTTTCTGACCTCCCTGCAGACTATTTGGGAAAACTAAAAAAACTAATAAACTCAACACAAAGCAACTAGTGTGTAACAGAGGTTTGCACAAGAAGCTAGGCATCTAATATCATCCTTCCCCTCCTCCTTCCTCTCCCCCCACTCTTCCTTGCTCTTCTCCTGTTTCCCCTCCTACTTCTCTTACTTCTTTTTCTCCTTCTCATTCCCTTATTTTTCGCAAGTAGTGAGGGAAATATATTAGAGAAAGAGGGCAAAGAAGGAATCCAGGATTTAAAGCTCCCGAGAATGTAACTGGAGAACACAGAGAAACACAGATAACTAGAACTATGTAAAACAAAGTAAACATGTCCTAATTCCAATCTTGCATAATCTTTCTTAGAGACGTTGTGATAAAAATGTTACTTTATTAATCACTTATTGCTGTATAAAAGGATCCTCACTAACGTAGGAGCTTAAGACAACACATTAATTGTCACAGTTTCTGTGGGTTTGGAGTCCAGACATGCTTTAGTGGGCTGCTCCACCATGCTGCAAATTGTCAGCCAGAACTGATGCTCATCCGTTGTGCGCAGTGGGGAAAATCTGTGCTTGCCCCTTTGTGTGGCTGTTAGCAGCAGTCAGTTCCACGCAGTTGTAGGACTGAGACTTCCCGTTCTTGCAGGCTATTGACAAGGGCAGCTTTCACCTCCTAGAAGCCGCCTACACTTAGTTCTTTGCCAGGTGGGATTCCCCAACATGGCCTTTCCCTTCCTCATAGCCAGCAAGGAAAGGAAAGAGTACAGGAGGCAGGCACTTCAACCTAGGTAACATAACCACATGCACATAAACACATACATCCTATCACCTTTTCTCTATCCAGTTGGTTACAGGTTAATGTCATAGGCGTCACTCATATTCAGAGAGTATATTTACACAAGAGCAATCATAGGTCCGGCTGAAGAGTTTATTATGCTACAGTTAGTATCAATAGAAAATATATGAGATGAGCCCTATCAAAATAATTGGGGGCCACTGTCTAATAAAAATTAAGATGCTGTACTGTATTTCATAGTGCTAAATTTTATGCCCTCAGCTATGTCATTTTTGTTAGAAAAATGACAAAATACATGGAAATATTAGACATCTCTATTACAGTTCTCCAGAGATACAGAACTACAGTTGACCCTTGAACAATGTGGGGATTAAGAGTACTGACCCCTCCCCACAGTTGAAATTCTATGTATAACTTTTGGCTCTCCCAAAACTTAACTACTAATAGCCTACTTTTGACCAGAGGCCTTACCAATAACATAAGTAGTTGACTAACATGTATTTTGTATATTATGTACCATATACTATCTTCTTACAATAAAGCTAGAGAAAATATTTAAAAGTCATAAGGAAAACTGAAGTACATTTACAATACTGTACTGCATTTATCAAAAAATATCCATGTATATTTGCACATTTCAAGTCTGTGTTATTCAAGGGTCTACTGTAATAGGATGTGTCTGAATGCATACACAGACACATGTGCACATACAGAGAGAGAGGAATTAATTTTTAAGAGCTGGATCACATGGGCCCCTGGGTAGTTCAGTCAGCTAAGCATCCAACTCTTGATTTCAGCTCAGGTCATGATCTCACAGCTCATGATATTGAGCCCCACATCAGGCTGTGCACTGACAGTGGAGTCTGCTTGGGATTCTCTCCCTCTCTCTCTTCCCCTCCAGTTTGTGCTCTCTCTCTCTCCTCTCTCTCTCTAATAAATAAATAACATTTTTTTAAAAAAGAAAAGAAAACATTAAAGAATTGGATTACAAGGTTATTGGGGCCTGCAAGTTCAAAATCCATAGGCTGGTCCTGCAGACTAAAGACCAAGGGAAGAACAGAGGTTTCAGTTGAAGTTGTTTTTTTTTTTTTAATTTTTTTTTTCAACGTTTATTTATTTTTGGGACAGAGAGAGACAGAGCATGAACGGGGGAGGGGCAGAGAGAGAGGGAGACACAGAATCGGAAACAGGCTCCAGGCTCTGAGCCATCAGCCCAGAGCCCGACGCGGGGCTCGAACTCACGGACCGCGAGATCGTGACCTGGCTGAAGTCGGACGCTTAACCGACTGCGCCACCCAGGCGCCCCTCAGTTGAAGTTTTAAGGCAGTGTCACATCAGAATCCATTCTTGCTTGGAGGCGGTCAGCTTTTGCTCTATTCAGATCTTCAGTTAATTGGATAAGGCCCATTCACATTATGAGAGCTATCTGCTTTACTCAAAGTCCACTGATTTTTTTGTATTCTTATTTTAATAACGTGTTAGTAAATCCTATCCAGACACCCTGACAGAAACACTCAGAATAATGTTTGAGTAATGTTTGAGTAATAATGTTTGAATAAATATCTGAGCAACATGGCCCAACTAAGTAGACACATAAAACTTAACTATCATTAACTTTAAGATTTTAGCAAACATTTTCTTTGACATATTACATATATTTTTCATCTACTGTGCTAGGCACTAAGTTCTCTATAAGTGTAATTCATAATGTTCTATGAAATTGATTTATTTATTACCATCCCTATTTTATAGATTAGGAAGTGCCCCAAATTCAAATAATCTGCCCAATGTCACACACCATCTGTGAATGATAAAAACAGGATCTGAGCCTGAGCTTCTTGGTTCCATAGTCCTATAAGATACAGATGAAAAAACGGAAATAAATTCTGTGTTCATAGATTACAATTAATATTGTTAAAATGCCTGTATTATTCAAAATTACCTATAGATTCCATGCAGTTTCTATTACAATTCCAGTGTCATTTCTCACAGAAATAGGACAACCTTAAAATTTATATAAAGCTGCAAAAGGTCCTAAATAGTCAAAGTAATCTTGAGAAAGAAGCACAAAGGTAGACACACCACACTTCCTAATTTCTAACTATACTATGAAGCTATAGTAATCAAAACACTATGGCATTAGCAAAAAACAGACACAGGTCAACAGAACAAAACAGAGAGCCCAGAACTAAATCCATGTACATATGACCAATTAATTATTGACAAAGGACTCAAGAATCTACAATGGGAAAAGGATAGTTTCTTCAGTAAATGGTGTTGAGAAAACCAGATATCCACATACAAAAGCGAAACTGAACCTCTGTCTTATACCATACACAAAATCTACTCAAAATGGATTAGAAACCTGAACCTAGGATTTGAAACCATAAAATGCCTAGAAGAAAACATGGAGACTAGGCTCCTGGACATCACTGTTGGCAATTATTTTTTTGGTTTGATATTAAAGCAAGGGTACCAAAAGCAATGTAAACAAGTGGGACCATATCAAACAAAAAGCTTCTGCATGAAAGGAAACTATTAACATAATGAAAAGGCAACCTATGGGGCGCCTGGGTGGCGCAGTCGGTTAAGCGTCCGACTTCAGCCAGGTCACGATCTTGCAGTCCGGGAGTTCGAGCCCCGCGTCAGGCTCTGGGCTGATGGCTCAGAGCCTGGAGCCTGTTTCCGATTCTGTGTCTCCCTCTCTCTCTGCCCCTCCCCCGTTCATTCTCTGTCTCTCTCTGTCCCAAAAATAAATAAAACGTTGAAAAAAAAAAAAAAAGAAAAGGCAACCTACAGAATGGGAGAGAATCTTTGAAAACTACATATCTGATAAGGGGCTAATATCCAAAATTATATTAACATAAAATTATGTAACTCAGATAAGCCAATAGCAAAAATAAACAGATAGACAATGGGCAAAAGAACTGAATAGACATTTTTTCCAAAGAAGACACACAAATGGCCAACAGGTACATGAAAAGACACTCCACCTCACAAATCAACAGAGAAAAGCAAATCAAAGGCACAATGAGATGTCACTTCACATATTGTTAGTATAGCTATTATCAGAAAGAAAAAAGATGTGCAGAAAAGGAAATCTTCGTATACCACTGATGTATGGGAATGTAAACTGGTACAGCTACTATGGAGAAACAGTATGAAGTTTATTCAGAAGTAAAATAGAACTACAATATGATCCAGAAATCCCACTTCTTAATATAATTCCATTTGACAGAATTAAAATAATAACAAATAATTATTCATAAATAAGGCAAGAATGGAAAGATAATGGAGGAAAATATTAAGGTGACAGATTTAAACTCAACATATAATTAATTACATTAAATGGAATAAATGCTCAATTAAAAGACAAGATTGTTTTGCTGAATAAAACATACTTTGAAAGACTAATGATACAGAAAAGTTGAAAGTAGAATGTGGAGGAAGATATACCATGCAACTACTAAAAGAAATGCATAAAAATATAATAAAGTAGTAGAGAAAATAAATTTCAAGTCCAGAAGCATTCCAAGACATTTTGAGAATCTTTATCATGGAGTTGAAGGTTTAAAATTCTCAAAACATTTGATAAATAAATTTTCACCTAATCATGTCCTCAAAATACAAAAAGCAAGAATTGGCAGAGCTATGAGGAGAAACAGACAAATGATTAGTTACAATGAGAGAACTTTAATACAATATTCACAGAAAATAAATAATGATTTAGGAGATTTTGCAAAACACTGAACAAACTTAACCAAATGCGCTTGCATAGGATATTGCCAGTGTTGCAGAATTTACACTGTTTTCTATTGTATAAGAATTATTTGCAAATTTGATAATATACTGGTGCAAATGTCAAAAAAAAAGTTTTATAAAACTGAAATAATGCAGCCAATGAATGTATTTTACTGGACAATAAAGCTAGAAGTTAACAAACTTCACATATTTGGAAATTTAAAAAACACTCCTCAGTAATCCATGTGGTGAAGAAGAAATTACAGTAGAAATTGAACAGTGCTTATATGAAACTTTATAGCCTAAATGCAACAATTAAGAAAACTGAAATGGCAGAAAAATAATAAGCTAAGGATTAATCTAAAATTACTAAAAAAGGAACTATAAAACAGAAAGAAGAAATAAAAAATATGAATGAAAATTGTTGTAGTGGAATGTAAACATTCAATAGAAAGGCCTACAACTTCCTTGAAAAAATGAAATTGATAAATTTCTAGCACAATGATTATCAAAAGAAGAAAGTAAAATATAAAATCAGTATTAGGAACAGATCAGATCAGTATTAGGAAAGTTATTATGAATATATATCCTAAAGCAATTTAAAATATAAGAACATATAAGAAACTTTTGCAATAAAATTGAAAGTTATAGAAAACACACTAGCAATGAAAACTGTTATAGAAACTATAGAAATATTAAATAATATGGATAAATCACAAAATATACTTTTGATCCAATATAAATAAAAGTAATGGAATGATTACCATCAAGATGAGAATAATGCTTAAATATGAGAATACTGGTTTATCTTCAGGTGGAAAGAACAGTTGTCACCAAGAAATGTCATGCAAAGGGATGCTGGTGGTCTGATAATGTAATTTTTGTTCTCATAAGGTCGTTATATTGGTGTTAATTTAATAATTTGTTGATATGGCTGCTTTGTGTACTCCTCTTTATAATATACTTCACAATAAAAATTAACATAAATATGTATGAAGTATAAGATGATTAAAATAAAGGCTCATGTAATCCTAGAAAAATAAAAAATGGATATGAAAATAATTTCAGTGGTAAGTAGAGCTCACATAATATTCCCTAGTGGATGTATCAGTGTAGTTGAACTGGGTTTTATTTTATTTTTAAAATTTTTTAAATTTATTTGTGAGAAAGCACAAGCGGGAGAAGGGCAGAGAGAGGGGGGACAGCGGATCTCAAGCAGGCTCTGTGCTGACAGGCTGATAGCAGCGAGCCTGATGTGGGGCTCAAACTCATGAACCGCAAGATCATGACCTGAGCTGAAATTGGACACTCAACCAACTAAGCCACTGAGGTGCCCTTGAACTATAAAGGTAAAAGCTTCATAAGGACAAAGTTAAAAAGGAAAGAACAATCTGTAATGATGTATACAAAGTCTCTGAGATAAAGACAACTAGTTATTTAGCAGAAGATCATGAGACAAATGTTTCTTATATACTCTCAATATAAAGACAATGCAAAGGAAAGAGGTATTTATACAATAGTGAATTTAGTAAGGTTATTTAACCTTTAATGTAGGCTGATAGCATAATGTGGTTGAAAACTCATGAATACTTATTCTGAGGTTTATGATGTATAAGAAAATGGCAAATAGTGCAGTGAAGTGAGTAGCGATAAAGCAACATCTACAGATATGGAATCCTAATGAGTTTAGACTTTAGTACATAGTCTAATGACTCTCAATTGTGTGTGGACGTGCGTGTGTGAGAGAGAGAAATTGAGGCTCTATGTACATGTGTAGAACAAGAGAAGGGAAGGTTATGGTCATAATCCTGATTTAGGAGCTCTTCAAAGCACGAGAAAGTATATTTATTATACATATGCTATTTTCCCTAAAATAAAAACTGTAAGAAGAAAATCTTGACAGAATCTACTTAACCAGTAGGTATGCATAGAAGGTAGTATGAAAAATTATTTTAAGATATAATCAGACTCTAAGAAACTATCAAATATTTTTTAAAAATAAATGTAATTATCACAGAGATCCCTTTAGAACTCAGATATAATTGTGGGGATTCACTGCTTAAAACCCACAGTTACCAGTGAGAACTGGTAACGTGGCTCAGAAAGCCCTTTGAGATCCAGCCCTTGCCCACATCTAAAGCCCCATTCCATGTCATTCTCTCTTTCTCCATAGCTGGTCACTCCAATTTTCTTTCAGTTCCTTCAGTATTTGTTCTGCCCCAAAGTCTCTGCATCTGCTCTTCTCTCTGCTTGGAATATCCCCCAAACTTCACATATCACTTAATATCCTGGCAAAAGTCTAAGCTCTCCTTAACCTCCACCATCAATATCACCACCAGTACTCCTGCCTCCACCAGACCAGCTCAGTTCCACTATATAATCTTATTTCCATTAAATCTATCCCATATTATAATTAAATACTTTTGTGATGTGTAAACTTATTAAGAAAAGTGTTTCCTTTGCTTACATTATTTCTAATGTCTATCACAGTACTTGACATTTAATAAGGGCACAAAACTATTTGTTGAATGAATAAGTATTTTCAAAGTCTTATAGTAATGATAAAGAAGAAATTTGATTAACAAGAAGTGATACTAAAGACAACAAAAACAGTTAAGAGACTTTTTAGTGATTCCAAGCAAACATAAATCATAAATAAGTCCGGGGTGGAGGGGGGTAATATACTCTATATGTAAAGAAAATAAAAAGGAAATAAGTCCCAAAAAATAGTTAAGGAAAAAATTCAACATGGAAGTGATATTCCAGTTGAATTTAAAGGAATGTGAAATGTTTAAACAGCAAAGATAAAAGCAAGTAATGCTACCATGGTAGACAGAATAAAGGTCTCCAAAGATGTTTAGGCTCTAATCTTCCAAAGTAGTAAACATGTTACCTTCCACGGCAAAAGGGGGTTTCTAGGTGTGATTAAGTTAAAGAATCTTGAGATAGGTAGATTAACCGAGATTATCTACATGGCCCCAATGTAACCACAAGGACCTTATTAAGAGAGAGGTAAGTTCAGATTCAGAAAAAGTAGATGCAACAATGAATGTAGAGGTTTTGAGTGACAGAATTTAAAGATGGAGGAAATCCAAGAAATGCAAAAGGCCTCTAGAAGCTGCAAAAAGCAAGGAAATATATCCCCATTTCCAGAAGGCATAGAAGGGAACTTCAACTTGACAAAGAGCATCCATACATACGTACCCTATAGCCACTTAATGGTGAGAAATTAGATGTTTTCCCCTAAGATCAGGAATAAAGCAAACATATTTCTTACATATTTTTATATCTTCTGTTTACATACTGGATGCCTTAGCTAATGCAATAAGACAAGAAAAGGAAATTTAAAAACATACATATTAAGGGGACATCTGGGTGGCTCAGTCGGTTGAGCGTCCGACTTCAGCTCAGGTCATGATCTCACAGTTCGTGAGTTTGACCCCTGCAACGGGCTCTGTGCTGCCAGCTTAGAGCCTGGAACCTGCTTCAGCTTCTGTGTCTCCCTCTGTCTCTGCCCCTCCCCCACTCATGCACTTGCTCTCTCTCTCTCTCCCCCCCTTCAAAAATAAATAAAAACATTAAAAAAAACATACATATTGGAGAAAAAATACTGTCTTTGTTCACAGGTGACATCATTATTTATGTAGAAAACACAAAAAAAAAAGTAGAAGAAAAAATCAAAGTGGTATTGAGTTTAGCAACTTTTAGATACCACCACCAAAAGCATGATATATGAAGGAAAAAATTAATAAGGTATATTTCATTAAAATTTAAACCTACTCTGCAAAGAACACTGATAGGAACATGAAAAGACAAATCACAGATTAGAAATAAAAAATATTTGCAAAACAGCTGTAAAGAATTTGTATCCCCCAAACATGCAAGAACTCCTGGAACTTAATAATAAGAGTTTTCAAAGAACCCAGTATAAAAAAAAACAAGGTAGGCAGAAAATCTGAACAAATAATTCACTAAAGAAGATATAGGTGGCAAATGAGCATGTAAAAAGATGTGCAACCTCATATATATCAACAGGGAATTGCAAATTAAAAGAAGATGGCAGCACATACCTATTAGAATGGTTAAAACCCCAATCACTGACAACACCAAATGACGGCAAGAACATGGACCAGCAGGAACTCTCATTCATTGCTGGTGGTAATACAAAATGGTACTGCTGCCTTGGAAGACTGTTTGGAGGTGTTTCTTTCTTTGTTTGTTTTACAAAGCTAAACGTAGTTTTACCATATATTCCAGCAATCACATTCATAAATATTTGCCCAAGTAAGTTAAAAACTTACATCTACATAAAGAACTGTACAGGGGCGCCTGGGTGGCGCAGTCGGTTAAGCGTCCGACTTCAGCCAGGTCACGATCTCGCGGTCCGTGAGTTCGAGCCCCGCGTCGGGCTCTGGGCTGATGGCTCAGAGCCTGGAGCCTGTTTCCGATTCTGTGTCTCCCTCTCTCTCTGCCCCTTCCCCCGTTCATGCTCTGTCTCTCTCTGTCCCCAAAAATAAATAAACGTTGAAAAAAAAAAAGAACTGTACATAAATGGCTGTATCCACAAATTTTATGCAAATTTTATGCAAAATTATATGCAACGAAGACGTCTTTCAATAAGTGAATGGATAAACTGTGGTACATCCATACAATGAAATATTATTCTGTGATAAAAGCAAATGACCTATCAAGCCACGAAAAGACATGGAGTAAACTTAAATGTATATTGCTCAGTGAAGGAAGCCAGTCTGAAAAAGCTTCATTCAATATGATGCCAACTATATGACATATTGGAAAGGGAAAAACTATAGAGACAGTAAAAAAAAATTAGTAGTTGCCAGGAGTTGGGAAGGAAAGAGAAGAAAGAATGTATAAGTGAAGCACATATCATGTTTGGGACAAATGACTCTGTACAATATTTTACTGGTGAATACGGGCCATTACATTTTTGTCAAAAACTTACTGAAAATTACAACACAAAGTGTGAACCCTAATGTAAACTACAACTTTAGCAAAATACAATGCATCATATCAGGTCATCAATTGTAAATGTATCACATCAATGTAAGATGTTAATAAAAGAAAAAAAACTGTTAAGGAGAGGCAATAGGCAGGAGAGAGGAGAGGATGTATGAAAACTCTGTACTTACTGTTAAATTTTTCTGTAAATCCAAAACTTCCCTGAGAAATAAACTTTATGAAAAAAAAAAAGAAAGAAAGAAAGAATTTGGAGAAGGCTATTTAAAAAAAAATGCTGCCTAGTGTCATATTGCCACCAGGCAAAAAGTAGAAAAATAAAAAATGGCTAATGTCCTACTTTTTGTTTTGTTTATGTATCTATTTCTGGTCTATTTCTCCAATTCAAAAATGTTCAAAGATGTAGTTGGAACAGTTGTCAACTTATTAATAGAGGTAGCACTTCTGACATCAAGTGAGAATCAGTTCTATAATTCAACAGCAGCACACAAAAAGGCTCACATTCCTTAAGGATTCCACAAACGGCTTATTAAACTTTCACAGGGCTACCTCAAAAAGCAGAACGGGATTCAGGTTTTTTAAAACAAGCCTTGAAGAAATAAAACACAAAGAAGTCCAACTCCTATCTTATTCTACACACAAGCACAGCTTCTATTGAAGATCATATTTGTTTCTTTTGTTCAATGGCAGACCCCAAATATCCTACAGAGAAACCAATCTATTCCCAAAGCCTACATAACACGTACTGCCTAACAGAAGGTTAGACCTAAAGGTGAAGTCGACCTCTTTACCATGAGAACTGTAGAGAACCAGTAAGTTCTTTCACCTGGACACTTACAGAACAGCAGTCCAAGCCTTGCTGGGATTGTTAACTACAGACGACATTCAGAGCCTGAATTTAACCACAGCCTCTGAGAGTATAGCTAGTTTGGCCTAAAGGGCATGTATTATTCTTTATTTTTTGGAGAGGCTTGTCTATAAAAAAACTGAGAGCAACTGAAAATTTGAATCTTTCTATGTGGTTATGAGAATATATAATCTTTATTCTCCCCCAGAAGAAGATGTTTCCAGTAATAAAATTTCCCTAAGCATTCAATTTATTCTACAAAATTTATTCTCTATAATTATAATATGGAGAGTAAAAAACAAAGTTATATGAAGATTTACATCACTAAATCAAAAATACAGAAAGAGGCATAATATGTAATAGATTTAAATGTCAATGTATACTTTTTCATCTACATGAAATACTGCTGGTAATTTCATACAGGTACCAAAATAGAGGTGATATTTTTCATCATTATGATTTGCTTATAACAGGAGGCTATTTCATAGCTGCAATCTTTTATAAAAAATTATGTTCTTCAAATGAGTGGAAGCTCCAAATATAGCCTAGGACAAAGAACTACTGTAACTATGATTAAATTTATCCATGAAAGCATTGCTCAAAAATCATGCAGGAAATGATCCATGGTAATAAATAATAACTTTTGAAAATTAAATTTTCATATGTGTTGAGAAAATGTGTATACGGAAGGTATGCTTAAGAGTTGGTGGGATTTTGTACCCTGTCTTAGTTGGCAGATAACAAGAAAATATCTTCATATTACTGATTTCCAACAGTACTTTATCCTCTTCTGCTAAAAGCAGCTGAAAACTCATCTCCTTCAAAAACTCTTGGCCGAGTCACCTTCTTGAAATTCACTTTTATCCTACATCTTTACTCATTATTTGTAGAGTTGTAATCTGAATTAAATGTATGTTTGCAAATATTAAATCTTTATTTCACAGGCAATTTTCTAGAGAACTGAGTTCTTGAATTTTATTGTTTTATACCCCATAACACTTGTGAGCATATGCAGTGAGCATTCTGTTTTGAAGAACTTGGAGGTGTCATCATTTTCTGCATATTGATGACTTAGATTATGAGAAAACATTTAAAATAAGTGTTGTATAAATACATCAGTAAAATTTATTAAAATTTAAATGCTCCTAAATTTTGATTAGGCATTTATAATTCTTAGAATCTAAACAAACAAAAACAAACCAAACAGTATAAATTTTGAGTGCCCAATCATAAAAGCATAATCAAATATGCAACCCAGTGTTATAGAAAAGTACAGCTTGACTAAAAAGAACTCATTTGATCCAGATAATTTACCAATTACATCACTTCCTAGGTATGAGTCAATTAGCATTCAAGAGCCTAGATTTCTTATCTGTAGAATAGAGACATGATTTGTCCTAAGAAGAGCCAAGTAGGAAGAACAAATGAATATACTAGTACACATTGAATAAATGAATAATTATGTAATTTTATGTGTTTTATATAATGTATATACCATTTTTAAATGAGTGTGTAGTTATATACATTTAATATGTTCTTTGCAATTCCCATTTAATAATTCAATGTGAAAACTGAAAACAATGGGATGTGTGTTATTATCTTGATCTCTTTTGCTTGACCAAGTGTTTCTGGTGAATTGGTATGGGATGAACTTGCAGGAATATGTCATCTGTGCCTCACTGTCCCAGTACTTAATGAAGATACAGAAGTCTCATACAGGAGTTACTTCGATCCCAGCAATTTGGTTAGAATATTTCTATTTCTACCTCCTGAGGAACTCTCATGTGTTATGATTATACACACTTGCGCACATGCATAGCACACCTTTACATATATATATGTGTATATATGTATACACATAGAGATTTAGATATAGATGTAAATATATAGCTAGGCAGATATATAAGAATATAGATAATTAAACAGAAATAGATACATTAATGCAGATGTAAATATGGGTATGGTGTGTGTGCATGACAAAATATCAGCAATTTGTTAATAAATTAAAATTAAGTTTATTTTAATTCATGAAATTTAGGAGAACATCACCTTGACAGGTTCTTAGAGGAAGTGAGCTATTTATTTGGGTTTTGTGATCTGCACTCAGGTGCTTTAAAGAATGGCTTTCAAGGGAGGGATTGGATTGAATGGGGGAAATTTCGGATTTTAGTTTAAAATAGTTTTTAATAATTTAATAAGATTTAATAGTTTAGTTTAAATCACTTAGGATTGTGGCAAAACAAGGCAAGAGTCTTAAAGCAAGTCCTATTAACTGAACTGTTGATTCATTAGTTAGGTCTTTGCTCAGGTATATTCTCAGATTAATTTTTAGAAATTTCCTCAAATGATGGAATTTCTCAAAACAAAGTTATTTCATAATTTAAAAAATTATCTTTTCTAGAAAAAAAATTGTTTTAACAAGTAAATCATGTTGATGCAATAGTCTCAGCCCTCAATATGTGTACACACACACACACACACACACACACACACACACTCTTCTAAGTTCCTTAACTCTGACAACTGAGATGGCCAGCAAGTAGTAACACCCCACTATCAATGAGCAAACTTAACATCCAGATTTTTATTTCTAAGTGGAATTCTCCACTAAAATGATGCAGAGATTCTTGAATAAATTATTGATTCCCCTATAGATTAGGGGAAAAAACCAAGATGATCTTGTAATATCTTAGGCCATAGGGTAAGTAATTGCTCAAGGAATTACAAAGACATCGAAAAGAATTTCAAATTGAAGGGGCTTCTACAGGCCAAATATAGGACAAAGAAGTATTTAATTAAGTAGCGGTAGTAATAAATTATAACCCACTGAATGAAACAGGCATTAAAATATTTCCCAACAGAATATTTATTAATTACAAAGGGGGAAACGACTAACTTACAACAGGAGGTTGGCAGACACCACGTCAATCAAGTTACCAAAGTGAACGTCACAACAAACAGCATAAATCAAAAGTGTTTGTCACCCAGAAGAACACATTGAGAACACAACATTGCATGTGTGATTTTCCTGCCAAAGATGTACAATTAAATGTAAACATGAGAAAACATCAGATAAACCCAGGGAATTCTAAAAAATAACTAGCCTGTATTCCTGGTTAGGGTACTTCAAAAGTTCAAGTCCATCAAAGGCAAGAAGAGACTGAGGAATCCTTCAGACAGGAGTATAAAACATTGTAGCTAACAGCAACACAAAATTCTGGACTAGATCTTTTCGCTACAAAGTAAATTTTGAAAGAGTCTCTGAAACTTGTCTGAGGCAACTTGAGATCTAAAGATTACGTGATTGTAATTTCCTGATTATCATAATCCACCTGGCTATTAGGAGAATGAACTGGTTTGTAGAAAGTGCACATTAAGTATTTAGGAGTAAAGTAGCAATGTTAGCAGGTTACACTGAAGGTTTTCAGGAAAGTTATCTGGGGAAAGAGAGGACGGGACAGAGGTAGAAAGTCAGGGAAGGAAGGAAGGGAGGGAGGAAATGGAGAGTAAAAGGAGGAAGAAGACAGGGAGGGAGAGAGGAAAAAAAATATTTACACTTCTTCCTTGTTAGAAGTATAAAGTTATTTGTACTGTACCTGTTTATACCATACTTCCTTTTTGGGTAAGCTTGTCATGGTTTTACAACATGTTTCAAAAGTTTTAAACAAGAAGTAAGGATGGAATGAATCCTTTTCAATATGCAAGTATCTCTCACCTACTCTGTGCTGCAGCAAACGAGAAAGTATGAAAGAAAGGAAGGATGTGCAATCAAAACAGTATTTGTTGGAGGACCTGGGTGGCTCAGTTGTTGAGTATCCAACTTCGGCTCCGGTCATGATCTTGCAGTCATTGAGTTTGAGCCCCACATCAGGCTCACTGCTCTCAGCGCAGAGCCAACTTCAGATCCTCTGTTACCCTTTCTCTGACCCTCCCCCGCTTGTGCATGCTCTCTCAAAAATAAACATTGAAAAAAAAAAAAAAAAGAAAACAGTATTTGTTTCTCAGGAGAGAATGGACAGGAACTCAAGAACAATCAAAGAAACTGCTTAAAGTACATGCAGATGACTCAGAGGATGGACATTCCAGTTAGGACTTTAGGAAAAAAAACCCTTCAAATATTTGATACAATATGCTTAAGACTAACAAATACATGCTCACACACATAAGCAAACACACACTAACAAACACACCCAGAAGTAAAGATTATTAGAAAATAAGAAAAGAAAAAAAAATTGCAAATCTCAGGATAATATAAAACCCTATCTGTCTCCCAATATCCATTCTTACCTTCATCCATATTAACGCTGTAGAAAAGAAGGAGTCAGGGAAGATAGTAATGGTGATTTCCATACAAGAAATAGTTAGATAATGTCTAAACTTAACATATCAAGAATTAGCAATATGGAGATATCACTACTCTAGAGAGGTTAGGATCAGCATTATCAAAAAATACCAATCAAAAATAGCATCAGGAAATAGCAAAACAGAGATATCAGTTATCCATAGAATATTAGAACAGCCACTATCAAAAAATACACAAAATCCAGAAATGCTGATGAGGATATGAACAAAAGAGAACTCTTGTGTACCACTGGTGGGAATGTAAACTGGTCCAATTGGCATAGAAAACAGTATGGAGATTCCTCAAAAAAATTTTAAAAATAGAACTACCATATGATCCAGCAATTTCATTTCTAGATATTTATCCAAAGAAAATGAAAACACTAACTCGAAATAACATATGTACCTCCAGATTCACTGCAGCATTATTTATAAGAATCACAACATGGGAACAAGCTAAGTGTCCACCTGTGGATGAATGAATAAAGAAAATGTGGTACATACATTCAATGGAATATTATTCTTCCATAAAAAGAGGGAAATCTGGCCATCGTGACAACAGGAATGAACCCCTTCAGGGCATTATGCTAAATGAAACAAGTTACACAGAGAAAGACAAATACCATATGATCTCACTTATATGTAGAATCTAAAACAAACAAACAAAAACACTGTACTCATAGGTAAAAGGAGAGACTGGTTGTTGCCAAAGAGAGAGGCAGGGGACAGAGATGGGAAAAATGGGCTAAGAGGTCAAAAGCCACAAAGTTCTGGTTATAAAATACATAAGTTCTGAGAATAATATACGGCATAGTGACTACAGTTAATAATGCTGTATTGTGTATTTGAAAGTTGCTAAGAGAATAAAACTTAAAAGTTCTCATCACAAGAAAATAAATTTGGTAACTATGTATGATGATGGATATGATGACAGATGTGAACCAGCCTTATTATGGTAATCATTTTTCAGTGCAAATATTGAATCATTAAGTTGTACATCATAAAAGTAATACGATGTTATATGTCAATTATGCCTCAATTAAAAAAAAAGAAATAGCAGTATAAACCTAGAGATATGGAAACAATAACCAAAAGCAAAAACAGTTTAAAGTGATTGCCTCCACAAAGTGGAAACATGGATATGAGAACGAGAGAATACGAGGAAATTTTTTCATACTAAAATTTTATTTTTTAATATTTCTTCCAGGTGAATATATTAATTTGATTTTTAGTGAGTCGTTTTGATCTGAGTTCATTTCTAATTTTATGATAGATGGTATTACTTAGACATTATGAGAGATGTTTGTGGAAGAGGAATCTGTTAGAAGTCAGTCCCTGAGTTTTTGGACACCTACGCCAGCATTCTCTAAACAGTAGTTTATAATTCATTAATAGATTATGAATGATCGGTAGATCATTATTAGATCATTTTAATGAGTCTGGTTTTACACTATTTTTTCCTGAAACAGAATAAAATAGAATAAAACAGAATAGCATAGTGTAGAATTAATCAGGGTAAAACACTGGCAATTGTGAATGTGCGTGTGTGTGTGTAAAAGAATACTGGGTCATGCTGTAAAGGCATTTCTTACTGTGGGTCCAGTGACAAATTTTGAAATCTACCTTACCGAGATCATTATGTTTTTCCTAAATTTTGCAGATGGTCTCCTTGTTTTATTTCAATTTCAGAATTAACAGTAAAAGAGGGAGAGACACTAATCTATGCAACAATGCCAATTGATAAAACAGGTAATTCTCTTTAAATAAATACTACGTGTACTATTTTAAATGTTTAATTGTGCATAAATACTGTGATTATTTGTGTTTGTGTGTGTGAGCTGAGTAACAGTAGTCAATGATTATTTACCAATAATTTATATCAAGGATACCCAACTATCACCCACAGGCCAAATGTATCCACAGTCACAGTCTGTTTTTCAAAGTACAGTTTCATTGGAACATAGTTACACTGTTTGTTTATGTATTGTCTATAGCTACTTTTTTTTGCTACAGTTACAGAGCTGAGTAGTTGCAACAGACCACATGGCCAAGAAAGCCTAAAATATTTACCTCTGGACCTTACAGAAAAAGTCTGCTGACCTGTGAATTAGACAAATACCATAATACACCGGCTGTTAGATCTGAGCATTGGGACAGTCTAGAAAGAAAGAGGTGGTGAGTTTGGAAAAATGTGATGTATTTTATTTTATTGTAAGAAAATGAGATGTATAAGAAAAAAGCAGATGTGGTTTGGCCTTTGACTAAACCAACACTTTTGAAAATTTTAAAAATAACACTAATGGTATCATTTATCAGTTGCTTTGCATACAGTATATCCTTTAATAATAACCCAAGTATTATTTTACTTCTTTTACATGTGAGAAAAGTATGGTTTATACAGATTAGGGAACTTAGCAAAATTTACCTAGTAATTTATTTAGGAGGTGACACGACTAATACTTGATTTCAAGTCTGTTCAATTCCAGAGTCCCACTATGATAAATTGCTGTACTTCTGGTCCTGAGCAGTGAAATGACTCATCAATACACATTACCAATATTAGGAAATAAATCTCAAACTGAACGTCCCAACTGAGAAGGAGTCCATAGAAACTTCCTTATTAAAAAACAAGTACACACACATACTTATTTGTATTGTAACCTTTTCCTTTATGGGGGGGGGGGGATGGCTGGGAACATAGTACATCTAAGAAGACTAATTGATGGTTTCATATAACCAATTACCTATTGTCACTGAAAACAGAACAAGAACATAAGATCTTGGTAACTCATTATCAGTGTAACTGCACTGACATCTACCCGTGGTTCATCCTTAGCCAAAACTGTTAAACTGGATGAACCTCAAAGTCTTTATCACTAAAATAAGAGTAAGAAATTTGCTCTCACATGGATACTGTAAAGTATCTAGTGAAATCACGGTATAAGAATGCATAGTAGATAATAAATCATAAATATCTGATTATGAAGTACACTGATTATATAAGAAGACTTTTTCTTGCAACTATTTTTTTTTATTCATTTTCTAAAGGTATTGCAAAACAATATGTTTTCATTTCTCTAAGATAATATTGGTCTGGTTTTTATGTCTGAGTGGATAGATCCTATGAAAGTGGGAACCGATAATCTCTTGAAATCTTTTCACTTCCTCTATCTACAAAGTCGTATTATCAGTTTACTGGATACAAATCAGGGCTGAGAGCTGCCCAACCCTAGACACAGAGGATGTCAGGCACATTTACTCCCCAAATCCCTGTCCGCCTAATCCAAATACCGTCTACTTCATACTCTCAAGGGCCTTTGTCACCAACTTTACTAATTTTCAGAAGCCTGGGTCTGTGAACTCTTTCCAACAATCTATCACTACTTATTAGAAAATACAACAGTGTGAAAAAAAAAAATAGTTTTATGGCAAAGACCTGATCTTACTTACTTACTTACTGAGGCTTAGAAATCAAGGTCTCACAACTAGCGAAACAAGAAAACAGAAGTCAGAGATGGCCCTAAAACTAAAATGTCTGTGATTATACTTTAGGGAAATATATTTGCATTTCAAATTGTGGTCGTTTGAAATAGTATGTTTATCACTTGCAAATAACTATTATTAATAGTCAATGTGTGAAGGATCAGAAACTATGAAAAGGCCTATTAATGCTGAGAGAGACGAAAGTTCCAATGTATTTATGACTTACTTTCATTTCATTAGATATGCAAAATGAAACCTGGTTTTAAATGAGATTTTTTACAACAAATTCTTTCATACACTGACAAATCACTAGTATCAAAATGTCTTTACATGAAGTGAGACTAAAGAACAGGCAAAAAAATTTACATCTGATGAAGATTATTTTTAATGTATTTGTGCTCCTACAAGGAAAAAATATTTTCAAATTTAGCTTTTTCTCCACCTGTTGAATTTGTACAGCAAGCCAGGTGCAATTGAGTGTGAGCGGTGTCTTTTATAAGCCTAAACTCTTCCTTTATGCAGTTATCCCTCATTTCATGGATCCAATAAACATATATCTGCCCTTCGCACCCATTTCCTTTAAGCTTCTAAAGAAAACAAAGCTAATACCAATTAGTACTTGTGGTTATTATCTCTAATAAAATTATGTCATACTCGAAATGCTGTCTTTCCTGGGCATAATTGCACATTAAGTCTGTTAATTCTCATCTACCACAAAAGACTTAACTTTTCTTCTGCTAAAGGAATTTTTGACATCATAAAGAAAGAGGGGCGCCTGGGTGGCGCAGTCGGTTAAGCGTCCGACTTCAGCCAGGTCACGATCTCGCGGTCCGTGAGTTCGAGCCCCGCGTCGGGCTCTGGGCTGATGGCTCAGAGCCTGGAGCCTGTTTCCGATTCTGTGTCTCCCTCTCTCTCTGCCCCTCCCCCGTTCATGCTCTGTCTCTCTCTGTCCCAAAAATAAATAAACGTTGAAAAAAAAAATAAAATTAAAAAAAAAAATAAAAAAAAAAAAAAGAAAGAGGACATATTTCAGAGAGGAGACTAGCCCATGCAACTTGTGCAGTTAGTCACTTTAGAATAAGACTCCTGTTTATAGCCATACAAAAGGCCTACCCTGAGGAGTGACGCACATACATTATCTACAGTCCTAATCTCAGAAGCCCTCAAGGGTGGTCGAAACCTTTCCCTCCTACACCCAGAGACTAAACTGCACGGCTCGGGCTCCTGTGCCTTCCCTCCAGCCTTCCTCTCTCTTCCCCTTAACCCACCCATGCATCTTTAGGTACCAAGAAATCTGTATTTGTCGATTAAACTCTTTGGTTCATATGATAATATTTTTTTAAATGTTACCGTTTATAATATACGATTGATGTCTGTCTTTTCCATTTATTTCGATCTGGCTATGAGCATTAGAGTGAATCAATTTGGAAGTAGCATACACAGATACCTGGTCTTTATTAATAGCGCCATTATTGCGTGTAATCTACTAAGCAATGCTGCTTCTAAGAATAATCATTTTAAAAATTAAATTGCACCTTATTTGCTGGATGTATATTTTGATACAGAGCAACAAGTAAAATTTCTAATTTGTGCTGAACTGTCACTTTGTACTTCCTAGAGATAAGTTATTAAAACAGATCAAATTATTATTCTTCATAAATCACAACTGAAAAGTTATAACCTCAAGGAGATCAGCCTGACAATACATAAAATACAGGCTAAATGTGGCAATCACATTGTGCTCTAGGAGGTCAGAGTGGAACTCCTCAAAGTAATTATTTTCTAGTCCTTTTCTGAGACAGGATAATTGATTTAATACATCCAACCAATACTTATTTGTTTCTCTATTTCTGATTGTGTGTTTCTTCAGAGAATTCAGATCGCTGTTTAGCTCTTCAGTGCAAATCTTTGCATACCCAACAAAAAGCAAAATGTTTAGATAAACAGCTACAAAACTTTAATTTTACCACCTGAAAACTTAGAAATAACCCCTAAGTGTATTTTCATAAATATCTCTACTTCCTTTTTAAAAGATGAATCAGTTTTGCTTCTTCACTTGATTCCAATTTCTCCCTTGTTCAATCCATGGCACCCCTTTAGGGACTTGCTCAAACGAGTATCACTTCTCAATTTATCATCTTTCCGTCCACCACCCCGCCACCTCTCAACACTTGCCAAACAGAATGCTAGAGTCTCTCTGGACATTAAGAAAATAAACAATCTCAGCATTGCCCTAATGCCCTTTTTCTTTCATTATCAACTTTAATAAATATTGACCCAAGTTCATTACTTTTACTTTCTTGTCTTACATTTGCATCTCAATCCTCAGAAATCTGTATCAATGCATTATGATGCAATGGTTCCCCCTAAGATCATCAATTCTTTCCTAGTGACCAAGGTCACTACATCCTTTTCATTGGTTGACTTTTCCTTGAAACTCACGACTGTTCACAACCTTCTCCATTGATAATACCTCTTCTCTTCACGTCCATGAAAAAGCTTTTCCTACTTTCGCTCTTTACCATTTCCTCCTTCTCTACCTGGTCCTTTTTCACTAACTATACCCCTGGGTTCACATCACCTATATATAGGTTGTTTTCTTTCTTTTGAGCCCCAAACATATCCATGTTTACACTTAACTATCCATTTGAATAAAACAGACCACTGGCTCAGCATAGATAATCTTACCACATATACGAAATCCCTTCCTCCTCTGCAAGTATCCTTTGTAAAATAAGAACAGGGGCACCTGGGTGACTCAGTCAGTTGAGCATCTGATTCATGATTTCAGCTCAGGTCATGATCCCAGGGTTGTGGGATCAAGGCCCATGTCAGGCTCTGCTCTGAGATTCTCTCTCTCCCCATGATTCTGTCCCTCTGCCCCTCTCGCTGGCTCCTGCTAAAAAAGAGAAAGAGAAAGAGAAAAATAAAAAGAAAAAGAAAGAAAGGAAGAGAGAGAGACAGAGAGAGACAGAGAGAGAGAAAGAAAGAAAGAAAGAAAGAAAGAAAGAAAGAAAGAAAGAAAAAAGAAAGAGGAAGGAAGGAAGGAAGGAAGGAAGGAAGGAAGGAAGGAAGGAAGACAGAACTAAGAACTGTTCTCCAGGCCTCCTTCCCTAGCCCTGTCAAATGGTTCTCTCAGCTCAACCTTCTCAATCTTTTTCCACCAGCCCTACTGTCAGCACTTAAATTCAGCCCATTAACATTTCTAGATTTTTGTCTTTTCTTTCAGCTTCCAATATCACTATTCCTTCCTTTCTTTAGTACCTGCAAATCCTTTATTGATTCCTAAACTTATTCCCTATTTTTAATACATCATTGTTTCCCCTCTTATCCTCAAGATAAAATCCAAATTGCTTAACATACCTATGTCAACTGAACTCCCCTCTCAACTACCAGTAGACAGGCTGTATCCCAGCCATGAAAGGTCATTTGCCTTTTCCCAGATGAATGTCAATTGCTTGGAGCTCTCTGCTTTGACACAATCTCTTTTGGAACACCATTCTTCCTTTGGCTAATGACTCCCTAGTATTTGAGCTCAGGGGGAAAAAACAGCACATGTAGAAATCTACCTCTTATCTACAGTGCTAGATTGGTAATCTTCCCTGCTGCCAGAGCATAATAAACACAACCATTATTATACAATCAGCACTTAAAACAAGATTAAGACTTTTGACATTTTTTTTAATGTTTGTTTGTCTGTTTGTTTGTTTGTTTGTTTAGAGCAAGGGAGGGGCAGGAGAGAGGGAGAGAGTATCTCAAGCAGGCTCCACACTCTCAGTAGAGAGATCAGCACTGGGTTCAATCTCACCAACCATGAGAAATGACCTGAGCCGAAATCAAGAGTCTGACACTTAACCGAATGAGCCACCCTGGCACCCCAACTTTTGATATTCTTACCAATGCTCTTAGTGGAATTTTGGGAGGACATGGACATGGAATGTCTGATTCTTTGGGTTCACTATGCCTAGTAGTTTAGTTAATCTTAAATATTTATGAAGAAAAAAATATTTTCATCTATAATAAAAATAGAAATATCCAATTAATCACAGATCAATACATGACTAATAAAAAACCAGAATGTTAAGATCCAGTATGGTAAAACTAAATTATTGACAAATATTCAATCTTCAAAGAGGAATTTCCAGACTCCTAGTATTTATGGGTAGGATATTATTCAGCCCTTAAAAGAGAACATAATCTAGGGTTCCTGCTGGCTCAATTGGTTAAGTGTCCGACTTCAGCTCAGGTCATGATCTCACAGTTCGTGAGTTCGAGCCCCACATCAAGCTCTGTGCTGACAGCTCAGAGCCTGAAGCCTGCTTCAGATTCTGTGTCTCCCTCTCTCTCTGCCCCTCCCCTGCTCTCAATCCCTCTCTCCCTCTCTCTCTCTCCCCCCTTTCTCCAAAATAAATAAACTTTAAAAATTTCTAAAAAAAAATAAATAAAAGAGAGCATAGTCTTCATTAAATTCTTTAGATAAAGCCATGGGCATAAGAGAAAAGGAAGGAATTTTTAGAAAAAGAAACCAAGAACCATGAAACACAAGGGTCTGAAGAGGTAGAGGCAGGACTGTGTCCTAAACAAGGAATATTTCCCATCTCAAGGTCAGAGAGGTACAAGACAATATTTACCCAGCAGGATTGGGGAATTATTACTGTAGGTCTCTCACTGTTTCCCTTTCTAGATGGTAATGTCCTTTTTGAAGGCTACTAGATGCTGTAATACATAGTGACTAAAGATGTTGCAATATATATTGAATTTATAATTATATTTATATTTATATATTTAATCAACAGATATGCCAGGTATAGAAGGACACAATTCTGAATCTTTTGCATTTTTTTTTTGGAAAAATGAAGGAAAAAATATTTAAAAAATTATTCCCAATGCCTTTGTACTGACAGTAGAATGTCCTTCTGATAAATATCTACCTTATTTACTATTTTATCGGCTTCTGGTTTGTGCTCAAATGTCATAAACAGAGATGTCTTCCCCAAACACTTGCATAAATTAGCAAGACACACTAGAACCACTTAACTTTCTATCCTTTATCCTGTTTTATGTTTGGAATGAAGCACTTATCACCATCTGATATTTGTGTTATTTATTTTTATACTTCTGCCCTCGTTTCTGCTATTTCCTCAGTGCTTGGCTGATGGTAGGAACTTAATATTAAATACATGACTGCTGTGAAAATAGATGATTAGATATATGATTGAACAAATCAGAAAGCATTAATCTCCTAATAGAAAGATTTCTCCTCCATTCTTTATATGGCAGTCATACCGATCCTTGAAAATTATAAAAGATGTAATATTACTTAACATCACACTTAATGCAACCTGCCTAACATGGACTACATGATTTAGTCAGACATACGTGATCTGACCTCTACCCATAACTCACCCATACACACGGCATGGGGTAGCTTCTGATTGCCAAAGGAAGGCCTTTAAGATCCCTGTAAATTTTGTCTGCCTTCCCATAGTTGTCCCAAATGAATCTGCAGTCAAACTAAAAAAAGTGTGTTTACAAGTGTCAAAATAATCCCCTAACTCTACTTCCAGATTTATTCCTCAGGCCCTTTCAATGTAGAAAATTTAAGCTTCCTATGCACTATCTCTTAACCATATTGGCCTTAATTCTATTGACTTAAATTTTCCAAACCTTGATTTATAGACCTCAGGGCCTTTACATTTTCTGAAACATTCTGATGCCAGGTTTGCACACAGTCTACTTGTTCTTATAATTTAGGTCTCAAATATTACCTTTCCAAAGAGGTCTCAGCTTAAAAGTCATATCCTCCAGGTGGGTTACCCCTAAAGTATTCCATACACACCTTCATACACACACACACACACACACACACACACACACACACACCTCAACCTCAAAGTACGTTGTTCATTATTACATTTGTCAAAATCTGAAATGCATTTTCATTTATTTGTTCTCTGGCTTGTGAAATTATTTTTTCTTTCACTACAGACTAAGGAACCTTATCTATTTTCTTAACCACTGGGTTTCCAAGGCCTGAAAGAAGAGTATCTGAGACACAGGAGGCATTTAGTGATTGCTGAGAGAACGCATGAAACTTACATTCAGCCCAAATTTTAATGCATTAAGACATTTATCTCAATCTTCTAGGCAGATGCCACTTATGTGTCTAAAACCTATATTCTAGTTCCAGTTCTTTGAAAATCCTCTGCGTCTGTCTTGAGTTTGAACCAGTTTATGATGACCGTTCAACTTCTAAAGTTCTATAATTCAGTAGCAAATGAAATATCAAATGTCATTCCCATTATATATATTTAAAGTCTTAGCTATGCTGCAGAGTTTGTGAGGTTCAATTTTCTACAGACTCACTCTTTAAAGGAGAACACTGTAATAGCAATGTATCTTATATAGCTATGGCTGGAAAAATTTGTTGTTGCTGAGCAAAGCATTTAAGCTCTACTGTTGTCAGCAATATCCTAAGAAAAGAAAAAATGAGTCAACTGAATATTCTTATAGCAAAGGTAGCACAGAACAGATTAAACAATATTGAGGTATTCCTAAACTTTCCAAATGCAGGTAAAGTAGCTCTAGGCTTAGAAGTCTATACGCATCAGTTGGCTAGTTGAGCCAACCTCAATGAAAGATGATGACAGCATTTCTAGAAAACTTGGGAAAGCAGAAGTCAGACAAACTTGCATTCAGTTCACATTTTGATCACTTTGGACAAGTTATATAACTTCCTCACCTCTCATTTTTATCATATCAAAAATGAGGATAATATTTGTGTTGTAAGGGTTAGAAATAATGTGTTTATTATGCAATAGCACAGTACTTGCAATGTAGTGGGTACTAAACTCTGCTATTATTCAGATAGTGAGTAATCATGGCCATGGGAAAATCTCCTATTTATCTTTCCTCAGTAATCGGGATTATTTCCTTTTTGGAAACATAAAATCATGAGGATGGAAATATCTTTTGATAGAAATTATGTTACATGAAGTTTTCCTGAATATGTAGTAAAATCTTTGTATACAGTTGCTATTGATATATACACATATTTGACTTGCTCGAATGCCAAACCTCATGTTATTAGTAATTGTTGAGAAAAAAATATTTTTGCAAAACAGAGTGATTTTTTTCAGACAAGAAATGCTATAAATTTATGGATTAATGCAATAACAACAACATAATTGTACCATTTACTGAGTCCCTGCAATTCCACCAAGAACTTTACAAGAGAGGACGTGTCAGCTTGATTTAACAGATGAAGAACCTGAGGGTCTCATTCTGCAATATAACACATGCTGTCCAAACATAACTGTAAAACTAATATAGAAGATAATCAAACCAAAATAGCTTGCATGGATTTTTCCCTGATAAATATGAAAAGTGAATAGATGTACACCTAATTATATATGGGATTTCATAGCTCATTTTAATCTATGCACAGATTCAATATGGTACCTGAAATGATGTTGTTTAGTGGATTTTAGGTGATTTGTTTATGATAGAGTGTTTGTATTGAAAAGTAATTGGCAACATTTAATGGGTATGTTTTGCTGTGCTCTATACTTTTCTAGGTTAATTTCAATAGCGTAATCTGTGGGACTCATCGGCTTCCTCCTTGGTTCTCTTTTGTGATTCTGTTCTAAATCTCTGATTATAGCCCAGAAGTTCTAACTACTCAAGGGCAGGAAGATTAGATGCCTGCTTGATTTAGAAATACAAGGACCCCAAGGAACTAACCTGAACTCTAAGCACCTAGAGTAAGGAGATTTGAAAACTTATCACATCCATGAAAAAAATATATCAAGAAAATATATGTGTCAGGAGTTAGGCAAAGAAAAAAACATATATTCTCATTCCTTCTGTGATTGTAGAGTCTTCTGCATAGAATACATTTCATTTGTAAGAGCTGAATATCACTAAATAACCAAATTGAATGAAATAAATTTGCAAATAAAACATTAAGTGTGAAATATATATACATATATCTGAGGAATCATTTTAGACCCTAGAATATAAAATCACACACATCTTACTTATAAGCATATGGATATCCACTGTGACCAAAGTTATTTTAGCTTTCACTAAATATATCTTAATACTCTCGAACTGCAGATTTCTAAATGTAAAATAATATGAACTATAGAGTTAACTCTTTATTTTTACTTAAAATACATAGCAAATGACTTCTCAGTGCATTAACTGATACCATTTTACTTAAATTCCATAAATAATGAAGCAGATGCAATATTCTTCAAGGCAGAAATAAGCTTTTATAGGTTTTATCATTTCTATGACATCATATGTGGTCTGAACTGTAAATAGAGGTGAACCAAATGTTTCCCATTTAAAGCTGGCCACAGCAAAGATTTCAGCTTGATCCATGTCATATAAACAAGCTATGGGCAAGAGCTCAAGAAAAGCTTATAAAAGAGGCACCTGTGGTTTTTAAATTAAGCCCATTTGCTGTAATTAGCCAGCTTTATTTTTCATAAGTCAACTTTTTTCATTGTTTTTTAAACCATCCCTGTGGTGGTCATAAACACCATACAGTTTTAATGGAGGAGGATTTTGTTTCTTAAAACCCCAGGCGACTTGAAATCAAATCAGTCAGGCCACTACTAAAGGGAAAAGAAAAAAAAAAAAAAGAAAGAAAGAAAGAAAGAAATTGAGGGCTCTGGTTAACTCACCTCTAGTTGTAGGCAATTCAATCCAAATAAAATGGACTGGCATCAGTTCAGTTCCTTCTTCTACAGTCTCCGTAGATTTACCTTTCCCTTAGAGGTTAATACCCAGAAT
Organism: Leopardus geoffroyi; assembly: GCF_018350155.1. NCBI lineage: Eukaryota > Metazoa > Chordata > Mammalia > Carnivora > Felidae > Leopardus > Leopardus geoffroyi. The sequence continues at coordinate 154,754,961 of NC_059327.1, forward strand.
GGCCATTCTCGATTCACAACTTACTTTTCTGCAAGGTTAACCCTTTAAAAATGACTGTGTATCCAAAAGGAAATACATTTTGAAATAAAATCTCAGGGAATTTCATAAAAAAAATATACGGCTATAAAAAAACTTTAAAAATATGTTTATGAATAGCCAATGCCATTTTAAGTTAATATAAAACAATTACAGATTTGATATATACTGGAGGACCTTTTTAAGAATTATTTAAACTTTAACTTTTTTCCCCAGGTATACTTCAATGCTGGCAGCCCTAAAATCTCTCCTAGAAATGTGATTATTTATGTAAACACATTTTACCTTTATTGTTTTGCTTACCTCTTGCCATAAAAACAGAAACACGTGGGAGGGGAACAGAGCCACAAAACTGATGAAACTCTTAATCAAAATAATTTTAAAATCTGAAAACTGATGACTGAAAAATAGGAACTTTGACCCAATGTATAAATTGCACAAAGATATTGATTGTAGCATAATATATAATCATAAATAAAGGAAAACAACCTATATTCCCACAACCAAGTAAACATTTTACTATTCAAGTAAAAATGTTTCAAGGATTACTTAGCATGATGTAGTTGGTCTAGCCTATTTGAAAAATAGCTTGGCATTCCAAATAAAGTGGAAAATATATATACCCTGTGCTACAGCAATTTTGCCCATATTATATACCCTAGAGACATTCATACTGTTTTCCATAGGATATACATGTACAAGAATGTTCAGAGCAGGGGCGCTTAGGTAGCTCGGTCTGTTAAGCTTCCAACTTTGGCTCAGGTCAAGATCTCGTGGTTGGTGGGTTTGAGTCCCAAGTTGGGCTCTGTGCTGACAGCTCAGAGCCTGGAGCCTAGTTCAGATTCTGGGTCTCCCTCTCTCTCTGCTCCTCCCACATTCATGGTCTATCTCTATCTCTCAAAAAAAATAAATATTAAAAAATATATTTTAGGGGCGCCTGGGTGTCTCGGTTGGTTAAGCATCGACTTCAGCTCAGGTCATGATCTCATGGTTTGTGACTTCAAGCCCCACGTTGGGCTCTTTGCTGTCAGCTCTGGAGCCTGGAGCCTGCTTCGGATTCTGTGTCTCTCTCTCTCTCTCTGCCCTTCCCCTGCTCGCACTGTCTCTCTCTCAAAAATAAAAACATTTAAAAAGTTTAAAAAATATATATTCTTTATAAAAAAATAATGATCAGAGCAGTGGGTTTGTTATAGCAAAGTAGTGAAAATTCATGTTTTCATAGTAGGATGAATAAAAATGTGTTACCTAGTCATATGATGTAATACTATGTACCTGCAATTTCATTCATAATTATACACAATATAATTTCATTAAATAAAGAAGAAAAGCAAAATATACAACATTATTTAGAGAAATATGTATAGGTGATAAAGTCTACATAAAAATAAGAGAACTTTTATAAAGGCATGTTAGTGAATACTTCTTGGAGTAGGGAAATGATTATGACTAAGAAGGAATATATAGTAAGATTCTGATGTGTGAATTTATTCCATAAAGGTATGTTTTATAATTATTTATAAATTATATTTCACAATATAAATCATGTTTTTATTTTTTTAATTTAAATTTTAGTTAATATACCATGCAGCGGTGCCTAGGTGGCTCAGTAGGTTGAGCATCCAGCTTAGCTCAGGTCATGGTCTCACAGTTTGTGAGTTCAAGCCACCCGTCAGGCGCTGTGCTAACAAATGGCTCAGAACCTGGAGCCTGCTTCAGATTCTATGTCTCCCTCTCTTTCTCCCCCTCCCCTGCTCATGCCTGCCTCTGTCTCTGAAAAATTAAAAAAAAATGTTAATAAAAAAAATTTTTAAACATATAGTACAATATTGGTTTCAGGAGAATACCGTGATTCATCACTTACGTACAACACCCAGTGCTCATCACAATAAGTGCCTTCCTTAATACCCATCACCCATCTAGCCCTTCTCCCACCCACGTCTCTCCATCAACCCATAGTTTGTTCTCTATCATTTAAGTCTTTTGTGGTTTCTCTCTTCTCTTCTTCCCCCCTTTCCCATATGTTCATCTTATGGGAATTTCTTAAATTCCACTTATGAGTGAAATCATATGGTATCTGCCTTTCTCTGACTGACTCATTTCACTTAGCATAATCCATTCTAGCTCCCTCCACGTCACGGAAAATGGCAAGATTTCATTCCTTCTGATGGCTGATTAATATTCCATTGTCTATATACCACATCTTTATCCATTCATCAGTCAATGGACATTTCCGCTCTCTCCATATGGCTATTGTTGATAATGCAGCCATAAACATCAGAGTGTATGTACCCATTCAAATATGTATTTTTATATCCTTTGGGTAAATACCTAGTAGTGCTGGATCGTAAGGTAGTTTATCTTTAGTTTCTTGAGGAACCTCTATACTGTTCTCCAGAGTAGTTACACCAGTTTGCATTCCTGCCAACAGTGCAAGAGGGTTCCCTTTGTCTGCATCTTCATCAACACCTGTTGTTTCTTGTGTTGTTAATTTTAGCCATTCTGACAGGTGTGAGGTGGTACGCATCATGGTTTTGACTTGTATTTCCCTGACGAATGAAGTTGAGCATCTTCTCATGTGTCTGTTAGCCATCTGGTTCTCTTCTTTGGAAAAGTGTCTATTCATCTCTTCTACCCATTTCTTAACTGAGTTATTTGTATTTCAGGTGTTGAGTTTGATAAGTTTATTATAAATATTGGATACTAACCCTTTATCAGATAGGTCATTTGCAAATATCTTCTTCCATTCTGTAGGCTGCCTTTAAGTTTTGTTGATGGCTACCTTCACTGTGCAGAATAACAATGGTTTTAAACATATGACTTCAAACTTAATTTTTGAAAGGAGAAAATAATTATGTTATATAGTATCAGATAGAATGGCAGGATTTCCTTAGTATGTGTGTGCATGTGTGCCTGTGTTCACATACACAACTGAACCTTAGACAACAAGGGGTTATGTGCCCCAACACCCTCCCCTGCCCCCTCACCATTGAAAATCCACATATGAGTTGACTTCCCAAAAACTTAGTTACTAATTTTCTATGTTGACCATAAGCCTTTCCGATAACATAAACAATTAACACATATTTTGTATGTCATATGCATTATATACTATATTCTTACAGTAAAGTAAGCTAGAGCAAAGAAAATATTAAGAAAACTATAACAAACATAAAAATGTATTCATAGTATTGTATTGAGAAAAAAATCCATGTATAAGTGGACCCATGCAGTTCAAACCTGTGTTGTTCAAAGGTCAACCATATACTTACATAATAATATTTCCATAGATGCATAAATATTTATGTACATATTTTAATCTTTGCGATGTAAGGTGTTTAAAATTCACTTACACTAACATTAGATGATCTTTAAAAACTAATGTGGTCCTCCTCTCAAATCCCCCCACCTTTGGGTAGCAGGGGAACCTGTATTTACTTAACGCTGACTTAATCTTTAGTCAAACCATTTTAAAAATATAATTAGTCTTTTCCGATAGTGATTGAGCTTCCTTTTAATTTTGTTCCTCATCAAATCCCTGCTCCTTTTCAAGATGATGTCCAGATGAATGAAGACAAAAAAGCTCATGTGACTTTGCTGAATAGAAGCAGATCACTACATCAGCAAGCTGCTCATTGGCTACCGTGGGCTCAGCGGCAATACCTCTTGTCTGCCTGACTCCTGTGTTAACATTTGAGCTTGATGTCAACAGATGACACAACTCATTCTGTTTTCCCCTTCAGCCTTTTCTCAGTAGCGCTTCCTGTTGACGTGACTTCCACATAACTCTCACTGGTTAAAATCATTTTTGAAGCTTTACTGTATTTTCCATTCACCTCCTGATCTATCTGTAGCATCTGCCATGAGTCTGCTATGTCCCTCCAATGGCCTGGCCCTGTTGGCATGCTGGCACTCATTTCAACATGGCACCATATAGCAAACAAATGAATCTTGCTTATAAACTACATGCACACTCTCTCCTTCACTGTGCCTAGTCTCACAGCTCTGTCTCCTGGAATGACCACTTCATTTTAGTTCAATTCCATTCTGTCCTCAGGGCTTTCTTGACCCTGATTTCTAAATTGCTGCCCTCACTACCATCCCCAATCTCACCCAATTTAAGTTTAAATTGGATAAGATCCTTGGATTGGAGATAGAAAAATAAAGGACACAATTAGCCCTAGATCTTGACTGACTCAATCTCCTTTCTCTTCAATTTTTTTTAATGTTGATTTATTTTTTGAAAGACACAGGGAGACAGAGCATGAGCGGGGGAGGGTCAGAGAGAGAGAGAGAGAGACAGAATCCGAAGCAGGCTCCAGGTTCTGAGCTGTCAACACAGAGCATGTCACAGGCCTCAAGCTCACGGACTACTATATGACCTGAGCCGTAGTCCGAAGTCGGCTGCTTAACCAACTGAGCCATCCAGGTACCCCTCTTTTTTCCTTCTTATGTTCCCACATTTCCTTGGTCACATTTCCAACTTCTTCCCAATTCTAACATCTTAAGTGTCAGTGGAAGACAGGATATTTTCTCTAAATTATTAAAAACTCTAATCTGCCCTTTGAAGGTTAAATGTGTGCTACAATAAATTTAGAAAAATCATTTTATTTTATGAAGACTGGCTTTGAAGACTTCCTAGACAATCTTATTCCGAATGTCAAAAATTTATTATCGTTCTTTCTTTTTTATATATCTTATATAACAATTTCCTCCAGATAAAATACCTTGAGTCAAATAAAAGGAAGATTTTGTGATAAGAAAAGGCATAAAAAATCATATTTATTTTCTCTCAAAATGTTATCCCATTACATATGCATAACAAGTCTTAAAACTAATATTAATACTAACACTATTTTGATGGTATAGTCATAGGTGATTTTAATTGCTTCGTAAAATTTCCCCAAACATCGTAGAATGATGATGTATTATAATCAGCTTAAAACATTAAGAAATACTTTATAAAATCTAAAAATTTTACCCCTAACTATTCACTATACCTGTGTGGTGCAAAGGGCTTGGTTTCTACTGGCCTGAACCATGGAGTCACAAGTTAAGTGCCAGCTCCAATTAACATGGGGAGATTCTAAATAATTTATCTTGATAATAGAACAATTATAAAGAATAATTATTTAAGCTATTTTTTTTCTTTAAACACTGAGGTAATCAATGGTCTAAATTCTGGAATCAACATGAAATAAAGCACACTTTTTAAAGCTATTCTCAAAAATGATTAGATAAATATAACCTAAATCATTAGAATTCAGCCCAATCTAACAATCTCTGTAATTCTATTTTGACTTAAGGTTAAGCATGTAGCACTTCAGATTCTACATTCCTCTTAGTGTCAAGTCATTTTAGAAGTTTGGTCCCCCAAAAAAGACATTTCTATTCAACATAGCTTTAGTTATTTGGATAACGACAACAAAATAGCTAATCAACATAAAGTATTTAAATTCAATTTAAATTCAATCAGTGAAAGAAAATAAAGCCTCTACCCCAAGCTTAGGAGGTTCGGTGGTTATTTTTCTATATTTTTGATGACAATTTGTCTGGGATAAGATAATCTTTTCAGATATTCTCTGTATCTTTGATGTTAAAAAATAATTATTCAAAAATTAAGTGTTATTATGTTCATAAACACAAAATGGAACAAATTAATGTTTGAAAGAGAAAAGGTGAAGTTATTAATTTTAATTACACATTTGTTTTTAATCTTCACAAATAGATCCACATGAGGGCAGTAGACCATGGTAAAGCCTAGAATATGAAAAGTAATGCAAAGATACACCAAGAGAAAAAAACAGATTCAATTCTGGAATCCTTCCCTTGGGCAAAAGGCATACACTTCATGTTTTGGAAACTACAACCAACCTGAGTTACCAATATCTTTCTCATGACTAAATTTTTCTTTTTATATTCCAAAATACTAGCAGAGAAAACAGTTTCTCTCTATTCCCTCCATATAAAAGCCCATAAAGAATCCCATCTCATAGAACTCTCAATAACAAAGTCCTGTTGTACTGTTTTCCTTTAAGTATTGACTCAGATGAAAATATCCCAGTGAAGTGAAAACTCCTGCTGTGAAGAGGGGAAAAACTGAGTATTCAATTTACCATTTTTAAAGCACTTTGAGGAATAATGACTCTTTTAGTTAAAAATCTAGACAGAAACAGAGTAGAAATGGATAATTTTTAACACCAGACTGCTGAGTAATCTGAGAAAAAGATTTGGGGAGTATATGTATGCATGCGTGTAGGTACACACATGCATACATATCCCCATTATTACCTGGATTTGAAGCAGGGAGTAAAGAAAAGTGATAGAAATTTTTCATTATTTGCTCACGTGCCGCCCCCCCCCCCACCCTTATAGTCTTTTGTACATTGTCTGTATTAATTTTCACTACTGCTACAACAGATTACAACAAAGCTTGGTGCCTTTTATAACAGTACACAACAATTATCTGACAGTTTCTGGAGGTCAGAAACCTAACGAAGGTCTTGGGGTCCCTGGGTGGCTCAGTGGGTTAAGGCTCTTACTTTGGCTCAGGTCATGATCTCACGGTTCATAAGTTCAAGACACGTGGCGGGCTCTGTGCTGACAGCCTGCTTCAGATTCTGTGTCTCCCTCTCCCTCTGCCCCTCCCCTGCTCACACGCTGTCTCTCTCTCCTGCAAAAATAAATAAATATTTAAAAAGAAAAGAAAGAAACCTGAGGAAGATCTCAATGGATGAAAACCAAGCTGTCAGCAGGGCTGTGCTCCTTGCCGCAGCCTCTGGGGAAGAATCCAGTCCAAGCACTTCCACATTGTTGGCAGATCCAGTTTGATAAAGTCATAGGATTAGTTCCCCTCCTTTACTTGCTGTCAGCTAGGGACACCGTAACTTCTAGAAGCCACTCTCCAGTACTCACGCAGGACTTTCGTATCTCAGAGCAGAAACAGAATCCTGAGGCCCCTGCAGGCTTAGGATCAACTCTGGTTTCCCTTCTGCTGTTGCTGCATCTTCCTGATTCCAACCTGAGAAAGTTTTCTGCTTCTAAGGGCTCCTGGGATAAGACTGGGCCCACCCAGATGAACCAGGATGATCTGCCTGTTTTGACATTCATATTCCAAGTTACACCTGCAAAGTCCCTTTTACCATGCAGCATAACCTATTCAAAGGTTCTGGGAATTAGGGTGTGGAGATTTAGCGGGAGTCATTACTGAGGTTGTCACATCATGCAAGTAAGAGGAGGCTCTGAAGGGAATAGAAAAATATGGACACAGCAAAGGAGGAAAAGACAACAGACAGATACAAAAATAATTTTTTCTGAGACTACTTTTTCCATGTCCTTTATGTCTCATATATGTTACCAGCTCACTCCTGCACTTGTGTCTTGACTCATGCTTTCTGTCCTGCCCAAATGCACACCCTCCTTTATGCACTGCCCATCCAAAGCGTAACTTGTATTCAGGTTCCTAGGAAGATCTTTCTTCCTACCAGGAACCACCAAAATTTATTCAAAGCCTTATTGATTTTTTTATTTGTCAGAATCCCTAAGCATTTAAGAACTGAACATTAGCCCTCACTAATGATTACTAATGTAAATCTGACCTCCTCCAAGTAATGTGTGAGAGTTAAGAGCATGGCGTCTATAGCTGAGTTCCTCAATCATATTCCAGTCACATCTCAGATCTGCCACTTAGTAGCTGGGTACCCTTAAGCAAATTAATAAACTTCTATCTGCCCCAGTTTTCTTTTCCATAAAATAGGAGTAACGGTAATATAATGGATTTAAGCAACTTAATACACATAAAGTGCTTAGAACACTGCCAACCACATAGTAGGTACTCAATAAATGGTAACCTTGATTACAGTTGTTAATAACTGTTTAAGTGATTTGAGCATATATCTTATTTTGGGGTTATATTCAATAAGATTCCAAATTCTTTAGCTGCTTGTAATTTTCCATTTGATGTTCATATATACTCCAGTAAAACATAGGTGAAAATTAGGAAAGAAGCTTTCTGTTTCTGAAAATTCCCTGCTTAAGAAAGAATAGATTGATGCTCTTATAGTCATTATCATATGCATTTAATTTTACGTCAGTGAAACTGGCAGACTCCTTTAAAAAACTATAGATGAGATCAAACTATCAGAAAGGAAAGTGAGAGAGTGTGGAATATGGATACAGGAACCATGGTTACCTTGGTAGAGGAAAGCAGAGGGTTCCACATCCTCATGTGGGGATAATTGGTGGGCAGCAGCCCTCCCCTATGTTAGACCACAGTCTCACAACTTCCCTATAAGCCCTACCACTCTGTTGCCCTACCCAGCCTGCCTCATGCAAATACACACACACACACACACACGCACACGCACAAATTTTCTGTGTGCATTAACTATAATTTGTATGAGAAGCCATCCTTACTTGACTCTTTTAAAGTGAGGAAATTTTATTTGATTATTCCAGACAGCTCTTTTCAAACAAAAGAAGTGAATATACATAAATTTCATTTTGGCCTAAACTGTTAAAGCAAAATATATGTAATTAATGCTGCAATATGATGCCGAGGCGAAAATCCACGAGATAATAAACAGAGCATAGATGGCATCTTCTGAAGGGTCCTAGGTTCATAAACATTTCAACTTTATTTAAATTTCTAATAACTGGTATTGTCAAGTGATGTTTTCTAAAATGAATTTTGTTCCACTCTTTTAGGAGAACTAAACTTTAGGCAAAATAGATCATTAGTACCAATGAGAAAACATGCCATTTGTTCATTCATTTAACTATTATTTATTGAGGTTAGGGATAGTGCTTAATAATGAATGGTAATATTAATCACTAATCTTTGAAGTGATACTAGAGGTAGGGATCATTATATCCTCACTTACTTCACAGAAAGTAAGTATTGCCTGAAGGCCATAAAGCTTACTCATCCCGCTCTGATGAACTTATGTCTAAGCCTTTAGGATTTCAGTACAAAGTGCTGTTGCTCATTAACTATGCTAATTCATTTAATAACCCCCCACCTAGCATTTACAAATTTTTGTTTCACTTTTGGAGCTTAAGGGACATGTACTAAGTCAATGTAAAAATGAAATATATCAATTGTTATATTTAAGCATTTGGGGGTATTTTTCCTTTCTTTCTTCATTTGGGATCTCCCAAGGAAACAATTTAATAGAATCATACATTTTTCACGATAGCAGCAAACTTAAAATGCTTTTGGTTTAAGTAGCAGCATATCTGCTGCCAGTGGCTTAAACACAGGTTATATTAATAAATCTTGAATGGCAAGGAGTTCAGAGGTTAATTCCACCAGCTCACATTTGCCAGGCTTTTCCATCACTTACGCTTCTCCCAAACCCTCCCCAAGATCACCTGGGGCTGTTGCAAGCCTCACAGTCACATGTAACTGTGTTCAAAGGCAAAGGTGGGAAGGGAGTGATGTACCCCTTATGCACCTCTTCCTTTCAGTCACACAGAAAACTGTTCCCCAAAGTTTCACAGCACAGTTACCGTCAGGACTTTTTAGTCAGAACAGGATCACAGGATGAACCCTAAAGCAGGTAAAAAGGTACAGTAGTAGTATCATTGACGAGATGAAGCACTAGCCATGCCCCATTCAGAGTACTTTTCTTCCCCCAAATGTGAATAAAATCTGAATTCTGTCTGCAAAAATGAAAGAAGGAATGACTATTTGGTAGGCACCTAGCAGCAGCAGGTGCTATTTCCTTAGCACTCTCTCTTGCCACATGGCAGTTGGAGCACTGTGCATTCTCCACATATCTCAGAGACACAGTATGTTTTCAGTAATGTAATCGCTTGTTTGGACATCACCAAACAAGTACATAAAATGACAATAATTCACACAGACCAACGCGATGGGTGTTTTATTTTCTTATTAATCAAGAATAAATGTAAGAGTTAGAGAATATAATTACCTTGTTCACTATCAGCAAGTCTCAGCCATTTCAGCAAAGAAGCTGAGAAGAGTTGGGACTCAAGCTCATGTATCTCTGACTCCAGATGCATAGTTCATCATGACTAAGATACACTACCCCAATGTCATTTGAGGACTGCCATTTAGAATAATTGAGATAAATTCTTGCTCCATGTATTTCCCTTCTTTACTTTGTAACAGTTTTAATATCAGTTCCTATTTCTCTGGAATCAGAATTAATATCTATAAGAGCATAATGCTGTGCAAAGTGACACATGTTTGAAAGCACCAAAATCTAGTGCCTGCCTTCTTGGAGATAACAGGCTGACTGAAAAACCTGTAGGGTGGGGCGAGGGAGCTCTGTATTTTCAAACTTAAAGGGATTTCAGCAAAATATCCTCTCTCTCTCTCTCTCTCTCTCTCTCCCTCTCCCTCTCTCTCTCTCTGTCTCTCTGTCTCTCTGTCTCTCTGTCTCTCTCTCTCTCTCTCTCTCACACACACACACACACACACACACACACTCTTGACCTTGAGCCACAACCTTCATAAAAACTAAATATAATGTCTCAGCTATTGTCTCTCCAGGTTACAACTATGAATATACAAGTGTTGTTAATGACTGCAAATGCCTAGAAAATGTCTAATAAAACCAAGTATCTTCCAATCAATGATAGATTAATTGAATTTAATATGGTGGGATTGGAAAAGTCACAGTAACTAATTACCCTTATAGGTCTGTGAATGCCTCTAAATGTGATATATAGTACCACACTTGAGTATTTTAGTTAAGGGTCTTGTTATTAAATTGCCCTGAAACATCAATGCTGGAGGTTATGGAGCTCGTTTACTATTTATCTGTGTTCTAAGATGGAAGGTCACCTTTTAACATTTCGTTCTTATATTTTTAAATGTGCTTGTGGCTAATGATATCAACCTTAAAATAATGCAATGATGTTACCTAATGAAACAATAGCAATCAATTCCCACAAATATCTGGAGATATTAAAAATATGCTGTAAAATTGATTGATTGCCTAAACTCTATTTTATTACCCAGTAGCTTGTAAGCATAACTTAATTACAGGATGAGTGCTACCTATCATCTCTGATTTCAAATTTAGAAGCCTCAGAAACATTGTTCGTTTATTTGCAGAATGTCACTGACACATACGTTAGCTCTTTTGGTGGCATAAAAAACCCATCTGTCTTCTAAACGCTGTGGGACTTTCACAAAGAGTTAGTATTTGCCATCATTCCCCTAAAAGCATTTCTAATCGCAGAACCAGGAGTCTGTTGCACACACATGCACGATGTATAATTCTCTTCATGAGAATTCATTTTGGGGTCAAGATCAAGGAAATTAATAAACAAATTCGGGCTTCACAAATATTTTTTCCAGGGGTGAGATAAGAAGGGCAAAAACCAGAGAGGTAGAAAGCATACCTAATACATACCACACACTGTCAGACTGTGTCTAACATGATCTATCTTACAAGTGAGACGCCTCATAGCAGAAGTAGTGGGAATAGTAGCAATTTCTTCATGGTGTGGGAGGTAAATAAAAATAATTACTGCTATAATTATTAAGTGCCTATCATGTGCCAAGCACAGGTACTTTACAAGCATACTATCTTCTCAAAGCTTATAAAAATGATACAAATGTTGTTGATGTGTTAAGTTTGTCTACATTGGGCCCTCCTATGTACTCAATACTAGCGAGTGACATCACACATTTAAAACCAAATTCTTCTTTGGCTTTGTTACTTCAATCGCAACTGCCTCAATTAGCAGGAAATTAAAATCAAACAAAGAAATTGCCTCCCTCTTGAGTTTTTGATCATAATTATATTTGGGATATTTTCCAACATAGTTTAGAGGTTTTGTCCAAGCTTTCTTTACCTTTCTTTTTAGCCATTTTCAATGAAGAGATTTTAATGATTTTAATGTCACATACATTTTTTGGTTTTCAACACAATATATTAGAATTGTATCTGTATTAACAAAAGCATTCAGATAGGGCATCGCCATCACCTTGAACTCAATTGTTGCTGTGTGCAGCAATGCTCCATGCACTCAGAGCCAATCAATGTCGTTACAGTGCTTTCTACACACTAGTGACCTTTTTGGTCTCCTCGTCCCTGAAGCATGTAACTTTAACCCAACTGACACTGACATTTGTAACTTTTAATTAGTATAAGTGTGGAAACCAGATCTTCAATATGCTAAAATCCCTATTCCTACCCATCCCCCAAAAGAGGTACTAGTTCTAAATAATAGCTTAAGACAAAAGTCAGCAAACTATTTCTGTAAAGAGCCAGATAGTAAATACTTTAGCGTTTGGGACCATTCATTCCATATGGCCTTTGCCCAAATTACTCTTTTCTGCCCTTCTAGAAAGTAAACAGTCAGGAGAGGGAAGATGGCGGCGTAGGAGGACGCTGGGCTCACCGCATGTCCTGGTGATCACTTAGATTCCACCTACACCTGCCTAAATAACCCAGAAAACCGCCAGAGGATTAGCAGAACGGAGTCGCCGGAGCCAAGCGCAGACGAGAGGCCCACGGAAGAGGGTAGGAAGGGCAGCAAGGTGGTGCGCGCTCCACCGACTGGTGGGAGGGAGCCGGGGCGGAGGGGCGGCTCGCCAGCCAAGCAGAGCCCCCGAGTCTGGCTGGCAAAAGCGGAGGGGCCTGACGGACTGTGTTCCGACAGCAAGCGCGACTTAGTGTCTGGGAGGTCATAAGTTAACAGCTCTGCTCAGAAAGCGGGAAGGCTAGAGGACAAAGGGAGGGAGAGCTGCTGAGCCCCCTGACGACAGAGCTCAGTTTGGTGGGGAACAAAGGCGCTCGCCAGCGCCATCTCCCCCGCCCATCCCCCAGCCAAAATCCCAAAGGGAACCAGTTCCTGCCAGGGAACTTGCTCGCTCCGCGCAAACACCCAACTCTGTGCTTCTGCGGAGCCAAACCTCCGGCAGCGGATCTGACTCCCTCCCGCTGCCACAGGGCCCCTCCTGAAGTGGATCACCTAGGAAAAGCGAGCTAAGCCTGCCCCTCCTGCCCCCGTGCACCTTGCCTACCCACCCCAGCTAATACGCCAGATCCCCAGCATCACAAGTCTGGCAGTGTGCAAGTAGCCCAGATGGGCCACGCCACCCCACAGTGAATCCCGCCCCTAGGAGAGGGGAAGAGAAGGCACACACCAGTCTGACTGTGGCCTCAGCGGTGGGCTGGGGGCAGACATCAGGTCGGACTGCGGCCCCGCCCACCAACTCCAGTTATACACCACAGCACAGGGGAAGTGCCCTGCAGGTCCTCACCACTCCAGGGACTATCCAAAATGACCAAGCGGAAGAATTCCCCTCAGAAGACTCTCCAGGAAATAACAACAGCTAATGAACTGATCAAAAAGGATTTAAATAATATAACAGAAAGTGAATTTAGAATAATAGTCATGAAATTAATCGCTGGGCTTGAAAACAGTATAGAGTACAGCAGAGAATCTCTTGCTACAGAGATCAAGGGACTAAGGAACAGTCACGAGGAGCTGAAAAGCGCTTTAAACGAAATACAAAACAAAATGGAAATGATGACAGCTCGGATTGAAGAGGCAGAGGAGAGAATAGGTGAACCAGAAGATAAAATTATGGAAAAAGAGGAAGCTGAGAGAAAGAGAGATAAAAAAATCCAGGAGTATGAGGGGAAAATTAGAGAACTAAGTGATACACTAAAAAGAAATAATATATGCATAATTGGTATCCCAGAGGAGGAAGAGAGAGGAAAAGGTGCTGAAGGGGTACTTGAAGAAATTATAGCTGAGAACTTCCCTGAACTGGGGAAGGAAAAAGGCATTGAAATCCAAGAGGCACAGGGGCGCCTGGGTGGCGCAGTCGGTTAAGCGTCCGACTTCAGCCAGGTCACGATCTCGCGGTCCGGGAGTTCGAGCCCCGCGTCAGGCTCTGGGCTGATGGCTCAGAGCCTGGAGCCTGTTTCCGATTCTGTGTCTCCCTCTCTCTCTGCCCCTCCCCTGTTCATGCTCTGTCTCTCTCTGTCCCAAAAATAAATAAACGTTGAAAAAAAAATTAAAAAAAAAAAAAAAAGAAATCCAAGAGGCACAGAGAACTCCCTTCAGACGTAACTTGAATCGATCTTCTGCACGACATATCATAGTGAAACTGGCAAAATACAAGGATAAAGAGAAAATTCTGAAAGCAGCAAGGGATAAACGTGCCCTCACATATAAAGGGAGACCTATAAGACTCGTGACTGATCTCTCTTTTGAAACTTGGCAGGTCAGAAAGAATTGGCACGATATCTTCAGTGTGCTAAACAGGAAAAATATGCAGCCGAGAATCCTTTACCCAGCAAGTCTGTCATTTAGAATGGAAGGAGAGATAAAGGTCTTCCCAAACAAACAAAAACTGAAGGAATTTGTCACCACTAAACCAGCCCTACAAGAGATCCTAAGGGGGACCCTGTGAGACCAAGTACCAGAGACATCACTACAAGCATAAAACATACAGACATCACAATGACTCTAAACCCGTATCTTTCTATAATAACACTGAATGTAAATGGATTAAATGCGCCAACCAAAAGACACAGGGTATCAGAATGGATAAAAAAACAAGACCCATCTATTTGCTGTCTACAAGAGACTCATTTTAGACCTGAGGACACCTTTAGATTGAGAGTGTGGGGATGGAGAACTATTTATCATGCTACTGGAAGGCAAAAGAAAGCTGGAGTAGCCATACTTATATCAGACAAACTAGACTTTAAATTAAACGCTGTAACAAGAGATGAAGAAGGGCATTATATAATAATTACAGGGTCTATCCATCAGGAAGAGCTAACAATTATAAATGTCTATGCGCCGAATACCGGAGCCCCCAAATATATAAAACAATTACTCATAAACATAAGCAACCTTATTGATAAGAATGTGGTAATTGCAGGGGACTTTAACACCCCACTTACAGAAATGGATAGATCATCTAGACACACAGTCAATAAAGAAACAAGGGCCCTGAAGGATACATTGGATCAGATGGACTTGACAGATATATTTAGAACTCTGCATCCCAAAGCAACAGAATATACTTTCTTCTCGAGTGCACACGGAACATTCTCCAAGATAGATCATATAATGGGTCACAAAACAGCCCTTCATAAGTTCACAAGAATTGAAATTATACCATGCATACTTTCAGACCACAATGCTATGAAGCTTGAAATCAACCACAGAAAAAAGTCTGGAAAACCTCCAAAAGCATGGAGGCTAAAGAACACCCTACTAACGAATGAGTGGGTCAACCAGGCAATTAGAGAAGAAATTAAAAAATATATGGAAACAAACGAAAATGAAAATACAACAATCCAAATGCTTTGGGACGCAGTGAAGGCAGTCCTGAGAGGAAAATACATTGCAATCCAGGCCTATCTCAAGAAACAAGAAAAATCCCATATACAAAATCTAACAGCACACCTAAAGGAAATAGAAGCAGAACAGCAAAGGCAGCCTAAACCCAGCAGAAGAAGAGAAATAATAAAGATCAGAGCAGAAATAAACAATATAGAATCTAAAAAAACTGTAGAGCATTCAATGAAACCAAGGGTTGGTTTTTTGAAAAAATAAACAAAATTGACAAACCTCTAGCCAGGCTTCTCAAAAAGAAAAGGGAGATGATCCAAATAGATAAAATCATGAATGAAAATGGAATTATTACAACCAATCCCTCAGAGATACAAACAATTATCAGGGAATACTATGAAAAATTATATGCCAACAAATTGGACAACCTGGAAGAAATGGACAAATTCCTAAACACCCACACTCTTCCAAAACTCAACCAGGAGGAAATAGAAAGCTTGAACAGACCCATAACCAGCGAAGAAATTGAATCGGTGATCAAAAATCTCCCAACAAATAAGAGTCCAGGACCAGATGGCTTCCCAGGGGAGTTCTACCAGACGTTTAAAGCAGAGATAATACCTATCCTTCTCAAGCTATTCCAAGAAATAGAAAGGGAAGGAAAACTTCCAGACTCATTCTATGAAGCCAGTATTACTTTGATTCCTAAACCAGACAGAGACCCAGTAAAAAAAGAGAACTACCGGCCAATATCCCTGATGAATATGGATGCAAAAATTCTCAATAAGATACTAGCAAATCTAATTCAACGGCATATACAAAGAATTATTCACCATGATCAAGTGGGATTCATTCCTGGGATGCAGGGCTGGTTCAACATTTGCAAATCAATCAACGTGATACATCACATTAACAAAAAAAAAAGAGAAGAACCATATGATCCTGTCAATCGATGCAGAAAAGGCCTTTGACAAAATCCAGCACCCTTTCTTAATAAAAACCCTTGAGAAAGTCGGGATAGAAGGAACATACTTAAAGATCATAAAAGCCATTTATGAAAAGCCCACAGCTAACATCATCCTCAACGGGGAAAAACTGAGAGCTTTTTCCCTGAGATCAGGAACACGACAGGGATGCCCACTCTCACCGCTGTTGTTTAACATAGTGCTGGAAGTTCTAGCATCAGCAATCAGACAACAAAAGGAAATCAAAGGCATCAAAATTGGCAAAGATGAAATCAAGCTTTCGCTTTTTGCAGATGACATGATATTATACATGGAAAATCCGATAGACTCCACCAAAAGTCTGCTAGAAGTGATACATGAATTCAGCAAAGTTGCAGGATACAAAATCAATGTACAGAAATCAGTTGCATTCTTATACACTAACAATGAAGCAACAGAAAGACAAAGAAAGAAACTGATCCCATTCACAATTGCACCAAGAAGCATAAAATACCTAGGAATAAATCTAACCAAAGATGTAAAGGATCTGTATGCTGAACACTATAGAAAGCTTATGAAGGTAACTGAAGAAGATTTAAAGAAATGGAAAGACATTCCCTGCTCATGGATTGGAAAAATAAATATTGTCAAAATGTCAATACTACCCAAAGCTATCTACACATTCAATGCAATCCCAATCAAAATTGCACCAGCATTCTTCTCGAAACTAGAACAAGCAATCCTAAAATTCATATGGAACCACAAAAGGCCCCAAATAGCCAAAGGAATTTTGAAGAAGAAGACCAAAGCAGGAGGCATCACAATCCCAGACTTTAGCCTCTACTACAAAGCTGTCATCCTCAAGACAGCATGGTATTGGCACAAAAACAGACACATAGACCAATGGAATAGAATAGAAACCCCAGAACTAGACCCACAAACGTATGGCCAACTCATCTTTGACAAAGCAGGAAAGAACATCCAATGGAAAAAAGACAGCCTCTTTAACAAATGGTGCTGGGAGAACTGGACAGCAACATGCAGAAGGTTGAAACTAGACCACTTTCTCACACCATTCACAAAAATAAACTCAAAATGGATAAAGGACCTGAATGTGAGACAGGAAACCAACAAAACCTTAGAGGAGAAAGCAGGAAAAGACCTCTCTGACCTCAGCCATAGCAATCTCTTACTCGACACATCCCCAAAGGCAAGGGAATTAAAAGCAAAAGTGAATTACTGGGACCTTATGAAGATAAAAAGCTTCTGCACAGCAAAGGAAACAACCAACAAAACTAAAGGCAACCAACGGAATGGGAAAAGATATTTGCAAATGACATATCGGACAAAGGGCTAGTATCCAAAATCTATAAAGAGCTCACCAAACTCCACACCCAAAAAACAAATAACCCAGTGAAGAAATGGGCAGAAAACATGAATAGACACTTCTCTAAAGAAGACATCCGGATGGCCAACAGGCACATGAAAAGATGTTCAACGTCGCTCCTCATCAGGGAAATACAAATCAAAAGCACACTCAGATATCACCTCACGCCAGTCAGAGTGGCCAAAATGAACAAATCAGGAGACTATAGATGCTGGAGAGGATGTGGAGAAACGGGAACCCTCTTGCACTGTTGGTGGGAATGCAAATTGGTGCAGCCGCTCTGGAAAGCAGTGTGGAGGTTCCTCAGAAAATTAAAAATAGACGTACCCTATGACCCAGCAATAGCACTGCTAGGAATTTATCCAAGGGATACAGGAGTACTGATGCATAGGGGCACTTGTACCCCAATGTTTATAGCAGCACTCTCAACAATAGCCAAATTACGGAAAGAGCCTAAATGTCCATCAACTGATGAATGGATAAAGAAATTGTGGTTTATATACACAATGGAATACTACGTGGCAATGAGAAAGAATGAAATATGGCCTTTTGTAGCAACGTGGATGGAACTGGAGAGTGTGATGCTAAGTGAAATAAGCCATACAGAGAAAGACAGATACCATATGGTTTCACTCTTATGTGGTTCCTGAGAAACTTAACAGAAACCCATGGGGGAGGGGAAGGAAAAAAAAAAAAGAGATTAGAGTGGGAGAGAGCCAAAGCATAAGAGACTGTTAAAAACTGAGAACAAACTGAGGGTTGATGGGGGGTGGGAGGGAGTGGAGGGTGGGTGATGGGTATTGAGGAGGGCACCTTTTGGGATGAGCACTGGGTGTTGTATGGAAACCAATTTGACAATAAATTTCATATATTAAAAAAATAAATAAACATTCTCACAGATTATTAAAAAAAGTAAAATAAAATAAAATCCAAAAAAAAAAAAAAAAAAAGAAAGAAAGTAAACAGTCAATAAGTATGTTAAAAAAAAAAAGTGTGACTATGTTTCAAAAACTAGGCAATGGGCCTGCAATCGCATTAAAAAAAAAAGTTTGGATGGTTTATGACCAAGAGTTCTTCAACTGGACAAAAATTCCTAAAGATGACAATTATAAAGTCCAGACAAAATATAGGACAAAACAACAAGGAAAAAACACACAAACCAAAAGAATCACCTAAAGACACCAGTGAGTGTATAAAGTAGGTAGATTTTGGATGTGAGTCAACACAATAAAGAAAAGGTGCACAAGGTAAATTTCCATTTTGAAGGCATTATCCTGATGGAAAGCTTTGATCAGTATCATGCAGTATAGTAATACTGCTGATAGAAAACCTGAAGTTTTGCTGGGCTAAAAAAATTTAAAAATGCAAGTATTTTTGGACAAACACAGAAACTAGAACAAAAGGAGGACCCCCCAAAAAAACAAAAGCTAGAGTCGACACACAAATTACACATTCAGACTCTACCTAAATCTCTGCACAAACCCTGAACCATGTGTATGCAGGACAAACTCAAAGCAGCCCAGTCGAAGATAAAAGTAAGAAACTGCATTTTGAGCTGCGTCTGAGTAAACAGTTCATAGCTGGAGTCCAATCAATCTCCCGCAAAAATCAAGAACAGCAGCACTGTAACAAAACGCTGTTTCTCCCCAACAAAAGTTCAAGGCCCAGATTACAGTACAAAATTATTCATCATTTGAAGCATCACAAAAATACAATCCAGTCAAGGAAAAAAACAATTAAAAGGAACGGACCATGAGATGAGTTAGACATTTGAAATAAGTAGACAGGACTGTTAAAGCAGTTATGAATATAATCAAAAAGGTAAAGGAAAACATGCTGAAAATGAATTAAAAAGGTAACAAATTGTAGCAGAGATACAGGAACCAAAAACAGGGAAATTCTTTAAGTGAAAATACAATAAGTAGGTAATTAGGTTCATTAGATGGAAGTGAATCACAATGGAAAGCACAAAGCTACAGAAAATTTAAACATAGATCAACACCAAATACCTAATCTTATTAAGAGACAAAGATTTTTAAAAACGAACAGAGACTCCACAAAGCTGTGGAACATCAAAAAGTGCAAACGTGTGCAAATTGGAGATAAAACAGATGAGCATTTCTCAATCTTGTTGAAATATTACATATTACAGATTCAAGAAGTTCAGCAAGGCAAAACAGAAAAAGTTGTTCCAACCTTTTCATTTTCCCTCTCCTTTACAAGTCCCTCAAAACAAGCAGTGACAACAGAAGTTTTTGTCTCAATAATCACATGACAGCTGGATGCTTTCTGGTGCTTACTTTGTTCCTGCACCATGAAAACTTGGTTCCCTGATCCTCCTAGAAATTTTGCCAGGTAACTCACACTTTCCATTGAATCCCTCCCTGCGAAACTAGCTGCAATGGATTCGGTTTTCTCCAAGGAAACACACTGACCAAGATGACAATCAGGAACAAAAGCAGTTGAGGAATTTTGGATCATTTTTCTAACTCATGTGAGTTTGAAGATAATTAAGGTCCAGTTGATATTAGAAGACAGGACGGCTGACCAGTGGTATACAAGAAAGGTTTAACTTTATTGAGCGTGTAGTAGGCACACAGAAAAAAATGACTGAAGGAAATTTTGGCAGACCAAGGGCCTGTTGTGACAGATGACTAAGAGAGACACAAAGAATTCAAAAACCTTGGTGAGGCAGGCTGCTTTTAACTAGACTAAATTCAATATACAAGCTCAAAAAGTAGGATTCTATCTCTCATTTGATAGATGAGCTGACAGGAGCACCTGGGTGACTCAGTCAGTGAAGTGTCTGACTTTGGCTCAGGTCATGATCTTGCAGTTCACAAGTTCGAGCCCTGTGCGGGGCTCTGTGCTGACAGCTCAGAGCCTGGAGCCTACTTCAGATTCTGTGTCTCCCTCTCTCTCTCTCTGCCTCTCCCCTGTTCATACTTTGTCTCTCTCTCAAAAATAAATGAACATTAAAAAATTTTTTTTAAAAAGAAAGGTTAAAAAAAAAGGTTAGCTGATCTTTTTGAGAAAATCTATTATAAATGGAATTGAGGTCCTCAAAATTATTTGAAAATTCCAAAGATTTAGTGATAGAGTTGATAGAACAGATTTATTATGAGCAACACACCCAGGACAGCCCTTAATCCTGACTCTAGAGAGGCTGTGTTATAGGCTGAATATTTGTATTCCCCCAATGTCTTATGTTGAAGCCCTATGGTTCCAGGAACTTGCTGCTTTTAACCAAGGTGATTATGCATTAAGGAAAGAGAAATGTCCAGACTTTTCAAGATTTATTTGGCACAGTCTCAGCATTAGTTTTCTACTGCTGCTGTAACAAATTACATAAGTTTACAGTATACACACAACACACAATTATAGTTCTATAAGTCATAAGTCTGAAATGGGTGTTACTGGGCTAAAAGGAAAAAGTCAGCAAAACTGCATTCCTTTCTAGAGGCTCTAGTGGAGAATCTGATTTTTTCCTTTACCAGCTTCTAAAAGTTGCCCATATTTCTTGGTTCCTGGCCCACTTCTATCTTCAAAGCCAATAATTACTGCCCAAGACTTTCATATCACATCACTTTGACACAATCATGTGCCTCTCTGCCATTATAAGGACCCTTGTGATTATATTGGGCAACATGGATAACCCAGTATAATCTTCCCACCTCAAGGGCAGTTAACTAGCAATCTTTATTCCATCTACAACCTTAATTCCATAATATACACACAGATTCCAGAGAGTAGGATATAGGTACCTTTGGGGACCCATTATTCAGTCTACTACTAGGTTCTAAACTAACAACTAATTTCTGGCCATGTAGGATATTTTGGTGAACTAGCAATGAAAGCTAGAATTTAGGAGGGTCAAATAATAAGTGGAATTTGGTCTGAGATGTTCTCATAGTGATTTTCAAAGGCTGACAATGTCATGACATTGGGTCCCTAACCCATGAAGTAAAAGGTTATTTTAAGAGGGCAAATGAAAGCTTCTGGAACCATATTTCTATGCCAAAGTAATAAAGTCAAAACAATACCCCATTTCTGGGAGAAATGGAAAGATTAAGGCCCACATCAGAACTGAAAGGTGCATAGGTGGAAACAGCTATTATGTCCCACATTTAATTTGCCTCTTGGGCCAAAAGGAAGTAGAGAAGGCTTTTGCAGTCACTGTTCCAAATTCAGTGTCTTCACTGAAACAAAGTATCACATCCTTTAGTTCACTTAAAAGACATGCACTCACACATATTAACATATATACTGATTACATTTATATGCATATAATCAGCAAAAATCACAGTAATATAGAAAACACACACATACTTTCTCTCTCCCTTTTTGTCTTTTCTGTGAATGGTAATGTTAGAGTTGTGCCCAAAGGTTACTGGATGTTAAATCCAGATTATGAAGACGGGACTTCCACATTTTTTTTTTCTGCTTTAGTTACCATCCATTTAAATTTTAAGTCTTAAATCCAAAGCAAAGTAATTCCTTAGAGTTCTGGATACACTGGATATACTAGGTAGATTCAGCCCTTTAGGTCAGCTAAGACCAAGAGCCAGCTCTCTTTCAACCACTGGTTTGGGAGGCTGTTGGGGATGAGTGTAGGGGGAAATTTTCCACCCACAGTAGAAATATAAATACAAAATCTTAGAGATTTTAATACTACTGCCATGCAAGATTTACGAAACCAAATCATCTGATAGCAAATAGAAACCAATCTTGGGTTGAGATGACCACCTCCTAATTAGATGGTGTGAGCATTCTCTTTGAAACACTTAAAAATCATACCAGCAATGAAATTAGGAACATCCGCCAATGGTTTCTTGAGATTGTTCTTCTTTGTATGCATAAAAATAGAAATAATAGTAACACTGGAGGGCACCCCACAATTTGATACAAACAGCTTAACATAATCACATTTTAGCAGCCATTAATATAAACTGTTGGGGTATCATATAAACAAAAACTTAATGGCCAAGGAAGGTAGGTTGTTGTAAAAATATTTAATAGCTTCCTGGGGGCAAAATAAAATATGTAAGATTTAGGCTTATTGTTCCCCAAAACATCAACTGCTAGAGGATGTTTACCAAAGTTGCCCTTCCTTGAACTGTGAAGTTGTACAACAAATAAACCTGCAGGATAACAGAGTAAAACTGTTTCAGGGACAAAATTACAAGGATGTAGTCTTCAGAGATTTCTCTGTAGAACTTATGAATGTCTAAGATAAATATTGCACTGTTCTCACTTTACATTGTTTTCTTTTTCCATAAATTTTGTTACAGATGATAGTGTAACTGAGGTGTAACCTTTAAAAATAAATGTTTAATTGTTCAAAAGGCCGAAGCATAAAAATCATGACTAACAATAATTAATAATAACAACTTATATAATACGTACAGATAGCTGAGAGTAGATTCTGGTATATTCTTACAACACCCTCCTTCCTTGAGACAACCTTTGCAATTGCATCCAGAAGTCTTAAAAAAAAGTTTAATCTTGCAAAGGCAAGCTTAAACTTTGTAAAGTTATTTTGGCGGCACTAAGTATTATAATTACATTTCTTTAAATAAAATATATGAAACTAATAACACTTTACTTTTGTTCACTGTATTTACCTCCTGGCATGAAATCAACTTTTAGTAATATAAGTCCTATACAGCCTAGAGAAACACATATTATGCTGTCAAAGAGAATTAAGATAGATGAGAACTCATCCTACCTCCTAAGGTCCACCATCACTTATAGTAGCCGGAGGGAAAAAAGATGGAAAGTTATTACCCAGGACTACTCTGATTTTTCTACTGCTTGTTGGTACTAACCCCGCCCACCACTACCAGTGTTGAGCCCCAAGCATTAAACTAAGTAAGGACAGTTCTAAACTGCCATAAACAAACTAGAAATGACTGCTTGTCTCTAGTTGGATGCAGGACCAAGAAAACTCCAACTCTGGGGGCGATGCAGATAAAAACAGTATCAAAGGCAAGTTGAGGAGAGTGAGCAAATTCATAAAAATGGAACATATGGTCACAGTTGAGATGGAAGATGTGGCTTAGCAATAAAGAATATATCTACAAACCAGTCCAACGTGTACACACTTCCAGTCATTTGTTTATTAGCACCCATTGGCTGAGCCTCTCCATTTTCCTCATCTCCCATCACTGCCATATAAGAGTAAAATAGCATTCTTACCACCAGAACACAGAATTTTTGACTTGAGAGAATAGTAAAGTTTCCCCAAGGATTGCTTTGGTCAGGTTGAGAAATGAAAAACTCCATTCTTAATTTGGACCTGGACAAGTCACTTAAAATTCTGAACTCCAGGATCCCTCTGTGAACACATACCTAAGGATTAAAATAGTGTGCACCATCAGGCTATCAAAGCGCCTGGTATACGAACATTCCATATGGTAACTATTTTTATCACCCCCACATATACTCTCATGAAAACAATGGCAATCATGATATTATGAGATATCTTTAGTTATCATTCACTCTAATCAATCTGATTATGACTTCCTTCCTATACATCCAACTCTATAGGATTCTATCTGATAGCACATACACTAAGCATTGAAATTATACTGCAAAAGAAAAGACTTAAAGATCACTCTTTTAACTAAATGGTATCATACATACTCTATTCCAAAAATTCATCTTTAGATGATGGTTTGCTATCTTTCTCCTCAGAGTGTGGTACTCCTCAAGTGTCTAGATATTTCGGTCCATGAAGAATATTTCCCCAGGGTATGAATTACTTTAAAAAAGAAAAGGAAGGAAGACAGGAAGGAGGGAAGAAGGGAGGGAGAAAGAAAGAGCGGTAAGGATTCCCCTTGTGAATAAAGAGAAGAAATATAAAGCAACCGATAAATGTATTAAGAGATAGCATTATAGTCTTAGGTGCTACAGACTCTGATCTTGACTTACTGATCTTCCTGAAGATAGATTTCAGTGGCCTATGGAGGCAGAACGTAAGGACCTCAGTTGTTATAAGATTACACACTATAGCTAAGATCCCTAGATATCATTGGGTCCCTAGAGTACCTGATCCCTCAACAAAAGGAAAAATTGAAATTTCCAGAATAATTCCACTTTCATTAATAATTATCTAAGTAATTTTGACCAACTTTCCTGTTGAAAGCAACTTTACAAGTAGGACAAATTTAAAACAAAAATTCTTAATCTTATTAGATAAGGATACGTTTATAAGAATTAGCAGGCTGAGTAAAACAGGATTCTTTGGAATCCAGAGAAGTGAAGTGGACCCTATACTCAGGTTGCTTTTGCTCTAAGGTCCTTTTACTTTCCAGAAGATGAGATCAGGAGGCTGAGCTGAAAAGTTTACAGCCACACAGAATTAGGAGAACAAAAATATTGATCTACTTAGTCTCCAGTGCTTGCCGAGATGGGGAACTATTAAATCATTCCCACTATTGTAAGTGGATATGAAATGGTTATACCCTAGAAGATTAACTGGAATTAAACTATCTCTATTGTACCTAGCATTCAAATCATCTGGACAGAGCAGAAAATCTTCAAATCTGAAATCAGATTAAGGAGAAACTAAATTACTAGTGTCCTCATGTGTCTAGCATAATCCTTGAAGGAAGAAAACAATATCTTACCATCAAAGAATTACTATAAATATGCTTTCTTCCCACCTAGGCAGTGTATGCTGGGGCGAGGGGGGTGGGGAGGGGCACAGAGACAGAATAACTATAAACATTGGAGTTACGTGTAACTAGACTGTAAAAAGCTATGCTTGTTATGTTTAAAAATAAAGAGGAATGCCAAGCTTGAATACTTAAGCAAGAAATTAGCAATTATAGAAACTGATTGAATGGATCTGAAAAAATCAAATAGAATTCTAGAATAGTATGACAAATGCTACTGTCAATAGACTGAAACAACTGAGAAGACACAGTTAATTTAAGGGGAAAATAATAAATTAACTAAAATGAAGCACAGAGAACCAAAAAAGAATAGGAGATACAAAAGAGAGAGAAACACGCAGGATGAAGATAAAAGCTATAGCAAGGATTTAATTAGAATCTCAGAAAGAGAGTAAAATGTGATATGCAATTTTGATGAGATTATGGATGACAAATCTCTTCTATCTCAAGCAGGTAAAT
Source organism: Leopardus geoffroyi (assembly GCF_018350155.1). Classification (NCBI taxonomy): domain Eukaryota; kingdom Metazoa; phylum Chordata; class Mammalia; order Carnivora; family Felidae; genus Leopardus; species Leopardus geoffroyi. The sequence continues at coordinate 154,780,763 of NC_059327.1, forward strand.
GAAAAGAAATCTACACTTACCACATCATACTAAAACTACGGGGTGGGGGGGAAAGACAAAACAAAATAAGAGAAGCAATTATAGACAAAAAAAAAAAAAAAAAAAAAAAGATTACCTCCAAAAAAGGAACAATTAGATGTTTAGCTGACTTCTCAAGAGCAAGAATGGAAACCAAAGGTAATAAAATGGTATCTTCAAGGGGTGAAAGAAAATAACTACCAACCTATAATTCAATATCTGGGGAAAATAGTTTTCCAGGTTGAGGCTGGATGAAGACGTTTTGAAATCAAAACACAATTTGAAAACAAAAAACAATTTGATGAATTTACCACTAGCAGACCCAAACATCACAATATCAAAGGAAGTTTTTCAGGCAGAAAAACAATCTGTGAGAGAGAGAGAGTATAGTAAATGTAGACAGTCATGTCTGGAGGGGTTTAGTGGAAGCTAAACTGCTCTCCAGTCCTTATATTATCTGGGAGGAGTACAATAGTTTATCAGCCTAAGGCTTGGACAAGTCAGAGGAGCATATGGTAATATCCATAATAACAACTAAAGAGAAACTGATTGTATAACTTTAAGCTAATCCAGCAGGGGTAAAAAATACAATGATTTAAAAAAAAAAACAGGAAGAAGAGAAATAAGAAACAGAACAGACAGAACAAATGAAAACACACTGTGATTAAAAAAAAAAAAAAACTATACAGGCTAGTATCAAAAATTACTTTTAACATAAGAACTAAACACATCCCATTTAAAAAAATGTCAGTTGTATTTATTTTTTAAAATCCCTATTATTTATAGAAAAATATTTAAATATTAATAATTTAAACATAAAAGATATATATTTATACATTAAATGCTAGAAAAAACATTTATTATATAGAGAGCAACAGATTGTGTACCAATAAACATCAGAATTAAGGCAAAGGCATTATTAGAAATCAAGAGGATCTCTTCATAATGATAAGAGTTTAATTCACCAGAACCATAAAACATTTATTTTTTTTAAATCTAATAACTGGATTGTTATTGAATCTTTGAATACTAAAATGCAAATACTGGCATAAGTATGAGGATAAATGGAAAATATCTGATGATAGTGGAAGCTTTTAATGTCTCCCTCAAGGTACATAACAGAAAAACTGGGAAAAAGTAGAATATTTGAACAACCATGATAATGAAACAGTTGAGGGATGTATCTGCTGGGCAAGCATACATGAAACTTCTTTTTTAAAAATTGATTGTGGGGGCACCTCGGTGGCTCAGTCAGTTAAGCATCCAACTCTTGGTGTCAGCTCAGGTCATGATCTCACAGCTCCTGAGTTCAAGCCTCACATTGGGCTCTGGGCTGGCAGAGCAGGGCCTACTTGGAATTCTGTCTGTCCCTCTCTCTCTCTGCTCCTCCCCTGCTCATGCTCTCTCTCTCAAGATAAATGAATAAACATAAAATAAATAAATAAATAAATAAATAAATAAATAAATAAATAAATGTGTACCAGCCTATAAATCAAGTTGCAAAATATATCAAAGAATTGAAAGGTTATTTTCTGACCATAATAAATTTTACTAGAAATCAATAACAGAAACTAAAATATATCCAAATGTAGGGAAATCATAATGGAAAACTTAAAACATATTTTGATATTATTAAAATTAAAATATTACATATCAAAATTGGAAGATGAACTAAAGCAGCACACAGCAGAAAAAAAGATAACATGCGTGCATATGTATTAAGAAAGAGGAAAACGTGAGTTAAACATCCATCTCAAAATTGGAAAATGAAGCATGAAACAGACAGAAACAAAGTAAAAAAAATAAATAGAACAGGAGAAATTAACAAAACAGTATATACATTATATATGATAGTATATATTATAGGATCCACAGAGTCTAAAGGAGCTTATTTGAAAAAAAAAGAAAAAAAAAAAGCCAGCAAACACAAAATCCACAAACCTCTAGAGAAGGTGAAGGACAAGAAAAAGACAGAAGCTACAAATATTCAGTATTTGGCTTAGAAAAGTCCTCAGTACAGATCCTGTGTTCATAAGAAAGATAAGGAGAGAGTTATAAGCAATATTATAATGAAATTGATTTCAAATGAATATATATTAAGTTCATGGAAAGTTCATAACTTATCAAAACTGACACAAAAGATGTAGAAAACACGAATTATTTAACTATGAAAGACACTTGATCTATAATTTAAAACCAAATGAAAAAATCTGGGCCAAGAGAGATTCTCTGATAAATGTTACCAAACATTTAAGAAATATATAATGCCAATACATATTGTATTTCAAAGATTAGAAGAAAACTCATTGTATAAGGTTGGCAAATCTCAAGTTAAAAAAAAAATAAAACAAGGTGAGAAGAACAGTAAAAGAAATAAAAGGGAAAGTTCAATCACAACCCCAAGCAAAATTCTAAACAACATATTAGCATGGGCACCTGGGTGGCTCAGTTGGTTAAGTGTCCAACTTCTGCTCAGGTCATAATCTCGAGGTTTATGAGTTTGAGCCCCACAATGGGCTGTCTGCTGTCAGCACAGAGCCCACTTCAGATCCTCTGTCCCCATCACTCCTACTCCGCTAATTCTCTCTAAATACATACATACATACATACATACATACATACACCTAAAAAAAACAGTAATATAAAAAAATGGTAAAACATTACAACCAAGTTCATTTATTCCAAGAATGTGAGTTTATTCAAAAATGTTTTTTGTCATTAATAAAATTGCATAATCTCAATAGATACAAAAATATTTAATAAAATTTAAATTTTAGCAAAATGGAATAGAAGGAAAATTTCTTAATCTGACAGAATGTCTATAAAAATATCATACAGAGGCACCTGGGTTGCTCAGTCGGTTAAGTGTCCGACTTTAGCTCAGGTCATGATCTCGCAGTTTGTGAGTTCAAGCCCCGCGTCAGGCTCTGTGCTGACAGCTTGGAGCCTGCTTCAGATTCTGTGTCTCCCTCTCTCTCTGCCCCTCCCCTGCTCACGTTCTGTCTCTCTCTCTCTCTCTCTCAAAAGTAAATAAATACTTTAAAAGTATATATATCATACAGAAAATATCATAGAAAATCATTTAAAAAATTAGCAGTGTTCCTTTTGAGATCAGGAAAGAGACAAGGATAATCCTTAATACCATTTCTACCTAACTTAGTTTTGAAGGTCCTAAACAGTAAAATGAAATGAGGAAAAAAAAGTTATTGAGGATGAAAGAAGTGAAAAAATATTATTCACAGATAAAATTATGTACTTTGAAAATCCAGAAATAAAAATTCAAATAAACTGTTAGTATTGTTAAGAGGATTTAGCAGATCTGTAGGGCATATTAAATTATAATATAAAATCAATTATATTTCTATGTAACAGCAAAATATAAGAAATTATTTTTAAAAGATTTAAACAGTATCCTGAAACCATAAAACTCCTAGGAGAAAAGATAAACTGTAAGCTCCTTGACATTAGTGTTGGTGATAATTTTTTTGAATTTGACACCAAAAAAAAAAATAAATAAAAGCAAAAATAAATGGGACTACAACAAACTGAAAAGCTTCTGCATAGCAAATGAAACTATCAATGAAATGAAAAGGCAACCTAAGGAATGGGAGAAAATATGCGAATCATGTATCTGATAAAATGCTAATATTTAAAATATAGAAAGAACTCACATAACTCAATAGCAAAAAAAAATCCAATTAAAAATGGGCAGAGGATCTTAATAGACATTTTTCCAAAAAAAAGACATACAGTTGGCCAAGAGATACATGAAAATCATGAAAATGTGCTCAATATCACTAATCAGTGATAATCCCTATCAGGGAAATGCAAATCAAAACTACAATGAGACATCCACTCACAACTGTTAGAATGTCTATCTTAAAAAAAAAAAAAAAAAATTACAAGAAATTGCGAGTACTGGTGAGGATGTAGAAAAAGGAAACCCTTGTGCCCTGTTGGTGGGAATGCTAATTGGTGCAGCCATTATGGAAAACAGTACAGAGTTCCTCAAAAAAATTAAAAATTGAACTGCTATATGATCCAACAATTCCACTTCTGGATATTTATTAGAAGGAAATGAAAACACTAACTCAAAAAGAGATCTGTACCCCCATGTTCATCACATTATTTATAATAGCAAAGACATGGAAGCAACCTAAGTGTCCAGTGATAGATGAATATAGAGGATGTGGGGTATGTGTGTGCACATGTGCATACACACCTGCACATACAATGGAGTTTTACTCAGCCATATAAAAGAAGGAAATCTTGTCATTTGCTACAACATGGAGGGAACTTAATGACATTATTCTAAGTGAAATGTCAGAGAAAGACAAATGTCCTATGCTCTCATTTATATGAGGCATCTAAAAAAAAGAAAGAAAGAAAAGAAAAAGAAAGAAAACACAGATACTGTACAGAGAATAGGTGATTTTCAGAGGCACAAGATGAGAGGTGGTGAGTGAAATGGGTGACGTTGGTTGAAAGTACAAACTTCTAGTTATATAATAACTAAGTCTTGGAGATATAATATATGGACTCTAACTATAGTTAATAGTACTCTATTGTATGTTTGAAAGTTGCTAAGAGAAAACCTTAAAAGTTCTCACTAGAAAAAAAAATATGTAACTGTATAATGATAGATGTCAATTAGAATCACTGTGACCATTTCACAATATATATGTAAATATCTAATCATGTACACCTGAAACTAATAATATATATACATCAATTATATCCCAATTTAAAAAACTGGATTTATATAATCTCAGAATAGCAAAAATTTCTTCACCCCAAAAGATTTAAATAGCATAAAATGTCAAGTATCTTGGAATAAATGTAACATAAGACGTGCAAGACCTCTATAAAGAAAATTGTAAATCTTTACTGACAGAAATAAGACTATAAAATAATAGGATATACCATGTTCACATATTCATAGATTTAATTTTTAAAGGTGTCCATTTCCAACTAGGTTCCACAGATTCAATGCACTCCTAATAATCCCAGTTTGTGTGTGTGTGTGTGTGTGTGTGTGTGTGTGTGTGTGTGTGTGTGATAGGACAAGCTGAATCTGACGTTTAAATAGAAAGTGTAAGGGCCAATAACAGGCAGAAAACCCCTGAAGAAGACAAACAAGGAGTAAAACTTGCCTCTCTAGATTTTAAGACTTGTAAAGCCTGTACAACTGTGTGTGGAATCGGCATGAAGACATAAAAATAGACTAACAGAAGAGAATACAAAGCATAGAAAAAGAGCCTTGTGCATTTAAAAGAACACTTGAGTTTTTCTAAAACCTACACTGTAGACCAATGAAGATAGGATAGTCTTTCCAATGTATGATGCTGGGAAACTGGATATTCTTAAATAGGAAAAAGAAAAATTGGACTTTACTCACAGCGTACAAAAAACTGTTTCATGCAGATTATAGACATAAAAAGAAAGCTTCTAGGAAAATAATATAAAAGAATATCTTCATATTCTCATGCAAGAATAGTTTCTAAATAAGTTACAGATAATATGACTAGCGGGGAAAATGATAAATTGGACTATTGTTAAAATTAAAAATGTCAGTTCATCAAATTAACTAATTTATTAATAAGCCAAAGCATGGAAAGGTTTATAGGCAACACGTAATTTTAAAAGGATTCACGTCCAGAATACATAAAAAGTTCCTATAAATCAATTTAAAAATACAAAAAATAAACAATTACATGAGGGAATGAACCAAACAAGGAAGAGTCAGAAGACAGAAAGCAGAAAGATGTACACTCTCCAAGGACTCAGTCCCTTCCTCTGAGGTCACTACTTTCCCAGATCCCCTTCTTTCAGGTTTTCTGGAGCCTGGATTCTTCAACTAGCCCTCTCGCTCTCTGAACTCCATAGCGTGGCCAAAGCAGTTAAGCTTAGTAAGTATGTCTTGTGTTTTTCTGCCCTCCCCAGCCTTTTGGTAATTAAGTTGCAACTACTTAACCCCTTCTGGTCATTGGACCATAAACAGAAGTAAAGAATGATCCTTCTTAGCCAAGGTGGTTTACCACGAGTGTTCCTTTTTTTCCTCAGAACAGCATCCCTGGGTGTCACGTGTTCCAAGTGGTGTAGCCTAAGACGAAGAAAGGCTGCTTGACTTGCATCTAACTTTACATAAAAAAAATAAGCCAGAGCTTTTGCAGTTCAGTTTTTACTTTGGTTAGCCAATGTGGGTTTCTGCCCTAATTTATACACCAAGAAAAAGAGGTACAAGTAATGTGACATATCTAAAATTAGTATATAATCTTTTATGTAGTCCCTTAATACTTCTTGCAAGAAACATAAGAGTTCATTTAAATATATTGAAGGAAATAAAATATAGTCTATTCTAAAGATCAAAACAAAATATTAATTTTCAGTAAAAATATTTGTCAGAATCTCATTAGTTTCACAGGTCAGTTCTAGAACTTGTTGCTGTGCAGACTAATCTGAATCTTTATCTCCATATTATACACTTAAAAGAAAGGAAAAATCATGCCTAATTCTCAGATAATAGAAATAATTATTCCTTTGATTTAAGCTATCATAGGCAGTGCAGTCTGTTGTCAACAACAACAATGCACATTTCAAAAGAAACTGGAAACGTTACGATCAAAGTGTGAATTATAATTTTGAAACAACTTGCAAGATTTTGCTTTTCTTCTTTTTTGAATGTTGAAGCAGATCTCCTCTTCAAGCATGATGTATTTTAGGAACTAACACTTTCATTGGAAAACTTAAATTCTAATATATTTTCCAGTATTATTATTACACTCTGATTCTCAAAGAACCGCATAACAAAAATGATTCTTGGGTGATGATTATTATTACTTTTTTTAAACATACATGCTACTGAAGAATGGTGACTTTAAAATTCATGTATGTTATAAAATTTTAGCAAAAATATTAAGAGTAAAGAATAAAAATACTAATCCTTGTTTTGCATCATTATAAATAAAGAGGGAAAATGGGAAAAGCTTGGTGGTGGTTATAATTCCTAATAAAATCATTCAACCCTTTATATTTAAAAATGGATAGGACTAATTCTCTAAATTTGATGCCTGATGGCTTCACTCATGTTCACCATAAAAAAGACACACTCCTTAGACTGTGACTCTTGAAATTTTGAAACCACATCGGTAGGAATATGAAGTTGGTTCTGTTACAGCAGAATTCTAGTTCTAGTATTTGTCAAAGTTCTACATAGTTTATGAAAATATAGCACCAGTGGGGGACCAGGATATGGAACTCATCTACTAGGGAACAGCTGGAAGTACTCCTTTTATCTATTTATTTGTTTGTTTGTTCATTCATTCATTTAATTTTATATATATATAGAGAGAGTGCAGGAGCAGGGGAGAGGGGCAGAGGGAAAAGGGGGAGAGACAGAATCTAAACAGGTCCCACAGCACAGAGCCTAACATGGGGCTCGATCTCAAGACCCTGAGAACATGACCTGAGCCGAAATCAAGAGTTAGGTGCTCAACCAACTGAGCAAGCCAGATGCCCTGGAAGTACTCCTTTTAAAACTTGGGTTCAGGTTATCTCAACATGCTTTCTGCTGTGATCCTTGTATCACAGACATAAACTGATTTAGCTGTTGCAACTCCATGTCTCCCCGTATCTAATTGGCCCCTCTCTTCCCATGCCATTCTGTGGCAACCCCACTCCATAAGAAACAAATCTCTCTACATGTCCCAATTCTTCTGGAATTTTCTAACTTCTACTCTTCATTCCCAATCCCTGGGCTCTTACCTTTTAGGAAATGCTTTTCTGTTAGTTTTTCTCAGGGAAACCCTATGCTGAGCCTTCATTCTTTTCTTTTTATATATTGAGTCATCTCATTCACTCTTAAAATTCTAATTAATATCTAAATCTTAGTGGTTCTTGTGAAACATAACTCCAGCCCAAGAAACTCTTATGAACATCAGATTCTAAATACAATTAACTCTGATCCCAAAGATTTGCCTTAACTTAATTTTTATTCTCTCAAATAATCTTCTGCTGTGATAATTACTACCCCATTCAAGTGCACCTCTATGTTATAGTATATTATAGTCCCACTTACTACAAAAATATTCAACATGGATGTTACTTCGTTCCTCTTGCTCCCTCATCAACCTCATCCAGTTAATCACCCAGGTTTATCAGTACTATCCCTGAAATCTATCAAATCTGCCTAGCACTCTTACCTGTCACTACCCTTGTCTGGACACAACTGGACCACTAAAATCTCCCCCTGCTTCCATTTGTGCTTTCATCTAATCCATTTTTCCAAAAGCAATCTCTCTAAAACCCAAGCCTGATCATGCCTGGCCCTCAGGATCTACTCATAGATAGATTCAAATATAAAAAAATTCAAACATCTACCCTTGCATGATTTATCAGCTATGCTCCTACTTTGAATCATTGCTCCTCATAGGATTCTGTCAAAGCAAACTTCTTTTAGTTATCTAAGCATATTATCCTTATTACAGAACTTTTCACATGCCATTAAATTTACCAGGAACTTTAATGCTGCCATCACCACCCTTTTTGCTTAACTCAAAACCTTTCTTTCAGTTCAGTTAGGTGTCTCTCACTGGGAAGCATTTCCTGACCTTTAAGCCTGGGTTAAGCAACTTTATTACCTGCTCCCATAGCATCCTGTATGCTTACCATGGAGTACTATAATTGGCAGTGATCTTAACTGTCTTAACACTTCTATATCTCCAGTGCTCATACAGACCCAGGCGCTTGTAATATTTAATTAGATTAATGAGGTCAAAACTTTTGTCAGTCCGCAATTGAGAACACGCTATAAAGAAAAATGAGAAACCATCTCCTTTATCTTCTAAAACACTTTCTTTTAGAGTGATTCTCATTAAAATCTCCTTTGCCTTCAATAAAGAGGCTTTGATTCAATTTTTCCCCACCTTTTCATTCTAGGTGTTTAATAAAGCATAGGCATACTGATGTTAACAATATTCTAAGCATGGCTAGCAGCAATATTGTGAAATTCTATATGCTTCTATTAGCATTAATTGGCAACACTGCCCCTGATGGACAAGCTATTATCTACCCCTAGCCCTGGTTGTCTCATTTTGAATGCTTATCTTTATCCAATTGCTACAGCCAAAATCTTTTCTATTGTTGTCTCCCTTAGAGTGTGATTTATTTGATAGCTCAGTTGCAAACACAATTTCTTCCCAAATTATCCTATCCATTCCATTATTCCCCTTCTATTATCTTGAGACTCCAAAAGACTAAGTAAAAAGATGAGGTGCCAAATTCACTGTAACTTTTAGAAACAGAGAGTGACATTGTTAAATCTTTTGATGAAATTTTGGGCGTGTGCCCCAGTCTTTCCAATTAACTCTGATTGATGCCTGATTGATGAAGGATGCTGGTGAAGTTCTGTCAATGAAGTCTCATGTAAATACACATGTAAATATTTAAAATATGTCACTTGAAATTTTCTGGCAGAGTCTCAAAGCTTATCTTCTAAATTGTTTTCTATCATTAGTACCATTGTATGAAATGAATCCACAATTTGCTTTGGGGCTCAAGAACAATTGTATAAACACTCATATAATCACAGCACACCAGATGAGTTGGTTGGGTTAAAGTAAGACCAAACACTGAATGATGAAGGAAGTCAAATATATAATACCATAAAGGTTTCAATAAGTTTAGTAAACTCTTTGAAATAAGATACCTTTCAGTGCATACCAGGAATCTGCAATTTACTTAGGTTTACAGAGTTTTATATTCTACTTTAATTATTTCTACTCTGAAAGCCCATTGTTGGTGCTTTCCATATCATCCTTTCTTTACTATGTTAAGAGCATATTCTCTACATTTAGTCTCTAAACCCATTAATGGTTTCCAAAATGTTTTGGGCCTTTTCTGAAATCCAATTATGTATCAGCATTGTCTCTTAATCATGTAAGTATTCCTTAAACTTAATTTTAATATATTAAAAATTATGCTAATTGTGTCTTGTGCTAACTACTACAAAATTTAATCGGCTCACTGTCATTTGAGAATTGAAATAATAGGTAAAAATTCTATAGTCGTCTCACCCCTGAAAACCAATGTGAAACTAGCATACTAACATTACAAAGGGAAAATATACCAGGCTATATTTTAAAAGATCACTGAAAAATTGACCTGTTTAGGTTGTCAGATTTCATCCTGAGATGTTTACTGCTCATATTCAATACTGAATCTCTAGCCCATCAAACCAGATATTTTAAATCTAAATAAACATTGTAAATTAGTGTGAGATATGACAGTAATCAAATTTCCCAAGGCTGTTGGAATAGCAGAATCATTTTGGGGTCAATATATATTCCTGGTCCTAACCTCAAAACATTCTGAGTTAATACAGTGGAGAGAGGCTCAGAGAGCCACATTTTTAAAAAGCTTCTCATGATAATATATATTATAGTTTTTTGTTTACTAACTTTTACATAAACACATAAACAATATTAAACTATATGCAAAATACTATAATCTAACTCTTTAACATATACATAATCAAATTACAAATGCATCCATTGTTAGGATATGTGCCAATAATTTAATGGTTACCGCTGGGGAGGGTGATAAGACAACAGAATTGGGATAAGATATTCTTTAATCCTAACTGTGGTAACCCTTTTTTCTTAAAAAGAAATAATTAAGGAATATAAGGCAAAACGTTAACATTTGTCAAATTTTGATTGTGGGTATACGGGTTATGTTATTGTGTTTTACATTATTTTTTATGTATTTAAAATATGCTCTGTTAAAAAAAATACTGTCCCCACAGAACTCAGATCATCATCCACGTTTGGGATCTACTGGAATAATGACCAGACAATGTGAGTTTTAATCCAAACTTATTCAGAAGAAAGTACCATTAATAATTTCACTACCATAAGAGGCAAACTAGAATGTATGGGCACCCTAGGAATAAACTATTTTAAGTCCTACTTAATGCATGAACATCTTAATAGGAAAATTTATTTTCTACCATTTCCCCTAAGCTCCATCTTTATAAGTTATCACAGATAGAGGTTATTGATCTAATTTGTCCAATTTATTATCCATTTTTTCCAATGAAGCACTTTAGGGTAATACATAATTTTCAAAAGAGTCCTGTAATAAATAATGGAAATATAGGAAAATCTTGCAGTTCAAATACTTCTAAGATGCAACAAGACATAGTCAGTCAACAGCATTTATTGTACACTCAGTGCTGTGAAGTTAAAAACCAGACAAAAAAATACAGACTCTGACTTTAAGGAATTTCTATTTGAACTAATTCTTCAGACAAAATATATAAAACCAATACAGATACTGTAACTGCATAGGAATAAAATGAAAAGTAGCTACTATTAAAAGGCCAAGTACTAATGGAGAGTAAAATTAAGCATAATAAGCAATGTGATAATGACCAGTTGCCAATTCTGAAAGCCAGTTATTTCCACATGTGTATTGTTGCCATCACCATAGGCTCCGTCTGAACTCTTGCTTCTCCAGTTTGCGGATTATCTCACCAGCCCATAGGAATGATCGCTGTTTTGTACTATTTTCACCAAAACACAAAGCTCAATCTGTTTCAGTTAAAAGTTTTATGTAACTAATGCAGAAAAGCACTCCCAAATGTACTTAATGAAAAAAAGCAATATATTGGCTCAAGGAGGTGAACAGTCCAGATGTAGCTTAATCTAGGGCTCAAATGATATGATCAGGGCTCACTTTACTCTTTGTGTCCTTAGTTCCTTTTTCAATCTTGGCTTCATTCTCAAGCCATCTTCCCTGTTAGTTACTGAATTAATTCCAGCAACCACTAAGCTATTACCCTGGACATTTATATCCAGAGGAAGAGACTGACAGAAATTCTGAACTTTCAAGCAGAAATTTCAACTGTGACCAGCCTGACTTGAGTCAAATACATTTCCTTGATTCATCTGTGGCTGAGGATAGAATGTGTGGATTGGTTTACCCTAAATCCTGTTCTACACTGTATCATGTCATCCAAAGTAGACAGGCCTTTAGTACAAGTAGGTAATTCCCAAAGGTAAAATGGGCATATTATAGCCATAGGAAAGGAGAATTAATGCTGGATGGGCAAAAAGGAAAGGGAAGAGCAGAGAGAGGAAGGAAAGAAGGGGGGAAGGGAAGGGAAGGGAAGGGAAGGGAAGGGAAGGGAAGGGAAGGGAAGGGAAAGGAAAGGAAAGGAAAGGAAAGGAAAGGAAAGGAAAGGAAAGGAAAGGAAAGGAAAGGAAAGGAAAGGAAAGGAAAGGAAAGGAAGGGAAAGGAAAGGAAGGGAAAGGAAGGGAAAGGAAGGGAAAGGAAGGGAAAGGAAGGGAAGAGAAGGGAAGGGAAGGGAAGGGAAGGGAAGGGAAGGGAAGGGAAGGGAAGGGAAGGGAAGGAAAGCAAAATGGGAAAGAGGAAAAGGAGGGAGGAAAGAAAGAAAATAGTCCACTGAGATAGTGGTGTGTTAGTAAATGTTTAAAACCAGCTCTCGAGCAAAACAAAAAACCTGTTTTCTCTGTAGTGTTTGACAATTTTCATGCCACAAATTCTCCCTTCATGATGATTTCAAGATGTCAGGTCACTGAATGCAGAATTGGGAAAAGATATGCAATAGATACGTAGATACATACAATATATACGTACATATAATGACAATAATCTCAAAAGTAACGATAATAGTACAATATAGTAAAACAATTAAACAGTAATAAATGTTCACTACCTATTAACTTTGTTTTTAGTGTTATTTGCTTGTAAGTTTATATGAGTTAATTTTTAATAATGGCTGTGTTTGACAACCATCTCACAAAATCCTTGAATTTTTTTTTTTTAATTTTTTTTTTTCAACGTTTATTTATTTTGGGGACAGAGAGAGACAGAGCATGAACGGGGGAGGGGCAGAGAGAGAGGGAGACACAGAATTGGAAACAGGCTCCAGGCTCTGAGCCATCAGCCCAGAGCCTGACGCGGGGCTCGAACTCACGGACCGCGAGATCGTGACCTGGCTGAAGTCGGACGCTTAACCGACTGCGCCACCCAGGCGCCCCTCCTTGAATTTTTTTAAAACTGGGTTATCCATGCTGGTACAGGCTAGCTCTGGCACATCACTGACAGAATATCTTTCTCAATTTCTTAAAAAAAAAAACAAAACAAAACAGAAAAACACGCATACAGCGCTAACTCTCCATGTGCAGTGGCCTCTACTACAGCATTGGTGGAGCAAAGGAGGTTTTGTATTAAAGCCACGCAAAATGGGGTGCCTGGGTAGCTCAGTGAGTTAAGCACCTGACTATTGATTTCAGCTCAGGCCATGATCTCACGGTTTGTGGGATCAAGCCCCACATCAGGTTCTGCGCTGACAGTTGGAAGCCTGCCTGGGATTCTCTCTCTGCCCTTCCCCTGCTTATGCTTGCTCACTCTCAAAATAAATAAACACTTTTTTAAAAAGCTTTAAAAAAAAAAACACACACACACCATAAACACTTCAAGTCAACCATTATAAATTCCCGTTCTTAGAAATTCTTCATCCCCTGCCCTACTGTGACTTTCACAATTCCTCACAGTTCATTTCACTTCAGGAAGCACTTCCATTTGTCATACTCTCAGAGATTTCTCTCTTCTCCCAGCTAGATCTCCATAAACGTGTTCTTGCAGCCCCCACCCACCGGACGCCTCTCCCTTTCTTGTGAAGAGTACTTTAACTGAACTGGGCCCCCACACCCAAACACAACTGCCGACCTCTCAATATATTTATAACCCAAATGTGGTAGAGTTTATAAATCCACTGTCCCTAGCCACCTACATTAGGAACAGCCAAGCTTGTTTACAAGGCTGATTCCTCAGTCCTGATAACAGCTCTAATTAGACTCTTTGGGGAGAAGAGCTAGATATTTCCTTGTTTATTAAATATTTCAGGTGTTTTTAGTGAACATGAAAGGGTAATACCGTCAATAATAGGTTCAACGGAACCACAAGCCATCTATGTAAGTTAATCCCCATGTGTGCATATAGCTCTTCAATCTGTATCATGTGCTGTACTTACTGTCATTCTCCCCAATATCTCCACTACCACCTGTGTAGCCTACACATTCATGAAGCCTCAGCCAAAAGACAGCTCTTAGCAGCCCCTTTGACCTCTGTCTAGTCTGACACTTTGCCAGACCCTCAGTTAGCAGTCTCTACTTAAATTTAGCTCTTCCTCCCCTAGGCAACAGCACCACTCAGCTCATCCTTTCAGTACTTTAGGGACTGTTTTTCCACCTACTTTTCCTAACAGATTGCAATCTCTTTGAAATTCAAGGCTGCCTCCTATGCATCTGTGAGTCACCTGTACTTAGCATAATGCTTGACAAATAATGTGCATTCCATAATCCTATTTACTGATGAAGTAAATGAGGCAAGAGAAAAAAAAAAGAGAGGAGTAAGAGAAAGGGAGGGTAAGAGGGGTGAGATACATGTATTTTTAAAAAAAGGAGAGAAGTAGAAAAGAAAACGAAGACAAAGTAATAAAAGGGAGATACTTGCTTTATTCTCATTTGGTCTTGAATTCCTGTTTCATTGAATAATATATTATTTTGCTCTCAGGAAATTCAAAGCTCTAAAATTTCAGATGCTGAACTTGTATTAGACTAGAAATTTCTATCACTCCATGTATCCATCAAAATTCCAGGTCTTAGCATTGTTTATAATTCATAAATTTAATAGTGCCAACTCAACAAATCCATTTTTCACTTTTTCATATGTATTTCAGAAAATATTTTACATCAAATAAGCACAAAGATTACAAATCAGGTACAATAAAGTGCCAAGACATGGAAGTGAAGAATTGAATTCCTGATTGGCTGAGATTACATGTAGCCTCCTCCATGGATCAAAAAATAGAGCTGTTCCATGTCTTCTGTGGAGACTCTTAACCCGTTTCTTTAAGAAAAACAAGAGAAACTATTTCTCTGGTTTTAAAGACTCACCCCCTAAGGCACTGCTTATTGGTTTGTTCACAGGTCCCTATATGTCCCCAAGTATTTTTAGAAATCTGCCAAGTTCCATACTGAAAAGACATCCATTACATTTGTGAGTTCTGTTAGACAATTTTAGACCCATGTTTGCATTTATAATTAAGCTGCCTGTAGGCAATTCTACCTTAGACGCCACAGGCAAATAAATGCCAGACAGAGCCCAACTTTATAGGTAAATACTGTATTTTGCCCCAAAGTCAAGTGAAGGCCAGATGATACTAGAAAGTGATACATGAAGGAATCTTTCCCACTTATTAAAATAGGAAAAAATGATAGGAAATTTGAAGCCACGGAAGGCAAACAGTAGTTGGGTCATGCCAAAAGCAAAGGAAGGCAACAAAGCAATCAAAATGAGTCACAAGGGGAACTACAATTTAGCTGCAGCAAAACAATCCTACTTGTCATATTAAATTAATATTAATTTGAATCGTATTGACTTTTCAAATATGCTTACATTTCGCGTGTAAATTTTATTTCAGTTTTAAAGTTGAGTAAAAGTAAAAAGCATGAAGAGTTTATTCCCTTTTTAAGGGGAGATATATAAACAACAGTATGCAACAAGACTGGCAAGCCATAAGATTATTTTCCCTTTACAAAGAAACACTTCATTACAACCAAGTGCAGTGTTAACACATCATCTGCACACTCAGGACAAATGCTAACTTCGCCGTGTTACATGTGATTGTGGTAGGAGTATGATGAGGACTTGTTAACGACAATGTACCGTCCTTTTGCTCTCCCATGTTTATTTGTCTGCTTAACTTTAGTTACCACAATGCATTACAAACGTCCCTTCATAAGAAAGTTAGTGGTTAAAGAGGATGGGCCCTGTAAGTCCGTCTAAGTTGAAATCTTGACTGTGCTACCCATTTACTGTGGTTGGCAGAGACGTGCCAGATGTTCACCAACCCATTTCCTCCTGTGAGCACACAAGACAACTACATTTCCCAGATTCTTTTTTTTGAGAGAAAAAGAGCACATGCATGCACGTGTGTGGGAGAGGGGCAGAGGGAGAGAGAGAGAGAATTCATAAGCAGGTTCCACACTCAGCACAGATCCCGATGCAGAGCTCGAGCCTACAACCCTGGGATCATGACCTGGGCCAAAAATCAAGAGTCGGATGCTCAACCAACTGAGCCATCCAGGAACCCTCTCCTCCCAGATTCCTTTATGCTAAATTGAAACTATGTGACTCATATGGCCAATGGGTATGAAGGGAAATGATGTTCACCAATTCCAGGGCTGGTCATACTCCCCCTAAGCAATCCCCTTACTTGTCCTAAACCCTTCTTGGTGACACTGAGAAGTAGTTCCTCCTGATGCTCTAGCTGCAGTATTGTAGCTGCAATGTGAAAGCAACCTGGATCTCTGAGGCAGCACTTGGAAGGGAGCTTCCGGAACCATATGAGAGTAGCACATGCACAACAAAATAGACCTGATAGATCTTTAAGCCCTTACAATTCTGTTATTTCTTAAATAAAGCAGCCTGGCCTCAACTCTCCTGGATAATAAAATAACCATACAACTTTGAATAAGTAAACCTTAGTGATGAGAGTTACAATTTTCTCATCTGTGAAATGGAGCAAAGTACCAATCTCACAGAATGAGGGTGAGAATCAAATGAGTCGATTCACGTAAACCTTTAAGGATGATACCTGGCTGGGGTGCCTGGGTGACTCAGTGGGTTAAGCATCTAACTCCTGATTTCAACTCAGGTCATTATCCCACAGTTTGTAGATTTGACAACTGTGTCAGGCTCTGTATTGACAGCGTGGAGCCTGCTTGGGATTCTCTGTCTCCCTTTTCTCTGCCCCTCCCCCACTCATGCTGTCATGCTCCTTCCCTTTCTCTCTCTCTCTCAAAATAAAATAAAATAAAATAAAATAAAATAATAAAAATTAAAAAAGAAGAAGAATACCTGATACCCAGTAAGCATTCTTAGGGGTCTCTCTCCCCTAGTCTATTGTAGTTCATTGAGCCTGATGTCTTCTCATTCACCTTTTGCTTCCAGCACCTTTTTAGTTTTTGGCACATACGGGATGCTGAGTAAATGTTTGCTTCACTGATGAATCTAGTATCTCCACAAAACTGAAAGTCCTATCAAGTTCATCTCTGGATTTGTATTCAATTTACATTGGTGCTCAGGCTTTTAACAATTATCAGGAACTCACTGCAGAAAACACACAAGTATCATTTTCTATAGTCGCTTATTCTTTCCCTTGGATCTTCTTTTTATCCAGTGTTCTCTGCTCTCAAGCACTTAAAATACTGATCTACAGTTGCAAAAAGTCGTTAAATAGAACTAATTTAACTGTGAATTGAATACCTTAATGTAAATTAGGTAACTTTAGGGGTGCATGGCTGGCTCAGTCAGTTAAGCGGTTAAGCAGCTGACTTCAGCTCAGGTCATGATCTCACAAGTTGTGAGTTTGAGCCCTGCTTCGGGCTCTGTGCTAACAGCTCCGATCTTGGAAGCTGCTCCTTCCCTCTTTCTCCACCCCTCCCCTGTTTGCACTCTCTCTCTCTCTCAGATGAATAAACATTAAAAAAAATCTAAATTAGGTAACTTTATGTAGAATATGTCCTCCAATGTCACAAAACTAAAACTGTATATATTCATAAGATTAATAATAAAATGCACCAGAATTATTTATCAGTATGGTGAAAGATGAGCTTCTAAGAATTAACCTTCCCTTTGTCTCATCCTCATGGACCTAGAACATGCTCTTCTGTCCTGCAGGTAAAGTGAGACACATCCAGCTCTTCATTATGCTCGGATACATCTTCCTGTGCACTGTCACTGCTGCTTTCCTTCGGGAACTGCTCTTTTGCTTATTTATGTATTAGTACATGCACCAGGTGCTTAGGGCAAAATTCAAAGTTACTCTATTAGCATGTCTAGCAAAAACTGAATTATTGAATAAATTTATTAATTCATTTATCTATGGATTTCAACTATGCATGCCACTATCCCAGTTTCCAAAGCAGGTTGAACTGAGAATATCAGATAAATGATTTGAGATGTGAAGTGAGGGGTTATTTAAATTAAGAGGATGGGCAGGATTTGCTCAACTGCTCAGGAAAGACTCACCAATACCGCAGCATGTTGTGTAGGAAGGAACTGCCAAGCAAGGAAAGGGTAGAAAAATCAAAATGCTGAGTAATTAAATTGCTGAATTTACCAAAAAACCCACCTTACTCAGCTATACTCCAACATCCACATCCATCCTTTAAGAAAAAAATTAACTCTATGTCTCTTGATTACAATAGAGGCAAATGTACTGATGAATAGGAACACTAATTCTTACTTACAATCATAATTAGGCAACGATAAAAGTATACAGCAAATATAACTTCCTATATTCTGCAGCCGATTTTTAAAAAGTAAACTAATATTAAAAATTAAACAAGTAGAAGAAATGATGAAGAGTTTTATAAGTGGTCAGATTATATTCAACTTCAACTGTTCTGTTTGAAAGTCATTTCTTCTTAAAATGCACTTCTCAGGGCACCTTAGTGGCTCAGTTGGTTGAGCGTGACTTCAGCTCAGGTCATGATCTCTCTGTTTGTGGGTTCGAGCCCCACATCTTGCTCTGGACATCTTGGAACCTGGAGCCTGCGATTCTGGGTCTCTCTCTCTGCCCCTCCCCCTCTCATGCTTGCTGGCCATGCTCTCTCTCTCCCCAAAATAAACAAACATTAAAAATTTTAAAGTAATAAAATAAAATGCACTTTTCCTTCAAACCATTCTAATTTTAACTTTAAAGTTCATTTGATGCAATTGTTACAAATAGAAACAGTAGAAACAGAACTATTTCCGTTTGTGTTTAGAAAGACTTCACTAATATGAATGTATTTGCCAAAATGCATTTATCAGGGAAGCATTTAGATCACCAAAGATAATCTTTCTTCATATTTTTTTTTTCTTGTTAATAGTAATTTACCATTCTGGACACTGGAAAAAGGTACTGTGGCAAAAAAATAGGTATTCCAATCTGGTTAAGTGTCGTCTTATCCAATAATATAAATAGTCACTGTGGATAAGTCAGGGTTTTGTTTTTGTTTTTGTTTTTTTTCCTCAATAAATGTTTAATCTTTGTGGTTTTCTTTATTCTTACCAGATGGCATCTGCAACAGATATAGAAGGTAGGACCTTAAGTAACTTCCTATATTGGGAGCACACGCATCAAATCTGCAGGAGTGAGATCCTGTACCAGCCTCTGGCTCCTCTGATTTCCATAATGATGCCTCTTGTCACCTGGCCACTGAGTGTGATTCTGGCATCCAGTACTGAAATCTGAGGCTGGTGGACAAGCTGGATGAAATCTCAGATGCATTTGAAGACAAGGGGTTGTTGCCACACACACACACACACACACAGCCCCTTGACTCAGTAATTATTGGCACAAGACAACTTGAATACTGACTGTGATTTTCATTTTTTTTTTTCCAAAGCAAAACAGGTCTATGCTAAAGACACCCACAGCAGAACTTCTCCCCACGACTCAGTGGCTCCCTTTGGCTCTCCACCCACGCAGACTCGGCAGTTGCCTCATCCCTCCTAGGGGTGTGGAGGAATTTCTGAGTCCCCCCAACACTAGGTGGAATCCTAGGGCGGCCATATCTGTGTGCAAGCAGACTGATGCGCAGGCACCCCAGGCTGTGTCAGGAACACTGAAAGCAGCTCTCTTCTCCTTAGAAGTGAAATTTGGCCCAGAGCAGAAGGATCATGACAAAAAGGTGTCGCTGAGTGCTTCCCTTTCTTTGTACCCAATTCTTCCCACAATTACAGGAGGGTCAAATGGTGCTGGTTATCTGCTCTGCTTTCCCCTCTGGGCAAAATTTTTTGCAAGTCTTATTCTCCCTTCTGGTGGTGGCATTTTCCTTCCTACACTTCTGCTGGCCGCAGTAGAGCCGGTTATAAGAACTGCCTTCCACCCTCCAACTCTCTAAGAACAGTAAGTGGAAAATACTTTTAAAATAATACTCTCAAAATATTAAACTACTTATTTCATCACCCATAAATTAGATTTTTTTTTCTCTAAAGATGATTTTGGATATGTTGTAATCCCTCCTCACTCTTTTCTCTCACATATCAGGCCAAGACCATTGTTAAATATTGACGTAGATGCACAAAACATAATAAAACCTTTTATTAATAATAAAACCTTTTAAAATAAAACCAGTTGCCTGTCTAATAACTTAGCACTCACCACTGTGCGAAACCGAAATAAAAACATTAATTGAAATGCAACGTAGTGCAAGTCATGTTAAATGAAAATACAGTCTCTTATAGGAACAAAAACACTGTGACATACATTATCTCATTTGATCCTCATGAAAAATCACCTTGGAGACCAGTGCTTTCTTTTCTCTGTTTTTACAGATGATGAAATAAGATCGAGTTTTACTTAAATAATAAAGTCAGTAAAATGGTAAAGAGCCACTGTACCGTTTTATGATGTTTTCTGCCACATAATTTGAGTGATATTAAGAAGACATTTATAAACATACAGCAATTTATGAGCTTAACATTTAACTAATGACAAGAGCAAGTTAGAACTCCAGTAGCATTTCCGCTTAGACACTTGCTAGGCACACTCATATTTCATCTTTCCAGTAACACAGTAGACTAATCCAGCTCTGGAAGTTTACAGAAGTGAGGGGGGAGGGTACTAAAATTAAGTAATTTCTATCGAGATATCAAGAGAAGGAGATAAAATTTGTCCAAGAAGTAGCTTTCTATTCCTAGAATGTTAAGATTATGTAGCACTTTCAATATGATGATAAGAAACATGCAATTCAGTGCTACTCCCACTTCTACTCATTTTACTTATTAGAAGTCAAGAGGAAGGAACAAGTGCTCCCTTAGAACTGCAGTGGGTCCTAAAAGCCTCTCCAGCACCAATACCTGTGATTCCACAGTATTCTTAAGAATGTTCAGCAAAATTATAGAATACATTTGGAGTCCTTAAAACAACAGAAAGACCTCCCTTCTGTTTTAAATTGCTGTATTTTATTTTTTTTTAAGTTTATTTATTTTGAGAGAGTATGTGAGCAGAGAGAGGGCAGAGAGAGGAAGAAGAGAATCACAAGCAGTCCCCATGATGTCAGCATCGAGCCTGGGATGCTAAGAAAAAGTTAAGAATGGAAAAGGCAATTCTTTATCCTCATTATCAACTCCACGAACCGGGAGATCATAACCTGAGCTGACATCAAGAGTCAGATGCTTAACCAAGAGTCGGGGGCCATGAAGTGCCCCTAAATTGATTTATTTAATCTGATTCCGGAGATCATCAATGCCTGTTCCATATGATAATACACAGTTAATCAAAGTATTCTATGACTACCTTATCCTATTGGCCAACTATTTTGGATAGCCATAAGTCTACTTTATTAAAAAATTCTTAAATGCTTGATGCTGCGTAAAAGATAGTGATGTTTGATTTTTTTATATTTTATGAGTATATTCATATGTAGCCTATATACGACTAACTGAATGATCACGAAAATAAAGACACAAATTTAAAGCTATGACATCAAAAAGTAAGTTACATATACAAGGCTTATTTTTAAGATCACATATTACTTTAAAAGAAAAATAAGGGGCGCCTGGGTGGCGCAGTCGGTTAAGCGACCGACTTCAGCCAGGTCACGATCTCGCGGTCCGTGAGTTCGAGCCCCGCGTCGGTCTCTGGGCTGATGGCTCAGAGCCTGGAGCCTGTTTCCGATTCTGTGTCTCCCTCTCTCTCTGCCCCTCCCCCGTTCATGCTCTGTCTCTCTCTGTCCCAAAAAATAAATAAACGTTGAAAAAAAAATTTTTTAAAAGTGACATTATCATAGAGTTGAATTTATTTTTCTTTTAAATTTTTTTTTTCAACGTTTATTTATTTTTTGGGACAGAGAGAGACAGAGCATGAACGGGGGAGGGGCAGAGAGAGAGGGAGACACAGAATCGGAAACAGGCTCCAGGCTCTGAGCCATCAGCCCAGAGACCGACGCGGGGCTCGAACTCACGGACCGCGAGATCGTGACCTGGCTGAAGTCGGTCGCTTAACCGACTGCGCCACCCAGGCGCCCCTGATAATGTCACTTTTAATTGAAGAAATGTTTTGGTTTCGATTCTTCATCCAACCAAATGTATTGAACACATCCCAGGGGGTTTAGTGGTAAACAAAACCAATTTATTCACTCCTCTTAAGCAGTCTATAATCGGATGCAACCCACAGACCACAACAAGCAAACAAAAAATCTTAACGATAAGTCTTATGAAGAAAATGAAAATAGTTGGTGAAGTAGAGAATAGTAGAGTGGAGCGACAGTGGGGGGACGGGGACAAAGTCTAAGTTACGACGTCAGAGAAATTCTAACTGCGGAGGGAATATTTGTGCTAAAGACCTGAGTGCCCAAGGAAACAGCCACGGAATCAGGTGCTAGAGCATTTGGGGGTGGAGAAACAGAACTCTCAGGCGGAAACAAGCCTGGAGTGTTCTAAGGATGAAAAATAAGGCAGTGTGTTTAAAGAACAAAGACTGGACATGTGAGTAGAAGGAAAAGTGTCAGTGAATTGGGCAACAGCCAAACATAGAGATCCTATATACTGTGGTTGAGAGATTAGATTTTATTCTAAAGGAATTAAAGGGCAGTTGGAGGGTTTGAAGCAGGAGATTGTCATAATCTTATTTGAGATTAAAAATAGCTGTTGTATGGAAAATGGATTGAAAGAGAGACAAATTTCACCCATAAATTTTAAAAGAATAATGAGGATAACAAAATTTCCCGGTACTGGTATATTGAAATACCTGATTCATGATATGATCAACACTTGATTTATTTATCTCTCTGACCCTTTAAAAGTTATTCAGTGGGGATAATCTTTTCCTCCCATGGATGCAAATTTAGTCAAATCCCATGAATTACCTGCTTTATCTTGGTCAACAGACATTTCTCCAGTTGCAATACAATTTAGCGGTTATTCAAGTGCTTTAATCTCCACTTAAAATCAGAACTTTTCAACCGCCTTCAAGCTAATATTTATAATAGACACTGTCTGCCTTTTTGGATAGAGGTGAGGGCAGCATCTATACTCTCTCCCTGCTCTATTGTTCTACCCCTTCCTAACCAATGACATGGATCTTGGCTAAGGCTGATGAAAGCATGGGAAGGTAGGTACTTGCAAAGCTGTATTGGTGGGGGTGGGGGGGTGGGGGGTGGGGTGGGAGGGCTGCTGAGAAAAAGTAAAGAATGGAAAAGCAATTCTTTATTTTCATCATTTTCCTTGGGTGTTGGCTTTATGCTCTGTGGACTTGGTGGATGTTCAAAGCTGATACTTTCTCTTTTGGGGTTTCTTAGGTTCTTTGCAGTTCAGGGACTCTTCTGTCAATTCCTGGACCTAGACACAGGTATCTCTATTCCAATCCTGGGTAACTGTGACTCTTTTCTAAGCCTACCTCCAGCACCAAATATTGCTGACAATGTAAGTCACTCTCAAAGATGTCATTTTCATCCCGCTCCTCAGGAACCTGAATTTCCTGGGTCTGCCCCTAGGTATCTCCCAAATTTCAGACCAATCTATTTGTGTCCCCTCTATAGGTTTTAGAGGGGTGAATAAGTGGGGAGGCCAGGGGACCAGTAAAGCAACAACTTGGCCCAAATAAATAATTTCAAGTCTTCTTGACTTCCCTACAGTCTGACTCTTTTACTCTTTTATCCCTGATATGGCTTAAGGGTCCAAGGGTGTGGACCATTCCCTTTTGTAAACTCTGCATATGGCCATCTATCCCACATTACATTGGAGTCTGATGTTTATTATTATTGACATCTCATTTAAGATAAAGCAGAAATTATAGTTGTATTACATACCTGACTTTTTCTAAGAACTTTACTTGTAATAACATTTAATTTGATTGTCATGAACACTTTTCTTTCCACTAGTTCATCAAGAAGCCTGAATTTGTTTATAGTTTGTGTTAAGGATGCAGCTTTGAAAAAAAGGCAAGTTATTTGTTCTAATCAAGTGTGCATCTTAGCGGAGAAAACAGTCTTTGAGAAGATGAAAAAGTAAGCAAAATAACTTAATATGATGATGAGGGCCCTGATGGAAATAAAGAGTATGCTTGTGATAGAGAGCAGTGGCCCACAGATGAGAAGGGGCTGGTGGGAAAGATAGCAATGGGATGGCCAAAGATAGCTTCTTTTAGCAGGTCAAATAGAAGACTTTAAAGATGAGGAGATGAAAGTCCTGAGAGAAGAAGAAAAATAGTTTTCTAGGCCCAATGGAACTGGAAGTACCAAGGCCTTAAGGTGGAAAAGTATCGAAGAGATCAAGGAACTAGAGGGCCAGTGTGACCAGACCACAAACAGAAAGAAGGAAACTAATTCAGGATGAGACTGAATACTAGAAACCTTTGCCAGTACAAATTATTTGGAAAGTATGTAACATTCCTTTATGAAATCTAGATTGACAGGGTGTCTCCTCTGATATTCACATTAATACATATAAAATACGTTAATTTCAATAGGAGAGCTAATTAGTGTCTAGCTTGATTTGTCAATGATCATTTAAACTAAGGCTTGAAAGACATAGATCCCCTTTCAGGGATATGATTCAATTCTTCGCTGAACAAAGAAACTCCAAAACCCTCAGGGTGTAGAACTGTTTCTCTAATGCAGTGTACTGAAGAAAGACAGCCCACTGTGCTCAGAGTGAATTTAGCTGCCAAAACGCTGCAACAAAAAAACTTTGCAATTTGCTGAAGCAAATATTCTACTATGAAAATTTCAAATGGAAAAACTGCATAGCTCACAGTCTAAGGCAGTTGAAAAACAGGCTTCTAAAAACTGTGCACATTTAATCAAACAAATAGTCATATATAATCCTTACAAAATAAAATCTAGCTGGAGGAAGGAGATTTTTAAAGACAACGCCTCAAACTAAGAAAGATCCTGATGCATATTAGGTTTCACTATAAAATTGAATCCCAGCTTAAGTTTGCAAATATTTTGGAACTGAGCCCAGAACAAGTTCCACATGAGCCCCAAGGTAGAGCTTCGCACATCTCTTTAAATTTCTCTCTGACTAGAGCAATTGCTCTTCTGGGCCAAATTTCTGGACAAGAGGTAAGCATCTTGAGCATCAATGCACCTCTTTTTTATTCAGGCAAAATTATTCACTTCCTTACTCTCAGCTCCCTTGACATTTTGTAAGTATCTGTTACTTTCCTTCTCCTATTGCAAGTTGACCTTTTGTCTGTCTCTCATCTCCCCTTCCCTACCTTTTCAATCTCCACTGATGAGGTTATGTGCTCAACAGATTCTTAGGCTTTTTGTATTTGAAACTCAGTGTGAAGGTTAAATTTATGTGTCAACTTGGCTAGGCTATGGTGTCCAGATGTTTGGTCAACTGCCAGTCTTGATGTTGCTGTGAAAGTAACTTGTTTTGATGTGATTAATATTTAAATCAGTAGACTTTCAGTAAAAGAGATTACCCACCACAATATAGGTGAGCCTCATCCAATCAGTTGAAGGCCTTAGACAAAAGAATGAGATCCTTCAAACAGGAAGAAAGTTGACCTCCAGATTATCTTCAGACTTGAGCTAAAATATAAACTCTTCCCTAGGTCCCCAACCTGCCATAATGCTGTAAAAATTTCAGATTTGCTAGCTCCCACAATTACATGAGATAATTTCTTAAAATCTCTCATCTACTTCCCCACCCTCTGTGTGTGTGTACTATTCGTTCTGTTTCTCTGGAGAAATCCAATACATTCAGTAAATTTTTTTTTTTAATTTTTTTTTCAACGTTTATTTATTTTTGGGACACAGAGAGACAGAGCATGAACGGGGGAGGGGCAGAGAGAGAGGGAGACACAGAATCGGAAACAGGCTCCAGGCTCTGAGCCATCAGCCCAGAGCCTGACGCGGGGCTCGAACTCACGGACCGCGAGATCGTGACCTGGCTGAAGTCAGACGCTTAACCGACTGCGCCACCCAGGCGCCCCAATAAATTTTGAACTAATGAACAAGTCAGTAATTCAGTCATCAATCTAATAAATATGGTCAATGTGAATTGAAGAACAGTTAACAAAGGAGGAGACTTCATATAAACTTTTGCATCCAGACTTCTCCAAAATCCATTTGCAATTTCAGATTTCTCCAACTCAAAAATTACAGAAAGCTCTTATGTGCTGGGCCTAAAATTTTAACAGTGATTTTGGTGCTTTGTTTTTAACTGAGCTCCATGGAGCCCCAGATGCTTTTTTTGATATTTGGGTTGGGGAAACGTGGGTGGATTTAGGACAGTCGGGTCTCACCATTAGAGGAATTAAGTCAAGGGACGGGTCTCAGAAGGGTCTGTGCAATGAACTAGTTGGAAAAAAGCAGTAACAAATAGCAAAATTCTCTGACAGCCTGCAGGTTTAACTTTTACACATTTTCTCTACCTTCATAAAGGTTTTAATAACTTTCCTGTCAACACATTTTCCGTTAAAACTGTTGATATGTGGCATTTCTGGGAAAGGTGCTCAGGAGAACAGCAAATCAGATCTGCTTTTATCTGCCACTCAGACTGTGTGACTGGGATAAACTTTTGTTGTATGAATCTATGTTTTCTGTATTTCCATTTCCCCCACCCATATAGCATCTTAGCACCTACTGAGTACGTGGGAGTAGGCAGTAGTCGTGGTGGAAGGCTCAATATCTCTAGGTAGGATTCTGAACTGAACCAAGTTCAGACCTGTGTGAAGTAAGCCTATGACTAATGATATCCCTGGGAAAGAAAAGATTCCTTTAATACTCTTCAACTAGAAAATCAATAATGTCCAGATATACTTATTTTTATTTTAGAAAATTATAAGATTCATTTAAAATCATCCTAATTGGAAGAAAACATAGTTCAAAGTGATAATCTATTCAAATGCACAGTTATTCCCTAATTTATCTGAGTTGAATTTAGCAACCAGCACATTGTTAACCCTTTAATTATACATATGTTTTAAGTTCAATTTGAAAACTAATATAAGGATGAATGCATTCCAGTGTAGACTGAAAGAAAATTCTATGTAGGTTAAACATATTTTTGTCATGTATTTTATGATAACAGCATACACATTTTAATTTTTATATTCAAATATTTTGGTGGAAATGTCCAATTCATGATAGATTTATTAACTTCTTATTTTCTGGGTGATTTTTTAAAAATAAAAGTACAATTTTTTAAAAGAAAAGTTAGGAATCCAAAACTATTGTTTATAATAATAATGATGATAATTTTAAAAATCTTTCATGTCTTAATTTTCTTAAATATTTACTTTTATTCCAGTTGTCTTTTATTTCCTCATTTCTTAATTTCTCTTCAATATTTACAATGGTAGAAATCTATGCTCTGTGGGGAGCCTGGGTGGCTCAGTTGATTAGGCGTCCAACCTTGGCTCAGGTCATGATCTCGCGGTCCATGGTTGGAACCCCACGTCGGGCTCTGTGCTGTCAGATCAGAACCTAGAGCCTGGTTCAGATTCTATGTCTCCCTTTCTCTCTGCCCTTCCCCCCTCATGCTCTGTCTCTGTCTCTCAAAAATAAATAAATGTTAAAAAATTAAAAAAGAAAAAGAAATCTATGCTCTGTAAACATTTAAACAATGAATTAAGTAAATAGGTGTTATAAAATTCCTAACCTCAAATGCCCTCTCCACCTGCTCTCTAACAAATATTGACAGACTGATATGTTTTCATCAGTAACACTAATCCATGTACACACACACACACACACACACTTTAAGCATTTTGTTACTGTTTTACAAAGATGGAATCATACTTTCCTTTTACTTACTTACAGTTTATCAGGTCAATAGATATAGAACTACCACTTTTTTTTTGTAATAGCTTCAAAATATTATGCAGTATCTTTACATGGCCTATTGATTTCTGTCTTGGTAAATTTTTTTTAAAATTTTTTGAAATGTTTATTTTTGAGAGAGAGAGAACATGAATGTGGGAGGAGCACAGAGAGAGGGAGGAAGAGATCCAAATTGGTTCCAGGCTCTCAGCTGTCATCACAGGGTCCCAGGCAAGGCTTGAACCCAGGAACCATGAGATCATGACCTGAGCCAAAGTCAGACACTTAACCAATTGAGCCACACAGGCGCCCCTCTGTCTTGGTAAATATTGACATTCAAATTTTTGCCTGTATCTTTTCAGCAAGCCAATGCTGCAATATATTTCTATACATCTATTTATATCTTGATACATATACATGTATGCATGCATATATATTTTGTTTTTCAAAATGAGGTGTAAAATAAATATCAATACAGACATTAATCAAAAATGGTTTATATTCCTGACATAATTTTATTTATTTTTAATTTTTTTAATGTTTGTTTATTTTTGAGAGAGAGAGAAAGGCAGAATGTGGGCAGGGGCGGGACAGAGAGAGGGAGACACAAAATCTGAAGCAGGCTCCAGGCTCTGAGCTGTCAGCACAGAGCCCGACATGGGGCTCAAACTCACAAACTGAGAGCTGAAATCAAGAGTCAGACACTTAACCGACTGAGCTACCCAGTCGCCCCTTTATATGCATTTTAAATATGTATTCTATTACTTGCTATAAAACATTTTATGGGAGTTGTTTCCCATACCAAAATACAATGAAATAAAATAATAAAATTAGTCCTATATAGTTAATTGTGTCTACTTCCTCTAAATTGCTGTTTTTTCCATATCAGGTCATCCACCAGAACTATACAAAATTTCCTCTAATACTTTTAGTGCTTAGTATTTTAAATTTGAATCTTTATCCAATGAATGTAAAATACTTGATTTTAAAATTTTTTAATTTGAGGGAACGTCAGTGGCTCAGTCGGTCAAGCATCTAATTCTTGATTTCAGCTTAGGTCATGAGCTCACAATTTGTGAATTCAAGCCTGGCACTGGGCTCTGCCCTGACAGTGCAGAGCCTGCTTGGGATTCTCTCTCTCTCCCTCTGTCTCTTCCCCACTCTTTCTTTTTCTCTCAAACATTAAAATTATAAAATTTTAACATTTTTGTATTTATTATGAACACTACACAGAAAAAGTACTAAATTTATTTAAAATTTTTAAAAATTATCATCTATCTTGACCCTAAAGCTAAATCCAACTTAAAGTTATGATGGTATATGACAAATTAGAATACTCCGTACTTGAAAATAACATTTATCATATGATTTACTAGCACGGAGTAAGTACGTTTGGATGGTAATGTACTCCTTATGCATGCAGAAGTCTGAATTATTGGTAGCTAAGCTACAAATAGAGTATTACATTTAAAGCTGTTTTGGAAATCAGAGCAAATTGAAATGAAAATAGATACAATCTTCCCATCATTCAGCGTTAAGGAAAATACCACCTATTATCAGCTTTTTCTTTCTATAGCTGCATTACATAGCAGGAAACACTCAATCTTTTGAATTATCCTTTTTTTTTTGAGAGAGGCTTATCAACTCCTCCCTATCACAAATATGTCTGAATTCTGTTTTCCCACGATTTCTTATTTATGCATTCTTTTTTCTGTATTTTTGTCTTTTTTAGGAGCTTAAGATGGTTCAAGTTGCTTCACTCTATGCTATCTCTGTTCCAACCTCAGGTATTATTCAACTTTTATAGGAAGAAAAATGTGAAAACAACTAGGTTTATTACATCACCCCCACTTTCTTGTTTAATGAAGAGAATATTGTGAAAGTTAAGAAAATGATAGCTATTGTATAATTTTGAAGTGAAAAAAAAAAGATTTTCTAAATATGATATCCTGAAGCCATAAATAAAAAACAGTAAGAAATTTAAATATATAAAAAATAAGAACATATGTTAAAGACACATATATAGAGAAGTCAAAAATAAATGATAGCTCAAAAATACTGTCTGCAATACATATGAGGAGAAGGAATAAACTTCTTTAATATAAGTCTTTACACATAAATTTTAAAAGAAAAATCTAAAATACACAGTACAGGACACAAATATGAATTTTACAGATAGATGACACTAAATGAACAGTACTTTGTTCAGCCCTATGAAAATAAAATGAATAACCAACTTTTCAGACATCATAGAAAAAAACTTTTTTTTACATTATTGTTGTGAGTGTAATAGTGAGATTAGTGAAAATTCTAAATAGCACCTTGGAAATATCTATAAAAATTTTAAATGTGCAAAAAATTTTGGCTGAGCAATTTTAATTTGAGAAATTTAGGAGCGCCTGGGTGGCTCCATTGATTGGGCATCCAACTCTTGATTTTGGCTCAGGTCATGATCTCACAGTGTGTGAGATCAAGCCCCACGTTGGGCTCTGCACTGATGGTATGGAACCTGCTTAGGATTCTCCCTCTCCCTTTCTCTCTGTCCCTCCCCTACTCACACACTCTCTCTCAAAATAAATAAACTTAAAAAAAAATATTTAGCCTACAAGTTAAAAACACAAATATGCAAAAATACAGCTACAAGCAATGTCTATTACAAATTTATTGTAAACACTTAAATCTAGAAGCAAACTAATTGTCTTTGTCAGGTTAAATAATGGTTCATTGAGGTCTTTAAAGGAAACTAATAATCAGGTTTCCCATCCTCTCCCTCACCTTATTCCTGAACAGAATGATATTTGAGTGTAGTATGTTATCATTAACCTCAATACAGGGTAAATTAGGGCATATACCTCAATTTGGGAGTGAAATATTTCAATCCAATAGTGCATGCCAGCATGAGACGGACACAATTAGTCAATCATTGGATAACCGGTCTCAGGCAGACACTGCCATGAGGGCTTAACAGATGACCCAGGAAGGCTTAGAACATGAAGGAGAAGCTAACTCATGGTGTCTGGGAGCCTGGTGAGGTTTTTACTCTGTTGCTTTTCTGGACAGAACTGAGCAGGGATGGGAAGAAGGCAAAGGGAGAAAGACTGGAAAGGAGTCAGATGATTTTAGGGAAAATCTCTCCTCAAAATCCAAATTGTGGAAATGGTATCATCCTAAATACTAAGCTTTTTCCTTTGTTTTTAAAGCTGTACTTCATGATAGTAAATATAATATTTTTAATTAATTTTTTAGAGAGAGAGAGAGTAGGGGAGGAGCAGAGAGAGAGAATCCCAATCCAGTTTGGTTTTCTCAGCATGGAGCCCAACTTGGGTCTTGATCTCACAAATCTGAGTGATCATGACCTGAGCCAAAATCAAGAATTAGACACTTAATCAACTGAGCCACCCAGGCACACTATAATTTATTAAAACATTTAAAAAAATACTTAATAGATTTGCCTGTTTTTGTGCCATTAAAAAATTGAAGGGCACCTGGGTGGCTCAGCTGGTTAAGTGTCCAACTCTTGATTTTGGCTCAAGTCATGATCTCACAGTTCGTGGGATTAAGCTCCATACAGGATTCTGTGTTGACAGCATGAAGCCTGCTTGGGGTTGATTCATTCTCATTCTCTCTCTCTCTCTCTCTCTCTCTCTCTCTCTATAAATTAATAAACATTTAAAAAATAAAACAAGAAATTTAAAATTTTATGCATATGATGAGTTTATTTATGTATATCACAACCAGGAAGACACATGCACAAATTCAACAGAGGTTGTTTGTAGGGAGAGAAATATGTAGGAGATGAATACGGTTAAGAAAAAACAGCCTATGGTTAAGTGGGAGAAACATCAAGGAGGAATAAAATAATAAAAGTAAAAATAAAGGTCAAAACTTAAAGGAAATGGAGGATATGGTATAATAGCATTGAAACAGGTAAGTGAAAATTAGTATTTTCACTTGAGTTTTTCTCCTTTTCTATTCTCTACCCTCTGTCCTGGACAAATTCAGGGCAAAAAAACAAATGGCTTTTTTTTTTTTTTTTTTACTATAGTCCATTTTCCACAAATCCTAATAAAATTTGAATTGATCATATTTAGATTTAATAGACAAAGGCTCTTTAGAGCACAATAACTATTAGATTCTTATTTTTTTAAGTTTATTTATTTATTTTGAGAGATGAGTGGAAGAGGGAGAGGGAGGGGGAGGGGGGAGAGGGAGAGAAAATGAATGAGCAGGGGAGGGGTAGAGAGAGAATCTCAAGCACGCTCGGAGCTATCAGTGCAGAACCCAATGTGGGGCTCCAGCCCAAGAGTTGTGAGATCACAACCTCAGCTGAAACCAAGAGTTGGTCACTCAACTAACCGAGCCACCCAGCCACCCCTATTGGATTCTTAAATATTGGGCAAATGTTTAGGAATATTTGTGACCAAGACCAAGATCTAATCATTTTCCCATATGCTTAAATAGTAGCTATATTTAGTGGTTATGGCTTCATATTTTTCATATAACCATGTAATTGTTTTAATCCTTAGTCTGCCATGTAGTTAACCTAAAATATTATGTGTGTACTATGATAACACAAAGGATCAAATTGTTAAGTCTCACTCACAAGGCTCAGAGTCCTGACCCAATCATATAGTTTTACTAATAGTTTTGATGATATAAATCATTTCAATATACAAGCCAATAGCAGAGATCCAGGATAATGTATACACCTACATACTTTACATAGTAGAGTTGTCAGGAAGATAAAACATCTGCACCTTCTATTCTGTTACACAGCTTATGGTACATTTTGCGGACAGCTGCCCCATGAATACACAGTTCTATATTTTTTTACCATGACCTATTACAGACAACCTTGTCCAACCTGCTAAAAGCATCCCATAGCTAGGGATTCTAGCAAGTATAGTATTATTCATTTGTTTGCCAAAAGTTCCATCTTTAAAATGTACAAAAGATTAGACTGTGTCAATTTCTCTTCCCAGGAGAAGTTCTACCAAAACTGAGTAGACTGAGAAAGCGACGAAGACAGAGACAGAGACAGAGCCAAATACACATGAAAGACAGAGAGAACTACTGATTAACTATATGCCAGATCCTTAGATGGATCCCATAAAAGACTCCTTTGCAGAAAGACAGATATGCAAATATCAACCACTCAGGAAAAGGTATACACATATGACTAATTTGAGATATAAAGAACAGAATATCATACATTTGTTACCCAAATTGGTTGGAGACTTCCTTTTTAATTATCAGTATCTTAAAATACATACATTTGCTAATTTGTAAATTTACGTAATCTTTTACCATATTATGGCCATAACTACAAACAAAGAGCTAGAGTGTATTAAGTAATATTAGTCTTACAAGGCAGAATACAATTTCAGGATTTATACAAGTTTATAATTGACTTATTGACTAAGGATTTATTTCTCTTGATTCGTGTTCCTGTATGGCCCAGGACTCAAGAACTATGCTAAACAATGTAAACTCTTGTACTTAACTAACCATTAAAAGTGATAAGTATAGTCAGACAAAAGTATATTAATATTAGTTACTCTAATTAATGTGGTGAATATAGTAAGGTGTTAAAGTAATCATGTTATGGGATATTGTCTTCATTATAAATGTATACTTAACATGCTGCTAAGATTTTAGGTTTTCTTTGATGCATCTCTAATATGATGGTAAGAAAACATCTGGCAGTAGAATGGTTTACAAAATATTTGTTAAAAGTCAGTGAAAACAAATAGATTTTTGAATGATTTTCAAAGTCCACATGTCAAAACCCAACAAAAATTTTAAAAATTGTAACTTCATTTACATGCCCCTGGCATAGCCATTGCATCCTCAGATACTACCATACCAAAGGCATGTCAGTCAATAACTGCCAGATGAAAGAACCACATTCCTAAAAAGTGTTCTCTGAGTATTTTTAATATATCTTAAGTTCTGCTTGTTCTTATTAGAGGACTTTGTCTTCAAAAGCATGATTATATGTCTTCAAAAGCATTACTCATCTCAAACTTGGATGAAAATTAGACAATTTTGAATTAAAGTAACTCTTATTTACCTAATATTTTTTCCTTTTTTTCACATAGATGTGAATTGTCACATGACTCTTTACTAAATTTAAATATAAGCTAATGATTCCTATGCCAATTAGTAAAATATATGTAGGCCCTAAAAATGGCCTGAGTTGTTTTAATTCACATGTAATCCATTAAGTAAAAAGTGCTATTCTAATTAGTGATAATGTAACAAATTTAGATATAAAATTTGATTGGTACATTTAAATTTAATCTAATTGGTAATTGCTAATCTAATTAGCAAAAGCAATAAACTTAGTGAAGTGTTTCATCTGGGAAAAGAGAAAAATGCATAATGCCAAAAAAGGAGAGAATAGTGAAGAACTTAAATTCAACTCATCTTCCCACCTAAGACTCGATCTTATAAAAAGGAAGCTTCTCCTAAGAGATAATTTAACCTATATTGACTCCAACTCTGTCTTGTATCTCATGAACTATCATGGGATTCAACATATTGTTATTCAAAGAACATACCAGATGTACATTCCTGTGTCTGATGTAATAATAATTTTTTAAGTAATAATAATTTTTTAAGTTTGTTAATAAAGAAAAAAAATGACAAAACATATTGGACAGCAGCCATTCCCTGATAGGGAATAGTTTCTGGAAAACCCTCTAGAAAATTATTTATGCAGGCCTTAAAAATCCTGGCACCAGCATTCTCATGAAACATACGGCATTAGTAGTCTGTATCTATTATGTTAAACAAAATATAACAGCATATGCACGCTTTTCCCAAGAGATACTTTGCATATCTGCAATGAGGAGGGAAGGAAAACTGCAGTGTCTACAAATTCTTTGTTAAAAGTTCGTTTATTTAAAAGTTAGCCTTGAATATATATATCTATATATCTATATATATATATATAGAGAGAGAGAGAGAGAGAGAGAGAGAATTGATTTCTTGCTCTTTGATCTACAAAGTAATGTCAATTTATCAGAGAGTAAATTATCTGAGTCTCAATGGTCACAGAATTGAGAAAATAAGGTTTCTATGGTAACAAAACATTTAGTTATTCATGCATTTATTTATTGACGGCCTAATATCAACAAGACAGTGCTAAATTTTCTGGGGATATAACACCAAACAAGACAGACAAGGTGTCTGGCTTCAGTGACCTTGCATGCTAGTGGGGAAGGAATACAGTAAACAACCAATTGAGGTATAATATGATGCCAAAAGGTTACAAATATTAGGAGAAAACTAAAGTAGAGCGAAAGAACTGCTACTACAGAAAGAATAATCATGGTAAGCCTATTTGTGGAGCAGAAACCTTAGTGATATGAGACACAGAACCACATGAATTTCTGGGAAGAACTTTCCAAAGAAGTGAACACCAACATAAAGGCCTTATGATAGGAGCAGGTTTGTTAATTTAACAGTAAGGATATCATGGGCGCCTGGGTGGCTCAAAGTGTCCTACTTTGGCTCAGGTTATGATCTCGACATCTGAGAGTTTGAGCCTTGTGTCGGGCTCTGCCCTGACAGCTCAAGCCTGGAGCCTGCTTCAGATTCTGTCTCCTCTCTCTCTACGCCTCCCCACCTCCTCAAAAATAAATAAACATTAAAAAAAATTAACAGTAAGGATATCAGTGTGTTATTAATGGAGCAAGAGAGAAGGAGAGTGGTAGATGATGTAGTAGATAAATGATAATCGTGTGGGTTATTGTAAATCTAAGAACTTATGGGTTTTTCTTCTAGGTGTGGTGGGGAAATATAGGAGGGTTTTGAGCAGGGAAATTATAGTTTATATTTTAAGGGATCATCTGACTGTTATAAGAAGAGACTGCTAGGGCTGGGGACTCAAATATAAACAGTAGACTTATTTGGAGTTTATTGCTGTGATCAAGGTAAGAGATTTTGTTGATTTCTCTCCAGAGTGGTAGTAGTGGAGGGAATTAGAAGTGGTGAAATTTGGAATATATTTTGAAGTAAAGCCAACAAATCTTGCTGCTTGATGGGATTCAAGATTGAAAGCAAAGGTAATAAGATCTGTTTATAAGTGTGCTGTGGTTGTGGAAGAAAGAAGTCAAGGATTTCTCCATGATTGTAGCCTGAGCAACAGAAAGAACAGATTGTCATTTATAAAAATAGGGCTGACTTGGGGAAAATAAGTTGTTTTATATGGTGGGAAGGGGAAGATTATCAAGAGTTTATTTTGCACATGTTAATTTGACTTGCCTCTTAGTCAAGTACGAGATTATGTTGAGTAGTAGATCAGATATATTAGCCCAAAAGTCGGGGGGGGGGGGTGGAAATCAAGGCTAAAGAAATATATTTGAACATTATCTACGTTTGAGCATAATATCTGAGCCACAGGACTGCATGGATTGCCTTGGAGGTGCATGCAAATAACAGAGAGAGGGCAACTTATGTTCTGATTGTCTATATGTACAAAATATCTCTTGTTGATACTAAGATTATATATGTAAAATAAGGTGATTTTAAGTAACTCCACTTTCTTACACAAATTGCATTACCAAAGGAATATCTTATCTTTTGTGTTTGTGTATGCATGTGTGTGTGCGCCTATGTGTGTGTTTAATCTCATTTGGATAATGTATTTGATAACATGCAACAAGGATGCACTTGTGTTATATATCCCTGGTATGCTTTTTCTCAGATGCTTTCATTTAAAAAATATTTCCCACTGTTCTTCAAGTTATAATGGAATAACTGAGATTAGACCTGCCCTCGTGAGGTTAAGAGCAAATAAACTAAACAAAATTCATGAGTCGACTGTTTTCAAGCATTGGGTAAAAGAGAGTATAGTATGTGACCTTAGAGTGAAGAAAAACATAGAAGGTAAGCCCCACATTCACATCAGATTTCTGCCTGGGTGCGCTTCCCACACCACAGTGTAGAAAGAGAGTCCAAGCAGAGCTTGGGATTCTCAATGAGCTAAGAAGTTGTGACAGCAGAAAAGCCTGAGATTTGCAGGGTAGGGTATCAAAGGAAAGGTAAATACATAGAGGGTGTAGTGGACAGAATTCTAAAATGGCCCTAAGATCCCTGTCCCTGGTACACATGCTTTTATAAATAACAGGACTATAAATACCACAATTAAGTTATATAATAGGATACATTTGACTTTGAGTAAGAGAGATTATCTGGGATGAGTCTGACCTGTTAGATGAGTCCTTTAGTTTTCTCTAGCTGGTCACAGAAGCAGCAGTTAAAGAGATTATCCTTCCGGGTAGAAAGAAAAGCAACAGCCACCTTGTGAATTGTCTAGTTGCCACATGATAAGGGATGCAGGCAACTTCCAGGAGATAAGTGGCCCCTAGCTAATAGTGAGCAAAGAAACAAGGACAGAGGTCACAAAAGACTGAACTCTTCCATTAGAGTGATTGAGTTTGGAAGTGGCTTCTTTCCCAGAGCTTCTAGAAAGGAATATAGCCCTATCGAAACCTTGGTGTCAGTTTTCAAAGACTCTGAGGAGAGAACCCAGCTACTCTGTGTCTGGACTTCTGACCTGCAGAACTCTGAAGAAATGAATGAATGCTGTTTTAAACTGCTCACTAGTTAGCAGTGGTAATAGTGGTAATTGTTTATACAGCAATAAAAATGTAATACAAAGGAAGACATCAAAAATCTGTGTAGGGTTTCCTGCAAGTCTTTGGACAGAGCTTTGCTGTTTATCAGTATGGTAAAATTCTGTGAGGACTAAGTCAGTGCAGCTGGACTGACTGAGAGCTGATCTGAGATACTGGAAGTCATGCAGTACTGTGAGGTATTGAAGCTATGGCCCAGTTGGGATAGAGGGAACTTCCTGGGCATCTACTCTGTCAGTTGAAACCTCTGAATGGTCACACATCAGGAATGAGAAATGCTTCCTACACCCATGGCACAAGTTAGGACTAAGGACACAAATGAAATTATGACTCACAAAGAATAAAGTCAAGCCTGGTGATACCAAAGGATCCCCCTTAATTTAACTGCCTGCCAGAACCACGTTCAGTGCCCTCAAGATACAATAAGCAAAATTTCCTACAACATAACATTGACAATATCTAGCATATAGTAAAACATCCCCAAAGAGCAGAGAAGGACAAAAATATGGCATATGATCAAGAGGGGACTGGCAGAAGCAGCCAATAGGGACATAACAGAAGATACCCAGATATTAGAACTGGTAGGCAAGGACTGTGAATAGCAATTATAATTATGCATAATAAACTGAAGCAAAAATAAGAACATATGGGTAAACAGGGAATCTCAACAAAAACGTGGAAAATATAAAGAAGAACCTGGTGCAAATTTCAAAGACAAAAAGTACATGATCTAAAATGAAAAGCTGCATTAAATGGTCTTAACAGCATATTGAAAACAATAAAATGAATGATCAGTTAACATGAAGATGGAACCATAGAAATGATTCTATCTATAGGAGAGGGGGGAAAAAAAGATGAGAAAAAATAAACAGGCCCTAAATTACTTGTAAAATAATCTCAAGTGATCTAACGCAGGTATAATTTGCACCTCTAAAAGAGAAAGTGAAAAAATTGGGCAGAAAAAAAAAATTGGAAGAAGTAGTTGTCAAAAATTTTCAAAATTTGTTTAAAAACTTTAACCTACATATCCTAAAGTCTAAGCATAATAAATTTAAAAAAAACAAAAACAAACAAACAAAAAAAAAAAAAAAACTAGGTGTATCACGGCCAAATAGCTGAAAACCTATGACAAAGCACCCAGAGAATAAAAGCAGCCAGGGGAGAAAGACACATTCTATAAAAATATGGCTGACTCCTCATCAAAAATAATGCAAACACTTTTTTTTAAAAGTGTGTTAACATAGTATTCTATATCCACTACAAATGATACTAAAAATAAAACATTTTGAGATGAACAAAACTGAAAAGATGTATTACCGAAAGCCCTGACGAATGAATACAAATGGAAAATGAAGGTTTATGAAATGAAACTAACATACAGGGAATATAAGTATGTGGGTAAATATATAAATAGTTATCTTATCATTTACTTAAGAAACTGATACAAAAATGATAATGCTGTCTTGTACAGTTACATGGCACATAGAAGTAAAATTTTGATAAAAGTAACAAAAATGTTAAAAGGCATAAGTGGGATTATACTTTTCTAAGGCTCTTACATTTCACATAATGTGGTACGAGAGTTAACTGAATAGACTATAATATGTTAAAGATGCACATTGTAATAACTAGAGTAGCTACTAGAAAAAGGAAGCTGAGGAGTTAAAGTTGTAAGGCTTTAGAAGAGTAAACATGGAACCCAAAGAATTTTTGTAGTTAACTCAAAATAATGATCATAGAAAGGAAAGGAGGAAAAACAAAATAAAAAGTTTTAAATATGGAGTAGTAATTACCAAGATGCTATATCTAAACAAAATCCTATCAATTACTGCATTAAAAAAAAAAAAAAAAAACAAGACCCAACTACATTCTGTTATCAATAAATGCATTCAAAATATGAAATAAAGAGGTGTGGAAAGAAAAAATATGGGAAAAAAATATACCATCCAGTTTGTTTACCTAAGTTAATACCAAAGTAAACTTCAAGACAAAGGAATATTCTCAGAGATAAATAAGTAGACTTCAAACTATAAAAGGAAACTTATTAGAAAAACAATCTTTTCAGTGTATGGACCTAAACTGTAGAACTACAAAATACTTGAAGGAAAAGCTGACAGAACCAGAGGGAAATAAACAAATCCAAAATTCTAATTGGAGGTATTAACATAATTTCCTAATAATTGGTAGAGCCACAGACCAAAGAAAATTCAGTAAGGATATAAATTTGAATTATCAACTGACATGAATTAAGTGACATTTATAGAGTACCATATCCTAGAATTACAAAATACACATTCATACACTTTCTACCTTCACCAAGATAAATAATCTATTAAGCCATAAAATAGGTCTCAATAATTAAAAAAACTAAAAACGTACACAGTATGTTTTGTGACCATAACTAAAACATATTCAAAATCAGTAACAATCAGATACTTTTTTTTTTAATTCCCATATTTTGAAAATAAACAACCTACTGCTAAATGAGCCATTGATCAAAGAATTCATGAGCAAAATTTTTCAAAGTAAATGATAATGAAAACACAACATATATCAAAGATACAGTTAAAGAAGTACCAAATGTAGATTTACTTTAAAATTTGCTTTAAAGTGCTCCTATTAGGAAAATAAGGCATGAAATCAATACTCTAAGTCTCCAACTTAAAAATCTAGACTAAAAGAAGAAATTTAAATACACAGTAAATCATGCAATAATAAAGTTAGGAGTGGAAATAAATGGCACAGAAAAGCAAGAAGAAAGTAAAAAAGAATGAAAAGGAAAACAACAGAAATGGGAAAAATGGTTGATAGCATATACATCTAATATATACATACTCAATGTGTATAGCTGGAAATACATATATCTGACAAAGAATTTATACCAAGAATGTAAAAGAACATCTAAAAGTAATGAATAACAATAAAGCAACCCCCAAAGGCTAAAAATATTGACAAAGCACTTGATTAGGTACCTCTCAAAAGAAAAATGCGTGTATATTAATAAGCATACAAAAAGGTCCAAAATCATTAGTCTTTAGGGAAATGCAAATCGAAGCCATGATGAGGTATCACTTTATACCCTCTACAATGGCTAAAGTAAAAAGACTGGTAACAAGGAATATTGGGGAGGATTTGGAGAAACCAGAACTCTTATATATTGCTAGAGGAAGTGTAAAATGATGAGATTACTTTGGAAAACAGTTTGAAAGTTTCTTATACACCAAAACATACACTTAGTAGATGACCAGTAATTCAAATTCTAAGTATTTACCCAGAAGAAGGGAAAATATCTCTCTGCAAAAAAGAATTATATCAGAACACCACAGCAGTTTAATCATAAGAGCCCCAAACTGTGAACAACCCAAATTCCCATCAAAACAGGAATGAACAAACAAGTTCTGAAATACTCACCAATGGATGACTATTCAACAATAAAAAAGAGTGAAATATTAATACCTTCAATTTGCATAAATCTCGATGACATCATAGAGATCAAGACAAGCAGACGTGAAAGAGCATGACTTCATTTATATGAAATCCAAAGAGAGGCAAAGCTACATCTATGGTGAAGAAAATCAGGTCATCTTTGCCTTTGGGGGTAAAAATGGACTGCAAAGGTGAAAGAGGGAATGTTTTGAGATGATTATAAAACTTACTATCTTTGTTGGGATATTAGGTATGCAGGCGAAACATTTGCCAAACTCAAAACATAAATTTCACTCTACAAAACCTAATCTCAATTAAGAAAAATAGTACATATGTATGTATATGCATATAAAGGCTTTTTAAATAGGTTGTAAAATAAGTAAAAATATGAATTTTTTACATATTTTATGACCTATTTTATCTATGTAAAATAGTCACTACCCTCATTACACTGCACACTTTTTTTTCTTCATTGCAACTATTGTTACTTAACATAATGCTATATATCCATCTGTTCTTTGGTACACTCCCTCTCACTAGAATGTCAATTTTATGAGAAGAGAAGCTTTGTCTTGTTCAACCTTTAATCCACAGATACCTAGAACATTGCCTAGAATGAGGTAACCTAATAAATAAACATGTGTTAACAAACGTGAATTGCTTCATAGCGCACAATGTGCAGGTCCCATGACATTTTCTTTTGCCAAAACAAATTATCTATATACCAGCCCTCCACTTACTAAAGTCATTATAAGTCTTTCCCTTCCCAGTGATCCAGAACTCTGTTTTTCACAGTCCAGAAAATAAATGTCAGTTGTGGCTTCTTCTCATTAATGCCTCCTAATTGCTGTTGATGCTATTTATTGTGCACATGATAAATTTAGAGGGAACTAGTTCTCCTAACAGAAAATACTCCCTTCCAGCCCCCATTTTCCAAAGTGGTCAAAACCTGGTTTCTATAGGCATAGTGGTTAGTTCACCATCCTAGTTAGCACTCCATCTTGAGACATTTCTTTTCCTTAAGGAGTGATTATAAACTCGAGTATGGCTGATCTCTTCTCCAGGACTCAAAAATGATACAGCCACTTTTTATTTTATTCATTCTTCAGGTCTTTAAATGTGGTGCAGTAAGACATCAAACAGAAATTGCTTCATGTTTCATCATGTTAGCAGGGAAGAGAGATAGCCCGGCATAAAACAGAGAAACCTCAATCCTAACCCAGGAAACTCAAAAGGAACCATGAAGAGAGGAGCAAAGAATCTTGGAATTTCAAGATACGTGAATATGACTGTGAACCACTTAGCTCCAACTCAATATCACTCCTGAAACTGGGATACAGGGAGAGCTTAGCAAACTTCTTGAAGAACAGCCTTTAAGATTTTTATCAACGTGTTAGCAGTGGAGCTCAAA
Organism: Leopardus geoffroyi; assembly: GCF_018350155.1. Classification (NCBI taxonomy): domain Eukaryota; kingdom Metazoa; phylum Chordata; class Mammalia; order Carnivora; family Felidae; genus Leopardus; species Leopardus geoffroyi. The sequence continues at coordinate 154,823,125 of NC_059327.1, forward strand.
ATTATTTAAATTATATGTGTGTGTGCATGTATGTGCATATATGTGTATATATATATATAAGGAATAATTTAGCATATATATATATATACACACATATGTATGCACATACACATATATACATACACACAGGTATGTAAATATCAGTCATAGTTGCTACAAAATGCAAGAGTCTCCCAGCCCCTAAGGATATACAATTTATTTCTTCTAAAGCAGAAAAAAAAGATCCTCTTATATTAAATTTTCTATAACCTATGCATACACTAAAATTAAATCTCTGAATATATATTTTTGCCATATCTATCTATTATAATGCCAAAGCATAGCGTAAAACATAATTTAGTAGAGAAATGGTTCTAAACTTTAAAAAAATATATAGAACCTTCTTATTCATTACTGGCACATTTGGATGTTCAGTTACGGTTTTTAATTCGAGACTTTAGAAAATATTGGTAATATTTTCTTAGAAGTCCTGACATCATCAGAAGTCCTGACATCAGCCACTGGGTGGCTCAGTCAGTTGAGCATCCGACTTCAGCTCAGGTCATGATCTCACAGTTTGTGGGTTTGAACCCTGTGTCAGGCTCTGTGCTGACAGCTCAGAGCCTGGAGCCTGCTTGGGATTCTGTGCCTCATTCTCTCTCTGCCCCTCCCCCACTTGTACTCTGTCTCTGTCTCTCAAAAATAAATAAATGTTAAAAAAAAAAAAAAAAAAAAGTCCTGACATCATTTGAGAAAAGTCTGGGTCAAAAATAAAAAAGAAATTATATAAGATTTAAGACCACTTAAGAATTAAAAGACTATTCCAAATATTGGATTATTTTAAAAACTCTGGGATGGGCATACTAACATATAATGGAGTCATGGTTTTTAAAAGGAATTACTTGACATTTGTTTTACTATTAAGGAAAAATCCACTTAGAATATGTAAGTATAGAAACACCTGGATAGCTCAGTTGGTTAAGCGTCCCACTCTTGATCTCAGCTCAGGTCATGGTCTCACAGTTGTGAGATCAAGCCCTGCGTCTAGCTCCATGCTAGGTGTGGACCTTAAGATCTTTCTCTCTTTCTCCCTCTGCCTCTCCCCTCTCAGCCATGAGTACTCTCTCTCTCAAAAAAGAAAAAAAAAATTAAATGAATGTAAACATAATCACAAGAGGCTCTGGTTTTGGGAAATAGTGGCTTAGATTATTTAGACACCCCTCTTGATGAAAATACCCAAAACTCTTGCCTCTAATGCAGACAACTCAAATGGTTCCATCATGAATTCATATATTCCAAGTTTTGCACATACTCATATCACTTTAACATATTTGATTACTTATTCCACAACTAATTTTGGACTTACTTCATTGGCCTGTGCCTTCTATATATTATCCTCTTCTTGTCTTCAATTACTTACCTTTATCATTTTTCTCACCCTACCTCAAAATACCAACCCCATTTCATCTAATTACCTACCGCCCCAGGTCTTTGGGTATCATTGGAAGAAAAAGCATAAGGGGGAAAATTGGTACTCGTTCCCTAAACTCAGCTGGACACTCAATAACCCTGCAAAAGCAATTATCTTTTTCTAGTCTTTTCATTCTCCAGTCCTCTGCAAAAATGATTTCAAAACTTCTCTACTCTTCTCCACCTTCTGGAAAAGCCTTCTTCATTCTTCACTCTAGGTAAAATGCCCCCTCCTACTATTTCACAGAGAAACTAGAACTATCTGACTGAACAATTCTTAGCCTCTTAATTGTATTTGCAGCTATTCATCATCATTACCTTTGTCTGTTTTTTAATGAAATATGCAATCCCTCCAGTTGTGCCCAAATTTCATTCCCTTAGGGAAAATAATATTCAGTTATCTTCTCTTTCCTATATTATTAACTTCTGTCTGTTGTCTCCTTTATATATTAATTTAAATATCCTTGATTCTTTTTCCATTTTAAAAAAATTCTTTGATCTCTTTTCCACATCCAACTACTGTCTTTCTCTATCCTCTACACTTTGATTTTTTTTTAATGTTTATTATTTTTGAGACAGAGAGAGACAGAGCATGAATGGGGGAAGGTCAGAGAGAGAGGGAGACATGGAATCTGAAACAGGGTCCAGGCTCTGAGCTGTCAACACAGAGCCCAATGCAGGTCTCAAACTCACGGATCCTGAGATCATGACCTGAGCTGAAGTCGGACGCTAAACTGACTGAGCCACCCAGGCGACCCTATCCTCTACACTTTGTTAAAAGTTGATGGGCAGGGTTTGGTTGGAATTACATGGCATTCAGAATAGAAACACAGGATTGCTTAAATCCTAATCTATTAACCCTCCCCAGTAAGGTTTCTACAGAGAAAGCTAAATATAGGGAACTAGAGCAAAAAGAATCAACATATTTTATTATGACTAGGCAAGAATCTGATCACTTGGTTAATTTACACTCTCCAAATTGGTTTAGGGAATTAGCTTTGTTTCTACAGTCCTGTGGGAAGTCACAATCTTTTATGAATTAGAAAAAAAATGGATCTGGAGAACAGGCATTGTTGTAACCTCATATCCATTTTCAGGTGTTCAGAACATAACGAACAAATAGAGATTGAACAATTTCCCCTAGTATGTAGATCCTACCTAAGATTGAGAGTAGAAAAATGAGCACTGTACCAAGAGGGTAAACTTGAAACATAGTAAGCCATCCTCCTAATAAAATGTCCTTCAATTAATGCCCTGGGTTCTTCTTGTTCTTCTTTGTCTTTCTTTCTTTCTTCTTCTTATTTTAGAGAGAGAGAACACATGAGCAGGGGAGACTTGCAGAGGGGAAGGGGGGAGAGAGGGAGGGAGGGAGTGAATGAGAAAGGAGAGAGAGAGAGAGAGAGAGAGAGAGAGAGAGAGAGAATATCTCAAGCAGGCTCCAGGGTCAGCATAGAGCTTATGCAGGGCTCAATCCCATGACCCTGGGATCATGACCCGGGCTGAAATCAAAGATCTGAGACGCAACTGACTGAGCCACGCAGGTGTCCCCAATGCCCTGGATTCTAACCAATCATAATAATCACCCATCTTTTCTTAGGGACTGAGACAGGGAAAATAGTAAAGAGATAGGTAGGAAGAACAAGGAAAGAGGGTTAAATTGACCATGCTTACTTTTTTTGTTGTTGTCTATATTTCTTCTTCTACTATTCCTTAATTCTTGACAATATGGAAACAAAATCTGGATTATCTCCCCAACAGAAAATGATCACTGTATCTCTTGAGAACTCCATGTCAATCTGTCTAATGGTCACCTTTCAGGCTACATCTTATTTGACCCTGCCCACCTCATCCAGTGTTGTCTTATATAATTAATATTCTTCAATTGAATGTGTAATCATCTCCCTAAAACTTCCTCCTATTCCAGTTTTTCCTACATCACCATGTGTTTGTGCTGTCAATCAAGTTCTTCAACTTAGAACTTGACCATTATCCTTGTCCCCCCCTCACTAATATTCCCTATCACTCATATCCTCTAACCAAAATCTTGTTAATGCAACTCTTACGTAATATTAAGTTCCTCCATTTCTTTCCATTCCCATGAAAATACTTCTTATGGAGAGAAGGCTTCTTATTTAGAATGTGTTCCTTTTTTATTTCCATGAATCCACATTGATCCAGTCTAATCCATCCTTACTACCATCAGATTGAACTTCCTAAAAGGCAGGTCTGATTTTGTCACCCCCTTCAGTAAGTTTTTAATGTCTTCTGGATCAAGTTCGAGAGCCAACAAAGTGCTCTATGCTCTAGATGTTACTTGCTCTACTGTTTCACCTCACAATTTTTTTTCTTTTCTTCTTTATGGTCCAGTCACAATGCTTGCTCAATGAATGACAATGAACTATTTAGACCAGAGAAATACTTAGCAATTAATTATTATTCTATCAGGACTCCAATGTTTTTAAACCGTGTATTACATTGTTAGAGCTGCCCTAATGAAATACCACAGACTGGGTATCTTGTCTCACAATTCTGAAGGTAGATGTCTAGGATCAAGATGACAACAGTTTTAGTCCTTCTGAGGCCTCTTTCCTTAACTTGTAGATGGACATCTTCTTCCCATGCCTTCACATGGTCTTTTGGTAGCTAATTGTGTCCAAATTTCCTCTTATAATAAGGCCACCAGTCATATCGGATTAGGGCCCGCCCTAAAGAACTCATTTTAACTTAGTCACTTCTTTAAACACGTTATTTCCAAATACAGTTACATTTTAGGGTATTGTGGTTAGGACTTCAAAATATGAATTGCAGGGGACAAAATTCAACCCATAATGAACTTGGTCATTATACTTTCCAGCATTGGTTATGAAGATTTAGTTCTTTCCCATCAAGAAAAGTAACCCTCATCTAGGATCTCCCTGATATCCATGTGGCATAATTTTCTCCTCAGTTTACACATTCACAGAAATATAGACATTGACTGAAAAATTGCCTGCTAGAAAATAAAGTACTTAAAAAATGTATTCAGAGGAAAAAATGCTATCTTCTTTTCTGAATCACTGAGCTTTGGAGGATTTTTATTTGTCAAAATTGATTCAGATAATTCAAGCTCTATTAGTGGCTAAAATATACTATTTATTATTGATATTTTACTTGCTCCCTCTGGAACTATTTTAATGTTATTTTAAATAAAATAATGCGTAGACAATATGTTATTTTCAGCTAGCATTGGTAGCAGTCCTGGAGAGTATATGTCAAAGATACTTTTTTAACGACTACATAGATGGCTACTTAATAGGTAATGGCATTTTAAAATGTTACCTATGTCAATACAAAGGAGAATGTTTGGACCATTTAAAGGTAGATAACTACTGGAATAGTTATAATCGCTATATCATATTCAAACATTTCCTTCTTGAAGTTGGAAATCTTTTTTGCTTAAGATAATAGCTGATCTTTGAAAAAATAAATATTATATCATGCATTGCATGCCCAATAATTTCCTACTACAACTTTTCTCTTTCTCAAAATCTTAATGTCCAAAAGATCAAATGATGCCAAGTTGTCTTCTTTTCAAATACTTGCTAAACTATTCCTTATGCTGCTATCTTTTTGTATTGGGTCATTTTTCAACACATTTCTTTCCTGAATCCTACAGCATATTAAGGATAGGAAGACTATAGTGAACATCTGTTGTTTTTGCTGCCCAGAACTTTCTGATAACCATATCTCAATTTTATTAGTTCATTTGCTTCCATTAGAGTTGAACCTATCTCCCAATACTGTATGACTGACACCTGGAAATTTGGAGTACTGCATTTGCCTGGCAACAGTAATGGTTAGGGAACGGACACATAGCCCAGACTGAGTTGTCAGATGGCAGGAGATGTCGCTCTAATTTCTGGAAAATATATTCCTGCCCCTTTCTGTGAGGCCTGAGATCATATAAGAACTGGAGATCCTGCAATCATCTTGTTACCAGTTGGAACCAAAAATGTGAAAGCAAGCCAAGAAATGACGAATGATGAAATGAGTTCTAGTGACATTGTTTGAATCCTAAAGCCAGCCCTGCCATTGGACTTCTACAGTTATGGAACCCAATAAATTTAATTTTGCTTAAGCCGATTTTGATTGAGATTCTGTCATTTACAACATTAAGAGTCTTGACTAATACAAAGAAAGATACTCTTTTAACCTAAAAATGTATTGGAGATGTGCCAGCAAATACATCTGCTTTTGGTTATATATGAAACAGAAAAAACTTCTATGACATGCAGGTGTAGGACCAGAAACTGCAAAAAGAACATTGAGTCTCACAACAGAATTTCAGCAGACAAGTGCAAGAAGATCCACATTTGATATTAGACCAGTTAAGAGTTCTTGCTAGTATATAAAGTATATAATGTAAAGTCTGAAGCCACAATACCAAGGAATGTTAAGGCTGTGTGCAGAAACATCTATGTACTCACAAACTTGCCCAGAAGGGAATTTATGTCCCCTCATAATTTGGCAATAATTGTGGCATATCCAACACACAGTGAAGGCTGGATATTTAAAAAGAAGAGGTTGAGGGGTTTAGGTACTCTCAAATGTGGATTGAGATAGAATATTTTTTTGAGAAAGAGAGAGAGAGAGAGAGAGAGCACAGGGCAGGGGCAGAGAAGGGGAGACAGAGAATCCCAAGCAGGCTCCACACTGTCAGTGCAGAGCCCGACATGGAGCTCAATCCCATTAACCATGAGATCACGACCTGAGCCGAAATCAAGAGTCGCATGCTTAACCAACTGAGCCCCCCAGCTGAAATGGAATATTTTCTATCTCAGTGTGTGCCAGAAGCAAGCTCTCTTTGGTAGAAAATATTCAAAGACGTGGGAGGCTTTGCATGAGATCAGTATATCTCAGGGAAGAAAACAACCAGGACCACTGCAGAAGGATGAGTACATTCAAAGGAAGATTTATAAAGTAGCCAATTTCTAAATCAAAATAATAAAGGACAGCTTCCCACATGCAGCTGACCTAAATGTGCAGGGGAACTATACACTCCCTGCTTTGTGGCAAGCAGTGGTTCAAGTGAGGTTTTTTAATCTACTATGGAGGGAAGGTATGGAAAGGACTGAAGGGGTTCTACCAGGTCAGGAGGGGGTAGAGCAGTTTTTGGTCCTCTCTACCCTCTTCTTGGACATAGGACAACAGAAGGAAAATGACATCATTTTCACAACATCCAGGCAACATGACAGCAGGAACTTCTGGGCAATGAAAAAGCTGGGATCACTTTTTATCTATTCTACTTGAAGTACAGCCCATGGTCAGAGAACCATTTCCAGCCTCCCTTCCACCTGCCACTTCCAAATAGCAATAGAAGTAGAGGGACCTGAGTCACCAATACAGGAGCAAAATATAGAGTGCCAGACGTAAGATTCTCAATAGGACAAAACATAATTTAAGTGGGCAGAGAGTTAATAGGAAAAGAGAGGAGTAAGTTATATAGAAAGAGGGCTTTTGCTTACAGGGAAGGTATGGTTAAGTAGGTCTTTTTTTTTTTTTTAATGTTTATTTTTGACAGAGAGAGAAAGACAGAGCATGAGTGGGGTAGGGGCAGAGAGAGAGAGAGGGAGACACAGAATCCGAAGCAGGCCCAGAGCCCGACGCGGGGCTTGAACCCACAGACCGCGAGATCATGACCTGAGCTGAAGTCAGATGCTAAACTGACTGAGCCACCCAGGCGCCCCAGGTTAAGTACGTCTTGAAGGTATAGTGTTAATATCCTAAGTTCTCTGAATGAAAAAGGTCTGGAAGGTGTCAGGGTGTGGAATGTCTTACGGTATTAAAAAAAAAAAAAAAAAAAAAAAGTACTCCTACATCTCTAAAACTCTGTGGACACGATGGATAATATTTTTTTCATTTTAACCTACAATAAAGGAATGCCTTTCTTCTTTTCCAATCCAGAGTCTCTCTAGGATCATTTTCAAACATAGACTGTCCTTACTTAACAGATAATGTACTATTCTTCTAGGTTTTTAAATAAATGATATCATCTGCCTGTATTAGTACTGTTTAGCTTAAATTATTAGTTTATAGAAACTAGAAATGTTTGCCATATGGCTTATATTGTACAAATTCTAGAATCATGATATATAAATAGGTGCTTTTGGTGCTAATTTTGATGTGTAAAATCAAGGTAAACGTTCCTTTTATTTTCAGGAAAAGAGTGATGCTCATTCTCTAAAAGAAGGATAAAATGAAAAGTCTGACAAAGGTATTATAAAATATAACTTCCTTTTAATTTCACCTTACTGACAATTTATTATCAAACAAATTCCAGTGAAAATCATGTCTGCTTAGGATTTGGGTGACTCAGTGAGGCAAGCTGTCATAAACAGATTGTGTTTCAGAAATAGTTATTTTTGGTGTCATAAAATGAAACTCAATAAAGTATAGTGTTTTATATCATCATGCTGTGGGTAAGGAGCAAAATGCTTCTTTAGTATTCACTGACTCATACTAAATAACTTAGACTTTGTTTTTTGCATGAAAAATGGCAGCACTTATATTTGTATAGAGTATTACAGGTAACAAAATCCTTATATGTAAGTAACAAGGTTACCATGAGTGAGTTTTAACCTCAAGATTATTAAATCATTGGTGAAATGAGACAAAAAGAAAAAACACAGTAAACTATGTTTTATCAGCTTATGGGAGAAGAAGGCTCATGTTCCATATATGCTACTATTTAAAACCAAATAACCTAGACCCTGAGGAATATACTGATGTCTTACTACTCTGCCATATTGTTTTGTTGGCACATGGGAACAGATCAAAAAGTCTGAAAGGAGATCAGGTTTTTCTTTTCTTTAAAAAATTTTTAATTTTTGTTTACTTCTGAAAGAGAGCATGAGCCAGGGAGGGGCAGAGAGAGAGGGGGAGACACAGAATCCGAGGCAGGCTCCAGGCTCTGACCTACCAGCACAGAGCCTGACACAGGGCTGGAACACACAGACCACGAGATCATGACCTGAGCCGAAGTTGGACGCTTCACTGACTTAGCCACCCCGAGATGAGGTTTTTCTTGAGGGTAAGTGGACATATGCTCTTATCATACAGGCTTAAGAAAGAAATCAGGACTCAGGGTGCAAGCCTTAATTGGAGGTGTAGAAAAAAATTTCCTTTTTCTCTTTGGAATTAAAAGGAGATTTAGTCTGAATCTAAGGTGTATGGACATTAGAAAATTTTCATGTGGGAGTTCAGATACTCCTGATCACATGAAGAACAGCGGGCAATGAGAGAGGATAAGGAAATTCTAGAATGAGATGGAATCCACATATTGTTGTAAATCAACTTCTTTATTGTATCTTTCTGGAACCTGGTTTTCTGCACCCTCTTAAAAATATTCTTGAAGGCTGGTCTTATCTGTGCTTTATAAAGTTCACATCCCCGAATTAGATGCTGTCCTATGAAATCTGTTATAGCAGCAGAGGCATGAAAGACAGAGCAGAGGACCCTGTCTAGGGCCAGGATGAGGACAGCAACAAGTAATCCAGGAGCAGGCCTGTGTGATCAAAGATGAGGGCATAGGATGGCCTGCAAAACAGCCTTAGGGTGGCATGACACAGGGACAGAGCAGGAGGACTTCTAGGACTTGGCCTTGAGCACACAAGAGGCAGCACCCTGGAAAACTCCTCTGGGCTAAAAGACATTTTGGGGAGGATGGATTGCTAACAATTACATCAGTGAGAGCTCAACCTATGATAATCTGGGCATTAAACATAATTTTGCAGGGGGCACCTGGGTGGCTCAGTCGGTTGAACATCCAACTCTTGATTTCAGCTCACGTCATGATCCCAGGGAAGTGGAATCAAGCCTGGCATGGGGCTCCATGCTGAGTGTGGAGCATTTTTAATATCCTCCCCCGCTTTTTGGCGCTCTCTCTCTGTCTCTCCTGCCTCCCCCCTGCACACACTCTTTTTCTCTCTCAAAATAAAAATAATACTAATTTTGTAACTATAGGCTGGCACGGTCTGGGAAACTGGTGTTAATTAAATTTTCAGTCATACCCTGTTATTTTCCAAATGACATTTAGGCTGTACCCTTATCACCTCAAATCTCTACTTCTTCATCTAGTCCATTGCCCTTGTCTCAGTTTGTCTCTTACTACACTATCACAACTCCCACAATATAATCCCTGCCCATCTTATGTAATGCAGACAAATGATCTTTACAAAGTATGAATCTAATTGTGCCAATGTCTTTTTAAAATGTCTCTCTGCTGGTTCTCATTCCACAAGTTAGGGTGTATAAAGCCCTTACGAGTTTGGTTGCTGTTCGCATATCCATATTTACCTTTCATAACTCCAATATTGCCTCAGCTAGCACATCAACTACTTGAAGTACCATCAATGCTCAATCCTCTTTCTGCCTCCAAGTTTTTGCATGTTATTCCCTCTACCTAAAATGCCCTATCAAGCACCCACTTCCATTATAGAATTTTTCTTCCTACTTTAGCTGTATCTTACTCTCAACAGAACATCTCTCTGGAAAGTCATCTCTGATTTTTGCCCACCACTATGGACAAAGAATGGGTTATGTCCTCAGCTTACCCCCACAGCAGCACTCACATATTAATGAAATTGCCTATTTTTTTTTAAATTTTTTAAGGTTTATTCATTTTTTAGAGACAGAGCATGAGTGGGGGAGGGGTAGAGAGGTAAAGAGAGAGGGGTAGAGAGGTAAAGAGAGAGGGGTAGAGAGAATGGGAGACACAGAATCCGAAGCAGGCTCCAGGCTCCGAGCTGTCAGCACAGAAACCGATGTGAGGCTCGAATCCACGAACTGTGAGATCATGACCTGAGCTGAAGTCTGACACTCAACCAACTGAGCCACCCAGGCACCCCACCCCTAAGATCTAGGCCTTATTCACTTGCTTACCTATAGCTTCTTGCACCATACCAGACACATAGTAGGTACTCAAGAAATATCAGTTAAATACATATAATTTTGTCCTTAGTAACACAACCACTCTGAGTTAGAAGAAATTATTATCCCACTTTAAAATCAGGAAAACTGAGTTCAAGAATATGAAATAACTTTTGCAACGTAGCAGAGATCGTCAGTGACCCAGTCGGATTCAAAATTGGATCTTGAGACTACAAACCCGGTACTTTCTCCACTGCATTGAACTGTCTTATAGTATTCATGTATACTATATCAAAGCATTTCTCTACAAAAGTGTCATTTTGCTAGAGGGCTATAACCTAGGTGTGAAAATTCAACATTGCAGAAATTCTAAACAGAAGAAAGTACATATTTTAATAGGGTATGTCAATCTATGTGGTTCTCACTTAATTGTGTATCAAAATTACCTGGAAGACTTGTTAACACACAGGTTGCCCAAAGATGTTAAAAATAGATTAAAGAGGAGCTTCATTTAACTCTGTAACTCTGCAACTCCATTTATGGGAAATCTAGAAGAGAGCTTCTTTACATATTTTCTTTATTTCTGTATGTTCCTTATACGGTATCCTGGTGATAAAAAGGAAATTCTGAATCAAACAGATACTCAGAAAATTGATCCAAAAAAGGCTCAAATCTAGCACTGGCAAGAACCCACTTTGCTACTGCCAAATTTATTCTGGCAGTCCAAAGACATAAAGTAGGGGAACCACAAACATGGCCACAGTGGCCACATTCCAGGCTTTGCTACATTTACTTGACATCTTGAATATTAAATGTCCAGAAACCTTGGATGGGTGGCAATACTCCTCCCACATCCAGGCGTGAATGAGATCTAAATTTGGGAGAAACTCAGAGCTGGAAACCTAGTAGTCTTTACCCTGATCACAGATGCCTAAAAAATATTTGCCAAGGAAATGAACGGACAACACTTCACCACACCAGATATTTTAGTTTAGGACCATAGTTCCTTTTTATTTTATTTTTTAATTAAAAATTTCTTATTCCAAATGTTTGTTTGTTTTTCTGGTTTTGTTTTCTCCCATGCATCTGTTCATTTGTTTAAGTAAAATCATCTAATTTTTACTTGTGTTTCCTCTAGTTATAATGTCACATCTGCTTACCATATTTATTTTTAATTGATTTGTGATAAATGACAATTTCATGCCTAACCCTTTAGCTTACAGTCTGGACTATGTATAATCAAAAAATCTCCTGCTTTTGTCTAAAATTCTAGGGTCACAAAAAAAATTAACCTTTTTCATGTATGTGTCTTTCCTCTTTTGGCTTAGATACCCCACTAGGAAATTTATATTGTTTATCCAATGCCTAGCTCAGTGTAGACCTTCAATCAGTGTTTGTCAGGCAGTATTAATGGTGTACTGGGCTGGCATCTGTAGACCAATTTGCAAGATGCTAGCCACAGTGGATTAGAGGAAAATTCTATCAAAAGTCAATAAAAGAACAAATGCTACACATTTTGCATCACACAGATCACAGGTACCATACTGTCCCCTACACCAAATATTTTCCAACAGTCTCTGAAGAATCCTTTCTTAATAAGCATTAGAATCAACAATTCTAAGGGTGTCAGCTCAAATATCCTTCTGTCAAATGGTCTTCTCCCTGAACCATTTCATGATCTCCCCCCAGGCATGACATACCTCTGCCCTCCTCAAGTGTGCTCCTCTGCTAGGAGTCCTAATTCAATGGATTCTCTCAATCTTTGTTCTCTGCTGATTTCACAGGTATTAGCAAGAAAAATCTCCTAGATCTCTTTTCTTCTAGCATCCTACACTGTGATTACAATGCCTTCAGAGAAGTGTCATCAGGACAGTAAGTATCAAGCTGAAACTAAGTATCCTAACATCAATTTCTTTCTTGGAATTTCAAATGCTAAATAATATAACAGCAGTAGATAGATAATATAGTGCAAGGGGTCTCACTATTAAGTGTGCATCAAAATTACCTGGAGAACTTATTAATACACGGATAGCCAGGCCCCATCCTCAGAGATCCTGATACGGTAGATCTGGGTTGCAGCCTGAAATTTTCCATTTCTTGCAAGTGATATTCATGCTTCTGGGCCAAGGACCACACTTTGAGAACCAGTGTTAGAGAGGAGTACCAATTTTAGAAACAGAGGCTTGAGTTTCAATTACAAGTGTATTATCTGCTAGCTGTGTGAAATTAAGCAAATACTCAATGTCTCAAGTTCTCAGCGTCTTCACGTACATATATGAAAGATGACAATTACCGCTTCTTACGGTCATGAGAATTCAATTAAAATGAGAAATATACATGCATAGGACATAACCCACTATCTAACTAAAACAAGTATATTCTAAAAATGTCCACTTTCTTTTTTTTCCCTTTTTCTCTGGATCAAAAAGGATTCATCTCAAAGCCAGCCCAATTGGTTTCCTCCCAAAGAAAGAACTCTCTTTCCATCCTGGGCTACTGCAAAGCCAGTATCACTGACTCAATACCAAGGTAGGTGCTCTTTCCCTTAAATATAGTAATAGTAATCCTTTCCCAAAGAAATCCTGCTAGTTTCCCTGAGAGCTGTCAGAGGACTCCAGCTGCCTCCTAATTACTCTTAAATTCACTATGAAAATAGCCAAATGATAAAAGGTTTCTTTCTAATGACAAACACTGATCAGTAACTACAAAACCACTCGAAGGTGGGTTGTTGAAAAGTTCCCAAACCCAGCCTATCTCTGAAAGCCTTCTTACGTAATGAAAAATTAGCTTGAGCAGAAGGAGACTCTTGTGGGTTAATTCTTAGGAAAAAATAATGTAGGCAAGCAAGTCTTTCTGTTCATTTTCTTTTTTCTTTTGGGAGTAGTTTTAAATTAAATTAAGTGAAGATATGTTAACCAACAGAACTGTACCTTCTTCAAACTTTTCTTGGGATATCTGAATTTCCACATTCTATCTTAATTTGATTTCACACTGGCTGTGAGAATGTAATAATTGAACCATAGTAATAATGGGCAGTGAGGGAAGGATGAAAACAGAGGGAAGTAGCTAATAATAATGCCACTCTTCTACTGAGTACTCATTTTGTCCAAGGGATTAGACTGAAACATTTTACATATATTTTGTCATTTGATCTTTCAATAATGCTGTCAGAAAGAAAAGCATTTCATTCCCACTTTGCATATGATGACACTGAGGTTATAAAAGGTGAAGTAATGTCACATAGCTAGAAAGCAGCAGGGCCAGGACTCAAACTTAGCTGTCTAATGGTTTTGCTCTTGATCATTATACCAAACTCTCTCTTCTTCTTGACATTGAAAAAGAGCCTTTCAAGGATCCTTTATTCCCAATGACACATGCTGAAATATTCAAGGATGAATTTGAACACACACACACAAGCATATACACGAGCAAATATGACAAACCTTAACAATTGCTGAACCTAAATAAAGGGTACCAAATCATTGTACTATTTTCTGTTGTGTATTTGAACATTTTTATAATAAAAAGCTGAAAGAAAAGAAGCACTCATCACACTCAATAAGGTGATAGCATTGAGATGAAATCAGGATATGGATGTGAAAAGAACAGAAGACAGAATGCAAATAATTCAGAAAAAAGTTCACTGAATGAATTTAAATGTTTTGAATTAATGCCTGTGTGCAACTCTTCGCTAATTCCCTTAGCCTTAGTCATTCACTTCCATAACTCTATAGCTTTTAATACACACCCACACGTAAGCAAACTCATAGATACAAAGAACAGATTGGGGGTTACCAGAGTCAGGTAACAATACTGTATTGCATATTTGAAAATTGCTAAAAGAGTAGATCCTAAAAGTCTTCATCACATGAAAAAAAATTTTGTAACAATGAATGTTGATGGATGTTAACTGGACTTGAGATCATCTCCCAATATATACAAATATTCAAACTATGTTGTACACCTGAAATTAATATAATGGTGGATGCCAATTATATAATCAAAATAAAGAGACAAATAAATATCTTCCTACACTCTCCTTAGGGCATCTGCAATCATCATGAAAGTTCGCTTATTCATCTCAATAATAAAAATATTCGTCTAGTGGTCCTAGTGAATTCCCAGAGTACATCCATCTATCTTTTAGGTATAACCTTGCAATTTACATGTTATGCCAAATTGATGATTGTTTCAGAAAATATAATGAACTTTTCTGCTCAATCCAAGCAGCAGTTTGCAGAATATTATTTTTACAAAGTAAAGCAAAGTCAAAATAAACCAATTTCAATGGTATTAGCTTGCCACTACTTGGGTCATAATTTTTTCAGCAGCATAATTAAGTAAAAGTGGCCCTTTTGTGTACAACTTCTTGTAACTGAAGATCCTGGATTTAAATAGTCAATATTATAATCTACTTAAATGAATGTGAGATACATCACCCAAGAGGCTTGTACAATAATGACTGAATTAAACACTAAAAACAAGGCCTGTCTTTTCCCATATCTATCAACAACATATCTTACATATAATTGATTCACAAAATATAATAATTCACCAGAAAATTTTAAATGTCTGTAATTATCTTCTAGGCTGTAGGCCCAGTCATGTAATTAGAACCAGAATTGCCTGGTTACAAAAATGTTTAGGGCAAAGAAGACAAATTCAAAATTCCTGAAGACAATGCCCAATTATTTCATTTTGAAAGCTGATTCTCTAAGAACAATATGGAGTGAAGATAAAAAACTTTGAGTTTTGGAAGCAGTTTATTATTATTATCCCCAAATCACTCTGCCCTTTGGGCAAGTTCTTTGATCTAATATTCAGATTATTCATTTAAGATGGAAATAATGAAAGCAACTATTAGATAATATCCTTACAGTGACGAAACAAAATAATCCACGTAGAATGCATCAAACAAAGCCTGCTGATAAGTGCTTACTGTATGCTAATTCTTAGTATTATCGTCACTGTTATTTTTATTCAGATGGACCAGGTCATCTCAAACTCAAAGTCCAAGGCTCAACTCCTCCTCATCCTCTCCATTTTTTCTCCTTCCTCTCTAATCTATATCCTAATTATCAGAACCGTGGTCCCCTCACTCTTGCAAGACTGAAATCCAGGAGAAAACTCATTATTGAATCATAATATGTATTCAGCAATCACACTGTATCAATAACAGCCCTCAAATTTATCTTCTCTTTTTCACGTCCTCTGACACTGACTTAATTCTGGCCCTCGTTTCTCATCTGAATCTTGCAATACTTCCTTTCTCCCAGTCTTGTTCCTGCCAGTGTGTTCCCCACAAGTTTTCCAAAAATACATCTTTAAATAATTATCATGTTGCTGTCTTTTAAAACATTATGCTCTGACTGCTATGAAGAGCCTTCAGGTTTCTGTTCAAACCTGACGAATCAAACACATGTGATAACCTCCTTCCTTGCTAAAAAGCTCTCTATATTCGTTATCTATGGCTATGAAATGAATAACTGTAGCTTAAAACAACCAGCATTTATCACCTCACAGCTTCTGTGGGTCAGCATCTTAATCCATCCAGGTTGCTATGACAAAATACCACACACTGGATAGCTTACAAACTACAGAAATTTATTTCTCACAGTTCTGGAGGCTAAGTCCAAGATCAAGACACCAGCAGTTTCTGCGGATGGTGAGAGCTGGCTTCCTGGTTCACAAACAGCTTTTGGCTGTGTTTTCACGTGGCAGATGGGGTTAAGGGACCTCCTTGGGGTCTCCTTCATAAGGACACTAATCGCATTCATGAAGAGTCCATCATCATGATCTAACCATCATCTAGAGACACCACCATCACCTAATAACATCACTTGGGGAATTAGGATGTAAACATGTGAATTCAAGGGGTACACTAACAGTTTCCAGAAGTTACAAACTTGGGGGCAGCTTACTGGAGTAACTCTGCAGCAGGGTTCCCCACAAGGCTACTTCTGAGCAGGGGCTGCAGTGTTATCTGCAGGGGTAACATTGGCCTTGAAGCTCATCATTGTGGCAGGGTTCAGTACCTCCCAGCCTCTTAGACTGAGGGCCCATATTCCTTGATGAGTATAGATGGGAAGAGGTTTCCCTTTGCTCTTTGCCATATGGGCACTTATAAGGCAGGTTACAATATGGAAACTTGCTTCCTTCAGAGCCAGTGAGAAAACACGAATGAAAGTGAGGGCTAGAGAGGGAGAAAGTAAAATAAAATTCTAGGTGTTTTGCAACCTAATCTCAGAGATGAAATCCCTCTATATTTGTCATATACTGTTAATTAGAAGTCAGCCACTAGGTCCAGTCCAAATTCAAGGGGAGGAGGTTATATAATAACATCAATGCCAGCAGGGAGAGATCACTGGAGGCCATTTCAAAGACTGCCTACCAAACCCCTTAAATTGATAGCAAAAGGATGAAACAGGAATTAAGCCACCAGGAGAAAGTGAATAGTAAAAGCCACAGAGGCAGACAAGAAATCAAGAAAGTAAATGGACTAACAGTATATGATTTAAAATCTCAGAAAAAGCAGGGCACCTGGGTGGTTCAGTTGGTTAAAGGGCTGACTTTGGCTCAAGGAACAGTTCATGAGTTCGAGCCCCACGTCGTGGGGCTCTGTGCTGACATCTCAGAGCCTGGAGCCTGCTTTGGATTCTGTGTCTCCCTCTCTCTCTGCCCCTCCCCTGCTTGCGCTCGCTCTCTCTTTCTCTTTTTCTCTCTCTCAAAAATAAACGTTAAAAATTTTAAAAATAAATAAAAGCTGAGAAAAAGCTAAAACCTAAACCCTTAAGATGATTTAGTAACTTAACGAAACTAAAACTTACATCCTTAAGAAATAAAGTCAAACAAGCTATCCAATTCATAAGTCAGAAATTTTCTTCAGCAAACCAATGGTGAATGTACTCCACCAAAATAAGGGCATAAATCATTAAAGAAGAAACAGGAATAAGAAACAATGGATTCAATACTGGCCAAAGAAAGGGATTTTCAAGCTGACTATGAGAAACAAGCAAAAGAGCAGAGTTCAAACTAGACCAGGACAGGTTCCGAGAGTACCATATGCTAGGAGAAAATTAAATGCAGAATGTCTGATGTGCTTGATCATATCCTGGACATGTTCATATTTGTATATACATTTCCATATTTTCCACTCGATCAGACAACTTAGGGATAAAGTGCTAGGGTAGACAGAAAGCTAAGCAAATGAAAAAGTATTATCGACTATATTCAGTCAATGTTTAAAAAGCGAAATGCAAAATAAAGAGAAAATAATCATAGCAATGGTATGTCTCAGCTGTAAAAAAGCCAGTTTTTAAAAATAACTATTCAAACAAAAATTGTGGCATAAGTATATTGGACCATAGAAGGAAGTGAATTTGTATAAATGAGGGAGGGAGAATGAGAGACAGATAAATCTTTGTCTCACATCAGAAGATGTCAATGTCCCAGGCGCCTGGGTGGCTCAGTCGGTTAAGCAACCAACTTCACCTCAGGTTGTGATCTCACGGTTTGTGAGTTTGAGCCCTGAATTGGGCTCTATGCTGACAGCTTGGAGCCTGCTTCAGATTCTGTGTCTCTCTCTCTCTCTCTGACCCTACCCCTCCCCCACTCACACTCTCTCTGTCTCTCTCTCAAGAATAAACATTAAAAAAAAAATTTTTTTAAAATGTCAATGTCTGAAACATTCTTTTAATCTTGAGTAAAATTATTAAAAATGTTAAGAAATCACATCAACACATTCTTCAAACCCTCCTGAAATCCACTGTGAAATCTAATCCCAAAGACTCAACACCATGTTAATCCATAAAAGCAAAATTAATTTCAAATAAATTTTAATGCAAAACAAATCTTCTTAGATACATTCTCTTTCATTCCAGAAGTTCATTATTGGATGCAACATACTGTACTTGCAAATTTATGTAGGATTCATCATGAAATACAAATGGAACTACTGTCCTACAGGAAAAAAAAATGATGATATAGTTTTCCCAGTTCTTATACGGTCTTCCATCTGCTTTGTGTGGAAAATTCCCTAGCTTTACTTAAAAGATTTGTTATGACTTTAGGCTAATGATTTAAACTCTTCATATCTTTATTTCTAAAAGACAAGGCAGGGGAATATGCAACTCAAACTTAGGGAAATATTTTGAAACATGATAAAAAGATTAAACATACAAATTTTAAAAGGAAAGAAATGTTGGTTTATGCATATATTTTGAAATATGAAAATAAATGCCCAAAATCATAGAATAGAAGCTTGCAGGAAGAAATTAGACAGGGACCTGCTATTGTATTTTTCTAATCCTGATTTTACTTTTAAAACTTGATGTATGTATTATTTTAATGGAAATAATACTTAATTTTAATAGATCCATCAGAATTAAGCCCATTATAGAAAAGATGGATTTTGACCATCAGACTTAGCTCTTTGGACTTTACATCTTGCATCAATGTCCTACATATACTAAATTATATAGAGTTTCTCAAAATTCATCCTCCCATGTCTCTGTGGCTTTTCTCAGGTCAGTTACTTGGACACTCTTGCTCTCCCTCTGCCCTGCACCTTCTCCCTTGTATGAATCTTGATCCCTTGGCTGGACACAGCTTAATTTCACTTCCCTTGAACTGTGAAGGGTGCAGTGGACCTATGTGTCCTCTGTGCATGACACAATGGGAATAGTTACCACATGTTGAATTCATTTAACTTTTATTAATATGTTTCATCTTTGTCAGAAAACATTGGCAGTTTCTATTGATTTGTTTTCAATTTATTGAAATCTGTTTATGAGAGGATTCTTTAAATATTTCCATTGATCCTTAGGCCAATGCATTTAAATTTCTGGAGATCATATTTGAGACAATTATTAAATAAATCATTATGTGACCTACAAGTTTTGTAATGTAGTGGATAGGAGTGTGAATTCTGGAGTTCAGCTGCCTGCATTCAAATTCAAGTTCCATGACTGTTAACAATGACTTTAAATAAGTTATGTTAGGGTGTCTGGGTGGCTCATTCGTAAGCTTCTGACTCTTGATTTCAGCTAAGGTAACGATACTGGGGTCTTGGGATTGAGCCCCACATGGGGCTCTCACTGACAGTGAAGGCTGTTCGATATTCTCTCTCTCTCTCTCTCTCTCTCTCTCCCCGTGCCCCTCCTCCCCATTCATGCTCTAAAATTAAAAATTTAAATAAGTTATGTTAACGCTGAGCTTTCTTATGTGAAAAATCGGGATAGTAATATGACCTAATGGACAGGGATATTTTGAGGATTAAATAAATACATGCAAAGCACTCAAAACACTGCATAGCATATAGAATGTTTATATACAAAACTGTTACTTTTATTTTAATTTTGCCTCCATGAGTCATAACATTTCACAGAATAGTGTTTATCTCTTTCTCTAGCACGCCTCTGTCCCTTTATACATTTGGTATTCTCTATTATGTTGCAGAGTGCTTCACAGTTTCAGGAGAGACCTGGCTTATTTGTGAACTATACTGCTTATAAATATGAATGGTCATCTTTTTCAATTGAATGTTTTCCACTTTGAATTCTACTTTGTCTCATAAGAATATACTGATACCTGTTTTTTAAAGTGTTCTTTTGTTTTTCATTTTGGATTTGCTTTATGCCTTCTTTGAATTTTAGCTTTCTGTATCATTTTAAATGTAATTCTGTAAGCATCATACAGATGGGTTTTGATTGGGAAGGCATTCCAAGAAACTCTTTGTTGCATAAACAAGTTTAACTTTTTACATTTATTGTCAACGCTAGTACATTTTTCTTCTTTTATACTTTATTGTACTTGCTGTCTTTTGAGCTTCTTGGCACTTGTTCATTACATGCATTTTCCTCTGTGTACAAATTCTTAGATTTTTTTTAATTTTTGATATTTTTATAATATCCATGCTGTGTTTACTTTACAAAGATGTTAAGATAATAAATTTATACTTATAATTCTCAATCCTGATTCCCTGGAAACTATAAAGAAATTAATACTTCCTGTTTTCTGTGTATATTATCTGGAATTTCATTATTAACATTTTGGATTTCATGTAGTTTTTTCTCAATTAGGTTTTTGAAATTTTAGTAATAGACATATTATGTATACAGAAATGTTATTTATAAGGTCTTTTTAACTGAAATAAGTCTTTACTTAAAACTCCCATGCCATGTGACTACAAAAAAACTGACTCTAGACATGATTAAGTAAAATCAGTAACTTCTGACCTTTATTAGCAATTTCAACTTTAAAATTTATTAGTAGAAAATTGTCCTTTACTTGCCCTTTTCCTTATCCTGGCTTCTAAGGGCATAATGGGAGGAGGGAGCAGGTGTATATAGCCTCACTCCATCAGAAACAAGTTGTCTTTGGCAGTCATTGAAATTGGTATTTTTGTTTGGCATCAGATTTTAGTTTTTTTTTTTTTTTTTTTCCATTCTTCTGGGGGAACCATGCTAAAGCAGTGTCATGCAGCCCAGAAGATTATTCATTTTCTAGGCACCACTTGAGAAATGAGATGTCTCCTTTCTGTGCTCAAATCCCCACCATCTTAAAGCGCCCATCCTAGACTTGGCCTGGCTGTGGATGCAAACTTCTAATGTTTGCACTGTTCTCCTATCTGGTCCCTTCATTACATATACAGCAGGAAATCTTGTTGTGCTTCACAATGCATTTTTCCCAAATCTATTAATATGGTATGCATTTTGACTCTAGGTACTCTAAAGTCAAACTATTACCTATGCCAGAAGCTTCAAGAATGCATTTTATTTTTTTATTTTTTTAATTTTTTTTGAACATTTATTTATTTTTGGGACAGAGAGGGACAGAGCATGAACGGGCGAGGGGCAGAGAGAGAGGGAGACACAGAATTGGAAACAGGCTCCAGGCTCTGAGCCATCAGCCCAGAGCCTGACGCGGGGCTCGAACTCACAGACCGCGAGATCGTGACCTGGCTGAAGTCGGACGCTTAACCGACTGCGCCACCCAGGCGCCCCTCAAGAATGCATTTTAAAACATAAAATCTCCACATACAATATTTAATGGTCTCCTCTTTCCATGTGCTTGTCCTTCACAGAAGTCTAGGTACTCATGTAGTTTCTAGAAAGTATGGTACGAATGTCATAGAAGTGCCAATACAGGAACAAAAAATATAACATCAAAATATTAACTCAGTGACCATTGTTATAATTACATTTTATAAGTGTATTGACAAAGTCTATTTTCACTTTATTTGGGTTTGGGTTTAAATGACAGGAGTTTGTCTCTAATTGATTTCTTTTAAGATAACTATTTGAGTACTGTATTTGACTATTCGTGATCATATTTATCTTAGAATGCTTCTGTACTAGATTCATCCATGAGAACCACTAAGAATACAAAACTAGTCTGCTAACTTTCGCCTTCTAAAACTATATGTGCAGATAAGTCAAGGTCTCTAAACCATCATCCATGAGAACCACTAAGAATACATTTTTCCCCCTTAGGGTCTTACTAGTCTGCTTTCGCCTTCTAAAACTATATGTGCAGATAAGTCAAGGTCTCTAAACCAAATAAATTGTAACAAAAATTGAGCAACAATCCTATATTTTTATGCATTTACAGATCAAATAAAAAAAGGTAACTTACGTTTAAGAATACATTGGAGGGGCACCTGGGTGGCTCAGTCGGTTAAGCGTCCGACTTCGGCTCAGGTCATGATCTCGCGGTCCATGAGTTCGAGCCCCGCATCGGGCTCTGGGCTGATGGCTCAGAGCCTGGAGCCTGCTTCCGATTCTGTGTCTCCCTCTCTCTCTGCCCCTCCCCCATTCATGCTCTGTCTCTGTCTCAAAAAAATAAATACACATTAAAAATTTTTTTTTAAAAAGAATACATTGGATACTTGTTAAGAAAAACCTACGGACAGACTCTTCTTGGCTCTTAGTGCCCTTTATCAAGGTTAAAATATCCTTAATAATTACATAGTTATTTTTTTCTTTTTAAAGAAAAAAATTATTAATGCTAAAGCTTGAGTTATTTCCACTTATATCCAGGTACACATTTAAATATCACATTATTGAAAAATAAATTGCAAAGCTTACAAAGTTCATAGTAAAATTTTATCCAAATATTTTTTTTTCTGTATGAATTATGATAAGAATTCACCATAGCTCAGTGTATAATGTTGCTAATAACAAGTAGAGATAGGCCTGCCCATTAAACCTGCCCTTAATGGAGTCAGAGTTATGATTGAATGCTATCAGTGCTATCATTTTCAAAAATGTGCCAGATCACTTTCCTCTATTTGAGGGACACAGTTGCAAGCAAAAACCCATTTTATCTACCTTTCATAAAGATGACAGCTCCAAATCTCCTCAAACACATGAAAGAAGATGGAAAACAAAAATGTTCTGAGGACTGAAACAAATGTTTCAATGCTTAACTTATTTGAATACTTAATGTTTCTTTCTTAAAACTCCAAAATAAATATTAAATTTTAAATAAAAAATGCTTTGAGATTTGCTTGTAAAAATTTGAAGTGAGCATAAAAGTCTACTTTCCTCTGACTTTCCTTTGCAAATGATCAAATGAAAAAAAAAACCTACTATAAACACTGAAAACTTAGCATATCGATTAGTATATCCATGTCTAAGACCTCCAAATATTGTTTTCACATGTTGCAATTATGGGACAGTGAACATTACTGTATGAAGCAATATTATGGGGAGACCCTTAACTCACTACCAAAAACAAATGGAAATGTTTAAGTAGAAATTGTTTTTCACAAATAACCTGCTACTCAAAAACATTAATGGTCCAATATATGACTCAAGAGATACCACTGGCTGCAAGTTATGGAATAACCTATTCAAACACTTTAAATATTTATTGTAAATACCAAGAAGTCTAGAGGTAGGTACCTCCAAGGTTAGTTCAGTGTCTCCTTTTCACCAAAGATCCAGACACCTTCTACTCATCCATCCTGAACAAACTGGCTTCTGTTTTCATGGTGTGGCAACATGGTTGCAAGATACTGTATCCACAGTATCTTTATAGCATATTCTTAAACAACAGCAACCAAATGAGAAGTGAATGTAAGGTTCTATCCTCATAGCAATATCTTTTCATTAGGGAGTGTATCTCATACTGCATGTGTGTGTGCACATGCACACACTTACACACACTCAGTTTTTATTTTAGTTTTTGGCTAGAGCTATGGCCTAGCCTTACCGTAAGGGAAGCTGGCAAATAAGAACTTGACATTATCAGCCTTTATAATGAGAGGTGAACTTTGGCAGAGTAAAATGGGAAAGGAAACGGTTAGATCATCAAGGCACAGTGTCTGGCATTACATTACTGCATTGAATCAAGTTTTTAAAGTAATCAAAGAATGTAATGGGTTAAGCGTTAAATCATCAAAATATACATTCTGTGGGGTTTTAGTTTTAATTTATTTGGAAGATAATGTTTAATTTTGAGGAAATGAGAAATAAAATTCTTAATCATATGTAAATATATCAGATTGTTTTCAATAACCCTAACATGTTTTTATAGTTTAGGTATAAAATTTATCAGCTTTCAAATCCCCCAAAGATCATCAAAAATCTGTTTCTCAACCCAAGTTAGATTTGTTAGTTTCACTGTAAGGGAGAGCACCACATTGACAGAATCCTAGTTGCATCCCAAAAGCGAGAGATCAAGGAAGGAGACTTAGAAACTTGAGACCAGGATTCAGGCTCAGACAAGAAACCAACTGGTATGAAGCATAGCTTGTGACATAGAATTGGTGGATGCAGCAAGGTGAGTGTTTTGTTATTAGATCTTATATAATATGTGAGTCCTTGACACCAGCAGTCATTCTGCTTTTCTGATAGGAAAGCTGTTTGCCCACAGGAGCAAACTGTTTGCCCAGATAAATTGGTTTACAGCGATTTCCTGAAGTAAACGGTAAAGTGGTTGTGTGTGTGGTGTGGTTTATGCTCTTACCATCCTGGAAAACTACCTCCTGAGACAAAGAGTTGTGTCATAGCATCATGACCACTACAAGTTTTCCATTCTCCCTAGTAATTCTTATACCTGTGCTGAATAATAAATCACTATCATCTGGGGACA
This sequence comes from Leopardus geoffroyi, assembly GCF_018350155.1. NCBI lineage: Eukaryota > Metazoa > Chordata > Mammalia > Carnivora > Felidae > Leopardus > Leopardus geoffroyi. The sequence continues at coordinate 154,847,578 of NC_059327.1, forward strand.
CGATCAATCCAATTCTGGGCCATTCTTTGTGGAATATGATCACATAACAAGTTTCTGCTTGTGGTCATTTCAATCTCCATGAAGTTTATGCTTTCCTATTCTTTTTGGCATATGATTGTTTAGGGACAGTGGCTGTGTACCAGCATTCGAGACTCCAGAGAGCAAACATTTAAGGACCTCAACATAGCAAGTACTAAGAAAAGATCATGAGCAGAGTTTTTAAGATTTCTTCCAGCCCAGAAGATAAAAGTGCCCAAATTAAACCAGGAGAACAGATCCTTTCACCAAGCTAAAAAGCTCACAGAATGAGATATTGGGGTATTAACCAAACCATGTTGATCATTTTGTGTGCATGTATTATGTATACATAAATATGTATGTATATATGAATGTCTGGAGCTGAATTGGTTCTCCCTAAAATTCATATATGAAAGTCCTAACCCTAGTACCACAGAATGTGGCCATATTTAGAGATAGGGCCTTTATGGTGGTAATTAGGTTAAAATTAGGTCAGTATAGTGGGCACTAATCAAACAAAGCAGTGTCCTTATAAGGAGAGGGGACTCGAATCCGAACAGCTGCACAAGGAGGATTTGTGAACACACAGGGAGAAGATGGCCATTTACAAACCAGGGAGAGAGGTCTCAGAAGACAGCAACCTTGTTGACACTTTGATCTTAGACTTCTACCCAACAGAATTATAACAAATTAAATTTATGTTACTTAAACCATCCAGTGTGTGGTCTTCTGTCATGGTTAGGTAGCCCTGGCTAACTAACAACATATGCTGATATTTTTCTTTAACCTTTTTTTTTTTAATGTTTATTTTGGGGGGGAGGGGCAGAGAGAGAGAGCAAGAGCTAGACAGAGAGGGAGAGAGACAGGGAGACACAGAATTTGAAGCAGGCTCCAGACTCTGAGCGTTAGCACAGAGCCCAACGCAGGGCTGGAACCCACGAACCATGAGATCATGACCTGAGCTGAAGGCGGATGCTTAACCGACTGAGCCACTCAGGCACCTGAGTATTTTTCTTTAACTCTTAAAACTTGATTGCTGGATACTTGATTTATTTTTCCAAACTCAAGAAAAGAAGGGAAACACCCCCATCCCCATTTCCTTTTCAGTGAAATATTTCCTCATGTTTGTTGTCAACATGTATTTTGTCCTTCTAGGTGGAAGGGTTGTTTAGGATGTGTTTACTATGGAGTTTTAAGAGGTCTTTGTATATTCTAGATACGGATCTTTGTCAGACATGTGGGTTGCAATTAGTTTCTCAGTTTGTAGCTTGTCTTTTAATTGCAGTCTTTCTCACAGTAAATGGCTCTAATTTCAATGAAGTCCAATTATCATTTCATACATCATGCTTCTGGTGTCATCTAAGAACATTTGACCCAAGCCTTAAATTTTCCCCTGTTATCTTATAAGAGGTTTATAGTTTTTGGTTATCTATTTTGAGTTAGTTTTGGAGAAAGCTGGAGGTGTGGATCAAGGTTCATTATATTTGTCTACGGATGTTTAGTTACTTGTGCACCCTTTGTTGAAAAGACTATCCTTTCTCCACTAAATGGCTTTTACACCTTTGTCAAAAATTAAAATCTGTATTTGTGTGGGCCTATTACTGGGGCTAGAGTGCTTTTAAATAAGTTACTTGAAGTGGTCATATCAATTTTTGCACTAGTTTTGTCACTTTGGTATAGGTAGGTATTCAGTGTCTATATTGTATTCAGATAATCCTTAAAGACTAGTAAAATTACAAAATATGTAATAAGTTTCTAAAATAACCTCTTTAAGATTACTAAGCAACCTTTTAGCACCTGGACTAATTTTAAATGTTTATTCAAACCTTTTTTGATCACTCTCTTCTCCATCCAAATAATGAAATAGAAATTATATCCTACAACATGAGATTACATTCACAACATAAAAGTTCTGTTCTCCAATTAGATGAAATATTCAAAACAGTGATTGGGAAAGCTTTCGTATTCTACTGGAATGATATGATATCATTTGGAACATCATGTAATTAAATACTAGAAATGAGCTATTGTTGAAATAAGAACACTGTCTAAATGAATAATCTTTACTTATACAATTCTTTGCAATGTTCAAACATTGGCCAGAAAAATTTGGCCTTGTAAAAATGATCAGAAATATAATTTTTCCCATTTAATTCTCTATGCAGAATGAATCTAAAAGGACAGAGAAATTTTTTCATTGATGCTTAACACAGAGGAACTTTAACTGAATAACTCTAGGGGAAAAAAAACAGCCAGCACTATTAAAAATCAAGTTTTATCTACATTCCCCAGCAATTTATAAAGTGTACCATCTAACTCTCTGCAGAGGAGAAGAGAGACAGAAGCAAGAAGTCTAAGCACTGTCCTTCTCTTCTCCACCAAGTACATTCCCCAAATGCATCGTTTAGTTGATGCCCAGGTTTAGGACTGGTTCTTTTCAGTTTTCTTTACTTCGATCTCCTTCTAAAGAGTTCAGATTAAGGAAATACTTGTGCAACTCAGCAAATGGAGAACTGCTTACTCTCTTTGAGACCAGGAGTCAGTACAAAGCTACATTAATAGTATGTAAAACATGAGTGACATTTACAGGAATCCTTCAACTTATAAAAGAGGATTAGAAATATCACTGCAATTCCTCCAATTATTACCATTATTTATCTGTGACAGTGAATTTTATGTGTTGACTGGCCATGGGGTGCCCAGATTAAACATTATTTCTGGGTGTGTCTAAGAGAGTGTTTCAGGATGAGATTAATATTTGAATCTGTGAACTCAAAGTCGATTGCCCTCACCACTGTAGAGGAGTTTCATCCAATACAGTGGGGGCCTAAATAGAACCAAAGATGGAGAAAGGAAGAATTGGCCCTTTATCCTAGATCACTGCTTGAACAAGGAAATCTTATCTCATCTTCTCTTGCCCGTGGACTAGGATTTACAAATATCAGCTCTCCTGGTTTTCAGGCCTTCAGACTCTGAGTTACACTACTAGCTTTCCTAGGTCTCCAGTTTATAGATGGTAGATTGTGGGAAGTCTCTACATTGACAATCAGATGAGCCAATTTCTCATAATCCCCATGTCCCCTCTCAGAGCAGGGTTAGGTTTCTCCAAAGTACCCCAACAAACATATTGCCCTTTTCAAGTCACCTCCAACTGTTGCAAGTTCCAAGCAAAGTTCTTAAATTACTCTTTTATATTATAAATGAATATGGTTAAGAAATAGTTAAAGTGATAGTTTCATCGAGATCTCACTCTTCATACCACACTGCTAAAGAAGCTCTTAAACAGATAAATTATATAGTACATTATAGAACAGGAACTATCTCAGCTTCTATTACAATTATGGTCAGATTAACTGTGCCAGGCACTGTCTGACACCCCTTATCCGTACTTGACAGGTAAGAAAATGAGTGCCCAAGATCACACTGTTACTAAATGGCAAATCCAGTTTGCTCAGGCAGTCCATCTCAAGAGTGCATATCCTCAAACTATATGCCTCAAACCACATAGTCTCTAGTGGAAACTTTTCCTTTTATAGATATGAACCAATCCCTATAGACGTTTTAGATTTTTAATCTTTTGTAGCAGAATTTGTTATTATCAATACCAAATGCTCATTTTACCCTAGTATAATATGCTAGAAACTACTTAATATAATTTGAGTTATTCATTTTATAAGTCACTATAATATTAGAATTTGATATCTTTATTAGGCTCAAATATCACTTAGGTTCAGAATGACAACTTAGAGTCTATAAGTAACTATAAATCAGAAGTCTGCAATGATTTGAATCTTTCCAATGCTTGAAGGATAGATGTATACACACACACACACACACACACACACACACACACACCATTGCCATCATTGTATCCATTCCTCATGTTAGCTGTATGTATATATCAAATGTATGTGAGTCTACATACATACATGTATGTACATACATATGTGTTCATATGTGTGCACATTTATATATGCCTATATATACACAACATATATATGCCTGAATATACAACCTATATACGCCTGTATATACAACATATATACATATATACTCACCTACTTGGAAAAGTAGTATCAATGACAGCTTATTTTCTAATATATTGATAAATGCACAACATATAAGTGTTTTTTTTCTTTTTATATTGATGTCCAAATAATTTGGTCTCACTGTATATTCAAATGTGTTAGAGAAATCTGGTAGACTTGCACAGTGCTCTCTCCCCCAGTCTCCGCAAAGTTATCCGATTAGCTGGAAGTTATTGGCACGTATGGCAAACCCAGTTGTGGTATGTTTTCTAAAGAGAATTGCTAGTTCTGTAAATACAGCACTTAATCTTCTATACTCTGTTATTAAACTTAAGCTCCGTGGACTACAAACTTGAGATCTAAAATTTCCTCCCAGCCCAAGAATTAGCAGTAATCAAACACAAGATTTTCAGTAGGGAGAATATACTTAGTTATATTGGAAATTTTTCCTAATTTCTCATATAGCTGCTTAAAATAAAGCATATTTTTTATGTCAAGATGATACATTAATGATGTTTTAGAGCTGTGAGGGACTTTAAAGATAAATGTCCACATTATATAAATGAATAAACTAAGACCTCCACATAGTAACTCATTTATTCTGGATGCACCACTAATTAATGGTACATAAAACATTGCCTAGCTAGAAAAGTGCTTGTTCCACCAAGCCTGGTCTTCATCCACAAAGAAAAAGAATTTATAAGTCCCTGGACCCTTAGCAAGATGATCAGAGAAGATTTTCTGCTACTGGCCTTTGGGATTGAACTGGCGTATTAGAAAAATGAAGAGCAGACACATTTATTACGGGGCAAATCAAAGGTGCGGTCTGTTTTAAATAACTAGAATCATGACTAATATTAAGTATTCATTATGTGTGAGGTGCTGTTTTAAGGATTTTACAAATATTGTCAGTTCACATTAACAATTTTCAGATAAAATAAGTAAATTACAGTGACTTTAAATAACTTGCCCCAAAGTCACCCAGATTTAAGGGTCTGGCTCCAGAATTCATACATTCAACTACCGTACTCTGCCACTGTGAGTAGGTTACAGCCTTTGTCAGAACAGAGGCCTTGACATCTTACGATGTGTCAGAAGCTGGTTCCTAACCTTGAATGTGATAGGCACATGGAAGACATTAATTTCGTTTCCACTGAAAAGCAATGGCTGGGTAAGCTGAAGCCTAAACCAGCGGTCTAATACGTTTTCAAGCCTCGGAGGAGCAGCATCTTACAGTCCTTTGGCTCTCTGGCCCCAGAGTGGCAAGGATGCCTCAGCATTGTAATTCTCTAGGACTCATTTTGATCCACTGATCTGTCCAAATTAAAGTAGATCAAACAACAGCCTTGACTCCTTTCTCCTAGGCCAAACCCAGGCTCTGGGAGTTATTACTCTGTAGGTAATCAAGGACAGTATTTGTCATACACTTGAACAGAATTTTCCTAAGCTGCCACTCTGGACCTGATTTCCATCAGACCCTGCCCCGGCTCCTTTTGGCTTGAAACATGGAAAAAGGAAGAAGTGGAAAAATCTCAATTCAAAGAATGTAACATTACAAAACAAGAAAGTTCTTCAGACAAAGAAATACCTAGCAGCCTTTTTTAAACAGAAACTTATAATTCTTCCTTCTCCCTCTGCCCTCTTAATATACACAATAGGCCTGAGATTTAAGTATTCCATTTTGCCATTAGCCTTTTATCCTTGAGATGGAAGAAAAGGCCAAAATATTTTCATTGCTTTCTCACATCCTAAATTTCAAAGTGATCCACTATTACTAGATAAATAACAAGTTTGCTAAATTGAATTAAAGAGACCATAGGCCATATTAAAATATCAAGAATGAAAAAAAGTCTAAATTCTACCTTTTCCAAATTATGAAAATATTTCACAGACTCTAAGAGGTCTTTTACCAATTTTTCCATTTATGGCTATAGGATAAAAATCGTTCTATAAAGTATATTCAGATATATTACAATAGGTTAAATTTTTTAAAAGTATAAATTAATGGTATTATCATTATATTTTCTTTATCAAAATTATTTTGATACCCAGGAAACAGCAGCTATGAGAATAATTTTTCAGGTTAACCACTGCTTATTATATATATATATATATATATATATATATATATATATATATATAAAACCACTGCTTATATATATTTTTATTAAATCAAAAATCATTGCTCAATGGCCACACAGCATAAAGTTATCTCTTCTGTATGGTCGACCTAACTACTAATAAGAAGTACTATTAAAAACTATACCGAGATGGCATTTCTGAACTCTTAGGCAAAAACCCAAAAGCTTGACAATCTACTCTACTGGCAAAGCTCTCAGGAAACAAGCATACTAAAACACTGCTGGTAGAAATACAAAATGGAACAACATTAATGGCAAAGAATCTGGTAGTGTCTAGCAAAATTTCATATGCATTTCCCTTTGACCCTACAATCTCAGGTCTAGGTATCTATCCAAAATACATACTGTCAGAAATACAAACTGAGTATTCACAAAACTATTCAACGCAGCACTATCAAAACAGTGAAGAGCACAGTCCACTCAAAAGTCTCCCTGTAGCAGATATGTTGAATAAAATATGACAGTGTTACTCAAGGTATAATTCATGCTCTGAAATCAGCAAAATCCCCAGTGCAGTTCATTTTATAGGACAAATACCCTGGCCCCTTTAGCAAAAAAATTAAAAATGGAGATGAAAACTATTACTGAAAAGGACTCAAGAAACATCAACCATTTATCTATATGCACAGGGTTTAATTTCATCCTTATTTAAACCAATTGTATGTTGTAAAACACTGAGGAAATGTAAATAACCATATATTTGGATATTAGATGGATATTTGGATATTTGAAGATGTTAAAGTTATCAATGATTTAGATGGGATACTTGATTTGTCATGATTTTTAAAGATCAAACCAGAATATTTACAGATCAGCTGACAGAATATCTGAGATTTTCTATTAAATAATCATGTGGGAGACACTGGATGGGGCTATCAATAGTAATAAGTGATCGGTCCTCCTAATATTGAAACTGGCTGATGGGTATTTCATATTCTTTTTACTAGTACCTTTAATATTATATATGCTTCAAATTTTCTATAATAAAAGTACTTTTATCTCTATGTAAACTACCAAAGTTTCTTTCATGCACTTTTATTATTCTATCTAAAGACCATGCACATATTTCAAAAGTTGGTAATTTTGGTGGTTTGTTACTTTTCAGTTTGGCATCAACAGTCCCATACATGTGAAATAATTCAGAAATATTCTATGAGGAATAAAAAGCAACTGAGCATTCAGTCTTTAACATTTATGATAAGAGAACTTATATGATAGGAGTTATGAAGGACCCTATGGAAATTTAGAGTCTTCAAGAACCTAGGAAATATCATACCAAAAACACAAGATTTTGTTTTATATTCTTTCACATAAAGCATATGCGAATATTTAGAATATCCAGAGTATATTAAACAGTAACAAGCAAGACTCATGGCATGCCACTGACTTTTATTCCTAATAAGCTCAAACACAAGAAGTAATCAAAACGGATAGGCTCTAGCTGTATCTTCACATTGTTACTGGAGAACCAGCTTGTATAGATTGCTTGTGACTCACATTAATCAATGATTTTGCTACTGGGAGTCATGAAGCACAACTAGATCACGAAAGAGGTGCAGTATGTAAACAGATCATTCTAAGAAAGTAAATAGCCCTTATAAAAAGCTAAGTAAGGTCACAAGCAAGCATATCTCTATAGTACTCAGCTAGCAATGGGCCAAAGAAAGGTGTTTACCTTTAGAGAGACAAAGAAATGCCATGTACCTTAGATACTGCACTTTTTTTTTTTCTTTTTGCACTGTCATTTTTAACAAAGTCCGAATCAGTTATTTCTTCAGAAAACAAAGATACTGTGGCCAGTAGTCACACGCCATATGTGGCTATTTAAATAAAAATTTCAATTAAAGTTAATTAAAATTTAAAATTAAAGTTTTGAGTTGAACTAGCCACATTCCAAGTACTCGATAGACACATGTAGGTATAGGTGCAGCAACCCTACTGGATGGTACAGATACAAAATATTTCCTTCATTGTAGAGAAGGTTCTATTATACACTGCTCCTATAGGAAGTTCCCATAAACAAAACATTTTAGGACTTGTAAACTGTTTTCATTCTTGAATCTAACTAACTGCTTAGTATTTTTACTTACTCCATTTTATTGTTAATAACCTGATTTGCCTGATTATAACTCAGAAAGTAGCCATTTGGGTGAGGAGAGTACTTACCTCTTTTTAACATGTATACATGTTTTATTGGTTACTGTAAAACTTTGTACATTCTGCTTTCATATATTTATGTGTGAATGTGCATTTAAAAGATATACATATTTATTACAAGCAAAAGATGATGAAGTCCTTGAATCTCCTTTACTGCTCTCATCATGAGCTCCATCTCAGCTCATGAATTCGCTCATTCTAAAAATCAATGGAATCGTCTTTAATGGCTCTCTTTCTCATACAAGACTTTCCTCAGCAAACATTGTTAACCCGCTCTCCAAAATATACCCTGAATTGCACCACCTCAACAAAAATCACAATGATCCAAGTCAAAATATTTTTTTTACTTTACTTTTTTTTTTTTTCAACGTTTATTTATTTTTGGGACAGAGAGAGACAGAGCATGAACGGGGGAGGGGCAGAGAGAGAGGGAGACACAGAATCGGAAACAGGCTCCAGGCTCCGAGCCATCAGCCCAGAGCCCGAAGCGGGTCTCGAACTCACGGACCGCGAGATCGTGACCTGGCTGAAGTCAGACGCTTAACCGACTGCACCACCCAGATGCCCCTTAATTTACTTTTTAAAATGAGTTAACATTTATAGATGGTAAAGCACATAAATCTTAAGTTTACAGCATGGTTTCTACATATATAGCATGGTTTATATATATAAATTGTATAAACATAGGTATAAATTCTATATAAAATACAAAGCTATATAAATTCTGTAAAAACCTATATAGATATCATTCATATCAAGATATATAACACTTCTAGCACCTCAGCAGACTTCCTCACACCCCACCCAGTCAGCAGTCTATGTCCAAATGCAAGGCCTATTTTAGGATTAATGTTTTGCTTATTCTTTTTTTTTTTTTTAATGTTTATTTATTTTTGAGACAGAGAGAGACAGAGCATGAACGGGGGAGGGTCAGAGAGAGAGGGAGACACAGAATCCGAAGCAGGCTCCAGGCTCCGAGCTGTCAGCACAGAGCCCAACGCGGGGCTCGAACTCACGGACCGTGAGATCATGACCTGAGCCGAAGTCGGACGCCCAACCGACTGAGCCACCCAGGCGCCCCTGTTTTACTTATTCTTAATATCACTTAAACCATACAACACAGGCATTTTTTAACTAGCTCTGTTCAGTTGCCACTAGGTCTGAGATTTATGTTATACATAGTTGTATTTCCTTTTTTCCAAAAACATAATCAAAGTGGTAATGAAGGTCCAGAATGAAAAAAAAATCCTAAAGTCCCATTTTGGAAATATGGAATTTATTTATTCTTGCTGTTGTTGATGGGCTATTAGGTTGTTTCCAATTTGGAAGCTCTTATGAATACAGCTTCTATTAGCATTCTTGAGCATATCTTTTGATATCCAAATATATTCATTTCTCTTGGGTAGGTAAATAGAAGTAAATGTCTTGGTCATATGACATACATAGGCTTAGTTTTAGTAAATACCACCAAGTTTTCCAAAGTGGCCATGCCAGTTTACATTCAACATCACTGTATGTATAGGTCTATATGAAACTACCCCAATATCCTGCCAGAATTACCTATAGCAGTCTCCTAATTGGTCTCCCTTCCTCAACACTTGGCTTTCTACCATCCATTTGCCACACAACAATCAGAAAACTGACAGCATACCTGAGGAAAGATTTTAATAGAAAAGTAAACCATGTGGATAACCAGTCAAAGAAAGAGCAAACGTGAGTAAACTGATGCCATCTCATGACCTATCCCTTTGAGGAAGGCAAGGAGGCCTCTGTGGTTGGTGGCAAGTGGACAAGACAGGAAAACAATGGGAGATGCAGTCACAGTGGTAGCCAGAGTCCAGATCATGCAGGTCATATTGACAAGTTTAGAATTTCTATGAATGTGATGGAAAGTCATTGGAGAATTTTGAGTATAGGAGTTACTTTAAATCAACTGCATAATTTTAACCCCCAAAACTACACCTTAAAATATTCACTTTACATATGCTGTGATTTCCTAACCCATGCAAATTAAAGAAACTCATATTTTCAACTTATCTTTGTGAATCAATAGTCCTTCAAAAATTGAAGAGATAAAAATCATGCATATGGAAAATCACCCTGAATAGATCACTGAAAGAGATTAACTTGTATATATTCCCATATCAAGTTGGTCAATTGCTACAGCAATGGCTACTCAATTTCAGTATAGATTATTAAGGTTAAAAATTTCCTAAAGCAGTGGTCCTACTGTGGATTTTAGAAACAATTAACAGGGCATCTGTGTGGTTCAGTCTGTTAAGCATCTGACTCTTGGTTTCAGCTCAGGTCATGATCTCACAGTTGTGAGATAAAGCCTAGCTCAAAGAGCTGAGCCTATGTGGGATTCTGCCCACCCCCCCCCCACCACCGCCCCTCCACTTGTACACACACACACATACACACACACACACTCTCTATTTTTTAAAAATGTTTACCTATTTTCGTGAGAGAGAGGGGGAGGGGCAGAGAGAGAGAGGGAGACACAGAATCCAAGGCAGTCTCCAGGCTCTGACCTATCAACACAGAGCTTGACACAGGGCTGGAACACACAGACCACGAGATCATGACCTGAGCCGAAGTCAGATGTTTGACTAACTGAGCCAAACAGGCACCCTTCTTCCACTTTCTCAAAAATACATAAACATAAAATAATTATCGTGTGGATTACAAATATCTATTTACTGATATTTTCAGTTTGCAGCTGCCACAGATCCAGTCTACCTTTCTCTAAACAGAGAAAATGTACCTACCCTTTAAAACTCCATCGGTACTCTTAGCCAACGGTTCTTAAACCCTTCCAGTATCCAGAGTCAACGGAGGAACACTTAAAAATAATTTATACCATTAAAAACTTGGTCCCAAAGTTCATATGGGAAGAAAAACATGCAAAAATAGCCAAAAGGGACACCTAGGTGGCTTAGTTGGTTGAGCACTGGACTCTTGATTTCAGCTCAGGTTGTGGTCCCAGGGTAGTAGGATCGAGTCGTGTGGCAAGCTCTGAACTGAGCATGGAGCCTGCTTAAGATTTCCCCCCCCCCGCCTTGCTCACACTCCCTAAAATTAAAAAAAAAAAAAGTTTAAAAAATAGCCAAGAACATACACCCCCCCCCCCAAAAAAAAATAGAAGGACTAGCCTTACCAGAAATTAAGGCATACTGTAAGACCTCTATAATTAAAACAGTGTGGTGCTGGAGTACAAATGAAAAATACACCAGTAGAATTGAATAAAAAGCCCAGAAGTACACTCAAGTGCATATGAAAATATGATTACGGTAAAGGTGACATCTCAAATTACTGGAGCAAAATAATAGCAACATAATAATAACAATTTCTAATTCCCCTCCCATATCTGAAAAAATCTTACTCTCTGAGGGTGAAAACCTACAGTCTTTAAAATTCCTCAACGACCAGCCTGATACAGTCATCCTGACATAGCTCCTATGTTGGTTTTTTTATTGCAATTATAACAAATTGCTACAAACTTCATGTCTTAAAACAACAAAAGTGTATTACCTTACAGTTCTGGTGGTCAGAAGTCTGAAATGAGTCTTAAGAAGCAAATCAAAGGTTGTCTTCTTTCTGGAGGCTTTAGGGAAGAACACAGTCCTTGTTTTTTCCAGCTTCGGGAAGGGGGCCATGTTCTTTAGCTCTTGGCCAAATCACCCAAACATCTAATTCTGTCCTCACATCTTCTTCTTTGACTCTGACCCCACTGCCTCCCCTTTATAAGACACTAATGACTCTAGTGGAGCCACCTGGATAACCCCTCCATCCCAAGAGCCCTAACTTAAACACACCTGCGTGCCCTTTACCCACTTAAGGTAAAACACTTACAGGTTTCAGGAATTAGGACCTGGCCAGCTGATAGCCATGAAATCTGTTGTGAAATGTTGTTTTGCTCAAGGTATACGCAGACAATCTGGCCTCACGCAAAAATGTAGTTAGAGAAGGCAGACCCCAGACATCCTTAGAGCATACTTTGAAATTCCCCGGCCTAGAGAAAATTCAAAAGAATGAAGATTAGAAATTAAAGGATTGTCTTCATTTAGAAGGGAAAACAACAAAAGCAGGAGGAGAAGAAAGAGGACATAGGAGCAGAAAATTAAAGAAAGGAAACAAAACAATCAGAAAAAAGAGAAAGTAAAAAAGAAAACAGCAGGTGGAAAAAGAGACAGAAGAAGGAAATAAGGAGAAAGGACAAATAGAAGTGGAAGAAAAACAACTGAGGGAGATATAATAGACTGAAAATAAGCATGGTATGGTAAGACTATATTAAAGTAATGGTGAGAGAGAGAGTTACAAGAATATTTCAATAGTATTAAACGCTAGAGAATACTTAAGTGTTTTTAGGAAAGGTCAATTGATTTGATGACAAATACTATAATGATTATTACTATAATCAATATTATTGGTAACCCTGAGACATAAGTTCCTAAAATGGGATCACAATAACAAAATGAAAACATTGCATTCTGTAAAGATACAAGCATAGATTTTTAAGCTATATTTAATCATGTTTAATTCATTTAAAAATTTTAGTTCCAATTAAAGAGTTAGACATGGCAATTGCCCAGTGAGTTAAATGAAAATAATTTGGCACAACTTCAATATCCAATAATATGGCTTTAACTGGGGAGTAAAATTAACTGTCCAACAAGAGGGAATTAATTGAAACAAACTAAATGTTTTTCACAGCTAAGTATAAACTGAAAACAGAGCCAAAAGAGTAGGAGATAAATAAATGGTTTATAATTTTTAAGTATAAATCACTGGGATCCCTAAATGCACTTACTTCCCTTTTATAATAAATATTACTTTCAGATTAATTCTAAATTTGACTTGTTATAAATGTGAGGCTTAGTACAAAATAATTGAGGTAAAAATATGTTGAAAAAAGGTGTAGGAAAATCACATGCATCCAGATACTGTCATGTATCCAGATATCCTTGTCACCTAGTAGACCCTAAGACCTGACCTTTACTACCTGCTTGTACTCACCGATCTTTCTCCCACATTTTCCCCTAAGTTCTTCTTTCTAGCTTATCTCTTTTAAAAAAAAAGTTTATTTTGAGAGAGAGATAGGGAGAGACAGAGAGAGAACACAAATGAGGTATGCATAGAGAGGGAAGGACAGAGGATCTGAAGCGGGCTCTGTGCTGACAGCAGAGTCCGATGTGGGGCTTGAACTCACAAACCATGAGATCACTGCCTGAGCCAAAGTGGGATGCTTAACCAACTAGGTTAAGCCACCTAGACACCCCTCCAGTTTATCTCTGAACTCAGGCAAAAGACTCAAGGGGCACAACATCCCCAACAGAAACCAAAACTATCATTCAAGCAATAACAGCTACTCAGACCACCCAGATCAGTTTGAACTTCACCCCCGACTCACACCTGCACCGATTCCATAGAACGATCTCTAAAATGGGTGACAATTACCTTTACTTCATTATAATATTAACATCTCCCCCAAAGTGGAGCACAATCCTTATTTACCTAACATACAGTGTACGTATCGGCATATTTCTTTAAGGTCCATGCATGACCTTATGCTTGCTGCCACATATGATGACAAGGCTTCCCTATCTAAATATGCATCCTGACCCTAAATAATAGGAACCCCGTCACCCTTGCGTGGAGAGTCATGGCTTTGTAAGTTATTCCCCATGATCTCCTTATTTGCCACAGATAAAGTTTACTTTGTGTGACAAGTCCACAAGTTTTATCTGTGACTCACCGAAGAGCAAACTCATGCTAGTTCAATTACACTACCGCTGGTAAAACTTTGACGCTAATATTTCCAAATCCCATTCTATGTGTAAGTAAGTTTTATTTATTTTATCTATTTACACTATCATATTTTACATAAGGATTTCATCAATTGTGGGATCTTCAAAGTGTTCTCCCTTGACACACTACTGTTAAAGTTGTTCCTTCCAGTGCACTGGACTTAGATATTCTGGGTTTTCCAACTAATATCCAGCTGTTTGGTAGTAAAATTGGCCTAAGTTTATGTTACAAATAGCAACATACATATTATAAACTTAAGATTGACTGAAGTACAAAATTGAGGGAAATCTAAAACTAAAATAAGTAGAGATCCATAAAAATTTACAAAAAGCACAACAGGATACACCCAATATGCCAATACTCAAAACACTAGTAACTGAGACTCAGGCCTCAACAATAATTATCATGTTGATCAATTTGTTTTCTCCTAAATTGCTTTAGGCAATTAGCAGGGGAAAGCGTTAGGAGGCTGGAAGAGAAGCAAAAGTTAACTTCACAATACTGTTCTCTCCCAGGGGATGGAATAAATGATTTCTCCAGGAACTAGATTTATAGGGAAATAAATTGCACTCTATCACTGCCCAGATTGCATTCTCTTAACCTATGGGTCTTAACAATTAACCCTTTATAATTAAAAACAGGGATATGGCTGTACCCCTGGGTGGAGAAAACCATCATTCTCTCAGGCTACTCCTACTCCCACTTCCTAATTGTCCTATACCAAAGAAAGCTTTTGTGAATATCATCTGGGGACCACTGGATATGGTTTTGCTTTTGCCTCAAGAAAATATTAAATTATTAAGTCAAAATATTACACAAAATTAATTTCAAGGCCACACTGCCCTCATAGGCAAATAGAGTAAAATAAAATTGCTTCCTACAATAATTCCTATCCTACTGTTATATTTTGTCACAAATACTGATAATAGCATCTTAGAAATTAGATTGAAATTTGTTCAATGATGGCAGAAATACCTAAAAAGACAATATTTCAATATTTGACAGTTAAATACTATTTTTTTATGTTTATTTATTTTTGAGAGACAGAGAGAGACAGCATGAGTGGGAGAGGGCAGAGAGAGAGAGGGAGACACAGAATATGAAGCAGGCTCCAGGCTCTGAGCTGTCAGCACAGAGCCCGACGTGGGGCTCGAACCCACGAGCCGTGAGATCATGACCTGAGCCGAAGTCAGACGCTCAACTGACTGAGCCACCCAAGCGCCCTTGACAGTTAAATACTATTAATTACTCTCCCCTGTATCAAAGCCCAAGAAGAAGTTTAAGTGTCCAGAATTTAATTCCACTTCAAAATTACTAAAAGCTCAAGAAATAAAGTCCACAATAACCATCATCAATTTCTTACTGGTCACTCTCAGCCAGAGGGGTCTCACAGAATCCCCAGTAATTATTCTCTAGACTGTTTTTCCCAGGAATGGAAAAAAGTTGTCTTAAGATTCAAAGCTGAATTCATTGAACTCCAAATCTACTTATGTTTTAAATTATAAAGACCTTAAAACCATAGTCCCTGGCACATACTAAGAATAATCAATAAAATTATCATTATTATTAGATGTATGTATTGTTGAAAACAGTCTTAAACAGTTACTAGACATCACTTGTCATTGCAATACCAGCCCAATTCCCACAAAATTTAAAGAACAAAAGAAATTCCCAAGTGTCCATAGGCAACATTATGTTATATTTTTAGTATTATCTTTAAGCCAATATTGACCAAAATTCCTGTTATTCAAAGGAAGTTTCAGACCACAAATGTCATGAGAATAAAGGAAAAATCCTCTTGGTTTCACCTCAACAGTGGGTAAATTAGTCTGTGAAGACTGATGGAGCTCACCATCTATTAGTTTAATATCAACAAATAGAATAAGTGGTTAATTATGCCACCACGTTTATCCTATGTCAGGAGGTGGAGAAGGATGGTGGGGACTCCTGAAAAGCGACACTCACGATGACTCATTTTCATGTAAAATGTGGAAGTCTACGGTGCCAATGCCCACAATCCCTGTGTCCTGCATGGTAAGGTCCCTGCTTCCCCATCTGGCATTCTAACCCACTTACCATTGCTTCTTGCTCCATAAATTGGCTATCCCTGATGAATCTCCCAACTAAAGAATTTTCTCCTATTTTTTTTTTTTCCCAGCTGGAAGATTGTCATCAGCAGAATCCTGAATCAAAGTTCAACAAATCCTTCTGAAATTTGTGTATCGAAATTCTGAAGAGGACCATAAATCTACCTCAAAAATTTCCCTTTTGACAACTTTTCCATTTTCCATGCCCTGAATAATTTCTACTACTTCAATAGTAGCAGAAACATCTAATTTTGCCAAATCTTTTTTCTGCTTTAATGGTATATCCTCCGTGCTCTGTTTTTCTCTGTTGTTTCTTTTAGGCAGACTTCGCATTTTAATCTTTTCAAGTTGTCCCTTCTCTTCTAAGTGTACGTTTTTTTCCCCCTCTTTGCTTTTTGGTCAAGATAACACTTTTTAAGTTATTGTTAATATTAAATATTCAACTAACCCAGGATTAGATTCTGTTAATGTCCTGCCTGGTTTCTCTTTAGTATATTTCACATTCCCTATGCCTTTCTTTAGAGTCCTAACTACGTACGTTCCCTGGTGTGCTATCAAAGGATGTATGTCATATTGAAACGAATCTAAAACTCATAAGGTAAGTCACAATAATATTCTTAGTCCCCTTTCAAATCTATCCCATTTTTTTCTTATCATGTTAATATGTACCATTCCTTGATGAATGATTAGCCTAGTGCTATATTTATTGACTTCATGCCTAAAGTTTAACAGGGAAAAATCTCAGTCCTCCTTTGAACCAGGCTTTCTTGGGAGGATCACTTCAGTTTACTTCATGAGGTCATGCCTTTTCTATTAGGTTTCTCTGACCCAATTCAGCCCAGTAATAACTCACATATTGCTGTCTTTATAATATCATTTTAAAAGGAGTAAGTTCTGAGTATGTCTATTAGAATATGAATTCTATGAAGAGCAGGGATTTTTCTTTTTTTTTTTTTTTTTACTAAAAAGTATTGCAAGTCCCTAAAGAACTATTTTTCCAATGAATAAATAAGTCTTTATTTTTAGTCTGTCATATAGATCTAGTGTGACTTCAATGACCTTGCCTCCCTTTAAGTATGTCTCTTTAATAATCCTTATTACTTCCCAGTGTGCTTACTGCTATTTCCAGAGTTAAAATAACTTCCTAAGCTTCGTTCTTCTAACATCTTGAAATTCCTCTGGTGTCCCAAGTTCCTATACTCTTTGGTGCCAATGGATTCTCCACAATAAAGCATCCACATACAAGGTTTTTTTTTGGTTTTTTGTTTGTTTGTTTGTTTACTAACTTTGACCTTGGCATGTGTGGTGCTCTCATTCAAAGTTTATTCTACCCATTTCAAAAAGAAGCAATATTAATATTGAAATAGAGCCCCCGTTTCATTTACCTGTTCAATAAACATTCACCACTCCTCTATGACTGAATTTGCTAAATGTCTCCTAAAGTCAAGGTCCACAGTTGAGGCATATATAATCAATAAATGACACATGATTTGAAGCCATGTGCCAAAAGAAAGATGGGAGTGGCCCTACAACTAATGGGCAGGCTACATAAATTCAGTAAGTTATCTACTCTACAGTGTTTTCTTCTTCAGTCCTAAATATAGCTAATAATGAGATGAAGTGGGACAATCATTTTGGCTACTTATTAAATATGTCAACTTAACGCTCAACACTAAAATTATACAGCAAAAGCTTCAAGCTCTACTTATTGCTTTGTAGCCCATGTGACTTATTGTTTGTCTTTGTAGTTTAAAGTCATAGCTTGTGGGCTTTGTTGAGAAAATACAGTGAGGAAAAGGTATCCCAGCAACCAATGCGTCCAAAACCTATACACTGCTCCCTCAGAGGTAAGCCTCAATGAGACTAAGAGCCTCTCTCTCTCTCTCTCTCTCTCTCTCTCTCTCTTTTTTTTTTTTTTTTTTTGGTTCTCTGGTGCCTGGCTCAGTTGTACCCACTTAAGCTACTTCTGTTATTCAAAGTCAACCACAGAGGCATGGCTAATCCAGCTGGCTAAAAACAGCCACCATTTTCTCCTCCTTTGAAAAAATGTATCTTGAATCTTATCACTAAGTACTTAGAAATGTTGCACATACTTACTTATCTCACTGATATTTATGGAACACATCCTAAATGCCTGAAAGCACATTAGGTGCTAGAAATTAAATGGTCCCCCAAACCACATGGCTTTCAGTCCAGTCAAGAGTGAGGCACGGATGGCTGGGTGTCTCAGTCAGTTAAGCAACCAACTTTTTTTTTTTAATTTTTTTTTAATGTTTACTTGTTTTTGAGAGAGAGAGAGAGAGGCAGAACATGAGCAAGGGAGGGGCAGAGAGAGAGGGAGATACAGAACTCGAAGCGGCCTCCAGGCTCCATGCTGTCAGCACAGAGCCCAACATGTGGCTCCAACTTACAAAATGTGAGATCATGACCAAACCCATGACCTAAGCCAAAGTCGGACGCTCAACCGACTGAGCCACCCAGGCGCCCATGACCTACTCTTGGTCTTCGGTCTCACTGTGAGATAGAGCCCTGTGTCAGGCTCTGGGCTGACAGCACACAGCCTGCTTGGGATTCTCTCTCTCTCCCTCTCTCACTGTCCCTCCCCTGCTTGCTCTCTCTCTCTTTCTCTCTCAAAATAAGTAAACTTAAAAAAAAAAAAAAGAGGCATACAGGGGTGCCTGGGTAGCTGGTTAAGTGTCAGACTTCGGTTCAGGTCATGATCTCATGGTCTGTGAGTTTGAGCCCCGCGTGGGGCTCTGCACGGACAGCTCAGAATCTGGAGCTGCTTTGGATTCTATGTCTCCCGCTCTCTCTGCCCCTCCGCCTCTTGCTCTCTCTCAAAAAATGAATAAACATTAAAAAATTTCAAAGAGGCATACATTAAATAAATAATAACACAATTATCTATAGTATTTTATCAGTGTAGAACACAATTTTTTTTTCACATTTCATTGTAACTCACTTTTCTATTGTGTCTCACAATGAATGGTGTTTTACAATCTTTGAAAGCCAGGCAGCAGTCATCATGTAGTTGTCATGATCAGCATAGGACACAGCTGCCCACTGTTGTCACTCAGGTTGGAAAATGTGTGTTGTTGGAAATACACTGGTGAATTCCAGTGACGTTTTAAATGACTCCCAAAAATCACACAATGATTTGCCCTAAAATTAAAAATGTTATTTTTATACCAAAAGAGAAAGACAGAGAGAGACAGGGTAAAACAGTGTAAATGTAATATGAGAGAAGAGGTAGTCAGTAGTCAAATAATGATAGTAGCCTATAGGTACATGTTAGTGAATTTTAATTTCATCATAAGTGCAATGGTAAACCATTGAAATAATTTATTTAGGAATTAACATGATCCAATTTATATTCTAAAAGATCAGTCTGTCACCACTGTAGAAGCTGACTGAGAAATACCAGAAAGGGAACCACTTAGGAGCCTATTAGTAATGTAGGATGGTAGAGCAGAGGAAAGATCAGGAAAAGTGTACAGTTTGAAATACATGTGGACATAGGATCCACAGGATTTGATGGTGAACTGAATTTAGGGGGAGAGAAAAAGGGAAGTGTCAGCTTGACTCCCAGATTTCTAGACTCAACAGTCGGGCATATGATTTATTGCACGGTTATGTTTACTGAGATGGATTAGATTGAAGGAATGCCTAAGACCTGAGTCCACTAATATTGAAAACTGAGGACAAAAATACTTACAGTAAATTTTATCACTTCCTCATTATATTAGTCAAGGCAGTTAGGAGATGGAAACTAAACTGGTTATTGGAAAAGATAAATTCTAATATACAAATTATTAACCAGTAAAATGGGGTTAACTACTGAAAGTAACACAAGTGGACTCTGAGGGAACCTAGAGGCATATACAAAAAAGCAGCCTTTTCCTCTAGACTGAGGATGAGAAATAATAAAAGAACTAAGAACCAGGAGACGCCACAGCCCAGCCAATGCTGAGATTCCGACTTCCGAAAGACAGCGCGGCTGCCACAAAACTCACAGCCCACGGGTGGTGACGAAACTTGTCAGAAGTCTCTGGCTGACAACAGTCTGTACAGGCAACCAACCGTCAGGATGTGGGCAGACTGGAGCCCTCAGAAGGGCTGCCGGTGAAAGAAGATGGCCTGAGAGCATAGCTGGAGCCTGTCTGCATAGGCCCCTAGAAGACCGGCTCAATCATAAAAATAGAGACCTTAAACCTGAGTCTTCGATGGCTATCACCTGCAGGACCACTCGAGGCTCTCTATTGGTAAAGCTTAGCATTTGGTCAGCTGGCAAAGTGGCTTAGAGAGCCCAACTCCAGTATCACGAGACAAGGTAAATAAGGGTAGATGAAAGACAATACATTTATAAATGGTACAGTCATTTACGTTTTAATTCTTTTGATAATAATTTACTACAGATATATTAGTTACCTTCATTTAATCTACCATAATTAAGGTGCCAGCTGAATATAATGCTATCCCTAACTAACAAAAACAGATGTCAAACACAAACAACCCTGGACATTGGTAAGGAAAGACTTTATTAGGAAAAAATAAATATTGTAAGGGAAGGCAAGAAATTATCGTAATGTGGGGAGGGGATTACAGCAATGGGAAAAAGCTCTGACCACAGATCAGCGAGTGTCTCAAAGTTCAGGAAGAAAAGGGTTTTTCTGATATAAGGAGTAAATAAGACTAAAAGGGAATCAGAATGAAAGGATAGTAGATAGTAAATCAGAGTGTGTTTTACCATTGGGTCCTCAAAACAGCTTGAGAGAGGGAGTTAAGAAAGGTTGTACGATGAGTCAGGCTGAGGGTACCAATGTCCAAGGGCCTGGGGGAAGGAAAGAAACTTAACTGAAGTTTGGTTAACAAGCATTTTTTTCTGATTGATCAGCAGGACAAGAAGTTCAGCTAATCATTTAGAAGACAAAAACATATGGGAATTTGGAGAGTCTGTGTCTGGCCCTGTGATAGGTAAACCAGTCTTATCCAAGTCATGGGGGGAGGTATGGTTCTCTGCAGCAGGCCTTTCCGGAACATAAAAAGGTTGGAGGACCTCTTTAACCTTCATTCTTCCATGGTCATAGTGCCCAAAATTCAAAACCATCAGTATTGATCTGTTAAAATAAATACTGTCCTTTTTAGGATTGTTTCTATAATAAACAACTAAACCAAGTAAATAATTTATCTTAATTCTTCCTAGTAAACACATATGAAATTCTTAAAGTTAGAATACACAAAAAGGGACCCTTTCAAATTACTTGAACCATATAGATCAAAAAATGTAAGAGAAAAAAAAAGCTAGACCAACAAAATTATACATAAGACTTTCCTATAAAAGCATTCTTTTGTACCAGATTTTAACTAAAAGAACTATAAGCTAAGTATTGCCTAGTGCTTGGGACTCAGGACAAATCCTAATGTCACTTATGCAAAACAATGTTAAGAAAATTAAATCCATAATTAGAGCTCAGAAAAATAAAAAAAGAAAGTTAAGTGCAGAGTTCAACCAGGAGCTATATTACTCAGTGCTTCCTTAGCTCAAATTCTGAATGACATCTCAAAGGAATGGTTGTCCTTTTGCCTACCACGCCTCTCTTTTTACTGTTTTCACACACAGGCTAGAACAGAGAAAGCCCAAACTGCACCTATTTAGAAGCAGCCTATCTATCATATCCTATCAGTATCTGGAGAGTGTTACTAAAAGTATTTCCATATAGAATGTTAATGTGACTAGTGTTGTAGTAACAACGAAAATGCTGATGATAATGTTGTTGGTGATGATGATGTTGGTGATGATGATGATGATACAAAAGGTACATGCCCTAGGAAACCAGAACTCTGAAGAGTGTTATCTTTCATAGGGAAGAAGAGATTTTAACAACAATCTGAAAGCCCACTATAACGTTAATCCTGATTTTTCCCCTTATTTATTTTAAACTGCATCTCAATTTTAACTGTCATTTATAAGAGGACAATATTTTTCAACCCAGAGAGGCTATAGCCAGGGAGAATTAACTTAATTTGTGAAGCCCTTTGTAATTTGAAATTATCCTTAAATCATCCCTTTCAACCACTCTGGTAAGGAGACATATCCAATGTCATGCTTTAAGAGCCAATTAATTTTTAAAGTCAGAAAGATATAAAATAGGCATGTACCTGCCCTGAGAGAATTTTGTTTATTACTCTGCCTTACAGAAGGTTCCAAGTTTAGAATTAAAATTATGCTTGCCTTACTGTCAAAATATATTTAAAGTCACAAACTGTAAATTAGCCAGAAAAATGAGAATACTGTTTACCTCTCTTTGTTTAATCCTCAGTAATAGGCTTTTATTCTGTGTGACCGAAACCCATAAAGAACTTTATTTCTTTTCGTCATTACAATTAGCCGTATACACTCAAATATACCAATTAATCAAAAGCAAAGGCCGTGTCCTATTCCTTTTTCTATCTGACCAGAACAAGGTCAGTCCTCAGTATCTGTAGCAGTGTGTAACTCTACACTCTTACCTGGGCAACACTCAAATCAGGGTCCGATGGAGTCAATTTTTGAGAATGTAATTCACTTCCATATTTCCTCTACCAGTTATTCCAGAGTACATTTCAATAAGTTCTCTTGTCTCAATATTCTTTTTTGGAGAGTCAGCACTTAATGCTTTCCTCCACTGTCCTAAAATCATTCTCTGAATAACACGCATCTTTCAAATATTTTTAGTTTATTCACCCAATTCCATTTGCAATGAATCCATTTCCACATAGCGACAATAGACCCTGAAATTATTTTAATTACAAATTCATTTTGGTTTGACCACAAAAACTACGTAAGTTTCTACATTTGACACATGCAGAGAAAGTCATTTTTAATTACAGGAAATGAGTGGAGAGAATAGGTTGCTACTAATATGGAGGATGGAGGTGCAAAGTAGGATCTTAGGAAAGCTGAATTTTATAAAATATAAGAACAAGGGACGCCCCCCGCCAGATAACTAGAAACAACTGCAGTTTGGTGAAGAGAAAGTTATAATAACCATATGGAATGGAACTTCTCATTCTTCTGACTGAAAAATGTCAAATGAAGAGAATTTTGCATGAAGCAAAGAAAAGGTGAGGCAGTAGAAGTAGGTAAATGTGTCAAGCAACAGAGGAGACCTAACAGAAGAATGAACGGTCATTTTTATTCCCTGAACAAGCTTTATCCTTTGCAGATCCCAAAGTTTTGGAGATGTGCACATTGAACCACTCTGATGTAATTTAACCGTCTCATCCTTTTATATTTCTTGCCTAAATAATCCATACCAAACTTTATTCAGCAGATTCAACATTTCATCATGAAAACAACCTCAGAGAAAGGAAAGAATACTCTATGCATTCATGAGTATAGTAGCCTCAGTTGTTAAGTGCCTAGTAATCTACTTGGCTGTAAGCTGCTATACAATGTAAGCCTATCTTTTACATAAATAGATTACATCTACATCTGGTTTGCAGAAGTTTCTTAAAAGATTTCCACCTCTTAATTATTTTCTCTGAGCTCCTTCTTGCAATAACCATTCATTATTGACAACACTGTAATGCAATTCTTTTTTCAAATAAAGGGTTTTATTGATTTAACTAGCAAAACACAGTAACTCAGAGACCCATGGAGAAACTTCCATAATGATAAAGAAAGATAAAACAAGCAAAAAACAAAAACCCCAAAAGATAATGAAAGGCATCTAATCACGCATGTTTTCCCTCATGTATTTTGCATGGAAAGAGAAATCTTCCAAATATAGATAAACTGAAAGGAAAAGAATGTTCACTTCACTTTCTCCTTTATTTTCCTTTATTTCATTAGGTATGGTACTTTAAAAGAGGCTACAGACATTATTAGTAGGAAAACTGAAAATGAAATTTCTCGATGGTTCATGTTTGTACACATGGACTGCAGCTCTGAGATCTTGAAAGATGGGATTTTAGAGGCAAAAGGCTTTCCAGGAGTATTACTGGGAAAATACACTCTTCACAAACAGATATCATTAATGGAGGAAATCAAGCCTAGCAGTTACTTTTAGTAGGAGTGACAGACTCAGAAAAAGAAGAAAGTTGTATTGCTGACTAGTTTTTTGTTTTGTTTTGTTTTCTTGTTGTTTGGGTTTTGAGAGTTTTTGTTTTGTTTTGTTTGCTTTAAGACTGGCTAGCCAGAACAAAGAAAATTTTAGATTGCTGTGTCAAAAGGCTTCTACTAGTTTTCTTCATTTAGTAAGAGAAAAAAAGTGTTTTTCTTTTGCTATACATGTTTAGTGCAAATAAAGTAAAGACGTGAAGGGAAAAATCTTTCTTTGAGAGATAAGATTAAGGAAGCAAATTTTTCACTGAAGTGAGATATTACCTGAAGATTGTTTGTTTGTTTGTATTGTTTTTATTAAGGATACATAAGGTAGGAGTTAACAGAAAAGTTAAAGACTTAAAGGTGGGCAAAATTTGTGTTTCTATAATTAATCTGTCTCATTATTCTGAGACCTTACATTTTGTGTACCCACTACTGCATAATTTCACTTCAGAACTTTTACCTCCTATTGATAACTTATGATAATTTGCATTTTTCCTGTATTTTATGGCAGGGAAACAATCTGAACATACTTACGTTTAATATTATCTGTGTACTGCCTGGATTTCAGAAAAGGTAAAAACCATGGGGTATCTCCTATAAAAGTTATTTATTTTGAGGTTAACAAAGTATAAGGAATTATTTTCGGCAGTTCTTACTCGAAAACCCAAGAGCTAAAATCACTTCAATGTAAGAATTCAATGTTTCCTCTGGAGATTAAATTGATATGTCTCACATATCATAAGAATAACACACATAAGGGGCACCTGAGTGACTCAGTCTGTTAAGCATCCGACTTTGGCTCAGGTCATGATCTCATGGTTTGTGGGTTCGAGCCCCACGTCAGGCTCTGTGCTGACAGCTCAGAGCCCAGAGCCTGCTTCAGATTCTGTGTCTCCCTCTCTCTCTCTGCCTCTCCCCTGCTCATTCTCTCTCTCTCTCTCTCTCTCTCAAATGAATAAACATTTAAAAAAATAAATTTTAAGAGTAACATACATAACAACATAAGAATAACCTGTATGGCTTAGCTAATTTCTACAGCATGAAAAAATTTTGAATGAAAGTCAGTGTTGAAAATCCCATGGCAGTTAAGCACAAATTCAGATCATAAGAACATACTTATTCAATATTTTATTTCTTTTAATTTATTTTGGAAATCTTTTTTCCCTGAGATTTCAATGATTAGAATCCAAACATACTTCATATAAATTAGTATTGAATTTATTTTCTCTTGTTATTCCTTCAACTTAGGGACTATGTGGTTCAAAATCAGAGAACATAGGAATCATTTTACAACAGTTGTAAAAAGTGATACAAATTTAAAATTAAAAATAAACTCAAGAGATACTTTAATTCAGAAGCTATACTATTCAACTGGAAATAAATTTCAAGTTATCATAAAATATCCAATTTGGATATCTTTGGTTATGTTTTCATATGAACTAGAAAAAGCTCATATCCAAATTAATATTCCTTTATATGAAGGTATTTTTCTTAGCTCAGTACTTATAATTTCCTTATAATTCAGGAAATAGCTGTAGCAACTTTTTTCTACATATGTCGCCTGAGGCAAAGAAAGCAAAAGCAAAAATAAACTTTTGGGACTACAGCAAAATAAAAAAGCTTATGCACAAGGAAGGAAACAATCAAGAAAACTAAAAGGCAACCTACAGAATGGGAGAAGAAATTTGCAGATGACATACCCAATAAAGGGTTAGTATCCAAAATATATAAAGAACTTATATAAACCAACACCCAAAAAACACATAACCCAATTAAAAAATGGACAGACAGAAGACAAAAACAGACATTTCTCCAAAGAAGACATTCAGTTGGCCAACAGACCCATGAAAAGATGCTCATCATCACTTATCATCAGGGAAACACAAATCAAAAATACAATAAGATAATACCTCACACCAATCAGAATAGCTAAAGTCAACAAAAGAAGAAACAACAGGTGTTGGTGAGGATGCAGATAAAAAGGAATAGTTGTGCACTATTGGTGAGAATGCAAACTGGAAAATAGTGGAAACTGTGGAAAATAGTATAGAAGTTCCTTAAAAATTTAAAAGTAGAACTATCCTATAATCTAGTAATCTCACTACTGGGTATTTATCCAAAGAATACAAAAATAAATATTTAACATGATACATGCACCCTGATTTTATAGCAGCATTATCTATAATAGCTAAGTTATGAAAGTATCCTAAGTGTCCATCAATTGATGAATGAATAAAGAAAATGTGGCATATATAAACAATGGAATATTACTCAGCCATAAAAAAGAATGAAATTGTGCCATTTGTAATGACATAGATGGAGCTAGAGAGTATAATGCTTAGTGAAATAAGTCAGTCAGAGAAAGACAAATACCACATGATCTCACTCATATGTGGAGTTTAAGAAACAAAAGAAATGAGCAAAGGGAAAAAAAAAGACTGACAAACCAAGAAACAGACTTAACTACAGAGAACAAACTAATGGTTACCAGATGGGATGTGGGTCATGGAGATGAATTAAATAGGTGATAGGTATTAAGGAGTGCACTTGTGATGAGCACCAGGTGATGTTTGGAATTGCTGAATCGCTATATTGTACACTTGAAACTAATGTAACACTGTATGTTAATTAACTGGAATTAAAATAAAAGCCTAAAAAAATAATTCAGAAAATAGATACCACTACCTACCATGTTTGATTATTAAGGATTCCTAATAAAGGCTAATAGAATGTCCTAGAAGAAACTGAAGGCGACTAGGGGGCCAACGTGATTCTGTTATTGCAGTTATGATTTTCTTAAATGCAGATATTCTAGAAAAATAACTTTGTTTTTGCATTTAATAAGGCATTAACATAGTATTTTGTACATAGAAAATACTCCACAAATATTAGTTGAAGAATACTTCTGGTATTGCATTATTTTTCTATTGCTGTGTAACAAATTACTACAAACTTAGCAACACCCATTATTATCTCACAATTTCTCTATATGAGCAATCTGTGTATAGCTTGGATGGGTCCTCTCCTCAGCATAGCAATAATCAATGTGTTGGCCAGGCTGTGGTCTCATCTGGAGGCTTGTCTGAGGAACAATCCACTTGCAAGCTAGTTTAAGTTGTTGACAGAATTCATTTCCTTGCAGCTGTATAATTCAGGGTCTCAGCTTTTTTTCTGTTAGAGAATGCTTTCAGGTCCTAGAGGCCATCCACAGTTCCTTGCCATGTAAGCCTCTTTAACATGGCTGCTTACTTCATCAAGTCCACAAGGAGAAGGCCGAGTATCTATTTGAAGGGCTTTTGTATAATTAGATCAGATCCACTCAAAATAATCTCTCTTTTGATTAATGCAAATCAACTGATTTAGGACTTGAATTACATCTGCAAAATCCCTTACCCTTTGCCATATTCTATTGTCTATTAGCAAGTCACAGATCCTACCTATACTCAAGGGACATGAACATCAGGGTATAAGGATCATGGGTTCTCCCCTAGGATCTGTATGCTGCAGAGGTGATATGTTTCACTAATATATCATGAGACTTACAATTAGACAAACAGACCCTTTCCATTCTTATATGAGTGATTTAGGATAAAACATTTAACCGCTTTAACCCTCAATCTCACCTTTAAAAAGTGATAACTATTTTGCATTATTATCAGTATGAACAAAAGATTATGAATATGTAGGAATTTGTAAATGGTTGGTAATGACATTTTTATAGTCTAGCCATTGTGTGAGGTATCAGAAGTGAGACCTGACTTTGTCTTAAGAAAATTCATTAAATTCATCAGACCTAAACTAAACCAAAAGTATCTGTCACTAATGGATTCCAACTTCTTGCTTCCCTCTCTGGTTTCAATTGAAACCCTTTGCACAAGTAAAGATGAACTATGGTCTACTAAGAGCCTATAGTTGGTCAGGCTTTGTGCTAAAGGATGAGATAGATATGAAGACAGAGACCTAGAGAGACGTGTTTGTATGAATATGTAGATTATATTCATATACATAAGGAGAGAGAAATATTATTATTCCTATTTCACATGAGGACACAATCCATGACTCTTAGGAAAATAAAATAACATATTGGTTGTCACACACAGTAACCAAGAACAAGAGAATTTAAGTTAAAAATTTTCATTTAAGGGGCATCTGGGTGGCTCAGTCAGTTGAGCATCCGACTCTTGATTGCAGTTCAGGTCATGATCTCACAGTTCATGGATTTGGGCCCTGCACTGGGCTCTGTGCTAACAGCGTGGAGCCTGCTTGGGATTCTTGCTCTCTCTCTCTCTCTCTGCCCTTCCCCTGCTCGTGCTCGCTCTCTCTCTCTCTCTCAAAATAAACTTCAAGACATCTTCATTTAAATGACAACTCTCTACTTAACCAATTATTTAATCTCTCTGTGCTAATGATAATAATTCTTACCTGCATGGATTGTTACAAATATTAGTTTAAATGACATGTAAAATATTTTGCACTTGCCTAAAATACAACAAATATTAGTTATTAATATTATTATAAGGGTTTGGAATTGGGATTCAACTTCAGATTCTGACCAATAATAATTATCCTTCCCAATGCCATTGTAGAAGTTGCTAATTCTCCTTGAAACTAAAACTACACTCAGGAGAGTACCTAGCCGAGACGTGTGAATTGCACCTGCAACTCTAATAAGCTGGAAGTTGCACAGCTGCCCAGGGTTGAGCCCACTCCTTCCCAAGTGCAGCTAGAGATTTCACAGTTCCAACATAGAACAGGCAGACCTCATTAAGGGCCTGTAACCTGGAAAACTTCATTCCTACTCCTAGAATGAAATAGGGAATTGCAAACCATCTAGGGGGCTTTTTGTTTCCCCAATTGTCACAGAAGTGCCTGTGTCACATGTAGCCTGGGGTCCTCTCTCTCTCCATAGGAGAGAGGACTCTCCATATTATATTTTCTAATACTTCAGTAATTTTCACTCTTTATACCTGCAACCTCTCTTAACCAGTTAATATAGTTCCAAATGAAGAAGTACCTAATAAAGAAAATACAAATTAAAAAAAAAAAAAAAAGTGGTATTACCTCAAAACTCAATCTCAGTACCACAAGTCTTTACAGGAAACAAATAAAAAAAACATATCGACTTAATTATTAATCATCATCCTTGGTGTATGTTAAATATTTCACATCATCTAGTACATTAACTGAAATCGTAAATTTTATCTCCAGAATTTACCCTGAAAATCAATTTTGATATCTTAAATTCTAGCTTCAAATATAAATGGAAAATAGTGAAGGACAGTGGGGAGCAACACAGAAGTTACATACATTGGGTTAAACTGGTCTCTGGGTCAGGTATGGAAATAGGTATTTGGTTATCCGGGTTGAACTTTTTTTTTTTAAACTGGCGGCTGTGAATCACATAATAAAGAAGTCAAAATGTGCCTACCATAAAGGAAATGAGAAATCAATAGAAATAACTGTCCTCCTCCCAACTTCACACACCTAGCTCGATTTACTTTCTTCATAAAACTTACCATCATGAGAAATGCTCTTACTCCTTTATCTGTTTGCTAATTTACTAATCTGTTATTATTCTCCACAAGAATGTGAGATCAGTTAGAACAATCATCTCACTTGTCTTGTTTAGCACTTTATTATTAAAATCTAGAACAGTTCCTTGCACATAGTATAAGGTCAGTTGACATTTACAGAGCCTCTTTTAATGGCCATTAAGTCTAAGAAAATAATTTGCCATAAACTCCATACTCATTTGCTTCACGGCCATGTGAGTACTTGAAAGTATCTGAAGGTAATTTTGATGATATTGAATACTTTATTTGTAGAAGGTGATAATGACAAATATCGAGTCAGGTGTCAGAAAAAAGCTGCAAAAAATTCATATATAGAGAGCTGTGGCTATTCTGTACTTCAATTATATTTTCTATAAGTTAAAAAAATAATTTTATTCTCATCTGAAGATTGTTAAGGAAGAACTTGAATTTGCATGTCTTATTTCTAACAATTGTAAGTCTCCGGGGCACCTGAATGGCTCAGTTGGTTAAGCATCCAACTTCGGCTCAGGCCATGACCTCAGAGTCTGAGAGTTTGAGCCCCGCATCAGGCTCTGTGCCGACAGCTCAGAGCCTGGAGCCTGCTTTGGATTCTGTCTCTCTCTCTCTCTCTCTCTCTCTCTCTCTCTCCCTACACCTCCCCTGCTCGTGCTCTGTCTCTCTCTCAAAAATAAAATTAAAAAAAAAAACATTAAAAAATTAAAAAGAAAAAAAACAATTGTAAATCCACAAAAAATCGTCAGATTTTGGCTTTGGAAGGAACCCTGTAAATCATGCAGTCTACTCCCTTATTTTCTAAATGTGTGAAGTGAAACCTGGAGAGGCCTGGCAACTTGCTTACCTTACCGAAGTCATAGCTCTCAAAAAGGAGTAGAAGTATGTTCTCCTGACACTCAATCTGGATTTCTTTCCACTAAATTTATGGCCTTCTTAGCAAAACTTTTTCTTTTTTTAACGTTTATTTATTTTTGAGAGAGAGAGACAGAGTGTGAGCAGGGGAGGGGCAGAGAGCGAGGGAGAGAAAGAATCTGAAGCAGGCTCCAGGCTCTGAGCTGTTAGCACAGAGCCCGACGCAGGGCTTGAACCCATGAACTGCGAGATCATGACCTGAGCCAAGTCAGATGTTTAACCAACTGAGCCACCAGGCACCCGACAAAATTATTTTTCTAACTTCAATCCTGCTCCTCAAGTTCGGTTAGTCTGTGTGCATGTACATGTGTGTATGTGTGTGCGTGTGTGTGTGGTGTATTTTTCTTTGTTCTTTGGGGTTTTTTGGGGTTTTTTGTTTTTTGTTTGTTTTGTTTTTTGTTTTTTTGCCTTTTGACAGTTGTATGCATATTTCTTTTCACAGTACATCATCACTGGTGCATTTATTACCACACATTTTGATGCTTTATACTTGGCTTCAAATATTTAAGGCAGATGCACTGTGTAATGCTTTGTCAGTTTTTCAATAAAGGTAAAGACAGCAACTGAGGCATGTACCTATTCTATTAAAAACAGGGCAGCAGGACTATCAAGTTTTAAACTACTTTTGATGGCTGGTATTAGGAAGCCCTGTCAGAACAAAGAGAACTCAAATTCTGATTGATTAGTGTTGTCTGGTACATCACAGTCAGCTGCCTTAGACCAAGGGTCTTGTGTTAATGCTATTTGCGTGCTACTGAAGTCTGTGGAAATGTGATCACACCATCGCTGTTCTGCAGCCCCCATCACAAAAAATAATGTGATGAATTTCATAAGAGAGTCTCAGGGCGCAAAAATTTTTCAATAAAGAAAAAAAAATGTGACACGGCATGCAATATTTCAAGAATATTGTTTTGTTTGCCTACTTCCCTTTTTAGATATTGTCTTCTAACACGTTTCTACTTTATCTGTTTATCATTGTGTCTGCCTCAGCATCTACCGTGTGAGGGATGTTGAGGCTTGGGAAATGTGTTTTATTGTTTTCATTGTCATTTTGTTTCCGGAAAGTATCTGGTAATGTGGAGAATAAAACACTGCACAATTTTATCCTAGGTTTCTCCACTTCTAAACTTCAACATTTGGTTTCATTTTTAAAAGCTATGAAAAGTCAAATATGGAAAATCCTGTTTATATATAGTATTCAAGATGCTGTTCAGGCACTCCAGTTCTGGGCATTGCTTTATAAATTGTTTACACTTATGTTTGCTTAATTAATTCCTGTTTTCTTGTAGTTCTCATGTTGAGTTTAAAAGACAGCAAATATCAAAGGGAGTGAAAAGGAACTAATCGTTGCTCAGAGAATACGACTTCCCAGAGTTTTTATGCGCTGGTACTGGTCCTAACTCCTCAAATCAATTCTCTCAATGGTAAAGACTTTCATGTGTTCAATCAAGATCAATCAGGCCTTAGTGTAGATTCATCCCATCTTTCCAAAGCATTTAATATTCATC
This sequence comes from Leopardus geoffroyi, assembly GCF_018350155.1. Taxonomy (NCBI): domain Eukaryota; kingdom Metazoa; phylum Chordata; class Mammalia; order Carnivora; family Felidae; genus Leopardus; species Leopardus geoffroyi. Next base: position 154,879,878 of record NC_059327.1, read on the forward strand.
AGATGGTGTGCAAATTTAGATACATGTCTACCTTAGGATTTTTAATATTTTTACAAATTATACTTGCTTTAGGGGAGAAACTCATCTGCCAGTCATAATTAAGCTCTCTAGCTTAAAATATACAATTATGACCATGGAATTTATTTGTCTGTTATGTTAATACCAGATGGAATTAAACCTCTTGAAGACATTATTCTATAATACATATTGTTTACCTGGTTCTGCCCACTTTCAATACAAAAGTTTGATTCTTACAGTCAGAGAAATTCCACTTCAATGATTATTTAACTTTTTGCTGTACAAAATTGATGAATGGATTTCTTGAAACTGAAGGCATTTTGATGATGTAATGAGAAAATCTACAGTTAAAATGTGTGTGTGATATGTAGAAAATTCACAAATCCATTTTCAGTTTCTCAGTAAAGAAATTTGGTGATCCTTAACCAGTGTTAAGATCATTCTATTTTGATCTAATATAGGTTTCTCTCTGAAAGTTCGAGGCATTACTTCCTGTTACAAACAGGTTATAGTTTGTCTCAGGCTGTTTGCAATAGGATGTGCATGTATTACTTTAGGAAACTTGTTACTATTTGCAAACCTATTTGTTGAAAGGACAAAAATCAATTTCCAGCTCTTAAAAAGTAGATGTACTGGGGTGTCTGGGTGGCTGAGTCAGTTAAGCGTCTGACTCCTGATTTCGGCTCAGGTAATGATCTCACATTCATGAGTTTGATCTCTGCATCAGGCTAATAGTGCAGAGTCTGCTTTGGATTCTCTCTCTCTCTCTCTCTCTCCCTCTCTCTCTAAGCCCCTCCACTGCTCATGCTCTTTCTCTCTCAAAATAAATAAATAAAACTTAAATTTATTTTAGGAGATGTACTAGAATGACTCTTTGAAAACTGACAGAGTGTGTCATCCCTTCTGTACCTTTCTCCATAAATATCTCTGAGCAGTGGGTGGGGATGGGAAAGGGAGGGCAAGGCTGACATGACTGTATCACTGCCGAGAACAAAAGGAGTGGTGACTGCCATCCTTGGATGGTAGTTAAGGGAAACTCGTCTGATCTACTGGAATGGATGGCAGCAATATGGGCATCTTGGTGGACTCTCAGGTATAGCACATAAAAGGTAGCAAGGCAGATGAAGATGATGTCTATGTGTGTTGTTAAAAATTGCAGAAGACCACAGGTTGCAATCTAACTGGAATGTTCTTCTGGGGAACCTAGCATAAACAGGATGCAACCTTCACCTTCAAATCATCATGCTGGCTTCTCCTGGGGACTAGAGCCTAGCCAAGCTTCATGCATTGCAGACAATGCAGGCTTAACTATGGCAACATGTGAAGTCAGGGCAAAATGGAACAGAACTAGAGAGACACAAAGTAAATACACAAGAATATGGAAGTTCACTTCCATGAAATATGTTAGCCCTTTGGGTTTCATGAACAATGAGACAAGAAGGGAGTCCCACAAGAATAGTCCCATAATTCCAGACACATGAACAGAATTTAATTTTATTTCAGTTTTCCTGTCCCTGAGTGAAATCCTGGGCAGGCCTCCAAACTTATCTCCTGACTCTTGAAAAAGAAAAGCTCTCTGTTCACCTTTAGTTATGAGCCTAACCTCATTTATACAATTAAAATGTAGATTATATGAAATAGAACTCTGAATAACATTTTGAGTATAAGTTTCTCTCCTTCCCTAAATTGCACATGATGCAAGTGGGAAGATTTTATATGACTAGTACTGTCATAGGGTCATGACACATTCTGGACCAGTGAGTATCTAAAGCTAACTCTTTCTTTCATGGAGTAGTGTTAAGGTTCTCTGGACTCTCTTCCATTACTCAAGATGTCTAATGCTCTTGGACAGTGTCTAAGCCCAACCAAGGTCAGCTTTCCTTTCTACATATGGCTCAGATCTAGATAAAAAGAAACATAAAGCCTTGGCCGATTTTGTTGGGAGTGAGAGTGCAGTTACTTCCCTAATGCAGCACCCTATTTTGCAGCCACGGGCCATTTCAGCCAGCCTCTTGCCTATTAACATTTGTTTAAGTTTATTTATTAATTTGGAGAGAGAGAGAGAGAGAGAGAGAGAGGTAGAACAAGCAGGGTAGGGGCAGAGAGAGGGAGAGACAGAATTCCAAGCTGTGGAATTCCGACAGCTTGTGTCAAGCACGAGTTTATGTGCTGACAGCACAGAGCCCGTCACAGAACTTGAACTCACAAACTATGAGATCATGACCTGTGCTGAGATCAGAGGTCGGACAACTAACAGACTGAGCCACCCAGGATCCCCGTTGCCTCTTAACTTTTTGAGGGGAGAACGTGAGTAGGCAAGACATTCAGATATGAATGTGATACTGGTCCACTATGCTTCCAAACTGCAGGCAGCATAAATCAAGATCCTCATAATTGGTTTCAAGTGAGGTAAAGCACAATCCCCCCTACTCCTTTTTAAACAAGTACAAATCTCTCCTGAGAAATCTCCCAATTCCCAAGCTCAACCTTTGAGGCTGAGGAAGATATTTTGCCAAAGATTGCAAAGCTGCATCTGGATCTCTTCATCTGCAGGTCTAGCATAAGTGTGTGATGCCTCACTTTGGAGTGCCAGAGCACTTGCTACCTGATATTTTAGCCTCCATCTTCTTCAGACCATTTGGGAGTTCTGGTACATAGACAAATAACTGAATATAATAGCACTTGCACCTTAAGTTAGGAGAACTAATTATATTAGTTTCCTTCCTTTTAATATGTTATCCAAAATGGTGGCCACCAGCCTCCTTAGTTGCAAGAAATGTCTGGGTATTGTTGCATTCTTTACTGTCAGCTTTCTTATTCTGTTCCTGCTGATCACAAGCCATACTCTTTCTTCTCTAGTCAGCATTCCCATTGTCCTCACAGCCTTGCCTACAGTGATAACAGTAGAGATGTTTAAAATCCTTTGGCAGAAAGATTCATTTCTTGCCCAAGGTAAGTTATCAGCTGAATTATGTCCCCCAAAATCTCATATGTTGAAGTACTAACCTCCAGTACTTCAGAATGTGACGAGATTTGGAGATGAAACCGTTAAAGGGGTAATTAAGGTTAAATGAAATTATTGTGTGGGTCCTAATCCATCATAAGTGCTGTCCTTATATGAACAGGAGATTAAGACACAGAAAGGCACAGAGGAAAAACCATGTGAACATTCAGGGAGAAAATGGGTATTTAGAAGCCAAAGAGAGGACACAGAATAAATCAACCTTGCTGACACCCTGATCTTGGACTTCCAGCCTCCAAAACTCTGAGATAATAAATTTCTGTTGGTTACGCCATGCAGTCTGCGGTACTTTGTTATGGCAGCCTAGCAAACTAAGACAAGGTCCATGCAGAAAACATGTCCACATTGGCCAGAAACAGGGACAATATGACATTTCTTTTGCAAGTCTATTAAAATAGTTTTTTTCTCCTGGTCTTCACACTACAGCAACTCAGGAAGGGCTTTTATTTAATCATCTCAAACTCATTATCTTATAACTCTGACAGTCTATGCAGCACAGCAGTGAGTAATTGAATATATCAATATTTTCCCTTAAAGAAAAATGAAGACATTTTGTAATGAAGAAGGTATATTTTTGAGAAGACAAAACAAATTTAACACCTATTAAAATAGCTATTAAATTTTAAATATTTGTGTAAAAATTTGCTTAAATTAGAAATGTGGAAGAAGGAAATGAAGGTTTAAGCACTCAATTGCTATTTAAATTTTGTGTTATTTGTGGACAATGAGTTAAATAAGAATCTGTTTTCTTAATTCTACATATATAATAACAAATGTCTATACAGATTGAAATGAACTTTTAATTATCATTTAAATATATTGATTTCTGTGACTTAGGTTTACTTTCAACAAGACAGCATGTGTAAATCACAATTCTTGCCACTGTTTTGATAATAGTAAAGATAAACCATAGATAAATAACTTATATCAACAATTAACTCCCATATCTGAAAGAATTATTTCATTTCCTGATATGTTCAAAGATAATATATCCAGCAAAGAAATCAACTGAGTTCTTGGGCTAACACTAACCAAAATAAACCAATTACGTTTTTTTGAGTCAAGAAAACCCTTATTAAATTTTCTCCTTAAGAATAAGGCAGTTATTCCTTTAAAATGGTTTATAGAATTTAGAAAAAGATCTAGCTCTGGCATACAAGATCTATTTAGTCCATGAATAATAATAATGAAGTTAAAGAGCAAGAAACTAATTATTACCTAATCAATTCTTTCATACACATTTCTATATCTTCTCTGTGGTAAAGGCATTTCATTTTTCTAGTGGCATACATATTATTAGAATTCAAGGAAATCATTTCATGTTCATTGCCAAAGACAAGTCTTCTCTTTTGGAGTTAGTGATTTTTATCATAATTGATCCTCCTTGAAATCAATTCCTCTGTTAAGGTAACATTTGTTTAAGTAAGGTCAGACCTTTAAAGATCCATGAATATTCAATCTGATTTAAAGGTGGTATTCTTTTCCAAAATATAATGATTTCTTAGTAGCTAGCAGACATTTTACAGTTGTTGAAATAAAATATTTCACATAGGCACCTTAAGGATAAATAGAAGCATGCAAAGTATAGAACTCTCCTGGATGGCAGCAAAACAATAAATTATATTAAGCTGAAATACACAATTGGGAAGAACATAGTAACAAAACTTGGGAGATAATAAAGTAGATAAACAAGTTTGTATATGTTATGTTTTATATGTACATCAGGGCATATGCTACTGGATAGAATTTATGATTTAAGTCATGATTTAATATAACTCATAGTGATGAAATTAAGCATATTAGATATATGTCTACCTTGAGAAAACCTATCATTGGAGTTTAAAAACCTGCTAATTAACTTGTACCCCAATGTTTATAGCAGCACTCTCAACAATAGCCAAATTATGGAAAGAGCCTAAATGTCCATCAACTGATGAATGGATAAAGAAATTGTGGTTTATATACACAATGGAGTACTACGTGGCAATGAGAAAGAATGAAATATGGCCCTTTGTAGCAACGTGGATGGAACTGGAGAGTGTGATGCTAAGTGAAATAAGCCATACAGAGAAAGACAGATACCATATGTGTTCACTCTTATGTGGATCCTGAGAAATTTAACAGAAACCCATGGGGGAGGGGAAGGAAAAAAAAAAAAAGAGGTTAGAGTGGGAGAGAGCCAAAGCATAAGAGACTCTTAAAAACTGAGAACAAACTGAGGGTTGATGGGGGGTGGGAGGGAGTGGAGGGTGGGTGATGGGTATTGAGGAGGGCACCTTTTGGGATGAGCACTGGGTGTTGTATGGAAACCAATTTGACAATAAATTTCATATATTGAATGAATGAATGAATAAATAAATAAATAAATAAATAAATAAATAAATACCTGCTAATTATAAGTCCTATGTAAACTGAAATTAAGGCTTTTTTTTTTTTTTTTTTTCAAATCCCAGTGCATAGTTGTACTATACTATCAACAAAATACTTCCCAGTTAATTATTTCTGTAACGGGTACTCTATTGTCCAGTGACTAGACTTCAGTCATATATGTATGTCCACTTTCTTTGTCATTTTTATCTTAAATATGTTTCTGAATGTCCAAGTGGTATTTTAACATGGAGAAAGTTTTAAAATTTTAATCTGGAAAATTTATCAGTCTTTTCCTTATAATTTTCACCTATAAGGCTCGGATAGACTTTTTTGATTTGAGATCAGCTAATTACTAATGTTTTCTAGATTTTTAAATTCATTGGTTGTTTGTGTATTTTTCTTTTAATAGTTTAATTCATCTGGGATTTGGGTGTTTGGGATATAACAATGGTAAAATTTGATAATTTGTTTTAAAGACCACTTTTCCACGCATTTGTTGAAACTTTTACTTCTTTCCTATAGTGTGTAATGATGTCTTTATTATATACTAAGTATATAACAAATATTTGTCTATTATGTTAATATATGTATACATATTTAGTTTGGGAACAATATAGTTTAGTCTTTTCTTTTGATCTGGCTTCTAATCCTTGTTCAGTTTTATGCTATTTTCATAATTGCATTATTTTGTTTTTTATAATGTAACATCTTTTTATACCTGGTAAGGCAAAGCAAACCTTGTAACATTCAAAACATTTTAACATTCTGTCCTTACTATTTGTTTCAATAATTTTGAGAATGGAATTGAAGAGGGGGGGAAATGGCATTTCCTTGGCTTTCCACTAAACCGATACATTTGGGGTTAACTGATTTTTTTAATAATTTTATATTTTATTTAAAGATATGGCATGTATCTTACCTTATTAAAAACCTTCCTTACATTTCTCAATAGAGTTGTGTGAAGAACTTCAAACAAATACCATGTATTTCTTTTTAGAGTAGGTTCTAATTATTTATGATTTATTGTTGGTAGTGCTTATTACTGTTTCCACACTGTAACTTCTGAGTATAGCTGGCATATAAAAATGCTCTTAGATTGTGTGTAACTATCTTAAATATAATCAATATATTAAATGTTCTCATTATTTCCAGGAATTTTCAGTTGCTTCTCTTTGGTTTTTTAACCAAAGTAGTGGCACAGACTACTTTTGTCCCACCCAATGGTCCTTCTCAACTCCCTTACTAAGAGATCCCTGATTTTATTTGATGTACCAATGCAGATTTAACTTAATTTATTTTTATTTTAGAGAGAGAGAGCACAAGTTGGGGAGAGGGCAGAGAGAGAGAGAGAGAGACAGAGAGAGAGAGAGAATCCCAAGCTGGCTCCATGTTCAGTAGGGAGCCCAATGTGGGGCTGGATCCCATGACCATGGGGTCATGACCTGAGCTGAAATCAAGAGTCAGCACTCAACCAAATGAGCTACCCAGACGCCCCCAATGCGTATTTTAAAACCATCTCTCAATCTCACTTGGGGAGCAGAAATGATCATGGAACGTAGTTTGTATAAATGTAAATTCTTAAATGGAGTTTCTCAAAAAAAATATTTAAATAGCAGGAAGATCACCTAGCCATGATCTTTTTTTCTTCCCTTTACATTTGTCCTGATTTCTCTTGCTCAAGCTAAATAATGATGACTAGGTCCAGTAGCTATCTTAAAAACATGAACAATAATCATGCCCTAAGGAAGATGGAACAAAAACTAGAAGAAGCCTCATTCTCCAATAATGTCAGGAAACTCATACCAGTACTGAAATTCCTACCTCCAGTAGTCTTTTATGTACAGAAATAATAACAATAACAGTAATAATAATAAATAAGTTATTATTTTGTGTAAGTAACTGTTTCTCGGAACTCTCAACTAAGATGCAGTTTCTAACAAATGTAACATTGTATCAATTGTAAATAATGAATTTATTTTAAAATTTATTGTGTACAATCTTATTACATTGGCAGGATGTTACAGACCATGTTAAATAATAATGGTGACAGCTTCTTGGATCTGGAATTTGGTTCAAACGTATCTCCAAGTCTACTTGAGTCTTGCCTATCTACTGATCCCCAATCTTTAACATACTCTGCCTCACATTCTGGTGGGCATCCTTAGAATTAACTAGAATTAACAGATCCCTGTATTTGTTGCCAAACTCTAATTCCAAGCTTTGGCTCTACCTTGCAGAGGTCACTATTCATTCATACTCAAAGTGATTGAAATGATCTCACTTTAACCCTTCTTCCATTTGTACCTGCAGCGAGTGTGAAGGAAAGTAACACAGGGGATCATGATGTAGAATGAAGTGTTGCTTATAATAGCCCGATCAATGGTCTGGAAGCTACATAGAATTCTACTACCATTTGAAGTTTAAAAATAAAAGTGCTGAAAGAAAATTAAAACCTGAGATATAAAATGTGAAAAATTGTATCAAGTAAGTGAGATAAAAGCTAGCATTTAGCCTTTGATGAAAAGCCTTCAGGAAATTATATATGGTCATGAAAATATTACGTTTCAAAAGACCTTTTCAAAAGAAATAGTACAAAACTATCTTTTGAGGCAGTTTTGTGATTATGAAAGAGAATTATGTCCTACAGAACAATACACCTAACAGCTGAAATAGGAAAATTATTTTTTACATGTAAGTCCTCTATCAATAAGAACAAATATTAAAGCACAAAACAAAAAAAAAATTCAATCAGATAATAACTCCATTAAGAGTGATGGTCTGAAAAATGAGTTTCAATATCTCCTGTACTGAAATTCTCAATCAACCACCATAAAACAAATTATTAAAAGTATTATTAAAAGTAAAGAAAATGACAAAATGTATAAGAACTAACAGAAATTACATAAAACAGTAAGTAATGCATGAAGCCACACTTTGTTTAGAGATGTTATGTTTAAAAGGCTATAAATAACAAAAACATATACTGGCTAATTACGTGTATAAAAATATGACGCATGGAGTATTCATTTATGACAGTTAGGAACTGGTTATTTCAAAGACTGGCTTATTTTCATTTCCACTGAATACTCTTCCTCTCCTACATAAGGACATCAGAGAAAAAAGAACACTGTAATCTCCAATATTAAAAGAATTCTATGCCTGGTGTCAGAGAGAAAGGGGGAAAAAAAGACCAGCCATTAATTGTACATGAATTAAGAAAGCTGATTTCTCTCCTCTCAGCTAGGGAAGAATTCAAGTAGGCTGAGAATGAATGAGAAGAGCTGTGATAAAAAGTGAGTGAGAACCCACGCAGTGCTGTCTTCCGTGCCTATCACCTCCATCCCAGGACCACCCTCAACTCCTGCTACAGAAGAAGAGCAAAAAAGAGACTCGTAAAATGTGAGCCCAGAAAAGTTATCTGTTGAGTACAGAGGGACGAAATTGGAGTTTGGCGATTTGGGAGATTTAACATTTCATCTTGTCTCTCAGTACTTTCGCTTTGTCTACAGGCTAATTCTGTACAGGGTTGAAGTTAGGTTCATTTCTAGCCATCTTCAAATGCCCACCCAAAACAATATTCACAGAAAGTGTGTTTCTTTGGTATTAATCCTCAGTATACTTCCTCTCATATCTCAACAGCCAGAATTTTTTCTTATGTCCAAAGCTAAACAATTATCCTGAAGAATGAAATCATCCAGATCGCCAACATGGTAAATGATATGCTGGGCCATGTCCCAGGCAGGGATATCAGTGTTTTTTGTAGCTTTTCCTTTTTTTCAATCAGATGCTAGTAAAAACAGAATCACATTAATATTATCTACTCTAATCGGTGCCTACCACAAAATCTTGTAATGGTGATTTGTCTTCCCATACTACCTGTCTATAGGGAGATAATATATAACTCTAAGACAGAAGTGTCTGGGCCCTTTCACAGTTATTCCTCACTCGAAAGTAACAAATTCGCTTACTGGTTTCATTTTAAAAACACAAAAGAAAGATGGGTGTTATAGCCAAAACTTCCTGAAGCCAGCCTTGTCAAACCAATCTCCTCCAAGGAAGTATTCCAGGAGACTATTTACAAGATGGGAATAGAAAAGTGAGAGTAAGAGTATGCATTGATTAGGTGGACCAGTATTAAAAGCTTTCTAAAAAAGCAGTCTAGGGGCGCCTGGGTGGCGCAGTCGGTTAAGCATCCGACTTCAGCCAGGTCACGATCTCGCGGTCCGTGAGTTCGAGCCCCGCATCAGGTTCTGGGCTGATGGCTCAGAGCCTGGAGCCTGTTTCCAATTCTGTGTCTCCCTCTCTCTCTGCCCCTCCCGCGTTCATGCTCTGTCTCTCTCTGTCCCAAAAATAAATAAACGTTGAAAAAAAAAAAAGCAGTCTAAAAAGGGTGAAGTAGAGATCATGATTAAAGCTGAGGTGAGGCTTCCCTCTAGCTCTAATATTAAGTGAAAGTGTTGGGATTCTGCCATGTTCTGCTCAGCTCCATGCTACAAGAACATGAAAGTTTGGCATGATTCTTAGAAATCTATTGTTTCTATATTTTATAGATGTGGGAATATATATTCAGATACTGCATGCCATTGAATCTAAGAAGCCATTGATTTTTAAACATACCATTATTTCATGTAATATTAAGAAATAAAACTACCAATTAAATCTTGACATTACTGTTGAGAACATAAAGGATCTAAGATCTTCATCTATTTGGAACGTGACAAGTTAGCTGTCCCCAGTTTCACAAACACTGGTAGAGAATATGATAGTCCTGAGTCTGAGATAAAGGACAGTTTATTATTCACAATTATAGCAATAGCCAGAGTATCAGCATACTTGTGCCAGTTCCCCAATTACCAGTTAACATAGAGCAACATAAAGAGGATCATATGACACCTGCTCACAATAGTGGGATGCACTACCGACGAGGAACTATATGGAATCATAACGGGACCCAAATCTCTTATAATGGGTAGTCAGATACTTGGCAACCATATCAGATGGGTAATTTTTAGGTCTCATTACGAAACATATATATTACTTATAATATGATAATTCCCAGCTCATGAGATTATTTTGAGCATTAAATAAGACAAAATGCATACATGTATGTGTAAGGTAATTGGCACATAATAGCATTTAAGAAAGGTTTATTTTCAGGGGCACCTGGGTGGCACAGTCACCTTGATCTCACCTCTGGTCATGATCTCACGGTTCGTGAGTACAAGCCCCACATCAGGCTCTGCACTGATGGTGTGGAGCCTGCTTGGGATTCTGCCTCTCCTTCTCTCTGACCCTCCCCTGCTTGTCCTGCTTTATCATTTACATTGAATGCAAACCTAAAATATCATTACTTAAGTTAACCTTTTGCGACAATGTCTCCTTTTAAAGGAAAATATCTCTAATAAGTTTAAAATTTTGCTAAGAATTATTTCTATTTTTTTCTAATGTCACCCAGTATTCATCATAGGTGCTAAGCACTTATATTGGGTGACAGCTGCATTTACAATCTCCATGGTACATTTATAGAAATGTGCCACAACAACACATACTTAACATATATAAGATTATACACACATTGGGGAAAGCTTTTAAGTAACGATTAACCTAATATTTAGCGTATCATTATACTTGATAGCTGTATTTTACAGAATTTTTATGGAAGTCACTAATGGTCACAAAAAGTATATTTCATGACTCCAGAAGCTTCCAATAGTAAGATTACCTATTCTGAATATAAATGGTGTCCTCAGCTTCCCTATGTCATCTATAATCTTTGGTTGTAGATATGGCCTTACTAGATACCAAGAAAATGATGCCTCCAATTAAGGGTTTCCTTGTTATTCAGTAAGTCAAAGCCTTCTTGTCATCCACTACCTCAATATTTTCAATGTTCATAGCACTCAGATCTCTAGTTATTTGCTATCTGTATTCTCTTTTTCTTTCTTACTAGTGTTTCCATCTGTCAATTATTCTTTAAAACGACCATATCAAAATGGATTGCCTTCTCTTTCAACATTGTGCGAATCCAGTAGGGCACAGGTTCCTGTCAATATGGCAATAAAAGAAAAGGAAGAAAAGAGCAGAAACACACACACACACAAACAGATACACATCCACACAAAGTCACCAACATACAAGACAATATCAAAGGTAGTGACAAGAAAAATTCAGTTGTGCCACTTCTCCTTTTCCCCAGTGTTAAAAATTGCATATTTAGCTGCCTTCCTTCAACTAACTAAATACCCTATGGAATAAACGGTCTTTAGTTTTTATCAGATGGAGAGTGATGAATCTGTAGCCAGCTTCTAAATCAAAAGGTGAGAGAAGACAATGTGTGTCTGTTGGCCTACGGCAACGGTGAGACACTCTTAGGCAGCCTTATGTAGACATCCTCATGAAAATGTGCTTAAGGTTTCCCAAATGAAATCCAGACTAGCCTGACAAACTCCTGCTGTGAAGCCATGGCCCCGCACAGTCTACAACTGCTGATCACAATGTCACTGCCTCATCTGTCTTGTCAGAAAGACAGCACTTCATTGAACAGAAGCTTATTGAGTGCTACACTTGAGCACAAAGACAAGTGATGCCTTTACATCCAATTCCTTCAGGAAGCTGTGGTGTTAAATATCTGGCTTCATGTTTTTAAAAAAATTCAGGAGGGTAATTTCAAATGGCACTCTCGTATTAAAAAATAATTAGAGACAACGGATGTGGAATTAAGCATTTAATGGCATTTGAGGCTAATTCTTACCCTCCATATCTCTAAGAATGTTCTTCCCCTCCCTGGGAATGCCCTTTCTTCTCTTTACCTGTTCTGCAGAGGTCATTTTGAAGCTCACATCCTCTGTGAAGTCTTTCCCAGATGTTTTTAGCCATATTGTTTCTCTCATCATTGAACCTGAACTTACCATTCACAAGGCACATTTGACTATTCAGTCTCTTTCTAGTTATTCTGCTAAATTATAACTTTCTATGAAAAGAATATATTTATAGAATTCTTTTAAATACGCCTTTCTTGGGGCGCCTGGGTGGCGCAGTCGGTTAAGCGTCCGACTTCAGCCAGGTCACGATCTCGCGGTCCGTGAGTTCGAGCCCCGCGTCGGGCTCTGGGCTGATGGCTCAGAGCCTGGAGCCTGTTTCCGATTCTGTGTCTCCCTCTCTCTCTGCCCCTCCCCCGTTCATGCTCTGTCTCTCTCTGTCCCAAAAATAAATAAACGTTAAAAAAAAAATTAAAAAAAAAATAAATAAATAAAAAAATAAATAAATACGCCTTTCTTTATATGCTAGGAATAGAGAGCTGGAATAAAAACAAGAACCCTACCCACATGGAGGTTACTTTTTATTTGAAGGAGACAATCGACATGCAATAAAATATATTCAGATAGTTATAGGTGACATACAGCAGAAAACATAGCAGCGTAATTTAATTGCAGAGGTGGCAGTATTTTCTGTTGGAGGATTAAGAAAATCCTGTAAAAGGAAGCAATATATGAGCTGAGTTCTAATTTATGAGAACGAGCTCAGCAGGCATTGATCGAGAAGGGTGTACCAGGCAGAAGGAAGAAGTTAATTGGTGAGCTGAATTTTTTGTTTCCTTCAGAAAGAAAAAAAAAAAAAATGTAGCTGGATCTCTACAATTTGACCCCCATTATACTCTTGCTCTATAGCCCTGCCCCTAGCCCTTCGGTTTATCTTTTTAATCTCTCTAATTAGGTTCACTTATCTTTTCTTCACCTCCAGGAGTGGGTAAATACAGGAATGGAATTGGGCTAATCTAAAGAAAAATCAGGAGAGGAGAGATTAAAGAGTAAACATGATGTTAATAAAAATTAATGAAAAAATGAGAAATGGAAATAAACAAATTTGACAAACAAGGGAGTTTTCTATTAATATGGAAAAACAAAATGATTTGAGGAAAGCCATATCTGCCCCATTCAACACCCTCTCTTTTCATGGTGACTTGTTTAGCAAACATACAGCAGAATCTTTGAATCATACTTTTCTATGCAGAGCAGATTTTCTCAAACTTTTCTTTCCCAGCAATAAAAACATGAAATTTTAATAGTAAAGACATGACCCAGTTGGAACACAAAGTTTGCTTTAAAGACTTATATGGGGGGAGGGAACCTTACATTTCTATCCAATTAAGGGAAAAAACAAAGGCCTAAATTTTACAATCTCACTTTTTGTTTGTTTTTATGCAATGAATTATGCAATTAATTCATAGGGAATAGGTTCTCACAGCTCAGGCTCCTTTCCATTGGTTCTCACAAAGCATGCTTCTCTGGGTGGAGCTGGTTGGTACTTTGAGTGAACCCAGGAAACTTTCTGTTTGGCTTCCTTCTTTTTTGATCATTTTCCCTATTGAGTTCCTGGAAGCTATCATGGTTCCTAGAGTGTGTATGCTCAATACATACATTGACTCTCTTGGCAAGAATCTTGCCTCTGTTTGTTTATACAACAATGCCAACAGCATGCATACAAAACATGGTAGCCTCTTTTATTTTCATCATGGTAACCTTTGTAGGGCACTCCTTTTGGAACAGTGCCCATTCCCCTGATGCTGCAGCATCGCCTTACTAGTAGATTCACATGTATATGGCTAAACAAATGATTCTATATTTTTTTAAAGACCTAAAGTATACACAAGGAGTGGTTTTTTGTTTCCCTTTGTGTTGGTCATTCTGGGGAATCATCGGAAAATGGCAGTTACCATGGAAAAGAGCTCAATGTTTTGTTTTTTGCTGTTTTTTTGTTGTTGCCATTGTTGGTTTTAGCCTACTCAGGTCCAATCAAACTTTTAACCTATGAAAAATAGCACCTATTGTTTCACTGTAATGTTGAGGGGAAGTACATGGAAACATATCTATGAGAGATGTCCCATTTTAGAGAAAGCAGGCCAAGCAAAGATATTAAAATGAAAGCCAGTGCCCTTGTCTAAAGAAGAAAGTCATAAAGGGAGCCACTGACTATAGACTGACTATATCTTTTGACTAAGGTAATTGTGGATTATCATCCACTTTATAGTACATAAAGTCATTGTAAGCCTCCAGGTTGCTAAAATCCTTACAATACCAAATAATCTCTCTTTAGATGCTATTTACCCCTCCTCTTGATTAATTCATTCAAGAATACTATGTGCACATACATTCTAATCAGCTCAGGGGAGAAAAATGGATCTATGCTGTGATAACTGAAGAGGAGAGTGAAATGTCAAGAGGAGTTCCTCCACTATAAAAGTCATTGTTTGGTTTTTGGTTTTTGGTTTCTTCTGATTAAGGTAACTGCTTTGTGTAGCTTCAGATCTGGAAAGCCCTTTCGGCAAATAGTTTAAATTGCACACTTTAATATTTAAGCAGGAAAGTGGTTGCAAGATTTATAGCACAATAAAATACCAATTGGTAACATACTGTGTTAGTCAAAATTATTATTAAGAGCTACTTAACTAGGTATTTCCCATTTCACATCTTCATTAAACACTTGTAGTACTTGTTCTCTCCTAAGTCTCTATGTCTCTGAGGTGGGAGAGTTGGTTAATAATATTTTCTCTTTATTTCCTAGATGCATAAGGACTATTTAAATTTAAATTCATTGAGATGATTTAAAGGTTTTCCCAAAGAACAAAAAAGAAACTGAAAATGTCTTTAAGAATTTGAATAAGGGTTCATGTTAAAAACAAGCCTGTTAAAAGAAGTTGAAACTGTACATCTTAAAGAGCTTATCTACATTATGCTTTTAGGAATCTTGTTTTTTTATTTTCTTTTAAGTAATTCACGGAACATGTCAATTGCATAGAACTGGAGAAAGCATTTTAGGTGAGCAAAGAGCAGGTACAAAAACATAAAATCATGAAATAACTGAACTATTACAGTAACATATATACACACACCATAAGAGTTAAGACTTTTCCCTGAGGGTAACTGAGAGCCACTGCATATGAGCACTGGAACAGCATGATCAGATTTCATTTCAGAAAATATAAGTTCTGGTCATAATGTAGAAAAGGGATGTAGAAGGACAAAGCTGTATGCAGGAAAATGTGAGAGGGACAATAGTCTAAGAAAGAAAAAAGGAATGTCTGAGATCGGTGAACGGAAATAGTGCTAAGGCTGGAGAAATTGTTAAGAGATGTGATCAATAAAGAAAGAAATATACAGACACTTCCAAGATTCTAGTCATTTTTACTAAACATGTATTTACTGATCACAGTTTGTGTACCTCTCAATATTCACCCACAACAACCTATTCATCACGGAGACTTCTTACAACATCAAATGGATGTTTTATATGGTAAACCTTTTTAATATAAGGAAGTATTTTAACAGACCATTGCCACATTTTTGTCTCACAAAAACGATGCCATTATTTAAAAGTCTAAGTAAAATGACTAAAGGGAGGAGATGTGTTGTGTTTTTCACCACCTTGCCTCCATCCTAGGGCAGCTGATAAACAGATGTTCATTTGTGCCTCACTCAAGTCTGACCTCTATTGTTGGATAGTTAAATGATGCCTCTCAGCAAGCTAAACATCTTCTTCAATGCTTTTCTAGTTCTCCTAAATGATTCATCCAATTAGTCGATATTTTACTTCCTCTCTCCCTCTCTTTGTCTCTCATTATTAGCTATTTCTAGGGCTACTTACAATGTACTAGTTATAACGTATAAATGCACAATAACATGTTAGGTAGATTTCAGCCAATGAATTATCTTTTTTCTGTCTTTTAACCCTTTGGAAAAGTAATATACGTCCCTCTAGTTTTCTCCCTTCTTTCTTTCCGTCTCCTCTCCTTCCTTCTTGCTTTTTTCTTTGTTTCTTCTTTCTTTTTCTTTCCAAAAATATATTTCACTATCTAAAAAAACTTTATCAGTTCTTTTGAGGAATGTTTCATTCTACAGTCTCCTGTTGCAGATCCATAATGCATGTAAGCCTATTAAAGTCTAATATTTCCTGAGGTAACAAAATTTATTTCACTTTAACCCGGCATTTTCCAAATATATGCAACCTGAGGGTTATTAGTATATATGTCAACACCTAACTAAAAATAATCCAAGAAATGCACTTGGGAACAATTATCAGAGAACTCTAAAAATGATTTGCTTATGAAAATACCTGAACAAATAGCAGCATGTTGTTGCTTTTTGTCCCTAAGGAGAAAATTGTGTAAACGTGTGCATGTGTGTATGTGAAGAGGCAACTTTCTATTACCTATTTTAATGGGGACATAAAAACAGATGAATTTTAGTCTGTGGTTAAGGTACTTCTTTTGTACATTTTAATATATGGTATCATCTATAAAACAGTAAAAAACATTATAATTTCTGGCATCTATTTCATTAACTGTTACATAATTATTATTACACTGCTTTTAGCCGGAAAAAAAGTGCATTTGTTGTATGTGATTACATCTATTTCTCTGCATGTATCTTTACATACAAATGCACACTGAAGTTTGGCTATGAAAAGTGGAGATAAAAATACTAATGCTCCTATAAAGGCTGTAAAAGACTGGAGGAAAGCTGAGGCTGAAGGCTGCCGCTTTGAGTTGTAGAGGTGCTAGCTATATAAGTACGGTTCAAAGAGTTCTCCTTTTATACAAATAAAAGGATCAGTGATGCTAGAGGTTCCTGGTACAGAGCCGTAATATAGAAAGGCCATGAGTAATGGATTGATATCATGGACTCTGACCAATTAAAACCACAGCAATGTAGATGGACCACAAGGATCAAAATATATGATTTCAAAGGGCATTGGTTTAAGCTTGGAATGCAAGGACAGGAATCATGAAGATCAAGGCTGTGGCCTTCTGACCACACTGTCTACTGCTGTCCTTTTGAGGCAGCGCAGATCTGAACAGAATTAAGTCTCTTCTACATGACCTTTCTTAAGCAAGAGGGCTAGAGCAGTCACTCTGACTTGGTTGCCTTAATTTTATCACTTCAGTCTAAAGTTGGGCAAATGACTTAGGGAATTTATTTTAAACTCTGAAGTTTTAGGACAAAATTAGTGTACATTAAACACATTTTATGGACCAATTGGACAGTCAACAGTTTTACCACAATGCAAAATCACATTTCTTCTCAAGTTCACTACTTTCACTAGCTGACTGGTGAAAAATGATAATTCTTATAGCCCAGTATGACCATACCTAGAAAAGCAGGAAAGGATTTAAGAGAGAGGAAAGACTTTCATAGTCATATTATCCTTAGATAACATATCCCTAGATATGATATTCCTATGATATGAGATGAGAACAAACATTTATTATTTTATAATGTGTAGCGTTAGAGATATAAGAGTAGTTTAGCTGGGTGTTTACGCCTTGGCATCTCTCACCACGCTGCAAACATTGTGACAGCCAGGGCAGCTGTCCTCTCAAGGGTCAACTGGGGAGGATCATTGCTTTTAGTCCTCCGAAGATTTATGCCGAAATTCACTCACATAAGCTGTTGGCAGAAAGAAGATCTGCTTCCAAGCTCATTTATGGGGGATCCTCCAAAGGGCTGCTTTGGAACATGAAAGCTGACTTCCTCCAGAACAAGCAACATAATAGAGGGAGGGAGAGCATCTAAGACAGAAACACAGACTGTTTAAAACCTTATCTCAGAAAGGACTACCCATCATTTCGCCTTGTATTCTATTCATCAGAAATGAATCAATCCAAGTTTATCTTATAACCCATGGGACAGGGTTACACCAGGTGTGACTACCAGGAGGTGAAGACCACTGGGAGCTTTCTTGGTAGTCACTACTATAACAAAACAGAAATTAACTGGCTCCTCAAAAAGTTAAGTGACTTGGTCATTAGAACTTGGGTCTCTTGACCAGTTTGCATTCAAGTGTCTATTTCTAAGAATCACATATGGCTGCTTAACATTTTTGGACAGTGAGTTTTTTTGGCAGGATCTTAAAAAAGTGGTTATAAGTAACATCTGAATAATGAAGAGTATGGGAATGGTTTGGCATAATAAACAAAAGACAGGATTCTTTGAGTTTATCATGGTGAAAATGATAAGGTTTGCAAATTTTAACAAATGCAATTTTTAAAATTCTTTGCTACATGGTGTAAGATAGTGGTGGTAACCTTATCCTACAAATATCAGTAGTTGAATATGTAATATTTGTAACCTTTGTGGTATTGACATCGCTGGTCCAAAATTTCCCTATCAGAGGACAAATAGACATTTCAGAAATAGATACAGTTGCACTGCAACACAGAGTTCATCTCCAGTGTTTTGAGAGAACATCTGATTCTATTCCAGGTATTCCAATGCAAGAATTTCTTATAATTACAGAACTATAATCATAAAAATTGCTCTCAGAAATCATTTGGTCTAGGATCATTAAATTTACTTTTTAGAGCCTGCTCAAGGGAAAGGGTGGGCTAGTCACAGTGCATAGGAAGTGCAAAAACCCATGAAGTAAAAGAATAATTTGTGTATTTGTACACAGAGCAAAGATGCCCAAAAGCCAGAAAGAACAGAAAAAGAAAGAGAAGTTTGGAAAGGGATGAGAACAGAGGGACAGTAGGTAGAGGAGGGCCGCTCATGTAGGGCTTTGTGATGTGAGGTACCATATGGGGCAGGTCGTGTAGGGCCTAAGTGATATGGGATACCATTGAAGAGTCATGAGCGCAGAAGTGACCTGATTTTACTTATCTTTTTAAAAGCATTATTCTAGCTGCTCTGTTGAGAATAGACTGTAGGGTAACAAGGGTGGCAAAAGGGAACCAGTTGGGAGGTTATTGCAATAATACAGGTGAGAAATGATAATGGTTTTGAACATGGTTTATAACAGTGGGGACAGTAGGAAATGATCAGACTTTTGAAAATAGAAGCAGTAAGCCGAAGGTGTCAGATATAGGCTGTAAGAAAAAAGGAGGAATGAAGGTGATTCTAATATCACCATTTTAATAGAAAAATCTTTCCTTCAATTAAACCACTGTTAACAAATGGAAGCAGTCTAACTGATTGAATCAAAGGTGTTAAACTCAGATCCCTCACCCAAGGCACCCTTTTGACCCTAATGTCACTCAGAAGACCTGTAGAACTCCTCAGAGAACAGTTTGAAAAACTGTTAGTACACTTTTCTCAATCTGTGTCTGCCTTTTTAAAAAAATTATCCCTGAACTGAGGTTGAACTTAGTTTCAAACTTTCATTCCAAATGATTACCAAAAACATAATCTTATTCAATCTCAGACAAAGTCACTTCAGGTTATAAGTAGTCAGGTTTAGAACCATCTGCAGCTCCTTTTAACTATGGATTTGACAATGCCATAGTGACATCAGTGGAGAAGGTAACGATATTTGCTCCTATTGCTTACTGTGTCACCATTTGTAGCTACTGCGATGTAAATTACTGTATAGTCATAGGTACCTCTCCATTCATCTAAGTGCCCCAAGTTAAATGCAGTTTGCATAAGTATGGCCCTTTCAACTGTTATGTCGCCTTACATTTGACTGGGGCCCAGTAAAATGCAACTACATTCTTATCCCAATCTCGTGCCATAGGAAACTTGGTAGGGCTACTTCAAACCCTACTTGCCGTTTACAGCTAGAGTGATTATCTAATTTATCATCTGAAACTGGGACATATTGTCTGAGACAAATGATACTGAAAAGCAGATGTAAATCAGGACTGTCCTGGGCAAACTAAAAGATATAATTATTCTATGTCCAACACTGATAGCAATCTATCTTCTGTTCTCATGCCATAATGGCATAGTAAATGCCTGCACTGCTGAAGATTTCCAGGTTTTACAGACAAATATGGAGAGCATGGTTTCTCAGATACCCAAAGTTATCTGCCAATTTGATTACCCCAAACTTGAATGGTAGCATTCAGGAGTTGAGGGGTTAAAGCACCACTTCCTTTACTACCCACTTTCCATGACTGCTGTGTTTAAAACTCAGCCCAGACCTTTAATCTCTTCTGGTGTGGGAGCAACTCACTTGGGGTCTTACACACTCCACCTGCTATAACAAATGCCATAGACTGCTGTCTTATGAACAAGAGAAATTTATCTCTCACAGTTCTGAAGGATGGGAAGCCCAAGGTCAAAGCAGATTCAGTATCTGGTGAGGGCCCACTTCCAGGTTCATAGATGGCCCCTTCTAGCTGTAAACTTACTTGGAATAAAGAGCAAAGGAGCTCTCTGGGGTCTCTTTTGAGGGCACTAATCCCATTCAGGAAGGCTCTACTCTCATGATTTAATCACCCCTCAAAGGCTCCACCTCCAATTACCATCACATTACAAGGATTTAACATATGAATTTTGGGCACACAAACATTCTATAACATCCAGGACGTATTTTTCCAGATCTCTTAATTTTACCTGTGTTCTATTACTTGGAAATCAAGCATGTAGAGTTTCTATTTACTGGCTTTGCAACCGTGACCTCATGAACAACTGTGACCTCATGACTCAAAATGGGCTCATGTATAGGATTAAAGGAAGAGTGGGGTAGAGTAAAAACACAACAGTAATTTATGCTATCAATCACTAAATATGGTTCAAATAAAATCCTTCTCTAGATGACATTACTTATATCCTAGATCACACAGCAAGATTACAGCAATATTGGGATGATAATCAGTTCTCCTAATGCCTCCTCTATTGGACTTAATTCTTTGATGATACCTTTAAAAGCATTGAATTGTCTTGTTTTTATTCTTGTTGTTGTCCCTAAACTCCTACCAAAAAATATTGTATCAAGGTTTTAAATCTCTAGGCTTTATAATATTCACAATAGATTAAGACAAATTCGAAGTGTCTGCACTCTCTCGGCATATGTCAACTTCTTGATTTAATGTACTATATTTTTAACTCACCTCACTATATTTTAAAGGCTACTATAAAATATGTAGTGAAATAATTCAATCAATTCATTTAAGTTAAAAAAAAAACAAGGAAATCTTTGTAGAAGTTAATAGTGCTATAAAGGCTACAGCGATTTCAAAAATCTTCTCTATTTCAAAAATTATAGAGGTTTTATCACTTACTGGGGTTAGTAAAATATATCCAACACCTTACACCAAGTTTTGGAAGTTTAAATGTACAAAGGGTTGCATTCTTTAGATTAATAACATCTTGTAATAATTAAAGGTTACACTGTTTAATTTATAAAATAACTGTTAATCAGAAGGGAGCAATTAGGAACATGCTTTGTTCCTAAGTGTAGGTAATTCATAGCATATAAGGCTAGAACCATCCAAGCCATGGATTATCAACATAAAAAGGAAATAACTCACTTTGCAAATATGGAAAAATAATCTAAGTATAAAATTAGGTTGCACTTATATTTATGTAAACTCCTAAATTTTTACTTATGAGTTTTAGTCAAAATATTTTCTTGATTCTATTTGAATCGACATACACAATAGGACTAGAAAGAAAAGCAGATGTTAAATTGAGCAACTGAATTTCCGTTTTAGGAATAAGTCAGTAAATTTTCTACCAAAGTATAACAAATTAAAAAGGTAAATGAAAAGTGACTATTTCAAATTCTCTTACTTATTCATATGTTCATTTGTTTGACATTTTTTTTTTTGGTATGTACTGTTGCTTAGGTCCTACTCTACTCTATCTGGACTAAAGTAGTGAATAGTACAAAGTATCTGAACTCAGGATAGTTTAGAATCTAATTAGGGAGTTCATTTAAATAAATTTAAAAATAATTGTTTAGAAATATAATGTGAAGTTGTTTTGAGCTATGTAAAAATAAAATAAAATGTGTAAGGGGATAAAAAACTGAAAGGTGTTAGAGAGGAGGGTGCTATTTCAAATGTCTTGGTCTTGATCCATAAGAAGAGCCTAAGTCAGGGATTAATGTTCAAATGACTTATCAGGTAAGTATTCGCAGGAGAAGGGGAAAAGTTGAAGTGGATAGGGCAGAAGAACAAAGCTTAATAAGAATGTAGTCTCAGCTAGAGACTAGCTTCAATCTGATCCCATGGGGAAGCTGGGGGATATCAACGGACCCAGAAACTTGGCCTCACATCCCTGCCAGTTAGCGAATGGCCAGTGTCTTTAGATTTGCTACCACGAGGAGAGGCTAAATTCCAAGAGCTTCCTCCCGACCTTTCCTTCTAGCTCTTATTCTACAGATCAAAGAAGTGTGAAGATTGTACCAGTAGCTAAATATATTCATTTAGGTACCAGAGAAATGAGCATAGACTGAGCCAAGGTGGATCCAGTGGACCCACTATGAGATGATACTGAGCCCTTTTTATTAACTGATCCCCCCTCTAATGGGGGTGGGGGAATGAAAACATTTTGGATCCCAAATATCATTGTCAACTCACATCCTGCATCGTAGAGTCCTCTAAACACCTATTCTTCTAGTTTGGGGGCATATGGTTACCCAGATAAATGGTCATAGGTCATTTTGGGGAGGGAGTCGGTACTGCTGTTTAATGATTTCTAAATCTTAGAATTGGCTCATGTCTAGGAAATGAGCAAGAAATCAGGACTTTCCATTGGGGCAGGTGACCTTCACTTCTGCTTGCCCCTTGCTGATCTTCGAATTTTATACTAAGCACTTATCAACTTATCAACTTGCCACTTATCAACTTGCTCCAAGAACAGGAGAGTTCCCTTCACATCTTATCAAAAGTCACAAGTCATCTGAATTTATTTTCAACCCTTTTTTTTGTTTCATTAGTGCTACATAATTAATGTTGCTAAATGATAATTTTCACATTATAATTTTAATTCAACATACCACCTAATTTTTTTTAATTGAAAATAATATTCCTTAATGTAAAATAATAATAATTATCTGCTCATGTTAGGCACTATACTAGGCAATGTGTTTGCTTAGAACCAGAAGAGTCACATTCAATTGCTGTGGTGATTTTGGAAATCCAGAGGCATATTCTCTCAACCCCACTCTACAGACTGTAGATATTCATAGTACACTATGAAAACAAAAATATTTGCCCGATATTACCTTTTCGTTTTAAAGTTCACAATTAAAGATATTTTTTGAAAAACATAAAAGCCCTATTTAAATTTATTTACATAATTATATTCATTTGAGCAGATGTCTCACATGTGTGCTATTTTAGAATATGTTTGTGTATATATGTGTACATATAGTATATATATATGCATATGGAGAGAGAAATTAATACATAAGTGATGAGTTGGAACATTAAAAATGGTCTAATGACAATTTTATACTAATAATCATTTTGTTAGCTTATAGAAGAATGTTACTTTTTTTTCCCCCTCTTTTTAAAATTCACTCTACTATTCTGGTCCTAAAATAAGAATTTTTTTTTTTTAGTTTGAATTTAAAACTGGCCTTTCCAATACCATGACTTTTCTTGCTTTGGAAAAGGCCTCCTCATAAAAGCTACAAAGGACTCTCACACTTCAAATAGTTCCCTCAGACATTTCGATAAGTGTAAATGAATTTTTTAATCTTCTGGCAGATTCATAATGCCCCACAGATGTGTCCCTGGCTAAGAAAATCACATAGACATCTATAAGAGGAATGCTGTCCACTAACAGCTGCTATATTGCTTCCAGTGTCTAAAGTGCTGTTCCCAGCTGCCATTTCATTCTTCCTAGAGTGCTTTTATGTTACAAACTTCCAAGTTTAGGAGAGCTTCTCTTATTACAGCAGTTCAGGAGCATCTTCCTTCTGACAGACTCCACTGCATATGACCTGAGACTGAGAAAACGGTCACTGAGTCACTTTAAAGGTAACTTGTCAGGAAGAAAGTCCAGGATGGCCAGGAGGGGTGAATGGAGGGAAGAAGGAAAGGCTGAGAGCGGTTTACACAGAAGCAAGTTATTTACCTGTTGTAGGTAGAATGTATTTTTTCACCCAGAAAGTTCTGTGTTTTTCTAAGGAAATATTACTGAGGCATGTTCTTCAACAATATTTGCTCTGAGGAACCTGATGGGTAGACAGGAAATGGAAGAATTCAATCTGAACATTGCCCAGTGGTACAACTAAAAATTTCTCATCTATGAATCATGTCTTCCCATAAACTCTGTTTACAATATCAGATCTTGAAAGTTAAAGCAATCTACAATGCTATGGTTTAATATGAATTAAAATAACATAATTACATAGAGCAAAAACATTATTGAGCATGACATTTGCCATTTCCTGTTACCTCTACTGTTATACCTTTTTTTTTTTTTAAATGAGGCATGGCTAAAAAAAGTAAATTTTATAGGTTATCGGTTTCGTTTTTTCTTTCAAGCGTCAGGCATTTCATTTCAGTGCTTCACTTTTCAATTTCTTTTTCTCATTATAAAATGTATTCATTTTAAAGATCTTGTAGTTTAACAGGTATTCACTTCAGAGGGCTTTTCTGGAATGGATTTTCTACCAGAAAGGTAATTTATCATATTGAGTACTGTCTCTCAAGCTAAAAAGGAAATTGGTAGATAATAAACATTCCAGTGCACCCTTAGTATTTGCAAGTGCAGTCTTTAAAACAAGATGGATACAGTTTAAGCAGGTTGAACAATGGTGTGGTGCAGTGGCTAACATGTGTGTAAATTTGGTCCAAACCATTTTTGGAAGTTGGCTGTCTTTCTTGGCACACTATATTAAGCATTTGTAAAGCCTGAAACCTAGCCATGCTTTAAGATAACCAGAAGTGCTACTTTTATTTTATAATTCACATACCTATGATAGATACATTCTATTTTAAGAAATCCTGACATGAATACACCTTTCCAAATATGTATTTTTATAAAAAAAATACAATTTAAATTGTAAATATGTGATCCATTTACAACACTTCGTGTTTTTCGAAATTTTTAATAAATATTGATTTTATACCCAAGTGTTTGGAAAGGACTGTTAAGGACTGCATCTGACCTGAAAGGTGGTGGGAAAATTAGCATGTAAGATGACTGTTTCAATATTGAGGGCTGGAGTGCCTGGGTGGCTCAGTCGGTTAAGCCTCCGACTTCACCTCAGGTCATGATCTCGTGATTTGTGAGTTCGAGCCCCACATCTGGCTCTGTGCTGACAGCTGGGAGCCTGGAGCCTGCTTCGGATTCTGTGTCTCCCTCTCCCTCTGCCCCTCCCCCACTTGTGCGCTCACACACACTCTTTCTCTCTCTCTCTATCAAAAATAAATAAATGTAAAAACAAATTTAAAAAAAATATTGAGGGCTTAGTTGGGGGGAAGGTCTGCATCTCCTCTTGCATCTAAGTGCCAAATTATATTTTATAAACGTACATTTAATGAGAGACTGGACAAAATATTTTACAAAAGCATTTTGATTGACTTCCTGAGCCTTCTCCATCATTTCAGTTGTACAGAAACTACTGGAACATGAAGGACTGTGGCACAAGCATTGTATGCTGAGTGCCACGTCCTCTCCAGACCTGCATTCACTCATGTGACATACATTTACCAAACATGTCCCGTTGGCCACATATTTACTTTCATATGATATGAATACAACAGTTAAGAAGAGTAACAGGCTTTACCCCATGGAACTTAATTCTATTGGGATTTTATTTTTAATTTTCTTAGTTTTCTCTTTTTCTTCTTCTAAACAAAAACAAATATTTCAGATAGTGACAAGCGCTGTAAAGAATATTAAGCAGTGGAAAGGGACAGAGATTGGAGTGGGGACTGGTTGTTAACTATGATGATGGGACACCTGGGTGCCTCAGTCAGTTAAGCATCCAACTTTGGCTCAGGTCATGATTTCACAGTTCGTGGGTTCGAGCCCCGCATCAAGCTCTGGACAGCTTAGAGCCTGGAGCCTGCTTTGATTCTGTGTCTCCCTCTCTCTCTGCCCCTCCCTGCTCACACTCTGTCTCTGTCTCTCTCTCAAAAATGAATAACTATTACAGTCAGGGAAAGCCCTGCTGAGGAAATGGCTGTGTATACAGAAGGAGTAAGTCACATCAAGAACTGAAGGTGTCCTGTTCAGACAGGGGAGGTAGCACAGCCAGGGAAGAGGAGACAGTGGGGGATAAGAAACAGACTGGGTCAAGTTGGAACCTTGTGTATCATGGTTTCCAGTTTCAGCTTATTCTCAGTGTAAAAAGGAAACACTGAAGTCTCTCAGCAAGGAATTATCATGATGAGACTTAAAAATTTTAAAGATCACATTGCTGAAAAAAATGCTCAGCATTCCAAGGAGCTGTGAACACAGTGATGACAAACATAACGTTTAGAATCTTGATTTTTATGTTTGCATCTCCACTGCCCAGCACAGTCCTGGACATGATGACAACTACTCAATAAATGTGAGTTTAATTACCAATTTCAAAGTAGTTATGAAAGCAATGCACAGAAGACAACCATAAGCCTACTCCTGGTGGTGGTCTAGTTCTTTGAGGAAAGATTTAAGTGGTTTGTCTGATATTGTACTTAGGCAAACATGTTGTCTAGTCATCTGTACATTGTTTACTAAAGACTTCCCTTTCTAGGACTACAAATCCCATAACAGGGTATTACCTCGTTCCACATAGTCCAAAAGGGAAACTGTCCTCTTAGGGACAACAAGGCAGTTTCTTTACACTCACAGAAACAGCATGATTTGTAAATATGGTTTTCTATCACTTTCACTCAGAGTCCACTGAGGACTTGATCTGCTCAATGTATACTTTACTTAAAGGGGCACGATAGTAATACATCATAAACATTTCTGAACATTGAGCATATGAGAGACATAAGGAACAAACAACACAAGAATTTCTCATGGTAATCATAGGGTCAAGCCTCTATCTGAAGTAAAGGGTAATTCTATTTCGAAACGTATTATGTGATGGAATGTTTGCAAACTTGGACCCAATGTCTGGTGAAGCTGATAGCATATATTTAGAAATTACACGTTTTTAACACAGTCATTACACAAGCATTCGTTTTTTTCTGGGAGTGTTTTGTATGTGAGCTCCTTCCTCATGCCTCACTCACTTTCAAACCACCCGGTTTCATTGTTTGGAGAATAAAGCTCTTATTCATCGCCACATGCAATTTACAACACTGATGTTTGGGTGGATGTTTCTTCTCTAAAAATGCACATGCACACACTGCTACAGAGTCTACTGTCTTCTGAAAGCGATCTTGAAATGATAGCTACCGGCTCTGTTATCACTCAGAAACCGGAGGGCAGCAGCCTCAGCTGCCCTGAAGCATTCCCTGAGTCACGGACACTGTCCTTTTACTCTCTTCCTCTTGGCTAATTTGGTCAGTTTTTCAATTCACCCCAGTTGTCAGTTTATATGAGATATCAGTATCTTTCAAGTGTCTCTCTGTATCATGCAAGGTGAAAAAAATCCAAGTGATGACCGGATTCTTGGGATCAAAAATATAAAGAACTCTCCAGAATAGAAAATAATAGAAATGGAAGAAAATATTAAAGACAGCAAAAGAAAGATAAATAAGGAAAATTTATAGTTTGGGAATAATTACCCTGCCATTATTCCCTAATTGTAAACTATGATATATGTTAGAAGAGATTCCACAATATCATTCAGTTAGTAACTTTAGTCCTGTTGAATGCCTACCATTTGCCAGGCTTAACACTGGTGCTAGAATTAGAGCAGTGAGCAAGACAGGATTTCTATTTCAAAAGGAGCTTACATTTTAGTAGATACATACTGATAAAAATGTAATTCCAATGTAATGAGAGAAATGTTATCAGGAGAGAAGTATGGATTAATTAAATACCAAAAAAAAAAAAAAAAGGTTTTGGTAGTACCTTAAAAGAGCACCTCACCCAGATTTGAAGGTCAATAAAGGCTTCCTGTAGAAAGTGTTATCTAAACTGAGACCTTAAATATGAATTAGATTCTTGGCAGAAAGGGCACCAGGCCAAAATTTCAACTTGTACAAAGTACCAGAGTAAGAAGGAACATGGGACTTTTTCAAGAAATGCAAGTGTAATTTAGCTGAAGCATAGAGTATAAGAAGTGAGCAAGAAAAGAAAAGGGTAGAGAAGCTGACAGAAGCTGTATTAAATTGTGCAAGGAATTTCATTCAATCCAGTGGTCACCAGAAACACTGAAGAGTTTACGCAGACATCATTCTGTATGTCAAGTTAGGAATGAACTGGAAAGAGTTGAATTGGAAGAATGGCAGAAATACTAACTAGGAGATTTCCATAATATTCTAGCCAAGATCTAAGTTACCATATTCATATTGAGAGTGGAAAAAAGTTAATGGCTTGCATAGATATTGAAGGGATAGAACAAATTTTATTCTCCCAGGTAATTCATTAAATATCAGAAGATTGAAGAGTTATGAATGACTCCCAAATTCCTGACTCAACCAGATGCTACATTCTCAACAGGTGACACAAGTGTGTACATATCAGACAGAACCTCTTTTCATAGCCTATCGTATTTCCCTAGCTACTCAGCCTATTTTTTGAAGAGTGTCTCATTATTCAACAAATCTAAACCCCTGTAACTCTCTGTTATGGACTGAACTGTGTTCCCCTCACATCCATGTGTGGAAGCCATAGGCCCAAATGTGACTGTATTTGGAGGTAAGTCCCTTAAAGAGGTAATTAGAGTTAAATGAGCTCCTAGGGTGGGGCCCTAATCCAATATGATTGGTGTCCTTACAAGAAGAAGAGATTAGGACCTATAGAGAGAAACAGAGAACAAGTCATGTGAGGAGACAGAGAGAAGATGGTCATTTACAAGCCAAGGAAAAAGGTCTCAGGAGGAACCAAAACTTCTGATGTCTTGAGTCTCAGATTTTTTCCCTCTAGAACTGTGAGAAAATGAATTTCTGCTATATAAGTCATCCAGTGTGGTATTTTGTTATAGCAGACCTAGAAACTAATACAGCCCCAAATCAGAATTCAACTAAAAAGCAAATTCCCCAAAATCATATAGGAAAGATATCCCATTTATGAGAGATTATGTTAAAGTCCAGGTATAGTGGCGCAACTGGATAGCTCAGTCTGTTAAGCTTCTGACTCTTGACTTTGGCTCAGGTCATGATCTCACAGTTCATGGGTTCAACACCCACGTCAGGCTCTGTACTGACAGTGTGGAGTCTGCTTGGGATTCTCTCTCTCTCCCTCTCTCTCTCTGCCCCTCCCCTGCTAGTTCTCACTCTCTCTCAAAATAAATTTAAAAAAGGAACTTAAAAGAAAAAAGTCTAGGTATAGTATACATGTTTAAAAACATAGCTTTTAATGAAGGATAGCAAATACTATGTTATAACAAATACTCTTTCTCAGTTTAATGCCATTGCAAGTAATTTCATGATTTGTTCAGGCCAGTGTAAAATGTCTCAAGAAACTAATCATGACAACTTAGGTTAACACAATAAAATCATTCAATTAATGATCTCATGCAGTGGTTATGCCATGGATTGTCTTGAGGAAGATACCATCCCCCCCCCCACACACACACACGCATACACACACATACTCCTCTCCATCAGTCCTCTAATAAGAAAAAGATAATACAGGCTTGGATTTAAATTAAAAGATAAATAAATAAAAATGTAAAAATAATAATAATAATAATAATAATAATAATAATACAGCTAACTAAATAAATAAATACAGCTATGAGGTAAATTCACTAACCTATCTTCCAACCAGATTTCTGGCCCTCAGACTCTACTTCATAAAACTTCTAGCACCACTATGAATCTCCTGCAGGCTTTTAACTTTGTTTGTTTGTTTGTTTGTTTGTTTGTTTGTTTTCTGGTAGCTGTGTAGCAGTCTCAACACTACTGGGTTTCTGAAATTTAAAAAATGGCCCAGCATCTTATCAATGAGTCATATTACTTTTGGGGGGGGGGGGTGGAATACTTTATACCAGTGATTTCTACCTTCATAAATTCATAATATTTACTGGGAAGATTAAAGCTCACATATTAGATTTTTTTTCAAAGAGTTACATACTCTATCCAGGATTTCCTAAACTGTTTGCACCATTTGTTAAAAATCAAGTAAGAGTAGCAATAGTAACACCATAAAATCAGAAGTACTAAATTTACAAATATCTTTTCTCCCATAATATTTTGAAAATAAGAATGTGGCTATTTAATAAAATTTGAAGAGGGTGTCTTTAAAGTAAATTGCCATACCAAAACCTCAAATATTTTAGGGTCACTTTTGTATTATTATGTGGAAATAAAATAACAATTGAAAAAATTCCCTTCTCTGCACTCCTACAATGCATTTTACCATTTTTAGAATTTATTGTATGTTTGAATTTTAATAGTTACTTGCAATTGTCTTATATTTCCTAATATAGTAATTTATGAAAATTACCTTATATTGTTTGTTTTGATTTCTACATGCACAGTATCATTCAAAATGGCTCAAATACAATATATACTTCTAGACTGGACGTAACCAGCACACGTGCGCACACACACACACACACACACACACACACACATATATATATACACACTCACACATACTCACTGAAAATCAAAAGATTTTCTGTAGACAGCCTGATGATTCCAGAGAGACTCCAGGAACATACTTAGTATTATTCCTGTCAGTTCAAAAATGAACTATACACTCCAACTAGTCTTCATCATTGATGTAAATCTTATCAAACAGCTATTACTGAGAAGGAAACTAAGCTTAAATTACATTGAAGAAAAACTCCACAAGGAGTTTTTATTCTTTTTTAATTATTAACATCAAAGGGCGAATTTAGTGGCATTAATCCAGGCTTGAAAGAAGGCACTCTACCTTTGGAAAAGATGGTTCCACAGGGATCAATTTATAAAACCAGTGCAACTAAAAATGTAATAGCATTCAACAAGTCTACAGCAAAAATAGTTGAAAACTGCTGATAGAAAATAGTCTAGTCTTTTGCCAAATTAGTGGTGGCTTATGGAAAATTAATTCAGGGCTCCAAACTACTGTTTAATGGTGGTCAGAATTTCTGTTCTCTTCTATACTGCATCATAAGGGATACTGCTCTGTGTCTAATCCACTGAGAGTGTTTTGGGGTATGTGCCTCTGTGTGTGTGTGTGTGTGTGTGTGTGTGTGTACAAAATAATAATGGAAATAAAAATGGGTCACAAAGACAAAGGCACAAAAATTATTTTATATTAATGCAACAGTTATATGACAACATCTTCAAATTACAGAATTTATAAACATTTAATATGCAAACCACAATGTAAATAGCATGTCAATCAAACCGGGAACTTATGTGCTTGGGCTGATGGAATTTAAATCCTAAGATGCAGAGCAGACTCACAAATATTGGCCCCAACACATCCAGATGTCTAGTTTTTGTCCTGCATATTCAGATGGAGAAAATAAAGCATAAAATAGAGCAAAAAGTAGGAGTTGCACAAAATGGGAGTACTAGGACACAAAATGAGGAAAATGAGGGCAAGTCATAGACGCAAGCCACAGAGAATCTTGAGGGACTCTCATGAGAGAGAAAGGGTGCTCTACTGACAATGAGCTAGCCACTATTAAGAACTGGGTGAAAAAGGGGGCGCCTGGGTGGATCAGTCGGTTAAGCATCTGACTTCGGCTCAGGTCATGATCTCACAGTTTGTGGGTTCTAGTCCTGTGCCGGGCTCTGTGCTGACATATGGGAGCCTGAGGCCTACTTTGGATTCTGTATCTCCCTCTCTCTCTCTGCCCCTCTCTCGCTCTCTCTCTCTCTCTCTTAAAAATAAATAAATGGTTAAAAAATTATTAAAAAAAAAAAAGAACTGTGTGAAAAAGCATTACTGAGAGATCAGGAGAATGGAAATCAAAGTCAAGGTTGTAGAACTTAGTATGTTCATGGGCAGCCAGCCATTGTACAGAGTATACGGACTTTCAAACACCAAATTCTTCCTGCCTCCAGCAATCAGGACATTTTCTAATACCATTTTACCTTGCAGACTGTTTCTTGTAACAATTCACAGAACTTTTATAGATGATGTGAAACGACGTTGCAGTTTTGTTTCTAAAACTAGCATGCTATCAGAGCAACCCAGGCCTCTAATTAATATTCACCCCCATTGATACAAAGGGATATTACATAATGCATAAGATTTTTCAACATCTAAAAGCACTATATTTCTTTGTCTGTTATGAGCATTAGTAGCTCACAAGAACAGTGCCACACAAGCAAATGGCAAGCGGTGACACTTTCAACATGAACAGCTTAGCGCTCTAAAACAGGAGTATTAGAGATAGTTAATTAACCATTGCTTGAGTATTTAGTATAAGTCAGCAGAACATATTCATGTAAAAAAAGCTAACATGGCAATACCATTCTTTTTACTCATGTGTATGTATTGATGTTAAGATTGAAGGTATGAATATTGAGTTCTTCACTAATTCAGTTGTGGGATTATTTCTAAAATCCACCAAAAACCTGACCTAAAGAAACCAAAATGCGTCCCTAGTTTTTAAAATTAAGGATTTTTTTTAAAAGATTGTAAACTTTGAACTAGAAAAATGCCTTTATTGTTGGCTACCATCATAAAGCTATACGGCTGGCAAAGATTCTTCTCAATGAAATGTGGCATCACAGATGGAAAAGTTTAAGGGTTTGTCTTGCACAGAGAGTAGGTGTTGGGATCACAGTGTCACAACATTTCTGATAAGCTGCATGACGCTTTTCTTTCTTGCAAGCAAACCAGGTGATAATGTGGAAATTTTGCACCTATCTTGGCACCTGTGACAGTATTTGTCACAAAGTTTATACAACAATATGCTTCCAGTTTGTAGCTCTGTAGCTTGCATGCGATGCTTGTGTTTATGGTGCCTCCTACATCAGTATCAAAATCAATACGAGATCTAGTACACATACGCACTATAAAGAAATATTTTTCATTTTCCTTAAGTTGCTAAGTTTTAGTTGTTTTACTATTTAATTCATTTTTTTTCCCCTCAGAGATTCACAAAGGAGATTCACAGCTTCTCTCAAATGTTTGTAAACTATTCAGAGCATTTTCCTTCACAAGAAAATTCTGCACTAGAGATTTGTATCCTAAATAACCGTCACATGAATTTTACTTCAGAAACTGGGACATTTTTTCCAAAGATATTGTTTTTAAGTTAAACGAACTATTGGATTTTATGTGAGTAATAGGATGTACCACTACAATTTCAGCCCTAGAATAAACAGAAGACATATATTTTTATACCTTTTGTTATAAAACATATACAACAATGTTGCCATTTTATTAGATAATATGGCCAGCTGTCGCATTAACACTAAATCAAAAAGCTGTAAAAT
The DNA here is from genome assembly GCF_018350155.1 of Leopardus geoffroyi. Classification (NCBI taxonomy): domain Eukaryota; kingdom Metazoa; phylum Chordata; class Mammalia; order Carnivora; family Felidae; genus Leopardus; species Leopardus geoffroyi. The sequence goes on from NC_059327.1 coordinate 154,913,465, forward strand.
TTCTAGGGTTCTTTAACAAACTAAATTTCTTTGCATTTGCTGTATCTTACTTCCTCTATGCAAAATTTCTTTACTGACTTGAAAATACAAATTCTCATCAACCCAAACATACCTTCTATTACTCTCCAACACCCAGTACTGCTTTGGTAATGCAATCTGACCTGTGCTATCCCTAAGGGAAGGTCTCTCCTATCTCTGACCTTGACCATGTTCCACTTCACTTTGGGAATGCCCTAACTACACTCTCTAAGGACCCAAACAGCATTCCTTTGATAATATACACACATAAATGATGTTATTTCAAGGAGTAGCAAGCCAGTCAAGAAATATTATTAATGCATGTTATAATTATCTAACTTTTTTATATTACATGATTTGGAAAATTAAAATTTTATTAAATAAAATCTTGTGTAGGTTCAGAGACTCTTAAAGAAATAGCTTAGTAAATTCCTAGCATTTTACTATATACTAATAGTACGCTAGAAATTATGAGAACACAAATAATTTACCTTTAAAGCAAAGCATTGGGTAAAATGTTAATGCATATATGTGCTTGCATATCAGGTATTATCATGTTAATTTAAGTTGATAGCTGCCCTAGGCTCACTGGCTCCCTTTGACTCTAGTCTAGTGTACCGAAGGCAGCTTCAAAATGAGAGCTCCCAGCTCTGGGATAGCTGTGCTCATTAGGCTTCAGAGTTTCTTGACATGTTTATTCACCCCGAGAGAAGTTCTCAGGAACTTCTTTAAGGACAATTTCACAGAACATTTGATTATAAAATGCCCCTTATTTTGACCTAACTTCTCCCCTTTTTCAAGCGAAAAATGAACTTGGAGAGTTTGTGGGATTGCCAGCCAGGAGGGGAGGCGTGGAAAAATGGAATGGGTAGGAAGGAGATTACAGGAAGTGAGTAGGAATGAGCGGTTGATGGCCTTGCAGTAAGAATACCAAGTTTCAAGAGTGACAGAGTCAGAAAAATAAAAGAGGGGTGACAAAAAAAAAGACACCCAAAAAGAGAATGGAGTTGCTGACTGGTATCAGAGCAACTAAAACAATGCTATTTTTCTTGTACTTAAAAGTAGCATAGCACACCAAAGGGTAGAATACTGGAAGTGGTATAACAATCACTACTTCAGACATAACCCTTATCCTTGGATGAAGAGAAAGAGCTGAGTTTGTGCTCACTTTGAAGCGAAGAGACCTGGATTCGAGACCTTCGCAAAGACACTCTTGAGGGAAGGTAAACTGAATCCCAATGCAAGCTGGCCGGTTAGAGGTCAAGAGACTTCTGGTCAAAAACTCTGCAAATACATTTGAATGTGTGGGTTCTAAAAATATTTAATTCGGTTAATTAATTCAACAACAAATAATGACTGGCACCTTTATATATGAGAGAGGGCTAGGTGCAGGAGGAATCGTTTTGCTACTGGCTTGCACGGAGAGTAGTCTATTGAGCAACCTTTTTAAAGTTCTTTGTATTATATTTCTCTTCTATTGTTCCCAAGCCTTCGGTAAAATCTTGTTAAACATTCCAACCTGTTCTCAGCGATTCCTGTGGGGAACTAAACAGCCGGCTCTCTGCCCAAACTGAAAATGAAGCAGTTTGGAGCAGCAGCAGCCACCTGAGAGAAGTGAGTCTTAAGACAACGGGTGAGATTACATGGTATGGAGCATGTGGTAACCCTTGAGCTGGGTGCATAGCAGGATTCTAGAGCCAGATGGCCACGTGAGGTGACAGTGACCAGAACAGGTGTATATGCATTCTCTGGAGACCACCAGAAGTTCTAAAGGAAGGACATCTGGCAAAAGCCTAGACGTAATAGAGTCAGCTAGAGTTCCAACTACATACTATGACTTAGAGGGAAAAGCCATGTGACAGACTGACTAAATTCTAATTATCATTAGATTAGTAATAACTGCATATATTATATATATTATAAATATATATTAACATTTTTAAAAAGAGTAGATGGTCCAAGACTTATTTTCATTTTGGTGCATTTTAATAACTTAACATACCATGGCTTGAAAAAAGTTAAATGATGCATAGTTCTCATACTAAGTAACTGTCATTATGTATTTACCTATTCTTTTCACCTTCTAAAGTTCAGAGCTTTTTCTCAGTAAAATCTTTAAAAATAAAACATTATGTCCCAAATGCCTAAATGGTCTCCTGCAGTTCACCTACTCGGTGGCAGGGAAACAGCTTCAACTCAGCAGCAAATCTAGAAATTAATCTGTCATTCCTGGGTGTGCATATGTGAGCAAGTGACAGAAGACAAGAAGCAAGGAGGAAATAAAACGAAAGGAAACAAATGGAATGATAATAGAATAGAGAGTGTTCCCCTTCTCCTTTCCTCCGTTTTTTTTTCTAATTTTTTAACGATTTATTTTATGTTTTGAGATACAGAGCATGAGCAGGGGAGGGGCAGAGAGAGAGAGAGAGAGACAGAATCAGAAGCAGGCTCCAGGCTCTGAGCTGTCAGCACAGAGCCGGACGTGGGGGTGGAACACATGAACCGCGAGATCATGACCTGAGCCAAAGTCGGAAGCTTAACCAACTGAACCACCCAGGCACCCCACCTTTCCTCCATTTTAGACACCAGTGCAGCTCTAGACACATTTTAAGTATTAATGGATTCTACTCTGGATGCCCCTTCAGATGTGTAAGCACATAGGAATTACATTCTATTTTAAATCCCCTGCCTCTTAAAAAGAAGTTGTATCTTCTTGGACATATGGAGCTTATACATCACTCCAGAAAGAATAGAATTTCATAGGATATTTCATATTTACACTTAAGAAAAACTGACATGAGAATTCTTACCTAAATTTTGTTGGTAAGGACTGCGATAGCATGCATATTTTTCCCCTTTGGCTATATAGCGTCCCAACAAAATATAATACATTTAAAATGAAAAAATTATAATACAGCCTTGTCCCTATCATACATGTTCACTAATTTTGTGTTTCAAGGTACATTTTCTAAATTTGTATTTTAGGAACCTTGCAAAGCAAAGAAACCAAAAAGTTAAAGACTAAATTACTGTGCTTGTAAAATAAAAATATGACCTAATTATAATTATTATTATTATTATTACTTAGAGTTGCTTCACAGATGCTAAAAATAAAAATTGCCAATGACTATTTTAATAATTTCAGAGCTCCTACTCTGTGTGTAGGATCTTATACTGTGGCAGATTTACTACTATTTTAATGTAATGGAACATAGTTATATGTTCATAGAACTATGAATTTATTCTAACTGAAATTCTTTGAGATTCAATGTAACTGTAATTTTTGCCAGCAGTAGTATAAAATGTAAGACTTTAAAAGTTGTGTACCTTACACTTAATCCCTTAACTTCTTTCCATTTAATTTACCTCAGCAAGTCACAAAGTAGTTAGATAAATTTCCTTTCATTTGCTAGGACTGAATCAATTCAGAAATATGGGTTAGAAATAAATTGGATTAGAATTTTTGTCTTACTTTATTCATTTTTGTCTGTGACAACTCAAGTTTTTAACACCAAAACTTTGTTGAAAATTAAATTTGTATTTTAAAACCTGATTGTTGTAATCCCCTTGATTCTTAATGCATTATTTCACAAATAGCTTACATTCTACTCTATCATTTACAAAAATATCCTCCTTGATTCTTTATTATATTCTTTTGCAATTATATCATATTTTATCATAGAATCCACAAATATTCCAAATTCTAGCTGTGCTCCATTGGTTAAGAAAGAAAACATTACTGTTTCCAATGTCCCTTACTTACACAAAGGTTCTTATTGAATTTGATGTTTCAAATAACACACTTGACAATTTTATTGTTGTCAGTGATAAGAGTGCAGCTCAAACAAAACAAATGTCCTTTGCTGTCAAAGACAAGGATATCTCATGTCTTGAATGCCATCACAGACAGGAAATTGCTAGCACTGGTTTGAAACAGGGATTTCAGGACAGAAAAGGCAAAGGCTTCTTGACAAACTACATTCTTTAAAAATTGTCCATCAATCAAAGGAAGAAAAATTCTTTAGATTAGATGTTAACTCTTCTAACAGATGCATATGGTTATGCAATTATTCTCTATACAAGAAAAGCCCAAGAATTTTAATAATTACAAGGGTATATTGTGAAAAAAAATAAGCTTTATTTATTTTGTTGAAATACTGTTCATTAAATTGTATATAATAAAATGAAACTATATGGAAACATGCATGGTAACTATAACTTTAAATCATGTTGGTTAAATGCAATGACAAAACAGGTAAAATTTTGAAAAGAAATAAAACTTGACTGTTCTAATTTTTTAAATGCAATCAGAATTTATAATGCATGTATTAAGTGAAAAGGGCATGTAATAAGTAAATCACTCAAATATTTTAAAGATCACACACTAGAAAAACAGCTTTGTGTATATTCCTTCCACATTTAGTGTTACTAATGTCTTGTTACGTTCTCTGGGGTGAAACCGCAATTGACTGGTAACTGATTATTCAATCCCTTCTGCTTCCAGAGCAACAAGACATTTTATTGCATTTTCTTTCCTTTGCATCTTGCCATAGTCTTTTTATCAAGATATACTATGTCAAGTGTGCTCAGCACATTTTGAAGAAGAAAAGTCTCCAATTTTCAATTGCCTCTGGGATGTAGTCAGAAAATTAATTAAATGTATTATATCATATTATTGACTGAAGGACTTCAGTGTCATCATTTACATTTCTCAAAATATTGCTACATATCACAGAGGCAAATCTTATTTATGAAACAAATCCTAGCCCATGAGAAATTGGGTTAAAAAGTAATTGTTCACAACTGAGTAAGGTTTAATCAATAATTCTTGCCAACCCATACTATCAGTAAGTTACTGCAGAACTCATATATTTCATGATAAAAAGATATAAAGTAAAAATGAAAAAAAATACAATTCTTTGTCTCTGAAATTAATAGAATAAGAACATAAAGATTTAGGAAGCATCTGTATATTCTGGGCTCTGTGTGAGTGAGGTGTTAGATGAATTAGTTAACAAAGAGCCTATGCTTAAACCTGTAACTGAACTGGAAAAATATTGTCACTAATGGAAAAAAGGGCAGAGGCTTTACATCTTTCCTGTATTCCATCTCGCTGTGAAGTCAATGGGGCGAGAAATATAGGCAAGTACAGAACAAAGAATCATGACTGAGAACTCACTGAGAAGCAGTTTAACATCTTAGCAAGAACAGAGAAGGCATCCCTAGTCATTAATTATCAAAAAGTCACAATAAAAAGCATTACATTGAGCCTGTTATGCACCAAACTGGTAGTGCTTAGCTGGAGGCAATATTATGTAGGACTCTGAGCTGGGATTTGGGTGTCAGACAGCATAGGCTCTTTTTCTCGTTCTGTCACTCCAATGTTTTATAACCCTGACAAACCCAATTAATCTTTCTTAGCCTTCATTTCTCCATATTGACAAATGGAGCTAATAACTACGGTACTGAAGTACACCTACGCCTGCAAGTCAATTTCCGCTGCTTCAGACGCTGCGCTGATGAACCTTGTATATTGACTTACAATAACTCCCCACAAGTCATCAATGGATTAAAATCGCCATGGAACTCTTAGCTATTGATAGTCTTCTTGGGATGACAAAGTAAAGACCTGCTCAGAGTGATGACTTTGAAAGTTTTACAGTAAGTTAAAAGTTATGTACTTGCTAATTCTGCTAAGGAGAGAAGACCCATGATTTGACCCCCCCCAAAATGTACATGATGGCCCACATTAGATACACAAGTTCAAACTGTTCATGTAAGTGGGCATGAACAGTCGATAGTATTTCCCTCTATGTTCAGACAAAAGTATGTGAATGATATTGACTGGAATGTTTTGTCCCATGGTACTGATAGAACTTTATATAAAATTGCCAGGTATTCATGTCCCCAGTGAAAGTTATTTCTTATGAAAAAAAGCTACAGGTAGAACATATGACTTGATTTTGCAATACGTATCTAAGGATCAACAATTTTTCTAATTAATTATAATAATTTGAATTAAGAAAAGGCTGAAGAAAAATATATATTTCATTGTTATTATATCCTGAAAACTAAAAAGGTCAAATTGTTTATATTAGCATACTGAGACTTATTCTAGCAAAACATTAACAGTCATAAAAGTAACTACTATGCTCTATGCCTCTCAGATGCCCATCAGCCTTCTTTCTGTTCTGCAACCACTCCAGACATGTTCCCACGTCCTAATCTTTGCACTTGCCATTCCTTTGGGTGGTATGCTCTTCCTGTAGATGTTCAGGTGGTTGAATCTTTTTTGTTATTCAATTTGCAGCACCTCTGTCATCTTTTCAGAGTTCTTTGCTGACCACCCTCTCCAAAGTGCCTGCCCCAGTCGCATTCTATCACATGACAGTGTTTATATCCTTCAGAGCACTTACTGATCTCAGAAGTTACCTCTCTTAAATCACTAGATACTTATTTATATCTGTCTCCAATACAGTCTAGCCAGGATAGGAGACATCCTCAAGATTAATATGAAGGGATTAGAGTGGGAAGATTCTAGACTTAATTGCTGGTGGCCCTTTTTAGAGACCGGGTACTGAGGGCCCATTTATCTTCAGCTTTAAGCCTTATATTCAATTTGAGGCCAATAGAGACATTCCAGAGAGGTTACACTGACATTGTTCTTTAACAAGAAACTAACCTATGGTCATGAATAGGTGAACTTAGAGGTAGGGTAGAGGGCATAGTTTTCACACTTTACCTTTGGCTGAGAAAAACATATCTCATTCCAATTACAATGTTAAATACTGTTTACGGAGGTTTTGTTGTTTTTTTCTGAACTAGTGGCAGAGATTCAAATTTCAGATAAACCAAAGTCAAAGAGAAATTAATAATTGTGTTACTATCCTGTTAATAGTTCATTTATCGGGGCGCCTGGGTGACTCAGTAGGCTGAAGGTCTGACTTCAGCTTAGGTCACGATCTCACAGCTCATGAGTTCGAGCTCCACTTCGGGCTCTGCACTGACAGCTCGGAGCCTGGAGCCTCCTTCAGATTCTGTGTCTCCCTCTCTCTCTGCCTCTCCTGCACTCGTGCCATGCCTCTCTCTGGGTCTCAAAAATAAATAAACATTAAAAAAAATTTTAATAGTTCATTTATCGAACTTTAATTCAAAACCGTAAATGGTCATGAATAGATTTTGTAGAGATATAACAAATTTCAAAACCTCTGTCAATTCTCTGTGTTATAATTGAACAAATGTTTAACAGAATTACTCTTTTCACTCAGTAATTAGTAGAATTATTTACATCTTCCATTTCTTCCCGAATACAGTTAGATCCATTGGCTTAATGTTTTATTTATTTTCTTTAAACAAACAGAAACCCAAGTCTCTGGAAATCAGCAAGTAGAAGTCTTCAAGGAACCCAAGGAGCATTCTCTTTCTGTCTCATATATCTGATTCTTTCTGATTATCTGTTTAAATAATTTTTCTCAGCATACATATTCTCTTTGCTACTCAAGCCACATAAAAATGACCACCAACTGCCCCTTTAATCCAGTCACATGGAGAGAGACCAAATTGCAGACCAAATTTTAATCTTTATTTTTGTCTATTTCTCCAGCCCAACTCCAAACTCCTCCCACTATCCAACCTCCACAAAAAGTTTTTAATTGTCTCTGCACTGTCCATCGCCCATCCCTGGACCGAACAAAGGGCTATCAAGAGTTTCAATAACAGGGCACTTGGGTGGCTCAGTTGGTTGGGCGTCTGACTTCAGCTCAGGTCATGATCTCACAGTTCAGTTCATGATCTCATGGTTTGTGAGTCTGAGTCCTGCATGGAGCCTTCTTCAGATCCTCTGTCTCCCTCTCTCTCTGCCCCTCCCCTACTCTCTCTCTCTCTCTCTCTCTCTCAAAATAAACATTTTATTTTATTTTTTTAAAAAAAGAGTAATGGATTCTCTTTTACAGTTAAGGGAATTCTTTGGACAGTAGTGAAATTCCCAAAGATCTATTGGGTCAAGGTCATGAATCTGGCATGCCTTCCTAAAGTATCTGGACTTTTAACAGTTGGTAATTCATTGCCATTTAAGGTTTCTATCTAAAATTTGGCAGTGTCATATCTGTTCTGTAACAACAGTAACAAAAATTAATGGAAATGGAGAAAATAGTTTAGAACTAGACAGTTTCTAGAGATAGACATAAGAGTCAGGAAGGTATTTTCATAGTTTAGAACACACACAGAGTTTCTAATTTAAAGCAATGTCAGTGAGGTTGTGATCAGAGAAGACAGATTTGAGAGATATTTCAGGAAGAATCTTGACAAGGCTCAATGAATGATTATGAAAATTAAGGGACAGGTAAATGCTAAGGATGACTCTCTGGTCTCAATTTTGACTGGTAAGTTAGATGCATGCATTGGAAACACAGAGAGTATTCCATGCTGTACAGACAGTCAGAAGAGCAGATCTGGATTGTGGACAGGATGAGAACAGTGAGTTCAGGGAAGAAGAGAGAGGGAATAATAGATAAAAATCAATATAAAACTAGGCAGGTACACTCTGGCTGTAAAACCCAAGATTCACCACAAAGAAGTATGAATCTCTTTTTTTTATTATTATATGAAATTTATTGTCAAATTTGTTTCCATACAACACCCAGTGCTCATCCCAAAAGATGCCCTCTTCAATACCCATCACCCACCCTCCCCTCCCTCCCAACCCCCATCAGCCCTCAGTCTGTTCTCAGTTTTTAGGAGAATCTAACTCTTTATACATTGAGTAATCAGGAGAGTTTGATTACAGGTTTTCCTGAGAATGTGGCCCAAGGATATGTGCCATCATACTGGTAAGCATTTTTCAAAAATCTCCCTCATGCTCTCAAATTTTATTTTCAAAATACTAAGAATCTCCCTTTCCTTCTATTTTGTGTCAGCACAACCACAATGTCACACTGTTCACCTTTCACTACATTTCCTCCAAGTCTTGACACATTTCCAACCATGACTAGTCCCTTGGAAAGCATCGTCCATCATCCATTAACTGCAATTCTTGACATGAGCATTTTGCCTAGAATCCAAGTAAATAAAGTCTTCTTATAACATGTCAAAATTTGACAGTTATCAATATACATAAATACTAAAAGCAGTGATAAAACTAATTAAAAATAATAGAGAAAAGTTTACTGAATCAAGCTGGGTCCCATGTGAGAGAAGAAAATGAAAGGGCCCTAAAAACCAGAAGACAAGAATCATTGGCAATTATCAAATAAGCAAAATAGAGAAATTACTTTCAAAGACTAGAGCTATATTAAATTAAATTTGAAGAATCAATACAGCAATGTTAATATATAATATTGATAAGCTTATTTCATTCATAGATAAAAGTGAATTTTAAGTCACATTGAGCTCATTGCTAACTTTCAATAGTTTTAATTTTAAAAAATGTCCAGACAACCTTGTATTTGTCAAAAATATCTTCACACTTGGGAATGTGAACAAACACCATATTCACAATTACTCATATAAACTCAATGGAATCTATGTATTCTTTGAAAAGTAGACTATCTCAGAGAATCTGTTAGGAAAAAAGTCATGTAATTATAAACCTTAGCATGTTATCAAATTAAACAGACTCCCAGTTATAAATGTGTACCCAGAAAGCATCTTGACAAGTTTCTATAAATCCAAACAAACTTATTTGCCAAGCCAAAATTGAGCCTACATTCTTGAACCTGTGTTGTTGCTCTCTCTCCATCCCTCCCTCTCTTCCCCAACTTCACACACACATACACACACACACACACACACACACATTATTCATCTTTAAAGATGCTTTATATCCTACCATTAATCTAAGAAAGAGTATATTTGCTTATATTTTTTAAATGTAGAAATACCACAGGATGCAATCAGCACAATTCAGACTGTGAGAAACTCTGTAACACAAACTATGTTTTCTTCAACAAAAATTGTAAGAATCATAATAGTGAGATGGAGGTAGAAGCTATAGCTATAGTATGAGACTTAAGATACATGACCACCAATTGCCATGCATGGAATTTATTTGGATCCTGACTTAAAGAATAAAATTTTTAGAAAGAATTAGATATAAGTATGAGAATTTAAACAAATCTTTGTATGTTTCATCATATTAAGGGATTCTAGTTAGTGTTTTATATAATAATAGAGGTTACATTTTTAAATGAGTTATCTTTTAGAGATATATTGAAATTACATTTAAATGATATAATATGATATATAGTGTGTTCTCTCCAAAATAATCCAGGAGAAAGGAATAGGAATAGGATGAGAGTATACTTGAACCCAACTGGACATGAGGTTGGTAACTATAGAAATGATGAGTATATGACGTTATATTATATAATTTTCTCTTCTTTTGAATACATTTAATTTTTTTCAAAATAATATTGAAATGCTAAAACAAACAAACAAACATTTGTCTGGGTCTAACCAGAACAAAAATCAAAAGAGAACATAGAGTAGAAGCTCTAAGGAAGTTAATGGCCAAGGGGAAAACATCAAGAAACCTGTGTCCTTCCCTACAAACTGCTTGGCCAAAGTCAAGTTTTGTTATCTTTTGCATATTCTGTCTGGAAGAAGTGATACATCTAATGAAGCTAATGAATTGAGTGGAAATAAAGAAAGGAAGTATAAAGGTATTTTAAGATCATCAGCTATACCTTTGTCCAGAGGAACTGAACATTGAAATAGAACTTCTAACAAAATTACAAAGGAATAAGAGCAGAGATCAAACCTGTAATAATTATTTTCCCATAACTCTATCTGAAAAGAAGAACTGAGGAGGGGACACCACATGACAAGAGAAAAACAGATCAACAGTTGTTCTGGTTTGTATTTACTCATTCGGTAGTAATGAAACCAAACAAACTAAACTACCACAAAACTGGAGTGGCCATAAAGAGATGTCAGAAGGAACACTGACAAATGTCCCAATTTTTTTTAATCCATCTTAGTATGTGGTCAATAAAAGACAACCTCTAAAGTCTATGAGTCAACAAAAAACATGTTTAAGCATATTATATATCACTTACTATCAAGATATCCTACTATTGAAAATTCTGTCCTTGGGGCACCTGGGTGGCTCAGTTGGTTAGGTGTCCGACTCCTGATTTCAGCTCAGGTCATGATCTCACGGCTCAGCTCGTGAGTTCAAGCCCTGCGTTCAGCTTTGTGCTGACAGTGCAGAGCCTGTTTGAAATTCTCTCTTTCTCCCTCTCTCTGCTCCTCCCCCTTCAAAATATATAAACATTAAATAAAACCATGTTATATAAGTTTATAAAGTTAACTTCAATTAATACCAAAATAAAAGTGTAAACTTCCCAAAATAGCAGAAATAGAAAAAAAATGTCAAAAAAATTAAAACTAAATAGCAAATCTATAAACAAAACACAGAAAATACAAATGATACTCTGGCACATAATACATATACAACATAACTACTATGATAGAAGGTTTCTTTTCAACATTTTATAAAAACTGATCATATGGGGGGTGCCTGGGTGGCTCATTCAGTTGAGCTGCTGACTTGATTTTGAGTCAGGTCATGGTCCTAGGGTGGTGGGATCAAGCCCCATGTCACACTCCATGCTGAGCATGGAGAAACCTTACGATTCTCTCTCTCTCCCTCTGCCCCTCTCCCCTGCTTATGCTCTCACACTCTCTCTCTCTCTCTAAAATTAAAAAAAAAAAAACTGATCATGTAAAATCCTCAATAATTTGCAAAATATTTGTAAAACTACAGATTCTATTAGCTATGTAATCATTCTGAAAAGTTTTCGAAGTTAGAAAAAAAATACTTTATCACTTGGAAATTTTAAGACTTTATCTTAAACACTCTTAGGTTAGAATACAGTTAACAACCTATGGGGTGCCTGAGTGGCTCAGTCAGATAATTGTCTGACTTCAGCTTGGGTCATGATCTTGTGGTTTGTAAGTTGGAGCCCTGCATCGGAGCCTGGAGGCTGCTTCTGTCTCCCTATCTCTCTGCTCCTCCCTTGTTCTCTCTCTCTCTCTCTCTCTCTCTCTCTCAAAACAAATAAATAAACGGGGCACCAGGGTGGCTCAGTCGGTTAAACGTCCGACTTTGGCTCAGGTCATGATCTCACAGTTTGTGAGTTCGAGCCCCATGTTGGGCTCTGTGCTGTCAGTTCAGAGCCTGAAGCCTGCTTTGGATTCTGTGTCTCATTCTCTCTCCACCCCTCCCCTGCTCATGCTCTGTCTCTCTCTGTTTCTCAAAAAATGAATAAACGTTAAAACATTTTTGATAAATAAATAAACAAACAAACGAACAAACAAACATTAAAACAGTTTTTAAAAAGAAAACACTTGGGGCGCCTGGGTGGCTCAGTGGTTAAGCATCCGATTTCAGCTCAGGTCACGATCTCACCATCCGTGAGTTCGAGCCCCGTGTCGGGCTCTGAGCTAATGGCTCAGAGCCTGGAGCCTGCTTCGGATTCTGTGTCTCCCTCTCTCTCTACCCCTCCCCCATTCATGCTCTGTCTCTCTCTGTCTCAAAAATAAATAAACGTTAAAAAATTAAAAAAAAAAAAAAAGAAAACACTTAAGAACCTAAATGTCTGGTTATTTAGAAAATAATTGTAGATAGGGGTGCCTGGGTGGCGCAGTCGGTTAAGCGTCCGACTTCAGCCAGGTCACGATCTCGCGGTCCGTGAGTTCGAGCCCCGCGTCGGGCTCTGGGCTGATGGCTCAGAGCCTGGAGCCTGTTTCCGATTCTGTGTCTCCCTCTCTCTCTGCCCCTCCCCCATTAATGCTCTGTCTCTCTCTGTCCCAAAAAAAATAAATAAACGTTAAAAAAAAAAAAAGAAAAAGAAAATAATTGTAGAAGCAATTAAAATTATTTAGGAATATTCTATTTCTCCGTTGTTGGTGGGCACATTGTACACACACTTCCCATTCCACCCTTTATATTTCCACATTGATAAGCATTTGTACAATTTCACTGATTAAGTGTCCTTCCATTCTTCACTATGTATCACATCACTGCTGTCATAAATAAAATTCAATAAATGCGTGTTTCTGTTTCCAAGCCCTGTGTTCTATTCTATTCCTTTTTTTAAATTTATTTTTGAGACGGGGGGAGGGGGGGCAGACAGGGAAGGAGACAGAATCTGAAGCACGCTCCAGGCTCTGAGCTGTCAGCACAGAGTCTGACGTGGGACTTGAAGCCATGAACCATGAGATCATGACCTGAGCTGAAGTTGGACGCTTAACCAACTGAGCCACCCAGGCACCCCTATTCTACACTTTATGGGGGTATCTGTTTTAATGACTATAGGTTTATAATAAGTCCTGATATCTAAAAGGACTAGTCTTTTATTCTTAATTTCATTCTTCAAAAACATCTTTGTTATTCTTGGTCCTTTACACTTCCATGTTAATAGGGACATAAAGATTTTATTTTGTGTATTGTTATATTTAGAATATATAGGTGGTATTGTGCTGGAAAGCTTATGATGTTACTTTTGCTTTTTTTTCCCACAAATAACTATGTTTCTAAGAGTTATCAAGTTCTTTGTGTACATCTAGTCATAGTTTCCAGCTGCCCCAGGATATGTTGGAGAACACAACCACATAACACTTATCCATTTTCCCAGCAATAGTTAAATTGCCTCTAACGCTTTGCTACTACAAATCACCATCAACGTCTCCTTACACCCTGTGTAGAATTTCTCTGGGACATACCCCTAGGAGCTGGGTTTCTGGGATGTCGGGTAGGCATACTTCACCAAGTGATATAAAATGTCTTGACAATGAAGTTGAGCCCACCGACGCTTTCAACATTAGTATACAAGATTCCTTTCTACCTACATATCTTCCAGCACTTGGAATTATAAAACTGTGTATCATTGTTTCTCAATCCGATGAGTAAAAAGTAGTATCACATTTTGATTTTAATTTCTGTGATTACAAAGAAGTTTGAGCATCTCTTCATATAACTATTAGCCATCTAGTTTCCCCTCATTTGTATTTTATAACTTGGCCTTTATTGAGGCTTTGCTATCTTTTTCTGTAACACAGGATTCTCACAAAGAATGAAATTATATTGATACCTTTTTATCAATAGTATTGTATCTTGGAACATAATACCACACAAGGACTATTATTTTGATCTTTGAATTCAATCCAAACAACCCCCAAAATTGAGACATTCAGGTATTCAAGAAAAGGAACTCAAAAATGGGGAAAAATGAATCTTAAAGCACAAATTCTTAAACTAGAAAGCAGAAGAACAAGCAAACTAAGTAAAAAACAAAATACATTAATAAAGCCAAATTGGCTCTCATCACAATTGCATATAAAATGATAAGCATTTTTGATTTTTATCATGAGAAAAAAAGAAGATAAAAAGTGTCATTAGGCATCTATGCAGACACAACTATAACTATGATAGAAATCTAAAAAGTATAAATAACTATTATATATAATTTTGCCATCCATGCATTTGAAGATAAAAATGAAATTATCGAATTCAATAATCATAAAGTCAAATGATTATTTTTCATTAAAAATATGAGGAGGGCAAATATTACTAGAGACTTTCTAGTAAATTCAGAAACAAAATAATGAAGTTCTAATCAATATAATAACCAATAAAAAATAATGTGTGAATATTTAAAAGAAAATGAAAATTATCATTTGTGCAGATAACATAATTTTATACCTAGACAATAAAAATATAAACTCAGGCACTAATAGATTTACTAATTATCAAGATTGTCATAAACTACTCAGAAGTGAAAATCAGTAGTTTTTTCTATAAATAATTACAACCAGATATAAAGAAAATAAACTGTTGGCTTGGAAGTTATCATTACATTGCAACAGCAAGTAAAAAGTTGACAAGGCTAAAAGGTCAGCAAGTCTTCTAGGATCCTAGAAAGGGGTGTACACATAGGGCGCTCTGCTGCCCTCAGGACTAGAGACACAAGCACCTACAGGAAATGGCAGCTTCTTGGAGCAGGGACTCAGTGCAGGAAGAAGTACCAGGGTAGAAAAACCTGAACGGTAACTGACCAACTGCCAGACCTCAGTACATCTCTGACCATTAAAACTCCAATGGGACTTAATCATAGGGGGCCCCACAATACTGTGAGATTTGCCACCAGGAGCATGACTGGGTTTCCACAGCACATCACAGAGGCAAATTCCCTTTGGCCTATAGCAAGGGAAGGTGGGGCGGGGGACAGCCATTTTGAATTATACCACAACATCGGGTTCTTCTTAACCAGGCCTGTCCTCAGGTGAAACTAGTGAACCACAGCCTAACCTGCTCAGTTATTTATTATCGGAGCCTAACTGACCTGGGGAAAGAATTCCTAACGCTGGCTCTAGCCTCCCATGGGAGAGAAGGGAAATACCCAACTCTAGCCCATTCTAGCCATCTGTCCCACTTAACGGGGGTTGGGGCAGGGAGTGAGAAACTCTCGTGAAGCACACAGTCCAGAGGCACAAGCTAGAACACTTCCCCTCCCCCACATACCACATTAATAAAGGCCTATTTACACCAGTTCCTTTTAGCCAGTACATCAAATCCAGGTATCAAGAAAAAATGACAAAGCATCCCAAAAGGTAAAGGTCAGTTTGAAGAACCTGAACAAGCATCAGAATCAGACACGGCAGAGATGTTGGACTTCTCAAATCAGGAATTTAAAACAACTCTTGTGTTAAGGACTCTAACAGATATAGTAGATGGCACACAAAAATAGATGGGCAATGCAAGTAGAGAGATGGAAATCCTAATTGGAAAAGAACCAAAAAGAAATGCTAGGGATGAAAAACAATGTAACAGAAATGAAGGATACCTTTGATGGGCTTATGAGTATACTGGACATAGTTGAGGAATGAATCTCTGAGCTCAACGATATACCAATAGAAACTTTAAAAACCGAAAAGCAAAGAAAACAAGTAGTGAAAAAAATAGATAAAAAAATATTGCAATATATTCATGTATCAAATCAACATGTTGTATACCTTGAATTTGCAACGTTTTATGTGATTATATCTAAATAAAAGGCAAACTTTGAAATTTTTCCTTTTTAAATGTTTATTTTTAAGAGAGAGAGAAAGAGAAAGACAGAGCATGAGCGGGGGGGGGGGGGGGGGGGGGGGGGCGGGCGGAGAGAAAGGGAGACACAGAATCCAAAGCAGGCTGTAGGCTCTGAGCTGTCAGCACAGAGCCCGATGCGGGGCTCGAACTCACGATCATGACCTGATCCGAAGTTAGACACTTAACCAACTGAGCCACCCAGGCGCCCCAAGAGGCAAAAATTTTAAATGTAAAATTCTAAGAATAAAACTAATAAGAAATTTACAAAACTTGAACAAAATTTTTTTAAAAACTATGAAACGTACTGAAGGATACACTTACACTCTTTCTCAGTCTCTTAAATGATGAAAAGAGTCAACAGCATGAACATAATAATTCTTTCCAAATTCACGTACAAGCGACAGGAAATCTCAACCAAAATTCCAACTTTTGAAGAAATATGTTTATTCTGAGAGAGAGGCAGAGAGAATCCCAAGCAGGCTCTGCACTGTCGGTAAGGAGACTGATGTGGGGCTGAACTCACAAACCATGAGATCATTACCTGAACCAAAGTCAGACCCTTAACCAACTGAGCTACCCAGGCACCCCCAAAATTCCAACTTTTTAATGGAATTTGAAAAGCTAATTCTAATGAATGGAAGATATTTGTAAAAAAGAAAAGCCACATTTTTTGAGGGGAAAAAAAGAAATAATGTATGATTACATGCTCTAGTAAAAGCTTCTAGAAATATAGAGTTAAATGAGGTGTTAAGAACAGAGATAGGTAAAGTGGAGCAACAGAACAGAAGAGACATTCCAGAAACACATTCATGTAATACATAAGTAAGAAGTCGGTGCACTTACTTTTTAACTTGTGAGATCAGTAGGGAATATAGAGTTTAACAAATAGGTTAGAATAATATTCAGCCTTAAAAAAGAATGACATTTTGCCATTTGCAAGGACATGGATGGAGCTAGAGAGTATTATTATGCTAAGCAAAGCAAGCTAGACAGAGAAAGACAAATACCATATGATTTCACTCATTTGTGGTATTTAAGAAACAAAACAAATGAGCAAAGGGAAAAAAAGAGAAGCAAAACAAGAAACAGACTCTTAACTATGGAGAATAAACTGATGGTTACCAGAGGGGAAGGAGGTCAGGGGATGGGTTAAGGAGGACACCTGTGATGAGCACCAGGTGTTGTATGAAAGTGTTGAATTACTATATTGCACAGCTGAAACTATTATTACACTGAGTTAACGAACTATAAACAAAAATTTGAAACATTAAAAAATAAATAAAATAAAAACTTAAAACAAATGAAAAAATTAAGGAAATACAGTGATAAAAAACCAAATAGGTTAGAAATCATTGAGAGGTTTTTTTTTTTTTTAAGTGAAATACTTCACACTACATTTAACAAAAAATTTAGTATCTTAAAGAACAAATTTATGAAAGATATGGATAGCTAATTTTTAATTATTTGGAGGTAACAAATTCTAACAAAACTCAGAGGCCATAAAGAAAAAGACTGACCTGTTGAATTACATAAAAATGTAAAACTTCTAAAATACAAAAGAAATTATTAAAAAGTTAAAAGTCCAATGTCAGAAGAAAATTATTTTTAATTTAGATAATACACAATAGATTAATATCCTTAATATGTAAATTACTTCTAAAACCAAAAGGGAAATATAAATTACTCATTAGAAAAAATGGATTAAGTTTATTTAAGATATTTCAGAGAAAAGCATATAAGCAGCCACTAAACAAATGAAAATTTGCTCAGACACACTTAATTTTTTTTAAGTAGGCTTCACGCGCAGCATAGAGCCCAACGGAGGGCTTGAACTCACGACACTGTGATCAGACCTCAGCTGAGATCAAGAGTCTGACACTTAACTCATTGAGCCACCCAGACACCCCCCACTGAATATTTTTAAAATAGATATCCATTTTTCCATTGCGCAAATAAGAATATGTATATTTTTTCAATAATAGGTCAGCGGATGTATGTTGATTCCGAAACTTGGGAGCTTCCTGGGTGAAATCTGAAACTTGTCCGTGAACACGGAGGGCAAAGAGGGACCAAGGAGAGAGGCAGGCCACCCCAGGTTGGTTGGTGGCAGTTTAAACAACAAGCGAATTTCCTTACCAGGTTTATCTTGGGTAGCTGCAAGACGAGTAGATCTCCGCCAGAATTATAAAAGCTTCCATCAGGCCTCAACTGGGTTCAGGCATGAAGTCCAGACGGTCCCAATAGCACCTTACTCTCTTAGGGATATGTACTTGAAAATAGCTCTGGCTGGGGGAACCACGGAGGCAATGTGTATTCCAAGGACAGGGAAGGAGGGGGTGAGGAGCCACAGAATGCCCGGATCTAGCTCTGGGGTCAACTAGGGGTCACGTCCTCGTGAGGACCTCCTCTAACAATTTATTGAGTAAAAATGTGTAGAACCTTGATGAAAGACAATTTTCCACTATCAGCTCCAGAAATTTATTCTTTAAAATATTCCAATATTTTTACAAGCTACCACTTGTTTAAAGAAATAAATTAAATGCTATATAAATGCCCATCAAAACAGGTAAATGGTTATGTAAACTATGGTTTTCTATATTAAGAATACTATGTAGCAATTTAAAAGAATAGGAGATCTATTCTGAATACAAGAGTTTCTCTGCCTGTATTGGAATTTAAAATCAGGTGCAGAGGGTCACCTGGGTGACTCAGTCTGTTAAGTGTTCAACTTCGGCTCAGGTCATGATCTCCCGGTCTGTGAGTTTGAGCCCCATGTTGGGCTCTGTGCTGACAGCTCAGAGCCTGGAGCCTGCTTTGGATTCTGTGTCTCCCTCTCTCTCTGCCCCTTCCCTGCTTGCATGCATGCGTGCTCTCTTTCTCTCTCTCTCTCTCTCTCAAAAATAAATGAACACTTTTTTTTAAAATCAGGATGCAGAAAAAACATTGGCAATTATTAATTTTATCATTCATTTATAAATAGATAAATCATACACTGGAGGCACCTGGGTGGCTCAGTCGGTTAAGTGACTTCGGCGTAGTTCATGATCTCGCGGTTTGTGAGTTTGAGCCCTGCAGCGGGCTCTGTGCTCACAGCTCAGAGCCTGGAGCCTGCTTCAGATTCTGTGTCTCTGGCTCTTTCTGCACCTCCCCGACTCACGCTCTGTCTCCCTCTGTCTCTTTCTCTCTCAAAAATAAACAAACATTTAAAAAAAAGAATTGAAAAAAAATCATACACTGTGTGTGTGAGAGTATGTGTATGTGTGTATACATGTTCTTTTATGGATACATCTATATACGTATGTGTGAAATGATTCACAGCAAACTGACAACAGTTGTAGATAGAATAGGAAAGAAAGGTGTTTTGATTTTGTTCCTGTTTTGATTTTGGCATCTATACAGTTTAAATCCTTTATAATAAAATGTAGTTACGGATTATTTAAAAATTAAATGAAGTTTATTTTAATGTAAGTCAGTTAAAGCCATGATCTTGAACACATCTGAAATCCAAAAACTTTAATTCTATTACATGTAAAATGAATGGGATTACCTAGATATTCTCAAAGTCCGAAAGGTCTAGAATGAAGTCCAGTTCCAGTACTCACAATAAAATGACTCTGAGATTCAGTTTCCACATGAGTAATAGGGTTAAAAGGAAGTGGCTAACTTTCAAGTCTCTGTGAAAAATCAAATGCCTACAAAAACTGCAAAAAGTAAAAAAAAAAAAAATAATAATGTATTATAATTATTATAATCTTGCAATGCCATGGATCTATCAGTAATATATCCTGTTGTCTAAAAATAATATAATTATATGTACTATTATATAATATATACTATATATACACTGTATAATATATACAATTATATTATATATAATTTTCCTTACTCTTACAATATCAACTTGTTTCTATAATACACTCCTCTGTCCTTTGGTAACCCTAAGCCTTAAATGCAAAGAGTCTGTACTAGCAATATTTATAATATATATATATATATATACACATATATATGCTAGCAATATTTATTATATATATATTAGCATGAAATTCTATTTCTAAAGAAACTTCATATACCTAGAAATTATTCTATCTTTATTTATAAGTGAAATGTACATTTTAATTGAACTAAAAGTACTGATTTCTCATTTTTGAGAGAAAAAATGGAAATAGCAACTTAATTTCTTGGAATAGTTTTTACACATCATGGACGATTAAGTGGATGCCAATTGATTTCTCCTCACTTGATTGTCTCCATGTCAAGGTAAGTCTAGCCAGCCTCACCTCTAACTTTCTCATTCCCCTAAGCTTTAACGAACTGAATCTTCCTAATAGAACAATTATGGCCATGTAACTAAATCAATCATCCTTCCTGAGGCATGGGCTTGCTTTTACTTGTCTGGATCAGAAAGGCTGAGGATAATGGACCATTGAGAACTGTACTTTCCTAGCCACAAAAAAATCATGAGGCTTACTGGCAAAGAACGGGTTTTTAGATGAGAATAAAAATCCTAAGAGGGTCAATTTGTTTATAATTTGCTTGGAAGAGTGCCCTTTCCTTTAAAGTCCCACGCTGACAGAGTTGCTTATTTTTACTTCAGAACAATTATTTTAAATTAGGACCATACAGTTATGGAATTACTGACACTGGAAATCTTTTATAAGAAAAAACAAGTCACCTCAAATTATAAACTTTAACATCAGATTAATAACCGAAAGCTATTTTGAAAGAAGGAAAATGTATCTCTGTACAAGTTAATGTTAAGTCATATCCAAAATCTGGAGAAAGAGTAAACATTTCAAGCAAAATTCTACTTGATTTTTTTTTAATTCCCCAAACTAAGCAGCGTATTTGAATTGATATTTTGCCAAACTCGAATTAAAAAAGAAAAAATTCTCCACTCCCAGTCGAACTCAGCCATTTGCAATAAGAAAAATACGTATGTGAGCGTACAGTTCTAGAAAACGGCAAAGGTGAAAATGTTTCTCCCCTGTAAGTGGTTCATCTCTCAGGTCCCTTCTCCCTAGGCAATAATATCAGCGATGAGTTTAAGACAACCATACTGCAGAGACCTGAAAAACACTCTCTGATTACTTATCAAGAGAAGAGTGTGTAT
The DNA here is from genome assembly GCF_018350155.1 of Leopardus geoffroyi. Taxonomy (NCBI): domain Eukaryota; kingdom Metazoa; phylum Chordata; class Mammalia; order Carnivora; family Felidae; genus Leopardus; species Leopardus geoffroyi. Next base: position 154,934,686 of record NC_059327.1, read on the forward strand.
GAAAACTGACACACCATTCTATAGAAGCACATAGGAGTTATGCCCTTTGTTCCCCAGACCAGCACCATGCCTCAGTCCACAGTGATAGCCTGTTTGGGGACCACTTTCTCTTTGATCACTCTTTCTTTCTTTGCAGGCAACCACTCAGAAGCGGCAGCACAATGGCTAGAAGCACTTTCTCAGAGAGGCTATTTGTTTATCAGACAGGAGGGCTAATGACACCAGTGGGAACCGTTGGTGGTAGATTTGCATCTCACCTATGCACATTAGCCTGGTAAAATCAGGCTTCTCTGTTTCATAAAAGGTCCCACACCTGACAAAGTGACCTGCATTTTGGCAGCCATTCCTTCAATTCAAAGACTGTACCAAAAAGCAAATGCCCTTGCATACCAGGCAACAACAACAACAACAACAACAACAACAACACATTCAAGGGTGCCATAAGGTGAGTTTTCATTTTTTTTTCCTTTGTATATTAAAATTGATAGAGTTAAAGAGAATAAAGTATTGGATGAATTCTGTAGCAGTTTAGAAAGCTTCTGCCATTATTGGTAAAGGGGATGCATAGCCTTTTCAATAGCTCACAGTTTTTGTTTTCTTCTTTTTAATTAATAATGATTCCTTTCAAAAGTTTTGTTAATGAACTATTGTTATGTCTAATGGGCTATGTCTTATCAAAACTGCATTTCTAAGGCACAGCTTCATGGTCTCAAATTATTTTCAAAACTATTTCTTTACTTCCCCAATAAATTCTTTTTTTTATAATTTCATAAATATAAAGTGACACACAGATGGTAAATATAGGACCATAATTTTGTGGGTGAGAAAGCTAAATCCTATGTGCAAGTTAAGGATTTTAGAATCCCAGCTGTTGACTCAGCTGCCGCAGCAAAATCTCCCACATGGGTATTAGTGGTAGCTACCAGGTGCTGAGCTCACTCACCACTTCTGCATCTAAGAATGACCTGAAGTGACCCCAGTTTGAAAACCAACTTGTTTGCAAAGTATCTGTTGCCTGAAGAACAGGAATCTATCACCCTGAGCCAACTACAAGGAAAAGTTACTTTTCCAAGGCACAGCAGGAAGCCATGTAACAATACCACTTAAGCTAAAATCCCTTAAGAATAAAAGGTCTATGTCTATTTTGTCTGATGTTCTGTACTCTGTCTAGATTAACAATGCCTTAAAAAAGACTGCTTGGAACTGAGAGGCTGGCGGAGTTATTAGTCGTTTTCAGAACAAACCTAAGAATATTACACTGCTGGGAGTTTGGTTTGCTTCTGCATGTAGCTCCCTAGTTGACCTGAAGAAGCTGCAAGTTAAGGGTATGAGGGATCTTTACACCAATGTAAAAGGAGGAAGAGAGAAAAAAATTCAAAATTATAAATTATTTACACCATTTTTGTTTCTGAAAATTACTCCCCTTTGACTAATCATTTATATCTGTTTAAAAGACATTTTTTTTTAAGTATGGACAGGAAAAAAAAAAGTTTGGCCACACAATGGAATGAAAGAAGCAAATAACTACCATTCCCTTAGGAGTAGGAATTCTTCCTTCTAAATTTGGAGCATGGCTAGCCTGGCAGGGTCAGGATGTATTTTAACAGTGGAAAGGTCCTAAGTAATTAGATGAGCACTATAGACAATCTTATGCAATACACTGCCCTTTTTAATTGCTCACTTATTCGAGACATGCTGATGTGGCAAAGAAGTTTCTGAGTGTCTTTTTAAAGTAAAAATGAAAAGTTTATAAAACATGTTTTTTAAAGAAAAATGGAAGTAGGTCTTTTACAACTGAAAGAATTCACATTTGCCCATACAAGGCAAATCATGTGGGTCCCTCCAATTTTGTTCAATTACCTGCAAATTCCCTTCCTAATATTCTTGATTCTTTTAATTCATTAATTTACTAGATCTTATTGAGATCCTATAGTATAGGAGGTGTTCATCTAAGCACTGGATACAGTGAAGAATAAGATCTATATGGTTTCCTGCCCTAATAGAATTTGTGGTTTTAGAAGAGGAGAGAGATACCAAATAGATAATTGGATTGATAAGTTAGGGAGTGAGTGAATGAATGAGTGAATGTCAATTTTGATACAACCATGAGGGCGGGTTTTAAAAAAGAAAAGGAAAGTAAATATAAGGCCATGGAAGGAATAATAGAGAGCCTATAACGTCTGCAGGTGAAGAAGGCTTGCTGACTAAAGTGACATTTAATAAGGAACCAAATGACAGGTAGGGTATCCAACTGAAGAGATAAGGGAAGCACACTCTAGGAAACCAGTTCAAACAGTTGAGGCCAATGGAAGAAAAGTCATAATGTTTGCACAAGAGAGTCCTTGCCCTATCAGAGAAACTTACACATTTAAACTTGTAAATTTAGTGTAAAGATGGGACTTGCCCAGTTCAGATCTCTGTGGCTTAAACAGTTCTCAAAGGTCTTCAAACTCTCAAAATGTTTCATCAAATAATTCCTTAAGAAATCTGATTCTTGGGGCACCTAGGCGGCTCAGTTGATTAAGCATCCAACATCAGCTCAGGTCATGATCTCACAGTTCGTGAGTTTAAGTCCCACATCGGGTTCTGTGCTGACAATTCAGAGCCTGGAGCCTGCTTCAGATTCTGTCTGTCTGTCTGTCTGTCTCTCTCTCTCTGACATCCCCTACCCCTCAAAAACTAAATAAACATTAAAAAAAAAGAAATCTGATTCTCAATAAAAACAAAAATAAAAACAAAATTAGCTTTTACTCAACAAATATGGTATTCTATAGAGAATTGTTTACATACATGGACTTTAATTCTGCATTCTACTTGGAAAATTTCAGTTCACGTAAGTGAACTTAATAGACTTTGTTTTACAGGTCTGATGTTAAGAATCTCAAGTTGCTCTCAGCAAAACTGTAGAAAGAAAGAAACTGCACATAATATGCACATACATAATTTCAGGGCATAATTTTTAAGATAGGCATGACCAAATAAATAATAGAGAAGACATCTCTGTTTAGTTTTACACATGTTGGGAAATTATGAGCTATAAATATTTCTGTATTCTTAACAAAATTATATCCATTCAAATTTCCTCAGTAAATATGTATTACATACCTATTACCTGCTAGGTTGTGTGGTTGGTACTGGAATTGGAAAAATGAATAATAACCTGCCCTAGCCTTCTATTAAGAGGTGATAGCCGAACTACCTGAAAACTCAGAATCTTCTTTAACCAACTTCAAGTTTTCATAGGTATAATTAATGTTATAATTTTTCTATCCGTGATTAATAGTGTGTTAAACGCTATTATAAAGAAAAGCTCAGAGGGGGCACGTGCGTGGCTCAGTTGGTTAAGCATCCAACACTTGAACTCAGCTCAGGTCTTGATGTCAGGGTTGTGAGTTCAAGCCCTGCCTTGGGCTCCATGCTGGGTGTGAAGGCTACTTAAAAAAAAAACAAAACAAAACAAAAAGGCTCAGAAGCAAAGAGAGGAGAACCTTCTGGAGGATGTGGTAAAATCATTCAGTCATGAAGGAGTAGATGAGTGTAGGGAACCTAAGCAAAGACTACATGTTTTACACAGAAAGAGTAGCATGCATGAAGTTATGAATATGGAACACTAAGGTAAGAATGAACCAGGGGAGACTGCCTCTGTGTAAGTAGGATCAGAATGAGATTAGGCAATTATATCTTTACCAAGGTCTTAATGAAAGATGAATCACGGAGGTATGACAATAGACATAATTCTACTTTTTTTAATTTATATGTTTTTATTTATTTATTTATTTATTTATTTATTTATCTTAATTTAAATTTTAGTTACCTAATATACAGTGCAATATTCATTTCAGTAGTAATTCAGTGATTCATCACTCACATACAACACCCAGTGCTTATTACAACAAGTCCCTCCCTTTTTTTTAATAGCTCAATTCCTGTTCCTCACTTCTTTTTTTTTTAAGTTTATTTATTTATTTTGAGAGAGAGAGAGAGAGAGAGAGAGCATAAACAAGGGAGGGGCAGAGAGAGAGGGAGAGAGACAGAGAATCCCAATCATGCTCCGTGCTAACAGCGCAGAGGCCGATGCGGGGCTTGAACCCACGAACTGTGAGATCATGAACTGAGCTGAAATCAAGTGTCAGACATTTAACTGACTGAGCCACCCAGGCACCCCGGTTCACTTTTTAATACCCATCACCCATTTAGCCCATCTCTCACCCATCTCCATTCATCAACCCTCAGTTTATTTTCTATCATTAAGAGTCTCTTGTGGTTTGTTTGCCTCTCTCTTTTTTCCCCCTTTCCACGTGTTCATCTGTTATGGTTCTTAATTTCCACATATGAGTGAAATCATATGGTATTTGTCTTTCTCTGACTGACTTATTTCGCTTAGCATAATGCACTCTAGCTCCATCCACATCATTGCAAATGGCAATATTTCATTCTTTTTGATGGCTGAGTAATACTCCATTTTGTATATATACAACATCTTTTTCACTCATCAGTCAATGGACATTTTGGCTGTCTCCATTGTTTTGGCTATTGTTGATAATGCTACTATAAACATCTGGGTGCATGTACCCCTTTGAATCTGTATTTTTGTATCCTTTGGGTAAATACGTAACAGTGCAATTGCTGGATTGTAGGGTAGTTCTATTTTTAGTTTCTTGAGGAAACTCCATACTGTTCTCCAGAGTGGTTATACCAGTTTGCATTCCCACCAACAGTGGGAGAGGGTTCTTCTTTCTCCACATCCTCACCAACACCTCTTGTTTCTTGTGTTGTTATGTTTAGACATTTTGACAGAATTGAGAGGTACTCATCATGGTTTTGACTTGTATTTCCCTGATAATGAATGATATTGAGCATCTTTCCATGTGTCTTTTGGCCATCTGGGTGTCTTCCTTGGAAAATATCTATTTATGTCTTCTGCCCATTTCTTAGCTGGGCTATTTGCTTTTGGGGTGTTGAGTTTGATAAGTTGGTTATAGATCATGGACACTAACCATTTGTCAGACATGTCATTTGCAAATATCTTCTCCCATTCTGCAGGTTGTCTTTTAGTTTTGTCTTCCCCGAAAGAACCACCTGAGAGGGTGCTATGAGTACACAAGAAAGAATATTTGTGGAGTAGACTGACAAAGGATGCAATTTTCTCCAAACAAAAAGGAGTCTTCAAAATACCTACAAAATTTCTGGCAATAGAAAAAGTTAATTTTATTTTTTTTTTATTTTTTTTATTTTTTTTTTAACGTTTATTTATTTTGAGACAGAGAGAGACAGAGCATGAACGGGGGAGGGGCAAAGAGAGAGGGAGACACAGAACCGGAAGCAGGCTCCAGGCTCCGAGCCATCAGCCCAGAGCCTGACGCAGGGCTGGAACTCACGGAACGTGAGATCGTGACCTGAGCTGAAGTCGGACGCTTAACCGACTGAGCCACCCAGGTGCCCCAGAAAAAGTTAATTTTAAATACATGCCAGAGCCAGAGCACACAAAACCATTCTTTTATGGTATCATTCAAGTTATTAAAATAATCATTTTTAATTTTTTTATGTTTATTATTTTTGAAGGAGAGAGAGACATATCACGAGTAGGTGAAAGGCAGAAAGAGAGGGAGACACAGAATCTAATATAGGCTATAGGCTCTGAGCTATCAGCACAGAGCCCAGCGTGGGGCTTGAACCCCCGAACTGTGAGATCACAACCTGAGCTGAAGTCGGATGCTTAACAGACTGAGCCACCCAGATGCCCCTATTATAATAATCAATAATCATATAATGATAGCTAATGCATATAGAGGGTTTAATATTTGCCAGACACTGTTGATATATACACACACAAATACACGTGTGCACATATCATATTTTATCAATTTCAGTATGTCCACATTCTCACATCATAACACTTTTGAAATCCAGATCCATTTTACAATCAGTATACTTTCATGATTAGCCATTAGCCAGTTATGGCACAGTTATCATTGTCTGTGCAGACCTTTATTTGGTCGTTTCCATGACATGACTGGACTACTGCCCTCCGCCCCTTAATATTTTAATCAGTAAGCCATTTAAGGATTATTTGAGGAAGAAGGAAAAGTCCTGATTACCTGTTTGTCTAAAACACTTTTCTTAATAACTTCTGATAAAATTAAAATGACACCTTCATCAAAACTTGAAAGAAGGGAGTCAGCCACTTGGAAGAAAATTCCATAAACAGTAATGGAACATTCTTTTAAGAAATGCCCTATCACTAATGATGTTCATGGCATAAAAAAAGGAAAGTATGCAGAAACACACAGACATTAATGACAGTCAGATAGTGATTCCAACATGTTAGACTGAATGTGAAAAAGTTTTAGAACTACATTAATAAATTTATCTCACTTATAGCTTCCTTATTTATATATTAGAAGGGTCAAAAAACTAGATATAAGTAGATACAAAAATTATTTCAAAAATTATAAAATAAACAGTAAAAATGATTTAAAGTAGTATTGTGTCACATTTTAAGGGGCAACATTTGTTTTCCCTTTTTTGTGGTACATCGCATAAGTATGGTTTTACGATCATTAGCATCTTAGATTCTGTTAAATATGGTGTATTATTTCACTTCTCACAACAACCCTATGAAATAAGTGATATTTTCCCTTTTTTTTTCCCTCTCAAACCCTGAAGGCCAGAAATAAAAGTTTATCAGTAGGGAAAGAAATGAGAGAGAAAGAGGAAAAAATCAGAATAACAGCTTCCCAAAAAGCAGGCAGTGCATCCGCAGAAGCTGAGGGACCTGGGAAAAGTCTTAGCTTTGAATAAATACTGAAGTGTCAGTTAACATAGTGAAGCTGAGACTTTAATTAAGGCCATGAACCCAAACTTGCTTTGCTATTAACACTAACCAAAATACTCTATCCATGAAGAGTGAAAAGCCATGCATTTACTTCCAAAAGTAAGGGAAGTCTATCCTGCTTGACCAGGGGGATAAAAAGAACAGTGGCAGATAAGACTAAATTTGCATTTATGATTATACTCCATGAATTCTCCTTGTTTAATGTACCTACTAGACATGGAGTCAGTTCCTATTTTGAAAGAAGTCTGCTAGATTAATTAATGTAGGTGGCCTGTACTTGGCTTTCTTCCTTGTATAGATGATGAGACAGAGAGAAAGTGATAAAGAAAGAGATAGAAAGAGAGAGAGAATCCCTCCCTCACCAATAGGCCACATTCCTTGAATAGAGGACACTAATTGATATTTTTAGGTTATTGGGCAGGGCCCAGTGATGTTTTTGCCATTAGGGTATATAGATAGCAAGTCACTAAGGCAACTAGAAGCTTCTTCTTTGCCCCCCCCCCCCCCAACTCTTGCCCTCCAGCAGTATGGTACAACTTCAGAAAGGTATATATAGGGCATTTTTTTTTTTTTTTTTTAGGGAAGGATGTCTTTTTGCTACATCCACTTTTCAAATCTATGTTTACTTCAAATTTCACCGTGCTTCTCTCTCAGAACTCAGTGAACTCGCCCCTGAGGCCACTTGCAAACTCTTTCCTAGAGTAGTTCCCCGGCTTGAGCCTAAGGGTAAAAGTCATTGCTGCCAGCCTAATTATTTACAGGAGAAAGAAAGAGGCAGCTCTTTAATGAATCACTGTGCTGATTGCTCCCTGGCCCACTCTCACTTTTACATGTTGACTCTGACCTTGGAGTTTCTACAGAAGATCTATGCTTATGTCTAGTACCAAGCACTAGTTTTCTTTTCTTACTCTTTCAGCTTTATCACTTGATTTCTATTCTCTAAGAATTCCTTAACCTTTTGTTGTTCTAGCGAACCTTTTCTTGATTTCTAATGACAGTATTGCTGTTTGTTGCTTATAAGGTTTTTCTATAATTTCAGTAGAATCCTCAGGGAAGAGGAAATAGTTGCCTGAACTTAGTATTTGGAGACTCTTTTAAATGGTTGAATTCAGCCAGAGATATTTTTCAAATGATTGCAGCCATTCATAGTAATATATTAACTGGATCTATGATAGAATTTGAATGGTTATTTTCTAGATCTGGCTTAAAACATTCAAATAGGTTATAATTTAACTTTTTTTTTTTTTTTTTTTGGTATGGAGGCATTGGTGCAAAGAAATAGACAGCAATTTTCCGCCTTCTAAGAATTAAGGCAAAATTAAAATGCCTTTTGAATCTATCAGTTCCTTGAGAACATCAGATTAAAAAAAAATTTTTTTAATGTTTATTCATTTTTGAGACACAGAGAGATACAGTGTGAGCTGGGAGGGGCAGAGAGAGAGGGAGACACAGAATCTGAAGTAGGCTCCAGGCTCTGAGCTGTCAGCACAGAGCATGACACGGGGGCTCAAACTCACAAACCCTGAGATCATGACCTGAGCCGAAGTCAGATGTTTAACTGACTGAGCCAACCAGGTGCCCCCAGATTGTTTTTATTCTCTTCATTTCTTTCAAAAAAAAATCTGTAGAGAGGAGCCTCATGATTCCATCTGACCACAGACTAGAGCTAGAAAATAGGAAACCAGGACCACTCTCCCTGTCTCTTTGGTGGCACTTTTCTCAAGCCTGACTCTTCTGCTCTCCAGTAGCTTCAGCTTACGTGTGGCTTAGGTACGTTGGACTCCACCTCGACTTAAGGTAACTCACTTGGTAGCTCGCAGATAAAATTTAGCTCTTTCATATTAGTCATTGTGTTTTCTTTTGTGACTTGCAAAGGGCTACTCACATGAGGTTAGAGGTAGCTGTGGTATAGCAGACTGACAAATGAACCAAAAGTCAGAAAATCTCAGTTCAAGAACTCAGGTGCTCACCCAATCATTAAACTTCCAAGACTCATTCTTTTCCTGTAAAATGAGATTAATAAGAAATTTCAGAGGGAGTTGTCAGAATCACATTATGCATTTTTAAAAATGGGGATGGCATTATAAAATCTGTATAAAGCTTAGTTGTTATTATTAATTGGAAAATGTTATCTTTTATAGTCAGAAGTGACATCATCTGGGCATAAGCTTAATGTAATGTAAATTACAAACATAAAAGAGGACACTTTTTTCTTTCTGAATTTGAACATAACTGGACACAATTCAAAATATGCATTCACCACCTTCGGAAAAAAATACCCTCTGTTTTCTGAAAGTAATGGTTCCACTTCCTTACTAGTAAGCTAAGCAGGAAAGGTATATACAGGTCAGATGTAACAAGTTACACTGTAAAAAAAAAAAAAAAAAAGAATTAACTCCTGACGAGACCAAGGGATTTGCTTTCTCTAGAAGAATCTTTCAACCCCTGAAAAGTGAACTTGTTCAGAAGTTCAGAAGTTCAGTTCAGCTAAGTACCCCAAAAATTTGGCAGTTGATCCAAATATTATTTGAACCTTTAGAGCACATATAATTAGACTGGAAATCTTATTAAAACAGGATCACTGTCTGGTACTATTTCCACAAATTTTGCCTCTTCATATAACCATAACAGAGGACTAGAAACATATGTAAAAGTAATTGATGAAAATTACCCACATTTTTGTGAAATACAGGACAAGACTAAAGTTGGATCATGCTCATGTATAAAGTTCAAGTTGTTTTAAAAGCACTCCCATGTGGCAGCTTAAGAGGGTGAAAAGTGAATGGTTCAGGTGATGGCTTTCTCCTAAACTAAATTGTGAAAGCAGATTAAAACAGCCAAGTTAAAAAAAAATGAAAAAAAAAAAGAAATTAAAAACAGCCAAGTAAAGAAACCCACCAATTTCTTACGTACAGTAAAAGAGAGAGAGAGAGAGAATCATCATTCCCCATTTAAAATCCAAATATATATATGTATATATACAGAAATATACCCTGGTGCTATTATATATGTATATATTAAACATATGTATATATTTACAGATATAAATATATACATAGATATAGATATCTATATTAGGAATATGAGTCTTCTTATAGGCTGATAAAAACCTTGGTCAATGATTATAAAATTCTTTAGAACAGAAATCATACTGTCATTTAAAAGATATCAGCTAATTTACTCCTTTTAAAAAAAAAAAACTTTTTATAAGCTTATTTATTTATTTATTTATTTAGAGAGAGCAGGGGAGGGGCAGAGTAAGAGGGAGAATCCCAAGCAGTCTTCATGCTGTCAGCTCAGGATCCCGTGAGGGGCTTGAACTCACCAACCTGGAGATCATGACCTGAGCTGAAACCAAGAGTCAGACATTTAACCAACTGAGCCACCAACTAACTGCCCCAGAGCTAATTTAATTCTCATCTCCATTCAAGTGAGGACAACATGCTTGCAAATGTAGAATATAAATTTCATTCCCCTCTCTTCCCAAATAGTACTCTACAGCATAACTACATGTTACTATCTAATGATTTCATTTTAAAACACAAGAATAACATGACCCCCAAAAAGCCTAAAAAGTGCTCCCAATCCCTGTGTGAACTCTGTAAACTCTACCATTACCTAGAGGGAAGAAAAAGAGGAAAAATTTTTTTATTGTCACTCCATGTCAAGTTTTGTTTTCTCATATTATTTCATTCATCATCAGTCTAACCTTGAATACAAAAATGCTGTGGGATTGTGCACATAAATGATAAATATTATTAAAATAACTGTGCAGTAGAGAAAGAAGGTGTGAAGGCAGAGCCTACAGCTTGAAGTCAAGCTTTATTGCTTATTATTCCAAGTGTATTTTGGTAAATATAGGCTTATGACATCCTACTTCTCAACCCATAGGAGAGGGGGAGGAAGGGAGGGACCGAGAGAAGGAGGGAAGGAGAGAGATTTCTGCAGTTTGTCCACCCCAACTTGCTTGGGTCAATGTATCCGTTAGTATTATGGTCACCTTTATATAACAGCATAAACAGGGCTTACAGAATTACATGCAAAAAAACAAAAACAAAAACAAAAACAAAAAAACGTGTAATTCTCTCTAATGAGTAGTCCAGGCTGGAGATAGCAGCACCACGGTCACGCAGTCCCCAAATTTCTTCTCCCTTTTTCTCTAAAATCCTTGCTTCCAAGATCTTGAGGTTACATATTTCCTTGAGATCCAACAATTCTCAGGGATTAAAATTTCTTATTAAAGATATTTTTCTTCCATAAAGGATACAAGTACTTACGTAAGGATTGTCTTTTATTTCAAAGAGCTTTCTTTGTAAGTCATGCTTTCAAGGTGCCATCCTGTATATTTTTATTTCCACCTTATTCAGGGATACTCCTTATTTCAGTTGGAAACTAAAAAAGGCTCATCTTGGAATACAGATTTACAGGGTGTGAAAGAAATAAAATCGGGGTGCCTGGGTGGCTCAGTCAGTTGAGCATCTGACTTCGGCTCAGGTCATGGTCTCACGGCTTGTGAGTTCAAGCCCCACACTGAGTTTGCAATAATAGCATGGAGCCTGCTCCAGATTCTCTGTCCCTCCTCTCTCTCTCTCTCTGCCCCTCCCCTGCTAGCATGTCTGTGCTCTCTCTATCTCTCTAAAAACTAACACAAAAAAATAAGAATTAAAATCCGTTCTCTAATAATTCAGCTTCTTAGGCGGGCAGGTGGCAAACACTGACTGTTAAACAATTTGTTTCTGAATCATTTTACACAATTCATTTCTAAAGTTTAAAATTAGTCCTTTTTCCCCCAAAAAAAGACAATGAATGAAGAAATCCAAAGTAAATTTTTCAAAATCATGTAAAACAACGGCAAAAATAAACATGGAACACAGAGAGGAATAAACTCACCCTATGTAGTCTTTATTATTATTGCTATTATGATGATGATGATGATGATAAAGTACACATGATCTTTAACGCTTTAAGCATCTTGTTTTATTTATTTTAAGTAATCTCTACTGCAAACGTGGGGCTTGAACTCATGAACCAGAGATCAAGAGTCGTATGCTCTTCTAACTGAGCCAGCCAGGTGCCCCCATTTACGCCATGTAGTCTTAATGCAGAAAGCTCACTCTACCTATAAGACTACCCACACGCTTTTAGAAACCCACCAGGGTGTGTTCTCAAGGCATATTTTAAGTGGGTATTTGGCCCCAAATTTATGTGTTGTACAAATCCTCTCCATTTAATAATTCCTCAATGTTATTCCAACTGTCAAAGTAATTCACATATAGTTTATATATTCATAAATTTCACTCAAGAATTCTTAGATACAGTTGGCTGTCCCTCTCTTAACACTGACAAAAAAGACCCTAAGATGTGATATAGTAGGTATAGAGCCAGAACTGGCCCTTGAGAGAATAGGAGAATGTCTTACTTATCCTAGAGGTACATGTTTACTCATATCAATACCAAAAATTAAAAAATGACCTAAGGACTAAAGGCATTTTGATTTTCCAGGAAGTCTGTCTCCTTTACATCATTGTAGCATACATTCGAGAGACTGTGAGTTTCATTTACTTATTGTCATAAGCACAATTATTAAAACCATCATCTCACCTTAAAATTTACTCAATTATTTTAACTTTATTGTTTAAAAAATTTTTTTTTAATTTCCTTAACTATTAAACAGCCTCTGAGGAAGGCGGTAAATCCTTGCCCATCATCAGTTCAAAAACTTTCTTCATATTGAATTGAGCTAAAAAAGATTTTAAAACTACCTGGGAAATTTTATAACAAAATGATGTTTTCATTTTCTATTTTGATTATTGATGTGTTCTTTGCAGAATCCCTAGAAATCCTACTGGTGTATAGGCCTTAAACAGACACCTGTCAGAGACAGCCAGACGCACCAATTAACAGCAAATCTTTTTTGCTGCTAAATCCTGGCAGCAGACCCTTTCTGTAGAAAAGAGCCTCCAGAAATCTCATGAACTGCTTTTTCCTTAGAGGGCAAGAGAAATAAACCTCTATATTAGCAGAAAGACAATATTAAACAGCTGCTCACAAGTCTCTCTCCAAAAGCACTTGATTTCTATAATAAACAGAATTAAATTGTGTCCATTTCTGGTCCTAAACAACAGGGCTGGGCTTTCCAATGTAGACCAGGCACATAAAACCTCACTGTAAAATCCAGCCTCTATCATAAATGGGATAGTCTAGGGAAATTCCAGATTGAAATGACCAGCCAGAGCTTATTAACCAACTGCTTTAAAAGGACATAGGCAAGTTTTGTTTTAATTATTTTTTATCTTTATTCCTGGAAACGAAATTAAAAACAAACAAAAAAACGTTTTCTTTGACAAAACAACAGGGTTTTTCTTCTTTGATTTTTTTTTCCTTCCTAATTTGGAATGATGATAAAATTAAAATCACTACTCTTGTTTAAATGCCAACACATGTCATTTGTGCCAAAGAGGCTTTATCTGTGTCCCAGCCCCATCAGTTAAAATCCGCAAATATGAGGGACTGGGAGATTTCGTGCTTGACCTGTTGAGCGGCCAGTGAGCAAAGAACTTCTATTCTTTCATATGTAATCCCTGTTGATGACCTGATTGCACAAAAACCCTGGTGACAATAGCTGGATTGTTTCCAGGCTCCTTATACCTTCCAAATTCCTCAAGGCTCAATTGTTATTTTGCTCTGGGTGCCCTGAAAACATCAGAAGTGAGCTCTTGGATCTATCCACCTAGGACATGATTCCCTTGGTCTATTTAAAGGACTCCCTCTTTGGGGCGCCTGGGTGGTGCAGTCGGTTAAGCGTCCGACTTCAGCCAGGTCACGATCTCGCGGTCCGTGAGTTCGAGCCCCGCGTCAGGCTCTGGGCTGATGGGTCAGAGCCTGGAGGCTGTTTCCGATTCTGTGTCTCCCTCTCTCTCTGCCCCTCCCCCATTCATGCTCTGTCTCTCTCTGTCCCAAAAATAAATAAACGTTGAAAAAAAAAAAATTAAAAAAAAAAAATAAAGGACTCCCTCTTCAAATACTTGAATCAAAGAAAGCAGAGGAAATAAAGGCAGAGAGCCCATAAGAAATATTTTTGTATGGCAAGAGGCCTGAAGGGTAGACATTTGGGAAGGTCTCTTGATTGTCTTGGGATTTTCTTCTCTTTAACTATGAATAGATTCGACCCTGAACTACAAGAAAAATACAATAGTGATTTAAGCTTATAAACCGGCACAAGCCTTATGCCTCAGGTTCTTAACTCAGGCGTGAGAACCTAATAAATAAAGGATAGCATCTTTTAAATAAATAAATAAATGGGGTGCCTGGGTGGCTCAGTCGGTTGAGCGTCCGACTTCGGCTCAAGTCATGATCCCACAGTTCATGGGTTTGAACCCCGCATCGGGCTCTGTGCTGACAGCTCTGAGCCTGGAGCCTGCTTTAGATTCTGCCTCCCTCTCTCTCTGCCCCTCCCCTGCTCATGCTCTGTCTCTCTCTCTCTGTCAAAAATAAATAAACATTAAAAAAAATAAAAACAATAAATAAATAATAACAAACAAACAAATAAATAAACCTAATAAAGAAGGATAGCTTCCTGAATGAGGACCTGGCCATTCAGAGACAAGCACCACAATGCAAAAAGGCCTATTTGTTACCTTGGGCCATCTGAATAAATGAAAAGTTTAGTTCTAATATGAGCTACTTGCTTAAATACTTAAAAACAAAGTATCTTAGGTGCTGCCAAGTTCAGTCAAAATGTGTTCAACTCAATTACTAACAGGCCTGATTGGCAATGAGTAGAAATCATAGCAAATATTTGTAAAAGTGTGTTTTTTTAAAGCATAAATTTGCTTTCATAAAATATATATGCATGATTGGAATATAAAAAAAATCATAAGTGCCAGGACTTTCCAGATCCCTGAGCAAAAAAGTAAAATTAGTAACCTCAAACAATTAAAAATTATTTTAAATAAGTAATAATGTTTTAAAAATCATATATGTGATAATGACTTTCATATTATTTAGTGAATTTTGCATTTCCTCTTGCTATTATAAGACTAGAAATACCTTGAAATTAAAAAAAATATATCCTATAGCACTATTTCAAAATTTTCAATTGGGTGACATTGAGAATCTCATAACCTATTTTATTCTACCATAAAGATACTTGGAAAATAAATAATTTATTTCATCAAATAAGTATAAGAATGAAAGACGGTCTGAAAACTTTCATACTAAAAATTCTAAAAATGAAGAAATATTCAAGTTGAATTAATTCTATGTCATACATAAACATGTAGATACATGCATAAATGAACAGCTCTTCCCATTATTTGTCCTTTGAATTCTATTATGTTTAGGGAACATATTGCAAATAAATAGACACATATGGAGGAAAATTTGTATTATATTTGTGTCTACAAGTGTGTGCACACATGCATGCACGTGCATGTGACACATGTGTGCGCCATACACTTATATGTATATTTCAGTCAGGATGCAAACGATAGAACCCTTTCAGGCAGGTTCCATAGAAAATGAATATATTAGTGAGTAGGTGGTCCCAAGATTCTCTGGAATCATGCTCAGAAGCTACATAGTTAGAGACATTTCCCAGAAAAATAATAGAAGCTGATCATGGACACAGACATTAGGGTCTCTGCTACTTAGAGTCCAAAAAACTGAAATCTCTTCAACAGGCTGTGCCCAAACTGCCAGAAAGATCCTATGAGTGCCTCCCTCTTCATATCGCTCTCTTCCAAACAGAATTCTTAAATAGTGTGTCTAGTAGCATTTAGGTCACATACCCATATTTTAGCTATAAGAGAATCTGGAAAAGTAGAATAAATACTATCCATTTTCTAGCCTCCCAGCATCACCAGATATTTTTCTTGCACATTTAAATTTCAAACGAGAAAGTGCCCCACCTAACATATTGCAAAACTATTCTTCATGCATATGAAAATACAAGTGCCCTTATTCTCAAAGAGTGGCATACCCAAAGCCTCATAGCCTTCAGTATCCAGTTCCAAATCAAAGATAGTATCTAGATGATAGTCATAACTCTTCCAAGTGTATGATAATGCCATCTTAATGTTTCCTAACTTGTGAACTAAATTGTAAAATATAAATATATAAATATAAATTAATAGGGGAAAGGAAGAGAAGAAAAATATTTGAAGGTATGTAAATACGTGTAAGATACTGCAGGGAGTATGAATAGATACTATATTCCCCATTTCTGGAATTGTTCATTATATCAAGTTTTGATTTTCTTTTTCCATTATATATTTGAGGTTTCTTTTTCCTTCAAACCATTCCTCAGTTGTTCAAGGTTCTGATTTGTGACGGAAAACCAAATTGTATTTCTTAAATACAGAAGCATTGGTGGTCCTTCTGGTGTGTTCCTATCTATGGTAGTCTTCCATTCACTATACCACTAGCTATAATAACACTATTAAGATGGGAATATATCCTATATTTCAAATATTTATTCCTATACCCATTGTGTAGTCCCTCCTTATCTTTGATAATCAGGATCAATCATCCTATCAACATTCTAACTCCCATTACTGGTCAACTTATAAGAAGCTTGTAATGATCACGAAGCACTTTCGGCTCCTAGTTCTATAAAAATATAGTTAAGTGTCAGGGAGAAGCATTATTCACTTGGCTGCTAAGACTTCCAAACCAACAGCCATGAATCATAATTTTTGCCAATAGGTCATAAGGAGTAAAAGTAGAGGTGATATTCTGACTCCTAACATCTTTGTTCCCAGATTGTTGGAAGAAAAAGCACCATATACTAATTAGTGGCACATAACATAAGCCACATTCTTCAAGGTGGCATACTAGTCATGTCACAAGATTCGTACCATAATGTGTATTCAATAATCTTTTACACATCTATCAAGACAAGCTGCTTTTGGGTGATAGAAGTACATAGCTGGACCTCTAAGTCTAGTATGTCTAATACATCTACGCTGTAATTCTGTCCCTGTAAAATCAGTTCCTTGGTCAGAAGCAGTGGTACATTGGCTATCATAAAGGCAGACAAGACATTCAATTAATCCACAGATATTATTCCTGGAAAAGAAAGAATGTAACTTTAAATATCCAAATCCAAAATAGTAATTTATTTCAGTGAGTCCAAATCACTCTCTAATTCATAATAAGTAAGTTGTCACACACAACAATGTGGGTTGTTAAGGGTTATATCAGGGTTAAGGGTTTTGCTGTCTGAGACTTCTATCACTGGCAAACTGCAAATGTAATATAATCAGTAAATGGCTAGATCGTGTTAAGGGAAGGACATGTTGATTTGGTACATATTCTCCTCATTGAAAGCAAGAATGGGCCCATTCAGTATTGGCGTAATTACTGACATTTATTAGTGAGGTCATCTTTTGTATCTGAATATTAATAACCTCCTTCACAGTGAGAGCCCTTAGTTTATCATTAGTGTGGGAAACAAATAGTCTCACATTCTAGGTACATTTTGTTCTCCATCTAAATAGCGCTTCCTTAACGTGTCTTGTCAGCAGCCCTCCGTTCTCATTTCTTCTGAGTTTGAGTCCATGCTGAATTACTAATCAGTATCCATGAATGGGTGTAAAAGGTACTTCGGGTCTTATTTCCTTCTAAGTGGGCAATGAAAGATATTGCCCAAAATTCTTCCCTTTAGGATATTAATTCTCCACTGTCTTTTAGGTACATCCCTGAGTACTAGTCTAACACTGCGGAGGTCCATATTTCTTATATACCATGCAGGATGGTCTATAAACCAAAGCAAGTTCAACCTTTTCCTTCTTTGTTAATTAGTCATTGGGAACTTCTAATGAGATCATAGGAATAAATTAATGAAATGGATGAATTCACTTAATGATGGAGACTTACTATACATGCCCAAATTTATGATTTGGTACATCAGGTAACACCTCATACATAATGGTAGCTCCTCTTCCAAATGAAACTCAAATAGATGCTTTGAATTGGCAAAGCCTTCTAATTCCATGATCTAAGTTGCAAGGGAGGCTGGGAAATTCAATACCTGGTATTTTCCTTGAGAAGACAGGACTTATAAGGAAGAAAATCACCCCAAACATGAAAAGGAGTGTTCAAAATGTGGTGAATAACCACTAAATATGAAAAATAATCATGACAACATACTCATAGATCCTAGATGCAGATAGAATTGTCATCCAAATTAAAGATATTGAGACAAAGAATCAAATAACAACGTATTACATACTTTTTGGTAGAAGATAGTGATAAAAAAATAAAAGAAAAAGCTAAATTGTCTGATCTAGATATTCTTTCAAAAGAAGTTCAAAAAATCCACTGGAAAGAGTAATTCATTTATCTGTGCTATTTATTTAGAGCATATGACATGATGACTTCATTGCTAAGCACTAAAGTTAGAACATTGCCTGCATTCCAGTAGGAAAGCTTAAAGAATCATATAATTTGAAGTCAGACAGAACTCTATGATACAGACCCTCAAAGCATTGCCAAATATGGAGCTAGTCCCAACAAATGAGGCAAGTCTGTTGCTTACTGAATAAAAGTGAGCAGAGACAGCAAAATTAAAGATAAAAAACTCTATTAAAAAAGAGAGAGAATTTTGATGTCATCACAAAAATGTGTTTGTCCAGAAATGCAATGAGCTATATTGAATGGCACTAATTTCTAATCCATTCCTTCATAGTGATTAAAGAACTTAGTGAGATGTCTTGGTTCTTTCTGGTCTGTAATGTTTTCTAGGCATTGCTTTTGCAGTGCCAAAAGCCAGAAACAACGAAAGAATGAATAAAATGAAAATGACAGAGTCATTGATTTTTTTGGTCAACAAATTCCAAGTTGATAAATTATTTCCAGGTCAAGCTTCCAGTCAGGGTGTGAAATGTTTCTCTGGCTAAACTTTTTTTAAAAAGGCACTATATCACGTATCATCTTATTTTATTTTATTTTATTTTATTTGCTTGCTTACTTGGGAACATTTTTTAAATCAACCATATTGAATATAACTGACAAACAGCAGAAAGCACCCATTTTAAGTGTATAGTTCAATGCATTTTGGCAAATGCATACAGGCATGTAGCCACCACCATCATCAGGTTATAAAACACAATCATCACTCTAAAGTAATCCTTTGGTCCCCTTTCTGTTTATGATCCCTCCTCCTGCCTCCTCACCATCTTTTGTTTTTAACCTACAAAAACCCCTAACATTTGTATTTTCAATTATTTTTTAATCTAAAAAATGGTATATATATCCTAAACTTCTAGATGGACATTTCATTGTCTCTGCCTCTCTGTAGCCTCCTAAATTTGTCTTCTCATAACAGCTGACAACAGTCTTCACAAGGTTAAACTCATTCTACACTTAACCATTATGTTTCTCTGTCGTGGAATGTTGTTAAATCTGTAGGCGTATATCTCTTTATGCCTGCAATAGGGAAAAAAATCATTTAAATCTTTATATCCCTGTATTTCAAATATTATTGAGAATTTACTTTGTGCCACACATTATATTTAGTGTCAAAATATGGTGCTGAAAAGATTAGACAATGTCCCTGCCTTCATGTATATTACAATCTAAGGAAGTTGAATAAATTTACTATAAACAGACCCAATATTCTATCGAATCCTATAGTCTATCATGTACAATTTTGACACCAAAAATATTTTAGCTGTACAGAATTTTCATATATGTTATATGCATATAATTAAATCTATATAATCAATAAGTCCTTTCATAAATAATAATTGCATATTGAATTACTAAATTTAACATTTATTGACTTCATTCATTTGGTTGGTTTGAAGAAGTATGATCTGCATGTATATACAAGAGAGTGGTTTTGAAAACTAGTTCTAAGAGTCTTCTTTCATTGAAAGTAATTAACAAGATACATTATATGGCAGCCAAACACTCCCACCAACATCTCTTCATTTTCTCCCCCGTATCTGCCAGCTTCCTTATCAATTTGACAGTTGAAAAGATTTTTAAACGCTTCTGTTATTTCCCATAATATTCTGACATTTAAAGAACACTGTTAAAGATTAAACTTCATTATAAATGTCTTTCTTCTGAGTTAAAAAAAAAAAAAAGTCAAAATCAACTCTACAACAAAATATAAAAATGGCTCCACTGAATGTGTTCAAGCCAGGCAGCAGAACAGGCACAATCTGTATTACATGTTGCTCGATGAAATAGAAATGGATGATAAACTGAATGAAAAAAATATATACAAGCAAAGATGGAATACAGCCAGAGAGCTAGTAAATGGAAGGTTGTAATTAAGCAGGCACCTAGTGGATTAGAGGAAATTAGACCACTGCTGCTGTGTTTCTGCTGCCAGCACAGAATGCTTTTTAACTCAAAATAGTCAACAGCCTACCAAGAGGACTGTAATTATATATTTTTAATTTTATTTCACAGGGTATGATTGCAGACAAGATAGAATCAACAAAAGTTGAGAAAAGGGCCTATGACTATCAATGATACTAAGCTTGATAAGTATATCAATGTGAGAAGAGTTATTAAACTTTAAGTTTAAAAAGTTAGATTGTTTATTTCTTTTCATCGCAGTCATGTGACAGCCAGTCAAAGCCTCCCAGATAAAAATCAAAAGGTAAATATGCGAAGAATTTCATTGCCAGCATCCTGCACAAGAAACATCTGGCATCATAATCCTAAAATAACATATATAGAGAGCAAATGCCTCGAGCTGAATAAATAAATTCAAAGCATCTCAGGCTAGAGTATCTACATTTTGAATTAACTCAGTTTCCTTTGGAACTTTGACTGGGGGCCGGCTT
The DNA here is from genome assembly GCF_018350155.1 of Leopardus geoffroyi. Classification (NCBI taxonomy): domain Eukaryota; kingdom Metazoa; phylum Chordata; class Mammalia; order Carnivora; family Felidae; genus Leopardus; species Leopardus geoffroyi. Next base: position 154,955,326 of record NC_059327.1, read on the forward strand.
TCACGGAAACTAAGGAACTCAAAAGTTTCCAGACTTGTCTATTAACTCCCTCTTCTCTTTATGCCAACCCTGCCACCCACCAATGGGTCTATAACTCCCATTCAGTTATTTACTTCCCATGGACTCTTTCAATGCTAGTTCCCCACAATATTCCCCAAAATGGCTCTGGTTTACTGGCCTTAATGTCAGAAACAAACCCAACAATTTATTTTTTAATGTTTATTTATTTTTGAGAGAGACAGAGTGCACGCAGAGATGCACAGAGAGAAAGGGGGACAGAGAATCTGAAGCTGGCTCTGTGCTGACAGCAGAGAGCTTGATGCAGGGCTTGAACTCATGAACTATGAGATCATGACCTGAGCTGAAGTCAGATGCTTAAAGCATCTTAAAGGACTGAGCCACCCAGGCAACTCATGAATCTGACATCGCAAGACTTAAATCACTGATTTACATGCTACTCGTTCTAAGAAAACATCTACTTCCAGCAAGTATTATGACAACTGCAGATTGAGTGGTGGAGGATAGTTGAAGCAAAGACTTCAAGAGATTGGAGACAAAAATTCCAGAAATCAATGCCTTGTCTAGTAATCTCTGGCCATCCTTTTTTCCTCCTCCCCCCCCCCCCCAGCTCCAAACGCCACTGCTCAGGTTATAAATCTGCCTGCTTCCTCTTCCATTGCCATCACCAATTTTAACATTATGAATGGTTTGTGACTGGTTATAATTCAATCAACCAAGTTGCTATTGAGCACTTAAAATTATATAATTTTAGAATTGGAAAGCACTTTAGAGATGATTTAGCTAAATACTTTCATTTAAAATATGATGGTATTGAATCCCTGAGATAAAAATCCATTTGCATAGGGTAGCACAAGTTAAAGCTGGAAGGTCTATGTCTCCCAATTTTCAGAGTAGCACCTTTTTTTGAGAACGGTGAAAATGGAAACAAAGAATCGTTTCATGCTGGTCAATTCACGGAAATGAAAATGATTATTGAATATGCATTTTTCTTCATTTAAAAGAAAAATAATTTTATTAAGACTACGAAGAAAAAAGCATATTCTATACATTATATTGTTAACAGAGGTTATTTCTGAGGAGGGAGATAACTGAAAAATTTCACTTTCCATGTTGCATATGTAACCAGAATATCCCACAGTCTTTCAGCCTTCCAGAGTTACCCTTTATTAACATCTTCACAAAATCAACTCAAGCCTCCATTTCATAAAACTGGAACAGGTTCGTTCCTTCTCTTGCTATCTCTGAACCTTCCTGAGATGCCATACAAAAGGGTCACAAAGGAGCACATAGACTTGTCCAGATACTTTGTTTTAAATCCCTGTTCCTGACTCAGTTTTCCATTACTCAGTAACACCCAATGCTGCCACAAGTTGCTTGGGTTTTCTATGTGTCATTTTTTTTTTAATTTTTTTTTTCAACGTTTATTTATTTTTGGGACAGAGAGAAACAGAGCATGAACGGGGGAGGGGCAGAGAGAGAGGGAGACACAGAATTGGAAACAGGCTCCAGGCTCTGAGCCATCAACCCAGAGCCCGACGCGGGGCTCGAACTCACGGACCGCGAGATCGTGACCTGGCTGAAGTCGGTCGCTTAACCGACTGCGCCACCCAGGCGCCCCTCTATGTGTCATTTTATCCGACATCTTTTGTTTAATGTTTATTATATGCCTAACAGTGGTGTAAGAACTTTATATGCATTAACTGATTTGATCCTGAGTACAACTCTATGGATTAAGTACATTTTACCTCCATTTTGGGGCTTAGGTAAATGAAGCACAGAGAGGTTGGTAGTTGTATTGTTGGAGCCTAGATTTGAACCAAAATAAGCCTGGCTACAAAGGCTGAGATCTCAGGGGTGCCTGGGTGGCTCAGTCGGTTGAGCGTCCGACTTCGGCTCGGGTCACGATCTCACAGTCCGTGAGTTCGAGCCCCGCGTGGGGCTCTGTGCTGACAGCTCAGAGCCTGGAGCCTGCTTTGGATTCTGTCTCCTTTTCTCTCTGCCCCTCCCCACCTCATGCTCTGTCTCTCTCTGTCTCAGAAATAAACATTAAAAAAACAAAATTAAAAAAAAAAAAAAGGCTGAGATCTCAAATATGTCTGTACTGCTTCTATTTCACTTCCAACGGTACAACTAATATAATGCTGTTATGCAAATCTTCTACCAGATCCATAGTATGCTGGAGCATAATTACTGCAGCGCAAAAAATAAAAAATAAAAATTTAATGACAGCATTGTTTCTAAGTTCCTAGACATCTCTGCCACAAAAAAAATCTTTCTTTTATTTGTTCTCCAATTTCTCACATTAAAAAAATTTTTAATGTTTATTCATTTACTTCGAGAGAGTGAAAAAGAACTTGAGCAGGGGAGGGACAGAGAGAGAGAGAGAGAGAGAGACTGAGAATCCCAAGCTGGCTTCACGCTGTCAGCACAGAGGCCGATGCAGGGCTCGAACTCACAAACCATGAGATTTCACAACCTGTGAAATCAAGATTTGGATACTTAGCCAACTGAGCCACCCAGGTGCCCCCATAATTTCTCACATTCTTGTTCCCCTTTTAGGGTCATCTTTTCCTCTTTTTCCTCTTGACTTGAATCGTTGGAGCAAACCAGTTTTCTTTCTTGAGTCTTTTTTTTTTTTTAATTTTTTTAAATGTTTATTTATTTTTGAGACAGAGAGAGACAGAGCATGAACAGGGGAGGGTCAGAGAGAGAGGGAGACACAGAATCTGAAACAGGCTCCAGCCTCTGAGCTGTCAGCACAGAGCCCAATGTGGGGCTCGAACTCACGGACCGTGAGATCATGACCTGAGCTGAAGTTGGACGCTCAAGGGACTGAGCCACCCAGGCACCCCAATCTCTTGAGTCTTTAATAGACAAAGGGCAGCTCAAATATCATATAATTGTTTTGAATAAAAACTATTTCTTTTTTGTCTCCTCTCCACAGTAGCCTGGGCTTTAACCTTCATAGTCAAAACTCTATTATTCTGAGTTTCCTTTAAAGTTTCCTCTTTTTAAAAATTTCTACTTTTCCTTTTAAAATGAGACTGTGAATATAGTTGAATTTCAGTTGACATTCTTCTTCCCATTGCATGGATTTTACAAAAAGAACAGATTGTTTGGAAACTAGAAGAAATTATTCTAAAGTTATGAAGTTGGATTTACACTTAATTCTTTAAAGTGTCAATATGGAAATTGACACTGTTTTCTAGCCACTAAAATGTAATACTGTGATACATTCTACTGGAATAGTAAAGAGTCCTATCTGCTTTTTCATTGTGGGTATAAATGAAGGACTCTACTATAAATCAAGTGAACTTATGTCTGTTAAGCTATGGGATATTAGGATATTCATAAAGAATCCAAAACAAACAAACAAACAAAAAAGTTACTTGCATGAATTTTTTTTTCTTCCAACTTTTTAAAAATGTTTGTTTATTTATTTATTTATTTTGGAGAAAGAGCACAAATAGGAGAGGGGCAGAGAGAGAGAGAGGGAGACACAGAATCCAAAGCAGGCTCCAGGCTCTGAGCTGTCAGCACAGAACCCATTGTGGGGCTCGAACACACGAACCATGAGGTCGTGTCCTGAGCCGAAGTTGGATGCTTAACTGACTGAGCCACCCAGGCGCCCTGATGAATTTTTTTAATGTAATAATTAGAAAATGTTCACCTACTATGCAATCATCGTTTGAACTATTAAAAAATAATCATGTATAATTATTTAAGATATTTTTTGCTTTTGATTACTAGCTTAGAATTGATGAAAACTAAAGACTCTTTATGGAGAAAAGCATACATACATACATGTGGACAAAAAGAATTTTGTGCAAAATAATGGAAAGTTAATCCACTTTAGGGTCCAGGCATCTACTGATCTCTAGGTTTAAATTCTAGTGTCATGTTAAAATTATTTTTAAATGTATATTTTATATAGTTTATTAATCTTACTTTTAGTAATGAATATCTTTTTCTAAATTTAAGGTGTATTACCATATTTAATCAGATCAAAGTTAACTTCAATTGTAACAAGCCTCCTTATTTTGTGTTTCATGAAGAAAAGAATCATCCAATTTTAACTGTAGGATACCACTGATTGTAAGATGTCTACAGGTTTCAGAGATATTAAAAATGTTTTAAAAAGTGCATCTTAGGGGTGCCTGTGTGGCTCAGTTGGTTGAGCAGTGGATTCTTGATTTCAGCTCAGGTGGTGATCCCAGGATTATGGCATCGAGCCTGGAATAAGGCTCTGCAGTGAGAGAGTGGAGGCTGCTTGGGATTCTCTCTCTCTCCCTCTGTTCCCTCCCTTGCTCTCTCTAAAATAAATAAAATGAAAAAAAAAAATGAAGTGCATCTAAGAATCAATGAATTATGGTATTTCATTTTTTATTTTAGATATGAATTTACTTCAAATAAATGAATATATGAATAGTAGGTCTTAGAGTCTTTGCCATTTTTCTCTATTATTTTCCAAAAACTGAATTCACTTTCCTTCAGAAATTCATACACGTGTACCTGATTTTATTGTAGACCTATTATTTCTGAAAGATTATTTTAGCATGTCCGACCTTATCCTGCAAGCTTCCGACCTCCTTCTTGGTTAAAATGATATCTCATGACCTGAGCCCACCCACTGTAGGAGATAGTATAAAACAGGGCAGAGGCCAAACAACCTTCAATTTCTAGAATCATTTTTGTTCTCCTATTACCTAGAAGTTGAATTCTATCTTCTGATATTTTTCAGTTGGATGTCTTTGGAGTCTAGGACTGAGATGTCTACCAGACTACACCTATTTTGGTCCTGTCTCCCTTATCAGCATTATGTTGAAATAAAAGGCTTCTGAATCTTTGATCCACGTCTTTGCCTCAAATAAGTCCTAACACCACCCTTCTGATCCATCTCTGCCTGAAGTTGTCACTAATGCTGACATTAACCATGGGGCTGGCAAGGTTTCCAATCCCAAAACCATCTGGGACATGGTTTTGGAATTGGATGGCTTTTCTTCCTTGTTTCTTCATAAGCTACATTTCATATCATTATCTCCATTGTCATACACCAAAGGTCAAGAGTAAGTAAACCAAGAGAAAGCCGGAAACGTTTAAACATTAAAGTACAGAAAGCACTTAGCCATACCAACATCTTGTGGTTTCTTTCTGCTCGTGTCCAGAAAGAAACCACAGGTGGGAATGTTGACAGGAATTAGGCTAAATTATTTGTGTTTTAATATCTTTAATTTGCCAAGGGCTCAAGAAGTCACTTGACTGATAAGATCTATCCAACTCATCAAATGTGTAAATAGTAGAAAAAATTACTTCAATCTGAAGTATCTTTAAACAAAGGAGGGCAATTAAAACTTTAGATAATTAACTTTCAATGTAATTTAGAAACTGAAAATATTATACAGGAGTTGGGCACTAGCTTTTTATACTAAAAACTTGAATAATGGCGAGGAGATTTTGACATAGCTAAGTAAAACCCACAAATGATAAGCAATTCATAGATGTAAAAACGTATTCGAAGTATTAGCAGTTAAACCAGAAAATCAAATATAGGAGAAATATAATTTCCTACATTATGACATTTATCTAATAACAGAAATATACTAAGAATTTTAAACATTGAAAGGTGTCGATGCCACTACAGAATTTTTGGGTATGTTAGATCATTGACTTACATTACTATGACTTCAGGGTTTATATGCATGTGTATGCTTTACAGTTTTCAGAATCACAGCAGTACTTGTCAATTCTAAATATATATGTGTGTGTGTGTATGCAATATATATATGTATATATATGCATGATATATATGTATACATATATATGCATTATATATGTGTATGTATACATATATATATATATGCAGTCTATCTTCATTGTTCACAGATTTCATATTTGTGAATTTATCTACTTGCTGAAATTTATTTGTAACCCCAAATCAATACTCTTGGTACTTTTGCTGTCATTTGCAATCATACTCATGCACAGAGCAGCAAAAAATTTCAGCTGCTGGACATTCACATTCCCAGCAGAAATTAAACAAGGCAACACTCTGCCTTCTTGTTTTAGCTTTCATACTGTAAATGTGTCCTTCTTGCAGTTTATGTAGCACCACATTTTTTAAAAACATTTTCGTGCTTTTTGTTGGTTGTTTTGCTTTTTAAAATGTTCCCTAAGCACATTGGCAAAGTGCTGTGTAGTGTTCCTAAGGGCAAGAAGGCTGTGGTATGCCTTAAGGAGAATATACATGTGTTAGATAAGCTTCATTCAGGCATAAGTTATAGTACTGTTGGTCATAAGTTCAATGTTAATGAATTAACAATGTATGTTAAGTAGGATATCTTTAAGCATAAACAGAAATAAAAAGAAGTTAAATATTGATCAGTTGATGAAAATGTGAAAAAGGCTCACGTGAACCTAATTCTGTATTTTTCCCTGGGTGTAATGCTTAGTATTCACTAATACTTCAGTGTTCAAGGAGATTTTACAGAACATAACTACCACAAATAACAAGAATCGACTGTATGTATGTGTGTGTGTGTATAATGGAATGCCACATTCAAAGGACATCTGTTTTTCTTCAGTTTTCCACTACTCAAGATTTCTTCTTATTTGATGGAGAAGATTCTCCTATTATTTAAGCCTTGGTTGACATGTAAGTTGGCAAGCTGAAGAGATTCAGATATTGTCTCTTCATAATCTTGGCAGTAAGGGTATAGTCACCTGACGTAGTTTCGGTCATTTGAAGTAAGATACTGAATGTTGAGTTAGGATGTGAAGACAAAGGTGTGGTTTTCAATATATTCTCAGTGGGCAACCATCAGTAGTAATAGTATTTGGTCACAAAGACCAGACCAGACCAGACAACTTTGCAATGTTTCCAGAGCTGGGAATCTTGATACTAATGCTTCCTTGTTTCCTGTCCATTTTCTGAGCCTGATTCACCAGTCTTCACAACAAGATGGGCTGATACATTTCCAATAAATTTCTTTTCTGATAAGTTAGCCAGACCTTGTTTTTGTCGCTTACAACCCAGAATCCAGACTGATGTAACTATCATATGCCATATGTTATGCCAAACACTATCAAGTTATATTGAAAATCTATATGATTTTGGGATTATTTTAGAAAATATAAAACATATGAAGTAAGTGTATTTCCCTTAAATGATTTATCATTTTATGTCTACCCTTTATCTAATATTTAATCTAAATTATATTGAAAAGAACCAGAATTTTTAAAAGGTACTTAATATATTTTAAAAGATTAATATGTAGTCAATAAAACTATTAAAATCTATATCAAAGGCTTAGAATAACCTTGAATTTGAGTCTAGATGTTAAATTATTTCACCGATAAATCGATTTAATTTTCACTTTCTTAGAAAGACCTTTCAAGATTTTTTACCTTTCTACAATCTTCTGAACCTTAGGGTTTGACATTTTCTCCTGCCAAAGTATCTTATAATTATAAAACATCATAAATTACTTTTCAATTCCATCAAAATGTATAAAAATTTATCTTACTAGGAATTAAAAGTTAAAAGTTAATAAAGTCAAACAACTCTTCCATAGATGTTTCTTACAAATATAAGTTTAAGTAACTTGATAAAATCTGTATATTGATTTGCCACAGATAATTCAGTGTTTATAGGGTGATTTTCCTGGCATAAGGCATAAAGCCTTTTGCTTACACCCTCTTTCCTATTAAGCTGCATATTAAGTATCTAAAGCCACCAGAAACATGCCTTTAGATAATTCTTGTATTTTATAAGCTATTCAGTGTCATGGTGCCTTTGGTTTGGTTTTGTTTATTTCATTTTCACATTTCAGAAGTGTTGAATAATAAAACTGTTTTCACAGATTATGTTACTCAAAAATTGTTTATATCTACTTGCAATTTCTCTCATTTCTTAAAAAAGATGGCTCTTGGTCCCACATGTTGAAGTGTTGAAGGCCCCAGGAGGAAGAAATAAGAGTTTTGTTACTCCTAGATTAAGCTTATTACTGAAAGCAGTAAGAATTACTCTTCACGTATTGGAAATACAACTGTCAAGTTCTAGCAATAACAGTCACCAACCCCACCTGAGATATAAAGCTGACACAGACCCAAAAGAAGCCTTGTGGTTGCTGAATGTCTTGGCAGCTTCTAAAGCCAATGTTTCTGGGTATTTGTAAACTAAGTGAGCATATCAGGCCATCGCTGAAATATGCAAGTATGTCATCTATTCATATAAAACCGTTAAAGTTGAAAAGGAATTATACCAATGGTAACATGGTCACCAACCAAAATGACATGACCTTTCTTCATCCACACTGTAGAAGACAGAAAAGCCACAAGGCCAACCAGATATTCTGCATCCTATTATCTACACTCTCTGAAAAATTGCCCCTTTCACTTGCAATTTTTTAGATATCTTTTCCTGGAAATATATTCAAATTCCTAAAAAATCAGTTTTATGTAACAGGATATTGGCATTATTTTTCCAAATGTTTTCAATTGTCCAATAAGACATTTTAACAAATATTGTTAATCCTAAGTATTGTTAACAAATATTATTAGCATTGTTCAAGTGTCCATAGCACCCAAAGCCATTTATAGATTTAATGCAATTCCTATTAAAATTCCAATGGTATTTTTTTACAGAAATAAAGACAACCATCCTAAAATCCACATGGAATCACAAAAGACCTCAAACAGCCAAAGCAACCCCAAGAAAGAGTCCAAAGATAAAGTATTACCTTTGCAATCAACTAATATTTGACAAGTGAACCAAGAATAATCAATAGGGAAAGGATAGTCTCTTAAATAGTGTAGCAAAAACTGGACAATCGTAGGCAGAAGAATAAAATTGGACCCTTATTATACATTGTTCACAAAAAAATAATTCAGAATAGACTTAAACATAAGACCTGCTCCCAGAGATAAAAAAAAAGGGGAAAAGCTACTTGACATCAGCCTTGGCAATGATTTTTGAATATGACATCAAAAGCACAAGCAAACAAAGCAAAAATAAGTTAGACTAAATCAAACTGAAAAGCTTCTGCTTGGCAAAAGAAACAATTAACAAAATTAAATAGCAACCTATGGAGTGGAGAAAATAGTTGCAAATCATATATCTGATAAGGGGTTAACATCCAAATTATATAAAGGACACTTACAGCTCAACAGCAAAATAATTAACAATATGATTTATAAATGGGAAGAGGATCTGAACATACTTTTTTCCAAAGAAGACATACAAATGGCCATCAGGTATGTGAAGATGCCCAACATGACTAATCAGGAAAATGCAAATCAAAACCACAATGAAATATCACCTCACACCTGTCAGAATGGCTACTATCAAGACAATAGATAAGAAATGTTGACAAGAATGTGGAGGAAAGAGGAAACTTGTACACTATTGGTGGGAATGTGGATTGATTTCTGCCACTATGGAAAATAGTACAGAGGTTTTTCATGATTTTATGATCCAGCAATCCTGCTTCTGAGTATATGTCCAAAGGATCTCAAAGAGATACCTGAACTCTAATGTTCATTGCAGCATTAGTCCACAAAAGCCAAGAAATGGAAACAAGCTAAGTGTGCATCAGTGGATGAATGGATAAAGACGTGGTACATATATCGATAGAATATTATTCTGCCATAAGAAAGAATGAAATCTTGCAATTTGCAAAAACATGGGTGGCCCCTGAGGATACTATGTTAGAATAAGTCCAATAAAGCAAAAAAAAAAAAAAAAATACTGTATGATATCATTCATGTATGGAATCTAGGAAAAAAAGTCTAACTCATAGAAATAGAGTAAATGAGAATTGTCAGGGGCTAGAGGTAAAGGATATAAGGGGATAGTAGTCAAAGAGTACAAACTTCCAGTTATAAGATGAATAATTTCTGGAGATCTAACACATAGCATGGTAACTACATTTAACAATACTGTATTATGTGCTTGAAAGTTGCTCAGAGCGATCTTAAATGTTCTTGCCACAAAAAAGAAATGGTTATTATGTGAGGTGACAGAGGTATTAACTAACCCTACTGTAGTAATCATATTACAGTATGTAAGTATATAAAATCATCATGCTTACAACTTAAAATTACACAAAGTTCTACGTCAACTATCTCTTTCTAAAGCTGGAAAACATGTCATATATTAAATGACAATAACTTATATGAAGAAACAAAGAAAGGAGCAATGTATAGAGAATTTCAGATGGTAGATGATAGATATTGTCTTTTCTCTGTGTGGTGACAGTTAAGAATCACATGAGAAATACCCATGAAATCTCTTGGTGAAGAGCACAATGAGAATAGCAAGTGAAAAGTCCTCAGAAAGGAACATGTTTTGCATATTCAAGAAACTGCACGTTGGCCAGAGTATTTGAACTCAGGTGAAACCAGGAGGAAAATAGAGGATGAGATCATAAAAATGCCATGGAAGCCACATCATTAGGGCTTCGGATTTTAGCCTTGTGGAGATGGGTGACAACTCTAGGGCTTTGTAGGGAATGGCATGATTTGACATGTTAAAAAGAATCCTCCTGGTTGTGTGAAGAGACTGAACTATAGTGAGACAAAGGTGATGATAGGTCAGTTATAAGGTGATTGCAAAGGCCAGGCAAGAAATGATGGTGTTTTGGATGATGATGGTAGCAATGGACGTGGTAAGAATTGCAGTGGGGGTGGTGAGAATTAGTCAGATTCTGTATTGTATTTCAAGGACAGACATGATAGAGTTTGCTATTGGTTTGGACGTTGGGATGGGACTATAGGGAGAAGTCAATGATAACTTTAAAGACATTGGCTACCTAGCTTGAGTAATTAAACTGATTTTTACTAGGATGGGGAATTGCAGGGGGGAAAAGCAACTCTAAGAAAGAAAATCAGGAACTTGATTTTTGATACATCAGTCTGAGACATCTAAGTGAAGATGTCTATGGCAGTTTGATAAACATGCCTGGATTTCATGGAAACAGTTTAGGCTGGAGCTAGAAATTCGGAATCATCGGAATATTGACGCTTTTTGAAGCCATGTGATCCAATGAGGTCACTGGAGGTGAGTTGCTAGATTGACAGGATAAAAGCTTCAAGACTGAGCCTTGTAGACATTTTACCCGAACCTGTATACATTATAAAGAGTGGAAGCAACACGAGCAGGCTGAGGAAGACCAGCCTGTGAAGTAGGAAAAAAAAAAAAAAAATGAGAGAGAATTTTATCCCAGAATTCAGGAAAGAAAGTGTTTTAAGAAAGGAGTGATGAGGGCGCCTGGGTGGCGCAGTCGGTTAAGCGTCCGACTTCAGCCAGGTCACGATCTCGCGGTCTGTGAGTTCGAGCCCCGCGTCAGGCTCTGCGCTGATGGCTCAGAGCCTGGAGCCTGTTTCCGATTCTGTGTCTCCCTCTCTCTCTGCCCCTACCCCGTTCATGCTCTGTCTCTGTCCCAAAAATAAATAAACGTTGAAAAAAAAAAAAAAGGAGTGATGAAATACTTCAAATGTTGCTGTTGGGGCTCGGGACATGTACCTCAAAATACGGCACTTTGATATATTGAATATTTTGAGCAAAAGGAGTTGGAGAAAAGAGCAGGAGCAGGAAGATCCCTCTGACCTCTACTACTGCTCATACTTTTTCCCCTGAAACAGCCATCAAACCCTCAACTGAGATGCCTATACCTGGAGGAAAGGAGCATCCTTCTCTGCAAAAACAAAGGGACACCAAGAAGAATCCTAACAAACATCCTGCTACATTTCCTCCAGTTTATTACAATTACCTCATGTTTCTTAATTTACATTTCTCCATGACTGCACTCCTCAACAAACCTAGCATGAAATACTCAGGTCCAACCGTTTTCTAAGGCGTCATTTTCTTATGAAGGCTTCCACGTCGGAGACTATGAGGAGACTTCTAGAGAAAGAATTGTCTTACATGAAGCAGGAAGCCAGAAACCTCCTCTTTCCTAAGATTATGCAGCAAGAAATCCCTTCCCATCCATAGCGAAGGCATCATGACCAACAAAATGATCTGTTTGTCTCTCTTTTAATTCTTCTCGCATCCAAACATGAGACCACTAATTTTACCACACAGAGCACACCCTGCCCCAGGTGTACTTCTCAGAGCTAACCAAGTTCCACTATCCGTGCAAAACTAAAATCTGATAGAGATTAGATTAAATAGCAGTGGAACTAATCAAGGGGATACCTCCTGAATCATCAGGCTATGTTTCAGGTAGAGGATGACTGAAGTAATTCTGGATTGACTGAGTAAACAAATCAAAATCACTTAAGTTACTTCATGATTTACATAGGCTTTTTGTAATTCAGAAATAAGTTATATCAATGCTACCAAGCATGAAAGTGGCCTATGGGTAGGTGCTTCATAAAGGTGTTACCAAAATAGTTTCATTTAGTATGTGGATAGTTGTGATGGGCCTCAGTGTCCCTACCCTGAGTGTTCAGATGTCTTGCAGTTTACTCCTGGTCTTATAGGACTGGGGCACAGACTATCTCTTAATACTTCTGGGATCTTAAGTCACTTGCATTGACCAACATCTCTGTAATACACTTCCTGAAGGTGTGGGTTTCATCTCCTGTTACCTATCATTTAGATTATCTGGCCCCCAAACACTTGTCCTTTTAATAATACCACTAAGGAGGTACAGAAAGGCATAGTTATCACCATCTGATTCTGGAAAATTGAGCAAAATCTTGCTGAGCATTTTATTGAAAAGCAAAGGAGGGTGCAGTTTTCTCTGCTTTTTCAAGTTGATGCACTTTGTTTCCATTCAAAGGATAAGAAGTATCATGTTTTTCATAAAATTACAAGAGATCAGTTTACAAGATTAACGATGAAGTTAATATAGTTTACACTTCAGGGCTCTCATTAGACCACACTTCTCCCAAGGCCCTGGGAGGAGGCCTACTAGTTGTGTCTTCCTAAGTTTGTACTTTATGTCTTACAAAGGCCTCCCGAAATGTTACAGGCTTCAGGCACCACAAAATCTGTATCCACCCTGCCTAAAAGTCTTCCATTTGATGGACACAGGGCAAAACAAACCTAGTCACATAGTACTAAGTATCATTAATTAGCATTTGTTGAATAAATAAATCCTCATAATTTTTAAAGAATATAATCTTTATTTTGTTTCATATGTGAAACAATATGTTTGAAGGGGAAGTAAAAGAATGAAATTTATTATGATCTAAGTGAGAACCAAAGTTGTAGGTTTATGTCACTTTCTGAACACTTTCAAACTTACTTTAGGATTATTGCCTCATTTTATCCAATAGTTCTTTTTGAGTAGGAATGATATGCTTCATTTATGTGGTAACAGTGTATAGGGTTTCATGTTTTAGTATATTAAGCCATCAATAATAAAATCTTTGATTGTAGGTCTTAGGAAGACTATTTAAACTGGCATTTCTTTATGTGATCTTAATCTTAGTTTTTGTTTATCTCTAAAACTAATCAGGTAACATCTATGACTACCTATATGCTTGCAAAGCATAGTGACTCGTTTTATGGAAATCCTTTCAGTTTGAGACAAAAGATAACGTGAAACCTTCATCTATCTACTCTGTCTGCAATGACTTGTCAGTCTTTGATGTACTCATCAATCCTCCCCTGGCCATCCTATAATTTAAAAGTGGTCACTGGGACTAAGACAGAACTTCACTAAATATTGTTCAGTTTGCTCAGGGAGGATAAACTAAAATGAGTTTTAGAAAAAAGTGTTCGTGATTTTTATGTGTATAAATTCAATCTCTCTTTTCACATTCTCCCAAACCCAAAGTAAACAGGCAGAATTCAGCTTCCTCCTGACTCTTTTTCCAAATATTGTCTGACTCCATATCTGGGGTTTTTTCCCCTCAATTCCACAGTTGTTAAATGAAGTTGGATCGCAAGCTCAAAATGAAGAAAACCTAATTCTTGTTTTGCATGAAGCTGTAGTTCTGAGAAGTAAACACCCCATCCACATGGGGAATTAAGTGCCTATAAAGCGTGTGCATGATGGGGGACTTTTCTCTTCAGTTGTATTTTATTGCTTCACCTATTGACTTGAACATATTAATTCTCATGCATTTAATTTCTTGCACAGATGAGAGCATTAGGGTGAACAGAGCAAAATTAAAAACTACTCGCACACATAAAGTATAATGATGCCAATCTCTCTCGCTTTTTTCTCTCTCACCCCCCCATTTCTTTCAAAGCCCAAGGAACTGGAAATAGAAAATGTTATTGATAGGAAACAGCATATGCATGGACTATCCCTTTGTCTTTAAAGAATGTGAAACAGAAGCAAGAAATAACTTTCCTATTAGTCTCTACAGACCAAAGTGATGAATAGAGCCCAAATACTTCCCTCGTAAATAATATTACAGAGTTTCTGGCTCTCAGCTCAACTTTGTTTTTGACTATGAGCAGAACTGAACATTCCTTGGTATTATAAAAATATTCTGAAATTTAAAAATTCTGATTGCTCATCAGATATATTACTGACCATTTTAATTTTCATACATAACTATGTATTGCAAATGACCATACTTGTAAATCTCTGATCTCTCTGGCTCTTTCTCTTGCAATATGCCTCTCTCTTCTTTCTGCAAAATCACTTAGAAATTTTAGTTTAGAAAACTAAATTTGCTCAAAGCAGCAAAAAAGATATTGGTAGAGATGGGCATATAAGATGTGTCATCTAAGCTATGAAATTTAATAAATATATCAAACCTTAGTAGGGGAAAGGATTTGAGTCAGCTATCCTGGCAATTTACATCACATTACCCACAATGCCCAGTACTTGGAATAGTGCTTAAGAAGTCATGATTACATAGGAAAGAATAAAAGAAAACCCTAAAAAAATGTCCGATTAAATCATTGAATCAAATTTGTGGTAATCACCTATTAACTTGTGCTGATAAATGCTTTTCCATGCTGTTTGTAAATAAATTTTAAAAAGAACATGAAAGAAAGGTAATTTTGTCACACAATAAGGGATTGCATTTTAATGCAAAAGCAGGTCTCTACAGGGCCATCAGACAGCTTCCTGGAGTGGAATAATTAAGTTTGAGATTGCCGGAGGAGACTGCAATGGTATTTTAGTTTATAGCCGCAAAGCCAAGGGGACCCATTAAAATGAAATAAGTGAAATTGTGCTAGTTCCTTGTAGGCCAAGTACCTGAGTGATGTCACCATCATCAAGGTAACATACTTAAATGATACCAGGCTACATTTAATAATAGCGGAATCTCAGACAGTCTTTCTGCCATACAGGGTAAAACAGTGCTCTAAGGAAAGGGACCTGACAGAAAATAAGCCATGAATGGGGGGAACGATTAATTAACGAGTCATCTGGGAGTTGAGAGAGCTGATAAACAGTCATGAGAAAGTCACTAAAATCTGATATTAAATGTGATTTAGCTGAATTCTCTTAGAAGGTAATTTCACATTGTGACTTCCAGACAGTCTGTCTCTAAAACCCAGTTTTCTCATCTCCAGTGGGAGATGTGGCGGACACAGCAGTGTTCTGACCCTGAATGACAAAATCTAAGCAACATAAGTGGGACTCAAACTCTTCTGGGGATCCCTACGTTTCAAAATGAACTGTTATACCATAGCCTGAAATAGTATGGCGCACACACGAAATGTTGAGCATGTATGATTCAAACTTTCTAATAATGGAAATGATAGAAACTAAAATGTTTCCATTGAGTGCTAAGTACTATTACACCCTATCTATGCATTGATGGCACTATAAAAAATATGTTGCGTTAAAAAAATGAATCCGTTAACAATATAGGCACTGATTGCTTGGATTCTAGTTAAGCAGCCTAACTTGTATGATGAACAAGCAGGACTTGAGACATGAATAAACCAAGTTTCTTTTGCTCTCTCACCACTCTTTTAAACTTTCTTCAATACAGACCATCTTTGTGTAGACCTGGAGGGAGGCTCAGGCAGGTGCTGAGGCTTTTTTGCACATTCCTGAAGAATAGATCACAATATGATCATTTTAATTGCAAACAAAATTTAAGTTCAGCAGTCAGAATACCCACTGTAAAATATTTGAAACACTCTAGTCTTGATATAGGTTTAATTCTCTTCCTTGCCCCCAACTAGAAGCTCAAGGAAGGTAGGCTGGGATGGTGCTTAGTGCTTCTGCTATCTGCCACTGGGTCCTATCTTTCCTTTGCTTGCAAGCTGTTACTTGGCTCCTTACTAGATTTGCTTCACGGGAAAGCCCTTAACAGATGATGAAAGCTGATTCTCATGACCTTGATTTTATGAGCTGTGGAATGGTTCTCTTCCGCCTCTTACCTAAAATTCCCTTGTCCTGGGTTGATTTGTCTCTGCTGTAAGTGAACTCTTGTGACCCTCTCCTAGTCCCAGGGTATTACGAGGGTGCTTCCAGCCCTCATGTCTATTAGATCCCCAATAAACAAAACCCCTGCAAAACAAACAAACAAGCAAACACAAATCCTCATGCTATGGCCCACATCTGGTTCCCTAGAAAATCACACACCTCCTTGCCTTGATAAGCCTGGAGAGGGAGGGCCAATCCCAATGCAGCCACCAAAGCTATTTAGTCAGAACTTCTCTCTTCTTCTTGATTTCCTGGTCAGGAAAGACCTCAGAACACATTCTGCTTTAGCTTCCTTTGTTGTGGTCAGGCACTGGTAATCAAAATTTCCTGATTATCTTAAAGGTCTTCAACTCCAAGCCTAGGAGCTCATCCTCTTCAAGCTAGGGATTGAATTTCTCTCCCTCAAAAAAGGATGGAAGAGAGGCTCCTGGGTGGCTTAGCCAGTTAAGTGTCTGACTTCGGCTTAGGCCATGATCTTCCAGTTCATAGGTTTGAACCCCATGTCGGGCTCTGTGCTGACGGCTCAGAGCCTGGAGCCTGATTTGGATTCTGTGTCTCCCTCTCTCTCTGCCCCTCCCCTGCTCATTCTCTCTCTCTCTCAAAAATAAATAAACATTAAAAAAAAGAGTGTGGAAAAGTCAACAGCTCTCTCCAAAGAAGTCTCTTTACTAATCCCCTTCATAAAAGCCTCTCTCGAGACCATGATCCTCTTGTATATTCTCTAAGTACACGAAGGTGTTCAAAAAGTACAAGATTGCATTCTTAGTTTCTTTTAAAATCCCTATGGGTAGATATTTCTCATACTCACTTTGGTATCTGATATTATGAAAATAGAGTCTAGGCTGAAACTGAAGCAGGAAGAATCCAATACTATCACACAGCCTAGAGTCATATAAATGTCATGTTATCTTTGACTAGAGATAAGCTTATTAAGCTTACTAAATTAAATCATTAGAATGCACAAATGAAATGTACAGCTTTCAGGAATGTCACTTGGATGGTGTTGAATGGCTTGGAAATGAAGTGGGACTAGTCTGTATTTGAGCAGGGCCTGTCAAAGCCAATAGTGTTAGTGGATTTTAATCACTGAAGTAATGTATTGCCTCCATCAGTTAAAGGGCAAGATAATTCATTTATTCAGTGAAACATTGAAAATGAAGGGGAAATTGAATCTTTTCCTGTGGAATTATATAGAGGCAGAAAGCTGGGGCTTCAGGGGAACTAAAGGTGTTGGGAGTCATAGACCATCAGAACTTAGAATCTGATACCTAATGCGAAATATACCCCTCAAAAAAAAAAATCACACACACACACACACACACACACACACATAGACACACACACACACACACAGGCTTAAAATTATTGCATACAATTTCAGTCATGAACTTTAGTTTAGCACCCCTCAGGGACATGACAGTTATTTGTTAAGTGAGGTTGCTGCTTAGAGGAGCAATTTGTGTGTTAGATAACACTGTGGTTACATCCTTTGCCTAACGAACTTCTGTTAGTGGATCCCTTCAATAATTAGAGTCCATAATAGAAACGTTTATGAAAAACAATATAAAGGTATTCCTCCTGGAGTTTGCTCCTGCTCACCTATAATGGCAACCTGGGCTTTATTTCAATCTCCAAATTTAGATATTATATCACAGATATATAAAGTTCTATAAAACTCTATGGTGAGGACAAAAATAATATGAAAATACAAAATAAAGAGAATGAAGATACAGAAATGCCTGTTCTAAAAATCACTTTATTTTTGTTGCCCAACTCACTAAATGTACCCAAGTGAAAAACACAAATCTTTAAAATAAAATATAAATGAAGTTTCTATAATTACTGAATGGGGAGAAATCTTAGGTATAACCCCATCCTATACTTTCTCTTCCTCACAACATCTATACTGCCTGCTGAATATATTAGATGCCTACCTTACATGTGCAAATTAAGCAAACATTTAGTTTAAATTATTACTAAAAATTGCTGTCTTATTTTTCAGTTTTATTAAGGGGATTTTTAGAAATGAGGAAATAGGAAGAACCATCTATAGACAAAAGGGATAAATAACTAAAAGGGAAAAGATCAGATAATTGGCTTCCTGCAATTTTATGCCTTCTGTATCTCTTTGGGAAATTTTTCTGACAAGTGACATTGATCTTCATAATGAGAATTTTCCCCATAATATATGCACAAGTGTCTGTTTGTATGTGTGTGTGTGTGCATGTGTGTGTCTATATATATATATATATATATATATATATATCAGATAATATTTGACCTCATTCTATGAAACATCTATGAATTCTCATTACTATTTTCACCTTTTCAGCATGTGCTCACTAATTAGAAATTCAATTAGAGAAGTAAAGCATTTGAAAATTAAATGATGTATTCTCTTTATAATGCTGAAAATGCTTTGCCATGTAACACTGAGCTTAACCAATTTATTAGTTTGCATTTTAAAATTTCCTCAGTCTCATAAATATTTCAATTATAACAAAAATATTTTGTATATATCTAAAAATAACCAGACAATATTTAGGAAGCTGTATTTCTCTCATTTTAAATCTAGAGTTGAAAACTTTATCTAGTCAGGAGACCATCAAATGAATAGGCTCTCTGGCCATTGGTCTCAGGTTGAAGTTTCCACTATGCTATAAGGCAAACCAGATTATTTTAAGCTCCTGTTCCTCAGAAAAGAATACCACAGTCTGAGGACAATGGTATGGTAAAGGACATACCAGATTTATACACCGGGGAATAGGTGAAGATCTGTAAATGTACATACATAAGGACTTCAGGATTTCATAGATCTCTAGAAGTGGGCATAGATCAGTGCTATCAAACCAACTTTGTCTTTTTATAACAAATATTTGCAAATACACACTTTAATACCCAGAAATGCAGATCATAGATACGAAGATCTACCTACACATAGATTTTTATTTTTTTTTTAAAGTTTATTTGTTTGAGAGAGAGCAAGAGAGAGAGATAGTGCACAAGAGTTTGACTGGGGGAAGGACAGAGATAGAGGGAGAAAGAGAATCCCAAGCAGGCACCACGCTGTCAGCCTGGGCCCATGTGGGGCTGGAACTCATGAACCATGAGATAATGAACTGAAATGAAATTAAGATCAGATGCTTAACCGACCAAGCAACCCAGGAACCCCTACACATAGCTTTTTAAATATATATAATGCCCTGTCTGCAATTTAATTATAAGTAATAAGAAAGCAACTTAGGAAAAACAATCTGACATTCAGTATGTATACTTTTAGGTACAACTACACAAGAAGATTCATGAAATAGGTGCTAATCTCTATGTGTATAATCACGTAAATACGAAACTATAAATGTTGTCTAATTCAGGTGTGAAGCATTGAGGACTAAAATTCTATGAACAACTTGCTATTGCTAAAATGATTTTTCTGGAACAGCAGCTGATACTGGATAATTCTGGGTACTATTCTAAATAAAATAAAATGCAATAATCCCTCAATATACACAGTAATTTGTTTTGCTGAAAAAAAAATCTCTGGAATTATGCAAAACACTATTTATATCTCTCTCTATAAAAACATGCTTGAATTTCTATTCAAATAAATCTGAACAGTCTTTTTTTTTCCTGTGTGAATGCCCTATGTGTCATTTGAAAATCATATGGAACAAAGAACAATTGAATATATAACATTTCTGGTCACTTCTCACTAAAACAGCAAGTTGCACCTACTTCTAATCATTACGAAAAAGAAAGGTCTCAAATAGTATCTAAATGATACAGAGAATGGATGCATGGCCAATTAAATACAGAATGAACATTAAAGGCTATCTAGCAGAGGTTAGTGAGTGGTTTCAAGAAGATCTGCTGAAATTGGTTTGACAAATGATGTCAATGCCTCAGGTAGGTATTGAAATTCTTAGGTTGGTCACAGGTTCCCCATTTATAATGATTATTCTATGCTCACTTTCCCTTCTAGCTCCTAAAATCATATAAGTAAAAAATACCTGATTTTAGTCCAACTTCTCATTTTATAAAAAACTAAGTTCAAAAGTGAGTTGGACATTGACTAACAGGGAAATCAAATCTTCTCATTTCTTTTTCACTGGAAGGATCTAAACCCACAAACTTGACAATAACAAGTGGAGGGATTTCATGTAAAGCATATGTAACTGGTCATTGAATGAAATGTTTTCCAATGTCCAAGAATCAATGTTCAATGTCTGAAGTTGAAGACAAAGAGGCACTGACTATTCATTTTAAAGAGATCTGGTCAACAGCTAAGAGCAATCACAGCCCTTACTCTCACTCCTGAGCTAATTATGGTTTTGGAGAACCAGCCTTAACTTTGCACCCAGCTACTATTCCATCATTTTTCCTAATCTAAGAAAGAGGGTGGGTCAATGTGGAGTAAAAGATGCAGATATTACGTTGTGTTTCTTGCAACAACTGTAAGCTCTTCGAAGAAAATGATTACCCTCTCTTCCCACAGGGAAAGGGGTGCTGCTTCTCAAAAACTCTGAAACCATGTGATACTCTTAGAAATAGATTTCCTGCAAGAAAGGGAGCCTGGCATAACAGTACTTAAGTTAAATATCTGTTAGGCCGTAGACCCTTCATAGCAGGACAAGAAAATTAAAGAGGGGTGTGTGTGGAAGCAGAAGGAGTAGAGTGGCTTCTCTTCAGTATTTGGCATGTTAAGAATATGTGGATTTCTCAGAGTTCAGGGAAATATAACTGAATGTCTGTGCTACCTTACCAGTATACCATGTATGAGGACTGACCCCAAAGCAAGAGGAAGATAGCGGCACAAAGTTTTAGAGAGACTGCTTGCCACAGGAGCTAAGAGAGGAAGGAAAGCTGAGCTTAAGACTCACCTTCTAGATTAGAAAACTTAGAGTGGGGATATTCCCTACCATTCTCTTAATAACTCGCATATGCAATCCAACATAGCAAATATTGGATGTCTGCCACAGAGGTGTCAAGAATACGTCTGTATTTGTTTCCTAAGGCTATCATAACAAATTGCCACAAATGAAGCAGCTTAACCCAACAGAAATTTATTAGCACACAGTTCTGGAGTCCAGAAGTCCAAACTCGAGGTGTCTGAAGTGTTGGTTTCTTCTCAAATATCTAAAGGTGTTGTTCATGGTGGCTGCCAGCCATTCTTGATGCTCCCTGGCTTGCAGATAGAAAACTCCAGCTTCTGGTTCTACATTCACATAGCCTTCCTCTCTGTATGTTTCTGTGTTTTCTCCTTTTCTATCGTCAGGACACTCATCATTGGATTTAGAGACCACTATACATGCAGGAGAACCTCATGTTGAGATCCTTAAATTAATTACATCTGCAAAGACCCTATTTCCATATATGGTCACATTCACAGGTACCAGGGGTTAGGACATATCTTTTTGAGGCCACTGTTGTGTATGCTGAGAAGCTGTATGTGCCACAGAAGGGGATTTCATCACTTCCCACCTAAATAATAAGATAAGTCTTGTCTCCTAAGTTTTGCTCCCAGTTCTTGACAGAGAATATTTTGGACCTGGAAGAGAGTGGTGGAGGATGTATCCCAGAGCCACACTACACTTCTCAGTGCTGTCATCATGTCCTACAGCCAGGAATCTAGTCTGTTCTGAGGAGAGGAGAGGAGAGGAGAGGAGAGGAGAGGAGAGGAGAGGAGAGGGGCAAGGAGAAAAGAAGGGAGGGGAGAGATGGGAGGAGAGGGGAGGAGGAGGAGGGCAGGAGAGGGGAGGAGATTTAAATGTATTTGAGGCCCAATTTTCTAACTGGACTGCTTTAATAAGTGAGAGTGACAGGGTTTAGAAAATCTCCCAGATACTGCTTAAGGAACCAGAAGAAGAGATTTGTTATAGTCTAGATCAAAGCAATGATAGAAGAAAAATAAAACTGCTTCATGTTTTTAGGCAATTGAATATAGACAGTTCAACAGATTAGTTACATGAACTTCAGAGTTTTAAATATATATATGCATATATATATATATATATATATATATATATATGAAGTTTGAAAAGGGTAGTCAAATTGTTAGAGGAAGGGGGGAGTGACAGGACACCAGTAATCAGATCACCTCCCCACCCAGAATGTATCCCCACATCCAGGACCAAAATCTACCTGACACATTATCACCTCTTGAATCATGTATTTAAAAATTTATTAATATGTCCTTTCTCCTATCTCTGATGTTATGTTTTTCATGAATATATAAATACATGGTATCTTTTTGACCAGGATTTGTGGGTAAATCTGAGCTGAAACAATTGCATGTTCTATTTTATGGCCAGAATTTATAGAAGATGAATAGAAAAGTGGTTAGATGAAGAGTGTAGGAAATTTATCTCAAGACTGCAAAATATAACTTAAGTCTTAGTTCATCCTTTGGATAAGTGAAAAGGGCTGAAATTAATAATAATTTCAATATTTTTAATGGATAAAAATCTCACACCATCTAATCAGAAAAAAATCCATTGGAATCTATATCAAATTAAATTAAACTCAATTACATTAAATCTTAATTACTTACGTATTACTGTGAGTAGTACCAAGAAGGGAAAAGACACAGGTCCTGTCTTGATGGAAATTAAAAGCTAACTGGACAGATTAGACCTGGAAAAAAAACCTGAAGAATTTAGATACCAGTGTGGAAAAATTTATAAAGAGTATTTGCAAAACAATAACATAAGATTTCAGAGAAGAGAAGGTTAAAAAGGGTCAAAAAGGATGTCCTTTTTGAAGAAGTATAATTTGAAGAAGAAAAGATTTATCATAGGAAAGTGTTGCCAGGTGAGGGAATCATTTCTGTAGATGCAGATTCATTTTTTCCAGACATGGTAATCAAAAACCATAAGTTTTAGAAATGCAAATTATTAAGATAAACACCTTGACATTATTTTAGCTTCATTTTAGAGTCTGATATGTTTACCATTATATTAAAATGTACTCACTAGGGAGTGAGTACATCTATTTAGGGAAAAATGATTATTGACCAATTCTTCCGGAATTTTTTGTTATTGAAATAGTCTATTGAAAAGCTTTAATAAATATGAGAATTTCTATTAACAAATCTGCTGAGCTATTTCAAAGACACTGATCTCTAAGTATTGATGAACCCTTATAAAAAATATGAAAAGCAATTTTTTCAACTAAGATGATGTGTAAGAGCTATGTTTCATGGGTATCAATGTATTTTTCCTATGCTAAGAATTTTTTTCATACAATTTGTGGCAAGTTTCATATGCATTCTTATTCTCCATGTGATACTCATAACACTGCCACTTTTATAGCTTTTCCCCCCTATTTATCTAATGTTCTTAAGAACTAACTTCCTTGCTTTTTCAATAGTCTCTGTCATTTATATGCCAGTTGATACTTATAAGATCATTATCACAAGCTTGATAGAAAACTAGGCCAAAAATAGAATTATATCTTATTTCTGGTTAATTGACTAAGAATTCATGTTTATTTAACCAAATATATCTTGCAAATTATTATTGCTAAGTATTTACCAGGGGTTGATACAAGTTTTATAGAGCCTAAAATTCATATGACTTGGGGGCTCTATTTAAGAAAAATAAACTTACATTCTTCAAAAAGCTGATTGTAGCATAAAATCAAAATTTAAGGGGAAAAATATTTGTATTTTTACAGTTAAGTACCTAACACTTTCATACACCTTTCCTGTATATTCTGAAAAATATATAAAATTAACAAAATTAAGACATACTGTGTAATTTAAATTTTCTTCTAGATTATACTGACCTACATAATTATGTAATCAGATTATGCTTTATTCTGTGAATGATAGCAGAATTTATTGATCCAAAATATCTTTTCTTAGCATAAGTATTATTTTGAGATGATTATTTTGAGAAACAGCAGACATAGGAGAAGCTCTGGAAACAAGTAGAAGTTACCCTTTTGAAAAGGAAATTTATATTTATAAAGGAAATCTCCATTTATAAAGGTGTCTTCAGCTAAGTACCAAGAAGAGAAGGATGATTTTATTTATTTATTTGATTGTTTTTATTTTGAGAAGGATGACTTTAAATCACAGGAAAATCTTATCATTGGAGAAGGCCTCACTTAAATCTGTATAACAAACTTTACCCTCCTTTGCTTTACTTTTCCTGGTAACCTCTATAACTAGCCTCCCCTCCACCCTCCACACACACACACACCACTTTCTTTTTGTGTGTGTGTCTTTAGCTAAAGATGGTATTTAAGCCTGAGTTCTAAGCCATCTCAGAGTTATTCATTTTCCCCTGGATATCTCCCATGTATACATGAGGCATACATGTTAATAAATTTCTGTTTGTTTTCTCTTGTTAATCTTTTATTACAGCAATCCCAGCTAAGAACTCAGAAGGGTAAAGGGAAAATTGTTTTTTCCTGCTCTACATCTGTATTCTTTGTTTTTCTACATTTACATATTCAATTGTAATTGAGTTAAAGAGCAATTAGCAAAAGGTCAACCCAGCTACCTCTCCTTTCTCCCATTTTCACTTTCCATGTTCTAATATTTAAGAGTGTGTGACAGTATAAAGAGAGGCTGAAGAAAGTAGATATGAATTAGTGTCCTCATTCCATTCATTTCTCTATTCTTCCAATGAATGAATGAATGAATAAATGAATGGATCCTATGGAACATTTAACACAACATTCTGGGCACAGTGTCTGAAACATAGTAAGGACTCCATTCTTTTCATGGGCTTCAGCTATTCTTAAGAGCCCTTTAAAGGGTCAAAGACCATAGAAATAGTATACTTTTAAGATTACTTCTTGTTCTTACATCCATGTCTTAGTGAACAAGTGAATTTACTATTACTAAAGAGCCACAAATGAAAAAAAATGATCTTAGACTCTCCTTCAACCATGGGCAGTCTCGTACAATGCTCTTATGCATGTTTGAGATGCAATGAGGCTGAAATACACACTAAGTCAGGTGTTTGCAATGATCAGAGATCTTGTGATATGCTTCCCTTTGAGACATGTTCTATCACCACATCACATACATTGCCATATCCAGTTATGATTTTCATCCTCTTAGGTTTTTTTGCAATCCACAAAAATACCCACAAAGTCTTTCTTTATTTGATCCATTCCTTTTTTAGTGCAAAACTAAGACAATGCAGAGAAAGCATAATGAAAATAAAATTGGATTTATAAATATAAAATCCTAGGTCCAGGGTATTCTCCAGGTTTGACTGTTTTTCTCCTCTGCAATGACAAAAAACAGTGTTATAATCAACATGCACAAATATTGGACAAGCCAAACTTGCCTAATCCGACTGTGAATTTTAGTCAGATTTAATGGGGATTCATGGCCATGACACAGCTTCCTTATATATCAGGGACTTAAAATACTGTCAACTGCACTTTTACTGAGCCCTTAAGTCATGTGTTGAGCATGCGAAGGTGAAGGATTCTATCAATTTTATTCCGCTCTTCCCTTGCCCTCTACATCGCACATCTCTGAATAGATTTTTCAAATAATTTCACTGAAATCAGGATTCTTAGAGTCCCCTCTGGCAGATCTATAAATCATATGCTGTAATAATGACTTCTATTTTCTGGGCCTTCTCTATTTTTCTATTTAGTTTGCACATAAGATTTTGTTGTCAGCCTCTCAACTTCCATGAAATATAAAGTTATATCCTTTAGCATGGTGTTCTGATTTTTTCTGGATCAGCTAATTTCGCTCTTTACTTTTGTCATGAGAGTAATAGTAATTTATCTTATACTCTGTCCACAGCTGCTTCTGAACTTCCAAAATTTCTATTGCTATTACAGAATACATGTTTCTAACAACAATGATCAAGAAACTTTTCTGAGCCTGTTAGCTAACAAAGAAATTGCTGGGCCAAAGAATTCACCTTATGATAAGTGGTCAAGTGCTCTAGAGTTGTTATCCATATAAAATAAAGAACCCTTGAGATGAGATGACCTTATAGAAGCATCAAAACCTGGCAAAGGAATAAGTAAATTTAATTGCCAAAGATATATACTTAGGAAGATAAAGGGGGCAGAGAAGACTAAACTATGTAGATAACACCACAAACTTCATTTAGTCATTACTGACACATACTCTAGCAGTTTTGATGCAAGCTGGCTGGATCTGAGGACCCAGAAGGGTCCAGTAGGGCTAGTCAAGAGGGTCCTTGGCTTCGCACAGGATGGAAATCAAACTCAAGCTGAGAGGCAGTAAGAGCAGAGTTTATTAAAGATATATAGAGTATAGAAATGAACAGAGTGTCCAGGAGACTCAGAAAGGAAAGAAGAGTGAGTTTAATCTTTGCTTGGGGTCTAGGGTTTTTATTGAGGATGGTGGTCTTGTGCACATGCTTTCTCAGTAATCCAGGAACAAAGATGAGTGTTTAGGTGTCCTCCATAAGTCACTTATGGACAAAGCCAAGGGTCTTGATGAGTCAGTGGTCTTGGAACCATTCATGATGACCCTGCCCAGTCACTCCTTAGATGTTATCTATTGTGCCGGAAGATTCCAAAGACATCATTAACTCCTTGACTTCTACAAGCAGGACATACATTCTGTGTTCTATAAGTTGTGTGTAAGACAGGGGTGTAGGTCCTAGCAAGAATAAAAGCAAGAAAAGAAGCAAAAAAAAAAGCAGTTTTTCATGGGGTCCCCTTAGTTCCCTGTCTCAGTTTTATCTCTGTTTTTTTTCTTTCTTTTTTAAAGTTTATTGATTTATTTTTGAGAGACGGAGAGAGAAAGAAAGAGAGAGAGAGAGAACAAGCAGGGGAGGGCCAGAGAAAAAGGAAGATAGAATTCCAAGCAGGCTCCACACTGACAGCACTGAGACCAATGAGGAACTTGAACTCACAAACTGTGAGATCATGACCTGATCCAAAACCAAGAGTCAGATGCTTAACCAACTGAGCCACTTAGGCACCCCATCTCTCCTTTATTTCTACAATGATGCTTCTGAAGTGAGATGCAGCAAGCAAAGTGAATCTGCAAGGGACAATGGAAATGGAAGGAAAAGTGATAGTTGTGAATTGTCCACAAATAAGTTGAGTGTCTTTTTAAAAAAAATCTAAGTTGGTAGCTGGTACATAGCTTCAGTCCTGAGATGATGGCAGATACCTGTTGTTGTGATTTTTTTTTAACGAGAAAGAAGTTAAAAGCAAATTTAAGCTAATCCACAGAAAGGAAATGGCACCTTGTAGAATGACTTATTTGAAAGTATTTAAATACTCAATGAATTAGAAATCTGAAGGAATATTACTTGGCAGACTTTCTCGGGGAAAAAAAAGTGAGTATAAGGATTGTAATGCAGCCAAACAATAAATGAAATAGAGACAAATTCATTTCTAAATATAGCACTTCAGTTTACAAACTCAAAACAATCACTTCTGAATTAAAAAAAAATAAAAGCACAAGATGAAATTAAAAAGATAAGCCATCTTAGTAGTAAAATTTATGGATTGCTTTACAAATAAGACTTGGCTTCTTTTTAAATGTTTAATCAAAAAAAATTGCATTCAGATTAGTTCAAAACAACATCCTATCACCCCACTATTATTTAACCATTGAATTATTATTAGAACTATACCCTGTGGCTAAAGAACATATCCTTTTAAATTTTTCTTATGCAACAAAGTTGTGAAAAACTAATTAATTCTTCACCATTCCTACTCCAACCATATTCGTTGTCAATCTAGAGGATTCATGTGGTGACATTTTATGTTCCAATTTCAATCTTAGTCACAAAAGCAAGTCTTCTAATTCTGTCACCATTTCATGATAGACAGATGATTTTGCACTCATTCGACCTTTTCCATGCTCTGTTTGATTAGCAGCCCATTCCAGGTCTCTTACAATAAAAGGTAGAATGGATTAGCCGGTCAGAATTCAGAGTATTTAAGTAGTTAAAGCATAACAACAGACCACTGCTGGCATGTAATGCGGACATTAAAATTCTAATGACTCATTCCCCTGTCACAGATGAGGAAAGGAATAGAAATAGACATAACATGGATCTGTTCTTCTGAAACTAATTATAACAGGAATTTGAGATGGTAAAGACTTCATCCATTCATGTAAATCAGTGTTTCCTTTAGCTTTGGTTTGAAGCTCTTGGAGTTTACCAAAATTCAGATTTTCCGGGTATGGAATCAGGTTATTCTAGGATTGAGTATTAAAAGAGATTTTTTCAGGTGAAAGAACAGAAAGATGTGAAAGAAGGAAGAAAGAAAAGTTATAAACAAAGGTAGACTCTCTTTACTGACAGGCATAATTTAACAGAAAATTTGATATTAAAAAAAAAAAAAGAAATCAGACTCTAAGAAAAAGTTGTAAACATTCTGTCAGCAAGCCCTCTTGATCAACTATAGACCCAAACAGTTAAAACCAGAAATAGATAAGACCACTTACCGCATGCTCTAAAACCCATTGTGCTTATTTCTTATCACACTTCCTTGAGGCATTGACAGACATTTTGCCATGATGGGAATATTCCAATGTCCAGACCAGAAAAGATCTGATAGCAACAGAATGCATAGATCACACCCCACACAACCCCTTCACTACCCACCAGTGCACACTGAACACATACTGAGCCCCGCCCACGATCACAGGCTTCCTTCCTGCTATCTTGCATGTGTACCCCTAAACCTCTCTCTCTATAAAACTCTGGGTGTCCCTCTTGGTGGAGGAGGGGTCAGTTGTTAAGGCTTGAGCCCATAACCTCCCCCAGATGCTGGCACCTGAAATAAATTTCTCCCTTTCTCTTTTTCAAACTCTCATCTCTTGATTTATTGGCTTCTCTTGCAATAAGTTTATCTGGGTTTTGTTCAGCAACAGTATTGGCAAACCCAGCCAGAAGCTATGCTTTTGATTTGTCCAGCTCCCCACCACCCCGCCCCAGGATTCCCTGGGATGAAGCAGGTGGCTATGGCAGCAAGCCAGGGCTTACCCATTCGTTTTCTGATTTAGTGACTATGATAGGTCAGTAACAATTCTATGACAAGTAATGAATATCTACACAAGATATTTCCTTTTTTTTACCTATCATAGTGTAATCCTAGATATTATAAATTACTTTTATCTTACACTATAGGAAATAATAGTTAAAACAATCCAATAAATATATTTGTTGAATTTGTGGAGGTGCTTTGAAATGCACTAGTGATATCACAGAGACTAAACAGAACGTGTTTCCTGTCCTGGCCTTTACTGAGTCTCTAAGTGAGTCAGTAAGAGAGACATTAATCAAATGATCACACAAAGAAATATAATGCTGCCATTTTAATAAGTAATACGAAAGGTACCAGAATATGCCTCTCCAAAATACGCCCCTTTTGCTTATGGATTATTTTGGTCTTTTGTTTTCTTTTGTTTCTGTTTTGTTTTGTTTTGTTTTGCCATTGAGGACCAGGAGATGCAGGAAAGCTATAAAAACAGGGTACAAGTTTTTAATTTTCCTTTATGAAGGAAAATTACATTTGTAAAGGAAACTCCTATTTGTAAAAGGCCTCCCTCTCCCATGCCAAGAAGAGGACTCTTAACAACTTTTATCAACAGAGAAGGCTAGACTGCTTAAATCTGCATAGCAAACCTTACTGAATGAACCTTGTTTACTATACTTTTCCTGGTGTCTTGTCCCTCTTCCCCAGAAGCGTAAAACCTCTCTTCTTTCGTCTTAGCCTAAGATGGCATATAAGCCTAAATTCTGTTTTTTAATTGAAATATAATGGACATGTGTTCGTTATGTTAGTTTTGGGTGTGCAGCATAATAATTTGATATTTGTATACATTGCAAAATGGTCACAGGAAGTTTAGTTAACATGCATCACCACACGTAGTTACAGGTTTTTTTTTTCTTATGATGGGGACTTTTAAGATTTACTTTCTTAGCAACTTTCAAACATGCAATCCAATATCATTAACTATAGTCATCAGGCTGTACATTATACCTCTAGGACTTATTCATTTTATAACAGGAAGTTTATACCTTTTCATGACCTTCACCCATTTCTCCTACCCCTTACCCCTAAGCCTAAATTCTAAACACCCTTTTGGGTTATTCATTGCTGGGTGATCCCATGTACATGTTCATGATGCACATGTTAATAAACTTCTGTTAGTTTTTCTCTGGTTTGGGCCAGTCTAATTAACAGAGCCCCAGCTAGAGAATTCACACTTATGTGTGGAATATGATTAGATTTCTACTTAAAGCACCACATTAGTATATCGTGGAAAATGGGTTGATGGATGATAAGGCAACAGGAGATGTATGGGGCCCAGTTAGGAAGCTGTTGAGACTGAGGTGATTATAACCAGGGTGGAGCAGAAGATGGTAAGGAAGAAAAGAAGTTTGAGGATACAGGTGATGAAGCACTGGAGGGTTCACAATTACTGTCTAAAACTGAGAGGCAGTTGGATAGTTTAAGAAAAGACTAGAAGCTGTGAAATTTAATATATACATGATGCTGGTAAAAGATAAACAAGACAATCATAAAACTGAGAATTATTTAATCATTCATATTATCTTTTTTACTCATCATCACTTCAGGGAAGTGGAAGTTAGTATTCTTTTATTCTTTATCTTCGATTTGCATATGGGGAAGCTAAACATTAGAGAATTGAGGTGTCTCCCCTGTGATCACTCAGGTAAAGGGTGACACAAATAGGTTCTGACTCCAAGGTTGAAGCCTGTCTAAGGATTTCATCATCTCCTGTTTGAAATATGTTGGCTGGTTGTTGACGTAAGCCATTAGAGGATATCTGTGATCCAATAGGTAGCATATTGTCCATTTGGGGGGAATGGTTTAGAATAACATTTTCCAATGTGCCTAGTATTTTATTACTCATAAAAAAAGTTGCGCAATCTTTATTGAACAGTGTTGTTTTAGATTGAATTAGTACTCTGAAACTTTTCACTTCATTGCCTCCACATACTTACCATGGCCTCAATGTGGGTATGTTTTACCATCCCTTGACTTTGGACTTGATGAAATCATTTTCTTTGACCAAGGACATATAAGCAGAAGTAACAGTGCCAGTGCTGAGCATGGACCTTAGGGGGTCACACGTGTTTGTGCTGATTATTTTGCACCTTTGCCAGTGCTGTGAGAGGCAGGGACATCTCTGACTACCTCTCTGACACAAGAAGAATGAGAGACACTGAAGCAGGGCTATCCATTCTGTCTTCAGTCTCACTACTGTGTGCAGCCTGCTACCTAGTAATGTCCAACCGAGATTAGCCAAGTCCCAGAAGACAAACAGATGACCAGAATAAATGAGTGTTATTTTAATCTATTGAATTTTGAAATGGTTTGGTACAGAGCATTTTGTGATTTCTCAGAATCTTTAAAACACTGGGAGTCTGATGACCCCTCTTTTGGAGGAGTGCTCCTCTAAACCGGCATTAAGAAATACTATGTTAGAATGAGAGCTAGCAATCAGAAATATTATTTTTCAAAAAAAAATACTTTTCACTAAGTCTATCTTAGTTCATATGCTTTACTTTTTCTGAGCAGCAAATGAGCATAGTAATATATGCCATGTTATCAGCTTGAAAAATTGCAAGATAGTCACCAATCACCAAAACTGCAGATAGTAGGTGAAATATTACTCCTGCATTCAAAGAGAGCTACAAAAATATTCCCACAGAAGTTACTAATATGTGATTAAATCGGTCCTTGACTGTTAGCTACCATCACCCACTTCCCAATCTCTGTTAAAAATGACTGGAAGGTTCATTGAGGAAACTACTTAAAGAAAATCTGTAAGAATAAAGAATGCTGTGATGGCTTCTCTCTTTCCTTCCTCTGTGGGGAGAGGAGGGTGTGTATCTCCACTGTCCCACCACCATCATGTGAAGAGAGATGCCTGAGACAATCATTCATAGGGATGACAGTGAAGTCTACAAGAAAGAAGACTGCATCTCTTTCACTAACTGGATCTTAGGCTTGCTGAGCTACCAATCTCCTAATGATATAGAGCATCAGAGAATTCTTAGGAAAAAGTGGCATGAGTCCCCAGGATTTGGGGCAATATGTGAGGAGAAAAATATGGTACACATTTCCCTCAGGAAATTCAGAAGGTAGGATGCCAGCCAAGGAAGCACTTAATGACAAAGGGAGTGGACCATATAGGAATCAGGCAGTGGTGCACCTTCGTTTTTCTGCACAGCAAATGAGCATAGTAGGATACGTTATGTTTTAGGATGTTGAACATTTCCTATCGATTCAAACAACTTGGCTAAATTTATAATTTTGTTCAGCCAGGAAGCATGAGTTTCCTTGGGCCACTTGATCTGGAGCTGTGGAGGAGTGGCCAGAACCACTGGGGTTTCACCCAAGAAAAGGCTGAAAGGAGGGCCAGCCAAAAAGTGTTATGTGCAATGTATAAGCTTACATAAATTCATAGACACCCAGCACAACACACCGTATTGATAAATTACAGTGCTATTCAACCAATAAAATATATGTCCTATTTCTCTGTTGCATTCAAATCCTACCTTGGTAGTATCAGAAGGACTGGGAAGGAGGTGGAGCAGGAGAGAAAAACAAAATTAGGCCTCATCCCTACTGCAGGCACCAGGCTACAGATCTGGTATGAGGAGAGGGAGAGAAAAAGCTTTAAAATGTATTTAAAAGCAAAAGAGATCATTTTTAAAATAGACAGTGACTATATACAGCTACAGAATCTGCCAGAGATATTTCTATCAGGTAGGGAAAGCAGACCTATATCAGAAGACAGTAATAGGTAAAGAATAAAGAATAAGGCTTTTCTTTTATTTCACCTTACTCATTTAAACCCATTAAAAAAACTAGCTATACATGTGTATATGAGCGTATGTGTGTATATATGTCTCTATGTATAGCATCTGTGTGGTAAAGACTTGGCCTTCCTTAGAGAGAGGTCTGGCCTTTGCCCTCAGCTTCCAGAAGGTAATCTATGTCTTTGTTGAGAATTGGGGCCTGGCCACACTGGATCTTACTGTGGACTGGGCATCCTAGAAAAACCAACCACATGATTTAGGGTAGGTGCTCTGAGTCACATGGTATCAGTTGACCTGGTATTAGGGGTTGACTGACTGTGTTTCCCCAAACTTCATATGGTGAAGCCCTAATGCCTAGTATTTGGAGATGGGGCTTTTGGGAGATAATTAGGGCTAGAGAAGTTAATGTGGGTACAGCCCTGGTCTGATGAGATTAGTGACTTTATATGAAGAGACACTAAAGAGCTCTATCTCTGTGAACACACAGCAACAGGGTAGCTACCAACAAGCCAAGAGAAGAGGCTTCGAATAAAACCCACCTTACCAACACCCTGAGTCTGGACTTTTCAGCTTTCAGAACTATAAAAACATAAATGTCTGTTGTTAAAGCCACATAGTCTATGATATTTTGCTACAGAAGTCCAAGCAGAGTAATACACCTGGTGACTGACTTAAACTGCACGGGCAACAAACAAGTGAAGCCTCAATAAAAACTGTGGACACTGTGGGGCGCCTGGGTGGCGCAGTCGGTTAAGCGTCCGACTTCAGCCAGGTCACGATCTCGCAGTCCGTGAGTTCGAGCCCCGCGTCCGGCTCTGGGCTGATGGCTCAGAGCCTGGAGCCTGTTTCCGATTCTGTGTCTCCCTCTCTCTCTGCTCCTCCCCCGTTCATGCTCTGTCTCTCTCTGTCCCAAAAATAAATAAACGTTGAAAAAAAAATTAAAAAAAAAACAAAACAAACAAACAAAAAAAAAACTGTGGACACTGAAACTCAGGTGAACTGCCTTACTTGCCAATGCTTGGAGTATGCTGTCACATACCAATGACAGGAGAGTGACTCGTCCAAAAGGCAAGGGAAGCTTCATGATAGATACCTCCCAGATTCTGCCCAATGCATCTCTCCCTTTGGCTGATTTTTTACTTTGTATTATTTCCCTGCAATAATTCATAACCATGAGTATGCTAGCATTCAGTGAGTTCTTTGAGTTCTTCTACCAAATTATTGAGATCAATAGTGTTGGTATGATGAAACTGATGGTTTTGGTTACTCCCACAGTTTGCAGTCAATGTCGGAAGTCTTGGCCAGAGTTAGCAGTCTGGAGGACTGTGTCCTCAAAACTTACAGTTTGGCTAACTCTGTAAGAATATTTTTCAGTCTAATGGAATTCACATAAGTAATGTTGTCAATACAACTGATCTGATTAACACATTACTCATGTATATTTTTCTGATATACCAAACAAAAAGTAATACATGTCACTTTAGAAAATTTTAGGTAATAAAATAGAAAATAAGAAAGAAAATTAAAATCATCAGAAATCATACCATCCAGATATAATGCAATATGAGCATGTTAACATATTAGTGTATTAATTTATATATTCTGGGTCACATGAGATAATATTACTGAAATATTGCTCTGCAGAAAGGTTGAACTACCTCCTAGGCACAGTTGGATTCCTAGGCTCAAATAATGTCATGTTCTAATATCTTTATTTACTTGTTATGCTCTTCTTTCTTCTATATGTAAACTTTATTCTCAAACTTGACCCAGTGATAAGATGCCTGCAGTCTCTAACTTCATATATTCTCAGGTTCAATTTCAGTAGAAAAGCTTCTGTACTAGTAACCCTGGGAACATCCTAAGATCTGAATGGGTCCTCGCAAGACACATGCCCAGCCATGAAGTACTGATTGGTTTGAGCCTAGATTACATGTTTCATCACCGGAGTACAGGCTGGAGTCTCTAAATAACTTTCAGGGCCTTTGTCAGAAGAGGGGGAAATAACTGTTGGAAAGTTCAAGCAAAAATCAATCAATGAATCAATCAATGGTTCATCACATTATACTTATAGACTATTAGTATTAGTATTATAGGCCACTAGCATTTCTCTATGAGCTATTTACAAAATTCACCAAAAATTTGTAGAGAGTCTTTGGGGAATGTTTTTTTAAAAAGTAAGGTATTGGGGCACCTGGGTGGCTCAGTCGGTTAAGCATCCGACTTCAGCTCAGGTCACGATCTCACGGTCCGTGAGTTCGAGCCCTGCGTCGGGCTCTGGGCTGATGGCTCAGAGCCTGGAGCCTGCTTCGGATTCTGTGTCTCCCTCTCTCTCTCTCTCTCTGCTCCTCCCCCATTCATGCTCTGTCTCTCTCTGTCTCAAAAATAAATAAACGTTAAAAAAAAAGTAAGGTAGTAAGGTAATACATTTTTGTCTGTTATATTTTTTAAACATATAATTACTTCCCAGTTTTTCATGTGCATTTAATTCGATTATTTTTTCATATAAAGAAATTTTTCTAAGGGACCAAAATTGAATATCTTTTGTAACTTCTTTCATTTTTTTTTTCTTAAAGTCCTCCCTGTCATAAAAATTTACCTGTTGGGGGCACCTGGCTGGCTCAGTTGGCAAAGCATGAGACTTTAATCTCAGGGTAGTGAGTTCAAGCCCCACATTGGGCATAGGGCCCAGTTAAAAAAAATGTTTTTTAAAAAATCACCTATATATTCTCATATAGTTTATTGTATTATTTTTGCATTTTGTTTTGTATTGTATATTTTTGAATAGTAATTTCATACTTGTTTATTGTTTTCTGTATAACAAAGAAAAACACATTGGCATGCTGAAAAAGTACTGCATATCTTTCTGAAATTTGACCTGCCTGGTTTTCTCTGTTTGAAAATGCAGAGAACTGTGTAAACTGTTCATATCCTTTAATAAAAAATTAAAGAATCCTGTCATACTGTAGAAACCTAAGAATTGTGCTTCTTCCACATTGTTTGCAAAGACCAGCTGTCCATAGAGCTTTGCAACCACAGATCTTACCAATTCCCATCATAACAAGGGATGAATTCCTAATGACTGTATAGTGTGTTTTGTGGTCATGTTTGCTATGATTTGACAGTCTAAGGTCATTCCTCAGAAGGGAGAGGAAGTAATCCATTGGATAAAGATTTTATCTTATCTCCTAGTTATAGAACCTTTTACTCTTGTCTTTTTCTTATTTGGATTTCCTCAAAATTCAGCACCTTGCAATATCCTGGAATCACACCAGGAAACAATCCTGAAAATACTGGAAGACAGGAGCAGAGTAGGAAAATTTTGTCTCATTGTCTGGAACAAGACCATTGCCTCTGATACCTCTTAAATAGCAGAAGGAGACTGTCAAGATCCTCTCAGTTAAAACATTCCCAAGGGCTTCACTAAAATGCCATAGTCTTCTAAATAGCATGACTTTCTGACTAATTTGTAGCCATCTGTTTTCTATCTTTTTCTTGATTGGTTGGGCCTGTGAGAATTAGCACCATCTAATTCTATGGGAGCGTTGGAGAAACCCAGTGAAATGGTTTAAACAATGATTGTAATAAATGTATATGTGCAACAGGGGCCTAATTGAAGGGCCAGATATTGAGTACACTATGAATTCTGTACTTCTTTTAATGCAAAAATGAAAAGTCTCCTTAGAAAAAGTGTGAAAGGACCCTAAATTCTGGCAGGTAACCTAGGAACCCACAAAAATCTATGCATGAGATTTACATTCAAACAAGCTTCATATACTGTGACAATTACCTTTTACCTAATTCTTAAACTTGTCCACTTTATCACTCATTTTATTATTTTTTTAATTTACTTATTTTGATGAGAGAGCAAGAGAGAGGGGGGTGTGTAGGGGCAGAGAGAAAGGGAGAGAGAGAATCCCAGGCAGGCTCCGCACTGTCAGGAAAGACCCTGACACGGGGCTTAATCTCACAAAATGTGAGATCATGACCTGAGCCAAGATCATGACCTGAGCCAAGATCAAGATTTGGACACTCAACAGACCAAGCCACCCAGGTGCCCCTCACAATTGCCATTTTAGAATGAAGCCACCATCATGCCTCAATTGTATTACTATACTACGATCCATGCTGCCCCACCCAATCCATGTCCAATCTTGCCACTTTCCTCCTTTCCATTGTAACATGAGTGAAAGAAAGATTTTCCTAAACATCAATCTTAAAATAGCTTTCCATTTCAGGGACTTGTCTTTGCTCTTTCTATGAAATCTAAACATCTTAAAATGACCCCAATGTCCTCATGATCTGGCTAACCTCTCCAGTTTTCTCTCTTCCCAGTCTCTTGGCATATGCAATTTAGCCATACTGAAGCTTTCGAATGACACACACTCTTATTCCCCAAGTCTTGCTTCAGGCTTTTCTTTCCTCTTTGAATATCGTATTCTCCTTACAGCCATATGTCTTATCTTGCATTTTACTAATTTAAGGAGAGATGATTCTTTAAATCTTATCCATCAGACACTCCAAGTTAGGGTTAGCTGCCTCTCCTATGTGGGCCTGAATATCTAATATTCCTTAGCATATCACTCTGTATTACTATTACCTGTTTTCAGTTTTGTTTTGGGTTTTTTGGTCACACTTACTATGAACTTCTTAGGCAGAGACTGGAGCTTTTGTGTTTATCAACCCTGTCCTGATGTAAACCAGATTTTTGGTCATTATTTATGTCCTGACAACAGAGAACTCATCCTGTGTTTGGCAAAAGGAAAGTTGTCATCTCAAACATCTTCAGTCGAGGAGGCAGCTGATGGTAATGTCCTCTAATCCAGCCTGAGGAAATCTGCTTGAAGTGCCTTATTGAGAAGGCTAGAAGAGACCTGTAGATGTCAATTAATACAGGAGTGTGCAACATTAAAGTTGGTAAAAAAGAAAGAAAAAATAGAAACCTAGGTAGAAGGGACCAAAAATGGGTCAAAGCATCAGAGCAATGAAGAGGTCGGGAAAAAAGAAGTTTTAGAAGTACCACAGAATGTAGAGGTGCCTACGTAGGATCTTGTGAGGAAAAGGAAGAGATCCCGGTGTGCTTGGAACTCCCGTGATTGCACCAGGTGATGCTCAGAGATAAAGACAATGTTTACCTTTATTGCCTTTGTCATCCATATTCTTTGAATAACATAAGATGCGATGGTGTGGCTGTAAGGGAAGCAAGTGATATCTATGTGTGTAATTAAAAATTGGCCCTATTTCTTTTTTTTTTTTTTTTAACGTTTATTTATTTTTGAGACAGAGAGAGACAGAGCATGAACGGGGGAGGGGCAGAGAGAGAGGGAGACACAGAATCGGAAACAGGCTCCAGGCTCTGAGCCATCAGCCCAGAGCCCGACGCGGGGCTCGAACTCACGGACCGCGAGATCGTGACCTGGCTGAAGTCGGACGCTTAACCGACTGCGCCACCCAGGCGCCCCCAAAATTGGCCCTATTTCATAATAATAATATAGCTGCTAGCATTTACTAGCATTCACTTAAGGCCAGACAAGGTATGAAATACTTTGTGTGCATCATCACAATTAAGGTAGGCTGAATAATGGCTCCTAAATTTATCTACATCCTAATCCCAGAACCTGTGAATATTTCATTATCTAGTAAAAGGGACTTTGAAGATGTGATTAAATTAAGTATCTTGAAATGGGAAAATGATCCTGGATTATCCTTGTGGGTCCTAAATATAATCACCAGGAAGCCACCAGACATTGAAAAAAGCAGGAAACAGATTCTCCCCACTGAGCCTCTAGAAGGAACCCACCTGACCAACACTCTGATTTTAACCCAGTGAAACCAATATAGGACGCTCGAGTCTAGAAATGTAGGAGGATCAACTTGTGTATTTATGTCACTAAGTTTGTGGTAAATTGTCACAGCAGCAACAGGAAACTCATCCACCACTTAGTTCTCAAAACTACTCAAACCATTATTGGAAGCACAGAGCAGTTGAATAAATTGACAGAAGCACAATTCAACCCAGGCAGTCTGATTCCAAATGCCTTGTCCTCAAACCACTACACTGCATTCCATGGCAAGAAAACCTCCTGAGTACATATTCGTGGTCGGTCCAACCACATGCGGGTTTTTGATTAACTGATGTAATAAGTATACAAAAATGGAAATGTACATTTTGGGGAAATTTTTTTGGAAATGGTTTCAGTTACTTTTATGTTTCAGTTTCCAGACTGATTCCCACGTTAAGATAATGATTCCTTCTATTTTATTAAAGATTTTTAAAAACTATCCTAAGACATATTAACTCATTTGTGGTTATAATCACATTGTTATTATATTTTCATAAACAATACACTCAACTGTAACTAATGCATGATTCCATTCCAAACAAAAAAAGATATTAAAAAAAATTACTGATGTGCATAGTTGAGTACTAGAAACTTGAACCTGTAAGTTAGGAGACATGAATTTCAGCATCAGATTTGCTTCTTAGAGTATAACCTTGAACAAGCAATTTAACCTCTCTTGATTCCCTTATCTATAAAATGTGTCATTTGCCCTATCCGCCACCTTTCTTTTCTAAGATTCTATGAGTCTGTGATTCAATTTTCTCCTCAAGCATATTGGTGACACTGGATTTTTCCATATAAAAAGTTATATTTTGCCCTGTCCTGAACATATTGCTTATAGTTTGTTTCTAAACAGAAATCCATCCTTTGGCCTATTAACAACTGCTTTGGTCTGTTGGGAACTCTGATTTAGTAGCAGACTGAGACATTTTTAGTGACACTATCTGCATAGCCAAAATTTGGTAGAGGTGGTGGGGGAGCATTTATTTGGTGCTTAGACCTAACAAGTACTTTTGCAGATTATCTCTAATCCTTGCAAAGACCCTTCAAAATAAGTGCATCCTCCTAATGAAATAATGAAGAATTTGTCAGATAGTAAATAATTTAACAGGATCTTTAAGTTAATAAGTGGCAAATATTGTTATCCCAAATCCTTGTCTTTCCCACAATTCATAATATGATATAAAAATAATAGTTTCTGTATGTTGAACACCGTGTAAGGTTTTATTTTCTAAAGATGTTTACACAGGGGCACCTGGGTGGCTCAGTCGGTTGAGCGTCTGACTTCAGCTCAGGTCATGATCTCGCAGTTCGTGAGTTTGAACCCCACGTCAGGCTCTGTGCTGACAGCTCAAAGCCTGGAGCCAGCTTCAGATTCTGTGTGTGTGTCTCTCTCTGCCCCTCCCCCATTCATGCTCTGTCTCTCTCTGTCTCAAAAATAAACATTAAAAAAAATAAAGATGTTTACACAATGTATGTACCCCATCCCATATGTTCTTGCAATGTGACTCAAAATCTTCTCACCAAGAGGTGGGGTTTCGCTGTATGTGGGCAGGGGGTTGTGGCTGCTCTAACCAATGGAGTGTGAGAGATTGATTTTATGTGACTTCTGAGGCTACATTTCATAATAAATGCCGCTGCCACCTGGCACCCACTCAGGACAGTCATCCTTGAACCCCAGCCACTATGCTGTGAGGAAACTCAAACTAGCTCTCACGTGAAGAAGCTCATGGGAGGAGACATGGAGGCCCCCAGGTAGCAGCTAGCATCAACTCTAGACGTATGAATTGATGATTTCTTAAGATACCTCCAGCCTCCATCTTTCATCTCAGGCCAAGGACATTGTAGAGTGGATACAAACCATCCCCACTGTATTTCTGGACCTAAGGAACCCACAAACATGGATGTTTTGCACCGTTAAGTTTTGGAATAATTTGTTATTCCAAGCAAATTCCCTCTACTGGGAAGCCCCAGTAACTAGAATAGTATGTAACATGTAACATGTACAGAATAACTTACAAATTTTCCATTTTACAGAAGTGAAAACAGGCAGAGATTATATGACTCACTCTGAGCCACACAGTTAATATATAAAGATACTAAATTAGAAATCAGGCTGTTTTGGGGTGCGTGAGTGGCTCAGTCGGTTGAGCATCCGACTCTTGATTTTGGCTTAGGCTATGATCCGAGGGTCGTGAGATCGAGCCCTGCATAAGGCTCCGCACTGAGCGTGGAGCCTGCTTAAGATTCTCTCTGTCTCTACCTCTGCCCCTCTCCACTGCTCTCGCATGCTCTCTCTCCCTCTCAAAAAAAATAATGAAAATTACCAAAAAATCAGAACTTTTCCCCCCCAATACTCATGTCCCATTCACTATATTTTATTATCTCCTAAAAGAATAGCAATTTGGAAGTTGTTGAACTTTATGGATACTCACCAGCCTATATGACATTAAATTATATTATTTGGTAAGTCCAAGGCCATTCTCTATATGTAATCTGGTGCATCAAAAAACAAGCAAAAGCAAATAATATGATTTTAGGAAACCATATTATTTCTAGGCCATTTATATTTTGTATCTATTTTATCAGTTTCAATGACTTTGGTATATATTTTTATTTTGTCATTTTACATTGGAAAGCATAGGATTTTGTTTCATTTTGTTTGTTTTTGAGAGTTTTAGCCTTCACAAGATGGACAGCAATTAATACATTAATTTAGTAATGCAATAATGTTATACTTCAAATACATTGAATAATTTGACTACATCAAAATTGATTTCAAATAAGCACTTGGAAACATATGTGGTTGGTTGTCTATCCAAAAACTATTTATTCTAGCTTTGATTTTTCTCTCAGAAATCTGATATTTTTTGGTATTTACCAGCCCTCTTTCCTGCTGGGAATAGACTGTTTTTAAAAGTAAGTAAAATAAAATTTGCTAATCTAAAGGTTTTTGTCTTCCTGGAAAAGAATCTTTAAAAGAAATAATATGACAATTAGGAGGAGGAACTTCTCAAATAACATTTTAAAGTAAAACTTAAAATTCACTGACAAAATATATATCCTATATTTATTGCATTCTAACCCCAACCATTATTACAAAAAAATTCTTAATATTTCATTTTTTGTTACCATTTTCCTTGTACTTTAAGGGTAGTTTATTATAAACAGCTCTTCCTTTTTAAAATAAAGTCACTGAAACACTAAAAATAGTACTTTGTTCTGATTATTTCTTTTAAATGTTCTCCCATAATATGTCTTTTGCATTTCCTCTCTGAAGTCAGACATTTCTTCAAGTTTTTTAACCAACTGTGGAAATAGGTCAATAATTTCACTGTGAGATTAAATGTTGACCTTCCTGACCTTAGACATGAAAAAATATAAATGCTGGTATAGGGACTCTCTAAATCTTCACTAGATTTAGAGTATAATACACAATTCCCTTTCAAGTACAATACATAATTCTTTTTTTAGAGGAGAGTATTCTCCTTAGAGTAAATAAAGTATTTTGATTGATGCAACAGAAATTTGAGACAAGTTTTAAGATGTTGTGCCTTTTAGGAGTAATTTAATAAATTCAAGTGCCAGCTAACTTCCTGAGAAATTTTTGTCACTGATAGAATCTGGCTCACAATGAATGAAATGGGAAGCATTTTAAAACCAAACATATGTTTCTAATAACTCTCTTGTGTATGCAATTCAGTGTTTTCAATGTAGATGAGGTACTCTGGTGACATCATCCTTTAAATTCTCTTTAGGTAAACCAGATGGTTGAATGTGTATGCAGTAAGAATGCTGTTAAGTTGTCCAGAGAGAATAGTTTAATAATCTTTAAGAATGTCACTAATATCCAACATGTGTATTTTTAAACGGGTGTTTATATTGAAAAAAACTGAGGTCCCGAATCTGTCTCAGACAATTCTTAATTAAACTAAATGATAAAAGTTGCAGAACTTTTTTTTCAAAAAGCAACCTTTCCCTAAGAAATAGTCTTAAAAACTTTGATTAAGATACATTTCTGTATAGCAGCTAGCAATTTTGCTGCCATACAATAAAATGAATGACATTAAAATTTGTACCATACTACAAGTAAGGAGCTGTAATTTTTTTTCATGTCTAAAAACAAAAAGAAAAGAGACTACTAAAGAAGTTTGGAAAGGAAACAAACAAACAGGAAAATAAAAAATGGGAAAGGAGAAGCAGAACTTAAGCTTCTCTGTCCACTCAGGAAACTTTATAGCCCAGAGATTTGACAAATAAATCTTGTCTCCGTGGTTTTCTTATGCATTCCACATACACAATGTCATGGGAAGAGATTAGTTTCTTATGATGAAAGAATAAGTTTAACTGAGGTTGGAACTGGAGAAATCAACATAAATTGAGTCGATTCAATGAAGAAGAAAAGTAAAAATAAATTCTAAATTTGATACTTGGAATTTTTTTATCAACACAATTGCATTGTAATTATTGGTTTGCTCTGGATCCTGCCCAATGAGATTCCTCCCACCCTGCAACTTGAACTATTAGAAGGGAAGTTGAGCAGAAGAAAATACATGCAATTAGAAGTGTTTTAGTAAAGAAGGTGCATCCTTCAATTATGAATGGTAAGAGGAAATTAACAGCATTTTAATTATACCTTGAATGTCAAAATAAGTCTGAATTCATAATTCCAACATTTGGGCTAGATTTTACTTCTCTGAGGATGTAACAAATCACTACTTAATCTTATATAAAATATAAAAGGACAATTAAAATTTCAAGTGAACAACCTATCCTTATCCTGAAAACTACCCAGAACATTAGAATGCCATTATTTACCAGTGCTTAGGATGTCTTCAATTCCATAGCGGTATAAAGTTTGGTGGCATCTCACTGCATTACCATGAGAAAAAAAATGCATTGAACCTCAAATTACCTTGATCACAGAAGGAGGAATGACTTTCCTGATGGTGATTCTGGAAGACAGAACTGAGCGTAAGACTGTTGGCAACTTCAATGCTTCTATTTTGTGTGTAGGAGGCACCTATTCTGGTCTGTTTGCGGTCCCATTCAAAGGTATGGGAAGAAGTATGCTTTGTCTACTCTGGGAATGTGCAATATTCCCATTAATGAGTGAGTTAGTCTAATAGAGATTAATTATTAACAAACCAATTTACCCTTACATCTAAATTCACCTTTTCCAGTTAGTCATGAGAGAAATGAATGTGACATTTTGCCCTTTGTTTGACGTTTAAGTCTATCTTTCCATTGGTTCCAAACTTGAGAACAGAATGAACCTTGAAAAAAAAAATTAAAAATTCTATGTGTTTTATGCAAAGTACACTCTACCTGAATTTTTCATCGTATGAAATACATGAGAAATAAGAAACAAAATATTGAATCAAAATAATATTCCACCTAACCTCATGTCCTACAGAGATATTAAAGGATATTTGCAAAGTTCTTTAAAATCAATTTTTATAAGATCAAGGATTGCCTTTATGATTATAGGAAGGCAGAAATTTACCACAAAACTTGTAACCTGGAGGTTCTAACCTCTAAAATGTTGCATGAGGGGTGCCTGGGTGGCTCAGTCCATTCATTGAGCCTCCGATTTTGGCTCAGGTTCTGATCTCACATTCATGAGTTTGAACCCTGTGTCAGGCTCTGTGCTGACAGCTCAGAGCCTGGACCCTGCTTCAGACTCTGTGTCTCCCTCTCT
This sequence comes from Leopardus geoffroyi, assembly GCF_018350155.1. Taxonomy (NCBI): domain Eukaryota; kingdom Metazoa; phylum Chordata; class Mammalia; order Carnivora; family Felidae; genus Leopardus; species Leopardus geoffroyi. The sequence continues at coordinate 155,000,018 of NC_059327.1, forward strand.
CCGGTCCTCCCCTGCTTGTGCTCTGTCTCCTTCAGTCTCTCAAAAAATAAAATAAAACGTTAAAAAAGATTTTTTTAATGTTTCATGAATTATCTGCAGCAAATCTAACATTGAATCAGGAAATCAAGAAGCTGAAGTTCTATTTATGGAAGAAAGCTTTGCAAAAAAAATATATAAACATCATCAAACAATCTCTTCCATGTTGTCTTTTCTGTGCTTACCTGTTTCTGAGTAGTACATATACAATGGTGTAAGATTACATGAAGTCAACCTAAACAAAGGCTCAAATTAAAAACTCGAAATGGGAATTCATAATCAAATAGAGACAGCATACACTGTTTTCATGTTCCCATTCAGGATGGAGACCTAATGGCAATAAATATCTAACCCAAACCAGCTATACTTGGCTCAGTAAAAAGAGGCTTACCAAAGAAGAAGACTTCTTTTTGCAAGATGTTAGATTGAGTAAAACCATTTCCAAAAGTAACATGAGAACACTTGCTGTCATGAGCCAAATGAAATTAAGTAATGGTGAGCATATAAGTTAAATAATTATAATAATAACTAATCCTTACTGAGGCTAATCTTACGTCAGGACATGTACATTTATTTTCTCTTTTAATCCTCACAACTCAATAAAAGTATTGTAACTATTGTGTCCACTTTACAGACAGGGAAATGAAGCCTAGGAGGTTGATATAAGAAGCCTAAGCATAGGCAACTAGTAAAACATTGAACGCAAATTCAAATCCAAGGCAGTCCAACTCCATATCCAAGCTCAAGTTAAAATGTGTACCATGATGATAAAAAAGAAGAAGAACAAGAAGAACAAGAAGAAGAACAAGAAGAAGAAGAAGAAGAAGAAGAAGAAGAAGAAACAAAGAAAAGGGAAAGGAAGAAAGAAACATTAGTTTCTAGGTTACTAGTTAAAAAAAATTATATTTGCAAAATTGCAGTTATAGTGGATCAAATCTGAACATGACCAAAAAATCTCTGTAAATCTATGTAAATTATTTATTGTTTTTATTTTAGAGAAAGAAAGAGAACACTTGAGTCAATGAGAGGGGTAGACCGATAGAGAGAAAGAGAGAGAGAGAGAGAGAGAGAGAGACTCTTTATTTTAGAGAAAGAAAGAGAACACTTGAGTCAATGAGAGGGGTAGACTGATAGAGAGAAAGAGAGAGAGAGAGAGAGAGAGAGAGAGAGACTCTTTATTTTAGAGAAAGAAAGAGAACACTTGAGACAATGAGAGGGGTAGACCAATAGAGAGAAAGAGAGAGAGAGACTCTTTAGCAGGCTACATGCTCAGTGGAGCTCAATCCCACAATGAAATCAAGAGTTGGTTACTTAACTGACTGAGTCACCCAGGCACCCCTATATAAATTATTTAGAAAAGCTTCTGGCTTGTAAAAAAAACCTTAATAATACTTGGCTAATAATTTTTTACTCTACAAGATGTACTTACATAAAAATTAAGGTAAACTCAGTTAAGTGTTTGACTCTTGATTTTAACTCAGGTCATGATCCCAGGGTTGTGAAATCAAGCCCCATGTCAGGCTCCACAGTGAGTGTTGAGCCTGCTTAAGATTCTCTCTCTCTCTCTCTCTCTCTCTCTCTGTCTCTGTCTCTCTCCCTCTCTCTCCCTCTGCCCCCTTCTTCCCACTCCCTCTTTCTCTCAAAAAAAAATTAAAAATTAAGATATATTTTACCTCAGAACTGAAGATTTCCAATATCATAAATACCTACATCAAGGTTACCTGGATTACTTGTTTCCATTTGAGTTGTCCATTCAGCTATTATTTTTTGTTAATGAATATAAACATGTCATACCAGTAAAATTTAGAGATGCATTATCAACGGATATATTATGCTATCATTCATATATAAATTTGGAACTATTGATTCAAAGTATTAGGATCTGAACCTTAAATTGTTTGATTTTTCCACTAGTATGAATGAATTTGTAGTGATCTATAACTCTCAACATTCCCTTTATGTTATAATTACATAATATATAAAAAATTATACACAAAAACATTTGATAGAGATTCTGCTTGGATATAAAGGGTTAACTCAAGAAATTAAAGGATTATATCTGATTAAGAGTAAAATGTACCTTGAAATAAAACCTATTTTCATGCACCTGATGCTGACTAGAACCATGTTTTTAATTTTTAATGTGCATATAAATCACCTGAGGATTTATTAAATGCAAATCGTGATTCATAAGGGATAGGGCAGGCCTGAGATTTTAAATTTCTAACAAACTCCCTAGTAATACCAGGGTTGTTCCATTGACCTCATTTTGAATGGCAAGGGGTTAGAGAATGCAGCGACTGTTCACATACAAGAGACCCTGAATAAATTATGTGCCAATATCTCTTTTCTGGAAATATTCCTTTTTCTTTCCCTCAATACTGGTACAATGGCAGTCATCATGATAATACCTGATTGTCATTCACACGTCAGGGGTGTGCCCTGAGCTCAACCAATCAGTTACTTTTCAAATATTGAGACCTGAGGCCCAGAGAGAATCAATTTAGTAATTCTCAATGACCTTGTGACTTTACATAAATTTCAGAGCAAGTGTTTTTGGTCATTTTCTACCTAGGGGACAGGGAAAGAGAAAAACTGTTTTGCAATGAAAGAGAAAAAATAAAGTATGATATACAGACAGAAATAGACATGAGAGGCACCAAGAGAGTAACTTAATGGATTTTTTAGTGTGTTCGCATTCAAATTCTATTCTCGAGGCCCAAGTATATTGCTGCCCTAATAAATTACCTTTTGCTCAAGCCGAGTGGGTTTCTATTTCCTACAACCTAAGGAGTGCTAACTTTACACTCTAAAGTGTAATGTACTTTATCTTTATACATCTAAAAGCACATGAGCTTGGGATCCATAATCACAGCCTCATTTACGTGAAGTGCTAGGAATTTGCACTAAGTATGTATATAATAATATATGTTACACACATGAACATTATTGTAATGAATTTTTGCATCGAATATTTTATTTCAGTACATCTGTTACTTTAGAATTTGGTTCTAAATAAATAAACATAGCACTCATTTAACTTACAGATGTGCAATGATAGAAAAATCTATTAAATGATATATAAGAGTGAATATTATATTCCATGAGCTAAACAAACTGTCTTTTAAAAATGTATGCATTTCTCCTTTCAAAAGCTCAGTAGTTATTATAATGATGAAAATCTTACATTAAATACATGTGTTGATTGCTAACAAAGGCACCAGAATGGTATTTTCCTTTAGATAAAGGTATTTTAAACTACTCCGTATTATTCACAGTATCTATTCATATTTAACTGCTTGAAAGTTTAGCCTGATTAAGCAAAATGTTTACAAATAAGCAATGCCATAAAAGCATCTCCAGTTTTGGGGCTCTGGCCAAATCAACTTCCTGTAAGCATTTAATGATGAATTCTATAACTGAATAGCTAATAAACCCATCTAAACTTAAATCTTATACTGAATCCACACATTTGTAGCAATCAGATCATTTCAGTAACACAGGTGTTATAAAACTATCACAGAAACTAGGATCTAAGGGACAGATCAGACTTATTTTTCCTCAAATATTTATATTAAGTGCAATGTAAGCTTAAAGTGTGGTTGTTAATCTTAAACAAAACTAATTACATTGTTTGAGTAAATCACCAATATTAAATTACAGGAGCAAATCTATAGAATTGGCTTTGTGAAGCAGTAACTCAAACTGGTCCTCTGGTGAATTGGCAGCCCAGGTTCACATTGGACAGTTAACCCAAAACAACAACAGCCACAACAGCAACAACAAAAAACAAAACAAACAGAAAAAAACACCACCACCACCAACAACAACAAAAGCAACTTTTCATAAATCACAGTAAAGGTATTGGAGATTGCCAAGACTTCCAGGGATCTGGAAGAGGCAAAGGAAATCTTCTCTAGAGGACCAAACTCTATCCTAGGACTCAAATAATTCCCATGAATAAATTCCCTTCAAAACATGAGCAGCACTAATAAGAATGTCAAAAAGTACTCAGAAAATTAAGACACTATGTGTAGGAACACACAGACATGTAAGTTTAGTCCATTATGTAGCACATATCAAACAGTGGATTTATTTGAGAGCAGAAATAGACGATAAATTCATCATGTACTCACATTATTAGAATAAAAAATAATTATGCTGACTAAAATTAAAGAAAGAAAACACTAGTTTGAATTTATGTTCAAGGAACTAGAAACAATAACAACCAGCAGTTTTGAAAAAATATATAAAAAATTGTATTTTTAACTTTCATATAAATATGAACACTGAAATTAAAAACTCAATGAATGGTTATAATATCAAATTAGACACAACAGAAGGAGAGTTAGTAAAATGAAAGATGAAAGAAGTTATACATAGTGCAGCACAGACAGGAAACAAGTAGACACTGGGAAGAAGGTTAAGAGATAATGAAGTTAACTGAGAATGTCTAACATAGTTCTATTTGGTGATCCAGTAAGAGAGAAGGGCATTAATTGGTGAAAAGAACAGGGATGGGAACATTCTATAACTAATGTAAAATATCAAACAAAAGATTCCAGAAACCCAATGCAGCATTTTTAGAATAAATTTTTAAAAATCCATACACAGGAACATCTTAATGAAACCACAGAACATCAAATAAAAACAGAGTATTAACATGGGGTAAAGAAAAGGAGAGGTTATTTCCTAAGGAACTAAAGATAGTTAACTTTTTAACAATAAAAACTGAATCCAGAAGATAAGAGAGTTCTATCCAGTTTTCAAAGAAAAAAATCATGCCAAATATTGCAGACAATAGAAACCAGGAAGTCTTTCAAACTCATTCCACTATTTCTAGATAGATCTGACATTAAACTCAGAAAAATTTATTGTAAGAAGTAAAATTAGAGAAAGATTTCTCTCAAGATAGATGCAATATCCTAAACAAAATAGCACATTGAAGCCGAATGAATTTTTCAAATAATATATCTTGGCCAAATGGTACGCCAGTTATATGAGAACAGGTGAATATTGTCAAATTCATACATGTAATTGAACATATTAACAGGTTAAAGGGGAAAAAAGTAATCAACTACTTAAGATTGAAAAAATGTTTAATAAAATCCAATACTGATTTATTATAAATACTATTAGTAAATAGGAATACAATAGAATGTCTTTAACTTTATAAAGAGGAATAACATTCTGAAAGGGGAAACATTAGAAGAGTTCTCTTATAATACTAGTGCTTTTATGCAGCATTGTATTAGTAGTCTTAACAAGTATAAGACAAGACAAAAAAAATGAATATGAAGATGCAAAGTAGAAATTATATCATTACATAGAAAATCAAAAGGTCTGTAAATTGCTGCAAATAATTTAGTAAACTGGCAACACATACAACTAATATTTAATTAAATAGCAAAACGAAATTTATATCAGTTGCATTTCTAATTACTAGTAACAAACAACCTTAAAATGCAATTAAACAGATATCACAATTTATAATACTGTCACAGGCTATCAAGAATATTTAAAAATGTTCAAGACTGCTCAGGGGAAATTTTTTTAAGGTTTTATTAAATGATATTAAAAAACATCTAAATATAGGGAGTGATGTACCATGCCATTGGCTGGAAAAACTGTCACTTAGAAATAGTACATCTCCTGATCATGTCCATTACAATTCCAATGTGTAACCAAGTTATTCAAGAAACATAAAATTTTATATGGAAGAGTAACAGACTAATAGTAGCCAGAAAATAGGGGGAAATGAATTGCCCACCAAATTACCAGGAATTATTACACGATAAAATGGCGCAAGGATAAAGAAAACGACAACCGAAATAGAAAACTCAAAAACATTTCCACACGTGTTGACATATGACAGAGGTGACATTTCAGATTGGTTGGGAAAGGAAGAATGTTTGGGGAAAAAATGGCCATCCATATGGAAAAAAGATTAAATTGAAACCACTTCACCCCATGTAAAAGTGCAAAGAAATAAAGACTTAAATGTCAGAAATGTAATGTTTTAAATGTCTTGGAGAAAAACCTATCTGAAGTGTTTTTAGATTGAGGGATATGGAAAAGTTTCTTAAAAATACATTTTAAAAAGGTTGACCATAAATAAAAAGACTTATAAAATTGAGTACATCTCAGTTGAGAATGGTTGTTAAGCAAAAGACACATTAAGTGAAAAATGTTATAAAGTGGAAAAAATATTTGCAATATAAACAACGAAATATTCAAAATATTGAGATGTCATAAAAGAAACTTCCACAAATCAATATGAAAAACTTTTAAATGATAAAAAAAAATGGTCAAAGGGATAAAAAGTCTTTCCCAAGAAAAATTCATATGGCCAATAAAAGCACTAGTAGTGACCAGGGCAGTGCAAAATAATACCACAGTGAAATACCATTTTATACATGGTAATAACAAAGATTAAAATGAATAACCATTCCAAGAGGAAGAGATAGAAACAAATCCGGGTTTTGTAAAGGGCCAGACATTTATTTAATTTCTCTCTCTAAGAAAAAGAAAGAAAGAATAATAATTCTTAGGTACAACATATAATATTCATTTAGAATGAGAAAAGAAATCATAACAAATTACAAGTTTTAAAAAGCTGATAAATACTACAAACAGCAGAAGCCAAAACAAATACTTCCTTGTGGTCACAGCTACATAATAGTATTTGCCTAGATCTTGGGGCTGCATACTTTTTTATGACTTCTCATGTAATAACAATTTTGGAAAATTTTCAGTAAACAGAAAAGAAAGATACTTCCAATATTTTCACACGGTTGAGATTTGTTTTTAATGTTCAGAGCATAGAAAATGTATCAACTTTATGACTTATCACTAGTAATATGTCAGTTTATTAAGGATTTCAATAAAAATTAGGAAAACCTCTAAATTTGTTTCATACGTGAGCTGGGAAATTTCAGGGCATTTAAAAATTTCCTGTGCAGAGAAATATATTAAAGAATTATGTATTCATTAACCAAATTATTTTTGATAGCCTCATTGTATGGCATATTTATAGATGCTAGTGTTTGTGGTCACATTAGCAGAAAATATATATATATATATTTTTAATATAAGCCATGTCATCTGAAACATAAAGGACAAGATGCATCAGATATTCTAAGATGTGGTCCTTTATGTTGAGATGCATAAAACGTAAGATTGAACACAATGGTGTGCTTATTTGTAGCATGCTTACAGGCTTGTGTCCTATAAAACACAGGAGGTCTGATAGATTCTACTGTGTCATATAATATTTTAAAGTGTATATTTATAATTGTACATGTGAATTATTGAATATACACCTGCCAGGATAGAGCTTCTATTCTAACCAAGCATCAAGAAGAACCAAAAAAAAAAAGGGGGGGGGGGGGGGGGGGGGAGAAAAAGAAGAACCAAATCTTATGCTGACAATTTTAAACCTCTTTGATTAGAAGAATTTTCCACAGCTAAATTCCTGCATTCATACTTTTCAAAACTCATTTTTCCTCCACTTCACACAAATTTTTGGTGCCAGGTATTGTAGGAAAAGTTCATGTGGCAATTCAGTGTCAGGGTCATAAGTTCTGTGCTATGATGTCAGCTAAGTCAGCAAGATGTACAGTCTGAGGTCTTCGGGAAGGCATTCTGACACCAATAAGACAAACGAGAATTAATATTCAGGACAGTGACTCTATAAATTATGCAAACATATCTTTCTACACCTAGAGTACTTCTCACTTTAGCTGAACTACCTTCCCAAATTCCGTGGCCACTCTATTGCCATCCATCTAGTGGAGACTATGCAATCAGTAGTTGAAAGAATGAGGGAATTAGCAGTGATACACAACCTATTTTCAGCAGATGCTCATTTAATAAAGTGACTTGAAGGGCTAATTGAAGAGTCATGGTACAGAAAATGGACTGGTTTCGTGGGCATGAAGTTCACTTAGATAGACAAAGAAACCTGAGTACTAAGTTAAACTGTTTAGTTTTGTTCCCAAATAAAATGTTTCCAAGTTTTCTTAATCTCATTACTCATTGAATGTAAAAGTATTCAACAACACACCTGCTTGTCTCACTCAGGCTTTATTCTTCCTCAGAGTTTAAAAGAGTGGGTTATCTAGTAGATGCTGGATATAGATTGGAATTAACAACCAAATTTGCACAGAGAGTGCCATTATGTAACTGTTTTCTATTATCTAATCTCTTTTATCTATAGCTAGGCTGGATGCACAAGATCATCCGAAACCATTTCATTTTTTTGTTATTCTTTATTGTATTTTAAAGTCAATTTATTTGTTTTGAGAGAGACAAACAGCACAAGCAGAGGAGGGGCAGAAAGAGAGGGGGACAAAGGATCCTAAATGGGCTCTGCGCTGACAGCAAAGAGCCTGATGTGGGACTTGAACTCACGAGCCCGTGAGATCATGATCTGAGCTGAAATCAGATGCTTAAGTGTCTGAGCCACCCAGTCTCCTCCATCTGAAAACATTTAAAAAATTATTTTATTTTAATTAAGGCTGGTGCCTTAGTTAAGTGACTATGTCCTTCATGCTGCAAAGTGACCTCCTGCCAAAAGCATTTCATTCAACTGAGAATAAGGACATCTGACACGTCTTCCTCCTGAAGGTAGTGCGCATGCATCCTGTCCTGGGCACCACAAACTAAGTTCTATTAAAAGTAATGAAGTAGGAATGTCAGTACAATTATTTGCAAACGGTTTGTTTCTGTCCAGGTTTTTTCACAGTTCAGGGTAATAGCTGCTGCAGGCTTATAAAATTCCTATGCAGCAAAGCCTTACTGCATGATGTTTATGCGGACTTTAACCCGTAGCTGGCTGGGTTTTTTAGGCACTGAAATGTCTTACCTAGAAGATGATATTGGCCTCAAAATTAGTCCCTAGCAATGAAATAGCAAGTGTCGCGATATTTAAACAAAGACTTAAAAAAAATCAAAATGTTTTGTTTATGATGTAGTCATGGAGTTGAAGACAGGCCAGATATTTTTTACTAGTTGTAGGACTTGGGACAAGTTACTTAGATTCTCAAATACAACACGAAGGAAATAGTATCACCTAACTCGTAAGACTGTGCTAGTAATCTTATGTGAATACCAAGTGACATAAACACGAACGACGTTTTAGTCTGGCATTGGCCATACAGTTAGGTTTAGTAAATGTTAGCTTATCAGTAAGAGTAAAAATATTACTAAAAATACTAAAAAGAAAATATCGGCATAATTTTATCCCCTGCATCTCTAGATATAATTTTATTGATGATTTATAAATGCTTCTTTTCTTCCAGCACTCTCTATTGTATAGATAAGCCAAGGTTGCAGAATGATTCCAGAGAGTTGTAGGCAGACTTCTAAGATGGTCTATAATGATTCCTGCCTCCTGTTATTCCAGTCCTTTTATGATTCCCTCTACCCGTCTGTGGCACGAACCTAGTGATCCGCTTCTGAGGAAGTGAATCCAGCAAAGGTGATAGGATGGTACTACTAACACTAGATTAAAATCTGACGGCCATTGCCAGCTCACCTTCCACTTTTCTTCTTGCTTGTTTGTTCTGATGAAGCAAGCTGCCAGGCTGTGAAGTGTGCTAGAGAGACGTCTAAAGGGCAAGGAACTGAGGGCGGACTCTGACCAACGAGTGAGAAACTGAGGCCCTGAATTTGCCAGCAAGCCGGTGAGCAAACTTGGAAGTGCAGCCTTAGTGGGACTTTATGATGACGACGAGGATCTTGGCTGATATCTTGATCGATTGCAACTTGAGCCAAAACACCTAGCCTAACCTCGCTTGGACATCTGATGGGCTGAAACTGAAATAATAAATATTGTGGTTTTAGGCCACTAATTTTCAGAGTTGTATTGTATGCAGCTATAAACAACCAATGTAAAGAGGAAGGACTTGAAACCTGAGCCATGTTTTCCAATATATCAAATAATCTTTAAAAGTGAATTGGGAATGTGAGTGAAGAGTCTTTATGTATAAACTCCAGCAGCAACCGTTTTGTAAAAGAGATTATACCTACCCTGTTTTTTAAAGATATAAGCCTCCTTTTTATTCCTTTTTAAGTATTTTTATCCCATAAAAATGAATCCAAACAAAAATTATTTCAAAAACTGTCTCTGTGCCCAACTGATGTATTTATGCTATTAAAAATGACTACTTCTGTGGGTTTAAAGGCTTTATAAAGATTTATATATGATTTTTCTGGTGGAAAATTGGCAATAAAAAAGGATAACCATAGAATATTAGGCAATAAGCTCTCAAGTCCAGAAACAAAGTAATTTCTCTTTGTAGACTAAGCAGGTAGCACAGAATGCAGCACACAGACCATGGCACATGTTTGTTTTTCTTGCTGAATGAAAGCAACTGGATTTTTAAAAAAGAACGGTGCAAATAGAACATACATTTTGGAACCACCAGCAAAGTTAATTCCAAATGCTGCCTCTGCCCACACCATTATATGACCTCACGCAAGTCAATTATTTCCTTAGAAAGTGAAAATTACCCCTAAAATTTAATCTGATAGAACGAAAAAAAAATTGAAAATGTGTCAAGAGAGACATAGTCTTTATAGATATTAAACTATATTATAAAGATAATAATTTTAAATGAAAAAAAAAAACAGAAAAAAGTAACCTAATTTGTTTAAACAGAAAAAAAAAATGACCTAATTTGTTACTATGCTAAATAGTAAAAGAATACAATCTGTTAGAATGATGTTCAAAGGATGTAAAGCATTATTTCACAGGAAAATATACATGATTTGCTTAATACAACCATGAAAAGACCTCAAATTACTTCTTCTTTTTTAAGTTCATTCATGAAAAGTAACCTAAAACAGGGTTGCACAGCTGTTCATTCATAGGCCACCAAAGATAAAAACTAATGATGATATCTAATGTTAGCCAGGTTGTCAGATAACAGACTCTCATAATCTTTATGTAAGAGTAGAATGAAGTAGACTTTACTGAGGAAAATTTGCCACTATCAAAATTAAAAATCTACACACCCACTCTTCTAGAAAATACTAAAGACATGGTTGTGGTAGCATAATGTTGTATTTTCCAAAATTCCACCAGAAAAAGAGACAGAGAAACTAAGATAGCAAAACCAAGGCCTCACAACAGGCAACTAGAGTCAAAATGATGAGATAGTATCTCTTAGGGCTCTCTATGGAGATAAACCACCTGTCACCATAAACTTGCAATGCATAGCACCTATAGGAGGGATAAGAATGAAGGAAATGGGCATCTGAATAACCTGAAAGAAGAAACCCCAAATTCCAACAGGGTCTCACTAGAAAGCACAACTGAACACAGACAAGCTTTTTGCACAATCTGATTCCTGGTGCCTGAGTTCCACGACAGTCTCACAGGATGGAACAGTCTGGTTTCCATAAACACTCAAAACTAACCAGTGGAAACTTCCATCCTGGACAGAGTTCCACAATGAGAAGAAATTGTTGGGAGTAGAATCCAAGGTGAGCAAGACAGAGACAACATAGGTGAAAAAAGAGTATGTCCAGACGGGGAGAGTTTAGAGAGTATAAAATCCTATTTTTTTAAATTTTTATTTATTTATTTTGACAGTTTGAGAGCAGGGGAGAGGTAGAGAGAGAGAGAAGGAGAGAGAGAGAGAGAGAGAGAGAGAGAGAATCCCAAGCAGGTTTTGGACTGTCAGCGCAGAGCCCAATGTGGGGCCCAAACCCACGAACCGTGAAATCATAACCTGAGATGAATTTAAGACTCAGATGCTTAACCCACTGAGCCACCCAGGGGCCCTATTTTTTTTTTAATTTTATTTAAATCCAGGCAGGTTAACAAATAGTGTAGTAGTGGTTTCAGGAGTAAAATCATATTTTTCAACATCTCATGAAAATAAGAAGGAGCCCTGGAACTAAGAAGCTAGAAAAGGTGTTCTGACACACCTCTCCTTCTAACAGTCCGGGAAAAGCAATTTCACATAAGAAACAGGCCACAGAAAGTAATTGGTTTGAAGCCTATACAAAGTTTTTGGAAGTAACAAAAGAAAGTGGAGTAAAAAACCACCTACAGACATGAAAGTAGGCCAGAAATGCTCAAAAGAGATGAAAATTATTAACTAAAAATTTCAAATGAATTAAGAAAATAGTTAAATAAAAGAAGTTATAAAAGAACAATATAGATTAGAATTTTAAAAGTTCATATAAGGTGACTGAACTCAGAAAAAATTACAAATTAAAGGAAATATAAATTCAGTAATAAAAATAATTATAAAAAAACAGGTGGGCTACTAAATCAGATAATCTTAAAAGAAATACAAAGGAAAAAGGAAAATTGTACAAACAAAAAAAGTGAGAAAAGCAGTAAGAAATTTTGAGGGAAAGCCAGACTTTTTATTATTTTTTTAATGTTTATTTATTTTTGAGAGGGAGAGAGACAGAGTGCAAGCAGGGGAGGGGCAGAGAGACACAGAATCTAAAGCAGGTTCCAGGCTCTGAGCTGTCAGTACAGAGCCTGATGCTGGGCTCCAACCCACAAACTGTGAGATCATGACCTGAGCTGGAGTCAGCTGCTTGACCAACTGAGCCACCCAGGTGCCCTGGGAAGGCATACTTTTTAAAATGGGAAAATAAGCTCCAATATATCTAGAACAGGAATTCAATAAAATGAAGTGGAAGGAAAATTAACTCTAAAATATGTATAACAGAAGTATCCAAACAAGAATATCAATACCAAGAAATAGAAAAATATTAAAAATTATAATTCAGGAAATAACCATATTGGAAAGGTATGCATACTGGAAAACTTGAACCATAATTGCCAACTTTGAGAGCGTATTTTAATATTGTTATAGATATTTGAAGAAAAAATGAAAAAATAGCTCTGTGAACATTAAGGCAAAAATACCAAGTTACCTATGAGGAAAAGAAAATCAGAATGTCATCAGATTTTTAATAGCAGCATTTTATTCCAAAAGACCAAGGATAACGTATTTATATTTTACATACTCAAAAAAGCAAATGTGAGTCAATAATTTTTTTCAGCCAGATTGTCTTTCCAGCATTTATGACTTTTGTCACAATTAAACTTTTTGAAAATCTATGAATTCAGCAAATATTGCTTAAAATGAATCTTCCTTGAGAAATCCACTGAGAAATTAGCCTCAGGCAATGAAAATGACTGGAAATATATTGAGATGAATATTGATGTGATTATCAGTGGCTACTAATACCTTATAAAGAGAGATGACCAGACATTATTTGCTTCCTGATGGCATAAAATATCACCTATGAAAGTCTTGCCAAAACTATTTTACCTGAATCTACTGAAGTTTCTGGATTCAACTATATTGTTGTAGAAGACATTCAGAGAATGAAGGGATATTGCAAAGACACCACAACGATATATCAAGCAAAATCCAGATTGTTGTAAACACCACAAAGCAAACAACATGATTTCTTTAAGGTACACACACACACGCACACAAGGCAAGAAAACAACAACAACAACAACATAAAACTTGAGAGATCTAATCCGTGAACTATATCTGGTTCCTGATCCAAACTATAAAAAATTGGCAGCTGAAAATATAAACGCTGACTAGATATTTTAGGATTTTAAAAGAATTATTTTTAATTTAAAAAAGAGCAAATGGTATCAGCTACATTTAAGTTAAAACCGTCATCATCTCTAAGAAATACATATTGAAATATGTATGAATGAAATGGTTGAATTGTTTCATAAAAAGGAATGTAAATTATAAAGATGATTTCCTTCAAAATGAAATAGGAGAGGAGGACATGGATAGAAATATAAATGAAACAACACTGACCAATTTTTGATAATGTTTGAAGGTGGTCAGTAAATATATGGGGGGTTATATTTATCTATTTTATTATATGTTAAATATGTTCCATAATAAGTTAAAAATGCACACACTTCTGACTTGGCAATTTTACTTCTAGAAGTTTATCTACAGATATGCTAACAAAAGTATAAAGAATATATGTAGAAAGGACACCAGAAGTCTAGAATTAACTTAAATTGAAGGTTCAACCTGGTTGAAAAACCTACTATTATAAAAACTGAGGGACGCCTGGGTGGCTCAGTCAGTTGAGCATCCGGCCCTTGATTTTGGCTCAGGTCATGATCTCACAATTCATGGGTTCAAGCCCTGCATCCAGCTCTGCACAGACAACATGGAACCTGCTTGGGATTCTCTGTCTCCCTCTCTCTCTCTTTACTCCTCCCACACTCACACACGTGTGAGCTCTCTCTCTCTCAAAATAACCATTTTAAAAAGATGAAAAAAATATATGTATATGTATATATACATATGAAAGATGAAAAAAAAATATATGTATATGTATATATACATATATATATGCATGAAGACAGACATACACATGTCTGTAAGTGTATACACATTGGCACATCCCCAGAAAGGTTTTAGAAGGATATACACCAAATTGATACCTGTGACAAATTTTATAAAATGCTATTTTTAAAATTTTTATTATTGCTTATCCATTCATCTACTCATCCATTCAACATATATTCATATAGGCCTGCCCTGTGTCGTGTGCTATTCCAGGAACTGGGAACAAGGAATAACATAGACATAAATCACAACCCTCTTGAAAATAGAACGTGGAGGGACAAAGTATATGCCAGATAAATAAGTGAAAATGTTATGTGATAAGAAAAAGTCAAGAAAGAGAGTAGTAGGGGGAGATTGCTGGATTTTTCATAGGTTTGCTAGCACAAGCCTCACTGAGGAAGTGTGTGAAGCAACTATGGGGATTTGGTTGGGAAGGAGCACCGCAGTAGAGAGAACAGCAATTGCAAGTTCCATTAGCAGGAGCACGTCTTCTGTCCTTGAGGACTAGCGGCGCAGAGAAGTGTGGCCGAGAGGACAGGGCGAGGGGAGAGTAGTAGGAGCTGAATGCAGAGGGTGCTGCATGTAGTTCATCATGTAGGGCCTTGTACGTCTTAGTATGGATTTACTTTCGGTTGCTGATGAGATGGGAGAGGCCATCAGATGATTTTTGTGGTTTTGCAACCCTAGCTTTGAGGATTTTGCTTGTGTAGCTATATTGTTGTGATTTATAAGTTTGTATTGTTTCCATACGAAAATATTTATAAAAAGACATCTGCAACTGTCTTCATATAATTTGGAAGTCTGACCATTTCCAAAAAAAAGAAAACATTGGCCTGCCCGTCAGCTGGCAGTCATCTCTTTAAGAAGCTATCAAATCAAACGTTGAGTCATTTTTAAATACTTGGGTGTTTACCTCTAATAATCTTCACTCTTTTTCCTGGTAACCACTTGCTAGAACTAGTCTCACCTGCTACTACATCTAATTATACTCTTCCTGCTTGCTCCTCCTAATTCTCATAACAGAGTTATGTGCATATGGACAAAAGATGGAGAAGGTAGATACATCCAGAAATGCCTCCCTAAGCAATGTTTTACCAAGTGGTTTTACCAAAAGGTAAATATTTATCATCTATAAGTGATTATATCATGCCAGTCATGGTGTGTCATGTGTTACATGAACAGAGAGGTCCATCTTACTCAAGACTTCCAGTAAAATTACATGGCCTTATCAGGAGAAAAGCTAAATTACCTATGTGGCCACCAGCCCCCTAATAAGATACTACACCATTTGTTAAATGCCTCCTCATGGTGTGTTTGCGACTATGGCCCCTGCTAAGCCTTCTCTAGGGCTGGTTTCTAATTGACTGATCAAGTGTTGGTATAGACAGCTTTTCTACATGAGTCAAGAAAGAAAAGAATGATTTGTGTTGCTACTGGGTTTTAATTGAAGCATACTTTAGTGTCTTTTGACTAACTACTTCATTGCGTTTTCATAATGATTACAACCTTGAGAGGGAACTCTTCTGATAACTGCTGGCTAGGCATGAGAAATCATGCTGTGCTGCAGCTAACTGATAGCTGAGATTTTCCCCACAGTAATACATACTCCATGAGGAGATTAGAATTAAATGGAATGGTCCTGTCTTAAACAGTCTACAGTGAGACCTTGATGCAAGCTGCAGTTTAACGTTGAAATGTAAAGCCCTGTCACTTTTATGTTTAAAAAAAATGGCATGATTGGTTTGTGTCTGGGTTCTCTGGCACCCTCTCCATCATCATCTTCGGAAGCATCCCGCATTATTTCCAAATATTTCTTGGATAGGCAAGGACCAAATGCCAAAAATCCTCAGCTAGTAGTATTAATCTGCCTGCTTTTGCCTTTTAAAAAAATGGCATTAAGATGCCCTCTTCCTATTTTGGTCAAGAAAAGAAAACAAGTTTAACTGACTTACTACTTTATCAGTTAGGAATTATGGATAGTTGCATGTGACAGAAAAGTCTAAATAACAATGACTAAAACAACATGGTGATTTATTATTGATCACGTTAAAATATAGGTCTGAAGGTGGACAATTCAGGGCCGTACAAGAGCTGCACAGTCATCAGGGACCTAGGCTCCATCAGTCTCTCTGCTTTACCATTTTTAGCATAGCTCTTTCTTTTTCAAAGTGACCTAATGGTCCAAGACGGCTGCTAGAGTTCTAACCATTATGGCTATATTCCAGCAAGAAAAAAGAAATAGGGAAAGAAGGGTAAAGAACAAACACACTGCCTCGCTGAGGCAACCCCCTTTAAAGAAACTTCCCAAAATTTATCCAAAGGATACAGGAATGCTGATTCATAGGGGCACATGTACCCCAATGTTTATAGCAGTGCTTTCAACAATAACCAAATTATGGAAAGAGCCTAAATGTCCATCAACTGATGAATGGATAAAGAAGATGTGGTTTATATATACCACATCTGGTATATATACCAGGTTTATATATACCACATCTGGTATATATACCAAGATGGAATACTACTTGGTAATGAGAAAGAATGAAATCATGCCATTTACAGCAGTGTGGATGGAACTGGAGGGTATTATGCTAAGTGAAATAAATCAGTCAGAGAAAGACAGATATCATATGTTTTCACTCATATGTGGATCTTGAGAAACTTAACAGAAGACCATGGGGGAAGGGAAGGGGGGAAATAGTTACAAACAGAGAGGGAGGGTGGAAAACTATAAGAGACTCTTAAATACAGAGAGCAAACTGAGGGTTGATGGGGGAGTGGGGGAGAGGGGAAAATGGGTGATTGGCATTGAGGAGGGCACTTGGGATGAACACTGGGTATTGTATGTAAGCGATGAACCATGGGAATCTACCCCCAAAACCAAGAGCACACTTTACACACTGTATGATAGTGAATTGGACAATAAATTATATTTAAAAAAATAAAGAAATAAGGAAACTTCCTAGAAGCAACATTAATGATTTCTACCTATGTCTCATTTATCACCTGTAGCTATAAAAAAGGGTAGGTAATAGAGATTTTTAGCTGGACAAATTGCAACTGTACTATAACGTCAGGTCCTATTGGTAATAATAATAATAGTTTAATTATATACATTTTATGTGTGTCAGGCACAAATGTGTATCACAAGTTCTAAGTGCTTTTCATAGATTAATTGCTTAGTTTTTGTAACAACCCTATGGAGTAGATAAAATTATTATTTGTTTTGCAGAAGAGGGAATTGCACTGAAGGATTAAGTAACTTGCCTAAAGTCAAATGTGAGCCAAGATTTGAAGATCGATTTTTGGTTGTGAAGTGTGTGCCCCTAACCACCACTCTTCCCACTTTTTTTTTTTTTTTAAGAGCCAGATACTAAATATGTTAGGCTTGTCAGCCATGAGGTCTTTCTGAAGCTATGCATCTCGGCACTGTCACTCAAAAACAGCCATTGATGCCACAAAAGGAGTGGGCATGACTGCGTTCCAGTAACAGCTGCAGGCCATACTTTGTTTATCCCCTGCAAATATCCATCCTTCCTCTCCAAAAGGAGCAGTGATGACTGGGTAGGTAACTCAGAGTTGTTTGTTCACCAAAGAGTGAGTTTATTCTGCCCCCAACACTTGATGTGTAAAATAGAGCACAACTGAAATCCTGCTCATCGAGAACTAAGTTTAGACATCAATGGATCATGGACTTAGTAATGGATGACTAATGTTTGTTCTAATTTGGTTTCCTTCTTTTATATCCTATCCTCTTAATAAATATTCAGTTTATGCTTTCTTGGAGGAGACTCACAATGAAGGTTAGTATATTAAAGCTTTTGTGGATTTTGTGGTTAAGAAACATGTTTATTTTAATTTGGTCTTCCTGAATTTCCTTGACCCACAGAGTTCCCCCTACCCATTACATTCCCCCCTCCCACACCCCCACAATGTCTCAAAACAGAAGTTTATTAAAGTAGTTTGGGAAATACTGACCTAAGTCTTCGAGTAACTTCCTTCCAGTATGCTTCCTTGCTGTGGAAATGTCATCATGATAGAGATCATTTTGAAGGCTGATAACTTCTTCTAAACTCTTTGAATAAGAGGTGTAATATAAACATCAATTTACAGGGGAACCACTAACCTTTGAGCTCAGTAGATCATTTTTTCTTTTCTTTTGAATAACTACAAAACGGAAATAGTTATCCAAAGGTTTTATCTCTAGTGCTTTGTGTCTCAGTTTTCAACACAGTAAACACTCTGTTGCCAAGCTATGGTAGATTTTGGCAGAGAAAATAACCCTAGGAGGATGTATTTAAAAAAGAAAGAAGAAGAAAGAAAGAAAGAAAGAAAGAAAAAAAGAAAGAAAGAAAGAAAGAAAGAAAGAAAGAAAGAAAGAATAAAACCTGTTACTTGCCAGCGACCCTCCACATTCTTTCATTTCTCTGTTACTTTTCTTCCCCAAACCTGCTTAATGTAGTTTGGGGTTCAGGTTAAAGTTCTAAGTTGATTGCTATAGGTATATATTACAAAGGAAGACAGATAATACCAGCCAAATAAAATGCAGGTCTATCTTCTCATTTAGGAAAACAAAAAACAAAAAATAAGAAATGCACTAAGAGGATGCCTGCTATGGACAAGGCATTGTTCTGGGTATAATGTTAAATGTTTGTGAAATAATTGGAAATAATTATTTGGCTAAGCTGTTTCTATCTAGCAGTAGTTATGTATTTATTAGTCTACTGACTCTAATGGTATACTGGAACTTAATATGTAGTAGTAAATAAATATCTAATGGGATAATTAAATCTCAATAGGGATATAATTACCGAATAGCATACTAAAACTCTGGAGCCATCAGAGCTTCAGCTCATTTATTCAATAGGGTTTTATTATTTGCATAGACAGCTTATATTTTCCCTCTAAAGGATGGCCTTTACAGCACCTATTTTCTGTAACAGTCACATCAAGATTTATTTGTAGCACAGTATGCTTTGTTACAATAGTCTTGAGAGTTATAATCCTCTTAAGCTTTCCCTTCTCTTAAAAGCATTTTCAAACACTTTGGGCATGAGACTATATAAGCCCCAAATGTGATTTAATCCTCAGTATTTTGGTTTGTTCTTGAAGGTGCTATTCCTAGTGAAAGTATATGTTGGTTTTGTATGTTGTTCGCATTTATGTAGGATAATGAGAAATGGTTGATCATCCTATCACCTTAAAAATTTTAGTGTCCTTAAAGTATGCAACTGCTCTAACATAAAGCCCATATACATAGACAAAGGAATAGCCCCCTTTCAGCAATCAGATTCCACAATTCCAAAATCTAGGCTTTTAAATCTAGCAAACCTTCAATAAAGCATTACCATTCAACTGAATTTTGTTTTTAAACTTGGCAAAATTTAATCGTATGTGTAACTAAATCACAATTAGTCTTTAATTATTCTAATTAAAGATTCGTATCATTTCCTTACGATGGTCTCCCCTGTAGTTTGTTTTAAATTAAATCTACTGGAAATAATAAGTAATTTCTTCTGATGTATGTCCAAGTGTCTGCATCTCACATTTGGAACACTTCAATCTATCTTTTTATTGAGGCCACTCAATTAGTTTTTCCTTCTGTCTATGGAAATGCTGGAAATGCTTCAAAAGAAAAATCAAAATTTAGTAGCACT
The DNA here is from genome assembly GCF_018350155.1 of Leopardus geoffroyi. Classification (NCBI taxonomy): domain Eukaryota; kingdom Metazoa; phylum Chordata; class Mammalia; order Carnivora; family Felidae; genus Leopardus; species Leopardus geoffroyi. The sequence continues at coordinate 155,020,083 of NC_059327.1, forward strand.
TCTTCTACTTTGTTTATTCACAAGAACTCAACCACTTCCACTTAGAATAAAACTGAAGCTTCTAATAAATAAAACACAACTCTACACACATAAGGCTCATTGAGCAAAAGAGGCAGAACTGTAATTGTTTTTCACTTCTGATATTCTTTGGGTAGTGCTGGAAGTCCTATGGCATTATACGAGACGTTGGATCTTTCCCTTGACTCACGAAATACACTGCATACAGGTTCTTCGTCAAGTATTTGTGAAACTGGGGGGAGGAAATGCTAAGATTTCTGTTTCTTTACTAGAATTGCATATATATATATGTATAATATTTTTTAACTTATTTTTCTAACAGTTGCGTGTGTGTGTATGTGTGTGTGTGTGTGTGTGTGTGCTTGTTAGATAAGATAAGCAATCCATATTTTAAAAAAATGCTTCATTACAAAGTGTATCTTTGGAAAAATCTCCACAATGTTATCTCAAAGATTATTTCTAACTGGTAGCAGCATTCTTTTAAACTGTTATTTTATTTAGATATATATACGGTGGTGGGGTGTATCCCTCAGCTCTTAGCCTTTAGGCTTGGTGAGAATACCAGCTTTTCTGGCTATCTCTTGCTAATCCTGGATTAAACCTAATAGCATTTTTATTTCTACCCCTTTTTTCAGGAAGAGCTTTCATCAAAACCAATTTAATTATCTTTTCAAGGACATGTAAGTGTTTAGAAAAAGTAGTATTTCTCTACTTCAAATTTCCAAACTTACAGAGTGAAATTCAGGACCTCGGTATAAGAGAAGAATCCATAGAAAAACTAAGTATTCATTTCTGATTTTCAAATGTTTACAATTCAAGTTTATTAAGGAGAAGATAGAAATTAATTGTAACCAACATAAATATGCAGCTTTGTAATTGCAATTGAATTGTGAGTTTAATTGTTGTTTTTAATTAGCATTACACTGGTGAGATAGAAATGGAACTGAATAAAGATAACAGAGGTCAGTTGGATATGAAGCATAATATAGATATGAAAGAATGAAGTTTACAAGGCTCATGTCTCAGATGGACCAGGCAAGCTGTAGCATTGTGACAACTGATAGTAGCCTAGGTGTCTTTGTCCAGCTTCCCCCTCACATCAGCTTCTGGTAGGACTTTGCTACCCTAGTTGGAGATGTAACCAGTAACTTAGGCTGTGCCTGTATTATGGTAGTCAATCCCTCAGGCAAAAACTAGTCCAGGGTAAGGAGTAAACCAATCATGGTGAATCTAAATCCTTCCTCAGGCTTTTCTTTTCTTTTCTTTTCTTTTCTTTTCTTTTCTTTTCTTTTCTTTTTTAAATTTTCTTTTTTCTTTTCATTTTAAGTAGACTCTACGGCCAACGTGGGGTTTGAACCCACAACCCTGAGATCAAGAGTAGTGTGCTCTACTGCCTAAGCCAGCCAGGTCCCCCTTTCCTTGGATTTTTCCTTTTTTTCTTTTTAGAGAGAGAGAGAGCAGGGGAGGGGCAGAGGTAGAGGGCGAGAGAGAATCTCAGGTGGGCCCCATGCCCAGCATGGAGTCTGACATGGGGCTCCATCTCAGGACCCTGAGATCATGACTTGAGCTGAAATCAAGAGTTGGATGCTTAACCAACTGAGCCACCCAGGCACCGCAATCCTTGGATTTTTCTAATCGGAGCCTTTATATATTTCCATGGAGCTGTTTGATTGAAATCCAAAGCTTCTACCAAACATGACTCTGTCTATAAAAAGAGATTGGCCTGTTAGTACAATAAGAATAGGGAACAATTCTTAAGATTTATTTTGTGTCAAGCACTGTCCTAAACACTCCAGTAACTCATGATTTTAACTCCATTATTCCAAAAACCCTATTCAGTAGATTTTATCATTATCCCTATTTTACAGAGGAGGGAATTGAGATACAGAGAGGAACTTTCTAGTCACAAAACTAGAAAATGGAGAAGGATGCTTTCAACCCAGGCAGTCTGCAAAGTCTGGGCACTCGACCACCATAAAATACTGACTCTTAGTGGGAAAAAAATCAAGCTGGCTCATAGGGAAAACAAGGAAAAACAGAGAAATCAGACACAGGGAAAGTCTTTGTGTTCATTGTCTAGTTTCCAATTAGCCCTTGCCTCACCTTTTCCTTCCCTGATTAAGGTGAGTCAATAAATCTCATTAAAGGTATTTTATGTTTTTATTTGTTTAGCTTAACTAAGTTTGAATTATGGTTATTTATTTAAAACCAAAGGCTCTCAGGGGTGCCTGGGTGACTCAGTAGGTGAAGCATCCCACTTCGGCTCAGGTCATGATCTCAAGGTCCGTGAGATTGAGCCCCGCCTTGGGTTCTGTGCTGACAGCTAGGAGCCTGGAGCCTGCCTCGATTCTGTGTCTCCCTCTTTCTCTCTGCCCCTCCCCTGCTTGCACTCTCTCTCTCTCTCTCTCTCTCTCTCCTATATATAAATAAACATTAAAAAATAAAGACAAAGGATCTCAAAAATACTCTAGTAAGAGAAGAGAAACTAGATCACATGTGAGGCAGACATATTGCAGTAGGAGGACTTAGCCAGGAAAATATGAAGAAAAGATAAGAAATGAACTGATCAGGAAATTCTGATCCAAGAATTAGCTCCAGTGTGAATGAAGTATGATATTGAACAATCACATGTTCTCTGTAGTCCTCAGTGTACTCACCTGTGAAGTAAAGGGATTGAATTAAATGATTTCAAGGGTTGTTTCACATCTGCAATTCAGTGAATTTACACTGTACATGGAAAATAAATAAATAAATGAATAGCTTAGAAAGCAGGGAAACAGGGGCGCCTGAGTGGCTCAGTCGGTTAGACATCCGACTTTGGCTCAGGTCATGATCTCATGGCTTGCGGGTTCGAGCCCCGCATCGGTCTCTGTGCTGACAGCTCAGAGCCTGGAGCCTGCTTCGGATTGTGTCTCCCTCTCTCTCTGCTTCTGCCCTGCTCACACTCTGTCTCTGTCTCTCTCTCAAAAATGTATGAACAGTAAAAAATATATTAAAAATTAGAAAGAAGGGGAACAAAGCAAAGTCCTGGCTGGTGAGTTGATCTCAAGGCTGAGTAAGAGAAGATGCTGATTTATGGAGCAGAGAAACATCAATTAATATGTAAATGACCTTTACAAAACACAGAAACAAATGGGGGAAAAGAGTAAGGCTAAGATTAAACATAAGAGGCAGACTGAGATTGATATGTAGGAAAGATCATAAAAGAGAAAAAGGCTTCCACATTTCTATAAGAACTGGATGGAATTTAGGGCGAATGTGAGGGAGCCTGGTCAGGGATGTGGTCAGCTGGAGGTGATGACCGGCTAGAGCGGAGAAGAGCTCAGGTATGGCTTTGTGAAAAATAATGGGATAGAAAATCATTCTAAACTTAACCCAGTGGATAACATAAAACAAACATGTGGAAGAAGTGGAATAAATGATGTAAATAACTTTTCTTCTTCCCTTGTGCACTATTTTCTATTATTGCATAACTGAAGCAGCTGTCGTCATAAAGAAGGGGCGGAGCATGGGCAAAATAGGTGAAGGGGATTAAGAGATCCCGACTTCCAGTTATAAAGTAAATAAGTCATGGCAATGAATGACAAGTACAGCGCAGGCAATATAGTCAATATTATACTAATGCTGTTTGGTGAGTACGCTTACCGCGGTGAGCAATGAGACACACATTCAAGTGTCAAATCAGTATGTGGCACACCTGAAATTACTATAACTAGTGTAATTATGTCAACTACATGCAAGAATAAAAAGTTTCTTAAAAAGGAGTTAGGGCTCTAGATTCTTGTAAAATAGGAACATCTGATATTTGTATTCACAACTTCTCTCCCAGGGAGGGCATATAAATTGCACGTGAATTGATGGATCATTTCCCCTCTGGTCCCCTTCCCTGATTGTAACAGATACAAATAATCCATCATCGAATTCTTTCTTACTAATTTTGGGTAAAGCCTATTGAAGACAGTGCTCCAAGCAGGCATTACCATTTTATCAGTTGCCAAGAGAATAAAAACTTATTTGACACTCTGTTACTCTATCCATGAACGTTATGTGTTAAGTATCTAGGGAATTTAGAATTCACTTTAACAAGGATATTTTGGGATAGCTGTGACACTGTGCTGAATACCACGTGTATATATATGGTCTGATAACAGTCAAATATTCAGAGAAATCTTGAAGAAGCTTTTGATCCATGTAAACAATTCCTGATATGTGTCTGTGAATTTTGCCTGATGTAAAATTAATAACTGACTTTTTTTCTGCTATGATAATATTTACGGACTTTGAAACTATTGATAGGAACCCAGATATTTTGAATAAGAATTTTTCTTCCGTTCATTAAATAATGAAATATATGATTAATAATCTAGCTGAATTTTATTTGAACGATATGTTATCCATTTTCATAAATTGGGAGGAAAACCATATTTAGGTGATTAACTAGATTCATCTGAGGATAAGAAGTTTACTATTTTGGTCTTTCCCATACATCTTCCCTGCTTCAAAAAAAAAAAAAAAAGAAAAGTTGTGTAATATTTAAACATGATTAATGCAGATACTTATCCAATATTTATTGAACAGTTAACTCTGTGATTCTTAGCCCAAACTGCACATTAAATCACCTGTGAGCTTTTAAAATTAACTTATACCTGGGCACCATCCCTAGAGATTCTGATTTAATTGATACGGAGTGAGACATGGGCTATTTGTTTTTTAAATATACTCTAGGTGATTCTAATTGAAGCCGGAGCTGGGAAACACTGAACTATTTTATTGACCCTCATACTAACATATAAACATAGCAAAATAAGCTAATATCATTGTTTTCAAAATAAGTGAATAAAATATAACATTGAATTAGTTGTGTTTTACACAGGGATTTGAATTAGTCTTGAGTCCTCAATCTTAGATATTACTCCGATTTGAATTTTTAAAGCCAAATGTTATTAGTTATTATTTTTAACCTTTTAGGCAATTTATAAACTACAGAAACTATGTACTTAATTTACAACTGTAAACACATTAATTTAAAAATTGTACATTATAGAAAAATAACATGCTATACTTAAAATTTTAAAACAAAAGACCAAGCTTAAAAAGAAAGTTTATATTCTTTTTTCACTTTCCTATTTCTTCTTGGTAGGTTTTTCTGCATTAACAGAATTAATGGAATTCTGTTTTCATCAGTTACAATGAAATTGTGACAATCACCACTGTGCTAAAGACTTTCTACGAATGTGAGAAATTATTAGCTTTAGGACGTATAAAGCTTATATTTTAATTCACTTTACCTTTCCACAATGCCCCCCAACATTTAAAAATAACTGTGAATTTCTAGACCATGACTTAATTGGTAGAATCAACAGTATATACTAAGTATAAAATACATATTCTCATATCTTATATAAGCAAAGCATGAATATCAAAATAAAAATAATGAGGTTTAGTGAGATGTTTTCACCATTTGGAAATATAAGGAGAATTATTATTTTGGAGATCAGACAGGGTTCTTGCTTTTTAAAGAATCGTGATTATCTGAAGATCATGTTCATTATAATCTAATTCATAATTATCCGGGCATTTGTGTTTGATACCATGGTGTGTTTGACTTTAACACACTTAACACACAATTACCAATATAGACAAGATCTTTTATTTCAATTTATACATAACATCTTCGGAGCCTAACATTCTTGATACTTTGGGATAGAAATTAATATTTTCTGATCCTGTGACTGGGAGTGAATCCTAGGTAAAGCATCCCAAGTAAGTAGAAAACAGTGAGCTGACTTTCACCTCATTAGATATTATACTGAGACAAGATTCTTCACTGTCAATAAACAAGAAACTTTTTAGTATTGTAATGAAACACATAATTATAACTATTTTTAGAAATGGATTTATCTATAAAATTCAAGATGATGTAACTTTCTGGGCATTCTTTAACTTTTCAATTTTTGCTGCATCTACCTGTGTGACTATTTCCACTCTACATACAAATAGAAGACCAGCAAGTATCTCTAACTGCAACAATGAACTCTTTTACATACTCAAAAAATTAGTTTAAAATTTTCTAATAAATATTTCTAGTGTGTTATATATAATGTTAATGAGGAAAATTCCACTTTGCTAAGATCTTTCTTATAGGCAATTGCTACATATATGTCTTTTACATATACATGCAATTACATATAGACACAAACACAGAAACACACACACACAGTCTCCCCATTTTTCCATGTTATTTTGACCCAAAATGGTGGAGTAGAACAGTAATGGCCTCTGCTTCAGTTCTACTCTATCCATAACCTACTTTGAGAATCCACTCCATATATATTTTCCAAAATATTAATAGATTTTTTTTTGGTAAAATTGAGAACTTTCTTGATTGTCCACAAAGAGAAACTCGGTTCCCCTTTTCTATAATATATCCCTTAGTATCCAAAAATAACCAGTTAGGGGAAAAATACCCTAAGGCATAATGTGTTACTGGGGAAGAAACAGAACGAGACCGTAGAAAACCTTGGTATTGGGAGGAGTGGCCACGCAAATGTGTGAGCGCTTGTTTGAGATTGAAACCCCAGACTACCGGACTAACACAAATCAAAATTTGCATTATTTTTTTAATGTTTATTTATTATTTTTGAGACAGAGAGACAGAGCACGAATGGGGGAGGGGCAGAGAGAGAGAGAGAGAGAGAAGGAGACACAATCCGAAGCAAGCTCCAGGATCTGAGCTGTCAGCACAGAGCCCGACAGGGGAGATCATGACTGAAGCCCAAGTCGAACACTTAACTGACTGAGCCACCCACATGCCCCCCAAATTTGCATTTTAACAAGATTCTCATGTTATTCATGTGCACTTTATAAATGAGAACCACAGTTGTTGAGAATGAACTCTGTCTCCAGTTGCTGTAGCCAAATGGACAGGTAGCATTAGAAGATAGGGGACTATGCTAAAAGGAAGGGAGTCGATGGTTAGGGCAGGATTCTTACAGTAGGACTCATTTCATGAATTGTCCTTCCTCCACTTAAAGATTGGGACCAGACATTAGCGGAAATAATGTTACTATAATATTATCTTATCATGGGTTATAAAGTTATAAATTAATATTGGAGGGCGTCACACCTCCAGTATTTCATTAACATAAATTACTTAGGGAAAAAAAAACTCAGTTGTAAGAAAAATATTTTGGGTGGTGTATCACAAACTGAGTTCCATGGGTTAATAGTGCTCAATGCATTGCTATTCAGGTTCCTTGAGGATTTCAGGGCCAGATAGTTTTACGAAAGAGTGCAATATATAGTACTCTTTGCAGTGTGTTCTCTGAAGTCTGCAATTAAAAAAGTATCTATTTTACTTTGTTTAATCTGACAACTCCCAAATACAATTAAACTTAGAACCATTTTTTTTCCATCAAATAAGACCATTTGAAAGCAGATTATAAAATGGTGTATTTGATCACTAGAAGTACAGCTGTTAAAACCGTTTTATAAAGATTAAATACTGAGAAATTGCATACATAAAGACAAAGAAATGTGCAGTTATTATGCTGCTTTGATAAGGGATGAAATAATCCTATAGATCAGTGTGAACCTTTCACTAGAATTTGATGTGGGTGTATAGCACTATTCTTTATCCATTATGTGTATTGGGGGTGAGGGTGTAAGAATACAAACAACAAGATACTAGTACTAACTCAGAATGTGTTTCAGAATTTTCTAAATAAGGGTTTCATGTGCGCCAAGTACAGCATATATATATATATATATGGTGATACATATATATCACGCTATATATGTAATACACTTTTACATATATATATCACATACAAAATAAATATTGTATTTACATTGTTTTGTTTATTTTTTCAGATATTATATTTACTTTAGAAATGAGCTTAGAAAAGTAATTTGTTCAAAGATACAGAATTGGTGAAACCTCAGTCTGCCAAGTAAAATGGAGTTTACATAAACTTTGAGTGTCTTAAAAGTAGGTTCTGTATGTTTTCAATGATTCCTTGGCTGTCTGTTACCCCGGCTTCTTATTTAAATGAAAAGGGCTGGGTTAATTTTTTTTCAACGAATCATTTAGTTGATACAGTGTAACATTGTAAAAAAAAAAATCAAAATGGACTTTAGACTGTGAGAGTGTGTTTCAAAACTCACTAGCTCTATGACTGTGAGATCTGAATTTCAATGTCTTCTGTAAAGTGAGCATGAATAAAAATCCATTTCACTGTATTATTAGAAAGATTAAATGAAGCAATGCAAAGTACCAGGCACATCCTGGGCACTCAGTATCTGAGGATTCCTCTTAATTTCTTTTCAAAATATTTCTTATGAAAATGTATTTTTAACATTATAAGGGAGAAATATCTGGATTAGATTTTCCCAGCTGATATTTTGTTCATTTTTCTGATGCTCAGTGTTAGTAAACTAAATAATCAGAATCCCTGACACGACAAAATGATGATTATATAATGTCTATCTTTGTGATCCACAACATATACTAATATTGATAGGGCCCTTTATTCAAAAGAGGAAAAGCATGTCACAGCACAGACCTCTGTAGTCTTCTGTGCACCAAAGTCATCAGTGACTGTCCTTACTTCTACCCAACAATACCCTAGTTTGAGGTGGGGAGAAATAAGATCAGGGGACAGATATGACTACATTTGATTATATCTCAGTATCGGCAGACTTTAAGGGCACGCAGTTCTTAATTTAACTTCCTATCTTTTCTGGAAAGAACAAATAACCTCATAGATACCTTGGGTGGTGGCAGCTCTCTGAAAAAGTTAAAAGAGAAAAAAAGAATAAAAGCCCTTGCATTTTACTTTGGATGTGTGAAGAGAAGGGTGGCAGGGTGTAGGGATAGCAAGGAAATATATTAGGAGTCTATGTTTCAATTATCCTGCAGTCTGAAAAACTGTCCCAAAACCAAAGTTTTGGTACTCCCATATAATAACAGTGACTACATCACTTATTGTTTACTGACATTTTTTATTGAGGTTTGTAGCTCATGATTTTACATGTGATTGTACAGAGCATTTAAGAAAAAAAAAAAAAAGAGGTTGGAAAGGTTGTACAAGGGAAAAAAATCCAATAGATAGAAACCTGGTAGGTGTATATGATAAGATTAATTCCACATGTAAATATATGAGAATGGTAAGAGACCAGAGCCTGCGATAGCTATATTCTTGTTCCTAAAAAGAGAAATCGTTCCTATCAATGAGAAATAACTTAATTAGTTGTTATTTTTAAAAATAAACTATCATTTTAAAAAAAGATATATTTTGAATTAGATTTAATGATTGGCAAGTGGGAAAACAGTGTGGAAAAATGTCCCAGATTATCCTTCTACTTCCAATGCATTTACAGACGCCAAATGAAAGGAAATCCAGCTGACTCTTTCTACACTTACTGATTTTGGAGGTCATAGGCAAAGAATAGTGTTAGAATATACAGAGACTTGTTTATAAATGAACACATTCTGATTGTCTACAGCTGTTTCAAGACACATCATTTTTATTACTTAGAATGGTAAAGGAAATCTTTATTCTGAAATGAGGCATGAAAACCAACTTTAAATGTTTTTTCCTCATCTTTCTTGATTCATGATGGTATTTAAAACATAAGACATTGTGACAACTTGAAATTCAAGGCATTAAAAATGCTCTCCAACATGAGGCAGTGGTCAGCAGAAGAGGACATTGTGTTCTAGTGACTGTATTCTGTATCCCCAAAGACCTCTACCTACTATTAAAGGGTTGATGACATTCTTGATTTTTGCCAAACACTTTTTGAAGTCAACCAGTCCATTTCATTTTGAAGCCAGGATCATTTACCAGTTTTACCTTCAGAAGAATCAGGGAATTTTTAACCTTTAAAAAGCTACTTCAGGTATGGATTTCAAGCACATTTCCTTGCCAATGTAGTGTGAAATTCTGCAGTCTTGGGCCATTGAGACAAACTTAACTCTTTTTAAATTTAAAATCCTCCAATATTGGACTAACTGTAAAATTTTAATAACCTCAGATCACAGAGTGGAACATTCTCATTTTAAAATCACTCATTCTGAATGGCAATGTTAATCTAAATTAGATCCTTAGGAGTCGGCTTTCCTTTCCTCTTCTTTCAAGCTCTTTACTTTAGCATTCTAGAATGAAAGAAGCATTGGGAATACTTTTAGACACATTTGGATTATGGAGTACTTTGATACATGTCATACAACTGTCTGCAGAATTTTACGAATTGACTACAATAATTGAAGAGAGAAAGGACTTGAGAGTAACATTTTCAGCTGTGTAATTATTTGTTCGGTCTCAATGTAATATTCATATATGTTATAAATTAGCCTGTAATATGAATATTGCTTGGTTACGGATTATTTTGCACAATGTACGTAATTCCAATTTAATATTAATTGAATGTTTATTAGAAAGATTCATAATAAAGCTCTAAAAGGTGCATAGCTACTGGTAGCATTAACTGTGTTGGCATACAATAGAATAAGCAGATTAGAGAGTGAAAGAGAATTGAGGCAAAATACTTATATTTAAGAAACATTTATAAAATATTCATGTGTCCTTGAGACAAGGTGTGGCTAGACAAGAAATATCTAAGGAGTGCTGAACGTGTTTAGAGTTTCCTGCGTAAACAGCAGGATAAAATTATCATATGGTATACTTCAATTTTTGTTTTAACACACCAGTAGCACTTGTTACACTGTTTAAAGTTTTTACCACTCTAAACAATTTCATTATTTTCCCTGGAATTTTTTTTTCTTTTGAACTCGAATTTAGGTCCTGCTGCCTCACCATAAGTATGCCAACTTGGATCTGCCCTTCTTCTGTTCATATTGTGATGGAAAAGACTTGCTTATCCCAACAGAGGTTTTTCCTTGTGTAGTCTTCCTCAACTTCTCCATTATAAATCAAAGTTCTCCTTTCACGTGCCTTCTTAAAAACCATAGTTTGCCTTTACCTTTGAAATACTCTGATGGGACACAAGTGAAATGAGAAAAGTTTGTGTGACATACTATTAAGAGAGAGAAAGAAACATCAAAACATAGCTGAAACGAAGACATTTGAATAATAACCTACAGGTCCTGGATGTTGGAGACGTGCTTTTAATTTTTTTAAGGAGGGTAGGGCAATAAGTTTATTGAAAATGAAAATATGCAAAACTATAGTAACTACCTGTTCTATTGCAAAAATCACAAAGTTTGCAATATTGTAAACAAGCTATTTCTTCTGCAAGCTGTAAATAAAAGGAATCAAAGTATGTAAGTGTATAGGTGAAAGTTAAAGATTGATTTCCCTTTTAAAGCAAAAGTGAAGTAGAAACTAATCAGGTTAATTAGAAAATAGGAAAGATTCCTCTTATGGCCTAAGCAGGAAAGAAGCAGCTACCAACATTTTAATTTAGAAATGAAAATTTAGATATTTATCAATATTTTTCAGATGGTTTCAGAAGTATGTATTTGCTGATTACAAAATTGAATTTCTGGTTGGGATCCATCAAATCTATTTCGTGAGCTCAAAGAAGCTTTCCACGTAGAATTCATTTGCACAAAAATGCTTCCATAAGCTATTTTCTAATGTTGCTGTTTCACTCTTGTGCTCCCATGTTCTTAATTTATTAATGTGCAGAAATCTAACAGAGGATAAATGTAAAGTATTTTTAGAAATGCATAGTAATTGTTTATGTTGTGAGTTATAATTATGAACCACTAAATATGAACTCATCAAATCTTAATACCTTGGTACTACAATATACTAGGAAGATCGTACATATTGTTATTTTATCTCAAATAGTTTTGTAACAGAAGAAAGGACATCCTTGTCAATATTTTTAGAATTGCTCAAAATCAAATTAGAGTCGGGGTTTCTTTCTTTCTCTCTCTAAATTTGTAGTAGTATAGTAGTCCTGTAGTGTTTTTGTTTTTTCTAAAACACCTCAAGCAGTAGCACTTTGGTATAATACTAACGCACAACTTCTGAAAACAAATGCTTCTTTCACTAATAGGAGCTGATTATTGATTAGTCTGGAGTTGATCTTTAGACAACCCAGAAACTGGTTTTCCTCTCCCTTTTGTTCTCTATACTGCAGAAAGTCAGTCTTTAAAAGTTTTTAATGTCATTTTTTAAACTAAGTAAACCTTTGTCAATGGATTGGAACATGTGTGGGGGAAAAAGCTGAAGATACTGGCTAAATTTAAGTCCATGGGTTCTATATGACTATTACTAATTCTCTTCTATGTTTATCTCTATTACCATGAAAAGTTTCGTCACGCCAACTAAATTAATTTTTTAAAAACACTAAATCTTAAAGATCTTTTATCAATATGTTGACATTTTTAGGTTAATGGGGATTTTAAAAGTATATATCATAAACTACACTTTAGTTTTGAGTCTTTGTGAATTTGCCTGATAGGAAGTTAAGGATACTTCCATTATCTACATTTTATTAATACAGTTTCCTGATTATTTTCACTTTGACATAATTGTTCTCATGCAAGTTCTTTTTTGTCATGATTATTTAAGCATGGCAATTTATTATTCAACTATAGTAGTTTTTACTTTTAATAGTGTGGAACTGGAGGGATGTTCAAAAACTTAAATTGAAATTCAAATCTATTTTTCCTTTACAAAATGTAGTTTTCTCCATAAATATTATCAGGTAGGAACATGGGCTGTGCAACAATCCAACAGTCTGTGAGTCAACTAGACATGAGATCTGTTAGCTAGTGTCCTGCAAAGTACCTTGGGAGATAGACCTCAAAAGAAAAAAAAAAAAGCTTGAGAGTAAAATATTACAAAAATATTATTTTACTAGGAAATAATAATTGGTTTGTTTTATTGGCATAACTTTTACTTCCAGCTACCCAAATGATGTGCTATGTAGGTACAGTCCGTCTGCTTGATGAAAATTTAGTTTTTTATAGAATTTCAGATAAGCATATCAGAAGTAGGCAGATAAGTAAGTCATGAATGGCACAGGGTATTGAAGTATAGTCAACCAAAGGTGGTAAAAAAACAATAAACTTTTTAAAAATTATTAATTTATCAATAGCTATGCATGAAAATACATGTGAAAAAAAGTCAAGTTTAGGAACTCAAGCCTTGCTAGTATAAAAAGGACTAAATGAATACATGTTAGATATACACAAATTTCTATTGAAATGTACACATAATTAGCTCCTATATCTACTGTTTTGTTTCAGTATAGTCACATAAAACTTGAGGGAACAATCTCTTTCTGTAAAAGTCTTTGGGATCTTGTCTCTCTGATAGCACATCAATTGTGATGTATTCGAATTCAAACATCTCACCCTTTCATCTTTATGCAAGGGCTTGGTAGTAACTGACAGTCCTAAATGGCCTTCCGCACCAGTTATGTATTCAAGTGATTTTCTTCAGTTGGTCTGTGTAAAGCTGGGGAGGCTACCTGTTTCAAATTCCATGTAATGACACATAAAAGATAGCGGGCAGGGAGGTAGCAATATCAGAAAATCAGAATTGGCAGCCTCAGCAAGCTGACTTGAGGTAGTTTCCCCAATGTTCTGTGAAACTAGCTTCTTACTGACGAGCTGCTTTCATATAGATCTCTGCTGAATTGGCGAAACAAGCATAAGCGCTCATAATCCACAGGCCAACTTTAGACAAGTTGTCTAAAAGGGGCTTTTTCATTACCAAATGTATTCTATGCAACAGATAGGCAAACCACCTTTCAGGTGCTAATATTGCCACAGTGTGGGATGTGAAAACCTAATTACCATTAAAGCTTGAGGTTCTCCTGCAACTCAAGAACAATTCTAGAGACTTAAAAAGGAATGATGCATAAAATATTCTGAGGTGAATATTAAGATTATGATGTACTCTGGCCCAGCACAGAATTCTTTCTTTTGTCATATATTCTTAAACTATATAGAGATTACTGGTTATTCCATAAACTATTCCATCTCATCTTAATTTAAGAAATTAATTAATAGGTGGGTGGTGTTCAGATTTGGGGGGGGGGGGGAAAGAAGTCACCAAAATATCATACACTACAAGATAAATTACAATTTGGCAAATTCATTCTAGCTTTGCTCTAGAAGGGACTCTATGTTTAGACACTGCTGGTAAAGGTTCTTCAGTAATTGGAGATCTAGAAAGTTTCTTTGAAAGGACTTTGTTTCATATATGGGGCAAGAAAAATTAGCATAAAAATGTCTTCTACTATCTTTATAAAATGGATATTCTCTTTGTCATTAAACTGGCAGCTTTGAGCCAACTGAATGACTTTAAATTTCTGACATCAAAATAGAACTTACAGGAAAGGAAAATAAGTGACTCACCCCCTCTTCAATTCAATACATAAATCTCTGATTGAAGCTGGTTTTCATAGTAAGCATGATGGCTGCTGCTTATAAAATAAGCACATAGTAGCTGATATTAACCTGCTTAAAAGTGAGTTATGCATCTTATTTCATTCAACATAAACATGCCCATCCCATTTTTCTGGTTTACTTTGTCTGCAAAAATGGTAAAATTTTGTGCTTAGGTTATTCTTCTAGGCAGATCTGATTTCTATTGCATGGCTCATTTGGGCCATAGAGTAATCGATTAGCAAAGTCTATATAATGAAAACAGAAGGAAAGACGAGAAAAATGAAAAGAATAATTCATCATATAGTACATACATCAAAACAATATCTTCTAAATCTCAATCAGTTGTTTATTGGTTGGCAAACAAGTTTCACTTTTACAACAAATATTAGTAATGAGGTCATCCAACTTTGAGACCATACAAAATGGATCATAAATTTAAAAAAAAAAATTATATGTGCTGCTAATTTACCTCTTGTATTCCTACATTACTTAAAATCCTGTCAAATAAATAAATTTTCCTGTTAATAAACAGAAGAGTTTAAAAAAAATCACATCAAAATAACTTGACCTTTCATTTCTTACTACAAGGGAGTGAATTTCCTTTAAAAATTGGTAGTGCGGGTGCCCACTTGGGGATCAGACTGAGCATTCAGCACTTTAATGCCTATGGGATACTGTTTTTTTTTTTTTTCACATGCAGAAGCCCCACTAGTTCTATTGACGCCTCTTGACTTCTAGAATCATAGCTACTGTCTTGGTGATGAACTGCTTGCCAAATATACTTTGCATTACAACAGATGTATACTGTAAACATAAAAGTTCGTCCTGCTCTAATCTGCAAAAATGCTCTTGGAAATATTCTGACTGAATAAAGATATATAGTGAGGGAAGGAAGTCTAATTTTATTTATTTTATTTTTTTGTAAAAAATAATTTGTTTGCATTACTAGAAAATGATTCTTATAAAGTGATAGTTTCATTTATTTATTTATTTATTTATTTTTTTGCCAGGTGAAATTTTAAAGAAAAAATCAAGGAAAAATAAAAGGAAAGAAAAAAAAGAAGAAAGGAAAAAGAGAAGAAAAAGCAAAGAAAATGAAGGAAGAAAGAAAAGAAGGAAGGAAGGAAGGAAACTTTGCTCTCTTACTGGCAGACAAACTTGCAAGACCAGCACGAAAGAAAAAGAAAAAATATCTCTTTTTTTCCACTACATTAACAGGACTCAAATTCTGGAGGAACAGAAAGCTGACTATATGTGCAATGCTAGTATCTGTACATTACATAGAAATTGTTCAATTTTTTTTCTGCCATTAGTTTTATCATCAGTTAATACAGCAAATCATAAAATATGCATTTAGCATATAATTCTAGAATTCCCCTCCATTTCATTATTAATTTGTTGTTTTATTTTGTATTCCACAGCTATTCCCACTGTGGTGAATTCAGGTTGTGAGTGACTAAAAACCACTATGTGATACAGTTTTGCTTTGTTTTTATGTTTGTTTGTGCAGCACTCCAATCTAGATGCAGCATTGTTACTAATGTCAAACAACTGTTCTGGCCTTTTAAAAATCAGGTCCTTGTAATTATAGTAACAGAGCATCAGAGATGTTAGAACAAACACAACATAATTCAACAAGGCCACAATGAGCGCCATTTTCTTCATATCTCGTTCATTAACATAATGAAGTCTCCATCTGAGGGGGAAAAGACAAGAAAGGAGAGGGCACCGGGGAATTTCAGCAGTTATCTTTCTCCCCTGGGCTGACCTAAAAATCCCAGTTTAAAAAAAAAAAAAAGTCTGAAAGTTTGTGTTTGTCTTTCAAGAACAGCATAAAGATTTAGGAGTACACACATTATTACCACTGCTTATATCAATTCAGAACAGTCGACCAGGTGTTAGCAGTTTTGTTGGTTTCAATTTCTGTGTCATCTTCTATAGACTAGTGACCAAATGCGCTGGTCCTTTTGAACTTCCCTCTGGCGGGGTCCCATCTTTGTTTGGAGGAACTATAAATCCATCACTGCTACCGCGACCTAGCTGATAGTAGGTGTGCAGCTGATGGACGTGGTTTCTGGAGCCTAGGTTTGGCATGCTTTTGTAGTAAACATCTTCGGCATCACCACATTTGGCCGGTGGGGGTTCGGTCTGGGTGCTGGTGGTAACGCTCTCTGTGGCAGGCACACCAGCCAGTGCTGGCATGCTGGTGTACAGAGAGTCCCTATGGGGTGACTGGAGATCTTCTGTGTGCTCGTTGGTTAGCAAAGGGAAAAAACTCTCACTGTGGTCTTGGGGGAGCCGCCTTCTGGTGTAATGGTGTGGCTGGTGGTTCTCTGTGGAGTAGACTCTTGGGGGAAGCAAAGGAGCATCAGATTCCTCATGAATGAGTTCCAGGCCCAAACTCTCCTCGTGGTTGAAGGAGGTGGCGTCATCCAGGACAATGGCATCATCTTCACTCCCACTGCCAAGGTTATTCACCAGCTTGTTCATCAGATTCCTGTTCTGTTCACTGGAGCGCTCGTGGTTGTTCAGGTAAGACGGGATATAGTTGGAAGTGAGTTCCTTCAGAATCTTTTTCTCTAGGGCGGTCTCATTGTGGTTATAGCCACGGTCTATGATTTGCACACAGTTGCTCAGGTATTCGCCACTGGCAATGCTGTAACTATTGCCATGGTTACCATTCAGTGGTAGAGTATCCATGACACTTGTATCCCTGGCATTGTTCAGAAGCCCCTCTGAAAAAGATTACAAAACACTATGACATTTACATCCATTTGGCCACAGAACACACACACAAACACAAAGGCAGAAACATCCGACTATGAAGTATGTATAAATTGCTAGCACGTTTAATTAATTATAAAATGTTTGGAAACAAAACATACTATTAAGTCTATATGTACACATTTCTATATACACTTGGGGACAATTGATAGGAACCTTATAAATGGAAAAGTATCTAAAATAATTCTTTAAAATAACAATTTAAAAAACCTATAAATTTGTAGTTTCCACACAAACATTGCCTGACACTATTTGAAACATATTTGGTTATAACTTAGAAAAAAAAATAACGCAAAATTTTGGTGTAATCATTCATAGCTTTCAATTTATACACATCAAAGTCAATTTAATAATTCATTACCTTTAATTTTACATGTTGTTTTAACATTAAAATAGGCATACTATTAACATAATTCATGTGTGGTACTTTGAATATTCTGGTCAAAAGTGAAAGAATCAAGCAGCTTCTAATAATTTGATATATAATTTTGCAAGATTAAACATAATTCCTACACACAAAACCACAAAAGGATTATGTTAAATTTGTCAAAATGATGTAGTCATGAAATAATGCTTAGTCAAATAAATGGCACATCAAAATAATATGCATCTAGGAACTTTCAAAACAAAAATATTTAGATATACTTTCTAATATCATTTTCTACATATTAACCCATTAGCGATTGTTTAGGGTCATTAGGTAATACTACAAAAGAATGTGTAAAGACACAGGTATCTGATTCCTAAAAACATAGTGTCAGTATTAAAGATTCCATGTCATAATGAGTGATGACTTTGTGTGCATATTAAACTTTGAATTTAAAAGAGATTGAACATTTTATTCTGGGAAGAAATAGTTGCAGTGAAATAAAATTTAACCACATGCTTCTTCAAGGTTTTTGCATTCTCTTGAATGAACAGAAATCCAAGAATCTATAATAGTTCCAAAATCAGTTCAAATGCAACCACGAAAGAAAATAAAACACAAACATTTAACCAATACTCATAAGAAAGGATATTTCTTTACAGAACAATTAATTGAAGAATTCTATTAAACTTCTCAATACACTGCTAACTTGTGAAAATATAACATTCATTCTATATCTGTGATGCAGTTATGTTTATCAAAACTGAACTCCTTCTTTGCTGGTTTAAATAAAGTGTCCCAAATGTATCAATTTATATATGGACTTTTGCTGCATACTCTGTATTCAAGTAACAGTTTCTAAAGACAGCAAAGCATAAAATTCATTAAAAAGCAGCCATCACAGACATAGGGTGAAGCGATTTATTTTCATGTTATAAGATATCTTGTAGACAAATCCACAATGTTAAGAAAAATAAAAGTAAATGTTCTTTAAAGGGCCATATGTGATGGGTGATCGCTGCTGTGGAGGCTGCCATGGTATGCATGATGGTTATGGCTGAGTGACTGATGCATTGAAACATGTGTATTACTTCTGTTGTCAATGCATTAGGTACAGGTCGGAAACAACCATAGTAAAATAAAGTGGATATGCTGCATGTGACATATATGTGTATGATGGAATGTAGTAATAAAAAATAAAAGCTTATGAATTACTTAGCAAAAATAAATGCTTAATTTAAAAACAATTTAACTCACACAAACATTACATGAGACTTAACAACTATGTTGATTATGTGACACAGTAAAAGAATCAGACAACAAAAGCGTCTAATCTCTATTAACGTAAATTTATATAAGTCGATTCATAGGCTCTTTAGTTTTTAAATTGTGAGATGAACTGTTTTTAATAACTACATCATCTATATGTGATGCAATAAAAGTGAACTAAAAAAAATTACATTTGATATGCAATGTTTAGCTTTACTCCCATACTTGTCTCTCTGTAGGGCTCTAAACGACAGCATGAAGAAAAGGAAAGAAAAAACAACAAGTAAGCTTACAGCGACAGTAGAAGAAACATGAGTAAAAAGCAAATTGATGATATGCAGAAAAAAGAGTCAAAGGAAATAATTTCCACTGCCCCCAAATTCATGAGTCTGTGTTACATGGTTTATCATAATTAAAAATACTGAAATGTTAGTCAGAAAATAAGAACCCCCCCTTAACACATGCTAATAAAATGAGTCTTTAATAAGCGTTTCTACAGTTTATAACAAATTTTAAACAAAAACACATCTATTTTAAAGTTAAGATTATCACACCAACCAAGGAGAGTAAAGATTTGAAGGCAAGCCATGACGATTCCCACAACTTCATTTCAATATTGCATATATTTATGTGTATGTATGTTTGAACATACCTGCTTCTAAGAAATGTTATTTAATTTTAAAAATTTTCAGTAAAATTATAAATAAAATCTTTAGCATGTACACAGAGGAAAAAAAACACAGTTGTAGGTTTCCATATTTGTGTCTTTTTTCCTTTATGAATCTTTTTTTTTCCACGTAAAAAGGTTATATTTCCCCCATTATAACTATCCAAATGCTTCTTATCATTTGTGAATAATACTGATCAGAACTGTCATTTCTGGAGCTCATATTCAAAAGTCGTGTAACTTTGAAAAAAGAAAATGGTTAAATCCAACTGTTATTCTGTATCAAGACAACGGGAGGGGAAGAAAAATACCACCATCAGTGTCCGGTTTTCTTCTGGATTCTTGCACAATCATGCAATCAAACATTTTTAGAACTGATCCTTTAAAAAACAATCCTGGCAAAATTATTTTTTAAAAAACACTCCTATTTTAATCAGGTCATGAAGGACGGCTCTTGCTGATTTTGTTTACAGGAAGGTTAAATCATCCTAAAATCAAAACCAGGAAATTCATTGGGCTAGATCGTTTTAGGAGATTCCAGCTTGTTAGAATTTCACCATTCCTTTAAGAGATGGTTTGTGCACTTAAAAGTTGATTTGCTTTTCAGAAAAAAAGACTGACTTTATTTCAAGATGGAGAGGAAGGTTCTCTTAAAAAAGTTTCAAAATAGCTTTAGAAAAAATAATTTCAAATAAAGAGCCAAACCAGTATACTAACAGATGCAAATCGTTTGTAAGCTCATTATGGCTCCTTCCTTAAATGACAGAATTTTAGAACTGGAAAGCCCATGAGAGATAACTGAAGTTCAATTCCTGATTCTCAGAGATGAGGGAACTCCAGCCAAAATAGGCTGAACCTTATCTAACTCCACCCTGCTAACAGTGGAAGAACTGAAATGAAAAAGAAAATCTTGTAGATTTCCTCTGTGCCCTACTATCTAGTTCTTCCATCTGCCTTAGGCTTTGAAGCCATCATAGAACATTTATTTACATATTTTATAATATAATCTTGTATTCTTACCACCTATCATGTATTCTTCATTATATCCCGTCCTAAGGGTATGTCTTTCTTTAAGTTCTACGGTAGAATTAGTTACTTTAAAATGTAAATTATTTTGTGAAATCATGACTTCGGCTCTATATGCTGTCTTGATAGGTTAATCTATAACAAGATTTATCTTGCAAAAATTGAATTTTCTAATCCTGATAAGAATATAATGGTCCAGAAATACAATGCATGAAGTTTTCAAAAATGTCCACAGATAGAATCTCAATCCAATATAATAAAAGCATATTATTCATCTTTATTCCTAACTCTACATGCTTCAGTAACTCTATAAACACATCTCTACATATTTTAAATAAAGGCATTACAAACAAATATGGATACTTATATCTGAATGCTCCTTTGCTTGGATGGTCTTAGTGCAACTGAATTACAGGACCCAATAGAACAGAACCAAGTGGTACTTCAACATAAACCACTCCAGAACATACCGAGCCACCTATATTTCATGTAAGATTTCCCCTTGCCAGTAAGAATATTAAGTGCATTCATCTGAAAGCATAAGATTAGTAGCAATATGACAATCACTAAGATTTATTTGGGGTCAGTGGTAAAAAGAATGATTTTAAGCACTAACATAGTTTAATATCTTAAAAAATATTAAAACATTAAGCCATTAAATAATTTCACCTCTGACTCTGAGAAACATTAATGAAATTATTTGCTCTTGTTTTTAAGAAAAGTCAGTAGTATTTATTTAATTTGCTGGGAAAAACAATAAACTCATTCAGAAGAATCATTTGTGTATTTATTGATCATCGTAATAGCAATATCCAGTAATAAATTCCACAGGAATAAAACCTTATATGTATATGATATTACTTTAAATTTGCATCTACAGAATTTCACTTTGATAGTGTTTACAATAATGTTCCATCCTTAGAAAAATCGCCTAATTTATGATTCCAGTAAAAATAAAACAGGACAAGAAAGCAGATATTGAATTAGGGAAGACATATAGATTAATAATTGTTAGTTTTTTGTTACATAAGACATTAGGAATTATATCTGAATAATCAAAAACGCTAAACAAAATGTGGTCTAAATTTTTACATGTTCTGAAACAATATTCAATAAGTAAAACAATTTTTAGTGTTTTTCCAACTCTTTGCATAAAGTGAATAATGTAGAGTAGATTTAATTTGCAGATATGGTATAAATCTTCACTTAACATCACTGAAAACTTACTAAGATGTCAGCACATTGCAAAATGTTTATAATGACACAATTATCTGTAACTTAACCTAATTTAAAAACAAAAAACAAAAAAACCCAAGCCTGTATAAGGTTTGCTGACTTGTTCTGTTAAGCCACATTTGTTATGTTGTGAAATATACAACAAGTGTTATGTACCCTTCACTGAGGGCCACAATAAAATAGGGACGTTGACAGAGGAAAGACAATTTAGAGAGGGAACCACCAGGAAGGACCCAGAAACTATCTCCTATTGATGGCACTGGGGCGGTTTTACTGGGGAAATGGAGGACTCAAAGAAGCCAGATCAATTGCTTTCAAAGTATTTAAAAGGATTGACAAAGAAAGCAGAATACTTTGCTCTTCCTTGCTCTAGAAGGCAAATCAAAGCATCATGGCCAGAGGCAAATTTCAGCTCAGTGGAAGGAAAAAATATACATAACAAATGGAGCATTTCAACAATTGAATGTATGAAATCCTGAGGGGAGAAGGGTCCCATTAAAGGAAATGGGCACAGGCTGACAGAATGTCAGCAATGTGGTGAAGAGAATTCGTGAGCTCTATCCCTGCTTTTGATTCTCAAAGTCTGATTCTTAGACATGCAGGCCTTCTGAAACTTGATAATTAAAAAATTCGCTAATTACTTCATCCTACTGAGATACAGTTTGGGCATATTCCTGAAGTCACTCTGTATTACTGACTTCAGAAATTTTGAAATAATTTAAAATCATCCTTTGTCCCTGGCAAGGTATCTGGGAAACTCAGAAGGTTTTAGACACCCAATTTCAGTTCTGCAACAAGCAAACTTTCATGGGATGGCCACTCACACCAAGTTTAACACACTCATGCCACTAATCTTTTATCTCTGACTGAGAAGGAAAAGAAAACACAGAGATTCCCATAAAGAATAATAGAAATTTTATTCAGAATTGCCTAGGAAAGTTAATATACTGCTAATCTGTCACATCCAACTTCAAACAACCACTTTTAAGTCTCTTCGTTATAGTGAATTTTCTTTCAGATATAATATTACATAAGTGGATCCCTAACTAGGACTTTTCTTTTGGGAAAGTTTTATTTGACTAATTTTTTTCCTGTGGTTTCTTCCAAATGATATGAATTGTTTTAATTTCTTGTGCCCCAGTACATCTTTATTCTTAGAGAAGGTAATGCCTGTCCAAACACTCATATTGTAAGTGGTTTTAAAGAGAGTTATGCTTATTTGTTTGGGATGTAATTAAAATTTTATATCATTTAAAGTAATTAAATTTTCATATCATTCAGAAGAACCATATCCCAAAGCTTTGTTTTTCACACGTAGCCACAGCAGGACAGAAAATCCCAACTGTCCTGAGTCACTCACACAGGCAATGGCAAGCTAGTGTGGAACCTAACTTGGTATTGTTCAGTTCAATAGCAAACGGAATGGATCTTTTCTCCATGGCTTAGCTCAATGTAATTTTCCATGGAGCTGACCTAAGTGCTTTCAACAGTACTGATGACTTGCACCTAGAGTATTCTTCATGGCATAACAAAGATTACTTTCTTGATCTTATACCATTAAGACTATCGAATCAAGTCTTTATTTTACTTACCTTAGGCAAATTCTCATTTCTCAAAATACATACATAGGTGTTTAATATAGAAATCGATCAACAACAAGACAAGCACTGACACGACACAATACATTTTATAACATTACAGAGAAACAAACACGTATTGGTGAATTAAGCATTTGTTTATCAGAAGGAGGGAAACCATTTGTTACTAAAGGAAACCTAAGGAAAATGGAAAATAAAAGCACCAAGAGGGGTGGAAGGCAAAGGGAGTCTGTGTGTCTGCTTCCAAAAGAAAGAAAAGGCAGTGGAAAGAACGCAAAATAGAATGTGGCCATAAAAGCTACATAAAATGGGACTCTCACTTGAAAAAATTAAGATAAACTCCAGCACACCTTGTGCGTTGTACATGCTGACAGAAGGGTTGTTACAGACCGCCGGTTCCCCAAGCAATGTATTATAGGGATTGTTAGTACCATGCGGACGAAGCAGAGCATTGCTTATAAGATGATTAGCCATGGCTCCTGGAGCAGCCCCATAGAAAGACAGAGAAAAAAAAAAAGGTCAATCAGGCAAATGTGTTTGAAAAAAAGAAAGGAAACATTTAGAATGACAACAGTTGATATAGTCCTGATTACAGGCAGGCAGCTAATTAGACTCAAAAATATATGCCACTAAAGCACACATGTTTCCAATAATGCACATATCCAAGAGTCAATGGGAAAGAAAGAAAATGGTTTACGATGTTGATTAAGCCATATATAGGGTGTTCTCTTTCCCAAAGTATAAGCAAGAGTATACTCCCATGCTTGCTAAAAATAAAAAAATGAAAGCAAAATATAGTCTTCCATATAAACAAAACACAAAACAAAAGCTGAAAAAAAAAGTTTAAAACACGGAAAGAAAAGCCAAAGTAAACAAAACATTCCCTCATTCACAGAAACCGTTGGGTTGTTTTCAATGAAAGTAAAAAAGAATAAAAGGCAACATTTACAATAAAACACACATTTGGAGAGCAGTTGTGGACAGAACAGAAGAATTTGACATTTCTTAAAATTCTAAGAAAAGGAATCCCTTACATCAAAATAAGATATAATCACTCTTGTTAGTACACCGTAGTAAGCATACTAATTAGGTGATTTTACAAATCTAATAATCATATGGATATTATTTTAAATATTTCAAATAAAGTATTGACTTCATAATATCCAGCATATATATAATTCCATTTTCCATTTTCCAACTGGTTGTTTGAACTTTGGCACATAAAGTAAGAAAGCTAAATTATTTCATCTCTTTGTAAATAGATGTTCCTAGTGCCTAATATATCATTAGTATGAGTTGCAACCTCCAACCTCCAAAATTGTTTAACCAAAAAAAAAGCAAAATATCAGAGGAATAGTTTTATTAAACATAATTAGGCCATGTGTAAAAAAATGATAGGCAGAATGCATGTTTATGTTAGATGATAAAGAAAGAAAATGTGACTGAGGAGAGGAAAATACAAATTGTATGAGGATAGTCAGATTGAACACAAGTATTTGTTAATTCAGTATATACATTAGAGAATGAAAATACAATCAGTAGACCAGGAGAAAATATTTGCAAACAAAGTTACAAATATTTGCAATCCAAGAAAAAGTTAGTATCTGGAATACAGGAAGAACTCTTAAAAGTCAACAGTAAAAACAAACAAACAGACAAACACCCAAACAACCCAAAGCAAAAAATTAACAACAACAACAACAAACCCAATCCAATTAGAAAATGGGCCAAAGACATAAAAAGACATTTTACAGCAAAGGATATACAGGTGGCAAACAAGACCATGAAAAGAATTGCTATTAGCTATTAAGAAAATGCAGATTAAAACCACAATGTGGGGAGCCTGGCTGGTTCAGTTGTTTTAGCATCTGACTGGATCTCGACTCAGGTCATGATCTCACAGTTTATGAGTTTGAGCCCTGTGTCGAGTTCTGCACTGACAATGTGGAGCCTGCTTGGAACTCTCTGTCCATCTCTCTCTGCCACTCCCCCACTTGTGCTGGGTCTCTTTCTCTCTCAAAATAAATAAACTTTAAAAAAAATTATTAAAGAAACCAATGTGATATCACTACACACTTAAAATTTAAATGGTGACAACATTAAATGCTGGCAAGGGTGAAGAAAACTGGATCTTTCCTACTTTGCTGGAGGAATGTCAAATAGTATAGCTACTCTGGAAAATAGTTATAAAAGTAACCATTCAATTACCATACCACCCAGCAATTGTACTCTTGGACATTCATCCCAGATAAAATGGAGATTTATGTTCACATAAAAACCTATACATGAATGTTCATGCAGCCTTATTTATAATAGTCCAAAATGGAAACAGCCCAGATATCCTTCACCTGGTGAATGGTTAAGCAATCTGTGGCACATCCTTACCAGGAAACACTATTCGTTAATAAAAAAAGAACAATTATTGATACAACAAACTGGATGAATCTCTAGATAATAATACAGAGTAAAAAAGACAATCCAAAAGGTTATGTACTAAATGATTCCATATATATATATATATATATATATGTATATATATATATATATATATAATATATTTCCATATAGATATGCATAAGATTCTTGAAATGACAAAATGATAGAAATGGAGAACAGATTAGTGGTTGACAGGGTTAAAGATGCAAAGGGGAGGGAAGTGGAAATGGTCATACATGGGCAACATGAGGCTTCCCTGTAGCTATGGAGCTATTCTGTATATAGGCTATGCTGGTATAACACAAACCGAGTCTTGATAGATAGAATTGCATTGAACTAAACACACACACACACACACACACACACACACACACACACACACATACACACAAATACAATGAAATATAAGTAATATTGAAGACATCTGAACAAGACTGCTGGATATCGGTCAATATTCTGGCATGATTTTGTAGTATAGTTTTACAAGGTATTATTGAAGAACATTGGGTAAAAGAAACACAATCTCTTCACTATTTCATATAACTGTAAGTGAATCTACAATTATCACAAAATAATAAGTAACCTATATTGAATGAAACAAAAATGTTTATTTATTCATAGAAAATGCAAAAAAATGAGAAGAAAAAACTTAGCCATGGTAGTTTTATTTTATTTTTTCTCAAAATCATAGTTCTTTGTTATATAGCAAATTATCAATCAAGTAACACCTATTTTATCTATTTTTTTAAGTAAGCTCTGTACCCGATGTGGGGGTTAAACTCATGATCATGAGTCGCATGCTCTACCAACTGAGACAGCCAGACACCCCAAATAACAGATATTTTAACCTCAAAATTGGGTAAGTGAACATCTCTCGATTTAAAGTACAATATAGCTTGTCGGATTTATAAAACTGGAAGGTTACAATTCTTTCAGGAAATAAGCCATGTGTTTGCATCCTACACATTCCACACAGAACTAGCACAGAAGTAGCACAAAATTTTCCACTTATTAAATGCTCGATGAGTATTTGCTGAAATTGTACAACATATACATTTAAATGTTTTTAACAGAGTGAGACGGCAGATCTCCACTTTATCGTACAATGGATCAATCAGGATGTCACTTCCCACTGATAAATATATAGAATACCAGCAAGAAAAACTACAAAGAGTTGGCTATCGTGCCATTCAGATAAGAAACAGAATACTATACATCTTAAACATGTGTATCATTGATGTTACACAAATTTATGATTGTTAGAGACCAGATTTGGCCTGCACAACGTTTTAAAAAAGCAAACTACCTGTAAATTGCACCTGCTACTAATGTTTATTATTCTAGCCTTCAAGTTACAATACAGTTACAATTCTAGCCTTCCAATACAAATAATTACTTTCTAAAATTACTCTAAGAATTTTAATAGAAAATGAAAGGTGTAAACAACTTAAAATGAACAAGGGAAAAACCCTAAATATATAAAATTGCTAAAATTCATTATTTTCCCTCATAGATCAAATAAGGGTTAGATCTTTATGGCCGGAGCATCTATCTGTATTTCTTCTTCTTCTTCTTCTTTTAAATGTTTATTTATTTTTGAGAGACGGAGAGACACAGAGTGCGAGCAGAGGAGGGGCAGAAAGAGAGGGAGACCCAGAATCCCAAGCAAGCTCCACACTATCAGTGCAGAACTCAATGTGGGGCTTGAACTCAAATCGCGAGATCATGCCCTGAGCCAAAACCAAGAGTCAAATGCTTTACCAACTGAGCCACCCAGGCGCCCTATATCTGTATTTCTATATATTTTCCTTCATTACTACATATTTCTTAATTTGAACTAATTAAAAAACAAACGAGCTGGGAAGATTGCATGCTACTTCTGCCCACTTGCTTCACGTAGATTGCCAAAGAAAATATTCCTTTGTCATATCTGTCTCTCTCTATATGTATATATATTTTTCTATACCAATGTAAAAGAATATGCTCTGTGATTTAAAATAAGGAAACAATTGAGTTAGGAAGAACCAAACATAAGCAAAAAGCATGTGACTCAATATTTTTTCTGGCTGTCATTCAGTTTATTTAAAAGTTAAAAATATAAGGACAAACAATTTAATCATACAAAAATGGAGTTCTGTAACTGAATTCTAATGAGGCTATCAAAATTTTTGATAGATAGGCCATCTGGTTATAGCTTTCCTAGCATAAAGTTGTTTTTAGTTTTGCTAAGTGTGTTCTAACTTTTGAATATACCTAAAGACACTCTTATTAGTGAAATTACTAATGTAGGAAGACTGAGTTTTTTTTTATTTGTCAATTCTTGCTAATCTGGAAAGTCCAGCAACAATAACAGAAATGCTATTGGTATACAGCCATGGAGTGATACAATATTGACTAAACGAAACAATATTCAGTCCCAGGCACGTGGCTTTGGAAGGTAGCTTCCTCAAATCCAGGTGTAACCCAGATCAGGTACAGATCTATAGTCACAATGAGTGACATACAGTCATAATTAAGATCCACCTGCTTTTAAATCTAAAACCACACAAATACTGATAAAAATAATCTAGAACTTTCCAACAAAATACATTTTCTTCTTTACCCTTGGTATTAAGAGCCTTTTTCCTGATAGAAGAAGGATCACTGGTTAAAGTTGCTTTTTTATGATGACTCACCTTTTTACATCTTATGCCCCATTTGAAATCAAATTAATTAGTGTCACTATAACTGACTTTAATCCTAAAAATTGAGTTAAAATATAAGTGAGGGCTCAGTAACAGGAACTGAGGAATAGGATATCAAATTTGATCATTAGAGTTTTGCAGAGTATGAAGTTGTGGATAAGCTTTATGGGTTAGCTGGTTTGAAAGAATGAGGGATATGTTTGAGTAACCAGTTATCTGTGGTTTGATTCCCTAGTGTTAGAAGGCAATCGTTTTCCATCATTTTATGGACACTCAAATCTTGCAAGAGGCCGTTTTTCCTGTTGCCATTCCAAACAAGTGCGATAAGGTGTTTTCGCATGGTTCCTACAGTCCATGCTCACATTTATGCATTTCAATTGTACCTTTGAAAGGTGGCCCTGTGTCAAAAACACTGGCTTGTTGCCAATGCCTAGATCTCTTAACTAAAAACTTGTACGGAACCTGTCTTCTTGGGTCTTCTGTGTACAAAGTTGCATTTGTCTTTTTCCATAGCTGCACTACATTTCACTTGTCTTAGCTGAAGCCTATTCTGTTTGCTTCTGGCTGTTTCCCCAATTTACCCAGGTCACTTTGAATTCCGATACTATTTTCCAAGGTACTGTCCATCCTGTCTCTTCCTCTTCCTTCCAACTAACTTCTGATTTGTAAACTTCCCTTCTAACAGCTATGAAATTGCTGCAGACTTCCAAGAAGATCGGTGTTTACAGACCATCTGTCACTGTTTTTCAGCTGAAAAGTTAAGCTTACTGGTTAGTCAGGTTGAAGACACAAATAAGCTGATGTTGCTGGGTAGAGAAGATAGTTACAACACTACATATGGGAAAAGAATGTTTATGTGCAAATTTCACTGGAATGTAAACACCAGAAAAACAAGGAATACACTGGATTTTATTACCGCTCTATACCAAGGGTCTAGAATAGTTCCCAGAGCTTGGTAAATACTTGCTTAAATAATGAAAAAAAGCCCATGTGAAATCTATGGCATCTTTAATGTAACAAACTAACACAAGTCATTTTATCAATTATGAGCAGTTTTATAATTTGAGTAAATTTTTTACAAGTGCCAATTGTCTAATTCCTAATGTGATTTATTTCCTTCTAACACTATACCAGGCATATTTAAAGCAGGAAAAAAACAATCATATAATTATTTGGAAATACAAATTGCTACTTGAATAATAGCTGCAAATAATATGACAAGAGGGGGGGAAAACTCAGCACAACCTACTGTGACTTAAAATAAAAAGCTCAAATTGGGTAAAAAAAAAAAAGCTCAAGGTAAAAATCTCAAAGCAGTAATATAAGAATAGTTGTTTCTTAATTATCTGACACACTAAATCCTGGGTACAGTCTAGTCAAAACTGCCTATTTGCTGTCAGAAACAAGGGTTAGGTCTTTAATAAAACCATGGAAAAGGAATTAAGTTGAATTTCAATATATGTGAATCGTCAGAGAGCCAACCAAGAGATCTTTATTTCTAGTAAAAGCATGATACAAAGCAAAAAGGGATTTTCATATTCCATACTGAAAAACGTAGGGACGTTTTTCTGACAATTATTTGAAAGTCAGATCCTAAACCTACTGAACAACACGAAGTGAAAAATCATAGTCATTTGAAGAAGAGTCTTTTTTACTTTATTTATACCTGAAGATAGACATAGACATAACAGTTTTTGAATGAGTGAAATTTGAATGGGATAATAATGAGTACACCCTTTTCAAATGCACAGGTTTACCACAAAAGTGTTGTACTTTTTTTCCTTATGAAAATAACATAGGTGTTTTGACACGGGCAGGCCTTAAACGACAGCACTGTCTAGGCCAGTTCAGTGTGATACACGTAATTGAGGCCTGAAAACTGAAGTTAGAGCTGCAGGCTTTGAAAGTGTGAAGTGAAAAAAAGATCTGAAAAAAAGATGACAGTTGAATCCCACTTGAATCCATATCATATCATTCAGAAACATTTTCAAACGTTTCTTCTTGACAGCAGGCTAACCACGGTACGCTGAAAAGCTCTTAAAATAACTTGAATTGTCACTCTGCTCTGCCCCTCGCTTTTTTTTTTTAAATTTACTTTCGTTCTTATTTGTCTTATTGGACAAGCAAAGGTGTATAATTCTAGACCCTGGTGTTCTAACGAACCGACTGACTATCCCATTCCTGAGAGTCTCATACCAACATGTCTAATTTTCAAATTCTTGTTATTTATGAATATATAGGATGGTAAATTTTTTGTTTGTTGTATTTCAATCAAACAGTTTCACCTGGATCATTCTTTCTTCTTTAATATGTTTTGTCCTCCATTCCATCCCCTCATGGTTCTCTCTCCCTTGATTCGACGTATTTTTTGTTTTATGAAGTCATTTCCATGACATGGACTGACTAATGCATATGAATTGGAGTTATAAATAGAGCAAAGTTACTACTGGATAATGCCTCTGTGCTTCTGTCTTCAGAACATAATTTTGGCCCATCACGGAGGCTTCATTTTGTTCAAGTAAAAAATAGCTTCACTAGTGACGGTATTTTCTACAGAGTTATAATACTAACTCGAGTGTTAAACAAAGGGTCTTTTACCAGGAGATGGTATCTACTCAAGTTGCGACTCCCTTAAAATTGTATGTAAAATGGTTTAGGTGCATGTTTGTGAAGCCAGTTGGGCACCCACACATGACTGCTTTTCTTTCTGGTGAAAGGGTCCTATGGCTTTGATTTCCTTTTCAAAGAGCTAAGAAAACTGGTATAAAGAAAAAATAAAAAAGGTAAGTCTTTTTCTTTAGTGAGTTAACTTTATTTAAAAATTTTTTTAACGTTTATTTATTTTTGAGACAGAGAGAGACAGAGCATGAACAGGGGAGGGGCAGAGAGAGAGGGAGACACAGAATCGGAAACAGGCTCCAGGCTCTGAGCTGTCAGCACAGAGCCCGACGCGGGGCTCAAACTCATGGACCGCGAGAGCATGACCTGAGCCGAAGTCGGACGCTTAACCGACCCAGCCACCCAGGCGCCCCTAGTGAGTTAACTTTAATATAAACAAGAAAACCGGAAAAAATGAATCAGAAGGACCCCACACACATCTTATGTATGTAAGTATTACCCGATGAATTGCAGTATAACACAATGGAAG
This sequence comes from Leopardus geoffroyi, assembly GCF_018350155.1. Lineage (NCBI taxonomy): Eukaryota > Metazoa > Chordata > Mammalia > Carnivora > Felidae > Leopardus > Leopardus geoffroyi. Next base: position 155,051,693 of record NC_059327.1, read on the forward strand.
AAAGTTATAACTCAGAATTTAGAAGTGAATAAGGTTTTAACATTATCTAATCTACTACCATCATTTACTACATAAAGAAACAGGTCCAAAGACATTCATAATCTGTTCAAGGTCACACCTGACTCTGGTGATTTTATTTAAACATATTTAAACAGTGATGTTTGAATATTTTTAGCATCCTGTCACAAAATTATGTTTTTTTTTAATGTTTATTTATTTTTGCAAGGGGTGGAGGGGCAGAGAGAGGAGGACAGAGGATCCAAAGCAGGCTTTGTGCTAACAGGCTAACAGCAGCAAGCCCGATGTGGGACTTGAACTCACGTACTGCGAGATTGTGACCTGAGACAAAGTCAGATGTGCAACTGACTGAGCCATGCAGGTGCACCCCAAAAACATGTTTTGATAACATTTTATTAGGAGCCTTATAGGAGTGCATTACTTTTCTGTAATGGTCAATTATTTAATTTTCATATTCATGTCTTAATTTATATAACACAAAGAAAAAAAAATGAAAGTAAATCGATAAAAGAGACTTCCACATCTATGGAAAACTGATTGAATAGGCATTGTCTATTTTAAGTATTTTGTTTCCTGTTTTTTCTTTTTCTGTGTAACAATGAAATATCAACATGCACACACAATCTACAGACAGTGCAAAAATGGTAAGTTCAACTTTAAAGGTTTATTTTATAAAATAGGAACAGCCATATAAATCAAGACCAAGTTGTTTATAATCATTAACAGAACTAAAAGAATCTGCATGCTATCCTTAAAAATTATATAAAATAAATTTAAAAACCACAGAAACCATAATTTTATATTTTGTACTGTTTTTATTCAAATAATTAATGAAATTACAAAGTGTCAAAGAAGAAATATTTTATTGAAAGCCAAGAAACCTTCATCATTTTTTTCTGAAGTCATAAATTGAAGAGCTGACATCTTGATTTATCACACTGTGCACTTTTAATAGCCAACAAGTTTGCTATTAAATTTTAATCAACCTGCCTATTAAATTTCTTTCAAATGGTTCGGAGATACCTCAGCTTTTTTTAATAGAAAATTCATTCACTGGGAATCTATTAACATGGACTTCAATGATATGTTTTCTCCAAAGTACAGATTTGGGTTATTGTTAGTTCAATACGAAATTAAATATTCTGAATGTAGAGGTGTTGTTCTATTGTAATATAGAAGTTCAAAGATTTAGATGTGGGAACCCTAGACGTTACCTTGTCTATTTGTCTTTATTTTGCGCTAGCTGACATTATATAGGTCTTCTTGTCCAGACACATGGTTTTTTCTACAATAAATACTTAGAAGTCAAGTTACTGGGCCATATATTGCTCACATTTCAATTTAGAACATATTGCCAAAATTCTGTCAAATGTATTTGTATCACTTTACACTTCCATGAGAAATTAAATTTCTCAGATTCTTACTAGGACTTAGTATTGTAAGCCTGATATTTTTGCCAATTTCATACAAGTATCACATGATATCTCATATTACTATTATGCTTTGCACTTTCCTGATTACCAAAGAGATGGGGTCATTTTTCATGTTTATTGGCCATAAGGGTCTCCCATTCTGTGAATTGCCCGTTCTTATCTTTTGCCTGTATATATTGGTTTATAGACATTCTTTATACAATGTAGGCATAACATTTTGTGTGTTATATGTTGTTTACTCTTTCTCCCAATATCTTACTGTTATGAATACTGTTTACATTTTGAGGCAAGAACATTACTTTTTGTTATAGTTCATAATCTTTGTTATTTTGTTTTTAAGAACTCCTTCTTTAATCTAAAATCTAAAGTGTATATATATACATATATATAGCTTTAAAGTTTAATTTTTCGTATTATATATTTATATTTTATATAATATATATTGCATTACATATTATAATTATATATAATAATTTTACATAATTAGCTGAAAGCAAAGCTTCTCAAAGATCTTAGGTTTTCTGACAGCTCAAGACAAATATGGTAGAATTGGAACTTAGAATTCTTGGTGAATCTTGGCTGCACAACAGTGTAAGTAGTTAATCTGTAACAGAAATGATGAACCTATACTATTCAGTCATTCATCTCTAAAACTCATCCTTTGTAGTCAAAGGCATATCTTTCTGTGTGCTGTTAAATTGGGATGTGTTGAATACATTTGGACATTTGGACATTTTTGAATACATTCCATAATACTGAAAACAAAAAATACGAAGCCTAAAGATAACCAGCTGAGTTTGCTTAACCACAGGTAAAACAGCAGTAAATTACAGTTCTTTTTAGTACATCAAAGGCATTTAGCATAAGAGTATTTATCTTTGTCATTCACACTATATTTAATTCATTTTCTCTACATCAGATTATCTCTTGATATCTGTTAATGGTATGTAGCCAATTCCACAGCTATATTTATTTGTAAATCACACACAGCTTGTGCATTTTCATTTAATAAAACACACTTCAGAAAAAAAGGAAAATATAGTAACTACTTAATAATAGGAAATGATTTACCAATGTGAAAAAAATCTGACTTTTTGTATAATGCTCTGTACTATATTGACATACTTTCCTATTTTGAACAAATTGTATAGCTTACATGCAGAAAGTCTATCCTGGCTAAAACTTGAATATTAAATTTAGAACCAACATTTTAAAAACATGTCTGAGAAAAGTAAATTCAAACAAGTTATCTATGAACAAAGAGATTCTTTTTTTTTTTTTTTTTAATTTTTTTTTTCAACGTTTATTTATTTTTGGGACAGAGAGAGACAGAGCATGAACGGGGGAGGCGCAGAGAGAGAGGGAAACACAGAATCGGAAACAGGCTCCAGGCTCTGAGCCATCAGCCCAGAGCCTGACGCGGGGCTCGAACTCACGGACCGCGAGATCGTGACCTGGCTGAAGTCGGACGCTTAACCGACTGCGCCACCCAGGCGCCCCACAAAGAGATTCTTAATAACGTTCAGAGAAGGCCTATTGCATCATATACTCATAATTTTGTCCTTCTTAGAAATGAGGCTGTTTCAGGAAACTTACATTGTTTCCATTTGTCTCCATCAAGATTAACTATCTTCTTTCAATCTGTGTATCCTCTCAAATCTTTCTTAATTCTCCAATGATTTTCCAGGGTTACAAATTACTTTCTATGAATGTGATGGGTAACTTATCTTAGTTTTTGAAGCACCCACATTCCTTATAATGATAAGTTATGGAGAAAGACTATTAGGAAAATCATAGGAGAACCTATCAGATAAACACTTACTTTCAAATGACATGCAGTATATAAGGTTGAGCTATGTAAAGTGTATGCTTCTGAATGTAATGTAGTTCAATAAAATAGAAGCTATTTTAATCAGATACTACACAATTATTGGTAATGACAATTTAAGTACTGTATCTTTCTTTTTTTCCTTTTTTTAGTGTTTTTTTTTTTTTTTTTTGAGAGAGAGCGAGAGAAAGAGAAAACAAACAAGTGGGGGATGGGCATATAGAGAGGAGACAGAGAATTCCAAGCAGGCTCTGTGCTGTCAGTGCAGAGTCCAATGTGGGGCTCAAACTCATGAACCATGAGATCATGACCTGAGTCAAAGTCAAGAGTCAGATCCTTAACTGACTAAGCCACCCAGGTGCCCCATAAGTATCTTTTTCTAATGAGGGCTCTCTTTGGCTAACCCTCTTCCACAATTTAATTTTTCATGTAATTGAATTAATCTCTAATTACTTTGAAAGTAGCATATATAAGTTAATACAATCTATTTCTTAGAAAAAATAATTTGAACAAGTAATGGCTTTGTTAATTAACTTTGGATGCTATAAACTACATTGTATCATCAGAACTTTTATGTTTATAATCCAGTAGAAACATTTTTCCAGATGAGAGGTACAGTCAGGTTTTGTTTTTAAATTTTAAGACAGTCCATAGTTTTTGTGAAACCTGGAATTAGCACATAAAATAGTTTAATTTATACATCATCAGTGTCTTCTTGAAGTTAAACAGATTTTCTACTTGTTCTAGGCATTTTCACATTGTCCTGACAAAGGACAATATCAACTTCAGAAGTATAAATAGCTGGGGAAAGTTATATCTTTGTTGGTTTTAATACTAAATCATTATAGGCAGAAGCTATTTACCTGATTTTTTAACAAAATTGTTCCCTGACCAAAATGTTCATTCATCCTTTTACTGAAACATAAAAAATTAAAGATAAAGGATTCTGCCAGTTAAATACCTTGAGGCCTTCCAGGAAAGAAAAGAATGATTATAAAAATCTTCTTGCAACCTAAATCCTAAAACTAGGACAATAATGCATAGCAAATCAGCATATTCCATACCAAATAGTTTTGGAAAGTATGGCCAACCCATTTCTCCATATATTTACAGTATTTTAAAGCTTTTCTTTCACTAAATGAATAGGCTGAAACCACACTAAACAACTATACCTAGAGCAAAATAAAGTAGAAGGAAATCAATGGTACATGAAGGAAATTAAGAAATAAAGATGTTATAACTTGTGGTTTTAAGAATATCTTATTTCCATGTGAAGTGATAAAAATCACTTTGAAATACATTCTTGGAAAATACCTTTATTCTAATCTTAGCAAGCTTCATGAAAAACTGTCATAATAAGAAAAGAGTGAAAATTTTTGTTGTCATGAATAGGGTTTCGTGCTCAGATAGATCTTGTTTGGGATCTAGATTTCGTCCTTTAGGAATCATTTCACAAACCTGGCTTCTTCATGGAAATGAAGACAATGGATGAATAATGAATAGTGTACAATAGGCAAATTTGTAGCTGTACACATTAAAAGAGAAATCCCAAGTTGATCAAAAACTATAAAGAGCCATACTGTGTTCTATTAGAAAAAAGAATACCAGCAATTTCGGAAGAGAAGTTGAGTATGTGTGTTTAGTTGTTCAAAATATATATTTTTTGAAAAATTATATCTTCAGTGACGAAACAACAGTAATATTTCAAAAATCAGTGGAAATGTTTTATAGTGTTACATTTAGAAACTATCAAGGTATTTCACCGCAGCTTGTTTGACTAATAGTAAAGAGGTATGAGGGGGGCACGGGGATGGCCCAATCAATTAAGCATCTGACTCTTGATTTTGGCTCAGGTCATGATCTCACGGTTCTTGAGTTTGAGCCCTGCGTTGGGCTCTGTGCTGACAGTGCTGAGCCTGCTTGGAATTTTCTCTCTTCCTCTCTCTCTGCCCCTTTCCCCTCTCTCATTCTCTCTCTCTCTTTCAAAATAAATAAATAAGCTTAAAAGAAATAAAGACATAAGAGATAGTGCAAACTATATATAAGGCAGTCAGATAATAAACCATAATAAAAAAGAATCTACACAGAGAATTCTCTTTGTGAAGGGATCTATAAAAGCTATAATAATAATAATAATAGTAGTAGTTGTTGTAGTAGTAGTAAAATACAAACCATTTTTGCTACTGTAGAGTTGATTGTGAGAGGCTGGATGGTTATGACTGAAATGATTTACATCAAAGAGACAAATTTAAAAGCAAAGCATAAGAAGGACTCACTGGACAAGCATTTTAAAAGTCTTCTTTTTCAGTTCCTACCAACAATTTATAGCAAGAATATTTGCCCCAATTGTGTAGAAATCAATATTTAATATACTTAATTTTGTAATGGAGAATTTATTCTGAAAGTTATTTGGTCTCCTTGAGTTAGGAATCAAGATACTAATAGCATTGTTTACTTATCTATTTGACATAGCATTTCACTTTTACAACCTGTAACTATTTTACTTTTGTGTTATTAAACTGATTTTCCTAACACAGAAGATTTCCTTATTTTTTGTACATTTTCTGATTATGTCTTTATTGATGACATGTATAAAGGAAAGGAATTAACACAGGAAGCAATGTTGCCTCATTTACAAATGAAGAATGTAAATGTCAAAAAATACTAGATATAAATGTAATGTGAATTTCATATGAAAACTTTATCTGTGTCATATGTACTATATTTGTACTCATAATATCATAATGCTTATTCATAACAAAAAGTAATTTGTTATACAGGTTCTACTCTGATTTATTAGCTATGCACATCATTTAACTCTTTTGCAAATTCCTCAAATAGATGTCAAGTTATAGCAGGATCTGGTTAATGTTTACAAACAATTTTATAATCCTTCAAAGCAGCAAGGCTTTTGAGAAATATGACATATTTTATGCATATAAGCCAAATTTTATTTACTGACATTAATAGAGCGCAGTGAATGAGTATGAGGGTTTCACCCTAGTACGCTTTAATTTATAGAAATCATTAATTGCTGTGAAACACCACTTACACATCTTCATTTGCATTTTTCTTTAAAAACACAAAAGCAAAATAAGTTGAAAAGCCTGAATATTAATGAGGTGACAGGTGATTTATTGTGAAGTTTCTTCTGCCTCAGTGACCAACCTCCCAGGAAAGACAATACAGGCTCTGAGAAGACATGAGTTTTAAAATGGGAATGAGTCACATCCCTGCTCTGCTACACCACTGGTTATTTAGCAGGACTGTTTGAATTGAACTAGTGTTCTCTAAGCTTCTGAAGGGCAGGATGGGGCTTGGAGGAAAGAGAAGACAGTGTTTGCTTATTTTATTATCTAAGGTAGGGAGAAGAAGTATTTTACCTTTATTGCTTCAATGCTAAAATATGGTTACAAATCAAAAGTGGAAAGCACAACTAGGCAGATGTAATGTGCATTTAACTTCTAATTTAGAATAGACAATTCAGTTTTATTAGTTTATCTCTTTTTTTTAGCCTCAAAGGTAGCACCACTTTAGATAAATTATTATTTCTTTTACTTGGCATTCAGGTAACTACTGTATTCCGACTACCTATTACTAGAAAAAAAAGGGGAAAGAAAACCTTCAGTAGTGAATGATGAATTTTAATATCTAATTATCTCAGAGCACTGACAAGGATCAGTTTTCATTTGTTAGAAGATATAAGTGAACTTCTGAATAAAATAATGATAATAGTACTTGTGTTCCAGGCACTATAGTAAGGAATTAACATATGTAAACTCACTTGGTCTTGTCAAGGTCCCTGTGAAGAGGGTGCTATTTATATCCTTATTGCATAGACACTGAGAAAATAAGCAAGTTACCAAACGTCACCGGATTGAAACCCCATTCTCAAAACTACTATGAAAACTACAATGAGTAAGTCAACAATTTGCAAATGTCTATTTGATGATGCTTTCCCCCTTTGTATCAACAATGTCCCTAACAGGTGATGCCTTTCAGTAGGTCGTTGTGCCACTGAGAGCCAAGATTTACCCCTAAAATTGATGAAAAGATCGTCGTACGCCATCATAATTGTACTGATTACATAAATTTACTGAGAATGCATGTGTAGATTAATATGAATCTGAACCTTGAATGGAGAATCCCATCAACATTAATAAATAAGTGCCGGACATCTACAAAAGAGACAGTTTTCAGTCATACAACACATAGATTTGGCTTAAATAAATCTAGCTTTACCAGTCAGATCTCCATGTATAAAAATCTAAATTGCATTAATTTCTGTGGGAGGTTGATAAGACAGAGGGTGGGAGGTAGGGGGAAATAAAAATCCACCTTTGCTAGTCAAGCTATTGTTTCAAAAGAAGAAATGCCTTTTTGCTAATCCTGCCACTACAATGGGTTACATTTTTGTAATAACTCCACAGCTGAGGAGGGGTGGGCATGGGACACTTGTCATAATTCATACAACATCATATTGGTAGCAGCTATCTAGCAAAACTAGATTTTAAACTGAAATTTCTGATGTCAACTCAACTAATGAAATAAAAAGAAAATGGGAAATGCAATTATATTATTCACAATGAGATAAAGCCTAATAAAATCTAATTTCAGAAAATACCCCAATTTCTATACAGATCTATAAAAAGAGAGGAAATGTTTAACCATTAACTGAACTAGCAGAGCAATTTCTCAGAAATGCTTCATTTTATGATTAAACTCAAGTTTCAGAGGCATTGATGGTCTAACTCATTCAGGGCAAGGTTTGGCCAGTAGAGATTGTGGGTAGGAGATATGAGTAGTGGATTACTCTAGCTACATATTTTTTCTACCACTACTGGGAAGTTGGAGCTACTGGAAAGTTGGGTGAGATTTCTAATACACCTGGGGGAGGCTCAGGGATTGAGGCCTGACTTCAAGATATGAACAAATAGTAAATATTTAAATGAACAAATAAATGAACCCTCCCTGTGGCATTTGTAAAATCTTGAGTTTGGATCAGAGTTAAACTTCTTTAAAACTTTTTATACTCAACTACCACATTAATTTTCTTGAAAAGCTCCTTCAAACTGTGTAGGCAGTGGCATCAGGGAAATTAACTTGATAGTTGCCCTGGGGTACCGGCCTCAAGGAATTCTTAATTTATGAGTGAGTACCATTGTAGCAAACAAGTCAGAAGCAGAAAATATATCTTAAAACGCACAGGGAACCTTTGCAAAAACCCCTTCATGAGTATACATATTCAAAGGACAAATGTAATGGAAGGTTTTTAAGAGATGAGGTGACCAAATAACAAAATTCCAAAGAGAATATATAAGAATGATTACATGAACTGAAAATTATCAATAAATCTTCCAAGGTTTTGCATGATTCTAAGGAATAAAATCCCAACGGTAATCAAGTTGATCACACTGGAAAATCTAGGCAGGTAATCTGACACATAGGATATAACAAGTTGGTGCAAGAACAGAATGTAAAAGATGGTTTGAAAAAATAAAAACCCTTGAGAAAGAGTTCTGTACTGCATGGTAGATGTTTTATTCTTAATGGATCCCAAAGATGATAATGATGAATTCCTGTTTGGAAGAATAGATGGTAAGACATACAGAATTATAAAATAATTATTCTTCTGATGAATTGAGCAGTGGTATGAATATGAAAGAAAACCTAAAGTAAAAATAGGACTAGCTTTTAGACAACTTCTTGTAGTTTTCAAGGGCCAGAACTGTTCTAAAGACAAAAATAAGAAATTTAATATAACTGACTTGGAAAGAAAGGAAAATGGGGTTTAAATTAACAAAAAATTGCCAGCTGGTAAGAAACTAAGAATGAATGGGAAGTTAGAATATATGAAGATGCAAAGATGCGGTGCCTAGAATTTTTATTTAACAGAGAATATAATCTTTCGATTAAATAACGGTGAACAATTATGTTGCTGAGGTGACTGAAGGGTTTATCTGGAAAGGTGAATCTTGGATTCCACCTACCTAAATATGATACACACGCCTGAATGCAGGGAAGATAGGACCCTGGGAAATAAGACAAGATTAAAGAAGGAGGTTAAAGACGATCTTCAGAGATATACTATGAAGAAATAAAATTTTAAAGTACTCCAGGCATCTAAGACAAAAAAATAATGAGATGAGAATAAAATGAGTTTCTGACTTGGGGGAATGGGGAATTAATGTGGGAAATCAAGAAGATCACTCTGATGTCTACCACCATTAAAGTCACTGAGTGAAAGGAAGAATATATATCCTGAAGGAAGAGATCACTGGCTGGACACACTTCAAATCATAAATTCAATTTAACCCCCTCCCCAAAGTCAACATTAGAATAACTTATTGGGTGTCACAAGAAATTTTATACCATTCTTCAAGAGTAACTTTAAGAAATACTTTTAAAACTGAAGATTTTGCAACCAGATTTAAACATATGATCGGTCAGTATAAAATATTATTTCCTTTAAATATACTTCAAACTGACCCAGTCATCCACATAATTACATATTCCAAGTTGATGAAATTCGTTAGAAGGGACTAAAAAGGTAGAGAATGTTATTTGTGATTGACCTGAAAATCAAGGTCATGAAAATGTGTCCATTTAAAACAATTTTTAGTAAAGTCACATACCTTACAATCTTTATATAAATTTAGATCATAATGCTAGACAACATAATAATTTTACATATTTTAACCATCTTCGCGGTAGGCAAATAAACAGTACATCATTAGAATATGTGATCTCATCTTTTGTTGAAACAACAATTGTTCTATGGTTACTGTGATCATTAGATGCAAGATACTTCTAATAATAAATCCTATTCATAAGGGTAGCTTTCTTTCTAGTAACATACTGTAAATTTTCCATCTGTGGGATTAGGCAATAAACAAAGTCTGTCACTATGAAAGCAAATTAGTTCCTAAATGTTGAAGGCATCTGTAAGTAATCTGCATTGTATGATTTGAAAGTATGTCTTCAGTTAGAGTATTCATATTAAAATAAATTTTCACAAACTAACCATTAAAATAAAACTTGAAAAAGAATATTTAGATGATACTATGTAAATCAAAATCTAGCAAATAAAAACAGATTAATAAAGAAACAAAATACAAAAAGGTATTTTTTGGAGGAATAATTGCACTCACTATTCCTACTCAGGCAGAAGTGACAGAGAAAATGTAATATCATTATTAGGTTATAGTTATATCACTGCCCCAAATAACATATTAAGATTACATATAACATGGGTCCCTGTATCAGGTTCAACTTGGACACTATTAGTCCCAACTTCTTTTATGTAAATAAGATGCAAATTAATTGAGTAAAAGTAATTAAGAGCCGCACCAGGATCTAAATTTTTCTGAATCATAACCCATGATTTTTAACTGTTTGTTTCCAGGTAGCATTTAATGTAACAAAAAGCTAACAGAAGCAGGTTTAAAATCAACTAATAATCCTAGTTCGGGGATAAGGAAAAAAACAATGTTGTACTCAATATATGTGTACTCAATATATACTTAATATATGTATCAAAAATATCTGTTAGGACACTGTGACTAGAATAGGCTTATGCAAATTCCACCTTTCCAGATAAAACTATAGTCTAAGTATTCCCCAGCAATGTCTACAGTGTCCTCTAGCTCTAGACAAACATAGCATTTACTCATTTTGACTGGAGTTGATTTAATTCTAATCACCCCCGCCCCCAACACACACATACACTGAATAAGAGGGAGGGAAGGAGGGAAAGAGGGAGACGGAAAGACAGAGAAGAATAAAAAAATCAACCACAAACAAAATAGTAGCTTAAGGAAACTTCACTTTCAAAGTCTAAATTGATGCCCTAGGCACATGATAAACAGAAGCACACACACACACACACGCACACACACACACACACACAAATCATAATATATGTATATATATTTTGTTCTCCTAGATCTTTAAATATGCTGGATAAGTTTGTAGATACTAAGATCAGATGCAATTTTTACCCCAAATATACAGGTTGTCTCAAATATGTATTAGACAGTATATTTTTACTTCCACAAAGACTATGAAATTGCTCTATGCCTGGGACAATGTGGAACTCTATGATGCTTAGCAGACTATATAGCCACATAATTGCCCATTTTCACTGCTTCCAATGAGGCCTGACAGCTCACCAGTTTATTAAAGTGGCAGATGACTAGAAAAGGAAAGTTCTCATTTTCTAACTTCCTTTCAGAAAAGATTTCCTGAAAACTCAGGATTCAAAAAAAAAAAAAAAGGCTTATGAATAATGGAACACACTGTTACACTCAGCCAGGTTTTATATCCTTGCAATATTCCTATCACTTGGAACAAGGTCCAGAAGTTCCAAAAAGAAAAAAAAAAAATAAAAAAAAAGCAATGCATTTAAGAACTTCATAGAGTAATCACAAATGTACTAAATAGGAAAAATCATTTCTACTTACCTCTGTTGAGTGACGCTGAACTGTTTATGTCTCCAGTAATGAAGGAAGACTCCGACTGCTTTCGGACCGTGTCATTCCACATTCTACGAATTCGGCTCTGGATGGGGTAAAGGCACAAAAGGAAATGAACTCACCAGGCAGTGAAGTTTCACACAAATCGTTCTGTTTCTTTCTGTCGTAGTTATACGAGACCTTTGGTCCGGCATCTGGCAAATGTGTAACTTTTACATGCTTGCAGTATGGTAGCATAAGAATATCAGAAACTAAATTAATGACAATAATTGGTTCTCATTAAGTGCATTCCGAAATGCTTATACCAAAAATAATTGTAACTGAAAAAGCAATAAATGTAATGTACTATACCAATTGAAACATGTTGAAGGTATATGGAAGTGTCCTCTAGACAGTTAGAATTTTAATAATTTTAGTTTCCAGAATGAAACAATTATTTTCATTGTAACTTTTATGGGAATGGATATTTAAATATGTATTAAATTGTCAGTTTTATTAACAAAAGATCTAGTTCAAGAATTCAGAAACTTGCAGGAAAGAAAAAGGTTAGTAAGAAAAGAATAGAGTATTATTAAAATGTGACTAAACTCAATATTTTCCATAAATTTTGTAAGATCAGTGTAATTTCACAGGTTATATATGATTTTGACTTTTCTTTCTCTCAAAGGAGATAAAGGAAGTCAGTTCACCCTATTCATTTCTTCACAGTAGGTAATTTATAGAGAACTGAAAATTCTTACATCATTATTTATATTCTCAAATTCAGTTTTCTAAGTGCCAGATAACTGAAGCAGTGTAATATTTGTCTATTATTGGGAGGTGGATTTTTTTCTGCTTTATTGTTTTGCTATTTTATTGAGTTAGGGATCAAAAAAGTATTAACAATCCTGTGATGAGGAAACAAAATATTTTCAGTTTTTCCAAGGATGAATAGTTTTAAGAACTATTACTCCTAGTCATGGTAGTGGTAAAACCAAGCTCATAAATGGGTTATGTTCCGAATATATGTGAACACCGTGAATAAGAGGAGTACCTAAACTTAAAATATTAGACAATTGGTTTTATAAATCTTGGGGCATTTCTACATTGTGTACATTGTTTTATAGGTCAGCAACCACACACAAAGAAACACACATAGACACCAGACACACACACACACACACACACACACACACACACACACACACAGAACAAAACTAGTAAATAAAAGAATAAGAGAGGTGCCTGAGTGGCTCACTGAGTAGAGCACTTGACTCTTGATTTCAAGGTCATGAGTTCAAGCTCATGCCTACTTAGAAAGAGAGAAAGAGAGAGACAGAGAGAGAGAGAGAGAGAGAGAGAGAAAGAAAGAAAGAAAGAAAGAAAGAAAGAAAGAAAGAAAGAAGGAAAGAAAGAAAGAAGGAAAGGAAGGAAGAAACGAAGAAAGAAAGAAAAAGAATAAGAAAACTGGTGCAGGATTATAGATCGTCAGCACTTAAACACTTTCTATTGAAACATACTTAAAAACTTCAAACTGAAATACTGGGGACAATTCTCTCACATTTGTTTCTATTTGTCATTTAATTAATTAAAAATATTCATTAGGGGGCACCTGGGTGGCTCAGTCAGTTGGGCGGCAAACTACGGCTCAGGTCATGATCTTGTGAGTTAGAGTCCCGCGTTGGGCTCTGTGCTGAGAGCTCAGAGCCTGTAGCCTGCTTCCTATTCTGTGTCTCCCTCTCTCTCTGCCACTTCCCTGCTTGCTTTATGTCTCTCTCTCTCTCTTCCCTCCGCCAATAATAAACAATAAAAAAAATTAAAAATATTAATTACCCTCTACTGCATACCAAATGCTACTCCAGAAAATACAAAGGGAAAAGGCAAACGAAAAATATCTTTATCTTTGTGGAACTACTAGGTTAGTAAGTGATAGATACAACAAATTACCAGAAAAATAAATGCCAAAGTAAACAATGTGCCCACAAATCTTCACAGAACCATTAATTATTATAGCTGAAGACTACAAACCCGAATGACTGACAGTGGTAGAATGGATGTATAGAACGATACAGAATAAGAAAAACAGAAAATCAACATAGCTTCCTGCAGCAACATAGATGTCTGAGGAAAGGAAGAAAATAGAAGAGAATATGTGCTGGATGATGTCCTGTGAATAAGCATCACACACATGCAAAACAAAATACATGAAAAATTAAGATGATGGATATGTTTGAGGTGAATGATGGAGAAGGTCCAAAGGGTTTCTGAGGCACTCCCAACATTCTAATATTTAACCAGGGGGGAGGTACTAAATCACTGTGCATACACTTATCTTTTGTATACTTTTGTTAATGTTTGTTATACTACATAATTAAACAAAATGTTTCAGTGCACATGAGAGGATACATCCTTGGCTGGGAAGTCTGTGAGCACTGCACTGAAGAAGTGATTTCTTAACAGATTTGATGAAGTTATGATTGTTGGTAGGCGACATTTGTATGAGCTACCCCATTATCTCAGCTTCTGTTAGTCTCCCCAACCTGAGTACCCACACTGGTTCTCTTGCCATTCCTTAACAAGCTAAGTATGCTTCTGCCTCAGGCTTGGTACAATTGCTTCCTCGGCCTGAAGTGTTCTTCCCCCAGATACACGTATGGATAACTCCTTCTTCTCTTTAAATTTTTGCTCAAATATTTTCTCCTTGAACGGACCTAACTTGATCACCCTATTTAGAATTGTATTCCACCCACCTAGCCCTGCTTTCCTCCCCATAGTCATTATTATGTTATACAACATGACCTATAACTACAATGTATTTATTTCTTATATTTATATATAATGTCCAATGTTTAACATCTAATGTCTGAATTAGATCTGAGACTATCAAAAAACAGAAATTGTGTCTTTTTTGTTTATTGATGTATCACCACCCTGAAATACTATGTGGTACAAGATAAAGATTATATGTATGTATATGTAAAATATGTATTTATATGTAAAATATGTATTTTAATTAATTCTATGGAATTAGAATTAGAACCTAGAATTCTAGGTTATATACTATGTTCACTCATTGAAATCACACAAGAGTTTCATTTATTCACTCATTGAAATCACACAAGAGTTCCTTGAGGCAAGTACTCTTAGTGATTAGAAAATTGAGGTTCAGAATTTAATTAGCATGTCCAATGTCACAGGCCTAATAAATGACAAAACCAACATTTGAATCCATTCAACTGGTTCCTGATCTAGGAGAAAAAGGTGAAATATTGCAGGCAGAGGAAAAGTATACATTATATAGCACAGAGACAACACTTAAATGTTTATGGAATGAACTAGGATAATGTGGGGGTGAAAAGAGCAAGTCACAGAAGACAACATATAGTAATATACCACTTAGAAAAAAGATTTTAAAAAGTAACACCAAACATCTTTTTTGGAGGGGGAGAAACTATTAGAATACATCAAGGAAATGAAGAACAGAAGTCTTCTCTGGTTGGAGGCACAGGAACTAATTCAAAAGAGGTTTCAAGAAGGCAACATATATGGAAAATGTTCAATTTCTGAGTTGGATGTTCACAGGTATTCATTTTATTACGATGCTTCATAATTTAATAGACATTACATACACGGCTTATGTTTCAAATTCATGTGATAAATATAAATGTACCTAAAAAGTCAAAACAAATAGAAAACAAATGACAGATTAAAGAAAGGTCAAAGAGGAAGGATAATACCTTAGTCCATAGTTTTTATAAACACATACAAACACAAACCAATTCTATACATATGGCTGTGAATATCTGTTTGTGTGATTTGGGTACTACAGAGCTTTTGTAAGTGTTTATTAGCAACATGTAGGTAGGGGGAGCAACAGGTAGAGAGGGCTTTCACTTTTTAGTCTTGCCAGTCAATGCCCCTCCACCACCTACATGGAAGCCACGTGATCTTTGTCATACGTGGATGATCTCCTGCCACTTCCTGTTCTAAATCATCTCATTGGCTTTCTAAAGTATTCAAAATAAAATCTAAATTTTCGTACTCTTACAAACGATTACTGATCCAAGTCTAGCCTTCTCCTTTGACTTATCTCCTATTCACTTTCACCCAATTTAGTCAATGACATTCTTTCCATTCCTGAGTTTGCCTGTCTCCTCTACCTTAAGGGCTTTGCATTAGATGTTCTCTCACCTGGAATTCTCTTCCCCTGAATTTCTTTCCTGTCATTCAGAATCTTGGTGTCAATATCATCCTCCAAAATAGTCTTTTTCCAGCACTTAATCCAAGTAGCCACCTGGAATTTCTGAATCAAATCACCATACTTGGCTCTCTACCAGCTTTTATAATCTGGTATTTTCTGTTGGTTTATTTTTTAATAAGTTTTCTATCTTCCACAATTAGAATGAAAGCTCTAGATCACAGGGGAAGGTATTTGTCTTTTAGCCACTGTAACTTGAGAGCTTAGAAGATTGTCCTGCCATTAAATACAGGACATTCAATACTTTTTAGTAAAAAAATTATATATATATATATATGTATATATACATATATATATACATATATATATGTATATATACATATATATACGTATATATATATGTATATATACATATATATATACATATATATATATACATATATATATATATGTATATATACATATAGGGATTGTTATTTTACAAGTTTTCTGACATGGATAAGGCATCCGTAGTCCCAAGATTTTACCTAAATATCAATGAGTAGTTTAGACTATGGAAGGTCACAGTTTATATGAAATACATTTATCATTTTTACTTGAAAAGATGATTTAAATAACTATTACTTTATGTAGGGTTGGATGGTCAGTTAATCAGAATTAGTATTATAGTCAGCATAAGGAAACAATGTAAGGTTTTTTTTTTTTTGGAGGACTAGAACTGTGATATCAGAAATATAATAGTGAAGAAAAAATATGATACAGTTTTGAAATATATATCTGATATTCTATTCTGTAATAATGACACTAATAAGGGATAGCTGCTCCAATTTATTGAGTACTCACAATTTAAGTGTTTTGAATACATTACCTCAATCTTCCTAACAACGTAACAAATAAGTATTATTACCACTGCTTTACAGATGAAAAAACTGAGGGTCAATGACATTAGTAACTTGTTTTTGGTCATGGATGATACATGCCAAGGCGAGACTTCTAACCATGGGCTACCACACAGCAAATGTATGGTTATTCTGTTAACCTGCATTGCTCTTTCACCTTAAAAGTATTGCTAAACATTACACAACTCTGTTGTAACATAATACGTGAAACTTTCAAGTTGGATTGTTTCATTAGTGACATTTGTCAAATGTCACAAGATGGTGGCTGATGAACTGAGTTATATGGAAAGCATGTAGGAACTAATCAAGCTAGATGGCACACAGGATCTAAGCAATGTCAATTTCAAAGTTGTGGAAAAGGTTATTACAAAAAGGGAGGTAAGGATTATTGGTGTGAAAGTAAAGGTGTGGAGAAGAGCCTCATGCTAGAAGCATCATCCACGTGTATCCCTAAAATTATGTGAGACCTCAGATTATTAAACATTTATTTATTTTGATAGAGACAGAGAGGGAGTGAGTGGGGGAGGGGCAGAGAGAGAGAGAGAGAGAGAGAGAGAGAGCTAGAGACAGAGAGAATCCCAAGCAAGCTCCACACTGACAGCACGGATAGAGCTCAATGCAGTGCTTGATTTCACAAACCATGAGATCACAACCTGAGCCAAAATAAAGAGTTGGACGCTTAACTGACTGAGCCACCCAAGTGCCCGGAGACTTCAGATTTCTAATTGGCTGATGTATTTAGTAGTCCTACACTCAGAAATCTCAGCCCACCTAAATTGATACATCTGTTTCCCCCAAATTTGCAACTTTGTAACCTCAGTAAGGTATAGAAATAAAAAAAAAAATTCAAACCGTTAATGATTGTGTATTATATGTAGGGAGAGGCTTCACGATCATTATGATAATTTGTGGTTATTAATTTAGATTGTTAATAGTTGGGTAGGTTTGACAGTTACACGTTACTTTTAAATGTTTAGTTACAAATGTTAGATTGATATTAAATATGTGGTTTTACTCATAAAAGAGAACTCCAACAGTTTGAAGAAAGCATTTCTTTATGAAAATATTGTGCATTATTTTTCATTTATAAGTAAGAGTCATTCCAGTGCTACTTAGGTGTATATAATTGTCCAATCTGACATATGAATCAGACATATTAAATTTGTAAATGATATTTAAAGGTCAATGATACTTAATTTTCTTTATTTTTTAATGTTTATTTCTTTTGAGAAAGAGGAAGAGAGAAAGCATAAGTGGGAGAGGGGCAGAAAGAGTGGGAGAGAGAATCCCAAGCAGGCTCTGTGCTCAGGAACTGTGAAATCATGAGCTGAGTTGAAATCAAGATTTGGACGCTTAATTGACTGAGCCACCCAGGCAGTCCAAGGATATTTAATTTTCTAAGCACAAAAATGGAATTGTTGGTAAATTTAATCTTAAGTTTACAAGACAATCAAGCATTAAACAAAGAACACCTAAAGTGATCTTTCTTATTTCATATAAAATTACCAAATTTACAAAAAAATGAAGATCCACAGGTTGAGCTGAAAGGGTTAAGAAAAACTAAGTTCCTGATTTACAACTTTATCAATTTAAATTTAAGCCTTCTTTAGAAAAAAAAAAAATAAATTGACAACCCTGAAAACATGATTGCTTTTCCCACTGGATCAGGAAATCTCCAAAATATTAGTCTGCTAGTCTGAACTCAAATTCACCCATGGCCCACATAACCTTGGCATTTATTTTATTTATTTATTTTTTTTATTTTATTTTATTTTTTTAATTTTTTTTTCAACGTTTATTTATTTTTGGGACAGAGAGAGACAGAGCATGAACGGGGGAGGGGCAGAGAGAGAGGGAGACACAGAATCGGAAGCAGGCTCCAGGCTCTGAGCCATCAGCCCAGAGCCCGACGCGGGGCTCGAACTCACGGACCGCGAGATCGTGACCTGGCTGAAGTCAGACGCTTAACCGACTGCGCCACCCAGGCGCCCCTATTTTTTTTTATTTTTATCATTTTACTTAGTTAGGCTACATGCCCAGTGTGGGACTTGAACTCACGATCCTGTGATCAAGAGTTTCATGCTTTACTGACTGAGCCAGCAAAGCACCCCAATCCTGTCTTATTTGATCGGCTCATTTTAGCATCCTGGAGTTGCTGAAATTTCTATATAATAATCTTTGGACTCAAATTGTGGCATGGGAAAAACGTCAGTCAGGTTACTCAAAAGTTTACAGCTTCCCAGGTGACAGTCAATGCAGCTGCTCCCTGGAGTGCTGGACGGCCAAAAGCAACAGGTAGAGCAGTTAAGCCAATGCTGCTGTTACTGTATCCTTCACAGCTTTGAACTGTATTCAACTTATCACCATATGATAAATATAATATGAATCAGGGCTGTTTTTACTAAACATGCCATTTAATAAGTACATATTTTCAGTATGTGATAGAGAATTACTCTCCTGGTTAAAAGAGGTAATTCACTTAAGAATCATTTATATAAAATGTCCCTTTCTTAGAATTTTGGGGAAAGTGTCAAATTCCTTTTTCTCACCATCTATATTCATTCAACTAGGAATAATCTAAAATCATTAATTATCATGCAAACCGAGACCCTAAGTTTCATAATTTTATTGCAATGCGGCTTCTTAAATTTTTGTCATAATTGTTCTTGTGTGAGACACTAAAACAACAGCAACGGCAACAACAACAAACTGGATGTATTAAACACTTGGGATAGAAGATAGTTCTGATCGAGGACAGCAACGTGTAACAGAATATAGGTAAGAGATATCTCATTTTAATTAACAAATGCTAGTTACCTGTGAGCCCGTGGAGTAGCGTCCAGGAGTTCGAGAACCAGATGTTTTCCCTGAGCCAATGGAACTCTCTGTACTTTTGCCACTACAACAATGCGTCCGCAGGCATTTCCCATACTCTTTTCGTACCTAGCCAATTAAACATTAACTTCTGTTAGCAAGTAATTCATTTCAGCTGGGAACTGTGGTATAAAATGTATGTTTTATTTTTAGATAATTAATATAATTATTTCCTTGCCCTTTCAGATACAAGAAAGTCTGTTCAGCATACATTTTCCAATATAAAATGATACTCAAGTCATCAAGCTTGAAATTTGGCATAACTGGAGCCTTTTAAAACATGCACTCATGCACACGCACATGCCCAATCATGCCATAATGATACTACTTCTTAGTTCGAAGAATAAAAATGTTAAGACTTTTTACGACCCTATTTTTAGCTTCATAAATTTGATTTGAAGTAGCCTATTGGTGCAATTGTTCTTTAAAGAGAAACTGAATGAAAAAGCTACAGAGAGAAGAGGGGAGGGAGAGAGGGAGAGAGGAAAGGAATGTCTAAACACAGGAGAAAGGAATTTCCTTGTTTCTTTCATTTCTCTTAAAAGAGGTCAAATTTATAAACTTTAGAATATAAAACACAAAATAATTTAAATTTAATGCCCTCATAATAGTTCTCCTGAATAATTACAGTTCGCTCTTCTTTATTAAATTCTTAATCCTGCTTGTAGTATAAAATCATAGGAAAAACGGGAGATAAACATTTTTTAGCGGATGTTTTCCAGCAGGAAGATATCAACAGTTTCTGGGAAAACTTTTATCATGTTTAAAATTTTTATTACTGCCTATTTAATTAAACAAGACATACAAAAATAAAACAGTAACTGCCCTAAATCATCCTTCTACTATCTACAACAAAAATATTCCCTTACTCTGTGTTCATCAACTAAAAACACATTCTGGGACATTTTATTGGTTCTACATTCCAAATTTGCGTTCATTATGAAATAATGCTGTATATATAGTTATTCTTAGCTCTTTATCTATTGAATTCACATGAGTTCATCCGTTCCATAATACATGACAATGTCATATTCCAACGTAATTTTATTTAAAGCGACGTTATACGCTTTTCTAAGGGATGTTATTTAGAAGCAAAAGCAAAAAAAAAAAAAAAAAAAGGAATGTGGATCATACATTAATATTAGCATTCAAAACTGAAACATTACTTCTTAATATTGGAAAGCTCCTTCTATGAAAGATATAGCAGAATCAGAGACAGAACAGATTCAGAATTGTTCGAAGAATTCACATTTATTAAATGTTTATTCTGTGACCAGAACAACAATATGGAGACAGGTGAATCAAAGCATGGAGGAGAAGTGCCTGCTGACAGTAGGTCGGAGCCCCAAAGAAGACTTCTCAGAGAAGAGGACTTTTGAGAGAACCTTCAAAAGACAAGTTCGAATCTGTCAGGTTGGACAACGAGGTTGAAAGAAAGGACAGACAAGAGAGACAAAGGCATTCCAGGTGTTGTGAACAGTGTGAGCAACTTTGAGGACTTTCTCTGACCCGGGATGCCAACATTACATTCTTTAATATACTTGAAATTATATTGATATGTTTTTCAATCTCTTCTATGCTACATTTATGATTAATTAGAAATGATTCGTTTTATTCAGTGTTTAAAAGCCAATTCATATTTTGTTACTTTTTAAAAGAAATGTCTGTACCCACTTGTGTGTGTATCCAAGATATATGTGAACTGGGGAGTATGGAATGAAGAAGCTTCTAAATTTTTTAAAATTTTATTTTAGAGAGAGACAGAGAGAGAGAGAGAGAGAGAGTGCATCAGTGGGGCAGAGGGGCAGAGAGAGAGAGGGAGGTATGAAGAGAGAGTGAGAGAGAGAGAGAGAGAGAGAGAGAGAGAGAGAGAGAGAGAATCTTAAGCAGGCTCCACACTCAGTGCAGAATCACACATGGGGCTTGATCCCATGTCCATGGGATCATGATCTGAGCTGAAATCGAGTTGGAGCACCCAGGTGCCCCAATAAGCTTCTGATTTTTAATTGCTATTTACTAGAAATTGTGCTAGGTCCCGCCCTCAAAATGACTCTGGGGAATAATTATTACCTACATTGAACAGATAAGAGCACTGAAAAAGTTAAGCAATGAAAATAAACTGGAAGACTGAAAAGATTAAGCAATATATGCCTTATGTGAAAAAATCCACTTCTCATAGGTGCTTTATGATCAGAAAGTTCCTTCTAAGAGGCCACATTTCTAATATTAGTATATTAACATCATTATTAAAGTAATCTATTAAATTATCCCTTTCTCTGTATCTAGAAAAAATAAGGGCAGATGCTTTAGTTAGAATTTGAGAAACTTAAAATAATCTCCACCCAAAGGTAAGCACTATCAAATATAGTTTAATATTAGTCCTGAGTTAATAAAGTATCTCCAAGAACCTAAATTTTGATCATAACCTACATCCCACTTTGTTTTTCCTAAAGCACTCAACAAGTATATTTTTCTTTTTAGAAAAGAAAGTGTTTTTTAATGAAGTGATTTAAATCTAAACAAATATTTTAGGAGATAGAGGTAGAGAAAGAAAGAGAGAAAGGAACCACTCCCTTTCCTGGTACAAAGGCAGCAATAGTGTATAAGCCATAGGAATTCATCATGAACTATTTATATTTTTCAACAAAGGTTATATGTTCTGAACTGATTATATAAATAACCAGCAAATCAAGATATCTAGTGATGTCAAGTTCCATATTCAGGTATAATACTTACTGAATCTTTACTGACTTGACTTTATTTTTCTGCTATTAGATTTGAAACACTAAGCATGTGTTTTAAAAAGAGAAAAAGGGCTGTTTCTATGACGTATTTTCCTTTAGATTAAAATAAAAATTATTTGATTGTTCGATCATATCCATATTCTAATCCACTAATTCACATGATATTCCTCTTATCCCAATCAATATGTCTTATTTTACTAATATTGTTTTAGGATAAAGAAGATGGGAAAGAAACTATATCTTACCAATATACTCTCAGATCAGAAATAGTATAATATGATATACGCTCTGAGATTTATCACATAATTGAGTGTATAACAAAAGAAAAAGTAACAACTTTAATGTCTCCAGTATTACTGGTATCAATAATACCATGCAATCCACTCTCAGAATAGGACTGATAACTCAAAGTTTGATTTTTGTTAATGAGTTGAATCAATCAACAAATAACCCTATAAGCCAAAATATTTCAACAATGGAATATTTCATATTTCTCTAATCAAAGCATATGACAACTATATCAGTATGGGTATATTATTGAATTCAATCAAATGGCTTAAGAGAAACTTCTTAAGAGAATTAAGATTGTTAAAATGTCCATACTACCCAAAGACCTCTATAGATTCAATGCAATCTCTCCAAATTCCAATGTTTTTTTTCACAGATACAGATAAAAACAATTCTAAAATGTGTACAGAACCACACACACACACACACACTCACATACACTCACACACACAGAAAGTAATTCTGAGAAAGAACATAGCTGGAAGCATCACACTTCTTGCCTTCAAACTATATTACAAAGCTACAGTCATCAATACAGTATGGTGTTGGTATAAGCCAAGAGACCAGAATTAGCCCTAAAATAAATGCTTGCATTTACTGTCAACTAATATTTTACAATGAAGCCAAGAATATCTGGTGGGGAAAAAGACAAACTTTCCAATATATAGTTTAGGGAAAACTAAACATGCAGAAGAATGAAGCTGGGCCCTATCTTACACCACTCACAAAATTTAACTCAAAGTAAATTAAGGACTTAAACATATGACCATTAACCATAAAATTCCTAAAAGAAAATAGAAAAGTTCCTGGAAATTGGTGCTGGCAATAATTTCTTGGACATGACATCGAAAGAACAAGCAATGGAGCAAAAATAAGTGGGACTACATCAAACTAAAAAGCTTCTGCATAGCAAAAAAAAAAAAAAAAAGATCAACAAAATGAAAGGGCACTCTACAGAAAAGAGGAAAATATTTGCAAATCCTATTTCTCTAAGGGGTTCAAATCCAAAATATATCAAGAACTTGTAACACACAATGGCAAAACATCAAACAATCTAATTAAAAATGAACAGAAGAGGAGCACTTGGGTGGCTCAGTCAGTTAAACCTTGACTCTTGATTTCAGCTCAGGTGATCCTTTCATGGTGACATCGAGCCCTACGTTGGTCTCCACACTGACAGTGCAGAGCCTGCGTGGGATTCTCCCTCTCTCTCTGCATCCCCCCTGCTCTCTCTCTCTCTCTCTCTCTCAATAAATATAAAACATTAAAAAAAATGAAGAGAGTAAATGAACAGACGTTTTTCTTAAGAAGACATACAAATGACCCACATGAAAAGATGCTCAACAGCACTGCTCAAGGAAATGCAAATCAAAACCACAATGAGATACCACTTCACACCTGTTAGAATGGCTATCATCAAGAAGACAAGAGAAAAAGAAAAGAAGACAAGAGATAGTAAGTATTGGTGAGGATGTGGACAGAAGAGAGTCCCTGTGCACTGTTGGTGGGATTGTAAATTGGTACAGCCATTATGGGAAACAGTATGGAGTTTCCTTATAAAATTAAAAACAGAACCAGCAATCGATGCAGAAAAAGCATTTGACAAAATTCAGCATCCTTTCTTAATAGAAACCCTCGAGAAAGTCGGGATAGAAGGAACATACTTAAACATCATAAAAGCCATTTATGAAAAGCCCACTGCTAACATCATCCTCAATGGGGAAAAACTGAGAGCTTTTTCCCTGAGATCAGGAACACGACAGGGATGTCCATTCTCATCGCTGTTGTTTAACATAGTGTTGGAAGTTCTAGCATCAGCAATCAGACAACAAAAGGAAATCAAAGTCATCAAAATTGGCAAAGATGAGGTTAAGCTTTCACTTTTTGTAGATGACATGGTATTATACATGGAAAATCCGATAGACTCCACCAAAAGTCTGCTAGAACTGATACATGAATTCAGCAAAGTTGCAGGATACAAAATCAATGTACAGAAATCAGTTGCATTCTTATACACTAATAATGAAACAACAGAGAGACAAAGAAACTGATCCCATTCACAATTGCACCCAGAAGCATAAAATACCTAGGAATAAATCTAACTAAAGATGCAAGAGATGTGTAGGCTAAAAACTATAGAAAGCTTATGAAGGAAATTGAAGAAGATATAAAGAAATGGAAAAACAATTCCATGCTCATGGATTGGAAGAATAAATATTGTCAAAATGTCATACTACCCAAAGCTATCTACACATTCAATGCAATCCCAATCAAAATTGCACCAGCATTCTTCTCGAAGCTAGAACAAGCAATCCTAAAATTCATATGGAACCACAAAAGGCCCCGAATAGCCAAAGGAATTCTGAAGAAGTAGACCAAAGCAGGAGGCATCACAATCCCAGACTTTAGCCTCTCCTACAAAGCTGTCATCCTCAAGACAGCATGGTATTGGCTGTCTGACCTCAGCCGTAGCAATTTCTTACTTGACACATTCCCAAAGGCAAGGGAATTAAAAGCAAAAATGAACTATTGGGACCTCATGAAGATAAAAAGCTTTCCACTGAAAAGGAAACAATCAACAAAACTAAAAGGCAACCAACGGAATGGGAAAAGATATTTGCAAATGACATATGGGACAAAGGGCTAGTATCCAAAATCTGTAAAGAGCTCACCAAACTCCACACCCAAAAAACAAATAATCCAGTGAAGAAATGGGCAGAAAACATGAATAGACACTTCTCTAAAGAAGACATCCGGATGGCCAACAGGCACATGAAAAGATGTTCAACATCGCTCCTCATCAGGGAAATACAAATCAAAACCACACTCAGATATCACCTCATGCCAGTCAGAGTGGCCAAAATGAACAAATCAGGAGACTATAGATGCTGGAGAGGATGTGGAGAAACGGGAACCCTCTTGCACTGTTGGTGGGAATGCAAATTGGTGCAGCCACTCTGGAAAACAGTGTGGAGGTTCCTCAAAAAATTAAAAATAGACCTACCCTATGACCCAGCAGTAGCACTGCTAGGAATTTACCCAAGAGATACAGGAGTACTGATGCACAGGGGCCCTTGTACTCCAATGTTTATAGCAGCACTCTCAACAATAGCCAAATTGTGGAAAAAGCCTAAATGTCCATCAACTGACAAATGGATAAAGAAATTGTTGTTTATATACACAATGTAGTACTATGTGGCAATGAGAAAGAATGAAATATGGTCCTTTGTAGCAACGTGGATGGGACTGGAGAGAGTTATGCTAAGTGAAATAAGCCATACAGAGAAAGACAGATACCATATGTTTTCACTCTTATGTGGATCCTGAGAAACTTAACAGAAACCCATGGGGGAGGGGAAAGGAAAAAAAAAAAGAGGTTAGGGTGGGAGACAGCGAAAGCATAAGAGACTCTTAAAAACTGAGAACAAACTGAGGGCTGATGGGGGGTGGGAGGGAGGGGAAGGTGGGTGGTGGGTATCGAGGGGGGCACCTGTTGGGATGAGCACTGGGTGTTGTATGGAAACTAATTTGACAATAAATTTCACATATTTAAAAAATAAAAACAGAACCAGCATATGATCCAGCAATCTCACTTCTGGGTATACATCCACAGAAATAAAATCAGGAACTCAAAGAGATATCTACACTCCCATGTTGATTGTGGCATTATTCACAATAGCCAAGACACGTAAACAACCCAAGTGTTCATCAACGGGTGAATAGATAAAGATGATGTGGTACATACAAACAATGGTATATTGTTCAGCAACCAAAGAAGAAAATCCTGCCATTTGTGACAACATAGATAGATCTTGAGGGCATCGTGTTAAGTGAAATAAGTCAGATGGGGAAAGACAAATATTGTATAATATCACTTATATGTGGAATCTAAAAAAGCTACACTCATAGAAACAGAGTAGAATGGTGGTTACCAAAGGTTGCGGCTGGAGGAAATGGGAAGGTGTTGGTTAGAGTACAAACTTCCAGCTATAAAATGAATAAGTTCTGTGGATCTAATGTACAGGATGATAATTATAGTTAACACACGTGTATTATATACTTGAAATATCTTAAATGTTCTCACCACAAAATAGAAATGGTAATGCTGTGAGTTGATGGAAGTATTAGATAACACTATAGTGCCAGTCATTTCGCAATATATGTGTATCAAATTAACACACTGTATGCCTTAAACTTGCACAATATTTATATCTCATTAATATGTCAATTTAAATAAAGGAATAGAAGAAAAATCTCCTAAGATATTTCTGCAATTTTGAACAAAATTACCTGTTTTTTGTTTTGTTTTTTGTTTTTGTAGGGAGAAAGGTAAACAATTCCTTTTCTATATTCTGTGATGTTGGGTCATGTTCTTGATACCCAATAAAAATGCCATCAAAATTTAAAATTCAAAACATAAAAATGAATGAAAGAATAATATGCTTATTACTTGTTATTATAAATAAGGCATAAAAGAAAGCTTCTAAGTCAGGGATTGGTAAATTTTATCATGAAGGGCCAGATAGTCAATATTCAGGCTTTGTCTACAAAGAGGCAACTAAAGATGCTGCTTTTGTACTTATTTTAAATTTTAAATGTAACCATTTAAAAACATAAAAACCATTCTTGGCTAACTGGCTGTAAAAATTAAAAGGCAGCTGGACACATTAGACCCATGAGCTGTTTGCTAAACTCTGTTCTAATGAATCACAAAATTGAGTTTGATCACATGTATTTTTTAGAATTTCACTTATGTTAAATATACTAAAAATTCTAGACTTTTTTTTTGGATTCTGAGGTTTAATATCTCTTCCTGGATACCAAATGCAATTCCTACCTATACCAGTATGTATATTTGTAAGATGAGAGAAATAAAAATAATTATTGGGAAAACCCTAATAGATACTGGCCAATAAAAAATACTCAACATCAAAATAATTAATATATACAGTACAAAAAGTATTCTTTGCTCTAAAGAAAATTTCTATATAACATTCAAACTTTTAATTTTACTAGCCCAAATTCCTAGCTAATACATAAAATAAAAATAATAGGTAGATCTGTTTCACTATATTTGAAGATGTTATAACTGCTTATGATGGCTCAAGGCTCAATATTCCCTTATTTACACAGACAAATGCTACCTTTTCCTTAATCTCCTGATTTTGCTCCCATCTTTTTACACATATCTCTTGTGACAATCAGTTATGACCTTCTTCTATCAAAATGTAGAAATTTTTCCCAAGTGCTTAGTCTCTCTGACTTCTCTGAAATGTTTTATAATACTGGCTGTTGTCTACTTCTAGACATGCTCTCCTATCTTTAATTTAGTGTATCACCTTTATACTCAATCTTCTCATCAGACACTTCCTTTTTTCCATCTCTATTCCTATGCATCATTTACATGTCCTACTCTTTATACTCAAAGAGTAGGTAGACTGCTAGCTGTTTACAATACCTAATTCCTCATCTTCCTGAGGTAAAAAAGCTAGACTGTATTTTCGAGTCTTCCTTGTAGTTTAGGTGGTACCATTGATAGGGTCTTATCTGATGGAAGGTGAGTACAAGTGAAGTAAGCCTCTTTCAGACCTTTTACACAAGATCACCTCTTACTCAGACTACCTACTTGATGCCAATATTCAAACTGACTGTGGAAATCATATATTAATGTTGGTTGAGATTTCATCAGCCTACATCCCTCCATGAGGGACCACCATCAACTGGGCCATAAGAATAAAAATAAATATTTACTGAATTAAGCAACTGCAATTTTAGGGGTGTGTATACTAAGTATTTGGGAGGATCATCCATTCTAATACAACCTCTTTTCTACATTAATTCTAATCCATTAGGTTAGAATCCATCCACTCCCCAGTAACCTCTACTTTTCTGTAAGCTACATTTATAGGTCTCAGTCATCATTACTATTCTAGCATTATTTATGATCATGTCAACACATTTATGTGTTATTTATAATTATGTCATTATTTATGATTATGTCAACACATTCATGTGTTATTTATAAATATAAATAATTATTTATAATTTATAATTATAGTATATAATTTATAATTATTTATGATTATGTCAACACATTTTTTGATACATACCACCACATACAACTGAAACAGAAGACAACTGGACTCATATTGACAAGCAGACACCCTCTCAAGTTTTGTCTAAGATCCCATCAGTCTCTCAAACCAAAATTCATAGACATTGATATATTTACTTTTTATTTATTTTTTTGTTGTTTTCCAAAGAAAAAATTTAGGTGGTGTTATTTCTTCCTTAGAAAATATTTTCACATTTTGACATTTCATTTTCAGAGCCACCTCTCAATATCTCATAATTATTTTTATTACCATCATGTTACACATGAAGAAACTGGGGCATGAGAAGGTTAATTAACTTGCCCACAGTCACATAAGCTTTTAAGTAGAAAAACTAGGATTTAGACCCAGACAGTCTTGGCTCAGGGGTCTATGTGATTGGAAGTATAATGACCACATTTTTAATAGAGTTAAAAAGTATAAGATGAGAAAATCAATCTTGAGATTTCTAAAAAATGCAATGAAAGTATTTAGGGGCTAAAATTAACTTTGAAAATGAATATTTTAAGTCATTGTAAATGTGAAAAATCACAAAAATAGACCAGCATAAAAAAATTAAATATTGCATTCTAATCATCTAACTCATAGATTTTATAAAATAGGTTTTAAAGAAAAGAAGTACACAGACATTTACTTAGTACTTCATTATTCATTTAAGAAACAAATATTATTATAAAATGTTAAACATTTATATTTTCCAGTATATGCAAACTGTTTTTTAAAGAAAAACAGAAAAAACATATTTCTTATGCCATATACGCCATCTCACAGCTCCATAACATCTTAGAAAGCTATTTCCAATACACAAATTCCATATGTCTGACAATAACAATATTAAAGGCTATAAGGTCAAGCCTACAAGAATATATTTTTATTCATTGTCCAAATCAGAAACTATTTTGACTTTTTTTGCAGTTAAATACATTCACTATTATGCATTTATTTTGTGTCTTTTATTTTTACTATTGTAAAAATAAAATTAATAAAGTAATATATTCATTTCTTAGAGGTCAAAATATCAAGAATGATTTATATTATGGTTGGTTTGTTATCATGAGATACATATGCCATTTATTCTTGAACAGAGAATTTTTGCTTACCTTCTTTTGTAGGACACAATGGAAAATGAATATAAACATTCCCTGTAGAGAATTGAAAATGGTGAAGAGATACGCCATGATGACTGTGCTTTCATTAATATACATGAGTCCAAAGGCCCAGGTCAATCCTAACAGGCAGAGAAGAGCTATTGCACCTATAACCCATGACCTGTAGAGAGAAAAGAAAATTAAAGGTTATCAAATGATCGGTCGTTAATTAACACAATCATATAATATCAACAATACTGACACTGAAAAAAATGTTACGGTAAGTTTTATTGACAGAAAATGTAAGACAGGTGGTATAAATACTTTAAGATTTTAATGGGGACTACAAGTTTTCAAATTTGAGGAGATATACATGAATGAAAATGTTATGAACACAGAAATTCGTTTGAGCAAAAGCAGATTTGTACTATTCAATTATTCATGTATTTGCAGCACATATGCAAATGATATGGAGATGTAATTATGGTGAATGGCAAGGGGGAAAAAGTCTATAAAGCTATGTTAGTTTCCACTGGCCTCATTGTTATGATAACATTTGTTTGATTGGACTCTCTCCATTAGTGCTTCATCCGATACGCTTTTACCCCATTTTTCCAAATTTCCTCTTTTTCCATAAAAATTTTAGTATTACTGACAAAAACAGAGCTCATATTAGAAGGAGCCAGTATATGGAATATATGTATGAATTTTAAGAGCTCTATTTGTCTGTTTCTATAGTTAGGTAAAACAAATGTGATACAGCGGGTGGGAAAAATTGTTCCACTCTGCATTGCAATCTACTTTGCCTTTGGATTGCTGTCTTCTAGGTTAATCTGGACTAGACTTTGAAAATCAGGCAACTGGCAGCTTTGTTGAAAAGAATCTTAAAAGCTCAGGGCACCTTCATCTCTTTGAAGGGTCTATAAATTTGAAGGAGAAGATGGAGCTGAGAATGGGATGGAGCGGTATGAACAAAGTAGGCTAGAATGGAAGACAATTCTCACTCTCCATTCCCTTAGTTTCCTCCAGCTGCCGTTCGCAATAGTAATCAACGGGTGACATAAGTCCATATATTTGTGGCCATGTGTTATGTACTTACTATCAATGTAGAATGAATCTTTCCAATAGATGGGAATTCAATATGTGAAAATGGAATCCTTTTAAACTCCTCTCTAAGTGTATGGGAGAATAGGACCAAACCAGTCTAGATTTCTATATCCTCATGAAACCACCCTTTCCTTTCCCAACACACCTCATTTGAACAGAGTAAACTAATATTTCTTTTCATCAGACTACACTCCTCCACTTGCATTGTCTAAGGAAGAAATGTTTATTGGGATTGAAACTTTGCAACATGAAGGGGTTAAAAAGAAAACACATGTATTTACTATAATCTGAAGCTGGGTTGAGTAAAGTTTTCAGAGAGAACTACATTTTAAGAAAGATATGGTCCCAAAGTAGTCAATTAATATTAAAGTCTTGTTAAAATAAATCATGAACATTTACTATTTTTCTTCAACAACCATCAGCTACTATATTCCATATTTAAATATCCACTAAATTTAACATGTTCAATTTAAAACATTAACATTATTGAATAAAGAATCCCTACAGGAGGTTTGCCATTGTATGTGGAATGTTTGCTTATATGAATTAGAAAACATCTTAGATATTAATATTTTATTCTATAACTAGATTAAAAATATGGGAACTTTCAAGGTAAAGCTCTCAGCTTCTTCTTACAGACATTGGAAAAAGGAAAAATGGAAAGAATACCATTGAATCAAGGCAAAATTGCTATTTAAATTTAGAAATACAAGTATAGGATAAAATCCTCAAGTTAGCTAGTATCTACTTGTAAACACATGATGGGCCCAAGAGTTAATAATATAAAACTGCAATGAGCCCAATTTCTAAAGAAAAAAATAAGCAAGAGCATGAAGAAGTAAGTGAAATGTCATTGGAGAAAATGAAAACAAAGGACTCTTCACCAGAAGAACAAACTGAAAGTCTACAGTAAGGTCACTCCTCGGTTGCCAATCAAGTTTATTGTGGCAGGACACGTAATTTTAAAATGTACAAAAGAAAAGAGCCCGAATATCGACATTTATGTTTACTCTTATCAGATTAGTACAGACTTGTAGCTTTGTGTCAGAAATTTAAAAGGTATATTCATAAACAATTAGATCATTAATCCAATGGCATGTGTCAAAATTAAAAGAGGTAAATTTGCATATGTAAAATTGAATTTTTGAAGGAGGCATTTTTTTCCTTTTTGGATATTTAAAAGAGAAATCCAGTAATAACCAATGCAATCGGGTAGTTTCATACTCATAAGGTCATTTTGAAGGTACCCCGCTAAATCACAAAATAATTTTAGATGAGTGATGTCCAAACAAACAACAGAAATGACGACATATGCAGCACAGAGGAACACGTCACAATGAAAGGAGAAAGCTACGAAAAGCGAAACAAGTCTGTACCACATGAAGTTGCTATTACTGTGGCACTGATTTCAGGTGATATCCAATTAAAAGAGGTGAAGCAGAATTTGTTTTTGGCAATACACCTGCAGCATATTTATTCTGCATACAAGTTGTATGCCTGATTATTTTCCTGCACAGTTTGCTTTTCTGCCTCAATGTGAATGACAGAAGCTCTAATGATTTTTCAGTACTGATCTGACAGCTGGTTCATGGGACCACACTGATAAATGGAATTTATCAGCCATTCAGGTCATTCTTACTTGATGAAGGGTCTGTTATCCTCATAGCTAAAGAATGCATAGACATAAAGACAAGAACACCAACATTAGCATTTTATGACAAAGATTTCATATGAAAAATATTCTCCTGGTCCCCAAAGGCGTCTGTACCCCACCTCCCTACAAGGCATCATAGCCTTCCCTCTGTATCCAGAAGGTAAATCCTAAAATGACCATGAGAACTTACATAACAAGGAATAAAATCAATTTTACAATACTGCAATAGCCCTTATGAGACTAAAAAATTCCATTTTTTCATCATGTGCTCATATTACTTGTGACTTGACATAGACATTTATTTCTTAGAGATCGCATTTCTCTAGAGAATGAGAAATCTTATGAGCAATCTGGAAAAGGCTTGGGGGCATACTTAGAATGACAGACTCCTTGTCACCTAAAGGTATCCTTATTCTGTAATATTAGTAGGTAAGATTACTTAATTATGGACAGTACATTTCTAAGTAATTTTATCTTGCAGATGATTGATCTGAGATAAAACTGAACACTATAGCCCTTTGAAAATAATCAATCCTGACCACTTTAAAATTCTTTCTGTTAGTGTATTAAGAAAAAAATCTGAATAATTTTTTTCTAGTAATAGGAGCAAACATACAGCACCCGTTCATGATCACTTATGTTAACTAATTTGTTTTGTATCATTCTGATAAAGTAAGATCCCAGTGCCAAATTAGTAAAGATTAAGTTAGGGAACATTTCAGATCACCCTTTTGTAAACAGTCTGTTCAGTGAATTGTGACAGAATAGAAAAGAGAAAGTCTCTGCTCTTTTCTCTTGCTAGGGGCAATCGTTTCCAATATTACGCATACACAAATAAAGCCCTTGGGCCCCAACTGTGATGCATTTTTGATTAAAGAGAACAACTGATGGGAAACCTTGCTTCTCCAAAATGATGACAGAATAAAGAATGGAGAAAGATCCTGGGATTTAAAGCCAGTTTGTTTGGAAATTACATCCTAGATCAGCCACTTAACCAGTTATTTGATCTCAAGCAAAAATTAACTAACCTGTGGTCGTGTCAGTTTATATATCTATAAAATGGTAATAATCATACATAGGTTTCTTGTAATTATGGAATTATATATTATATATAAAGTTCTCAGAATGGTGCCTGGTATGTATTGTGTACAGTAAATATATTGTTACCATTAGACTATTTAAAGCTCGAGTAAAGTCACACTGAAAATATAGAATCTCTCACCCAAAGAATAAAACACCAAATAATAGACGTTGAGTAGTCAAATTCACTTGAGGACATTTCAGGAGCAATATTATGCAGTAAAATAGATGCGGCGGAAGTAAGTTTGTAAATGGAGCAGGGAATGACTAACTGTGCAGTCTAATATGGTGACTACTGGCCACATGGGTTTATTTAAATTTAAATTCTTTAAAATGAAATAAAGCTTAAAATTCAATTCCTTAGTCACACTAGTCAGATTATAAGCACTCAAAAGCTTCAGTAGCTGCCATATTGAACAGTGCAGTTTTAGAACATTTCTGTGTTCACAGAAATTTCTATTGGACATTGCTGGACTAAGACATTCAAAGAAGGTTTTAAGCCAGAAAATGGAATTCCAAGTGATATTTAAATAATGCCATGGATATGTGAAAGGTAAAGAGTGAAGAATTTCTTAGAATTGATTGTTTTTAATAGTTGTAAACTGTTCCTACAAAGAAAATCTTGTACTTAGGTTAATATTGAAATGTTATAGAACATAATACTATGAGACTTATCCCATTATATGCATTCCCACTGTAACCATATATTCCACCTGTAATTCCAAGGTTATGATTGGAATAACTATTTCTACCTTCATCTGTATAGTGGAATGTCAAGTAAAGAAAATTTCAGAGGCTGGCATATAGGAATATATGCAAACACACTGTACGAAATTGTACTGAGCTATCTAAACGTTTCAAAAAATAAAATACAAAACTTGCACTGTAATCGCTGGAGTGAGATGTTTTCCCATCAATGGGAAATATCAAAACATGGTACAATTCAGCAGTTTTTGTCAGTAATTGTGGGAAAGCACCAGTTGTTCCACTCAATAACCCAGATTGTAATCCCAGCTTCACTTACAGTTAGCTACAGCCATGCATTTAAGTAGTGTCCATTGGGATGCAAACAGAAGCGAATTGTGACATTTCTTGGTCTTGCCAATTAAAGGATTGCAGTCGGGCTTCCCTTGACCATTTTTTCCTCCCCCCCTTTGCTAGGAGAAAATGACAGGAGAGCCTCAGATTCAGAAATGGAAGCTGTTTACTGATGTGGAGCTGGCGTATTAGATTTAGACCACTTTTAAACAACAAATTTAGGCCACTATATTTTCGAGTATTCTTTTAACTGGGGCTTAGCCTGTGCAATAACTGATAAAGCATTTAATTTGTATATTTTAGCTATAAGAATTACCAGTTCATATTGAATATGAAATCCATGCTCACGGACAAAGAACCATTCATTATTTCTAGAATATAATAAATAATATACAATAATTCAAAATCTAAAGAACACTGAGGATTACCTAAAATATATCAGCGCTTTCCATCATCTTGTCAGATATTCTGTTGGCTTAGAGGATCTAGTTTAATAATGTCTTTCTACTAAATTCAAGTTAAATTGATCGTAATGTTGCCACCATTTATGGCGGCAAAACTGTATGCTATTGATTCATCTTTTTATTTATCTACAAAACTAGTCTCTAAAGCTCAATGATTTTCATTCTGATTTACCAATGAAAGTCTATTGAAATAAAGTCTCATTCCATGCTGTATGACGAAAACAATTTCAGTGCAGTTATCTTAAGATTTTATAAAAATATGGACACAAAGTCCTAACATGCTCTTGGCAGATGTTAACAGGAATTTTCAGGTTACCTTATAATTTCTAAGTGGTGACTTTCTGAAAATGAAGTAAATTGTCTTGTACATACAATTTTTAAGAAACAAAAAGAAACCCTCTTTTCTTTAGCAAATATATTTTTTTGCCAAACATTTTAGTTTATTATTTTATTCAACTAACATCTAAAATTAAAAGCTTTAAATATTAATGTCATAAAATTATCTTAAACTGTGATCATTAGAATCAATATCAGAATCAAATTTTTATGGGTCTTTGCACAGATTGATAATAATTATGCATATATTTATGTATTCTACAACAATTTCAAAGCCCACAAAAGGGCTATTAAAATCTAGCCCCATGGAAACAACTCGGAATACATCTTCAAGAAAACTGATTTCTTAGCCAAAATATTAACTGATACATACTAATACTGTGATATAAAGATTCATAATACAGAATATCAGTATAGACAGATAATGAAAGGATAGAAATAATGTGAATGAGTCAAGTTAATTGTAGGATATTTTTTCTCAATTTTAAGAGTTCAAAAGAGAACGTTGTTTTGGGAGATATTTTTTGAAGGAAATATCTAAAATTCAAGATATAAGGAAGATAGATTAGTTAAATAATTTAGAACTTTCCCTTCTATTATATTTACATATAGAATTTTTGTTGTTGTTGTTTTAAGTAGTGGGATGGGTAATGTTTGGTGTGAAGGAAGATGGAGTGATGGGAGGTGTATTTGAGAATTTAATCCCCATGCCAAAAGATCTGATCATTAAGTCACAGCAGGTAAAGGAAAATGAATGGCTTAGGCAGAATTGTAGATAGCATCAACATTCATCCCACTCATCCTATCAGGATGAATGCATTCTGGATTGCTTGGGTGACTCAGTTGGTTAAGCGGCCAACTTCGACTCAGCTCATGATCTCACAGTTCCTGAGTTAGAGCCCCACACAGGGCTCTCTGTTGTCAGCATGGAGCCTGCTTCAGATCCTGCCCCCCACCTCTCTCTTTGTCCCTTCCCTGCTCACACCCTCTCCCCCCAAATAAATAAACATTAAAAAAAAAGATGAATGCATTCTGGGATCCTCTGGAATTGGGTAGTTTGCTAATTGTTGTTGGTAATTGAACTGTGTGTTTAACAGTGAGAAAGAGAGCTATCAAAGTGTAGATAGATATCCTGATTAGTATCCCAATATTTCCAAATTCAGTATGCAGCTAAATTTACTTTCTCTGGTGTGAAACTAATTGTATCAAAGGAATAAAGACATTTCCCCTTGAATTTGGTTTAGGTTACCATAGCAATGAGAAAGGTATTGTCAGTGAATTTCTTATATAAATATGTATCTTATATAAAGTGTATTCTTCATTCTTCATTGAAGAAAAAATAAAAAGCTAACAAATACTTCTGTGTCTGTATGATAAGCAGGTTTTCTACTGTTTTTTAATCAGTTCCCAAATGAGGACTAAGAAGGATTCAGTTACCCACATTCTAAAAGGATCTGGCAACAACCCACACTAATGGACTTCAGGTAGAAGTAATCTTTGAGACACTGGTTAGCCAAACTACCAATCTGGGGTTCCCCAGTCTTTACAACTGGAATCATAGAGACAAGGTCTTTTAGGACTATTATGTTCACAGACTACAGGAAGCAGTGGAAAGAAAAAGGAAAGTAACACCTTTGCTTGTACTAATTCCCCAGCAACAAATCTTAGCAGACAATGGGAATGTTTTAAATGGGATATATTTTTCGAGTTTTAAATTGATCAGACATTTAAACACCAGAATAGCCTGGTCAAGTAGCCACATCTAAGACAGCATTTAGAGATCTGCTACCCAGTGGTTAAGGAATATTTAAGATAGCATGCCTCAAAGAGTAGTGATCAGAGCAAAATCTAAATATTTCATGTTTCTACCTCATTCTGTTAAAAATGCTTAATCAATTAGTAACAGGACAAAATCGTGACTGTTTTATATTTCTTTCAAATGTATTTTATATATCAGGACTATACTATCCTAGAATTATATTCAATTCTCTCTCTTAACCACTACAGGAAAATTAAAGAAAAGTCATTTAGAATATAATTCAACATTTCTGAGTAAAATATGAAAAATGTTTCATTATGGTCATATGTTTAAATCACTAAGTATTAAAGATATTAAAAATTCTTAGAAAAATATGAAAGTCATATAACATCAATGTAGAAATTATCAACGGCAGAGAAGATGATTGTATTTCAACTATGGATTTTATTGCAATGACAGTATTACTATTAAAAGCTATATTGCTACATTTTGTTCATACAAAATTTATTAAGAGGAGAATGAAATGAACCAAATAAATAAAATAAATAGCTTAGAATATATCATGAACACTTTCATTCCCATGAATCAATGTCCCTATAATAATATTACAGATTTGAAAGCATACACCAATATTAAATTTTTAATCACAGATTTCACACTGCTGATGAATTGGGTAAGTCTGAAATTAAGCAGAATTGAGTATAATAAATCAGGATCAATAAATATTAAATCAATGACTGATAAAACTTTAATTATATTATCTTTACAACTCAATGTTATGCAAATTTTTACAACCCAATATAATATGGTTAAAGAATTAATTTATATATGAAAGAAATTAAGGATATCAATTATGAGAATGAATAATGAGCATATATTGTACACAGCTACAATTTTATTACAATTCAGTGTCTCCATCTACCAGGTTTATAAAAAATGACTTGGTCATTTCTGGTCATTTATGATCCATGCAAATAAGATATCAAATTTTGGAATCTTATGTTGAAAGCAAATAATATCACCCTATGATAATGTATTAATTTTAATGTATAGAAGGTAGTATAGGTAGGTTTTTCCCACTATCCTATGAAACCTGTCATAAACTCAGATGGTGTAAAGCAAAGAAGGAGTTACATTAATTTATATGTAAATTTTTTGAGTGTTCCTACACCCCAAAAGGAATCTCTCTTGGACTTGTCTTTTTTTCCCTAAAGTTTACTTATTTTTTTAAGCAATATCTACATCCAGTGTGGGGCTTGAATTTACCATCCCGAGATCAAGAGTTGCATGCTCTTCTGACTGACTTAGCCACGTGTCTCTCTCTTAGGTTTTTCTGATCCCTTACAACACATCTTGCTAACAGATGCACAACATAAACTGAGACAAAGCACAGATGCTCACAGATACAATTCAAAGCTATGGTGACTTGATGCTGAGATGCTGAGCGTAGTTCCCAGGGAAGGAGCTTGGCAGCACCGCTCTTGTTGCTCAGGATGTGCACTGCTTCTATAACAGCTCGCTGCACAACAAACACTGAGCTCTAGTTTTGCTTTTCACCTTTTTTTTTCCATAAAACGAATATCCTGTTCAGATTTTTTCAATTAGCAAAAACAGCTACCAATGTAGGCCTTTTGCAAAAATGAAATAGATTAGCAAAAACTTTTCAAAATAGGGGGATACCTGTATATCATAGTAACTGGAAGCTTGGATTTGTGAATCATCTTGGCCTGAGTTTGAAAGCCAGCTGAGACTTTTACTAACTCTGCAAACTTGGGCTAATTATTTAACTTCTCTGATCCTCACATTCCACATCTGTGAAATATGGATGAATACACAAATTTTCCCCCATTTCCCCCCATGTTGTGTATATTAAATAAAAGGGCTTCGCTGGCAATCTTCAACACACACAAAAATATGCAAATTTACAAAATTTTAATTTACAAAAGTACCATATAAATATTTGCTATTATAATTACTGCTGTATACTGACCTTCTGACTTCAAAAAAGGGGTCAAGGGAAAAATACGAACACAGTGCTACATTAGGTTTCCTTTTAAGTGTTTTGGAAATTCATATATTAAGTAGAAATCCAAAGGGGAAAAGGGAGTCACTGACTCTTTTTGAAATGATCCTTGGTTTTACCTTTAAAAAGCCTCAGTTTATGGCGCCTGGGTGGCGCAGTCGGTTAAGCGTCCGACTTCAGCCAGGTCACGATCTCGCGGTCGTGAGTTTGAGCCCCGCATCAGGCTCTGGGCTGATGGCTCAGAGCCTGGAGCCTGTTTCCGATTCTGTGTCTCCCTCTCTCTCTGCCCCTCCCCCGCTCATGCTCTGTCTCTCTCTGTCCCAAAAATAAATAAACGTTGAAAAAAAAATTTTTTTTAAAAAGCCTCAGTTTATACAATGTTTCATTGAAAATTTTCTTTGGGCATAGTAAATGCTGTGAATTTTTACATTCTCATTTGAAATGGGGTATATCTGGATTCCTAATGAACATTAAAGTCAAATCCCAGAGTTCTCTGAATTAGATGAGAAAGCTAAATTTAATTCATAAACATGGTGTATCCTCAGTGTCGAAAAGTGCACTGAGGAACCACAATGTCCATTAAATGAAATCATTTGAATATACAGAATAAAAGACATAAAATCACATGTGAAATGTTCATAAAAACTCATTAAGAGATGTCTGTTCTAAAATAGGGCTTCACTAATATTTTGATGACTTTTTTGAAAATTTTAAATCATGGATAGGAAAAGATGAGATAAACGCTATCTATATAAAGAGAAATTTGTGTTTCTTTTTGATATGTTTTATCTTGGAATCAGTGAAAAATGTGGCTTTAGTCCATAATATCTCAAAATCCATAAAGTAATAACTACGAGTTGAAATATCTTCTTTATTGATACTTGTAATTAAAACCACAATGTTTACTGTTCATTGTCTGAGGGCCAGTGTTTTTTAGACTCCCACAGAGTTTTAGAATTTTCTGTTTCTTCAGAACATGTGATTACTGGGCTGGTAAAATTTGGTCATTGCAATGCAAGGAGATGAAGTTCTTTAAAGAATATACTACATACTTTCAGGATTTCTTTTTTTCAACTTAGAAGATGCACAAACTTTTAAGTTCAGTAAAATAACTCAGGGAATTAATAACTTTTTTTGTATTCATGCCAAATGTGTTTTGACAAGTTGAATTGCTATTATATTCTTTCTCATGCCATATGGTATCATCACCTCTTGTTGCAACAACTTGTGATAGAAACATTCATCATACCCCTTCTGTGAATAAACCCCTTATTATAAACTGCTTGTAAGAACAACTAAAAATTAAAAAAAAGCACAACCGAGTATTTAAAACATGTCTGTACTTACTAAAGATTCCAATAAATGGAACCAAGGGAGGCACTGAAATACAACAGAAAGCAGACAAGTTTTATTTAATTGTGGACAAGTAAGGTAACCTTCATAAGCTTTAGTTTACTCACCACCACAATGAGTAAAATAATCTTGCTAGGATCTTTTCAGGGTTAAATGGAACCAAGGAAAGAATAGCCTATGGCTCTTAGGTTATCAGCTGGTATAAGCTATTGAAAAGCACTCTGAATTCTTGAATTTTTCATTCATAGGAACAGTGAAGGTCTGTTGGTAAGGAATTTGAAGAAGTTGCCCCCACATAGATAGGGCATAAGAACTAATTCCTTGGACAGTGAGCAGGCCTAATTAATGATCTAAGATTTCTACCACATCCTACTTTTAATAAGATGTTGTTATTTACAATTAAATTTGTTACTGGGAATCTAATCTTGAAATTATGTCAATGAAGAAAAAAAATTAAGCAATATAATAAGCAAATACAATTTTGTAGATATATAAAAAGCTCCAAACAGCAAAGTTAACAAATTTTAACTCAATCACATTTTAGGCCAAAGGGCAGCCTCAATAAAGTACTAAGAATCAATATTAATCAGAAGGTATTCTCTGATGATAATGAAATCAAATTAGAAGTCAATTACTAATAAAATATGCATACATACACATGAGCTATTATCTATCTGTTGCTACTTCCAAAAATTCTTCAAGCCCCCAAAACATTTTACAAATAAATTCTATCTAATATTCAAGTAATAAATAATTCTTTTCTTGCATAGGTTAGGCCTAAAAAGAAAAGAAGAAAAACTTTATGAGACTACTATAACTTGGCAAGTAAGGAAAGTTTAAGAGAATAAAAAACAAATTATAACAACGTTTTACTTAAGAACTTACATTAAAATCCTAAATAAGCTATTAAATAGCAACATCTAATGGTACATAAACATCATGATCAATTACGATTTATCTCAGAAGGGTAAGGAATACATTAAAAGAATTTAAAAGCTAATTCTGGAAAATATGTGGAAGACTAATAAAAGTCTATGAGTAGCTAAGGCAATTCTGAAAGACACAATCAAAATGGGAAGTCTGACTAGAACAGATATTAAGCAAGTTCTGGTAATAACATGGTGCTAGTAGAGGAACAAAGTGTACTCCATGGAACAGAAGAGAGAGCACAGAAACAAAGCTTTGATACAGGATAGTGTGGCAGCACAAATCTGATGGGAAAAGATGGATTATTTAGCAAATGATGTTGGAAATTTGGCTCACTAGAGAAAGAATTCCAAATGTCCTCCAAAGACTACAAAGGCACACACTGTAGAGGGAAAAGGTAACTGCTTAAAAGTATGTATCTCTTTGTAACAAAGACCAAT
Source organism: Leopardus geoffroyi (assembly GCF_018350155.1). Taxonomy (NCBI): domain Eukaryota; kingdom Metazoa; phylum Chordata; class Mammalia; order Carnivora; family Felidae; genus Leopardus; species Leopardus geoffroyi. The sequence goes on from NC_059327.1 coordinate 155,093,810, forward strand.
TAATAAAGACAGGAACCACTGGGCAGAGACATAACAATGGCAAAAGCATTCAAATTGTGTATCAGCAAGTGAAAGAAAAAGTGTACGGGAAAGATAATAGGAAAAATAGGAAAACATTAAAACTTGTTATAACAAAAACAAAAACAAAAACAAAAAAACAGAGGGGCGCCTGGGTGGCTCAGTTGGGTCAGCATTCAACTTCAGCTCAGGTCATGATCTCTCGGTTCATGAGTTTGAGCCCCAGCTCAGAGCCTGGAACCTGCTTAGGATTCCATGTCTCCCTCTCTCTGTGCCCTTCCCCCACGCAGGCTTTGTCTCTCTCTCTCTCTCTGTCTCTGTCTCTCAAAAATAAATAATAAAAACAGTAAAAAATAGAAAATTTAGCAGGAACAAATGTGCATAAATATTTTACTAATAGGGTTCCTCTGAGTATTACTAAAGATGTTACATATGTGCTGTTTCATTATATTGTACTAATGAAAGTTACTGAATAGAAGATCTGGCAATTTTAGAAACCTTTGTGCAGCTAATTGAATAGAATGTGGCAAATTCAAAGAAGGCAGAAAAATGCCATTTTTGACTTACATCTTGGTAGAAGTAATATATTACTATCCAATGATGTCAATACTTTTGCCGATAACTTATTACCTTCTATGCTCAAGGCTTGTTTTTTTTTTTTTGTTTTTTTTTTTTTTTGATCTCATAATTAAGCAGTTTTAAATTACAACCTTAAACTATCAATCTTCAGTTCTGGAACTGAGAGGACTTTTCTATTAGCACATTGAAGGATCCGATTGAAAATATTAACGTCCACAGAAAACATTCCAGAGTATTCTAAAATGCATGCTCAAATAGCACATTTATAAAAGTTCCAGAGACTTTGATGACAGACCTTATTTAAAATACATAATTGTATGTAGTGGAAAAATCCAACAATTGGGACTCAGTCAAGAGAAAATTAGATTAGGAAATTTTCAAGTGCAGACTGAGAAGCTCAAGACACAACATCCTACAATACTGTCTGCACATTTTAATTACACATTCAATGATTTAATACATAATCCTTTATTTAAAGTAACTACAATTTATATGCTTTCACCACTTTTTAAAATGAGGTAAAGAAAAAAAAATTATCATTTTAAAACACGGTAACACTCCTGTAAGAAAGCACTCCTGGAAATAGGAAAATGAGAAAAGTTGAAGTCTGAAAGAGTTGTTATTATCTTATTCCCTTATTGTTGTTTTTACTTAAATGAGAGGTACACCCCTGAATTAGGGGAAACTGAAATGCACTCAGACTATGTTGGTAAGACTTTCGGTCCATCTGTGTAGTCTACAAACCCTTGTGATGATTAATTTGCCAATCAGTGACCATTCATTTATTTTCTTTAATCATAGAGCATTTTTGTCTCCTTTTATAATTTGGAATATATTTAAGTAGTTTGAGCTGTGATTCTTAAGACTTATGTATCTCAGTATTTTCTAGAATTTGGGGAGAATATGTATTTATCTAAAGGCAGAGTGTAAGCAGCATTGTCACCCATCCAGGGACTTTTCTATCACCAGTTGATACTGGATAGGGACTCTATTGCTCAAGATGTTAACTGCCCGCAAAAAGATAGTAAGTAATGAATTTGGACAACAAAAAATGGTTACAGGCTTATTACTTCCATTTATTTTTTGGGGGGGAGTATATCTGTTAATCCAATCCAGCTTTCCACCATTTCCCTTCCTCTCCCCACATTCCATCCTGTCCTTTGGAACTCACAGTCAAATACCAACCAATCCCCCTCTATACTAAACTTCATCTCTAGGTGTTTCTATAACCTTCATGCTTTAAGTGAAATTGTCCCCTGAGGACAGCACTTTCCCCGAAGACCACACAAACTCAAATATTTGTTCTCTCACAACCTTTTGGCAGTAGAAGTGCCATGGTGAGACCATGATTTCTCCTCCAAACTCCCAGCTCCTTTGAGGTTTTTACCATCAGATGTTTATTACCACTTCAGACCTCCCATTTTTCCTACTCTTCACTTTTTCACTTTAAATCACTCCCTTTGTGTTCATACTTTCCTCCATGGCTAACCTTGATCCTATGACTTCTTACTTTCTTACCTCCTCTTTCACCTTTAATGATTCTAAGAAACCCCAACTTTGGATAGGCAGGCATTGTTGGGGGGAAAAAATAAAAACACAACCAAAAAAAAAAAACACGAAGAAACAAAACAAAAAACACACAACCATGATTACTTAACACATGCTAAATTCATGACAACACAACAGTGACACTTAACAATGGCTGACATGCCAACTATTCTTTCCTAGCATATATGTTTTTCTACTCTCCATCTTCCTTCAGTGTCAAACTTTCTGGTCATTCTAAGCTCTCAGTTGAATATTGTCACCTATTTGCTTGAAAACAAAATGAAATCGAGCTGACATTTGCAAACACACTGGTGCCCTGTGCAGACTTCACAGTCTCTTGTAGAGATCCTGAATCTATCCTCTAGCTGCTGCACGCTCGGCTGCTAAAGGCTTACCCCTGTGACCTATGGATGACTGTCCTTGGGCATGAGAGCTATTATGCCACAGAGTAACAAGTACCTGGGAGTTTACATTCCATTCACACCACACAGGGAGCCTGTGGTCAATTACTAACAGGTGTGAAATTATACAATACCAGCTCCTTTGCCTCAAGGTTGGAAAGTTGCAAAGTATAATTTACACTCCAGTGCCCCCTTTGGCACCTGGGTCAGTCTGAGACTTCACCCAAAATGACAACCTTGCGCGCTTCTCCCTCTTACCTACGCTGCTTCCCCTTACTTTCTTACTGATTTCTTCTGAAAGCACTTCCTAAATAAATTGTTTGACTGAATCCTTGATTCAGAGTCTGCTTCTGGGAGAACTCCACCTAGAATACTGACAGAAATGTTCCCATCTTCCAACACTAATCAATCAACTGTCTTCACCAGCACCCCCACACACTATCTTCCCTCCTATTATAATGAAAGAAGTGCCTTTGTTCTTATAAAGCCAACATATCTGCTCATCTAGGTGCTTCTAAAGAACTGTGCTTCTGTAGTGATTGTGCTCTCTCCTGTTTCATCAGTGTCTTCTTCTCTATTGGCTCACTCTCACCAGGAAACACACTCTAATATTCTTGACTTTGAAGAAACAAAAATACCTTCTTCCTAGATCTCAGACGCTCTCCAGACTCTCCAAGAATCTTAAGCGTTATCTTTTACTGAAAAATGTATCAAGTAATCCATACTTGCTCACTTCTCATTTTCTTAAAAGCTACTCTCTTTAGGCATCTTTCCCCACAAAATTCCACAGTGCCCCTGTCACTGACAGGACCATTGTTAATTTTTTCCATATTATCATATTTGCCCACTCAGAAATATTCTATGGTTGACTACCTCCTTCTATCCTTGGGCTTCCATGACATAATGTTATTACATTTACCTTGTTGACTATACTTTCTGAATCACCTTTCCCAGAACAACATTCTTCTTAGGTGGTTTTATTCAGTAATTCACCCTAAATAACAGTAACTCTGAAATCTCTATTTCTAATCCTGACAAGACTGCTGTGCCATTAAAAAATCCTGATAATTGCATTTTCCTTGCATGATTTTATGGTCCATAACTTAAAAATACTAGTAGAATCACAGGTTTTTAAAGATGGGGCCCTTAGTTGGGGCGCCTGGGTGGCGCAGTCGGTTAAGCGTCCGGCTTCAGCCAGGTCACGATCTCGCGGTCCGTGAGTTCGAGCCCCGCGTCAGGCTCTGGGCTGATGGCTCAGAGCCTGGAGCCTGTTTCCGATTCTGTGTCTCCCTCTCTCTCTGCCCCTCCCCCGTTCATGCTCTGTCTCTCTGTCCCAAAAATGAATAAACGTTGAAAAAAAAAAAAAAAAAATTTAAAAAAAAAAAAAAAAAAAAAAAAAAAAGATGGGGCCCTTAGTGATCATGTAATCCAATCACTAGATTTAAAGTTTCATAAGCACATACTCAATATAAAATGATGCTTGCTGAAAAGAAAATCATCTCTTTTAAAATAAAACGCAATTTATTTATAGATGTGCAATGTGACCTAACAAGGAATATACAGTAATGGTTAAGGAAATGGACCCTCAGGTCTGACAATCTGCTGAAATCCTAGTTCTGGCACTAACTAGCTATGAGATCCAAAGGTGAGTTAATTACCCTCTCAGAAACTCAGAAGGTTTATTGCAAAGATTAAATTTACACATGAGAAGGACTTAGAATTGTGCCTAGCACACAGTGAAACTTCAACAAGTTAACTAATTGTCTTATTATTTTGCACAAAATTTCAAATAGAAACAACACATAAAATCTCAAAGTGCTATCTGATCAAGTGCAGCAATTACAGTTGATTTAGGGGCAGAACCAGGGAGTAGTGGAATCTGTGACTAAATTTTTACTTACAGTATGTGACTGAAAATGCACCATAGTATTTAACTTAATATTGCCTACAATATTTTACTTTAAATATCTTCAAGAAGCATTTGAAATGGGTTGATTTGGACTTGGAAGCTAACAGTCTTTCAGCCCAATATTACTTATTCAGAGTTTCCCACAACACATTTTCAAAATCAGTAAATTTTGTAAAATTTTCAGACAAATTTATATATAGTCACCGAACTAAATAAAAATTACAATTTAAAATAATTTGTGTCATTTTAAAGAAAGCTCTGTTAGGAAAAAAAAAAAAAAGTATTTCCAGTTAGTTCTGATTACAGTAACCAAAAGAAACTTTTAAAAGCCCCCAAATTATGATACAAGTGAGATTTCTTGTGTACTTCATTCAGCCTTTGGAAGTACTCATATCTTCTACATAATACTTCAAAGAACTATCCCTTAAATAACGACTGGGTAAAAATTGGCTTTTGTATTGAAAAACAATGATCTGCTTGGAAGTAATCAAAAGTGATTCAAATGCTTTCATTTACATTTGGAATCTACAAACCCAAATTTACTCATTCCTTATATAATTGTTTATAAGCTGAAACTACATTAAAATAATATGTTAAAAGTAAATGAAATCATGTTTGTGAGTTTTACCCATAGTACATACGAGTTCATTTTACAAAATAGAATTAAACAAAATATCGGGTGCCTGAATGGTTCAGTCAGTGAAGCGTCTGACTCTGGATTTTGGCTCAGGGCATGATCTCACGTCGTGAGTTAGAGCCCAGCATCGGTCTCTGTGCTGACTGTGCAAAGCCTGCTTGGGATTCTCTCTCTCTCCCTCTCTCTGTCATTCCCCTGCTTGTGTACTCTCTCTCTCTCAAAATAAAGAAATGAACTTAAAAAAAATTAAACAAGATATTGCTAAATATTTTTAACCTTTATTCAAATGTTTAAAATTCAAGGAAAATAAAGAGCAATTATATTTTTAAATGAACAAAAAATATAAACATAGAGGAGGTTAAAAGTTTTTTATCCCCAGAGGTGCCTGGGTGGCTCAGTCTGACTTTGGCTCAGGTCATGATCTCGCATTTCATGAGTTCAAGCCCTGCATTGGACTCCACACTGACAGAGCGGAGCCTGCTTGCTTTTTTCTCTCTCTCTCTGCCTCTCCCCTTCTCTGCCCCTCCTCAATTTGAGTGCACTCTCTGTCTCTTAAAACAAATAAACAAGAAAAAATTATCCCCAAATTGTAACTAGATTCTTACATTAATTTTTAAGTGATATATATAAAGCAATTTAAAACACTATTTGGAGACAAATGAATTTTACAGTAATTAAATGTTCTCATTTTCATAAGATTTGATTAAATTTTCATTATGCAGCTATATACACAGTAGCATATTAATAGAAAATTAGACTTGATTTTTGGAAACTTTTTCAGAAGTTAGAAATATAGGATGACTCAGAAAAATGACATTCTTAGGCTGTTCTATCACTAATATGTTTATGGACATAATGTAGGGCAAGCCATTTTCAAGGAAAATTTTGTATGAGTACTATAATATTCACCACACTAACTTCAAAAAATCAAGATTGCTGTGGTATAACAAAAAAATAAATATTTGGTCTTTGTTCCTGGGGCAGACTTTCTCAAACCCTTGAAATCTCTTGAGTGATAACAGTGTCTTTTGTATGCTAATGAATGATGGAGGTGGGCAGAGAGAATAGGAAACAGTGGAGGTGAGCAGAAGGGACAGGTCTGGAGAAAAAGCCATGATTAGAGGCTTGGAACTTTCAGCCCCACTCCTACCTACAACTCCACCCCTAGTAAAGGGTGGGGGCCCAGAAATTGAGTTCTATCATTATTGGCCAATGATTTGATCAATCACATCTTTGTAATGAAACCTCCACTAAAACCCCTAACAGATGCTGCAGTTCAAGGAGCTTCTGGGTTGGTGAACACTTTGGAAGGGCTGGAGGGTAGACTCCAGAGAAGCCACGCAAGTTTTACACTGCTGCCAACTCAGTCCCTCCCCCTAATGCGTCTTTTTTTTTTTTTTTAATGTTTATTTCTTTACGTTAGAGAGAGAGAGAACACAACCAGGGGAAGGAGAGAGAGAAGGAGACACAGAATTTTAAGTTTATAACAAGTATATATATTAATATTCATGTTAATATATAAATAGGGAAGTAGAGGATTAAAATAATCTTAGAATAATGTTATAGTTTTCAATGTTATATAACTTTCTTCCCAGGTAGACGGATACTTCTAGACATAATGGGTACTTACTACATATGAGTCATGATAGTTTACTACATTACTTTAAAGGAAAACATCTGCTGGCCAGTCAGTTAACAGAACTCAGTCATAATTTTATCATATAAAGGAAGAACTGTTTTGTCTATACTCCTTCTTATATAAGACGAACCTTCACTGTACACATAGATCCCATCCCCCTGCCTACTCAAATGTAGAAACCACACAATTCTCCCCTCTTGCCAACATCAACTACTTGTCCATTCTTACCAGATTAAAAGGAAGAGGCTGTAATCTCTATCATGCTGAAAATTAACCAATGGATAAAACACAAACAAAACTCCCTTGATCTTACATTTTCCTTCAGCTACTACATATCTTGGCTCTTATTTACAGAAAAAGATCCAAAAGAGTTGTGTTTACATGTCATTTTTAACTCCTCTCTTCCTTTTCTCCCCTCAATCCACTCTAATGAGGCATTGTCAACCACTTTGCTAAAACAGCTTTTGTCAAATGCACAGGGATCTCCAGGTGGTCCAGTGATAATGGTTAAGTTCCCACCTTAACTGAAAGGCTTGATTCACCTAGCTTCCAGCATCTCTAGTCCTCTTCCTCTTTCACTGGATGCTTTTTCTAAATCTATTTTGTAGGCTCGGAATTTCTAAATTTTTTTTTTCAACGTTTATTTATTTTTGGGACAGAGAGAGACAGAGCATGAACGGGGGAAGGGCAGAGAGAGAGGGAGACACAGAATCAGAAACAGGCTCCAGGCTCTGAGCCATCAGCCCAGAGCCTGACGCGGGGCTCGAACTCACAGACCACGAGATCGTGACCTGGCTGAAGTCGGACGCTTAACCGACTGCGCCACCCAGGCGCCCCATAGGCTCGGAATTTCTAATATGTCTAAAAGTTAGTGACACAGGGTTATTTATAGTCATTGGTGTTCTTATTTCATTTTACCCAATATCCCTTTATTTTATCCAGTATCATATAGATTTTTAAAAAAATCCACCTTGACCAATTTTCCTAAGATTGCAGCCAGTACCCACACTTCTAGGTCTGAGGAGTGGCCACAGGGAAGCTGTTTGTGGGAAGGATAGATGGAGCTTAGGTCCTGACTAACATCAATGAGCTACTGAACTGACTCTGGAACCATCTAGTTCTGGATTGTTTGGGCCCATAAATCATCAGTGTCATAATTTAGACCACGATATGGGTCAGCATTTGATACTTATGGCAGGAGCTATCCTAACAGAAACATACGTTCCAGTGACTAGTGAGGGAAACCAGTGTGACTAGAATATCACTATCTTATTACACCATCACATACCACTTTTATATATATAGAATATTATATGATTTGAAAAAATATTATATTAATGATATCAAATTATTATTTATATTAAATATTATATTAAATGATTTGAAAAAAGTATATATATATACCACATACTTATCACATACCACTTTTACTATTTTACTGCTTTTTTTTTCAAATCATTTCACTCTGCTTAATTTTTAAAGGAGATGTATCGCTGTGACAAACAAAAAAGGATTATTTGGCATTATGGAAAATAATAAATATACAGAAAGTGAAATCAATACTAAACACAATTGGGGGGCCTGGGTGGCTCAGTCGGTTGAGCATCCGACTTCGGCTCAGGTCATGATCTCACGGTTTGTGAGTTCGAGCCCCGTGTCAGGCTCTGTGCTGTCAGCTCGGAGCCTGGAGCCTGCTTCAGATTCTGTGTCTCCTTCTCTCTCTGCCCCTTCCCCACTTGTGCTCTGTCTCTCTCTGTCTCTCAAAAACAAATAAATGTAAATTTTTTAAAATAAAATAAACACAATAAAATATAAAACCACTACATGCAAACATAAAATAAAACAGACCTACACAGTGATGAATCCAAACTGAAATCTCCAGGGTTCATTGTCATTGCTCCAACGACCTACTCCACATCGACACTGAGATGTTCAGTCTTTCAAAGTTATGTTGTTGAAAAAACCTCTCTTGACTGACACCTCATGTATTTTTCCTACAGTTTTCCACATCTTAGTAATAACAACTCACCCTTCCAGTACCCCAAGCAACAAACTTTGAAATCACGATCCACTCCTTTCTCTTATAGCCTATATAAAATAAATTCACAAATTGTTTGTCTTCAAGATAAATCCAAAATTTTAGTACTTCTGATTTATTAAATAAACTAATGAAAAATTAAAAAATGAAAATCAAATAAAAGTTCCTATATAAAAATTAAATAAAATCTGTGAATAAGATGGACTACTAATGTTATTTACTTATAATTTTCACTCAGACTTCTTCCACTCTTATGAAAATTTGCACTTAACTATTTTTGGGGAAAATGAATCTTATTGACTTCAGAAATGTTGGTTTCATAAAAAAATTCCATTTCCCAAGCTCTTCCAAATTCTGACTGCACACCTCACGTAGGATACAAAGGAAATCTCAGTCTAAGTCACATATAAAAAACAAAAAAACTGCTAATTTTTATGTTTTTTACTATAAAGAAGAACTTTTTTTCCCTTAGGTAGGCAGCCTTTAAGGCTTTCTCATCCTTAGACTGTAACTGACTCTCCTAAATTTGATATAAATTTTATGTGATTATATTTTAGGGAAAAGTGAAACTATTATTTGATCTTAAGTATAATGCAGAACAGTTCCAGTGTGCCTACGACAGTCATGCTTCAAACTATTTTCCTCAAATGTCAGCTCTCTCAGTGTATAAAACAGTGATGCATAAACCACCTGGCTTCTAGAAAGATCATATGGGGATTTAAATACACTTTAATGAAAAAAAAACTTAAGAAAAAAAAAAAAAAGAGAGAGACAAACACTTTTACATTTCAGAAAACTTTAAAATGCATGATTCAACGAGACTGGCAACAACACTTGCAGAATGCACACCTTTGTGAATCTGTGGCTGCAATTCATTTTCCAGATAAGTAATTGTGAAATGCTTTTACTGTGGAAATTAACTTACTCAGTAAAAGACTAACGGCTACTTACTACCTTAACTTGTTGGAAACAAATCTAGTGGTGTTATATCAATACACAGAACTGCACACAGTGTTTTTTAGACCATTACTCTTCAGAAACACCTGGATCATTTATGATAATGTTATGATGCATTTCCAGGGATCTTTAACCACAGACCAAGGAAGTGAAGGAAGACTGGGAAAAATGAAATAACAGATAGATGTATACCTTTCAGAATTTTCTTGAACATTATTGTATCTTATTATAATCAATAAAATAAATCAATGACTATTTCTACTCTTTCTAGAATGAGAGTGCTTATGGGATATATGAGAATGAGCAGGTTTACCTGATTAAAAAAAAAAAAAAGATTTGGTGAAATACATCTTTACTATAGTGTGCTGACCCAGTAATCTTTTTATAAGAGAGGTGACAGTTTTTAAAAACCACATCTCTAAATATTTAAAATACTTACAAATTGGTAAAATTTTCATTGGAATTTAGCAGCATCCGTGGTGAAAGGTAAACTATGAATAAAATCAATTGCTTGGAGATATAAGCTATTTTTTTAAGTCTTCATGGACTATATGGACTATACTGAGCTTCCTTGTAAAAAACTTAATATTTCAACATTTTTATATCACTAGCTAATATTTAGAGAAAAATGAGAAAGTACTAAAAACATTCTCATAAAAACTCATCTGGAAACTTTGAAATGGATCAATATTTTTACTAAACACAACTCAGAACTAGACTTACTATCCTCATAAACGTTCGAACTCTTTTTAGGATATTACTCTGACCACAGTATAAAGATGATACCTGCTGTTTGAAAAGGCGGCTGGCTCTCTCCTTTCTCCCGTCTCCCACATACCCTCTCTCTTCTAGCTACATATACATATATAGCTATCTTAATGTATTAACATAAGGAGAAAACTTAAAGCCTTAAAATATTCTGGTGATATTGTTGCATTTTTCAAGATTAAGTCAATTTGCTCTTCTGTCTTCTATTTACAGAACCCTACACCCTAACTCCATAAAGTAATAATGTAATACTGTAATACTGTAATAATGTAACATATTACATTCAAGCTGAATGTAATTCTGAGTTAACTGTTTCCAGCAACAGGTAGAAACATAGTCCTCAAAGTGAAAGTTACCTTTAAGGAACAGAATAAGTAATTACTGACACTGGTGAGGTATAACTTTTTAAAAATTATTATTCAGCCCTTAAGTTATTTAGAGCATTCTTAGATTTCTTTATGTATGGCAGGTGTCCAAACTCACTGAGCATACTTTTTTTTCTTCAGGACTAACTATAAAATTTGCTATTTAATAGTTAAATGAACATTTTACTCCTATAGCCAATTCTTTCATAATAGAATAAGTTTGGTTTTTTTTTTTTTTAAAGCCATCCTTAACAACATTCTTAATGATACCCCATGGTAAACAAATTCTAGGCAGTCAAATTCTAACAGGATTTTGACATGAAGTTGAGCAGATTTCATCATGGAAAACACAAAGAGCCAAAGGAAGCAGTGTATTTCTACATTATAGTTAAAAATAATCATACCATTATGTATGGGCACAAATTATGTGATGTATGCATTATACATATAATTATATTTAATTACCTCAAAGCTCTACAAAGTAGATGCAATTATGCCCAATTCAGAGGAGAGCCATGATGAAACTTACAAGGTAATATAACCGTTACAAGACTGAATAGAAAATCAAACCCAAGTGTGTCTGACACTGAAGTCATCGCTCCCCTCTATTATTGTCTTCCCTTAGCAATTAGAGCACAGGGAAGAAGGAAGAAAAGTGAAAGTATTTCTTTAAACCATGTGACAATATGTTTGCCAACCCACCACTCCTGCTAAACCTAAGGTAAGAGGAGAGACCAGCAATCAGAAAACATGACTAAGCCAAAACTGGAAGTCTCAATGCCAAATTCTATATATGGGAAAGGGCAAAGGGACAAACACAAGAAAGGGAAGCTTAAGTTGACTCCTTGTCCCTCCATACAGGCACTGATTTTCTTTCTTAGGCCTAAAAGCCTCTACTATGACTTTTTAGTTTTTAAAGTACCTGTGATGTTATTAAACCAATAATAGAAGAAATAGTTGATAACCATGTAAACAATACATTTTTATTTTGAAGGTAATTGTCAAGAGTGCTATAAATGCTCCTCAAGAAGTAAAGTTTTAGGGGGCACCTGGGTGGCTCAGTCGGTTAAGTGTTCAACTCTTGATATAAGCTCGGGTCATGATCTCACAGTTCCTGAAATGGAGCCCATGTTGGACTCTGTGAGGATGACAGTGCGGAGCCTGCTTGGGATTCTCTCTCCCCTTCTCTCTCTTCACCAGCCCCCCCAACCGCTTGTGCACTCATGCACATGCTCTCTCTCTTTCAAAAAAAAATAAATAAACATTTTTAAAAATAAAAATAGTTTTACACATCATTATACTTCAGCAACAATGGAGGTTGACTTTGTGCTAGTAATAATTCAATAATTATTTTATCCATATTTACACATATGTATGTATTTAAAATTAGATTTTTGCTATGATTACTGTAAGCTGCAATTTAAACTTGTCAGAAACTCAACCAGAAACTTATAAAGACTGGAATTACTTTTTTTTCAAATGATTACCTATTTTGATGAAAAAGAGACAAAAGACAAGTAAGCAAACAGTAAATAGAAATGTAGTTTTAAATTTTAATTACTTATTTAGAAATCTGAGAATGGGCATACCTCAGTTCCTCAGTAATCATGTTACCTGTAGTAATTCACTCTATTATTTTTTACAGAGTATAACATTAATATAGTAATGAGCCAGCCAAATGAATTCTCTAAACTAACACTAAAATGTGCTTATTTTACTGACGATGAAATAAATTTTGATTTAAAATATAATTAAATTATTTTAAAAAAAATTAAATTAATTAAGGTAAATTGGAAGTCAGCCAGGCATAGTGTTAGGGAAAAGAAAGTGTTAGGGAAGGGAAACAGCAGAGTTAAACCCTAAAGCAAAAGAGAGTACATCCAGAGTGCCAGAGGGGCAAATGGTTTAACAAGAGGCCAGGGACACCTTGGTTGCTCAGACAGTTAAGCATCAGGCTCTTGATTTTGGCTCAGGTCGTGATCTCACTGTTTGTGAGATCAAGGCCCTCATCAGGCTCTGCACTGATAGTTCAGGGCCTGCTTGTGGTTCAGTCCCTCTCTCCCTCTCTCTCTGCCCCTCTCCTGCTCACTCTTTCTCTCTCAAAAATAAATGCATAAATATTTACAAACAAAACAAAACAAGAGGTTAAAGAAAGAAGTGACTAGACCAGGAAGGTTTTGTAGGGTGGGGTAGGGAGTCTGGACTTTTGTGGGAGAGTAACAGGAAGCCACTGAAGAGTTTTACCCAAGGGAGTTGCACAGTGGGATTTGCTTTTAAAGAGATTGCTTTAGCTGAAGGTGGCAGCAAGAATCAATACAAGGAAAGATATTACATGACCACCGCAGTGGTTCTGCAGAAGTTGATGGTGGCTTTTAAAAAATGGTGGCAGGGGTGCCCAGGTGGCTCAGTTAGTTAAGTGGCTCAAGTCACGATCTCATATGAGTTGGAGGCCAGCCTTGGGCTCTCAGTTGAGACCTCAGAGCCTGGAGCCTGCTTTCAATTCTGTGTCTCTGTCTCTCTCTGCTCCTCCCTTGCTCATGCTTTGTCTCTCTCTCTCTCTCTCTCTCTCTCTCTCTCTCTCTCTGTCAGAAATAAATTTAAAAAAAATTAACTAACTAACTAACTAACTAACTAAATGGTGGCAGTGAATATGGGGAGAAGCAAACACATTTTAGATAAAGGAGAGATCTATGTGTGAAAGAACATGCATAATGAAGGCAGTAAATATTTGATAATTGAATGAATGGTTTTAGAAAGATGTTGACTTTTGAAAGGTCTTATATGTTGGCTTTTTGTCCTCAATAAAGTGAACAATCTTAATAAAGTGGCTCATCTTAATCATTTTACAAAAATACAAAAAACCCAAGAAAACATTATTAAATTTTATACCCTGTCTTATATACTGAAAAAAAGATTATCCAGATAAATTTATAAATTTATAAAATTTATTTACAAATAAATACTCTCATATCACCTGTAATATTTAAAAATACATTATTATACAGATCCTTGTGAATTTTTCAAAATAAAAAGGATGCCAGGCTTTGTGCTTTCCCTAGTGATCAAAATCATTATTACCTTTTTAAAATTCTTCTTTCCTTACCAATTATGCCCTGTTGATTTCTTTACAAGTACTTCTTAAATAGTTAATATATTTTAAATAAAATGAAATGTCCTTCAGATTCTGGGAAGTTTAAGGAATACTTTCTTGAGACTGCTTTCTTATTTTCCCTCTCCCACATGCCCCTGTGTCCTGCAAATGGCCTTCTTTCCTACTTCATATTGGAGAGTGGGCAGAAGTTCCTGCCCTGCCCTGCTTCTCCACCATATCTACATCATCTATATTACTTATTTCATCCAGTCTCAGTGGAAAAGAACACCCTTTCTTCTCTCACCTAGGTAGAAAAGCGTCCTTCATGTAATCTAATAGAGTAGAATTGGTTGACCACTATTCTGGATCTCATTCTCTACAATTCCTCAAGTCACAGCTATAACAACGATTCCCTTTCTTATATTTCTAACCACTCTATTACTGTTCTTCTCCATCAGCACGTCCATACCCTGTTTTTTCCATCTCAAAACTATCCCTTCTAATAACTACTTAATTTCTCTTCTTGCCTTATTGACTCTTTAGAAAAAAATCATCAAAGGCTGTATATATATTCCTCTGCTCATTTGATGGTTGGGTATGTTTCATTATTATACCCATTTTGTCTTATTTTTATTTTTACAAGTAGGTTATTTATTTATTTATTTATTTATTTATTTATTTATAAGTAAGCTCTGCGTCCAATGTGGGACTTGAAGTCACAACCTTGAGATCAAGAGTCACATGTCTACTGACTGAGCCAGCCAGGTGCCCTATTATTGTACTCATTTTAAAAGGACAGGAAGGCTTCACAAGGTTAGATATATTTTCCAAAGGCTATAAACTATAAAGCAGTTTGGACAAAACTTAAATCAAGATATTCTCATTTAAGGCTTTACTTTGCTTTGTAATATAAAGCTTAATGCCATCAATGTCATTCATGTAATTATTGCCATTTGTGTGTTTGTTTTTCTAAGCAATAACATCATAAAGACTTGACCCATACCACCTGAAGAAATATATGTGAATAATTACAGAACAAATCGGTCTTTTAAAATATGTGACTATAATAAGCACAAGACCTTTTTTTGCTGATTTTTTTATGTTGTAAAAGCTGTTACATAGATACCAAAGTATTCACTTTTTATAGTACTTTAAAAACAACATAAATGGTAATAAAGTATTACTTGCAGTTTGCTTTATACCATAAAATAAAAGAGACAAGGAAGTTATCATTTACACTAAAGTAATAAAAGTATGACATGGCAAAGAAAACTTATTTTATAAGCCTATTTATTTATTTATTTACTTACTTACTTACTTACTTATCTAAATTCAATTTCATCAGGAACAGACAGTCCAAGGAACGAAAACTACAGTTTAGAAGGGCAGTCTAATTGTACATAATTCAAGAAAGTAATGACTATTATCACAACTAAGTAACATTACGAACTACAAAAGTCTACTACTCATTGTAGATAATTCTTATTTTGCTCCATTATATTATTTCTCTAATTTCTTAGCTATCCTTTTCAGTAAATTTAAACAGATGATTCCTTCAACAAAATTAACCACTTAGTGTCAATACACTTTTGTCACTAAAGTCTTTAATGTATTGCTTTATTCTATAACATTCATTAAAGGCCTACTATGGGCAAGAAACTGTGTCAGGCACTAAATGTAGATGAAAAATGGGTGACATAGCTGCTATCTGAGGTAGTTCGAGGAGAATGTTCAAAAGTCACAGGTGACCTCATGAAACGTCTGAAAGTACATTCATTTAAATAAAAACATTTAGCCAGGTTAATACATAGCACAGGCAAATTATATACAATTACAATTTAATATATAACATATATTAATGACTAATGTACATCTCCCCATTACAATCTCTCTCAAATGTCCCAGCCTCTGAAGGGACAACATAAAAATTTTGGTTATACTGAGAAACTATTTTTCTTTTCAGAAAATGTAAATTAGCTTCTTTTGTATATATATAAAACAAGCACTACTAGTGTGGAAAGGAATGTGAATATTTTCATATCTCTGCATGGCAAAGGCTTTCTGAGCATAGAGAAATAGAATTTGGATTAAAGGACAAACCTTGGAAGTTAAAAGATGGCTGAGTAGATAGAGAGACTTCTGGAGTGCTTTACCTCCCAAGAGGGAAGCGTTAACATTTCAAAGGGGTTAAAGCCTGGAGCTATATATTTATATACTATAGGACTTTCCATGGGGAGTTGGGTTTTCTCTTCCTCTCTCAGAAGGAGAGGGGGGCCAGCTTCATAACAGCTCCTCTACAATTGCCCAGATTAATAATCTTGGGATTCTTCTCCTCTGGGGTAAAATCTCCCTTGTGCTGTTTACAGGGTCACCATTCTACTCTCTTCACATTGCTCTGAAGGGGGAAATGGGGTGTTGGTAACTGATGTGGTTACTGCTCCAAGAAATAACAGTCTATCCAGATACAGAAACTTTGTATTGGCTCAGGAAAAAAATAATAAATGTACATCTTAAGAGCTTCTCATGTTGAAAATCAGAGTTTTGGGAAAAAGTATTTTTGAAGACAAAGCTTCATTATACTTATTTTCAGGCAGATCAGGTCATCTCAGTAGTCAATAAATGATCTTATTCAGCAAAGACAACACATCGATCCTCATCATTCTGTCATAAGATTTCAATAGAATTAAAAGTAGGGATAATTTAGAGTACCAAACTTAGGATGGCTAAAGAAAACAAAAAGAAAAATCACTTACTTGATATTATCAAGGCAGCCCGATTCAGGTTTCAGAATGGCAGTATGATGAAACATTTTATATAAAGCAATCCCAAGGAAGATTACATTAAGCTGTAATGTAAAAGGTACTGTTATGTAGCATAACTGGAATAAAAAAAAAAAAGTAAGTCTATTCTCCATAACAGATGAGTTGTTCTGGGAAATTAGCTCTCACTATACTTATAAAGGAATTGGATCATAGATGATTGACTAGTATTTTAGCAAAGGCAAGAAGCCACTTTAGGGAGTTGGGATACCAATGAGTTACAAAGCACCATTATGCCAAAATACATACAAATAAAAAATCAGCAGCAGTTGGAATGATGCTGTGGAAATTGTAAAACAACTCAAAGCCAGGTATATGTTGAAAAAAATGGGCGTCTGGGTGGCTCAGTTGGTTAAGGTTCCAACTCTTGATTTCTGGTCAGGTCACGATTTCTTGGTTGGTGAGTTCAAGCTCCACGTCAGGCTCTATGCTGACAGCATGGAGCCTGCTTGGCATTCCTCTCTCTCCCTTTGTCTCTGCCCCTATCCTGCTTGTGCATGCGCACGTGCTCTGTCTTCTCTCTGTCTCTGTCTCTCTCAAAATAAATAAACATTAAAAAAAATAAAAGCCAAAAAAATTATTCCAGGTGTGTTATTATTTCTGCCCTCTGAACGTGGCCCCAAATTTACTGTTTGGGGATATATTTTGTGAACACAGCCCCAAATTTACTATTTGGGGATATATTTTGAAATGTTACATTCCAAAAACATAAATGCTAAAATCAATAATATATTTTTGAAGAGCTAGATCAAAAGGATTATAAAATGGTGGTAAATTCTAATGCTACAAAAAACTAGGATTAAAGTCCAGAAAACACTCAATGATACTGTTATATCACTAGAACCACCAGAGAGAGTATAGAACTTAAAGCAAAACAAAACAAAAAGTTCCAGTGTAAATTCCACATATTACATATATAAAAACTATAGAAAATATATTGAACTGCCCTTTGTGACCTGGTTTGTTTTAATATGTTCCAAAATTTAGGATTGGTGGGGTCGAGGAAAATCCAATTATAAGCCCTACTGAAGTTCTCTCAATAATACAATTCTATAATCCTTTATCAAATCCAAAAAGTCTGAAAAGTGAGAGTATTAAAAAATTAATTGAGTGGCCAAAAAGCCTAACCTTAACTAAATCTATTTGGTGGGAAAACCGAACTTGTACTGACATA
Source organism: Leopardus geoffroyi (assembly GCF_018350155.1). Classification (NCBI taxonomy): domain Eukaryota; kingdom Metazoa; phylum Chordata; class Mammalia; order Carnivora; family Felidae; genus Leopardus; species Leopardus geoffroyi. The sequence continues at coordinate 155,111,753 of NC_059327.1, forward strand.
GGGTTCTTCTGTCTTTATTCCATTTGCTTTTACTTTCCCATTTTTTTTTCTGCTGAATTATTACTGTTTGGTTTTAGAGTACTGCCTCGTCCCTACTGTTGATATTCATTGATGTGTTTGCTTTGGGCAACTGTTTATTCTCTACTAGGAATTCTATCTAATATGCAGTACATGTACCATATTGTCTTTCTGAAGTTTGAAAACTTTCTGAATTCTAAAATATGCCTGTTTCAAAGGATTTCAGATAATGAATTGGAGATCTGTATCTTATTCAGAATCAAGAGGCCATTTTATTTGGAGAATGACTTTGTATTATAAAATGATGAGTATATAAATAATGCCAAAAATAGAAACTAAATTACAATAAATAATTCATATTTGAAATCAAGATATTATGCATCTAAAAATACAAAAAGAAGTATGATTCCGAACACTTGCATAACTTATTTGTGCCATTCTTAAATGAAATCCTTCTGAATTTTAAAGTTTTTGAGATTTATATAAAAAACAAAACTGGAAGGAATAGTAAGGTATATTGCCACATTTCCAATTTCTGATTTCATTCATAGTTCAAATTATGTAAATGAAAGACAGGAAATATACTGTTGTGAAACTTGAAGTCATTGCTGTTCAAAATCCTACAAAGCCAAATAGATTATGTTGGATCGGGCTCCTAAGGAACTATGGTACTGCATAAATATTTGCAAAGGCATGTTTTCTACTCCAACAGCGATGATTACATTTTTTACAATATAAAAGTAGACTCTAATGAGTGTCTAATTGCTTGAGTCATATAGGGTCAAAAAGTAGATGCTTTTCCCAAATTCATCTATGTAAATTAAAGATGGCCAGATCATAGAAGTTTTATTTCTTGACCTGGGAGACACATAGTTAGTGAGGAGTTCTTACCATAATTATCAAGGTCGCTGGTCCTATAAAGCTCCAAATGAAGTAGGTGTCAAGTCGGAGCCAACATCTGCGATGAAACACAAGGGAGAGAAGGGATTAAGGACTGGGTATGGGACATACATCAAAAGTGAGAGAGTGACAGAGAAGAATGTGAACTGCAAAGCATCCCACTGGGAGACAGGAAATATTACATTGCTTGTTCATTTAAATGCTGAATTATGTGCCCAATTTCTGACAGCACTATTGATGGAGTAAGATAATTACCCCTGGAGGAAGCAGGGAAAAAATGGCACTAGGCCTATTTGCTAAGTCCTTTTGTGTCTGTCATAGGACCCTTAAAAAAAAAAAAAAAAAAGAAAAGAAAAGAAAGAGAGAAAAAGCCATACACATAGCCATTAAATCGAGTAGCTTTAAGCTATCCTTTTCTCTCCAATTATGGTGCTACATAACCTGTCTATCAGCTGTCAGGCAAAGTGACATTTTCCTGTCAAGAAGATCTGAGGAAATTCAGTACAAAGAAGAAATAAATTTGGTATCAGAAGATTGAAGTTTAATTAGGTTGGGCAGCCAACCTTTGAGAGTTCTTGAGTCTGAAAAAGTGCATTGTTACCGCCAATGCTTCTGGGGTTGCAAATGATCCTTAGCATCCCGTGAAGTTGATTCATGACCCAAAAGTAAATTATTAATCACTTAATTTCAGTCACATTTAATACTCCCCCAATTCTTAAAGCCTCTGGGAAATTACATTTTCATTCTTCAGGATGACAGGAAGACAAAATGGAAGTGACTAGTTATGAGAAAGATTAATGTAAATTTTGAACAAATTACATTTGATGTTAAAAATCATATCTTGAATTATTTGCCATTTTGCTATATTTGAAGAATAATCAAAAAAGAAAACACCTCCAGTGGAAAATATTCAAGAGTGGTTTGCTAAGTAGTCTAAAACTGCAAGTCCAAAGTAGATAAATATTTGATTATTATGAAAATGTTACTTAAATCTCAGCAATAATGGACTACCAGAGAAGGTATGAAGAAAGGAACTTATCAATGTCCATCGGTAGAGGAATGGATCAATCAATTGTTTTCTATTCATATGAGGAAATGTTATAAAACAGGTAAAAGAGAGGAGGTGGATTTTTATATGTCAACAAGAGAGATCATAACAACAAATGCCTTACACCTTTGAACATGCAGTTCACCCTTGAACAACATAGTTTTGAAGTGTGTGGGTCCACTTCCATGTGGATTATTTTTTGATAAATACAGTACAGTCCTGTAAATGTACTTTCTCTTCCTTGGGATTTTCATAATAACATTTCCTTTCCTCTAGCTTACTTTATTGTACGAACACAGTGTATCATATATATAACATATAAAATATGTGCTAATTGACTATTGATATTATCGGTATGGCTTCTGTCTGGTCAACAATAAGCTATTAGTAGTTACGTTTGGGGGGGATCAAAAGTTATATGCAGATTTTGGACTGCACAGGGGTCAGCACTCAGAGCTCTTCAAGTGTCAAGTGTATATTTAAAATATTACTTATATTTTTGACAGATATACACACACATATAAGTAATTTTATCTAATTGAAAGGGAAAAAATCAAACTCATATTAGTGTTTGCCTCTCATATGAGAGTAGGAGGACTAAAAGTGGACCAAAGGGCTTAACCATATGTTTTATTTTAATAATTACTGGAAACAACATGCCAAAATACAACAGTCTAACATCTGAGTGATTGAGGCAGTGATGTTTATTATGTTTTTCTTTTGACTTTTCCATAACTTAATTTTTTAAAAAAGGTTAAATCCTAAATTTTTAAGCAAATTAAAAATAACCATATACTCTGAAAAGATCAATTTTAAAACAACAAAAATCCAGCTTTCTTCTACTAAGTTAAATATATGTAATTTCAACAGAAGTTTAATATTTGTCCTCCAAAAAGAAACTGACTACAAGTTCATATTTTTTTACATAGACAGATGTTTTTTCCTATATTCAAGATAAACATAACAATCCTACTTGAAAAAATGCTATCATGGAAACAATAAACACTTAAACTGCTAGCTCTTAGCTTGCTTGAGTAATTAGTTATCTTTTTGTTGGTCTGTTGTCCAAAAACTGTGGTCATGGAAAATCAAAGTATGGTGGTGCCAATAAGCAGAATCAAACCAGAAAATTCAGGTTTGAAATATGAATATTATCCTCATGCTGACCACAGGGTAGTTTGCTATCACCCTAATACAGGTGTGTGTGTGTGTGGAGGGGAAAGACCAGAACAGAGGAAGTATTCATGAATCTCTCTTGGTTCTCATCAAAGATCATATTTTCCTTCAAGACCTCAAGATAAGAACAATAAAAGACAAAGCATGGACATTTCCCATATTAAAACATGCACACACACACACACACACACACACACAGAGTCCAAGAATGCTGCTGAAATTATAACATGATACAATACTAATAAATTTTGTATTTATTATTTATAACAGTATTTATGACTGTTAATAGTATAGCTCCTGTTGTTTTGTAGGTCAAACATGTTTTTGAGAGCTAATCTAAGACATAAAACACATCTTCAAATTCTTTTTAAAAGAATATGTGCTTTAAGAACTTCTGAAAAAATGTTACTCTACAGGTTAAGGATTCTTATAAAGATAATTTAAATTATGTTATTACAGAGGGCTTTGGACTAGGTAGGGAATTTAAAAATTTTAAATCATCTCACCAAATGCGTTGTTAAAATGAAATAATGCCATTAAATTTTAGCCTTACAAAGCTTTACTTTTTGGAAAACAGTCTCAGCAAACGCTTTATTTGGAAATAAACATGCTTTTGGCATAGTGATCTTTAAATGTGGAACTGAAGTTACTTTAGAAATTATTATTTTTTTATTTTTTAAGAAAATGCGACAATATCTATTTGGTGTAATAGATTTAAATTCCCTTTGGAGAGGATCAGTGAAAGAGGCAATATGAAACACTTAAAATGTACTGAGTAAATCATCCCTTCTTGAGCACTCTCTGGGCTTGACTATCTTCTGGAAGGCAGTGTGGCAAAAATCCCTTTTCTAATTCGATTGCCATATGGCCACACCTGCTGTTGTTTTTGGCCACATGCTGGTTTTCTCAAAGCTTTCTCTCTTTCCCATTAACTACCTTAAAAGTTTGAATGATTCCTGCCCCGAGTTCCCTGTGCCAATGTTGAAAGAATTCACCTGGCTTTAAGGTAAAGGAGAGTATTATGTCAGGTGTTTATTACATGCATGGACACATATATCCCATGTCATGGTATTCGAGAAGTCTAGGCCATTCAATGTGATGTGGCTATAGTGAAAATGCTCAGGTTAAGAGGAGACAAATGTGAGAGGAACAACTTACTTCGTGAAGCACAATAAAGTCCAGCTTGCAAATGGCTAGACAGACCTGTTATTGAAGAATATGATTTATCTGAAAATTGCCTTCATCCACTAAGCAATATTTAATTTGTGAAGTCATTAATGTTAATAGACCATTCTTGCTAATTTTTAAGATATGTCAATTTCTTTTTCTAATGAAATTCAGTCATATGAATATAATTTATAACGGATGTTTATACCAGTACAAAAGAGATGGCTTGCAGTTGAAAAAGCAAGTACATTCTGACCTCACTACATGCTTATTTGAAGTCATGTTGAAAAATATTGTGAGGTCAGATATATTTTGGAATTCAAAGGAGCACTTGTCATATATCATAAACCTTGACTTTTTTCCCATTTGCCTAATACAAAGAAGTCATAAAAATTATCTTTTTGTAGCATTTTTCAAATTGTAAAACCAGAATATATTGTTATATATTTGATGAAGTCTTACTATATTAATACAAGTTTACTGATTAAATATTCAAAAGAACTGGCATATTGCAGAATTATTCTCTTCTAAAATGTAAGAAATCATATTGCAAATTAAATAATAAAGTGTTGATATCGGATCAGTCTTCCATAAAAATGTCAATTATCAACCCAGCCTTTACCACCTTCATGTATACACAGAAATAATAAAACAAATTAATTTCTCAAAACAAGACAAGAGAAATAGACAAGAACATACTTCTAAAGCTTATTTTCTTCTACTATTAAATTGCCATTTTATTATCATTAGTCATTTTAAAAAATGTCTGATTCTGTATTTAGAAAACTGGTAAGTTAATTACCCAACGTATATTAAGTGCCACCTAAAACATTTGTTTTACAATGCTTTTAGATTTCAGTAACATCATCAGAATCTACTTCCTTATGTCAAGTTAGCAAGTTTAATATAGTGTCATTAATATGCTCTGGGACATTATATTTTGTTGCCTATTTAATTTACTCTTATCCAACTAGATATCTGACTATTCTCCAGGGTCTGAAACAACGTAAGTTAACAATGGTGTTTTCTTCACTTCTACTCGACTCCAAATTGCAGACTGAACCATCCTTGGTGAGTATTAAATGTAGCCAATAAACAGGGGCGCCTGGGTGGCGCAGTCGGTTAAGCGTCCGACTTCAGCCAGGTCACGATCTCGCGGTCCGTGAGTTCGAGCCCCGCGTCGGGCTCTGGGCTGATGGCTCAGAGCCTGGAGCCTGTTTCCGATTCTGTGTCTCCCTCTCTCTCTGCCCCTCCCCCGTTCATGCTCTGTCTCACTCTGTCCCAAAAATAAATAAACGTTGAAAAAAAAAAAATTAAAAAAAAAAAAAAAAAAAAAATGTAGCCAATAAACAATATTTGGCTACTACTAGACCATAAAACTTACAAGGCTTAATTATATCAGGTTGTTTATGAGAGTTTGTATAATACATAATATTTCTTTTCTCTGTAACATATGCAGATCTCTTTATATTTGTACTACAAATATCTGGCAAGATTGAGAGAGAAAAGAAGGAATAAAGAGAATTGCGGCAAGAAAAAAAGGAAGTGAGGGGGAAAAGGGGCAAATATATACTTCAAGCATAATAACTTTGGTTCTAAACTCAGTGCATAGTATGTCTGTTAAGATTTTTTTAAGTTTATTTATGTATTTTAAGAGAGAGAGAGAGACAGAGACAGAGAGAGAATCCCAGGCAGGTTTCATACTGTCAGTGCAGAGCCTGATGTGGGGCTCTAATTCATGAACTGTGAGATCATGACCTGAGTTGAAATCAAGAGCCAGATGTTTAACTGACTGAAGCCACCCAGGTGCCCTTGTTAAGACTTTTTTTTCCCCTGTTCAGATTTTTTTTTAACGTTTATTTATTTTTGAGATAGAGAGAGACAGAGCATGAACGGGGGAAGGTCAGAGAGAGAGGGAGACACAGAATCCGAAAAAGGCTCCAGGCTCTGAGTTGTCAGCACAGAGTCCAACGTGGGGTTCGAACCCACGAACTGCGAGACCATGACCTGAGCTGAAGTCAGATGCTCAACTGACTGAGCCACCCAGGTGCCCCGCCCTGTTCAGATTTTTTAATGCCATTTTCATCACAGCACACTCATGCATCTAATCTTGAAATACTTTGTGAGCAAGTATATGAACTGGAAAAAATATTGGCAGAGTGATGCAGGAATGGAGTGTGACCAGTGGTAGTCAAGACTAGCATTTGTGGTTCACCTACAGCTTGGGATTGTAGAATTCAGCACTAGATCTCATAGATGAAATGCAGGTTATATTATCTTCATGTCCCCAGTATGTTACTTGAAAGATAAATGTTTCACTACTTCATCAGCAAAATACATCCTACACTTTTAGGGTGGACTACAAAGGTTAGAAAAGCTTTAATTTATTATTACTAACTGTTGGAATATTTCCCATGGTCCCACATTGCTTAAGTTAATTGAGGCAACAACATAAGAATTGTAATCACTACTCTATAAATGGATGCTTTTAATACAATTTATTGTACTAAATTAGAACAATGTTGCTAATCATAAAATCTGTATTTCTTTATTTGTATCAGACAAATAATAGTACCAGTAATAATAATATTTCTAATTCAATAAATGCTTATATATACCAGATACTTTACATATATGCTTACTTATATATAGGGGCGCTAGGTGGCTCAGTTAAGCATCCGACTTTGGCTCAGGTCATGATCTCGCACTTTCTAAGTTCGAGCCCCACATTGGGCTCTCTGCTGTCAGTGAAGAATCCACTTTGGGTCTTCTGTCCCCCTCTCCCTCGCTGCCTCTCCCCTGCTCACACTCTCTCAGAAATAAACATTTATTTATTATAAATTTAAAAAGATATATATGTTCATACATATACACATATACATATCTATTTAATCATATATACAAAAACACATATTCTCAAACTTTGTAATAGTTTTGCAAGGTGCTTATAGATTGGAATTATAGATTGGAGAATGAAACTCTGGAAATCTAAGTGACCTGTCCATAGCTCCAGGCTGGAGCTCAAGGCCCTAAGATCTGAGTCACATGCTCTACCCACTGAGCAGGCCAGGAGTCCCCATCCAATTCAATGTTATTTAGCTGGGCTCCTTGTTTAATAATATTATAATCTAGTATTTAAAAAATATCAAGGGGCTCAGTTGGTTAAGCATCCAACTTCGGTTCAGGGCATGATCTCTCAGTTCATGAGTTCAAGCCCTGAGTCAGGCTCTGTGCTGACAGCTCAGAGCCTGCAGCCTGCTTCGGATTCTGTCTCCATCTCTCTGCCCCTCCCCCACTCGTGCTCTGTCTCTCTCAAAAATAAATATTAAAAAAATATTTTTAGGGGTGCCTGGGTTGCTCAGTTGGTTAAGCATCTGACTTCAGCTCAGGTCACGATCTCACAGCTCATGAGTTCAAGCCCAGTGTCAGGTTCTGTGCTGACAGCTTGGAGCCTAGAACCGGCTTCAAATTCTGTGTCTCTGGCTCTCTCTGCCCCTCCCCCACTCATGGTCTGTCTCTCTCAAAAATAAATAAACATTGAAAAACAATTTAAAAAAAATCAATACTCACTTTTCTACCCAAATGATTACATGGGTTGAATAATGAAGTGAAAATAAAAAACTGGGGGTGGGGTTTTTAACCAGCACAGGGGAGACTACCTCTTTTAGAGTTGTTCTTAAACTATTGAGCTAGGGAGACAAATATAAGACTTAATACATGATTTATAATAATTTTCAGATCATAAAATTTGATTTCAATTATTTTTAAGACCTTGGTTATGCTTCTAGTACTCAATGATGCTCTGATTCACTATAAATGTTTATGACCTAATTGACATATTTCGGAAACCCCTTACAAATACTCAAGCCCACGTTTTAAATCTTGGGCTATTCTTTGGGCTTTACTCCGTTCCAAGCCCTCCCTCCTCCTGGAACCTGCTCCCAATCCTTTTCCCATCTACCCATCATGTTAACCACTCCTTTCTCTTATATTATTTGATTGTGAGGAAAGTGGTATAAACTATAAATGTGATTTTCTCTTTAAAGAAAATTTAACTGTTAAAATGGTTTGTTTTTTGGTAATATTGAGGTAATTAAAATTTACATGAACTAATTAGTTTCAGGTCATAAAATTAAAGTATCTAGCATGAAAATTCCAAATCAGCCCTGTTTAAATTATCGTTAAGTCAATGCCAGCCTTTATGGTCTGACAGTATCATTTATTGGATGACGTCACTGAACGTGCATACGGATAAGAGTATAAGAGAGACTAAGAGAAGAAACAACAACAGAGATAAAATTGAATAAATGCCCATTGTTAACGGTACAATTTAGAATGTAGTCCACCAGCTGAGAGTTACTTATTTTTTTAAATGACTATACTGATCTCCTAAACTCATTTTTTTGAATGTCCAATTATTGTGACTAAATGTAATTCTAAGTACATTCTCGAGAATACTGTCAGCACAGATAAAAAGATTTCACTAAACGATATCAGAAAATAATAATAAAATTATCTTACAAGCATTGTAAATTGATGGCAAACTAAGCAACTTCTCAAAAACAAATTATGTGTGTTTTGTGTGTATGTGTTTAGTAATCAACAACCCTAACAACATTTCATAGAAAAACACATCATAACGCATCAGCCAGATGAAATATGATAGTTACCACTATCTGCATCAAAATAACATTTATTTAACCTAGAAAAGTAATTTTATCTCTTATTTTATCTCCTACCATTGATATGCTTCTCTACTTTATAGAAATGTAAGTACTTATTACTATTATTATTATTATTATTATTAAAGGTTTCAGAGATAAAATCTTATTGGCAGTATAGTAAAATATAAGTACATTAAGAGGAGAGAAAAGGGAAAAAGGTTTATTATTATTTGGATTACTATAATATATATTCAATGGTTTTATTCTAGATGTACTCTAAGTGGTGGAAACTGAGGAGTAAAAACTTAATAATAATAATAAAGTTCCAATAATAAGTGAAATAGATTTCCAAGACATAAAAATTCAATGTATTGAGCTTAATAAGAATTTGCAGAAAGTGGCTGATAATATGTTCTGAATCCTGGCTAATTCCAATTTATTTAAGACTGGATTTGTATTAAAAAAAAAGTCAATGTAGCATATAAGAAGGGGCCGCTGGTAAACAGACAAACAAAAGAAACAGTGCAATTGAGATAGTAGATTTACATGAAAAAAAGAGTCAGGAGATGAACAGGGAGTCAGGAATGCCATCCAAAGTCAAATAAAAGCAATGAACAATAGTAACAGAAACTGGAACAACAAAGACAGATTTGATAATAAGGAACAAGATATATAATTCTATACATAGAAATCCTTCGAGTTGTGTAAAAATTCATTGCTTATATTTTTCTTTGAGAAAATATCTTGATTAAACACCTGATAGAAAACATGATCTGTTCATTTCAGCTTCTCAAGTAAATACAAATGACTGAATAATGTTTCTTTCTCCACACCTGCTTCTTCAATGGGCAAAATAGACACTGGGTTGGATGAATTCCCAATTGGTAGAAGTTAAACATTTTTTTCCATGTATTCTGAAGGTCTCTCTGTGGACAATGTATTTAAGATGCACAAAAGAGCCACCAAATGCTCTATGCCTGCCTATGATAGAATTCTAAGCAATTTTCCTTGTTCTTCTCTCTCCCTCTTTCATCTATCCTTCCTTTTCTCTATATCTGCTGTGTTGCTCTTTGTGTTGGGAAAAATCATAATTGTGGAACCAAACTATTATCAAGGCTTATTTTAAATCAGTGCCTGGGAAGTAAATTAGCCTCTATTCCCACACAGTAATAATGTCAGTAAATGAGAGCTTCCAGTTATGGTGCAGGAAATTAAAGCAATGATGGCCAAAGATTGAACAGTCACAAGAGACTTACATATTATTGATTCTAAGAAAAGATAGATTCCTACTATCCAGAAAACGACATCTGTCTCAAAATAAATGACTAAAACACAAAGCAAGCAAGTCTGAGTCAGTTTAGTAACAGGAAAATTTGGAAATATCTAAAAAGAAAAAAATAAAATAAAAGCAAATCAGGAACTGCAAGAGAGTGAAATGAAATTATTGAGAAGCATATTCGAATGCTATAAGGTCACAAATAATTACATATCACTCAATTTAATATCTGAGAGGGGATGTACATTAATTAAAGTATAAAATCCGATGACCTAAGTGTAGTGACTGCTAGGGAGTTCCTTTTTAAGTTGTTGAAAACGTTGTAAAATTAGACGGTGGTGATGGGTGTATAACTGTGAATGTACTAAAATCTACTGAAGCATACACTTTGAAAGAGTGAATTTTATGGTATGTGGATTATATCAATAAAGGTGTTATTAAAAACAACAACAACAACAACAACAACAACAACAACAAACTTTTGATTTAATCCCCCCACGCCTAAGAGGTCTTTAGAGGCAAACATTTTTAATGTCTTTAATCCTAATTTGTTCTACAGTGGTCACTGGGATCCACAAAATGAACTCAGACTTGACCACAATTCATAAAGGTCAGATTAAGAAATTATTATTGTTGTATTTACACAAATGGCCTCATATAGCCCTCACCGTACTCCGGGCGGGGGGGTGGGGGGGACAATCAACAGAAGTGAGACAGTCTTCTTTCAATCACAGTGTTCGTGCCTCGGAACAGACATGTATTCCACTTTAACTGTGCTCCCAGTAACACTTCTGCTTGTCTTCTCTCCTTATGAATTCTCTCTTCTGGGAAGTGAGCTGCTTTATTGCCAGCATATTCAGGCTGCTGATTGCTGGTGGCAAGTCATGAAATTTGGCTTATTAACTTCTGTACAAATTGATGTTATCTAACCTCATCTGAGCCTTCACTACTGCTTGGAAATCTTATTAATGTCTAATTGGCTCCTTAACACATTTTCCATAGTGCTCATTTCAAGGCTTTTCAAATCTCCTGTCCTCTCCAAATGACCTCACCTATTCACTCAGCCGAAGTCAGGTTCTTCTGATTGATGGAAAAGTTCTTCCACTTCGAAATTTATCTTATCTTTTCTTTCCTTCATACTCATCTCAGAAGAGAGGGGTCATTTTACTCTTCCCAAAACATCCTAGTTTAGTGGAAATAAATCTGACCTGTTTTATCACACACATCTGCCACTAACTAGCTCTAGCATCATGGGCCAGGCAATTAATTATCTGATCTTTGATTTTTTTTCATCTGTAAAATTAATGTCTTGGACCACGTGAATTCCAATACCACTTTCATTATTAAATAAGGTTTTCCTAATCTTATGTACAATCTTATGCCTTTCTATCCCTCAGGACCTTTCCTTTTCATTCAGCCTCTCTCTATATTAAATACAAATGAAGCATAAGATATTTTCTATTAGTCTCCTCCTATCAACTTGATTCTTCCCACCCTAGACATTCTTCGGACTTTATTTTTAAAAATTCTTCTTCACTACTGTTATCATGAGTTAAGCCTTTCATTATTTCTCAAACTTTTTCAGGGTGCAGGTAATACTTGAAAACTCTACTTTCTTGCTATTGACTTCTCTCTTTGAATCTTCCAATTTGGTTTCTGCTTCCAGCACTAGCAAAATAATTGTTGCAAAGGACAAATCATTTTTCCTCAGTGCTTATCCTACGTGAATTATCTTTGATATAGAACACTACAGATGGTGTTCTGAAACACCATCCTGAAACTGCCTTCTCATTTTCCTCATGATTCTCTTTCAAGGCTCTGGTCACCTCTCGCCTTTCTCTATTTTTATTTTCCCGCCTCAATCTATGTCCTAAATGTGGGTATTCATCAGAGATCTATCTTGGTCTTCTTTCTAATGTTTTTCTATTGAAACTTTCATTCATGCTCAGGGTTCCAACTGTTATATTGATGTGGATTACAAAAATATTTTTCACTGAATTCCTTTCCAGTATGTTGGACATCTCTACATGTATGTCTCACCAATTTGAACGTACACTGAAACCAAAATTCATCTCTATGACCCAATACTCACCTAGGGGAAAAAAAGGGAAAAATACAAGCTGCCCCTGTTCCTATTGTCTCTCTTTCTGTTAATGATATAAATTTATTTCCAGTAACTAGAACTGACAGGTAAGGAAGAACAGAAGCCATTAATATCAGGGACTACACTGTCCTCTGAATACACAGTTTCTGACATAGCTAGTTCTACATTTGACAAATGTCTCAATGCTCTGAAAGATATTAAAACAATCATCTTCTTATAATTACTCAAGGGTATGATGTAGTTGTGGGACAATTAAGTTCTTTTCTAACAGAATCATACTGAATCTCAAGGTTTTTCCTCTTTCTACCTCATAACAGAAGTATACTCATGAATTGAATTACCCCCATTTGCTTCTCCAGTTCAAACATCTATTGCTATGAGGTGATATAAAGACCTTAGCTTCCAAGAAAATACAAGGCATTTATTTCAACTAGATTTCAAAAGAGAAAAGAAAAAGAAAAGGGAAAGAAAACATAAACTCACACTTTATCTGTTCCATAACTCCTGTAGTCTACTGCCGCGGACACAGCCACTATGAGCGCAGGCATCCCATAGCCAACCAGGTAAAAGTATTTCCTCCGTGAATGCTCACTCTCAAAAACCTCCACCAGCATGATATAGAGTTGCACTCCCTCCAGGAACATCCAGGTGAAGGCCGCCAAGAAGAAGAAATGTAGTAGGGCAGCAAAAACTGCACAGGCAATCTAGAAAAGAGAACAAATGATTTGAATGACAACCAAAAGAAATATGACCAACTACCATAACATCAAAACAAATATTTATCAGGGTGCCCGGGTGGCTCAGTCAGTTAAACGTCTGATTCTTGATTTCGGCTCAGGTCATGATCTCATGGTTTGTGAGTTTGAGCTCCGCATCGGGCTCTGTGCTGATGGCATGGAGCCTGCTTGGGATCCTGTCTCCCTCTCTCTCTCTCTCTCAAAGTGAATAAAAATAAACTTAAAAAAAATTTTATCAAGACTGCGGTAATACAATAGGTCTGTCAAAAAATAACCTAAATAAGATTCTTAAATTTCAGATATTAAAACCTAATTAAGTATAACCTACCTTTCAAAACTATATTTAACATTCTACTAATAATGTCTTACAGATGACAGCATAGTATTATAAGGAAAAATAATAAAATTTAGGAAAAAGTTCTAATAAGAGCCTAGTTATTGATAATTATTTCTGAGATTAACGTTTTAAAAACACAACATGAATTATTTTTCTTGGCCTTAATCATGGGTGTTCTAACATATTAAATTCTTCAATTGTAAACGAAAGAGAAACATTAAAACCAAGGAGAATAAAAGCTCTTAAATTCAAAACGAGGGGCGCCTGGATGGCTCAGTTGGTTGAGCATCTGACTCAGTCTCCGCTCAGGTCACGATCTCCTAGTTCCTAGGTTGCAACCCTGCAGCGGGCTCTGTGCTGATGGCATGGGGCCTGCCTGGGATTCTCTCTCTCCCTCTCTCTCTGCTCCTCCCCTGCTCATGCTTGCTGTCTCTCTCAAAATAAATAACGATTAAAAAATAAAAATAAAATAATTATAGTATTTTGTGATGGGATCACCAATTCATTATTATTATTTGCTTGTTTATTTCTTCCCTGCTTGATTTCAGAAAGGATTTAAGGTGGCATTAGGAAGTTCATACTAAAAAGTATAAAAGTAGGTTTAAAATAAAATAAAATAAAATAGAAGGCTCCAGAGTACTTTCTTTCCCTCTATTTCTTTCTTTCTTCCTTCCTTCCTTCCTTCCTTCCTTCCTTCCTTCCTTTCTTTCTCTTTCTTTCTTTCTTTTTTTTTGTTATTGTAAAAAATGTTGGCCTAGAAGACAGCCAGCCCCTACTTTGGCATATTCTCTAAGGCACTACGAGTTTCAGCTGACCATATATTCATTTTCTTATGTGAGTTCTGGAATTCTCACTCCTTGGGGGAAGCAGCAGTCTTTATTTTTAATTTAAGAAATTCTAGTTAAAAATCTATAGCTCCTACTAGAAAAAGGCAACAAATTTATAGAAATCATCAGATTATTAGGGATTCAATGATAAGTATGATCCTTGAGACAGAGACAAAGGCCAAGTCAGTTTCACCAAGTAAGAGAGATGGCGATGAGGATGTCTCACGTCACCAGGCTAGAGACAAAGCCGAGCCTACTCACCGTAGAAAAGTCAGGAAGAGGACACTTATCCAGCAACAAGAAGAAAGACAAGTTGGGCTAAGATGCACTCTACTCAACTTTTTCTTTTTTTTTTTTTTTTTTAATTTTTTTTTTCAACGTTTATTTTATTTTTGGGACAGAGAGAGACAGAGCATGAATGGGGGAGGAGCAGAGAGAGAGGGAGACACAGAATCGGAAACAGGCTCCAGGCTCTGAGCCATCAGCCCAGAACCTGACACGGGGCTCGAACTCACGGACCGCGAGATCGTGACCTGGCTGAAGTCGGATGCTTAATCGACTGCGCCACCCAGGCGCCCCTCTACTCAACTTTTTCATATCAATCTTTGTTCTCTAGGCTACTTGTCAGAAGTTAGTTTGTGCGGCACACAACGTGTGGTGAAGTTTGTCATACAATATGTACATTAGGAAACAAAAGTATGAATAAGGTTTCTAAATGAAAAGAAATCACACAGCATTTGAATTGCAGGTTAACAAGAGAATGAAATGATTTCTTCTTGGAAATAGCACAGTTTTCCATTTCTTGCTTTTTAGAGTTGGAACCTCAACTATTAATTTTTGTTATCAGAAGACTTAACTCTTTTGGGAAAGCAATGTGCACTTTGATTGCTTATTCATATGTATGCATTTATGGGAAAAGCTGTCACATTTGTGTATGATAACCAATTAAAAGTAAAATCACCATAATTGTACCCTTTACAGCCATTAATCATGAATGTGTAATCACAAACATGAATCCAACTGCATTTTTATTGTAAAGTACTCCATACTTATGGACACATACCAGAGAACAGCATTAAGGGAATGAATTATTTATTATGCCTACACATCTTCTAAAAAAATGGAAGTTTTTTGTTCTCAATTGCAGTTTAGTCATGAAGCAAACTTGCGCTATGTGCATGAATCCTAAGTAAATAGAACGGGCCTCACAAAAAGTATAAGCAGGCATAGAGTCTGTTGAATAATTAGATACTATCTGTTATTCACGTTTTCTGTTTGGTTTCACCCCAAACAGTTGGCTGGTGCAGTTCCTTTCCCCCTTTTACTTTTCCTACTTCTTTCCTTCCTCTCTTTCATTTTCTGATGACTGAACATAGTTAGTAGTAAAGTACAAAGCTGGCATTAAAGATGTAAAAACAGAACTTGCACAAATGTGTGTCAAACAAAATTTGGGAAGAGTTTATAAATTCTAAAAATGACCTACGGTTTAAACTATTTTCCAAATAGGTCAATTAAAAAAAAACTCATTTTATACATGAAGTTTTTAATATGATATAAACTGATTTTTTTTTTAAGTATATGATGGGGGCACCTGGCTGGCTCAGTCAGGAAAGCATACAACTCTTATCAGGGTTGTGGGTTGGAGCCCCACACTGGGTGTAAAGATTACTAAAATAAATAAATAAATAAACTTAAAAAAAAAAGAGTATGTAACTTTGAAAAATAACAATTGTATCTATCAGGAGAGATATTCTTCAAATCCCCACATGATTTTATTTGACATTCATCAATATTCTGCTCTGATAAAAACAAAATGAAACAAACACCCACACATACAAACTAATGAGGAGATACAGTTCCTTAGAATTGCAAGGTTATGAACAGAATTTCTCAAGAAATGCACATTCATACATCCCTAACATTCACTGCCTCTTTACAACAATGGGGTATGAAAAAGGGAAACTGAGTAAGATCTGAAAATTAACAATTATCTTAGACAACTAGAAGAGAGGATACTTTCAAACAAGAATATTTTGGGTATTAGAAAGCTGGAGATGGAGACATTTTTTCCTAACATCAGTGGAAGCTGCTTACTGGTTGGTCCGTTCGGTTGATCCCAATCAGGAAGAGCAGTTCAGCTACAAAAAGGCTGATGCAGAGGTTCTTGTGGATGGTGTTACGGTCACTCTGGAGCCCACGGAAAAAGCAAAATGTGAAGATGCAAATCAGGAGACAAACAAGGGACAGCAAAATTCCAACCCACGTGATCACATCCAGAAGAAGGTCATGGACCGCATCACTGTGCTGGAAATACAACAGAAAAGCCATAAGTTGCACTTATGCATAACAGATTGTGAAGTCTTATGAGGGCCTGGATTCATGAAGCATGATTATCATAATGCGCTAAATATCCTATGCACACACAATGAATAAGATAACTTAATTGTTCAGGTTTTCTAGTCCACAGGTAAAAGATTTTATATTTTCTGCAGTTTAAATCAGTTTGCTATTCAGGGATGTCAGTAGTGTTTGTACCTTTCTTGATTAAATATGCTTTTAGGATACAAATAGTTGAAGCAACCTAACCTAATTCTGGCCTAAGATTTCAGGGAAAATTTTATTTTTTCAACTCATATCACTTTTTTAGGTTAATTCTTTGACAACTCCCACTAGGGAATACTCTATTTAAAAAATTAAGCTATATGCTTAAGGAAGTGGTGTCTCAACTGAAATGCTTTTTCAATCACCAAGGGATTTTTTAATAAAAAAATACAATTCCTCTGTTCTGTAGGTTCTTTATTAAAATTTCCAAGGTTGAGTTCATAAAAGTATGTATTTTTATAAAGATTCCCAGTTAATTCTGATGAACAGCCACATATGCGCACCATTTATTTAGTGGAAGATCTAAAAGAGTGAGGATATACACTGGATTTATATTCATATTGAATGGCTTAAGGAGATCAGGAAGTTTGATCCTTGAAGGGTTTGCATGAATAGAGCCTGTTATACATAGATGGAAAATAAGCATTCAGTATTACTATACCCCATAGCAGCATAAAACAGATAGAGCTAAGAAAAAGAAAAAGCTCATAAAAGCTTCTGTACTAAAACTGCATTTTTTTTTTTTTTGGTTCTGTTAAAATAATCTTGAGAGTTCCATACCATCCATGTTCCTTGTTCTTTGTACTATCTCATTTCTGTCCTTGTTCCAAGATTCCAGACTCTATTCCTTCCCTATGGTAGATTGACTCTACCCAAAACACTTCTGTGAAGCATTAGAATATATAGTGGCCCAACACAGCAGCATGCCAAGGTATTGGAGCAGAGTTCAGAAATTGTCCATGACTGTCAATGCCTCTTTTCTTCACAAGTTTCTGGAAAAGCCCTGAAGACCTAACTTCCATAAGTAGGACTTCTTCTCAAAAACCTAACATTAGATTTTTTAAAAATGTAAGTGGCAAAGGGATCTGTATGATGCCATTTATACAAAATGTTAAAGGACAAAAAAAAACAGTGACTTTGATTTTTATGGATATGTGCATAAGCAGTGCAAGTGTAATATGAGGACGGGAAATTTTTTAATTAAAAACAAAGAAATGCATTTCTTTTTTTTTTTTTTCAACGTTTATTTATTTTTAGGACAGAGAGAGACAGAGCATGAACGGGGGAGGGGCAGAGAGTGAGGGAGACACAGAATCGGAAACAGGCTCCAGGCTCTGAGCCATCAGCCCAGAGCCTGACGCGGGGCTCGAACTCACAGACCATGAGATCATGACCTGGCTGAAGTCGGACGCTTAACCGACTGCGCCACCCAGGCGCCCCCAAAGAAATGCATTTCTAATTGACATCTTTTTCCACTGTGTAGATCATACACGTTGCTTGTTATTTTAGGATGGAGATTACTACATTTGGTTGTCTTCCACACTGTTAACTCACTTTCAAAATACATAAATATCCAGGTTTTCCAGTGTTACTTGTGTCTATTCAAACTTCATACTTTTAGGTTTTTTACAAACATCATACAAAGATTATTCTGAATATGAAAATTCTTACAAGTGAGTCCCTATGCTGTAACCTAAATCATAACTCTTCTCAGATTGCCAGATGAGACTTCACAGTTGTTATTTGATACAGAACTCTGCTAGCACACTGTCAATGAAACCGTTTTGAAATATTCCTGCATAACTCTAGGTATATTTCTCGGAAGGAGCTGAAATCATGAAAAGAAAACTACATGAAATTTTGCTTTAACTGCTTTGTTCTCCAGGGGACACTAACATAGTGTTGGGTCTCAGATAGCTTAAATTACTTTTACTATTTGAATGTAGAGAGTGGTTAGTGCTACCCGGTTCCCTGAACAGAGGGCTATTTGCTCTCTTCTTTGACTCAAAGGAAAGATGCTGTGTTTGAGTATCAAGCACCAATGTTCAGCACAGCAGTCTTCTATAATGGGAAAGATGGCAGGTATAATACATTCTCAAATGTATCCTAAAGACCTAAAACACTAACGAGAGAGAGAGAGAGAGAGAGAGAGAGAGAGAGAGAGAAAGAAAGAAAGAAAGAAAGAAAGAAAGAAAGAAAGAAAGAAAGAAACCAAAAAACTCCTGCCTTTGTCTGGGTAGTTGCATTATTAGAAATGTATTTACTTTACTCAGTGCCTTCATAAGTCCATCAAAAACCCCATGCAGAGTTATTAAGAGAAGAATACCAGATGCCAAAACATCAGTAGAAAAAGTACATTACACTCAAAGACAGAACAAAAAAAGTCTAGTGATGAATTCACCTTTCAGGTATTAGTGTCTAGCTCAGAAATCATCAACACCAACCACCCTGTGCTTACTATACTGTGATAGCAGAGCCCTTCAGGATACAACTCACCACTTGAATTTTATAAATAAGATGAAAGGAAAAGAACAATGGATATTAAATGCCAATAAAAGCTGTAAGTATAGACTTCTTTATCATAGCGTACCATAACAGAACTTTCAGAAGGCCAAGCTATGAAAAAAACCACATCCCCTTCAAAAGGATGGCCAATTGAATAAAACTCTTAGGCATGGTGTAACAGTATGATGATCGATCAAGTATTCTTATTTCCAAGGTTTGATGTTTGTGAGCACTATATAACTCAATCACCTATAACCTGTACTATACGTAACATTATGTGCCTTGAAATCTTATTAATCTAATATCTTATTAATGTTTTAACCCAACATGTAGTACTACTAGGTTTGACAAACGAAAAATCCTTAATAAATATTTGTTTTTGAATGATGATGATAATCGCACTCTGCTTAGACCAAATGCCTTAGAGCTGAATTACCTATATCAGTATAGGTTTAACATCCCTTTAATCTCCACTGAATGCTTAAAAAGGTTTCAAGTATTACATGTTAAAAACTGAGATCCTCATCATATCCTGTTTCTTTCTCCACCCCGCAAACAAACTTTTCTTCCCTCTGTTTTCCCATTTCAGTAAACAACAACAACAACATTCTTTGAGGTATTCTTGCCAAAAACTTATGAGCCACGTTGATTCCTCTCTTTCACATGCCACACTTTATCCACCAGGACATCTTGTGGGCTCTGCCTTCTAAAGCTGGTATATGCCCATCACTTCAACTACACCAAAGTGGTTGGAGCCATCCATTTTTTTTAGTAGCCCCCTAACTGATCTCCCCACTTTGATCCTCACCCCCCTTCCCTCTATATACAACAGGGAAGAGAGATTATTTTTAAATATAATTCAGACGATATGACTCATTGATGAAAGGCATCCAATGTCTTCTTTCCCAATGACAGTAAAAACCAGTCTTTCAAAGGTCTGCAAGGCACTATAACATCAGCATCTCCATGGCACCATTTCCTATTCTCCCCTTCATTCAGTTAATTCCACCGAGTTGTCCTGCTCCATTCTTTGAATATGTCAAAGACATTCCAGGCTCAGAATCTTTGCATTTGCTGTTCCCTTTGCCTGGAATGCTCTTCCAAAAGGCAGCTGCATGCTGACTTGATACCCTCTTTCAGTCCCTCTTTCAAATGGTACCTTCTCATAGTTTTTCTGAGTCACCATATCTGAAATTGCAACCACATTTTCCCCATTCTGACTTTCTCTATTACTTTTTCTGCATTATTTTTCTCATCAGCACTTATCTACAGTATATATTTTGTTAACATTGCTTGTCTACTGTCTGTGTCTCCCTCTAGAAATTATACTCCAAGAGAATAAATTGTTTTATCTTTCTAATCACAATTTTATCCACAGGTATAACATAAAATTACATACCATAGAGTGGATGCACAATTAATATGTTGATTGAATGACTCTCTAATTATCCCGATCTTCTAGAGTGGATTTAAATTATAAACTAAAATTTGTATCATGCTGTCCACTGCACAATCTTTGGAACTCTTTGGTTTTTAAATCACACACTCTAAAATCTTAACTAAAAGATAAAGAAAATTAGAGCTGAAGAATGAGAAGGATGTTACACCATAATATTTTAAGATATGTTGAAACGTCAAGGTGTTACATTAATTATGACAATGGAGGCCAAACTATGCAGCGAAGTAAGAAGACTTCAGAAATAAGTCTTAGGGTCTAAAGGCATGGATTTAACCCTGCCACTCCAATTTCACAATTGTTACCTTGAACAAACTACTTAACCTTTTAAGTATCGAAAGCCCCATACACATAGAGATAAAATGACTGAGGCTTCAGCGTCTTGTGATAAGTAATTAAGCTAATATATATGAAAGCAAGAAAGTCAATGTTTCTTATTTCCTTTTTTAAATTTTTTTTTAATGTTTATTTATTTTTGAGAGAGAGAGACAGAGAGTGAGCCAGGGAGGGGCAGAGAGAAAGGGAGACACAGAATCCAAAGCAGGCTCCAGGCTCCCAGCCATCAGCACAGAGCCTGATGTGGGGCTTGAACTCACAAACCGTGAGATCATGACCTGAGCTGAAGTAGGACGCCTAACCGACTGAGCCACCCAAGTGCCCCTCTTATTTCCTTTTTTAATTTGAAAATAGTCTGGATTATTTTCTTGTTCGACAGCAGCCTTCATTTAAATAATCAAAAGTCTGTATGAATGATAAGGGTTGGATCAGAAAAATAATAACTGTGACAAGAATAAATGTTAATGTTATTTTAACTAACATTAAACATTGGACACAAAACATTATTCCAACCAACTGATGAATTACCTAAGTTCACTTTGTAACATTGCCAGTTTATTTTATGTTAATTATATTTGTGCTATTGATGAATTAAGGTCACAAAGTGCCTGCATTATCTGAAGGAGGCAGATTTTAACTTTAGAATCTGAATTCTACATACACTATTGCACAAATGTGTTTATAACTTTTACATAATATAACACAAAGGTGCTCAATTTCACCTTTATATTCTTCTTTAACCTATAACAAAAAGACAAAGTAGCAACGGGAGATATATACCTAATCCCCCCCCACCTCCGCCAGAGTCTGACCATACATAGATTACTATAATCTGTTTGGAAGAATTCTTAAAAAACTCACAAAAAATTTTTTTAAGACAAAAAATCAAAAGATTCAAGGAGATTAACTTCTTAAGAGAAGATGGAGAGGTGTGAAAGGAAATCTTCACGCAGAATGACAGAATGATTCCCAGAATGATATTCCAGAAAGAAGATACTTTTGGAAAAGGAAATGATTCTATACTCTCTAGAAAGAAATTTTTATTAAAACAATATTTGTTTTTCAGGTTTTCTATGACATTTCTATTCATATTTTAAATGCCAAATATTTTGTCAAATCTACACAAAGTTTGTGATTTTCTGTTTTCTGTTTGTCTCAGTGAATTTGCTTTGCCTATCACCATGGAGAGCTGAGAGAGTAACACAAATGTCACAAAAGGGTGAGTGTCACATTTGGGGAAAAAAATGCCCTAAACAATGATGTTTTGTGGAAGACACTCTGTCAATGTAAAATACTCAAAGATACAAACAGGTACATTTAATGAAACTAAATCCAAATTTATGGAAAAGGAAAACGTGACTTTCGTCTCATGATTTTAAAATAATTAATCTGAGTACACTAAGACCTTTGGTGGAAGTCTTGATGTTTCTAACTTTATTGTCATAAGGCAAGTCAACAAACAAGATGGAGAAATAGATTGTGAAATGTTTTTCATTTTAACTGCATAAGTGTTTCCAGATGGGACATGAACTATGTGAATTAATTTGTAAACCCTCCGGATGGTTTTTCTTTTATCATAATTTTAGAAAGTTATATTTTCTAGACACTACTTGAATAATCACTCCATATAATTATTAATTCTGGGCCAGTAATTATCAAGAACCTGTTTAACTTTCTGCATAATAATGTATCATTTAAATGTTCAGTCAGATTTGTTAAAGCATAATAATATGATTTTTTAAATTGCCTCTTAAACGTTATCTCTTTCTGAAATACTTGGAACATAACTAAAATAAATTTTCTTTCTTTCTTTTTTGCAAAAATATGAGCACTTGCTTTGCTATTAATGTATCACAAAAGCATAAGGCCAGTAAGGTTACAAAAGGCTATTTTCTGATGAATGTTGTGTAAACTGTGTAAATCAGTTCCTAGCATTGCTCTAACTCTTGGGAGACAGGTCATCAGACACAGTTCACTCTGCAAATGCTTGCAAAAATAAAGGGTTCAATGCACTCAGGAAATTAGGATTTCCTTGTGGAAGAAGATGAAGGTCAAAGTTGAGTAAGACATTGAGACGAACAACATAACCACATTTAATATTTTCACAGTAAATTAACCAAAAATCAGCAAAATTTTTCAGATTTGTATTACATTGAAAAAAAAAAACAATCTAAATATTTTCAGGCGTTTATTGCTAAGAGAGAAATACTGGCACCTATGAGCACACAAAAACATACATAACCAACTGTCCTTTGGATTCAACAGAACTTATTCAGCAAATCTTGGTTTCAAAAGTGTAGCATAGCAGCCTCAAAGTTATTTGACATTTTCTTGCTTTGAATTAAAAAAAAAATATTTAATTCACCATATTTGGTGAGCCAAATTTACAACCACCATAAAATAAGGAAACAGAAAAGAAGATAGTAGAAAATGTAGGAACTAAGTAAGTATCTTACTGGCGCTGCGTTAAACACAGTAATAGGTTAAAAAGGGTAGATTAAAGTTGATGAACCAATAATAGATTAGTGATCAGTTAGAACTTTTCAAAGGCAATGAAATGACTGAGCAGTAAATAAGAAAGAAGATTTTATAAGTATCTGGGATGAGGGTAGGGAATGAAGCTAGGCAGACAGAAAATTCCATCCTTAGCGTTTCTAAGTAAAGTAAGGTGATGATGATGATAGCCAAAACATAACTTTTAAAATGTCATACTGTGTTAGAAGTGCTTATTTGTTTTATTAGGATATGCAATCACATAAAACATTATGATGTGATATTATTATTATCTCCAAGTTATAGATGAAGGAACTGAAGCACAAAGAACAAGTAATTTACTCCAGATGATTCACCTAGTATGCAACAGAGAAAGGATTAGTGGTAGGGTAAGTAACTGTCGAGGTTTGCTCAGGACTATCCTAGCTTTATGTTTTCGAATGCTGGGAAAGATCCTTCATGAAAGGATCTCAGCCTTTAGAGATGCTTCAGAAGTTTGGGAGAAAATTATAAAATCTGTATGATAGTCTGGCTGAACACAGGCTGGAAGTTCTACTATCTGCAGTGTCAAATTCATGTAGCATTGATTACCCATTTTCTTTAGCGACTTCTGCTGTTTTTCACCCTGACTCTTGATGTTGGCATCCGTTATTTGCACTTCCCAGGATCGGATCATCCAATGTTGCATCCCTCTGAGTGATAACAGTTTCACTGCTTGTGATCATGTCTTCCTCTTTGACTTTGGATTGATTTTGGTATGTATCCATTTGTATGTATCCATTGCTGTGTATGGATTGATTTGTATGGTGCTTTGTGCTACTTCAAGTCTTAACACTGTAAATATTGTGACCATGTTTCTAACAATTCATTACTGAAACTGAGAATGACAATAATATAACAAGATGACAATACTAAAACAGGCCAAACAACTGTGCTATTTTAAAGACACATGGAAGAATTCATGAAACCATATTGGAGAAGAAAGCAAAGTAGAGCATTTCGTACAATATGCAGAAATAAATTTGGGACCACACATGAGAGAGAAGGTTGTATGAATGTGGATATGGAGGTTGAATCTCACAAGTTTAGGATGAGGCAGGAAAGTTTTTATAAAACCAAAAGTTTTTTTTTTTAATCTCCCCCCAAAAAAGACACGAATGCTCAGTTGAAATGAACACTCATTGAATGCAATGAGTGTATACCATAAGAATAAACGTTCATTACTGTTTGTTCCCATTATTGTTTTGTTCCTGACTTGGAGATGGCACATTGCAGTGCTGTGAGAAAACAAAAGGGGAAATTTGGATAGCCAATGTTTTGTCCCTTCATAGTGTAGAGCTGATTCTGTCAGATCTTAACCAATGACCATACTTTCTCTAGTATATCAGGTGACATATTGAATCATGGCAACAAAATATGTTTCCCCTAGCTCTTAGGTATTTTGATTTGAAACATGGGGTTTGAACTTTCTTTTTTTTTTAATGTTTATTTTTGAGAGAGAGAGAGAGAGAGAACCTGTGTGAGAGGGGAGGGGCAGAGAGAAAAGAAGAGAGAAAAGTCCAAGAAGGCTCTGTGCTGACAAGCACAATGCAGGGCTTGAACTCCCTAATTGTGAGATCATGACCTGAGCCCAAATCAAGAGCGGGACACTTAACCGACTGAGCCACCCAGGTGTCCCGAAACATGGAGTTTGAAATCATTTTCTTGATTTCTATAAAAGTTTTAATGGAACTTCAGAAGACATAAAACAAAAGATTGTTGACACGTTGTCCAGGCACAAAATAGACTTTGCGCATCTATGTGCATATTCAATAGACAGTGCAAATGTAAATTTTGGAAAAGTCAACCCAGCCTATAAACTTCTTACCTAGTAAATGTCCTGTATACCTTGTACACAAGGTAGCTATAAGGAGATGTGGTTTGCTTACTATGATAATGAAGTTTCATAATGAAACTTTTTGGTCATTTTTCAGTTCCCTCAAAATGGGCATAGGTGTTTTTTTTTTTTTCCTTTTCTTTTTTTTTTTTTAATTTTCTAGAAAGGGAAGGAGACAGTCTCCTAAGACATGTACCTACAAGATGGATATCATTGCTGCTGGCCATAGAGAAGACATGAGAATACTGGCCTTCTATAAAATCATATTTTCAAAGTGTGGGACAAGAAGAATGTCTTTCCCTAATTTCCCTAATGACATTCCCTAAGAATGTCTTATATGACAGATAAGAATGAAGAAAAAGATTATAATAAAACAAATTTTTATGATGTTTCTCCAAAGCTACTGAACTCTGAAAAAGCTATAAGGAACCGAGAAAAAGATAGACTGACTCCATTTGAGTTGCATGAATTTCTGTGTAGGTTAGGACAAAACCCCATACAGAGAAAACATTATTGGGGATTTAAGATTTTCCAAAAAAGAAAAAAAAAGTCACTAGAAAGGGCAATCAAGTTAAACAGGACTTTCTCATTCCTTTATTAAAACCTTTATTGTTATTTGGAAACCAATCTTGATTTCATAAAGTAAAGTCACCTCACTGCTTTAAAACCATTATCCTTGATAGTGTTTTACATTATTTAACAACCAGTGTGCTTGGAAGTGTTTAAAAATGATGAATATTTTGGACACGGAGATGAATTCACAGATGCAAAAGAACTGATTGACAAACAGCTGGTCTACCAAAAGAAGCTTCTAGATACAAAGTGGAAGGGCATATTTAGAGAGATGAGAACGAATTCCTACAAGTCTGAAAACCTATTAGGTAAAGATATTAAATAAAATCCTTTGCATTCTATGCTCAATATTTTTCTTGAAGGTTTTATTTTTAAGTAATCTCTACACCCAATGTGGGGCTTGAACTCATAACCCCAAGATCAAGAGTTTTATGCTCTACCAACTCAGTCAGGCACCCCTAGGCTCAACATTTCTGTTGAGAAGATATTTAGTTTGATGTCATCACATTGGATAAAACATAATACTAGGAATGTATGTAATATGGGCTTGGTAAGAGCAGAACCATAGGTCAAAGTGAATTTTACTTCTGACTTTATTCAATTTTAATTCTCAAAAAAAAAAAAGACAGAAAAAGAAAGAAACATGACAGAGCTATTTCTATTAAATATGAGTAATCTCTCTCTCTCTCAAAAATAAATATAATTTTTTAAGGGAGTGCCTGGGTGACTCAGACGGTTAACATCGACTTTAGTTCAGGTCATGATCTCACGGTTTGTGGTTCTGAGCCCCGCGTCAGGCTCTGTGCTGTGTCTCCTCCTCTCTCTGCCCATCCCCACTCACACTCTGTATGTGTGTCTTTCTCTCTCAAAAATAAACATAAAAAAATTAAAAAAATATGAGTCATATCTGTTTATGTACTAACTTTTTGAAGTCTCACACTTACATATCTTAAAAATACACAATAACATAGTCCCAAAATTTAAATATCCAATAAAATTCACAGTATCAGAGGACAGAAAGACACATATAAAAATGTTTTATAGTTTTTCACACTTATTAGCCCTACTATTAATTAGTGTTAAAAACTATTAATGTCATTATTCAGTAGCAATAACACAGATGTACATAATTACTCATTAAATATTAAGTATATTTTTGATCTGGTAGTGCTGTTTCCCAACGAGCTCTCCAAAAAGTTGCTCACTCTGGTGGCCAACTACTCCATGCTCTTAACAACTTCACCAACAGTGGAGAGAACCACAGATCCTCTCCCATATTCCTTTTCTGACCAATTTTACTAAGTTCCTTAGAAATGGACAGGGCCAGGCTTTCAAAGGTAAAAACTTCCTTAAAATATCCTTTGAATGCAATGATTAAATCTAACAGTTTTATTAACACGGTTTGCCAGTGATTATTCAGCAAATTTCCTAATTCTCATACAAAATGGGTAATCTCTACTAAGACTGTTTCCATTAACACACACACACACACACACACACACACACATACACATACACACACAACTTTTGAAACTACATCTTAAAGGGGTTACATGATATGAATATCATAGAGGAGCTGAAGTACAATGAAAGGAAACAATGGAACAGCCAGACTTGAATTACGCAGATATGTTCATTGTTATATATGTATCATTCTTCTCATCCAGTAATTTCCTTCGGCATGTAAGCAAAGATAAATTCACCACAATAAGAAAGAAAAGTTTTAAAATAGAAACAAATCAACTTAGGTTTAAAAGAGAAAGTAATTTTGCATAACTAGATTATGAAAACCATACAGATAGAAACTACACCAAACCCTAAATATCTACTAAAATTTTGGTAGATTCATGGTAAGAATATTCCTTGTATGCCTGCTATACTTCAGGTACTAAATAAAACAGAATGTAGATATAAACACTCAGATACACACACACGTGCACACCTCTTATTTTTACTCCATTATTCCATGTTCATTTGATTTTCTTAACTAAAGCAATTTCAGGAGAAAGAAAAACGGGATAGTAACTAGGCTTTCTTTTTTCCACTCTCATGAATAAATTTATTGCATTTTAAACAGAATAGGGGTCTTCCAGATAATAACCCTGGGGACAATTACCACACAGGCCTATAGACAATAACTTGAGCTAACATTAAATTTTACAAAATTAACATCTTAAAAGTTCTATGAACTGGTAGTTAAATCAGTAAGCAAGCGACCATAGAAAACCTTTAAATAGTAATGCTTACACTATAAGGATACATGTAGTAAACTGGCAATTCTTTGAATTGTCTATAACAAGTTAGGAAAAGTGGTTCAGTTCAGCCATATCTTTGTTCAAATGCTTTTCAAATCTCATTTATACAAGTAGACCTAGTTGCCTACCTTAGAAAGCTATATAAATAACTATTCTGGAAAACCTAGCCTAATTCCTCTGGAGTCCAATAGTTCTCTAGCTTTATCACTTTATTTACTACACACAATGGAATGAAATAGGCTAGGCAAAAAGAAGAACAATCGCTGAATAGTCTCAATGTTAGAAAAGAAAGTAAAATTTTGTGATCTGGAACAAATAGAATACAGTTAGTAAACACATCAACTAGTTCTAACGAAGAACAGTATAAGCAGTTGAGGATATTTTTAGGACATTAGAATGGAGAAGGTTTTTATGCTTAGTTTATTTGCTTGGTTGGTTGATTATACCTCCTAAGCATGGGAAAATTGTGTAAGTAAAGTCATTATATTTAAAATAATTAAAAAAATAATTCTTTCAGTTAGTCAGTGCCAAAAATTGTTGCACGAATGAAGAAGAGACACAATCAATAAAAAAGATTATGGATTGATTGTATTAGTATTGATTTATAATTTCACTTAAAATGGAATTTGGGAGTGCTGATAGTGCAGGAATTGACAATGTCCGTCTAACCAACACTTTGAAGGGCTGGAAAGTTATATGCAGTTATGATAATATCTTGCTGCAGATCTAGTATTGGCTATTTCATTGTAAAAAAAAGAATCTGTCACTTCGAAAATTGATGCAAAGTACTGGCCTACACTCTTCTCTTTTTTAGGGAAAACTTAGCTGTGTAGGGGTATGTAAAAATCATTATAATTTATTAGAAATAAAACTAAATATTTGGGTCTTGACAGCTAAGTATTCCCAGGCTCAAGAGCTCAAGGGTTTGGAGGTCAGGCAAGCATATAGTGAATTAAAAAATATTTTAAGTGGGGCATCTGGGTGTCTCAGTTGGCTAAGCGTCTGACTTTGGCACAGGTCATGGCCTCACAGTTCATGAGTTCAAGCCCCACATCAGACTCTCTGCTAGCTCTCTGCTGGCCCTCTGGCTGTCGGCATGGAGCCCACTTCGGATCCTCTGTCCCCCTCTCTCTCTGCCCTTCCCCTGCTTGTTCTCTCTCTCTCAATAAATAAATAAACTTAAAAAACTTTTCAGTAAAGTTTATAATTCTCAACATGATTTTAATATTTTTTTATTCAGTCCCTAAAATAATCCTGAGATAATGTTAGAAAAAATTACTAGTCTTAAGTAACTGATTTAATAGTAAGAACAGGAAGTTCAAATGATTTGCCTGAGAACAAGAAGCAATTTCCTCATGACTCTAAGTCTCCTGATTTTTAATTCTCATTCTAAGTTCTCTTCAGATTATAAAGTGGGCAAATAAATTATGATGATAATACCTATTGTGGTATTGTGAGCTAAATGAAACAATGTGTGTAGACATTAGAGACATGATATTCATCCCTATTATTATAGGATATGGTGCCCTTTCTGAGAGGGGAAGTCCTCACCCAATCTCCAGCTTTGGAATCTCCATAAACTTGATTACTTATCTTTTTTTTTTTTATGTTTATTTATCTTTGGTGGGGGGGAGGGGCAGAGAGAGAGACACACAGAATGTGAGGCAGGCTCCAGGCTCTGAACTGTCAACACAGAGCCCAATGTGGGGCTTGAACACATGAACTGTGAGACCATGTGGGATACTTAACAAACTGAGCCACCGGGCACACCTTGATTACTTATTTCTTATAAAATATTTCTCACTAGAACTGCAGATGAATCTCAAGTTCCTATTCTTAGTCAAGCTTATTTACTGAAGATGATAAAGAACCTAAAAATTGTAAGTATGAGGATCCACTCTGGGTATGAGAAGACCACAGGTCTCTTTCTACTTAAAAATTCCACTACAACCCAGAACTAAAACAGAGAGAGTGTTATTAGTACTCTTAAAAATACAAATTTTACTGAAAAAATATACTTTAAAACCACAAAAACCTAGGCTCATTTCATGCTACTTCAACCCTGTCTCTCTCATTTTGCTTAAACAGTTATGTGCCTTCATCTAGAACATATTCCTTGACACTTCAAGGACAAGTTAAAGCTTGTTCTTATGTGTTTCCATAGCATCCCGTACCACAATGATAAGACGCTTCTCACGAAATTCTGATTTTAGTGATTACTTATCTGTATTACTAATTAGACCATAAGCTTTGCCTCTCACAAAGACAATCACCAACTACTTGAGAAACAAATAAAGGGTACAGTGAACACATTACAGTTTTTAAAATGAGATTAATAAAATCGAGTTTTCAAATATATTTCAACAGATTCCTCTTAGTTACAAAAAGTTCAATGTCCTATTCAATGTTCTAATAAGGGGCCTCTTGATGCAAGAGGAAGGATATATAGCATTGCCCACAGGGTTTTCTTGCCAAAAATGTTTAACCCAAATCTAATTATGAGAAAATAATCAGAAAGATTGAAATTGTGGAACATCCTACAGGACAAATGGCCTGGATTCTACTAAATGTTCTTTTCCTGAAAGACAAAAACAGGTAGGAAAACTTCTACATTAAATAAGGCTAAATAGATGTGGCAATTAAAGGCAAAGTGTGATTCTTAATTGGGACCTACATGGAAATTCAAAGGCTATAAAGGACATTATTAGAAGTATTGGAAAAAATTGTAATGGCCTCTGTACTAGAGGGTAGTACTTTATCAATGTTGAATTTCCTGTGTGCATTTATGGAACAGACAGAATGTCTGTGTTCTTAAAACATGTATGCTGGAAGACAGGAATTAAGTATTATAAAGTCAGTAATTTACTTTTGAAAAATCAAACAATACTGCTAAATATATATGCATACATACACATAAAAGTCAGAGTCAAATGCGGCAAAAATTTAAATGTAAATTCAGAAAAATGGTGTATAAATTTATTGTATATTTGTTGTTTATTGTACCATTCTTTCAACTTTTAAAAAACATTTATTTATGTATTTTGAGAGAGAGAGAGAGAGAGAGAGAGAGAGAGAGAGAGAGAGAGAGAGAATGAGGGAAGGAACAGAGAGGGAAAGAGAGGAAATCCCAAGCAGGCTTCAGGCTCAGCACAGAACCTGGTGTAGGGCTCCATCCCACAAACCATGAGAAAACGACTGGGCTGAGATCAAGAGTCAGACATTTATCTGACTGAGCCACCCATGTCCCCTTCAACTCTTTAATAAAAGTTCTATAAAAAGACTAGAGAAAAAAGTGATAGAAGAATTTTTAACAAGGGCACCTGAGTGGTTCAGTCTGGTAAGTGTCCAATTCCTGATCTTGGCTCAGGTAATGATTCGGGTTCTTGTGTTAGAGCCCCGTGTTGGGCTCTGTGCTGATGGCATTCTCTCTCTCCCTCTCTGTCTGCCCCTCCCCCTCTTGTGTTCTTTCTCTCAAAATAAATAAATAAACTTAAAGAAAAAAGAAAGAAGAATTTTTAATGGTTTATTTTTCTTCAAATCCATAATTTCAGCTGTTCTCTCTCTATAAATAGCTAATTTTGTTTTTTTTTTATTTAACAAAATTTTTTTTAATGTTTATTTATTTTTGAGAAGAGAGAGACAGAGGATGAACGGGGGAGGAGAGAGAAAGAGGGAGACACAGAATCCGAAACAGGCTCCAGGCTCCGAGCTGTCAGCACGGAGCCAGATGTGGGGCTGGAACTCACGGACCTTGAGATCATGACCTGAGCGGAAGTCGGACGCTTAACCGACTGAGCCACCTAGGCGCCCCAATAAATAGCTAATTTTGGATGTTCCTGCTCCTTTCACAAACTTAAGAAGTTTGACACTGGCCAGTTGCCAATTCTTCTTCTCAAACGCATATGCAAAAAAGTATCCTCCTTGCTATCATCAGATAGGTTACCTTTCTTCTTTTCCTCCCTATCCTGTACAGAGATAGAGGGAAGAATCCATAAAACTTTCCTCTTCTAATAATTTCCCCCTTTTAGAGCAACTTCATCAGAAGTCACACGAAAAAGACTGTAGGCAATTGGTGATCCAGTGTAGATTAGAGGGAAGTGACAGGGAGACAGCACTCTTCATTCCTTATTTATGCAAAGGAGCATTAGAGTTGAGGTCATGTGGTACTCTGGGAGCCATGGTGGTGAGAAGAAAATTCTCCCTTCACACTCACTCATATTTTGAAATATCTCCCTTGCCTACTGCTCACAGTGATATGAAATCGTAAATATTCTCTCTGACCTAGGAAATTAAAAGATGTGTGTTTGCAAGTGTCTGGTACAGAGGGAGGGGTGTAGGTCACTGAGGAAGGTGGTGCTGTCGTTCTTTTATTAACTAAAAGGGATGTGTTGCTTCTTGGACAAATTAACTTAGACAAATTAATGCCTAGACAAAAATGTAATGAGTTCTAGAAAATCACAAATTGGTACAGACTTAGTTCTAGGTATGTTGGACTTCAGACTAAATATAGTAACTGATTTCAAGGAACTTAAAATTCAGAGGAGCTAAAAGAGACACAGAGATAAGCTATCTTGCAAAGTATTTATTCCTCAGTGTAAAAACTAACCCACACTTTAAGGAAGTATATATAACATTTAAGGTCTGGGTATGGCTGAAGTTTTGTATGTATTTCAAACTTGTAGATATAAGCCATTTAATATATTACTTATATAACATATGCTCAAAACTCTCCTGCAGCTTTCCATTGTACTTTGAGTAAAACCTGCACCCAAATTCATTCTGAGGTCCTATAAAACCTTCCATTCTAGACCCTTTGGCTTTTTCCACTAACGCACTTTCTCTCTTACTCTTTCCACTCCCACTACACTGTTCTTCTTGAAGCTCCTCAAACACATCTTGTCCCATGTACCTGGAACAGTGTTTCCCCAGATGATCCGCATGGCTGACTCTTTCATTTCTCTCTGCCCTTAATACCACACTAGTGTATAGTGAGACAGGTAGACAATAAAACAGCATACTAGCCAAGAAATAATTTCAAATTTTAATAAACCTATGAAGGAAATGCATCATTATAAAATGGTTCACTACGAAAATCCAAGAATAATTCTTGGTTACAAAAAGGTTGTCAATTTTTTAATATAAAGTTACTATTCAAGATAAGTAATATAACAAAGTCTTATATGTTTGACCATTTTCTTTTTTGTGGAATATCCTGTATTTGGAAGGTATTCAACCTCAGCTTCTAGTTTTTTTTTTCTTTAAATAAACACATAGTTTAAAGTACTATATGCCAGTTATGATTTTTAATCTCTCCCTCTCCCTCAGTCCCATCACCCTATATTGAGTGGTAAAATTAAAAAAATAAAAAAATTTATATGGTAAAATTTAAAAAATGAGCATAAAAATTTGGTAATAGAAGTATATAACCTTAAATATCATAAACTAAGCATTTTATTTTTCACTAATAAAATCATTGCTTAAATTCAAAATAATTTTTTTTGGCATTTAAAGAATAAATAAAAATACTCTTTTTAAAAAAATAAGTACTTTCCTTCAGGAGCAACTGTTGAAACTTGCAACATAAAACTATCTATTTTCTTCGAGCATAGTAAAAGTTTAACTATAAAATATTTGACACACAGAATCTATGATATGACACTAAAGTTTTCTAAATTGTCACTATTTTGAATCACTACTAAAAAAGAAATAAATGCAATGATTTCAAACAGCAAAATCAATGCTTATACTTGGACTGGAGTGAAGTTGGGGTGGGGACAATACACAAAACACAGAAAAAGAAAGAGACGCAAACATCAAACTAAGGAAAGTAAAGACTTCTAAAAATAATAAAAATCAATATTGAGTTGAACTGACAGGAAAAAGTTTTTTTTTTAATTTTTTGTTATTCTTTATTTATTTTCAACATTTATATATTTTTGAGAGAGAGAGCCTCCCCCAAGTGGGGAAGGGGCAGAGAGAGAGCGAGACAGAAGATCCAAAGCAGGCTCTGCACAGACAGCAGCGAGCTCCATGTGAGCTCCAACCATGAGACTGTGACCTGAGCCGAAGTTGACACTCAACCAACTGAGCCACCCAGGTGCCCCGGAAGGTTTTGTTTTTTTGTTTTTTGTTTTTTTTTAATCTCTCAAAGAATTACAATGTGAGTCGAGGAAGGAGCTAGAGGTGATATAAATGGTCAACCTTATTTTAAAGCATTTATTACAATCTTATTAAAGAATAGACAATAGATAATAGAAGCAAACTCACAAATAATTAACCAGCAAGATTGCCACCCTATGGTAGAAGCAACTCCTTCCTTTTTTAACCTGCCTCAATTGACCCAGCTATTGTTGAAGAAACCACAGACCCCCAAATGGCATCACTTAGGCTAAATCACCAAACTGGGACTTAATACCTAACCCCAATTGCAGTTTCAACCTACCCTAAGAAATGTAACTCTTAGCCAGTCAGGAATTTTCTGGCTAGTACCCATGAGGTAATCTCTCACATAGGCCCTCTACCACCCCCACCCCCCACCCCCCAAAGGTGAGGTCATTACACCTAAATAGATCCATGCCCTTCCTCCAAGGGAAGGTGACCTTGCCTGAAACAGTCCTTTACTTTATTTTGCTAATAGCTTCCGTGTCCTCTCCTCTCCTATAAAAGCCTTGTATTTTGTACAAATCATCAGATTTCCTCTCTACTTGTTAGATGGGACACTACCTGATTCATGAATCGCTTATTAAGGCCAATTAGATCTTCAGACTTACTCAGTTGACTGTTTCTTCTTTAAAAATACAAAATCGGGGTGCCTGGGTGGCTCAGTCAGTTAAGCGTCCAACTCTTGATTTTGGTTAAGATCATTATCTCACAGCTGTGAGATCTAGCCCTTGGTGGTAAGATCGAGTCCCTTGTAGGGCTCCAATTTGGGTGAGCTGGGCATGGAGGCTGCTTAACACTCTCTCTCACTCTCTCATTTTGACTTTCCCCCACTCTCTCAAGAAAAAAAATAATATGAAATCTCTCTTACCACCCCATTCAAAAATCAGTGTTAGCCCTTCTTTCCCTTGATAAATTACGACTTGATAAACTACAAAGTGTAGGTCAGGGAACTGTTTTGCCTTATTTATTCCTCAGAGTATTTGGTGGGGGGCAGGTAGGGTAATCTGAAATTTTAAATAGTGTGGACAGGGTGAGCCTCTTTAAAAGGTGACAGTGAAATAGAGACTTAAAGGAGTTGAGGAAGTTGGCTATGAGGCTGTTTGGGGGGTAAGAGGAGGGGGCGGACTTTCAGGTCTAACTAATAATACCTGATGTGTTTGTGGAAGGCAAGGAGGTCTGTGAAGCCAAGCGAGCAAGAGGCAGAGTAGTAGGAAAAAAGGTCAAGAGATGCTAAAGAGGCCAGAATTTGGGATTTGCTCTTATTGAGATAAGGAGTCATTCAAATTCAACCAAAGATATGAAGTACATGATTTGCATTTTGAAGGGATTACAGAACTGATTTTTGAGAATGAATCAGACAAGAGTGAGGTCTGACTCACATTTTAAGAGTACCCCTCTGGCAACTATACTGACAATAAATTTAAGAGGGGGCATGGAGGGAAGCAGGGAGACCAATGAAGGGTCTGTAACTAGAATCAGAAGGATAGATGACAGTGGCTGGAACCTAGGTGGTAGTGATAAAGATGCTGAGAATCTGTCAGATCCTGGATCTTGCAGGATATGCTCATAGGGTGGGTGTGTGGTATGAAGGAAGAAAAGAAACAAATCAAGGATGGTGCATGGCTTAGGGCTTGAACACCAGGAAGGGCAGAACTACACAGAAGTGTAGTTCTAGAATGGAGACACTTATTAGAAGCCTAAGTGGATATAATAAGTCAGCAGCTGAATCTAGGAGTCTGGAGTTAAAAAATGGAGATAGACGTCTGGGAATCATACGATGTTTAGAGACATATGAGTATAGGAGATCATCTAGGGACAAAGAAGAGATAATGCCTATTCTAGATCTAAGATTACACTTGGGCCAGAGAAGCAATGAGAGGTCACAGAGATGAGGAGGGACCAGCAAAGGAATCTAAGAAGGACCAGCCACTGAGGAAGGAAAGAAACAAGAGGGAGTGGTATACCCAAGGTAAAGTGAAGAAAGTGTTGCAAGAATGCGGTCAGTGCAAATTCTCCTCACGTTGCCCTACTAAATACATCCTATTCATCCTTCAGAACAGAATCATTTTTTGATAAACCTTTTCTGAGCAGCCCTGCCTTAATAAATGACCTTCCTCTGCATTATGAAATCACAGTGGAAATCTCATTTACAATACTTATCAAAATTATGACTGCACCTTCACTTCTCTTCCCTTGCCTACTTCCCTCTCCCCATCAAAAATGTGAGTTTCTTGACGGCCAGAAGCTTCCGTGGAATGCTGGAGCAAAAATTATCTCTGGCAGATGGGAAAGAGGAACTTACAATTACTGGGAGCTTCCTGTGTAGCAGCCAACATGTCAATACCTTTACTTAAGTGTTCAAATGTTGATTTAAAAAAAAAGTTCCATATAAACAGCAAAGATAACATAGATGATAGGTAAGGGCAGCATGTATGGTGCACATGTGGAGTCTGGAAGGAATCGGGGTACCCATGCATCAGGGTACCACAGCTTAACGGCAACTGCTATGAGATTACTCAATTCCTCTTGCTCTCTTCCCAAGCTCATCAAACAAAACTACCCAATGTAATTTCGTTTCCTTCATATATTTTCCTGTGGAGTTAGAAAGTGACGGACAAGCGAACAACAAATATCTATTCCAACTGGCTGCTGTATTTCTCACTGTGCACAGATAAATTGGTGTTCTATTTTAGAAATTAGTCTAATGTAAGTTTGGTTAGTGTATTTCTTTGGGACTTGTAGTGTTGTTCAAACTGCTTGTTTTCTGTTTTTCAAGTGCCAAAAGCATGCTGTGAGATCAAAATGACGCTGACTGGCAATCATGAGACTATGGTACTGAAAACCAAGACATCTAGGGTGTCCGACTAACAGCTAAGGGAAAATATTTTGCATTTATATTATCTCTTGTTGACCTACAATAATGGTCATCGTCCGAATTCTTGCATAATGGATTGAGGAGATGTTGCTATACAAAGCCTTGAACAAAAAATGATATTTTTTTATTGTTTCAAATAAGATCCATTTTGTGTTTGAATTTATTCCCTAAATGGACAAATAGAATCCCAGAGCCACACTCACACATTTCAGGTTTAAATCTAACATTTGTTGGTATAGCCAGTCTTGCTTAAACTAGATCAATTTGTGACACTCTGACAAAATAGCGCATGTAGTCCTTTAAAGATCAAAATTTCAACAGTGCTGACACAGCTAAGGTAATTTACTTTCAAGATGCTAACAGGGTTTGGATTGGGTCTCCTTCTGGGATATCCATACTATCTCTAAATTCAACAGTGTCAAAGAATATTTTGGATGAAATCATTTGGAAAAATGACATCAAGTAGATAAAACCTTTGCCACAGTTTTTATCTTTGAAAACATGTTGGAGAGTAATCCTTCCTCTCTTTTTATTGACATCAGGGAGATGAGAAGAGAAACTGTAAGCATATACTTTCTTGGTACTAACCCATCAATCTCTATAACCAAGTTAATAAACTCTTTGTATTTTTACGTCCTAAGTATATCTGAAATTAAATCCTCTTCATGTTTCCTATGGCAGCCAACATCATGCTGGGAGGAGACTGATACAGCCAACTTAGCTATGTTTTTGACTTTGGAAACTACCTATCACCTGGATTTTTCCTTAGAATAGGCTTTTCTCGAATGGACAAAACTCACTACATTATATTAGAATTTGCTAAGCCCTTTGCATTGCCAGGCATTTTTTATTGTGCTAATGGCTGTTTTCCCAAGAGTCATTTTGGCATATTTAATCCTATGCATAGCTTGTTAGTTTCCAAACTACGAGATCCTGGGGGTCCTAGTTTGTTTTGTTCATGAGATCTCATTTATTCATACAAAGTAAGAGCAGATGAGAGTAAGGGGAATTTTATAAGCACAATTTTATTTTATAAGTGAACTTCAATTTTATAAACTATGTTGATAATAGAACAAAAAAAGGCTTCTTTGAATCATCCAGGAGGATATGGGTTGAACCATAGAGAGTTTCTTTATAGAATTACTAGAAAAGTGGAAAATCTTTGAGTAAGACTGGTCTGTGGAGTTAGGGCTTTTTACAATGGTATCCTGACCATATGCTTAGACATCTTTATTTTATGGTATATATCTTACCTTAAC
This sequence comes from Leopardus geoffroyi, assembly GCF_018350155.1. Taxonomy (NCBI): domain Eukaryota; kingdom Metazoa; phylum Chordata; class Mammalia; order Carnivora; family Felidae; genus Leopardus; species Leopardus geoffroyi. The sequence goes on from NC_059327.1 coordinate 155,150,179, forward strand.
TTCCACATGTGCCATCAGTACTGCAAAATTGGTTAAGTGGTTACAAGAGCATGTAGTATGTGTCTTATTTGTTGTTAGGAGCCGACAGCCTTGTGTTGACCAGTAACCTGTCATTGTGCGCTTGGAATAGCTCCAAAATGAACAGTTAGGGTTGAAATTCTCCTCGGACTGCTACAGGGAAAAAAAAAAAAAATCAATAAAGCCAATAACTACTTTATGATCACGTAAATTAGATAGGCATTTTTCTTTACATTTAACACAAGTTCATCCTTTGTTCCAACTTTTATGGAGATGTATACCAGTGTTTTTTTGTTTTTTTTTCTTTTTTTTTAATATATGAAATTTATTGTCAAATTGGTTTCCATACAACACCCAGTGCTCATCCCAAAAGATGCCCTCTTCAATACCCATCACCCACCCTCCCCTTCCTCCCACCCCCCATCAACCCTCAGTTTGTTCTCAGTTTTTAAGAGTCTCTTATGCTTTGGCTCTCTCCCACTCTAACCTCTTTTTTTTTTTCCTTCCCCTCCCCCAAGGGTTTCTGTTAAGTTTCTCAGGATCCACATAAGAGTGAAAACATATGTATACCAGTGTTTTTAAAGTAAGTGGGCCTCATCAAGCCTAAGCAAATTTGAATATATGTTGTTTATTTCCTCTGAGTAGAGGTAAGTTTACTTTTTAAAAAATTAATATTGATGGAATACTAGTATCAATGTCTCAGAATGCCTTCAACTAATTTCAAAGTATTGTACATTATAAAGAATTTAAACAATCAACGTCTGAAAACATGGTCTTCAGAAATCTTTGTTCAATTTACAATATAATCTTTCTACATACATAAAAATATACCTATGTATAAAGACATAATTACATGTAACATCATATATGAAGTCATGTCCAATTCCACTAAATGTATTGCTAGCTCTTTTTAATTATGGAGACACATTTATAAATCCATCTATAAATATTTTTACCAGAAGCATTTACACGTTAAAGAATTACTATCCTCCTTCATTTCTGAAAAAAAAATCACCACTATCATTTTATACATAATGAATTGCTTACCTGTTGAATAATAAGAAAAAATGGAGGGAAAATTAATATACTTCATGTTCATGCTGTAACAAATACAAATAATGCACATAGCTAAATTTAACATGCCATTTTCTTACCTTAATATGTTTAACAGTGAACACCACAGGATCAGCTAAATAAACTTTATTGCTGAACTCTTTGTTTATTGCTGCTGTAATAACAGGGGAATTGACAATAACAGAATGATTGGTGGACATAGCCTCTGTTCCCAACTTCATGCTGGCATTCTCCGTGGACAAATAAGGACCCAAGTTGTTATACAGGACAAAGGCCACTCTGATTTCTCCTGAAAAAAATGTAAATGTGAATTATAAGTTGGGAAGAAACTCTGATTATTTCGTACATCCCATTTAACTTAGATAGTGCTAATTACATGATAATCAAATCCACACAGTACTTATTTACAACAAAATTAAACATTCATTTTAACTACAGTGCCAAGTCATTCATGAGAAAAGAAATGTCAAATGATGCTGAAAAAAATTACATTTTGGTATTTCAAAAGATGAATGCCAATCCCTACCTCACTCCATACTCAAAACTTAAAGACAGATCATAGACCTCAACATAAAAACCATGAAGTCTCTGGAAAAAAATGTAGGATCTTTGTGATCTTGGAGTAGGCAAGGATGACTTGGATAGACCCAAAAATATTAACCATAAAAGAAAAAAAGTGGTAAACTGTATTTTGTGAAATATAAAAATGTGTCTATCAAAATATAGTATTAACAATAATATATATGAAACTCATGACTCTCTATAGCATTTCTGCTGATCAATAAAAAAAGAATAAATAACGCATGAAAGTGGCAAAAGACATAAACATATATGTTAGAAAAATCATGAAACATTATCAACATCATTAATAATTATTGAAATAAAAATGAAGGAGCACATTTAGATACCATTTGATACCCACTGGAATTTTAAAAATCAAAATGGGGGCGCCTGGGTGGCGTAGTCGGTTAAGCGTCCGACTTCGGCCAGGTCACGATCTCGCGGTCCGTGAGTTCGAGCCCCGCGTCAGGCTCTGGGCTGATGGCTCAGAGCCTGGAGCCTGTTTCCGATTCTGTGTCTCCCTCTCTCTCTGCCCCTCCCCCGTTCATGCTCTCTCTCTGTCCCAAAAATAAATAAACGTTGAAAAAAAAATCAAAATGACTGATCACACTAACATTTATAAAGATGTAGAACAACTGGAGCTCCTGGCCACTGCTGAGGCAAATGGAAAATGCTTCAACTATTTGGAAAATGGTGATTTCTTACAAAGTCAAATATCTACCCCTTCTAGATAAGTGAAAACATATATCGGCAAAAAAAAAAAAAATTGTATAAGATTGTTAATAGCATTCTTATTCATAATACTCCCCCAATGGAAATAACACAAAAATATATCAATAGACAAATAAATGATGGCATATTAATATAATGCATTATACTATGCATCAATAAAGAATGCCTGATAGAGCAAAGAACAAACTACTATTAGAGCATGATGACAGAATCCCCGAAATATTACGTTCAGTTAAACAATACAGACAGAAAAGAGTACATTCTATCTGATGCCAGTTGTATGAAGTCTAAGAACAGGCAAAATCTGTCTATAGAGACACGAGTGAGAAGAGAGTAGTTTAATCAGATGGGGAGAAAGGGTAAGAAGACTGGAAAGGGGTAATAATTTCTAGGTAATAGAAGAGATTTGTATCTTATTTTATGTAATATTACAGAAGAAATACAATTATCAAATTCATCAAGCTGCATACTTAAGCTATGTGCATTTTATTGTATGTAAATTTTATCTCAATTGCAATAAAACAAACAAGAATTCAAAATCCTTATCTGTCTTAAAATTCAATTACCATGTTCTTTCAAGGTCACTTTCTCCATACATCCTTCCACCTCATCTTTTCCCTTATGACTATTTCTTTCCATGCAATCTTCAGTAAAATGAACCTTCTTTTAACATATTTTTTATCGTATCATTTTCTTTTTTTATGTTTATTTTTGAGAGAGAGTGTGCATGCAAACAAGGGACAAGCATGCAACAGAGAGAGAGGAAGAGAGAGAATCCCCAGCAGGCTCTGTGCTGTCAGTGCAGAGCCCGATGTGGGGCTTGATATCATGAACACTGAGATCATGATCTGAGCTGAAATCAAGAGTTCAATGCTTAACTGACTGAGCCACCCAGGTACCCCCATATGGATTTGTTTCTTAAAATAAATCAATCCCTACGTCTCCCTTCCAGTATGAATTCATATCAGTTCACCAAGTGCCAGGCACCATCCTGACTACTGTGGTTACTAAGATGAGGGTATCTCCATCCTTATCCCTGAATCTTAGAGTCAAGTGAGAATAAAAACAAATTTTAATATATTTCTTTTGAGGAAGGAGAAGGCTGTGCAACATCTACACTGTGCTCCCATGTTTGGAAAATTCTCTACTATTAGGGATTTATAGACACAAAATGGATGTATATCTGTTTTCCCAGCCTGTCTTGCAAAGAGGTTACCCTGGGCAACTCAGCTAGATGCCTTCCATCAGATGCACTAGTCTCTGACTTTGGATGAGGAGCTGGTGACACAAGGAAGCAGGAGTGGAGCAGCACACAGCCTTCACTTGTGCTTCACCTGTGGCAGCAGTGACATCTCACAGCAATGATTCTGTGTGATGATACAGACTGCTGTCAGCCTCCTTGCTCTTGTATGTTTTCTGGGCCTGATTCTCTAGCATTCTCTGATTCCATGAAATATCTATTATCCTTTCAGTAATTCAGCAAAGAGATTATGATAAGAGCTCCATAAAGAAAAGGGGAACTCTTAAACTTCCAACCCATATCTGTTAACCCAGTATTTAGCAAACAACAGTAATTCATTAAATACTTCCGGTGTGTCATAACACAGCATTAAATTTCAGTTTTCTCTAGATCCAAGACAAAAATACTAAATTTTGCAAGGCTATACTTAAGAACATCTATGTATTTTTCTTGTTGACAGTAACAACTTTTATTTTAACTGGTATATAACTGGCTGATAATTCCTATCAATTTCCACCTGTGGGCCAGTGTCATATGCACATTTGCCTTGTTTTATCAATGCATTTGGTCACATATAATTGTTACAGATTCTCCACTCCAAAATTAGTGCTTAAATGTGACCTAAAACATGCAAACACACACACACACACACACACACACACACACACGCACGCACACACACTCACATGCACATATTACTTTAGTAAATAAATGAGCACAAAACATAATATGACTAATATAGTCATATTTTTAAAAAAAATTGTTTAATGTTTATTTATTATTGAGAAACACAGACACAGCATGAGCATGGGAGGAGCAGAGAGAAGGGGAGACACAGAATCTAAAGCAGGCTCCAGGTTCTGAGCTGTCAGCGCAGAGCTGGACACAGGACTTGAACTCACAAATCGCTAGATCATGACCTGACCTGAAGTCAGACACTTAACTGACTGAGCCACCCAGGTATCCCCTGATATAGTCATATTTTAATTGTCATTAGCTCACACACTTACTTGATAAATTCTTAGAAGTTTATCCATGTGCCAGGCACTAGGGTTACATCAGTGAACAGGTAAGAAAAGGTCCCTGTTCTCATGGAGCTTACTGTCTAGAGGGCAAGTCAGATGATAGATGGGCAACTTAAAAAGAATAATAATAAAGTTTCATATAATAGTAAGTGAATAACTGCTATGAATAGTAAGTGAATACTATGAATAGTAAGTGAATAACTGCTATGAAGACGTATTGGCACAAAATGGTTAATAGGAAAAGAGCAATTATGAAAAAGTAATGCCAAAATGCCCAAATGATAAATGGATAAAAAAGATGTGGTATGTATGTATGTATGTGTATATTACCCAGCTATAATTTGATGGAATATTACCCAGCCATCAAAAAGAATGAAATCTTGCCATTTGCAATGACATGGAGAGAGCTTGAATGTATTATGCCAAGCAAAATAAGTCAGAGAAAGACAAATACCATATGATTTCACTCACATGTGGAAATTAAAAAATAAAACAGGGGAGCCTGGGTGGCTCAGTCGGTTAAGCATCCAATGTCAGATCAGGTCATGATCTCTGAGCTCTGGCTCAGGCCTGGAGCCTTGAGCCTGCTACAGATTCTGTGTCTTCCTCTCTCTCTGCCCCTCTCCCACTCACACTCTGTCTCTCTCTCCCTCAAGAATAAATAAACATTAAAAAATAATAAAAGAAAAAATAAAAGAAAACAGATAAATATAAGGGAGAGAAAAAACGAGAGAGAGCGAGCAAGGGAAACAAATCATAAGAGACTCTTAATGATAGAAAACAAACTGAGGGTTGATGGAGGGAGGTGGGGGGGGGGGATGTGCCAGGTGGGTGATGGGTTTTAAGGAGGGCGCCACTTGTTATGATGAGCACTGGGTGTTATATGTAAGCAATGCACCACTGAATTCTACTCTTGAAACCAATATTTCACTGTATGTTAACTAACTAGAATTTGAATTAAAATTTGAAAAAAAAATTAAATTTTAAAAAAGGAAAGAGTGGTAGACCCTCAGGGAGACAGAGAAAAACTTCCCTTCCTAAAGAGGCAAGATTTATACTGAGCAGTAAATGATAGAGAAGCTTCTAAATAAAAAAAAAAATGTATAAATTGCATTCTAGGAAGAAAATCAAAATGCAAAAATCATACACAGAAATACTCTTGGTATTCAAAAAACAGAATCACGACTAGACAAGAGAATCCTTGTGCACTGTTGGTGGGGATATAAATTGGTGCAGCCATTATGGAAAACACTATGGAAGCCCCCTCCCCACCCCCCCTGCCAATGAAAAATAGATCTACCATATGATCCAGTAATTACACTTCTGGGCTTTTACCTGAAGGAAACAAAAACACTAACTCAAAAAGATCTCTGTATTCCACATTCATTGCACCATTATTTATAAGAGCTAAGACATGTAAACAACCTAAGTGTCCATTGATGAATGAATGGGTAAAAAAATGAAATATTATTCAGCCATTAAAAAGAATGAAATCTTGTCATTTGTGATAACATGGATGGACCTTGAGGGCATTATGCTAAGTGAGATATGTCAGATAGGGAAAGACAAATACTGTATGATCTCACATATAGGTGGAATCTTAAAAATAACAAAACAAACAAAGTAAATTCATAGAAACAGGGAACAGACTGGTGGTTGCCACAGGCAGGGGGTTGATGGGTAAGCAAAATGGGTGAAAAAGGTCAAAAAGTACAAACTTCCAGTTATAAAATAAATGTTGTCATGGGGATATAATATATAGCATTGTGACCACGGTGAATAATACTGTATTTTATATTTTGAAAGTAGCTAAAAGGGTAAATCTTAGAAGTTCTCATCACAAGAAAAAATGTTATAACTATATGTGGCGATAAATATACTTATTAAACTATACTTATTGTTGTGATAGTTTCACACTATATACAAATATAGAATCATTGTATTGTATACCTGAAACTAATATAAAGTTATATGTCACTTATATCTCAATTAAAAAAAAGAATCAAGAATAGACTGGATCATAGACAGCATGTGAAAAAAAGACATAAAATGGGGCAGATGAGGCAGGAAAAAGGGGATGAGCCCATGGTGCCCTAGTGAAATTATCTGATTTCATTCTGAGTGTAACTGGAAGAGAACTGGTCAGATTTACATTTCAGGAAGATCCCTTTGTCAACAGGATATCCTATTGGGGGGTGGAAAGAGTGGAGGGAGGGAAACCAGTTAGAAAGCTAATGTAGAAATATGACTTTGCTCCACAGAAAATCTGATTGCTGCCTCAAAATTCACATAGTCAGATTAGCAATAGAACAATTTATATGCTTAGTCTTATAACATTTCCAACACTTAAAAAATAATTGTGTTCATGGGGCGCCTGGGTGGCTCAGTCGGTTAAGCATCCGACTTCAGCTCGGGTCACGATCTCGCGGTCCGTGGGTTCGAGCCCCGCGTCGGGCTCTGGGCTGATGATGGCCCAGAGCCTGGAGCCTGCTTCCGATTCTGTGTCTCCCTCTCTCTCTGACCCTCCCCCGTTCATGCTCTGCCTCTCTCGGTCTCAAAAATAAATAAACGTTAAAAAAAAATTAAAAAAAAAAATAATGTGTTCAGCTGACAACAGCCATATTTTGTTTTTCTTGGTATTCTTCTTTTTTTTTTTTAACCCCTCACCCGACACTATGAAATACCAGCTCTGAGTTGGTTGCTACAACCTGAGGCCATCTTCCCATTATCACCAAATAGGTCAGAGGATCTCACTTAGTTTGTAAAAAGAACGGTTTTTAGGGGTGCCTGGGTGGCTCAGTCAGTTAAGCAATGGAGTCTTGGTTTCTGCTCAGGTCATGATCTCAGAGTTTTGTGGGTTCGAGCCCCATGTTGGGCTCTGCACTGACAGTGTGGAGGAGACTGCTTGGGACTCTCTCTCCCTCCCTTTCAGCCCTTTGCACACTCACACTGTCTCTGTCTCTCTCAAAATAAATCAATAAACTTAAAAAAAAAAGAAAATGAATGTTTTTAAAAATTTAATAGTAGTGAAAAGAATGATTTTAAAATTTAATACTAGTGACACTTGAGACATATTTTCTCTGGGTTTATTTTATATTTAAATTTTTTTTCACAGTTTAGTTCTCAATGAGTTTAATTCTAATTACATTCAGTGAATTTACTCTAGTATTAAACTGACCTACATTTACCAATTCCTTTTCCTGAGGTCATCTTTTTTTTTTTTTTTAAGTTTGTTTGTTTGTTTGTTTAGTTAGAGTGAGCGGGGGAGGGGCAGAGAGAGGGAGACAGAAGATCTGAAATAGGCTCTGCGCTGATAGACTGTGAGATCATGAACTGGAGCCGAAGTTGGAGGCTCAACTGACTGAGCCACCCAGGCACCCCCAAAGTCATCTTCTCACAGTTAAATTTTCTGTATGTGTTGCAAAGAAAAATCATAGAAACACTTTCAAAAATAAGTGAATAAGGAAAAAAAGACATACAATTTTAAAATTAGAATTAAAATTTCCATTAAAAATTTTATAAACTAAATCTGTCAACTCAGGGGGAATTACTCCTTTGAAGAAAAAAGTCAGATATCTGGATTTTGTTGGTCATTAATTCTCCTCAGTTTCAAGTGTCTGACATTTTACTCCAACTGAAAAGGAATAGAACAATTTCCAAATCTGACTGAGAATTTTGTGGACACGTACATTGCAGTGTTGCTGCTGCAGAAGATAAGAGGAGAAAGACAATAGTTGAATGAGAGGAGAGCTTTTGGATAGCAGATATAAACTCCCAAGCCAAGAAACAAGGCATTGATGATAAGTTCAATTTCATCATGCTTAACAAACAAACGCTAACCTACCGTTTCGACCATTTTGTTTTAGAGTATTTGCGGAAAGCTGGATAGTGCTTCCATGACCCATGTTTTCTGGAAATTTTAGGTCTTCTAAGTTTCCTTCTGTGCTCAGCCTTGCAACTTCCAATTCTGTTAATGGAAAGAGTTATCAGTCTTCACTGAGAAATGCACCAAAGCTAAGATGATTTCCTAAATCACTAAAATATTTCTGAAATCAAAACACTGGAATTAATGTTCTATTAATTTATAGTAGTCAAAGTTTATAGTACTTCAATGTTTCATTTACAAAGTATTTCTTTAGTATTTTAAAGTAAAGGAAACCAAGCTATTAAAATCAGGTAAATAAGAATACAAATGTATCAATTATAAAGCCTAAAATTTAAAATTCAAGCTCAAATCCTTATACTTCGTCATTTACATTAAGTTTATTTTCAAAATGTATCTTTATCTTGTGAATTAAGTAAAAATATTTTTATAATCTAGAGCTGTACTATGATATCAAAATTGATGTGTCTTTAAATCTAATAAGCTTGAAACAGCTTTATCAAATCTTCTGAAATAAAACTGTCAGCTACATCCTTATGCACAATAAAAAGAGATTTACATTCCTTATGAGCCAATAACACAATTACAAAAAATGGTTTTATCACCTTCACTTAAATGACTGATTTCTTTATAGTATATAATTCAGAGACATTCTTATTATAACTGAAGTGACCCATAAGCACTGTATTAGGAGGATAAAATTTTAAATAGCACAAATACATGCATAGATACATTCAGACATACAAAGCAAAGGACCTCACTGTGATTGATCTCAGGTTAATATATCCAATATTGGAATGTCCTAAGGAGGATAACATACCTGATTATGAGGACCCTTTTAAGCCAATGGCAAGTGATATCCTTCCAATTATAGAAAAGAATCACTGATCTCCATTGAAATAAAAATCACTCATAATATCTGGGCTACCACAGAATTTTTTTTTCTTTTCTCTCTTCTGCTGTACAAGGGTCTCTGGCCCTTCTGTATAACAAAGGCCACTTACGAATATTGTCTGTGTTCTCTCTGACAATGTCAGTCTTCAAAAGGTTATCAGCCAGCACAAAAGCGCTTTCCTCCACAGTGTCAAGCAACATGGTCGCTGCACGTAGTTGATCACTTGTAGTCAGGTCTCTCCATGCATTTGAGGCTTGTGGCTGGAGGAGGTTGTTAACTGTCTCGACCATTGCCTACAAGAGGATGAACAGAATGACAGAGGTCTCTAGTGAACTCACAGAGCTGTCAGAAATCCAGGTGTACATGTTGCTCAGCAAGCAAGGATCAGCGGTGTGCATGAGTTCAGTATTGTCCCAGCCTCCCCTGTGACATGCTGCAGCAGAAGCATTCATTATTTTTTTTTCTGTTAAAACCCTAGCTGAGACTGCAAGGCAAGAGAAAAATCAGCTTTTGTTTTGAAGGACAACAAATAGATCTGTGCTTGCTTCTTAGAATCAATAGCAAAGGCTTCAATAAGACTATAATCACATAATTAAATTATTTGGCTGGGGAACTGTTGGCAAGTAATTGAAACCAACACTTTTATCATATTACCCACAGAAAAAAAAAGATTTTTTTTCTATACATCACCATAAAACTACATGCTGAATACAACAGATGAAAGGGATGACTATAGACAGGACAATATAAGAATTAGTTGCCTATAGGTTGAGGACTCACTGAGCAAAGCAATTTTTTTCTTAACCAGCTGGTAAAATGTCAGAATGGGAAAAAAATGTATCAAAGCATACATACTCCCAGGGGCTTTGGATATGTTATGTGTGAAGAAAAACCTTCTTCATGCTGTTTACTGTTAGGGAGGGGAGTAAACAGTTGGAAATTGCTACCTGTAGCCCTTAGGTGTTTTCCTTTTAAAAAAAACAGCAGTAGGTACCCACAGAGATAAAGCACCAGAGTTCTCATTGCTTCATCCAAAAGAATCATCTCCCTAGTTACAATTTATATATTTCCCGTGGTTAGCTTTATGCTCTAGGTTACAAAGGAAAAAAAAAAAAGTTCTCCCAATAAGGTCTTCCTAAGGTTTCATTCAAACGGAGAATTGCAAAATAGAAAAATATAAAACCTGCAGTTTTAAAGTGATCATCCCTGATACCGTTGATTATGAAATATGTATCTAATCGTGAAATAAACTTGAATAAATGGCCAACACAGGCACTTTCTACAGAGCGCATGGATGTTTTAAAACAAGACTCACGTTACTGACACACTGGAAGAAGGATTAGGAGAGATTGAAGAAATATCCATTACACTGCAGTGTTTTCTTCTGGCTGGTGTTTTCATAGTAACCAAGTAACAACTGTTAAAAATTCAGCTTCATAATGAAACACCTTGGCTGCCAATTAACACCAGCTTCAAAAACTAATTTGCCTTTTGATAAGAGTTGTTTGTTCTTGATATTTTTCCCCCGCGATTCCAAGTTCTGGCCAAAAAGCAACATCACTGGACGTTTATTTAAAATAGTCCCACTCGCAACTTGAATATTTTGCATCATTTAAAACAAAAAAACTAGCAAAAGAACACCAAAAAAATCTCTCATGAGTTTAACGACTGGGCGTTTTGACATAGTTCTGTCATTTAGTTTTGTCATGTGTTCTGAGTTTAAAGCATGACCTAGAAGTCAGACAAAAGCATTTCCGATCACAACAAAACGATCTGCTTTTCAGGACGTCCTCCATAGGGATAACGCCAACAGGATATGCCAAAAAGGAGGTGCCACATAGGAAATAAATGAACAAAAAAAGTTTAGGTATCTTCAGAAGCCAGAGAACCTCCATCTCTCAAGTGCAAAGCAGTATTCTTTCTGTGATTAGATGATCCTTTGAACTCACTGGAAATGCTCTGAAAACCCCACATGCAACAGAAAGTATGCCTGCTCTTTAAGGAGCAGCCATTTTAACATTATTTAACAATCTTAACACTGATTAATTTAAACCTTACCTCAGGGAAAATTTTACTAGGGATAAATGCAGTATTTCTGCTCCACCCTTTATTGTTTTTATTTTTTTTTAATTTCAAAAAATGCAAAAGGAGGAAAAAAGACAAGAAAAACAAGAAAAACAAACAACTGTAGTCAACTCTGAAAATGTTCTAAAGGCTACCCATTTACAACAGACTGCTTTAGGTAAAATACCATGTTTGAATGGGTAACAAACCAAAGGCACCCCTTACTAATTTATCTCCGTTTTGCACCCAAAAAATGTATGTAGTGCAGTATTTTTTATAGTTACAAATTTTAGTACCATTGCAACTTCCCAAATAAGTTATAATCTTTAAGGAAGCTTTCTATTACAGCCCAAATGATTTCCAAGTTTATTGTAGAAGAGGGAGACATAACATATAGTCCTAAAATCTGGATGGGTTAAGACACAAATCTAATATTTATTCATTCTTCTTTAAAAAGCATCTATTGTGACTGCTTAAGTGTAAATTTAAGGAAATGGCAACACAAGGATTGGGAGACAGAATCCTGTAGTGGTAAAACTGGAGTATGGGATTTGGAACCACATCTCCTGAGTTTGTACCTGGACTGTGCCACTTACTAGCTGTGTGATGTTGAGCAAGTTACTTAACTTGTCTGTACCTCATCTGTAAATTAGAGATGATGATATAACCATTTTATATTGCTTGGCAATATAAATGCATTTATGTTGCCTGGCTCATAACACGTGCTTAAGGTATAATCTTACATTGACTTTCATTGGATATCCAAATCCAGTTTGGGAGGAGGGGGGTGTTCACTGAATGAAGCACATGTACTATCTGATAATTACAAAATATCCGTTCTGAAGTGAGATCTGTAAGGAATAACTTCTACAACGCAATCTTCATAAACTGTTTCACTACTTAACTGGTGTAAGACTATGCCACCTTAAGCTGTGAAGAATAGGAGAGTACAGGAACATGTGTATTAAATAATTCATAATGTGTATTTTAGAGGTTTGAAAAAACTGTCCTGTTTTCTGCTAGTGTAATACAGTGTTTAAACTTCCCAAAGTTTGCTGATATGTCCCTGTTACCAGTTTAATGATGCCAATTAAATAGTCACAACTCTTCAGTGACAAAAGAATATCTATATTTTGTTTTCCTTATACATTTCTGCATTTGTATATTTTACCCACAAATGATGACATGAGGTCAGTGTGTGTGTGTGTGTGTGTGTGTGTGTGTGTGTGTGTATGGTCAAACTAGTTATTTGCATTGCTTTCATCAGTTCAACAACATCTCCTTACAAACATATTGACTTTCATTTTATTTGGTTACAAGGAAATGAGCTTACCTATGCTTAGAACCAAAATTAAACAGGGAATGTACAATAAATTTGATTAAAGTAAGGTACTGGGACATCACTTAATGTCCAACAGCTCTCACTGATTTCTCTTTTTCTGCTATATTTTTCTAATCTAAAATGTATATGATAAGTTTGGAAGAAAATATGCTTGGTCTTGCATTTATCTTAAATTTATATTCTCAAAAAAATGATTTGATCTGGGAGGAAAAAAAATCACCTAATGGTTTTGACAGGTACAGATTGAAATAATCTAAAATTCAGAAAAGTAAATTTAATAAAAAATGTACTTGTCAGAAACAAAATGCTAACTCACTTTATTATTTTTTGTAAAACACTAAAAACTGGATAGGAGACAGCACTGGAAATTTGCATTCTAATAGTCACTAAATTTCCATGTGTCTTTGAACATATTTATGTTTTCTAACCAGTCAACAAAGTGAGAACTACACAAGAAAGTAAATCTCATTATGTTCCAACATGAGGGGTAGTCAGGGGCTTTTGACTATTAGCTATTACTCTTATTATACAGTTGTATAGTTTATGGATAGACTCTAAAGTGACTTTTGACTGTTTCTAAAAATCAAAAATAAATTAGAAAGTGTAAAAGTCACTTGAACTCACCCCAGGATCATGGGCATCCCATATCCTTCTGGATACACATTTGCATTACACACCATTATTGGACCACCAATCATAAAATTCAGATCTTAAACAAATTCATTTGACTAGTTTTACTCATAGCATGTAATTGTAGTATGTTTGGTAAAAAAATCTTATGAAGTGTATGATCATACTATTTCAAAAGGAAGCATTTACTTAATGGCTATAACTACTGCGAAATTGGGGGAAAACCAGCTATATATCTCTCTAGTAACAGCTTTTGTCATTATTCCAAGAGTTCATGCTTGTGAAATAGCCTAGGATCAGTGATGAGAAACATGTCAATGGCACTTCTTACTCAAGAGTGGGGAGTAAGTCTCAAACTAGGAAAGCAAAATCACCTGGAGAACTTAGTGACCCCTCTCTCTTCACTTGAAAACCACCAAAGATCCAAATAGAATGAATGCTTTGTAAAAAGATATATCACTTTACCACCATTGCATTTGTCTGAAGATAGGCTTTTTAATCATAAGCTCTTTTTAGGTTTTAGCTCAAGTACAAAGAGTTCTTCCATTATCAGCATACCTAGGGAGAATCCCCCTACCTGTAAATCTGTTATCTGTTTTGTTTTCTCTGTATCATGCATCATTACCTAAAGTATATAAAATATTTATCTTAGTTACTTATCCACATGACTAATTTAGATCTCTCACTCAAGAAAAGGTATGCCTCATGAAGGCAGCAACTCTATGTCATTTAGAAGTGCCAAAACTGTGTGGCATAGAAGTGTTCAATAACTTTTTGCTGAATGACTGCCATCCAGTGAAGATTCATACTTAAGTGAGTTTTCTCCATTTTCATGCTAGCAGGAAAAAATAATCTCTGAAGGTATTGGTTTTATAAGAGCAAAAGATACGTAAGTACAAAGGAAAAAACCCTAGGAACTAGCCCATATTATCTGTATCCTTACCATTTAGAGATTCAATGTCATAATGGGTTCCCATTTTAGTACTTATTCACCTTGACTATAACTATCCATACTTGTGGTCTGGCTTTCTCACTAGATTACAATGTTCATAGCGAGAGACTGTGTTCACTGGTGTTTTCCCAAAGTAAATTTTAGTGCCTTGAGATATTTTAGGTACTCAATAAGTGCTCATTGAGCAAAATCATTAATGACCTTATATACAATAGGAAAATGAAAACATCTAGTTCTATAACTTTTTGCCATGTCTCCCAAGAGGTGTTCTGAGGGTATAAAGTGCTCAGATATCATCACATGATTTGGAAGGAGGACAGGCTGAATTAGAGAGAATTAAGAAGACAATCAGAGTTCAAAAGGAGAAAAGCAGAACCACAGGTTATTGTAGTAAATGCAATCCACTATGCATAACAACAATATATTCTACAAAACAGCTTTCCAAAATGTTTTTAAGTATACCAAAGTGCACTTTCAATGTAATGCAATGAGGTCCTATTAAGTATGTATGATATGCAAACAACTAGGGAAGTCACTGTTGGAAGAGGTTAGGAAAGAGAAGAAAAACATAGAGTCAGCCTTCAGTTTGTCTACACGCCAAGGCAGAAGGTAAGCACAAAATAGAGCTAAAAACTCACAGCATATGGGACAAAAAGTAATGAATTCTTACACAGGAAGAACAAGAAAAGATCCCAGAAGGTGTTTGATTTTGAGTTAGAGACTAAAAGATGAATAAACTTTCTTGATTATGATGAGGAAATTTGAGGCTAAAGAACATAATAAGCAAGTTAATGATTAGAACAAAACTAAAGCGGTAGGAAGGCAGGGAATGTGTTGAGTTTGGGATGAGGAAAGTGTGTGGTGCCTGGAAAGAGAGTGTGACAAGGTGAGTGTGATGGGAGAAATGGTAGGTACAAGTCAGATCTTAGAAGGTCTTCATTCAGTATGATAGAAGTTTGGGCTTTACTGCATAGAAAATATTAAGCCACTAAGTATTTTTAACAAAGGAGCTATATGTTTAGATATCTATTTTTAGAAAATTTCCTCTGAAAACATATCAAAGGATGAATTGAAAGCAGAATTATGAAGATGCCTCCTGCCCCCCCCCAAAAAAAAACCAGAATAGAAAAGGAATTCTATATTAAGTTTACTCATTATTTTTAAAAGTTATTTTGTATTACAGTAGAACAAACATTTATAAATATGCAAATTATCATTAGGCAGCCCATTACAAAGTTAAGAGCAATTATTCCCTCTTAGTGCATAAATTTAAGGTAATAAATTGCTGACAAACTTTTGACAAACTCTCCAGTAATCTGAAATTTTATTTTACTCTTTACTTCCATATCTTTGTTTTTTGATGTGTTCTCCTGAATATAGTATTTCTTTGTCAATATATACTGTAATCATTATGCTGAACATTGCTATTTTATTCTCATGTATTATATATACAGTTATGTTTAAATATTTTTCTTCATGTATAAATCTCAGGATATGCAGACAAAGAGAATTAAATGTGTTCATTGCTCCTATCCCCTGCTTTCTAACTATATATATGTGTGTATATAATATTATAAAACATACAATATATAATTATATATATAAAATACATAACATAGTTTATACCGATTTATACTTTCAAAAATTAAACTTTCTTTAATTCTTCATTTTTGACTTGTTGATATGAAAGTTATCAGTTGGGAAAAAAATAAAATAGAGCAAAAGTTTAAAATTGTTGCTGAATAGGGCACATTGTATTCTAATCTACCTTTATATATTGATTCAAATCAAAGTTTTAAAGATCAAATGTTAGAGGAGTCTTCAAAAACAGTTTTGAACTTGCTGGATTTATTTTTTTTTATTAGAAGTCAAGTTGAGTGACTGATATTTACACATCTGATCAATAAACCTAAGGTTCTTTTTACAATCACTGTCATTTAATATTATTAAGCATATAAAAACTACTAATCTCTGAATTCCCTTTTATATTACAGTGAAGTGTTGGCATTTTCAAGTCTTAATTAAAATTAGATTATATAACACAACTGACCTTAATGTAGTAATAAGAGCCCTTAACAGTAGAACAAGATGAAACTAAAAATTTCATAGAAAAGACTGCCTCTTTAAGACATCCCTTGTTGCTTAAAAATGTATTGCTTTTAGCAAACTGTAATTTATTGTACTATTTAAAAATCTAATTTAGAATTAAATGATTGAATGCTGTCAAATCTATATTGTGTTATAAGAGGTAAATAGAGCTATAAACTTGATTCAAACGTCTTGCTAACTCAACATTTATTCACCAAATATTAACTAAGTACCTTCATTTGAGATGCTGCAAGAAAGTCAGATGTTCTCCTGTCCTTAAAAGTGATGACAATATAGTGAGGGCAGTTAATTACACAAGTACAAACATGGCAAACATTAACATAGTGGAAACAGTGTTCAAGCACTGTATTGAAAAGGCTCCGTGAAGTACAATTCCAAGTTTAAATTCAACATGGACCAAACAGGCAAAAGGTAGAGCATGTACATATAGGTCTGGAGGTGAAAGAGAACAAGCACCTCCAAGGAACTGAAAAGATGTCCTATGGCAGAGCAGAGTGCTGAGGGTTCCATGACAAGATAGTAAGTGAAGGCAAGTTTTCAAAGATGTTTGCAAAGCATGTGTGCAATTCTTCCTAAAGACAATAAGAAGTCACTGAAAAATTTCAAGTAGAGGAGTGATGTAAATTATGATGGTTAATATTTATTGAGAATGTTCCAAACTCTGATCTGAATGCTTTATGCATCAGCTCCTTTGACTTTGACAATAACCCAAGGAGGTAAAAGTGATTATTATCCTCATCTTGTGGTGAGAAAACAGACTGAGAGAACTTGAGTAACTTGCTTAAGGTTAATTAGCTAACATAGGGCAGAACCAGGGTTCAAATCCATGCATTCTGGCTATGGGGATGAAGAAAAGTAGAGATTTAAAAGAGAAGCAAAGCTTTGTCTATTAAAATGCAGAGGGCATTGAACATAATGAATTCTTGGTTTCCCTATTTTGAATGCTATGTACTTGAATAGCATCAATTTAAAAGGTCTACAGAGGCCTGGTAAGGGAGGAAAAATCTTTCCTCAACTCCAATCTCTTAGGTTCTATAATGGGACCTGACAATTAAGCTGACATAAGATAAACCAAAGACAAGTATACACATTTTATTTAATATTTTTATGTGCATATAGGAACTTACATAGGAAAAAATATTTAAAGAAGCAGTTAGGACTGAGAGCTTAGATGATTTTTTAAACAAAAGGACAATATATTTGTAAAGAAGTGACAAGATAAAGGAAAAGGTTTAAGCTTTCAGGAACAGTATATTGTGGGAAACTGACTAGGAAATATATAGGGGAATCTAATGGAAGATAAGGGTTATTTTAGTATATTTGTTGCTTTCAAATAATCAGTATGCCAAAGTGGCACATCTGGGACATGTTCTTACCCCCCTCAGCTGCAGCTCACTTAAACACCCATTCTTGACATACAGGTTTAGGCAACATAAATTTAAGTAAGAAACAAGCCATTGGTACATCCAACATTACCCAGATAAACTGAGTAGAGGAAGAATTGATGGCCCAGAAACATTAATGATAGAGAAAATGTAGAAAGAACTGTCAACACCTGAGATGAAGAAAAAGGAGCCAGAAGAGTGTTGTATCACAGAAGGGAGGAGAGTTTCCACTGGTTTCAAAATGAATTCAACCATAAAAACATCCAAAAAGCCCTTCTTCTTGAAATAATAATGACTCTAGATATTTTTGAGAACTGGTAGAATGGTTATAAAATAAAGAGAAAAAACACCCAGAGAAGCTGTTCTTGAGGGAAAAATCGGTTCAGTTATATGATATTTCACTTTGAAGTAGGGCATCTAAATATATAAAATAATGTATATTAATAAAAAAATTAAAAGTATACCTCTTGTAATGTATTTTTTAATACAGACATATATAAATTAAAACCTGAAAGATGGTTTATGGGATAACACCACCAACCTCACCAGAAAAAGAAATCACTCTAACTGTCATGGATCCTTCCAGACTTACAAATATTTACATGTCTATACCAACAAATGTGATCACTACAAGTATGTTGTTATTTGTTTTTTGCCTCTAATATACCACACCTACCTTTCTAAATCAATGCAAGATCTATCTCATTTCTTCCATAGCTAAAGAGTATTCCATTATTTGGTGTAGCAGTTTATTCAACCCATTTCCTACTGATGAAGGGGTAAGTTGTTTTGTTGACGTAAACCATGATGCAAGTCTACCTTGTGACTATCTCTACACATTCATTCCTTTCAGTGGAGGAATGCTGCCCCATTGCATGGTTCTGCCACAAGCTAACCCCAAAGTCCTTAATGTAGGCAGAGAGAACAATACGGTTTTGTGATTGTATGACAAGATTGATAAAAATAAAATTGATCACAAAAACATGGATAAGAATAAAAATAGTCTTCTCTGGTAGGATTTTTAAGAGGCTGATAATAGTGATTGCTATAAAGAGCTGAATGCCTGGGGAGATGATGGGGAGATCTTCCTGTTTAGAGATTAGCATGAAGTGACGACTGGAACCTAAGTAGCCATTGTCTCATTTTTTCTTTTAAGTTTATTTATTTTGAGAGAGAGAAAGTATAAGTAGAGAGGGCCAGAGAGAGAAAGGGGGAGTGAGAGAGAAGCCCGAGCAGACTCCACACTAACAGCACACAGACCAATGTAGAGCTTGAACTCATGAACTGTGAGATCTTAACCTGAGCCAAAACCAAGAGTCCGATGCTTAACTGACTGAGCCACTTTGGCACCCCTGCCATTGTCTCATTTTGAGGATGGAAGCACATGTTTTAAAGATAATAGAACAGAAAAACAGATGAAGCCTTGGTCTCTGATGTGGAATTTTCATGCTAATCCTGGACTGCAATTCTTTTTTATGCATATGAATAAAACCCTGGTTTGTTTAAGTCACCATAGTAAAGTTTGTGATACTACGAGCTGTATAAAATTCATACATTAGATAAGGGAAAATATCAAAATTAGAACTCTGTAGGGAGCAGTACTAAAAAATCATTTGTTTGGTTCCAAGCCATCAGGCAACTACTTTACTGCAAATTATACCTTAAAACTTCCATTTCTTTTCTGACCTGCATCAGAAAAGGTAATGATAGCTTCAGAAAGTAGGGTCTTAAATCTGTAATGCTATTTTTAATATCTTTTTCCTTCTGGTTAGCTATGTGATCATAGAGATATTAAAGAAATAACAAAGTAAACTGATGTCTATCCTTTTTTTTGCACAGAAATAATATTTATACAGTCTATGTATTTAAAACTTTTCTGAAAGTAAACCCTTCAGAATGAAATGATACATTAAAAAGAACGTTAAATTAACAATTAATTAATGACCCAGGCTTTGATCAGAAAATTATAAGAGAGAATATAACTTGGTGAAAAGAAGTGGGAAAATGTTTTTGTTTCAGATGAAAATATTTTATTTAAAAACAGAAGGGGTTTTTTTGACCCTCATAAGAATTACTTCCCGAAGCATTCATAAACCATGTATATACAAAGAGCAGCTGGAACATTTTGTTTATTTATAGGAATGTGCAAAATGGAAGAGTCGGAAATGACTGTAAAGCAGCCATCACTGCTTGACCTGACACATTCACCACAGGAATTTTGAGAGATTCCCCAGAATGATGTTCTATGCACGTCAGAGTAGGATCTGCATGATTAACATCTGTCATTTGGAGGTTGTTTAATTATGAGATAGATGAAGTGACCTGTCCATGTTTTAAATGATAACCTGTATAATTTACTCTGCTACATTACATGCTGTTTCACTGTCTTTTGATTCAACGACTGCTTTCTCACAGCATTTAATAACTACAACTTACAGGAGAGAATTCTTACAACTTCTTTCTCTGAAGAAAACTACTCTGGTTTTGTCGATGGAAGTCACTTTCTTTGATCTCAATGTTTTTCAGCAATAGGTTCAGGGCACCAGAAACACGCAGGGTGCAGATTTATATTTTCTCTCTTACTGACACAAATCAAGTGCAGATTTATCAAGCTGTGAAATATATTAAGTTCACAGGGTTTTAACAAAGGGTTACCAAACCTCAAGAACCTGCTGTGATTCAAACTACTTTCAGATGTCCTTTTAATTATATTAAATGAAAGTTTGGGTTGGCTTTGATGCTTATGGGCAAACATCGAAATCTCTTGAAAGAGCTGCTAAAAGTACTCCCTGTTGCTGTAGTTAATATACTACATTGTATGCACACCACTAGCCAATTTATTCTAGCCACTTTAACAAGGATATCCAGCCTGACAGGCCACACAGAATAGTATCACAAGTCAAGCAAAGCACAAATCATTAGAGGACTCTGAAAGTTGTTTGACATGCACCACGGAGCTCTTTGTCACACAGCCAATTAAGTGACCAAACAAGGAACTTGAAAATACTCATTAATTTCTTCCTAGCGGTATAAATGGAGGTTAGAATCCTTCCTGTCTCATGCACCAAAGGCAGACAAGTAAAACGGGCATAATTCAATTTGCACTTTGTCCAAGACGCAAGTGGCAACTTAGGTTCACAAGAAAGTCTGCATTGGAGACAAAAGAATGAAAGGAATAGGTAAAAAAAAAAAATCAGAAAGTACACATAATAATATAGATATATGGGCTTTGGGATTTTTTCAATTAATCAACAGTTGACATTACTTTTATCCTTGAAAACCTGTGTCAGCATTTCTGAGCAGATTCAGACATTGACATTATTACCTCCTCTGTGAAATACGAACTGGAGTGGATTCCTGAATGCCATGCTCTGCAGGTTTCCCTTGTTCCTCAAGGCTGTTCTTCAGCCTCTCCTGTTGGTTTCTTTTCTCCCTGACCTCTTAGAGTATGGCAGTATCCTGGGGCTCCGTCCTAGATTCCTTCCTCTTCTCTCTACACTCATTGTGTTGATGTATTCATCTAGCACGTTGGCTGTAAATGCCACTTGAAATGAAACATTGCCAAATGATGATTTCTAGCCTGATCTCTCAGCCGAACTGCATGCTTATATAACTAACTGCATATTTAACATCTGCATTGCGCAACTAACGGGAATCTCAAAGTTGACATGCCCTAAAGTGAAGTGCTTTTTGTTCTGGTCCCAAGTTGGTCACAGACAGACTGTCTCAATAAATAGTGACTTCATCCTTCCAGAAGCTCAGGCAAAACTTTTTGTCATTTTGACTCCTTTCTCTGACATGTCACATATGATCTCTTAGCAAATTCTGTTTGGTACACTTAAAAAGAAATCCTGAACCTGAGTAATTATCTCAGCATCTCACACTCAGTGAGTCTCAGTGAGACTCAAATGAGTCTATTTGACCCTATTGTGCTTGGTCACCCTGTTTCAGGCTTTAGTTTTCCTCCAATAATCTATTCTTTACTTTTAAAACACATTAGGTCACGTCATCACTCTGCTCTGAAGCCTACAGTGGTTTACTGTGTCTCTCTGAATAAAAGCCAGCATCCTTATGATGGTCTGTCACATCTGAGCCCTTGCTACCTCTTATACCCTCTTCTCTTTTACAGTGCACCAGTTACAGTCCATTAAGCGTCCCACTTCAGCTCAGGTCATGATCTCACGGTTCGTGGGTTCAAGCCCCGCCTTGGGCTCTGTGCTGACAGCTCCAAGCCTGGAGCCTGCTTCAGATTTTGTGTCTCCCTCTCTCTCTCTGTCCCTCCCCTGCTTGTACTCTGTCTCACTCTTTCTCTCTCTCAAAAAAATAAACATTAAAAAAAATGTAAAATTACAATGCACCAGTTGCACTGGCCTCCTGGAATACCACAGGCATTTTTCTACCTCAGAAATTTTCTGTCTCTGTACAAGAGTGCTTTTCCCCGTGTATCTGCATAGTTCACTCCCTCACCTCCTTCAGAGTTTTGCTCAAATATCAACTTGGTGATGCATTTCTTTTTCTCCTTAGTATTTATCATCATCTCATATGCCATATTTTTCATGTACTTACTGTATTGTTTATATTCTGCCCCTAGAAATATCACGGCAGGATTTTGCCCGTTATGTGTGTTGCTGTATCCCAGTGCTGATAAGGTTATTGGGCTCATGTGCTCAACTATTAACTCCTGAATGTTTTTGTTGTTAATTATTATGTGGTATTTTTCCATAGTCGGAGACAGACACTGTTTTGGCACTGCTGGTGCCTAGCCCAGAGATATCTCGTGGATAATTAAGGCAAAACAAACAAACTAAATTAACAAATCTATAATGAGCAAATCATAGTCGTGAATTAAAATTAACAGTGTGTTTCAAATTCTTTGTAAGCTTTAAAGAACACAAACCATCTGCCTTTGAAGAAAAAGAAGGAGAATGGGAAGGAGAAGGAGAAGGAGAAGAGGAAGAGGAAGAAGGAGAAGGAGAAAGGAAGGAAAGGAGGAAGGAAGGTAGGACGGAAGGAAGAAAACTGTGTGTGTGTTCATTTGCATCCATCTACCAATTTTTTCCAATCAGTTCTCAGCCTGACTGTGCAGGTAATAGCAGCTTCCAAAGGATGACTCAAAAGATTCATATCCATAACTGTATGTTCTTATATTTTCCATTAAGCAAGGTCAACTGCAGAATCTACAGGGCATATGTGCTGCCTCTGAGATCTGGAGAACAAAAAGAATGGCTGATAATTTTTTTAAATATATATAACACTTAGCTAGGAAAATGTCCTGCTTTTAAAACTGTGAAAAATGATTGCCAGTATTTCTTAATATTTCCTTCTAAAGAAGAGAACAATGCTAACAAACATTACTATTTAAAAACTGGGCACAGGGTTGACAATTGAGAAAAAAATGAAAATCTAAGTTCTGGTTTCATTTATACAACATGAAAGCAGTTCTTGAGTGGTTTGAGGTCAACCTGTACTCCCAGAGTCTCATGAAAACCACGGATGTCTCTTTGGAGTCATATGACTTTTCACTGGTTCACATACCACACTCCCACACCCACCCAAGCCCCCATTCCATGACTGGAGTTAAGGACTTTTGCAATCCACCTGTACTAGAATGACTATACTCAAAAAAGAGAGAAAATAACAAGTGTTGCCGAGGATGTGAAGGAAGTGAAACCTTCATGTATTGCTGGTTGGAAGTGTAAAAGGGTGCAGTCACTTTGGAAAACAGTTTTACAGTTCCTCCTTTAACACAGCGTTACTGTATTTTCTATTTGCTTTTTCCTTTCTTAATATGATCATTTTTTATCACAGTGTCCTCTGAAAACAAAAGGACCTCAAAGCAAGTTATGTGTGTATTTGAACTTAGCAGTACAAAATTATTACTATACAGCCATGTGAACTGAACCTCAAACAAGAAGGAAAATAAAACTATTTTATTCTATATCATCCCTGAGATAAAATAAAATAAATCAGTAAATGTAAACCAGTAGATCTATCCTGACTCCTAACACCAAATAATGAAGTCAGTTCTGGAATAGCCATATCTTAGGGATTTGGAACATGAGTTTCAGAATCAGGAAGTCCAAGCTTTGAATTCAGGACCCCCTTCATTACTGTGGTATGATCTTGTTAAAGTCACTTAATTTTCTCCCTGGGTCTCATTTTCTCTACTCTAAGTTAAAAATAGCAATAATTGGGGTGCCTGTGTGGCTCAGTAGGTTAGACATCTGACTCTCGATTTCCATCCAGGACATGAACTCACAGTGCATGAGTTTGAGCTCCACATCAGGCTCTGCTCTGACAGTGCGGAGCCTGCTTGGGATTCTCTCTCTCTTCCTCTTCCTCTATCCCTCTCCTGCTCTCTCTCTCTTATAATTATATCAAAAGATTGTTGTGAATATTAAATAAGAATTTATGCAAACTGCTCCACACAGTGATGGCCACAGAATTAGTGCCTGATAAATGCATTTATTCTCAACAATAAATCACTGTTCATGTTGCAAAAACATTACAGACATGTTAGGACAACAGCATTAGTGCCTTCGGTGCTAGTGGTTGACCTTGGGCCAATCATCTCATCTCTCCAGATCTCAGTGAACTCATTTTCATTTTTAAGGTACCTTTTATTAACATAGGACATCACAGTACGTGTTACAGATGTAACACAAGCCTTACTTCTCTTTCTTGGCATAATACTTAACACTCTCTTCTTGAATGAAGGTATCTATTTTGCCCCAGACATGATAATGATTTTTTTTTTTTTACTATGACTTGTATCAGTTTCTATCTTTTGGTAGTGAACAAAGACTTCAGTGTAATCTATATTAAAACTAAATGAAAAAATACTGGACCCAATTTTTTTGTTTGTTTTTGTTAAATTTTTTGAGGTACGAGCATACTGAGTATTAGGAGATTCGCATATTATTTAAAAAAATCAAAGCAATCACCTTTTAATTATTCACCTACAGAACAGTATTCAGTTATCATGGCTGCCAGATGATAGTTCAGTTTTTACTGGGCTTTTTATGTTTAATAAACAAATGTAGGAAGTATAAAGAAGTAAAAGACTGATCTAGATAAATCATAGAATAGACACAGTACCTCTAAACAATTAAAAGCTAAATGGATTTGATGGTCAAAGTCAAACCTAGAAGAATCATTGTTTATACTGATGTAAAGGCCACAGTTTTAAAGAATCTCATGTTTAAACAGCTACTTTTTTTTTTTCAAATTTAATGCATAAAGCGCTTCTAGTGTGTTTTAAACCTATCATATATACATAGCTCAGAAAGTGCTCCAAACCTAGAAACAATAGGGAACATAAAACAAGTCTTTAAAATTCAAATAAAGTTTAAAGTGTTATTTACCCTAGAATTTCATAGAGTGATCATCTATGTTAAAATGAATAGAAGTAATGCCAGGTCTTAGTAAGCAGAGCATTTCTACTTCACAAATATTCTGTTTGTATTTGGTCTTATCAGATGTTTAGTCAATAACTGAAACATTTATTCATAGCCAGGCAATTATAACACCAGGAAATCAGCCATTGAATAAACTGTGCTATTAATTTTCCATCAGAGATTCATGTTTGAATGACCATGCATTTCACAGATTTAAATACCAAAAGGCTAATTATCTCCAAGGCCCTATTAAAGGGATAGCATAGATTGCAATCAAAAACAATCCTAAAATTGCTAAAAAATGATCTTCAGCTTTCATTGCTGAGGAATACTTCAATTTCTCTACCTATTATACATATTACGAGGACAGGAGATATATCTTAAGGGAATATATATATATATAAGATATATATATATATCTTATATATAGAATATATATATATCTTATATATAGAATATATAAATAAGATATATATATATATTCTATATATATAGTTATATATAGAATATATATATAAGATATATATATTCTATATATATAATTATATATAGAATATATATATAAGATATATATATCTTATATATAGAATACATAAATAAGATATATATAATTATATATAGAATATATATATAAGATATCTATATCTATATATATATATATAAATATATATATGGAAAAAACAAAAAAACAGCTGAATGTTCCTTACACTCAAAGATTCATAAATTTATACAGTAAAATGCACATTAAAAGCTTATCTTTCTAATATTTGTTTGATGTAAATTATTGTCCCTCTTTTTTAAAGCCTCAGGTCCTTATCCCATTCCTTAGTTTAGAATAACATTCAATTGCCTGACTGCCTTCCAGTTCATGTCTTTGGGGGTTCCTGTACATCTGGAATTACAGTTGTTTTTTTTTCTCCTGTTAATCTGTCTTATGTCAATTTAATTATTAGACCAGCCAAAGAACCTAGAGGGGAAAAAGGAAAAAGAAAAAATTTCAAACCTCTACACTGCCTTCCTGTCTTGTAAAAATAACTATAAAGTTGTTTCTGCCATTCTTTTCACACAGACCCCATGAACAAAGTAATGGTTTCTACCCTGCTTAGAAACAAATTGCAACATGTTAGCTGGGGAAAAATTATATTTATATCAGGACTAAGATGTTCATAATGGGTGGGAAGGTAAGACAGTCACCACGTGGGTGGAATATTTTGGTACAGAAGCACGATGTTCCAAGTATTCTGGACTATTCGTTGTCTTAAATGGCTGATTAAATGTCATTTCTGAATGATTTGCTAGTCAAATATTAGCTGGCCCAGTGTATTAATGAAATGCTTTCACACACACACACACCTCTATGAAGAAATTAGAGATTTACGTATTGCACCCAACTCACCTTTTAGTTATGATCAAAATTCCCACATTCCAAGTTACACCTCCTTGTTGGTCTGTGTTCATCTTGGATGACAGAGCATGGGCACTGCCAATTTCTTTTCAGCACATACCCTTTCATATGTCTTTCTGTCCCCACCCTTCATGCCCTCCCTGAAATCCCTTTAGCTCAACAGGGTACGTTACCGTTTTGCTATCAGATGCCCATCAATGCTATCACCAACAGAGACAATTCAACAACTTAACACATTTATAAAAACGCAGAAAGTACCTGGACATAGGCTCTGCAAGAGCGCTCTCTTTTCTGAAGCTGAATCCATTAAGACAGCAGATTAAACACAGAATAGAAAAAACAAGTTAGTGACAGAAGAAAACAAGAAAAATAAAAGAACGCATCTACACAAAACACCTTATTCTGTTGTGCACTACTTTCTAGAGGAGAATGAAAGCTAAGCAGCAGCAAAATGTAAGCCATGGCTTGAAAGACAGTCGCCAACGCCCTTTCAGAATAAGCCAGGTGGAAACTGTATGGTATAAAGTTGTTAATGATGGGAGGAAATCTGGGGATAAATGTAGTAGAAATTAGTAATAATCATTACACTTCAGTTATTTGAAATGATTCATTTCACATCAGGTTAGCGGTTAATTCATGGGCCACAAATGAAGACATGAAGTTAAGGAAGTTATATCAAAACTTTGGAACCCATTGTTTGTGGTTTAGAGATTATAGAGATGGTTAATATGCACCACAAACCGTATGTTCAAACACAAAAAATTCCGTTTATCAGAAAAATAGAAATGTCCATTCATTATGGTTATTTGATTCCAAGGGAAAGATACCAACAGATAAGTAACTTCTGATTAGAAGAATGTGATTCATCTTCTGACTTATCACTGCTTTTATTTCTTGAATAATTTCTTTTCACAGTTTTGACCAAAAAAATTTATACATTTTAGAAACTTCTGTGGGATAAGAAGCCTGTTTTTATTTGTTTGCATACTGAGTGATGTTTTTCTGGGCAAAAGGTTAACAACAACTCATATTCAATCCCAAACATTTTTTTTTTCTGATGATGGAATGAATAATTAATAAGTTTAATTGCCCTGTTTAAATAAATGACACAAAATTTTATAAATTCGATTGTGATTTTCTTCCACTTCCCTATTTTTTTTTTTCCCTTCAGTAGCCTTGATTGTTGAAGGAGAAAATTACCCAGGTTAAAGAAGCAGTTACTCTGATGCCTTTTGTGTGGCTAATACTCTCCCAACTTTAATTCATGCATTCTTCAAAGAGCACACTGCAGTTACTCCTCTACAGAATTAAGTGAGGAATGAGTGCAAGTAAATTGCCAGCGCTGTCATTTGGATCACTGACTCGCATCTTGGTGTTGCAGGACTCTAAACCCTTCAGAATTTCAATGTGGAGTTCAATTGATTTGTACCAAGTTGACTTTGCAAATCTGATGGGTTATAACTGCTTCGGGGAACAGTGGGAACCACAGGATATGAGAGCAAGCCAGCAAGCATGTGAATAACCTTTGCCCTCCCATCTCCTTACCCCATCATGCAAATTAACATATGACAAACCACATTATATAAACAACTGAAAAGAGCCAAATGGGAAACAAAAGAAAGCATTAAAAAGCTTCACAAATGGAAATTTGCCCATTATGTAGTTATTTGATATTCAGAGTAGGCAAGCTGATTAGCTGTAGCCAGTTAGAATGTGACATTAATTGCCAGCTTTACCTGATATTGTCAGACATCAACATCATTTTTAAATAAAGATACAAAGTATTGCTATAACAAGTAATGTTATGGATATGTAACATTAATAGAAATTACTACCTCCAGTACATTAGGATAACAATAGCTGGCGGCAATATTCATTAATAGCATCCAGTCAGCCTGGGTAATAACACATTAAAATCACAGCATGCCCAGATTACATAGGCCGCTGTGGATTACATTTTATCAGGGACTTGGTTGTGATTCTGTCAGGGGTATAAGTGACAAAAATAACTCCTTTATGTTCAGCATGAACAAAAAAAACAAACCTCTAATGATAATTTATATCTACTAGATAAAACAGAATCTGTTTTCTGAGGATGAAACTGCAGGAAAAACTGTATTTGCCAGATAAAATAGTAGGCTTTCCTATATCCAACCATCATTATTGGAAAAATTTCTCCATCTTTATCAGTGAGACTTTAGTCTAATAAGACACAAAAGAACTTAACATATTAAAACACCACTCAGAAGTCATTTGTCATTCTAAAGGGGAATGTTCATTTAGTGAATTCCATTGAGGACTTTAGTCTGTTACTGCCAAATTCTTGCTTTATACAGTAGTAGGACTATCAGACATTCAAGGCCTTAAAATCCAGTTTCCATAATTGATCACTTCTCCTGCACAAAGATCTTTCAGGGAACATATGTCATTTGATGGTAGCAATTCTAGTTTGTTTTTGATCATGGAGTTATTTCACCATGTGATTTTATAAGTAATAAATTATATTCCTTATAAATATGTAAAATATATTTTACAGTTATGTAAGTTAAGTGCTTATATGGTGTATAGGTTATATACAATAAACATAAAATGCTTGTATATGTTTATATAATGTATGTAAATATATTGTATATTTATAAGTATCAATAAGAACATATAAAATGTATCTTCTCTGAAATTTAAAAATGTATTATTTTCATTATTCAGATTTGCTGAAATACAATTAAACCTTCTAAGTGTTAACATAGTGAAGTAAAATCTGAGTAATTTAAATATCAAAAGGAAATACAAATTAAAACCTAATTACTTGCCTCATGAGTTTTTAAGTATAATATTAATTAGATTAAGTCATTTCGTTTTTAAAGCATCTTTAATGAATTGCTAATATCCTTTCTCATTGTTGCTATTTTCTAAATTTATACTTATTAGATTTTTGTTTATTGCAATTAGACATTTGTTTTATTGTAATTATTTTAAAATAAAAGTTTAAAAGGAAGAAAAGAAGCAAAATAAATCACATTTACTCGTATTGACCTTGCCAGAATTTAGCATTCAAAACAGTAAACACTAAAGAAAATAGAATTGTAAATTCAAAAAATTTACATTTTTTGTAAAGAGAGAGATTATCATTTATTGTGTCTTTAGAGGCCAAATAGGGTGGGTCATCATTAATAATAAAATAGTGAAGCAGACTGAATGTAACTAGTGATGCTCTTTAGAACGAACAAATTTTATAGAGAGAAATTAACCAAGGAAGGTTCACTGATCCTACTACAGCTTTAAAAATATATAGCTGAAGTCCTTACCTTGTTCAAACTCCGTGCAGCACTATCTTTTCCACCTGGGGTCAAGTTCCGGAGTTGTACATCTAGGAGCCCTACCAGCTGGTCCATGGCACGGACTGAGTAGGTGATGTCTCCAGCATTCAAATGATTTCTTGTTTGTTCAGCCAGCTCTCTAGCTATGTTGGCAGCTGTCTCTCCAGATTTTAACTGCGGTTTTTTGAAAACAGAATAAAAAGGAAAGAGATCTTAAGTAAGGGATTTTATTGGTCTCTGTGAACAATTGTTTTTGCATGGGAATTATAATCATCAAGCCAAGACATAGTTATTTAACTCCGGCTTCACCTGGAAGATAGTCTCAGGTTTTCCTACTAATCCATCTTTTCCCACAATACCTAACCTGAAATTCATATCTTTAGGAAAGTCCCCTTTGAAGAGTCTTCTAAAAATTGTTCTCACCCTAATTATCCATTTGAGTGGTCACATCTAAGGTTTGCCCTATGATTTTCTCTGTGAGTTTCTAAATTGGATGCTGATGAGTTGTGATGATGCAGTTGTGAATCCCCAACCATATTCTAAGTTCTAAGAGACAAGCACAAAGTTTCCATTGTGCCTAATTTAGCACTTAATACACAATGTATACGGACTGATGCTAAACTCCAAAAATTTGTCCCAAATACAATCCCTGTTTTTCAAAGGGTCTTCATTTTCTTCTTAACTAAATATGAGATTTTGTTCCCACTGAACTAGGTAGCAAATTACTGCTGTTTCTAGCATCTTCCTTTTCTGAAGCTGCATGCTTATTATTCAACTATATTATATAAAGATATATCAAACTGTCAATACCCCAAAGATGTTATTTAAAGAGACAGATACTAATAACCCATGTTCACGTGAACAAATTTGACAGCTTTGGGTAATAAGAAGATAGGGATATCTTACAGTATTACGAATATATAATAGTGTCATGTTTAGGAAACTTTTTTTTTATAAATTTTTTTTACGTTTATTTATTATTGAGAAGCAGAGAGACACAGAGCATGAGTGGGGGAGAGGCAGAGAGAGAGAGGGACACAGAATCCGAAGCAGGCTCCAGGCTCCCAGCTGTCAGCACAGAGCCCGACCCGGGGCTAGATCTCACAAACTGCGAGATCATGACCTGAGCCAAAGTAGGTCGCCCAACCAATGGAGCCACCCAGGCGCCCTGGAAACTTTTTTTTTTTTTTTTTTTTTAGCACAGTCCTATATAAAACTTAGGGTCACACAGAGAAAAGTCCTTTCTGTAAGGTTATCTTCTAGCAGGTATTCAGGCTATAAGGAGCAAGACTAAGACTCTTAGTCATGTAAGTTAACACTACCTCCTCAGGGATGCTCAATAAATATTTATAGCAGGATTGACTATTAAGAAACAAATAAATAAGTTAGGGTTATCGGAACATCTATATCATTAATAATCATATCCTCAAGTATATTTAAAAATCCAAATTGAAAACGAAGCAAGTATAGTAACACAATGTTGGGAAGGATTTGTGGAAATGTCTATCACCCTCAGAAACAGCTCCTGGGCATATATATTTGTATAGGCCCCACGTAGAATTAATTACCAATGTCCATTAAATTTTGTAATGCGAAGACTACATAACTGAGGGATTTCTCTTATCACTATCAACCATAACAAATAATCCCACAGATGTAAAAGAGAAATATTCAAAGATGTTTATTCTAGCTTGTTTAAAATACAAAACAAAATGGATTATAACCTGCAGAAAACTGCTCATGTATATAAATATCATGGAATATGGTACAATGGTTTTTTTTTTTTTTTTTAATTTTTTTTTCAACGTTTATTTATTTTTTGGACAGAGAGAGACAGAGCATGAACGGGGGAGGAGCAGAGAGAGAGGGAGACACAGAATCGGAAACAGGCTCCAGGCTCTGAGCCATCAGCCCAGAGCCCGACGCGGGGCTCGAACTCACGGAACGCGAGATCGTGACCTGGCTGAAGTCGGACGCTTAACCGACTGCGCCACCCAGGCGCCCCTACAATGGTTTAAAAGTATAAAGGAGATCAATATCATTAACATCAAATTTCAACATGCAATGCTGAGCTAAAATAAATGCAAGTATAAAAAAGTATTTATTTACGCTAATATCTATTAGCATGCTACTTGAAATAAAAATACAAAATGGAAGTAGCATATAAACATGCTATCTATGAAGAAGTAATACAATACATAAAACATGATATTTTTATGTGTTTATTTTACATATATTTAAGCACGAGGTCTGGAAGATGGGAATCAAAGGAAAAATCCTTTTCTGTAATGTTTAAATTTTACAAGAAGAATGGTTAAAGTAGTTATTATATATAACCAGTGTTTTTTAGAAATCCTTACAATTGTAAACACCCGCACTAACTTTAATAAATTTGTAAAATATGGTCAAGGGGCGCCTGGGTGGCGCAGTCGGTTAAGCGTCCGACTTCAGCCAGGTCACGATCTTGCGGTCCGTGAGTTTGAGCCCCGCGTCGGGCTCTGGGCTGATGGCTCAGAGCCTGGAGCCTGTTTCCGATTCTGTGTCTCCCTCTCTCTCTGCCCCTCCCCCGTTCATGCTCTGTCTCTCTCTGTCCTAAAAATAAATAAATGTTGAAAAAAATAAAATAAAATAAAATAAAATAAAATATGGTCAAGACCTACATAGCTAGATACCTGTAACCAATGGAACATATTACAGGGTTCAAGGATAAGTACATAACAAATTCAATGTGGATCAAAGTAGCATTCATGGCCCACTGACTGTCATGAAAGTATTTTCAAGTGGTCTCAGAGTGAAATAAATGTGGTTGTAATTCATACATTTTAATTTTATATACAATGTAAGGCTGTTTACTGGTAATCTAATAATCAATAAGTGATTTACAGAATTTAGTGTTCGTTAATTTAAATCAGTGAGAAGCTAGGTATTCTCAAAGATTTCAAATTCAGTATTCCATTCAGACTTATTGAATGGTGCACATGATATACAAGTGCTTGGTAACTTTGAAAAACTCTTAGTGTGCATATGAACATCCAGTGGTTGGAATTCCCATAATTTTCCAAGAGGATGTTCTTTTAATCAACACATGATACATAGTGGGCTGGCATTTGTTGTAGTTTCTATCTATGTTATTCCTCTAATAATGAATATATTTGTAGAATTCTGTGGTTTTACTTTGTTAATCACTGTTGTACAATTGTTCATTTTAATTTTTTTTTTGAATTTATTTTGAGAGAGAGAGAGAGAGAGAGAGAGAGAGAGAGACAGTGTGAATGGGGGAGGGGCAGAGAGAGAGGAAGAGAGAGAGAATCCCAAGCAGGCTCTGCACTGTCAGCACAAAGCCCAGTGTGGGGCTTGAAGTCACAAAATTGAGATTAGACCTGGGCAGAAACTGAGAGTCAGACACTGAGACACCCAAGCACCCCTGTACAATTGTTCTATACCTTTGTTGGTTGTTATATTGTTTTCTTCTATTTCTTTATTGACATGTATTAGTTTTTCTATGAGAATGGTCAGGGCAGATGGACCTCTAGAGTCTTTTGATTTACTTAAATGGTCCGTGTTGAACAAAGTTTGAGAGGCATCTGGGGTTAGAGGCATACAAGTAAATAACATTAATGCAATGATGCAATTTTATTTTATTTCTTATGTTTATTTATTTATTTGTGAGAGAGAGAAAGAGCACAAGCAAGGGAGGGGCAGAGAGAAATAGGGAGACACAGAATCCGAAGCAGGCTCCAGGCTCTGAGCTGTCAGCACAGAGCCCAATGCAGGGCTCAAATCCACAAACTGTGAGAACATGACCTGAGCCGAAGTTGGAAGCTAAACAGACTGAGCCACCCAGGTGCCCCAACGAGACAATTTTAATAACAAGATTGAATATGAGGTATTATGGGAATATTAGTAGAGGGGTAGAAAACATCTGGAAATGGGGTGGGAAGGCAACCAAAGTAAACAACTATAACAACCATGGTTTGAGAAGACAGGATACTGTAGGTACAACAGAAAGGAAAAGCACACTTTTCCACCTTCAGAACTCAATATTGATACCTACACAGTATAAATTGTATTGTCTATGAGGTAAATATGTACTGTATCTTGCTTTAAAAATAGGATGAATATCTCTATAATTTCAACAGTTATTCACTCTGTTTATGTTCTTTTGCTTTTTTAACTAAAATTTGAATTTTTAATGGCATTATGCTAAAGTCTGAGGCTACAATACTAAATAAAATGGTTCCCAATAAAAAGGAGCTTACGTACTAGCAATGGAAAGAACTCTTAATAAATTAGCTACAAAATTATTTAATTTTAATTTTGTGGAGTGCAATACAGAATCCAAGTTTAAGGGCCTTTTAATCGACTGTATGAAGTTAGGGAATAATTTAGGAAATGCTTTTCTAAGGAAGAATGTTTCGTGTGAGGTGGAGGAACGTTTCGTGTGAAGAAAAGAAAGGATTGGGTTAGAATATAGGTGAGGGCCTCTAGGCAGAGACGACACTTTCAGGAGGGAGGGGTATGGGGTCCTAGGGGAACTGCACAAGGGGTGGTATAACTGGAATTTAGGTGGCCAGAGAAGTGAGCAAGGGGCAGATTAAGTTGTCCCCTTCATAAGTCATGATGAAGACTTTGTGGATCATGCTAAGATCAAGGGAAGGTACTAATATGTCTAAACAGGAGTGATCTAATCAGAGTTGTGTTTGAAATCAAATGCAGGAGAATGGATTAGAGGGTTCAGGAGTGACTGAATGAATGAATGACAGGGTACTTGCTAAGAGGCTACAGCAGCAGAAGCTGTTGTGGGTTAGGGTAGCAGCAGTGGAGAACAGCGGAAAGTGGCCTGATTTGGGAGAGACTTATAAGTACACTGACAGGCCTACTCTCTGAGGGGAGGAGAAGGGAAGAGAGGCACTCCATGGTAATGCCATTAACTGGATTCTCCAACAGCCATTATGACCTCAACATTCACCGCTCAGTTCAAAGGTTGCCTTTCCAGATAAGGCTTTCACTGACCATATTCTTTCCAGTGGCAGCCAGAGGTTACTCCCCTGTCCTGATGGCCCTATTTACTTCTCTCACCCCAGCAGTCACGGACCACAAGTATCTCATTTCTATACAACAAATACATGCATATCTTGAATCTGCCTCAAGCCTCTGCACAGAGGCAGGGTTGAAATAATGTTATTCTGTATATCCTAGCTTACAGACCTAATGAAAATATCTGTCTCTAACATTTCTTTCACTAAATTCTACTGAAGTTATTTCTCAGCAATAAGCACATACACTGAGAAATCTTACGAGTTCTGTGAGGATTAATAAATTAATACCTGTATTGAAATGGTGGGATTATATTCAGGACTTGAATAGGGGAAGGCAAACCCTGCAGCTTTAGTTGAGGATAATTATGACAGAGATGGATACTATTTACATGTCAAATTTTGACACATGTAAAAACAATTTTCTTTGAAATAAGCTTTGACATTTTATGAGATTTATTACATCAAACATTAATCGGGTGCCAAACCAATTCATGAAGGAGTTTCTCATAGTGTTTAAGTATATAGCTATCATTTCTTTGAAACATCTACTTATGCTATTTTGCTGTAAATCAGAGTCAAGTAGGTATAGAGACAATTAAATGCTTCTATCTTACAATTGAAAGTAGGTTAAATAAGCCTGAAGTCCTAGAAACCCTACCAATCTCTGATAAAATTAAGAAGCAATTTACAGAATCTCTATGGAGATTAAAAGAATGGAGAAATTAAAATCTGGGTGACAGGATTCGACTTTTTCTTCCAAGGCAGGCAACTGGCTTATTTTATACAATTAAATAGCAAAAATTCTAGGTATTCACATCCTTCATTAGAAAACGCAGGGAGAACTCTACTTATCTCAAAATCTGTCAGTAGCTTGTGAACAAACAAAAGACAAGACTCTTCCGTTTGTTAGAAACAGAAAGACTATTTTCCAGTGACAATTCAGTCATTTCTTTTCCATATAATAGTTGAACTAGGCAATGAAGGAGGAAGCTTACCTCACTTCACATGCAAAGAAATATGAAAGCTATTCAAAACTGTAATTTCAAAGAATTTTAAATTGGAGGGAGTGTAAAATGCAATCAGCTCTTTAAAGGTATGCAACACAGAAAATATAAACTCCTTTTGGAGAATCTGAGTCTAATCTAGAGATCAAGCTGAAGTGAGAAACTGTATTTTAGTAAGCAGTCATTATGGCGAGAAAATACGATATTTTGCTACATATGTGTGAAGAGGCCGAGCTCTGAACCAACCTGCTTGCTGTCAAGAAAAGCTTGAAAATATTTAAAAAAAATTAATTTGAAGACCAATCTATTTTTCTATCCACTCATCTATTTATCTTTGAACCTGCCTTTCCTTCTATCCAACCATCCATCCATCCATCCATCCACCCACCCATCTAACCATTGACTCATCTATCTATCCACCTACCTACCAATTTTTCTCTCTCCCTCTCTCTCCCACCTCCCTTTCTATTGCTGCTGGAGTAAAGGCCACGTTGTGCACAAATTTTTGCCTTGCTCTTTCTGTACATATTATGCTTTTATTAAACCTCATCATTGGGGCGCCTGGGTGGCGCAGTCAGTTAAGCGTCCGACTTCAGCCAGGTCACGATCTCGCGGTCCGTGAGTTCGAGCCCCGCGTCAGTCTCTGGGCTGATGGCTCGGAGCCTGGAGCCTGTTTCCGATTCTGTGTCTCCCTCTCTCTCTGCCCCTCTCCCGTTCATGCTCTGTCTCTCTCTGTCCCAAAAATAAATAAACGTTGAAAAAAAAAATTAAAAAAAAAAAAAAACCCTCATCATTATGAAAGTATTCTTGCTCATTTGTAACAAATTTCTTCATGAAATTCTGACTTCAAAGGCTTACATTTTCGCTAATAAAATATAAGCTACACTTACTTTATCACCACACAAAATTTAATCTATAATTTCACCAGTATGGAAGTGGCCTGAATTCATTCATGGATCAGAAGCCATCAAAATTATTTGCCCGTTTTCTCCCTTCTGGCCTGACTGCAGGGGTGGGGGGGGGGTGGGCAGAGGTGTGTGTGCATAACTCATTTCTTAGCAAACATGAAAATATAGTTTGCATTTTCAAACTAAAGTAAGCATCCTGATGCATGTACTTGTGTATACTTGCTGTCTACAGGGGTGCCGGACACACAGTGGGTGGATAGTGTTAGTGATAATGATAATGAAAAGAATAGTCCTCCGTGTGGTATAGATGCTGAGACTGTGATCCAGAAGTGTTCTTTCCTTGAAAGCCTTCAGGAATTCCCTGAGAAGCACTGTACAGTCATAAGGGAGGTGCCTCACAGGCCACGATGCATTCACTCAGGAGCTCACGAAGATGGGGACATTGAATACACTGTTTATACTGAATTACTCCCTCCTTTCTTTTCTCATCTGTGCTGTCATTGGGGGTCAAAAATGTTCCTTTATTTTAAAAGTTTGAAGTTCACAAGACTACAAAAGGGGGAAGAGAGAAGGAATGAACCATGAAAGATAACTCTTCCACTTTAATTTTTCAACATGACATAAAAAAATCCACTAGAAAAAGGGGAAAGTTCAGAGCAGAGGACAGGGGATGGGGCATGGGAAAGGCAGAAGGGAGGGGAGGCGGAGTGCAGGGAGAAGGGAGAAGAGGAGGTGGATGGGAAAGGGAGGAGGGGTAAGAGAAGGGAAATGCAACACTGAGAACTATACAATTCCTGGGTCAAGGCCACTTTCCATCCTCCTCCATCTTGCTCTCTGCCCTAGAGGGTGAACTCAGAAGGATGTTATTCAGAGCGCCCCTCTTCTCTGGCTTCTACTGGGCTTGTCCAATGGGGAGGGTGGGCAAGGGAATGGAAGGAGGAGGGAGAGTGAGGTCAGTGTATTTATTTCCCTTTGGTCTTCTTCTGAAAAGTTGCCTGGGGCTAGGCTGAGTCTCTTGTCTGTAGGCCATCTTTCTTCTCAAAGACATCCGCTTCCAATTTTTTGTCACTCCTTTTATCCAGCAACAGTGGGCCTGGGGTTGGGAATAGCTGGACCTCTGTTACTAGCACTGGGTTCTTGCTCAATCCCTCGCAGTTCACCTTTGCTCCCCCAATACTGCTAGAAACAAACCCTTTTCCAATGTCCTATCTGTTGTTGGGACTCAGGTACTGAGGGAGGAAATGAGCAGAAGTATGAATTCTGTGAAAGATGCTTTGGAGAGTTAGGGAGATAATACGGACAAATCGCTCAGTGAACACTGCACACAAATTCTCTCTTGGAGGTTTACAATGTTAATATTTAAAAGTGTTGGAGTTTTATGGTAAAGAAACCTGTTCAACTACCCTTTATATTCAACGGATAGCATACATATTTGGAGGTATGAGGGGCACACCAGGTAAAAGGGTGGACAAAAGTGAAGAGAGACTAGGGAAGTAAGTGTGATGTAAAGGCAGGAATTCTGTGCAGTTTAGTTTAACCAGTGTTGTGGCTATACGTGATATTTTGACAAAAGTAGACCCAGCTAAAACCCCAGCTCCAACACTGACATTGGGCTACTTATATAATCTGATTCAGACTACTCCAAAGCCTCCTGTTATACTTTTGAAGATTTTATAAACTTATGAAAACTGCAGCGAAGGTATTATTATAAATTCTCATTGCCTAAATTCTATAATCTTACTATAATTATAATCTTACACAATTTTACAGACTCTACAGGATTAAACAGAATTGCTCCAGAATAATGGAACATATTTGTTATATTAAAAAAAAAAAAACACCCATCCATAAATCAAATGGGCAACAGCTGTCTGGTCTTTGCAAAGAATTATCTCTTTTGTCATAAGATTAGGAGGTCTGCAGAGGAAAGAAAAGAATTAAGAATCATTATCAGTTAAAGTCACCCAGTAATTCCTGCAATGAAATAGTCTAACCATATTCAGGAATTATCATGAAAACACTCAGCTTTCTAGGTGAATTATTACTGAATTAATATCAACCCCTGGGCTAAGTATGTAGGGAGTATTTTTTAAAAGTTGCTAATGTAAGGAGATATGCTACTGATCTCTTAATCTGATCACATCCAGCAAGAGTTATTTGCCCTGGGGTCTGAGCTACACTGTAATAAAATCAAAGGACATAAAAACTGTGGCAGGAACAGTGCTGAAATTGGAGAAACATCATTATGAATAGCAACAAGTGTGGAGATGCATATGTAAGAGGGTAACTAGAGTCAATATAACCACTGTTCTCCATGATTTAGGGTAAATAGATAGTTATGGCTCATCTGCTAAATAATCTACTGGGTAGATATTTATGGATTATTATTCAGTATATTACTGAGGATCAGCCTGGTTAAAAACAAATAGAGAAAAGGGCAAATGGCACAGACAGGCTTTTAGAAAGGCCATCATTCGTAATATTTCTCAGGAAAAAATCTCTTTCAGAAATTCCTCAGCATAGCTAATGTGCCATAGAAGGACTCTTCATTTTAGGAGTGCATAAATCCACACAAATTGCTATAATAAGGATTCATCCCATAGCCCTTTTGGCATAAATGCACATCTGGTCTCTGTTTGTAATGAAATCAATTCAAAGCCCCACAGTGCATTAATAATAAAAACGTTCAACATATTGCAACCAAATAAGCCCTGAAAATTTGAGTATGCAAGATTTTGTCACACGTACATATACTTTTAACACTGATAAATGATTAGGTTACAGAACGTTTATCAAATAGCTTAAGATTCCAAAGGTAGACTTTTTTTGGTAATTGCTATTTTCACAGGAAAATCCATATGCATGTACGCTAGATGTTTTGCTTGCTTGATTTATAATACCTCTTGGACTTTTATACCTATAGTTCAAAATACCATAAAAATTTTATTATTAATAAAATTATCATAAGCAATACTGCCTGGTTTAGAGGAAGTTCATGGATTTGCCCTTTAAGGACAACAAAATTCTAGATTAGCTCATCACATATCAAAGGGTGTCATTAAATCTTAAATAAAAATATAATGGAAGAATATTTCCACATTAATTAAAAAAAGATCTTAACCAGTTTGTCTGCACCAGCTAGAGTCAACAGCAGAGGATTTAAGTTTGGGAAAACCTTCCTTGTCAGTCACGTGATTTACCTTTTGTGTTATTTGGTTGACCCAAGGAGAAGAACAGTTGCTAAGATCCGGTCCTTGGGGATCCCAGATTCCATCAGGAGCCAGGCATAGATATGTTGACACTCCTAGAACAATGAGAGAAAAAGGTCTGCTTTAAATACTCAAACCATGTTTCTTACAATGACTTTATATCCACGTTATGTTTAAATATGAACACAGGCAAAATGGAGATCATTAAGCTAAGCTAATGTTTATTGAAACACCACATCCAGAGCCTGGCAGACAACGGACACCGGAGAAATGCAACCAACCAAACAAAAACGTTCAAAATTTTTAAAACACTTGCTGGCAACTACACCAGTTACAGAGGACAATTTCATAAATGAGATAGATGCGGTGCCTGCCGCCATGGGGCTTATCGTGTGGGTTTTCACACAGGCAAGGTATCAGTTGAGTCTTAAAGGAATCAGTTTGCAGGTTTTTCAGGAAGACGAGGTAGGAAAGGGCACTCCAGGTGCAGAGAAGATATGTTGTCCTTGGGAAACCTCAAATGTTTTATTTTTATTTCTTTTTTAATTTTTTTTAACGCTTAATCATTTTTGAGACAGAGAGAGACAGAACATGAACGGGGAAGGGTCAGAGAGAGAGGGAGACACAGAATCAGAAGCAGGCTCCAGGCTCCGGGCTGTCAGCACAGAGCCCGACGCGGGGCTCGAACTCACGGACCGCGAGATCATGACCTGAGCCGAAGTCGGACGCCCAACCGACTGAGCCACCCAGGTGCCCCTCAAAAGTTTTAAATTGAGGTCTACTGTACAGGAGAGTTATATGTAATGGGCTTGGAAAGGCAGGCATAGTGAGATCATAAACTGCCTGGTCTGCCACCTGTGGGTGCTGGAAAATCAATGAACATTAAGCAGAGGAGAGAAATGAGCTGATTAAGGTTTTAGTAAGATAACTGTGGCAGCAGCAGAAAGGATGAATCTGAGGGGGAGATGTGAAGGTTTGGGGGACACTATCGCAAAAATTCAAGTGACAGCATGTGTGGGTCTAAACAGCAAAGGAGACAAAGAAAAGGTTAAAAATAAGATTTCAGCATAGGGACATTCACCTGGGAGGGCTCTAGAAGGCTCCCTTTAAATCTCTCTCCCAATTTTCACAGAACAATGGTGACATATTTCTGCCATGCTTTCAAACTGCTTTCAAATAAAGTACTTCAGTAACCTTCACAACAAACATTTGACAGGGTGGTGGTGGGGGGGCTGTTATTATTTCTCTTTTAGAAATGAAGGAAATGAGGCCCAGAACGAAGGGGACAGTGCTAAGAGGCAAGGTTTCAAACTGTTGGAATCACACTGATTTCAGTAACACAACTGAATTGCACCCTTTCCTAAAGGGAAAAAAGATTTCAGAATATTTTTAAACACTTTGCTGAAAAAAAATTAAATGTGCACTTGTGTAAAAGTCAATATTCTTTTTGGTCTTTCTACCACTTCATATACTATAGAATTCAGAATGCTATATCCCCACTGGAACAGTTCTAAGAGAAACCTGTTTGAAGCAACCAGATCAATAACACCCAAAGGCGTAGTCACTATTGTTAGTACAGTGACATCTATTGTATATTTGCTTTCTTTACATACTTTATGGAATAAGGCACATTTTATTTAGTGTATCAAGTATTAGCTTTATGAAGATCAATGTATGTGACAATAAGAAAACCAGGCATTTTCTGGCTTAACGATTGTAAATAATAGTATGGTTACCATTGGGGGATGTTATGAATCGCAACAGTAATAAAAAGGGGGGGAAGTAGAGTAGAACTATTTAGCTCTTAACTGTCTCTCAGAGGAAACAATGGAGCTTGCTCTCTCTAGTGGATATTGAGTAGTGGGAGTCTGACTCCTGTCTATGTGAAGAGCCCTTGACTGTTAAGGGATGGCTATGATGACTTATGAAAAGGAGAGTCAAACTTCCTCTTCCGTTAAATTTTAGGTAGTTTCAATGATCATCTTCTAATGTAAAAGTCCTTGACCCCATTTTCTGCAATCAACAGTTGATGGTCGGTGCCAAGGACGAGAACTAACTCTCTTCCAATCCATTGATTCGCTCTGGGCTGCTGCACAGAAGGGCTGGCCTTCAGGAGTAGCCAGAACATGCACAGCCTAACTGCAACTCCACCCAGGGACCTCCCCCCGTGGGCGAAAATACTGACCTCACGTGTATCCCCACCAAATCCTCACCAGTGACTTCTTCAGAATGTATTTTCCAACTCTGAAAATACACTGCTTGAAATCGTCATTCAGCTGAGTTCAGAATTCAAGTGAACTAACAAAAATACGTAGTGACAAACAAACAAAAACACTAAAGAAACAATTGCGAGAAAAGCAAGCTAAAGTAACAGAATACCTTTCTTTAGCTTGGCTCTAGGACACACTTACCTA
Organism: Leopardus geoffroyi; assembly: GCF_018350155.1. Classification (NCBI taxonomy): domain Eukaryota; kingdom Metazoa; phylum Chordata; class Mammalia; order Carnivora; family Felidae; genus Leopardus; species Leopardus geoffroyi. Next base: position 155,192,782 of record NC_059327.1, read on the forward strand.
TAGTTCCTGCAGGGCACGGCTGCTTTGCCATCTGTCCTTGACGGGTCTTAAACCACATGATTTCTCGGGCTTCCACGGCTTCACAGCTCTCTTCCAGGGCTGGGATTTGGGACGCTGCTGATGGCAGATGTGTGGTAATGTCGTCAAGCACCTCCACAGCTGGAGATGGGGTGCTGGTACTCCGGTTTCTTCTTCCTGACACTGATGGGGTAGTACTCCTGCCTGGGCTCCAAGTTGTGGTCCGCAGGGTGGTACTGGTGGTGGTACTTCCCATGCCAAGAGGTCCTGTGGTAGAGATTTCTGAAATAAAATTCAAAAGAAAAGACCTACATTGCTTGCTCCTCACCTCAAGGTGTCCTCATACTTCAGAAACCATTTTCATTTGAAAATTCCAAGAGCCCTCCACATGGGAAAAATAAGCCAGTGCCAAGGTATCAAAGTGGCACTTCAGGATGATGACGGTCAGCTGACCAGTGACAAATGAAGGCTTGTTCATGGTTCTACTCAGCTCGAATCGCAGGAAAAAAAGTTAACAGCATAATTCAACTCTTTAGTAAGCTTCTTAATGTTTCAAGCCTTTGTAACAATCAGAGGATTAATACTTAAAGCCCTCACCTTAGAATATTCAAACCTGGTACATAGAATGGGAGAAAGCTACCTAAACTAGACTTTTCACATTAAGTATAACATGAGTTTCTAAAGATGAAGCACTTAGGGGGAAAGGATCGGAAAAAAAAGGGCCTCAAAAATTAAAGTGCTCTCAAGCTAAAAGAGAAAAGACAATTCTGAGTAGAGTCTCTTTAACTTGACGACCTACCAATGCTCTTAGAACTGACCCATCTTAACAAAACTGTGTGAAGTATAAGTGGTTTCCAATCAGTTGTGCCATTAATTACTGTCTAACTAGATTTTTTAAAGTCTAGTATGTATGCCAAATTCCAAATAAAACTAGTAAGGCTCCTTGACCAGATGTTAATAGGTTATTAAGCCTATGAAGTACTCAAAGGAATGTTCTAACAATACTATGGAAATAATCACTGCAGAGAATCACCTTTCTGGGAAAATATATTCACATTTCCATCATAGGAATGCAAGAGTATGCCAGTCCTCCACGTACATACATTGCATTCCTAACTGTAAGGTTAGAAACTACGCTTAACCTCACTTACTTGCAATAAACCTAGGGACACCGGCTCTAACCAGATTCAAAGTAGCTCAGGGTTATGGAATTCAGGGAGTCCTGTACTAAGCCTCCAGATGTTTGTCATTCATTGTCTGCCGTCTTTAACATGTCATCAACTTGACTCTGCTATACCAGAAGAGAAGCCACATCCATCACAGTGCATTTAGTACATATAAAGCTTCCCCAAACAAGACAGAGATGGCGGTGGGAAGGGGGTATGGATTTCCTGAACATTTAATCACTGAAAAATTGTAGCATTTTCTGACGTGATGCTATTTTTCTAGCTGTCTTGTCTGTTCTGTTCCTCTTTGCAGCTTTCTTTCTTTCTCTTGTGTTTTCTCTCTATGTGAATGTAATGTTCATAAATTCATTGACTCAAAATTCATAAAGGAAGAGAGGGTATCTTTTTTCCTCTTCTTTCATTTATACCATATTCCCCAAACTGCCAAGTCTTGTTGATTCTGTTTCATTTTTTTACTTTTCTCTCTCCCCAATCACCACTATCTGCATTCACCCCACCATCATCAGTGGATGAATACAATAGCCTTTTAACCTTTTTGCCAGTGAAAGCAATACTAGAACAGAATGGCAATACTGGTATTTCAGTATCTATTTTTGCAAAAGCAAAATTCAGAACTCATAAAATAAAATTGACACAATTTAACACAATTCAAATATAAAATTTAGCAACATAACTAAAGTTGAATTCTTAAAATTATAAATAGTAGAAATGTGATTCTAATGTATGTTGTTTACATTTAAATTTATTGAAATATCTCAAAAAGAAAAATAAAACTAAGAAATATTAATAACTTGAAATTAAATATTATTTAACATTATATTATTAAAATAAATTAATATTAAAATTAAATAATATTGTTCTTAATAATATTAAGTATTAGTCTTAAAAACAACATGTCAGTGGTGTCATGGCTGGGATACAAGAACCTTTTTGTGCAAATTTTTCTGGCTGATGGAAAAATTCTTCTTAACTTTATATTACTTGATAAAATAGTAAGGCAATAGTTAAAAGTTAACTCCAAGTATTTTTTCTGGCCCCTTCAACTTAAAAAATGCCATGTCTCATTTGTAGTTTCTTGAGAATTACATAGATACTCCAGAATGCTTTCTAAATGAGTGAATTTCTTTTCATTTAGATATTTTAATTAGCATACAATGCTCTATGAGGGAGGAGATTCGTTTTGCAAACATTTTTGCCCTGATAAAACTGCACAATACCCCATGTAGCAAAAACATGGACCAGCCTATTGTCTCAATCACACAAATCATAGGAAAGGAATGATGACACATTATCACAAGATGCTTGTCTGCTGTGACTTTGGACTTGCCAATTTTGAATAGATTTGTCTTTTAGCATAGATTTAATATATATATCCTATTTAAATGATTGGGATTTCAGATTTTTAAAGACTACAGTATCACACCAAAAGGTACTTAACAATAGCACAGCATAATGGAAATCAATGTTCATTATTTTTCTCTAAAATTATCCCATTGAAATAATTTTCTACCTTTTGCCAGAGGCATCTTGTAGGGTATAAATTGAAATGTGTTACTCCCCAGATTAAAATCCCTTAAATCATTTCTGTCTGCCCTCTAAACACAGATTGGACTCCTTTTCTTCGTGCCTTAAGCCCTTCATGAGTTTATTTCTCTAGCTCATTTGTAATGCTTCTTCATCTTTCAGCTCTACTATTAACCCATACAAAATTACCAGTAATTCCCCAACTGCACCCTGTTCTTTCTGCCTCAGGGCTTTTGCACATGCTGCAGTGTTCCTGCTCCCATTTCCACCTGGCTAATTTCTGTTTAGCCTTTGGGGATTGCTTGGATGCCATCTCCACCAAAGGACCTTTTCAAAGAACCAAGATGAGGTTATATACTAATATGTTTTATACACGATTACTTCCTCAGCTTTTAGCTTTTTGTCTGACTTACAATAAATTAGGTCTTAGTCAAAATAGATGACTATCAGGGATAGGTCAAAGAGGCAGGGGAGAGTCCAGTTCTGAAATGTCACACAAAAAAGGAAAAAAAGATAAATAGAGGGAAATAACAAATGGGGTCATTAAGAGTCCTTATAGTTGATAGGCTAAAAAAGTTATTTTATAAATGCATTTTAATGCTATCATTAAGAAAATTACCAGATAACTCAAATGAAAAGAAGCAAGAACTCTTCTTCCCCAAATTGACTCTATCTCACAACATTCATATTTAAATTGAATACACTCTTGTGAAGCAATGATACCGATAAAAGAGATTTTTTAAAAGTTTGATTTGTTATGCAGTACATCGCAAGGCCTCAGTTTAATACAGACATACTAATGTTCGGGATCGATATAGAACTTATTTCCTTGGAACTGTGCTGCAGAGAGATGTATACAAGCAGGGCCTTTTCATATCATTTGACTTTCAGCAGAATAAAAGTCAGATTTAAAAGCTGTTCCTGATTCCCCAACCCTTCTATTCCATTTACTGCCATGTAAGACTCTCAAGAGTTTTGTTCGGTGCCATCCTTCGGCAGAGTAAGTACTAGTGATATACATGTCATCACCAGTGCCCAAGAAAGAACCTGTCTTATTGTAGATACTGCAAAAAAAGATGTAGAATCACTGAAGAGTCATAGCAGCACACTTTGGCCAAGTTCCAGCCCATACCGTAAGCCACAGGAGTTTGTATTTTTCTATCTTCCAGTAAGGAAGAAATGATATGACACTTTTTCACTAGATCCTGTTATCGAGTCTTACCTGATAATGTAGCTACTTTAATAAAACTATGTTATTAAGTGCCTCGTGTGGTTGCGTCTCAGGGAAAGTTTAAAAGAATATAAAAGAAAATAAGTGCGAGTGACTATCTGCATATAACACTTTATCAAGCTTGGGTAATTTTCGTTACTATTTTGTCATTGCTATTGTGTTTATTGTACTTATGTAGCTTAGCATTTTCATAAAAGTAACTAAACTCCACATTAATAATTTCCCTCATACTTAACCTATTTCCAGAGGAAAATTTCAATTCTCCTATTTACTGAAATATATTGCCCATGGTCTATTTCATTTTTACATTTTGGTTTATTTTGTTTAATTTATGTCTCCTTCAATTTCCTTGAAAGGAATAAATATTATTTTGAATATTACTACAGGTTATAGTTCGTGGAGTACACTCATGGAAAACAGTGAAAATAACCAATATTTGTACGGTGCTTTACATTTTTCAACGTCCTTCTTTATCTCTATTATCTGATTGAATTCATTGCAGAATAATTATAACTATGAATTCCTTGTATTACAAATGAGAAAACATAGGCTCAAATGGTAAGTGAATCATAATTATACATATAGAAAGTAAATCAGTTTCCTCTAATTCCTCCATGTTTTTATAATAAGCTATCAAAATGACATTCTGAATTGTTCCATGCATTCCACAACCATGAGTCTATCATATGCTTTAAGAAGGGACTTAAGTAAATACAATGATTCTAAAAAAGACATTACTACTCTTGATCACAAACCATATTTATTATTTGGGATGGACATTGTTAATTTTTCCCCCCAAAGTCGTACATTGAAGTCCTAACTCGCCTATAACTACATTTGGAGACAGAGCCTTTAAAAAAGATAATTAAGGTTCAATGAGGTCATAAGTGTGTGGCCCTAATCCAATAGCACTGTTGTCCTTAAATGTGGAGGAAGAGATACTACTAAATGTGGAGGAAGAGACATGCTCACAGAATGCTCATTTTGATAGCTTATTATAAAAACATGGAGGAATTAGAGGAAACTGATTTACTTTCTATAAAGGCCATGTGAGAAGGTAGCCATCTCCAAGTCAAGGAGTAAGACCTCAGCAGAAACCAACTTACCAGCACCTTGATCCTGGACTTTCAGTTGCCAGAACAGTGAGGAAATGAATGTCTGTTGTTTAAGTCACCTAGTCTGTGATATTTTGTTATGGCAGCCCTAGCAGAGTAATACAGGCATCTTCTAAAAAACTATAAAATTTAAAACAGAAGATTAAACTTCACAGTAGAAGAAATGTTTACGTTCTACTCATAAAGTGCATGAACTTTCTTTCTGATTCGCCTTTATTTTTTCCTTTCTTCTCTAAGATATGTATCCCCCTTCATGGTTTTCCCTTTTCTAATCTGTGTTAACTTCATTCCAACATATAACATTTGGCTAACTACAGAAACATTTCCTTCTCCCCACCCTCCAAGTATTTATTTAAATCCAAGGTCAGTTATTGAAGAAATCTTCCCAAGGGTTTGATATAGGAAATAAGAAAACTAATACTATAACAATACTCCAAGTGGCTTTTGGTTATTTGTGTAGTGCTCTGGGTAGAAAGAAATTCTGCCTGGTCTCCATGGATATCAGTTGGTGGCAGCTGATTTGATTATACCTAGTTTTTAAAGAGAAACATCAGTTTTATCTGTCATGAAATTATCCAATTCTCTTCAGAATCCATTCATTATATTTGGCTCAATGGCCTCTTAAGATAGTGAAATTCCACAAATTATCAGCCATGTGAAGGAATACTTATTTTTGTAATTTAATCTATTTACATTTTCTGATTTTTTCATAGCCTATCATTTTTTTTTTTCAACGTTTATTTATTTTTGGGACAGAGAGAGACAGAGCATGAACGGGGGAGGGGCAGAGAGAGAGGGAGGCACAGAATCAGAAACAGGCTCCAGGCTCTGAGCCATCAGCCCAGAGCCTGACGCGGGGCTCGAACTCACGGACCGCGAGATCGTGACCTGGCTGAAGTCGGACGCTTAACCGACTGCGCCACCCAGGCGCCCCATAGCCTATCATTCTTATTGCAAATAGAGGAAAATATCTGTTCTAATTAAACATGAATTTGTAATACACTTATTACGTAAAATAATGAGCTAAAATATGGGATTTAGAGCAACCTATTAAAATTATCTGCTACATATTGAGCCCTACTATGCCAGGAACTATGTGGAATACTTTATATGTGTTCTGATTTAGTGCTGCTAACAATCTTTGGGTAGATATATTTACCTTCATTTCAGAGATGAAAGAAGTCAAATTAAGTAATTCTCCCAAGCTTATAGACTGTCCAGTGACAGAACCAGGAGTCAGTCTATCAAAGTCCAAACCAAGTCCATCAAAATCCTTCCCTTTTCATTAGGACATTTCATTAGGACTTTTCATTAACCACGCAGACAAAATTTAATAACAGAAACACATATGTAAAAAATCTTAATGAATGTGGAAATTAATTTGTCTCAAACACCACTCACATGTACTTTTATTGGTATTACTATGGTTCAGACCTCTTGGGTACTTAATGAACTCTTATTATTGGATCAGGCACTATTCTGAGCACTTTACAGGAATTGGCCCATTTAATTCTGACAACAAATCCGTGAGGAGGTACAATTAATTACCTTCATTGTACAGATGGTGAAACTGAAGCACCAACAGATTCAGTAATTTCTCAAAGGTTAAAAGTTCATAAGTAGAAGAATAGAAAAATAACTGAGGCATGGTTAGAGAGACCTCACTCTTAACCATACTAACCTGGAGGGAACATGGAGAGCCTAAACTTGATCCACAAGAAAGCAGCCTGCCCTCTGCTGTTAAGAATAGAGGAAGTGATCATCTTTGAGCTAATTTCTGTTTATCATTTCTAATTCTCCTAAAGAGTCAGGACTGGCTGAGAAAAAAAAAAATGTAGAATCCACAAAATTTAATACATTGCTCAGCATTCAAGTAGATAATAAACAAGCAGCAAATAATAATGTGAAATAATAGTTGGCTTTCTTTGAGCATATATTATATACCAGGCAGTGTGCTAACACTTTACATGCAAAATGGAAGTACAGAGAGGTTTTGTGAATTTCCTAGCTTCACATAGTCCATAAGTGATAAAGCCAGCATTTAAATACAAATAGTTTCACTCCCAAACTTTTGTGTATCTATGTTATCTGACAGAGGTTTAAAGTCCTTTTTTTTTTTAAGTATTATATATGGCATACATTATGTGCCTATAAGAGAGTTCAGTTCTAGGAATTACAAGATAAATTCATTCCATCCATATTTATTAATCAACTATCATGTGACAGGAGTTGTATTGGGAATACAATGTTGAATATAGTTACCATGTTCCTTGCTTTCATGATGCCCCCTCTAAGAGGCTTTTACAGAAAACGCTACTGAAAATAATAGGAAATAGAAAGAAGAGAAATACACCAACTATATTTTTCATTTGGTATATATTTGGTAGTGTTTGTCTCATATTACACATTGTGCTGGGCACCAAAGATTCAGAGGCAAAGCAAAGAGTACCACCCTCAAGAAGATTTTAATATACTACATTTTGTTGAATGTACAACATCATCAATTATTCTTTGTGCCACTTATAAAAAAAAATCTCTAATTAAACCCTGACATGTCTTCAATTGTTAGGTGCACTCTAGCTTATGAAATATTAAAAGGTGAAATCATGAGAATCTTAAAGTTGGTAAAACACTATAATAACAGAAATGTCTTCTTTTAACACACTTAGATAAATACTCAATCATTTAAGAGAGATGTGACTTTGAACAAATTATAATACTCTCTGTGCTTTAGTTTTTTTTCACTTAGATGGAGGTAATATATACACTTATTTGAGAAAAAAATATACTTATTTGAGAAAAAAATGGCAGTATGGATTTAAAGTACATAGCAAACTAAATGACAGTGAATAATACATTAATAAATATTTACTATCAGTAATAATATTTTTACTTATTCCTTGCTTCAACCAAAAATTACTGATTGCTTACTATGTGCCAAGTGCTATTTTAAATGCTGGGGACATAGAAGTGGACAATAAAAACAAAAAAAGTAAAAATCTCTGTCCTCATGAAGCTTACATCTTAGTAGGAGAGATACACAGGACAAAAAATTCAAATATACAGTATATTATATTAAAAAGTACTAAGGATAAAAATAACAGACAAAGCAGGGGAAAATAATAGAAAGTGCTGGGAGAGGGCAATTACAAGTTTTAATTGGGTGTCAGGCATGGACTTGTTGTTAAGGGGACAAGTGGCGGACTGAGAATCAGGGGCCTGCCAGGTAGAGGAGTCAGCCTCTCTAAAGGCCTAGGCACAGTGAGGTGGCCAGTGTGGCTGGAGGAATGTGTGTGAGGGAAAACAGCTATGAAATGAGACCAGAAAGGTGGTGGGGACTGTAGCACATAGGAATTTATAGGTATGGTGAGGACTTTGGTATTTATCTGGTGTGGAAATTCACTGGAAGGTTCTGAGCAGAGCAGTGACGCGATCTGACTTAGGTTTGCTTACACTGCCGTGGTTAAGAGTAACTGAATGGGCGAAGAGCAGGAGTAGGAAGAACAAGTGTTTATGTGGCCATACATCTGAGGCGCTGGTGACGACGATAACGGCCAGCATGCTGTGGGGATCCACATAGACCCACGAGAGCACGGGGTCTGATAGAGGAGGTGATGGCTTTCGGGTCTGGATACGATGATCCTCATTGACACATAGTAGGCCTTCAATAATTGTTGACTGAATTGAACTGATTTAACAAAAGGAGAGTTAGTCCTTCTCATGTGAATTCTTCTCTAGCTCCATTCAATTATTATCATTTATTTGAACTTAAAACAACCACATAAACATATTGATCTCATACTGTATAAAAATATTCCTGAGGGCTCCTGAATTATAATCAACAGAGGCATCTCAGTGTGCTCTTTACTGTAAACCTTCTAGAAGTTTTAATTTATGAGAATATTAAGTAAACTCTGGTGGTGACAAAACCATGCAAACTGGGGAAATCAGTTCAAGTGGGTTTGAGTTTGCTGATTTCTCGACGACCAGTAAAACATTCAAGAAGGGGAAGTAGTTGAATTGCTGTTAGGATTTAGAATAATTCCTTACTTCTAGCCTCAATATTATGTTTTATTCCCCCAGATTTGACATCATTATTATCCAGTTACTGGAGTTATTGCCTGAGATTTGCAGTGACATATGTTTTATTATTAACTTGTGAATTGTAGTTTACCTACAAAGATAAAGTGATACTGAAATTCAAGAAGGGTTATGCATGATTTATTTATAAGCATAAAGTTAAAATAAATTCAAGAAAAACAAAATTATCCTCTGTATTTGGAAATGAAATATTCAAGTGAACAGGGAAGAAGTGTTCATCATTTACGCTTCAAGTTTTTTTTTTTTTTAAGGAATGCAATTTTAGTAATTTTGATCTATTGCAGATGTTTGAAAAATATATACATCCTTGTCCTTGTTACCTTTGCACAAGTTTCTAAGAAACTGATAAAACGTAAGCCTCTACTATGGGATAGCTACTGTTCTTGGTTATTTGTTTTTGTTTATGTTTACAGTCTGGAAAAATAAAGGATATTACATTGCTATTTAAGTACCTTGAAATATTTCTTAACCCACCCCCCCTCCAAAAAACTCTAGCATTGATTTTTCACCTAACCTGAGAGTGCCATGAATAGGAGTTCCAACTAGCTGCTAGAATGGGCATATGAGTTTGCATAAAACATGGTCCCTCTCTTCAAGGAGTTTACAGGTTGGGCAATCTAATTTTATCATCAATTGTAGAAAATCAAAGGGTGGCTCTTCACCATGCCCATCATTTCTCTCATACTGGTGAGTCCAGGAAACAGTCCATTTTTTCACATAATTTAAATAATAAAAAGGAAGGCTGCTGTGTAATTGGCATATAAGTGATTAATTTCAAATGCAACCACAACCATATTGGAGAGCCTTCTAAATGACTTACTAATCAACATATAGATTAAAGACTTGATATATGAATTAAGTCTATCTGCCAAAATCACAATTAAACTCTACAATTCTTCCTGAGTACAGGGAAATTTGACATTCTATTTTGTTTCCATGCAAATATACTACTTGGGATACATTGAGTACTCACTCATGCACGTTAGGTGAGTGGGAATAAGTATCTATGCTTTATTTTGAGAAGAATTTTCTGAAGATCTATGTATATATACTACTATATCTGAATTACATTGACATTTTGATAAAGTTGGATTAAATAATTTAATCAACTACTCCAGATTACATTTTGTAAGATTTGATATACAACAGTTTCAAATTTTTACATACACAATATTCAAAAGCCAAACTACAACTGTCAGAAACTATATAGACTCAGGAAACTTAAATATTTAAATAGATGCTATTAATTTATAATTACTTCTCTTGAAAATAAATGTCTTAAACAAAAAGGCAATATACTCAAAATGGAGTCCATTGTGCTAAGTCCCAAGTCAGCAAACCAAGACTTAAAACTTAACCTAACTGCAGTTTCAGCCGCTCCCAGGAATGTAACCTTTAACCAGTTAGTGTGGAAATACATGGTCAGCGCTAATGACTAACCTGCCCTGATAGACTCTTTCTGCTCCCCATAGGAAGGTCACCTTGCTTAAAATATTCCACTTTTTGCCAGAAATTTCCTTTTCCCGTTCCCTTCTGTCTACAAAAACCTTCCACTTTGTATAGCCCCTTCCTAGACGGTGTGCTGCCCAACTCATGAAATCATTGAATAAAACCAATTAGATCTTTTACCTCAGTTAAATTTTGCTTTTTAACAAAGGAAAGGGTAAAAATAGCCCTGTTGAACTGAGAATTAGGCAACTGAATGATTAGGCCAAGGTATTTTCTGTTATAGACTGAGGAACAGAATTCAGGGCATCTAAAGCAAATGTTTCAACTAGTCCTCACGTTGAGAATTTAGCAGCTTCTCCTCACTCATGTATGCACCAAACTATTTTTCTTTCAACCATCATGCCAACCATGCCTACCCATCACCTTCCAAATTAATAGAGTAATAAAACCTCCCGATTTTGCTTTCTCCTGGTTATTATTATTATTAAAGAGGATGGAGTCGTGCACTCCATAGGTAATGATAAGTAGGTCAGAGAAGCAAATTGCTTAGGGGGAATCTGCCCACAGGATGATGATTCTCAGGTTTTTCTATTAAAACAGAGAAAGAAAATATACATGTATCTGCACAAATACATGCACATCATACATATATTCCAAACTGCTAGGGAAAAAAAGTAAATAAAATGAATACTTTTCTTCTTGAAAAGAATTATGTTCATTTTCAGAGATCTATGAAGAAACCTCAAAAACTTCATAAAACAGTGCATTTACTGTATTAATAATACAGTAAAAGGCAGTGGTATCCTGGAAAAAGCATTGATTTTAGGTTCAAATATTAGATCATCATCACTAGTTATTTGGCTTTGGGCAAATTAATCCTCCAGAAAGTCAAAATTTCCTTATCTTTAACAATGTGGATCTCTATGTTTACTTTGATAATACTGACACAGGATAGACCTTCAGTAATAATATAACATTATTATAATCAAATTCAGGTTATCCCAAGATGCCATCAACTTTCTTTCAGGAGAATTATCAACAGCTATCTAACTTATGAAGGTGAAATACTTTTTGCGTGTCTATAACAGAGAAGATAGGCCAGCCTGAAATAAAATCATAAAGTTTATCTTTTTCACCTCAGTCTCTGAATGACATTTAAAACCCCCGTAGTAATTTACCACCCACTTTATCCAACCCAGCTTTGGAAAAGACAACTGAGATTGTTAGTTGTGCTCCAATGGGAAATTATTTTTTAAGACAAAAAATAATATAAATAAAGAAAAAATTACTTCAAAATCATGTGCCTGCTCTGTGGTATTTCAAATTTTAAGATGATCAGATTTGGGAGCATAAAAGATATTTCAAAACATTTTAAAAACTTAGTATTTAGCTTTGAAAGTAAAATGGGGGACTTGAAAGAAAAGAACCATTTTAAGTCAATATTGAAATATATAATATGAACAAAATCACGCTATTTTGGATTCAAAATTGTAGACGGTCCATATAATTTAGGAGTCCACAAGTGATAAAATTCTGCCTGGAGCCTGATCTCTTGGAAATACAACCGGATCTTAACGTAGAAGAGTGTCAAAATTTGTGTAACACTCTCCGCAGGCCAAGTAGCCCAAAGGCCCCATGAAGACAGACTGTTGCTGTTTTGCTTGACCACCATCCTCAGCGACTTGACACAGAGGAGAGGCTCAATTAATATTTGTCCAATAAATGTACTTCATCATCAACTGCCTTGATTCACTGCAAAATATTCGTAACAGGACTTGCAAAATTGATCACTGATGTGCTGAGAACATTGCTTTACTTATTCTTCATCACTGTTCCCGTTCTTTAAAAAGCCTGTTCTATTATAATAGTCTTAAAAATGAAACTTTTTATTTTGAAATAAGTATAGACTCATAGGAAGTAGCAAAAATAGTAAGAACAACCCCTTCCTTCAGCCTCCCTCAATGACACGATTTTATATAGCTACAGTATAATATCAAAGCCAGGAAATGGCATTGGTACATGGCTGTACCGGTCTGACTACAGACAGGCTTTATATAGAGAGTTTTACCTGCATTCATTTATGTGTGCATGCTTATGTTCTATGAGATTTTATCTCAGGTATAGATTTGTATAACCACTGTCACATTCAAGAAGCAGAACTGTTCCATCACACAAAAGAGTTGCCTTGTGCCAACTCCTTGTATTCAAATCCGCCCCCACCCTCCCCATAGCTATCTCCTGGCAACCACTTATCTATTCTCCATCTCTATAGTTTCATTCTTTCAAGAATGTTACATAAATAGAATTATAAGCATGACACCTTTTGAGATTGACTTTTTCCACTAAGGATAATGTTCTCGAGGGCCACCCAGGTAGTTGCAGCTATCAGTAGTGAAGTCATCTCCCGACATCATCAAATGAATACCTATAATCTATCTTTCACCTTGTACCTGGAGTGATCTTTGAAAAATGCAAATCTGATGCTGTTGCTCTTTAAAAGCTCCCAACTGATCGTACTATAAAGTCAAAATCTTTAAACATGACCTAAAAAGCCCACTAATCCTCAGCTCGCCTACCTCTCCAGTCGCCACTTAAGCCTCCCTGCCTTTGCTCTCTCTCTCTTCTAACCATCCTGGATTTATTTCCTGTGTCCCCAGAAAGGCCCCTTCTCATCTTCAATGATGCGAATGTCTTTCTGGAACACTCTATGCTCAGTTTTAGGTATTCTTCCATCCCGTGTCCCACACCCTTTACTTGGTTAAATCACTAATCCTTTTGATAACTGATTTAAAGTAATTGTAAGCAGAAACGGGAAAAAATTAATGAAGTTGTTATTTTAGACTACTCATACTTGTATTCAACATATGTTTATTATTTTTAGGATACAAATTCACAACAAGAATTTAAGATTGCATTCTTTCTGAGAGTGATCATTAATCACACCACTAGCTACATAGAGCCACATGAAGAGACATCTGCCTATAGGTACTAGCTCCTGTACATTCTAGCTATGACACTTTGGGCAAATCTCTAAACCAAGATGGCATTGGTACATGGCTGTACCGGTCTGACTACAGACAGGCTTTATATAGAGAGTTTTAGTTCTCTTTGAAGCATTAGTTCTCTTTGAAAAATTTGGCAAAGTAGACTTATGAATGATAATGCAATATTCTACATCCAGTATAGTTCCTGGCACATAATAGGTGCTTAATAAATGTTTTGTGTACTTGCGAATATCCATTGAAGATAAGCAAATGGTGCGAACATAAAAGGAAATCATATGAAGGAAACAAAAAAATCTATTTGTATAATTTCCACATCCCCTAAAATTATGCATTATAAACACAAATGATATAAACTAGAAATTCTGAATTCTCCTATGAAAGTGAACAGCACACTTGGTACCTATGTTAATACAACTTTATTGGTCATCAAATATATATTAAATATCCCAGAATATGTCTTATAGCATATTTAGTACATCAAATGGTATCTGAAAAGAACAATACTTATTTACACATCTTAAGAGGACACAAATGGATAAAAGATTCAATGTAATCATAAAATTCTTATTCATTAATATTTGCACCTCACTGCTTAACAATGAATCTCTATAATACTACAACCTTTGTAGTATTACATTCTCATCACTAGCATTAATTTCCAACAATGTAGAAATTAATATGGCTTAAAGACAAAAGGAGACATAGCTGCATACAAAGAATAAAGATGCAGCACACATTTAAAGTAAAAGCAAACAGGTAACGTTCCCCAGCAAGTGTCCAGTAAACAAAATTCATTACAACATATTTATTATAACAAGCTAAATTTAATTTATGGAAAGAGGGATTCAATACCTATTTTTGTGTTATGTAACTCACAGTACTTTCAGTTATTAGTCATTCAAGTTATCCTATTTATGATTATATATATTTTTTTATTTTTACTTTTTTACAGTTATGTATTTTAAACACAGAACGATCTTCATGACTCACTAGCAGTAATGGACCCAAGACGGCCTTTCTCCTCCCCAAAACCCCCACCACCAACCACCAAATGATGTGAAGATTCTTAATACAGAGAAAGAAAATGAAACCAACAGAGAGGTAGGCAAGGTAAAAGTGACAAAATATAGGTCTACAGAAAGAGAGGAACAAATAAACTAGGCAATTTTGTGAGTTGATTATAGAAAGAGCACTTTGATTATTTCAAATATTCTACACATGTGAAAAAAGTATCAGTGATAGTCACCATGTGACAGTCATCTGTGATCTCCCTTTTAGTTCCCTGAATGACAATATGTGTATTTTACTGTCAAGTATCTTACATTTAGCCAATTAACTTTTAATGGATAGCAACTTTTTTTTTTCAATTGTCAAGTTAACATACAGTGTAGTCTTGGCTTCAGGGGTAGATTCCCGTGATTCATCACTTACACACAACACCCAGTGCTCATCCCAACAAGTGCCTTCCTCAATGCCCATCACCCATTTTCCCCACCCCCCTCAATCCCCTACCCCCCCATTAACCCTCAGTTTGTTCTCTGTATTTAAGAGTCTCTTATGGTTTGCTTCCCTATTTGTATCTTATTTTTCCTTCCCATCCCTTATGGTCATCTGTTAAGTTTTTCAAATTACACATATGAGTGAAATCACATGATATCTGTCTTTCTTTGACTGACTTACTCCACTTAGCATAATACCCTACAGTTCCATCCACAGTGTTGCAAGTGGCAAGATTTCATTTTTTTTCATTGCCGAGTAGTATTCCATTGTGTATACATACTACATCTTCTTTATCCATTCATCAGTTGATGGATATTTGGGCTCTCTCCATACTTTGACTATTGTTGACAGTGCTGCTATAAACATTGGGGTGCATATGCCCCTTTGAATCAGCACTCCTGTCCCCTTTGGATAAATTCCTAGAAGTGCTATTGCTGGGTTGCAGGGTAATTCCATTTTTCATTTTTTTGATGAACCTCCACACTGTTTTCCAGAGTGGCTGTACCAGTTTGCATTCCCACCAACACTGTAAGAGGGTTCCCCTTTCTGCACATGCTCACCAACATCTGTTGTTTCCTAAGTTGTTAATTAAAGCCACTCTGACTGATCTGAGGTGTTATCTCAATGTGGTTTTGATTTGTATTTCCCTGATGATGAGTGACGTTGAGCATCTTTTTATGTGTCTGATTGCCATCTGCATGCTTTCTTTGGAAAAGTGTCTATTCACGTCCTCTGCCCATTTGTTCACTGGATTATTTGTTTTTCAGGTGTTGAGTTTGATAAATTCTTTATAGATTTTGGATACTACCCCTTTATCCAACATGTCATTTGCATATATCTTCTCCCATCCTGTCAGTTGCCTTTTAGTTTTGTTGACTTTTTCCTTTGCTATGCCAAAACTTTTTATCTTGATGAGGTCCCAGTAATTCATTTTCGCTTTTATTTCCCTTGCTATGTCAAGTAAAAAGTTGCTGTGGATCAAGGCCAAAGAGGTTGCTGTCTGTTTTCTCCTGTAGGATTTTGATAGTTTCCTATCTTACATTTAGGTCTTTCACTCATTTTGAATTTATTTTTGTGTATGGTATTTGAAAATGTCCAGTTTCATTCTCCTGCATGTTGCTGTCCAGTTCTCCCATCACCATTTGCTAAAGAGACTGTCTTTTTTCCATTGGATATTCTTTCCTGCTTTGTCAGAGATTATTTGGCCATATATCTGTGGATCCATTTCTAGGTTCTCTATTCTATACCATTGGTCCATGTGTCTCTTTTTGTGCCAATACCATACTGTCTTGATGACTACAGCTTTGTAATACAGAAATAGCAACATTTTTAAAATGCAAAAACAAACAGAATATATAGATTCCCTATGATAAACTGTTAAGTGGCCCCATGATCAGTACCTACTGGTGTTCATACTTTGGTGTAATTCCTTACTCTTGAGTGTGCGTGAGATCTGTACTTGCTGCTACCCCATAGAATATGGCAAAGTTGATGAAATGTATGTGATCATGTACATCATTTACATTATATATTGTCTGCCTTATGAAAAAAGACTTATCATTTTGGCTTTGAAAAAGTAAGCTGCCATGTTGTGAGCTGCCTTTAGAGAGAGTCAGAGGACAAGGAGCTGAGGATAGCAAGAAACTGAGGTCCCAGAGTATATAATACTGCCCATGACCACATGCTCTTGGGAATAGATTATTTCCCAGTCCAGCATTCAAGTGAGAACTCGTCCCTGGGTGGCACTATTATTGCAGCCTTATAGAAGACTCGCCGAAGCTGGGTCTGGACTCTTGACCACAGAATATCTGAGATAATACATAGGCATGTTTTAGGCCACCATGTTTGTAGCAGCATTGTTATAGACCAGTAGATAATACAAGCCCTAACTCTTTTCCCAGTTTTTGTGAATAAGGATGTGATTTGGCTTCATATCTTTATTTACAGCAAGAATTCCCAACCTTGGTACTATTGACATTTTAGGATATACAATTCCTTGTTATGTGAGTGTGTATATGGCGTGTTTTCCTGTGCATTGTAGAATGTGTAGCAACATCCCTGGCCTTTATGCACTAGATACTGGTAGTGCTCATTACACCTCCAGTTGTGACAATCAAGAATATCTCTAGAAATTTCCAAATGTCCTTTTGGGATAAAATTAGCTCTGTTTGAGAATTACTTATATACAGGAATTTCTTCATTTACCTCTAATCTGTATTTGTTCAATGAGAGGGCTACTGCATGCTGATAATGGTTTTAGGATATTTTAAATACAAATTAATCTACACATGAAATGGCTCCATGGTTGCTTCTCAACCTGAGAAATGGCTCAAAGGCTGTAAATAAAAGGAAGTTGAATGGGTTTCAAAAACACCAATTCTGCCTTTTCAATTTCAGTAATTCAATGTGCCTAAGACACGCTTCCACAAATCACACATTAATATTTAAAAATTGATTTCATTTTGCTGTTTTACTTAATGAGGACATGCATAACAACATAACGGGAAACCAACGAAAACCACAAAATATGAAGCATCCCAATTGCATGCCTGAATGCACTCAAGAATGGGGGGTGGGGGAAGGAGTTAATGAGAGAGAAATTAGGGTGGCTTCATGTTTTCTGATTTCAGAGATTACACTACACAGAATGAACTCTGCCCGCCTCTTGTTTGTTACAGTATGTCTGCCTTCCAAAGATGTTCAAATGCCTCTCGTGTCCAGTTGCTTTCTGAGTGAGATATCTGAGGATGACACTTGTTGCTTCATTGCCGCTCCATTCAACGATCACAAATTATTACCTTTCACATAAACATACCTTGTAGATGTGTTCTCAAGTTAAACATTTAAGGAAGAAATCATGAAAAACACACAAACCAGCTCTCTGAAACTAGTTTATATCTTCCTCTTCCCATTTATTATACAGTTGGCTTCACATCATTAACATGCAAATCATACTGCACTACAGTGCATTTTAAACAAAGAACTGAAAGCAGAGCTTGTAATTTCCTTGTGGGTTGATAAACAGATTTTGCTCTAAGAGCATAAAATAAACTCTGATCACTTTGTGTGCATTCTTTGGACGATGTAATAATTTCAAAACGAAACAAAGAAAATTACTACTTTTCTCACCTTGCCCATGGTCACTGGTTAAGTTGCCCCAATTTTAGTGGGAAAATCTAAGTAGTGTGGTAAACAAAGTTAAATTGGAAAAATACTCTCTTTGTTGTTGTTTGTTTTTTTGTGGAAGATAAAATGTTTTCTCTTGCCTGAATTTCTATTCCTTTTTTAATAAAGTTAACATTGAGACTAGAAACTGACTTGTGAATAGATTTAAATAAAAGTCTGATTGAGGCCATGGGAAAAAAGTCCAAATGAAAATAGTAAATAAACATATGTAAATCATGCTACCCATCATATATCTTCAGTGTCACCTTTCCTTCTAAGTACATGATCATATAAACTATTACGGATAGGGTAGGAAAATAAAAAATAGTTTCAGAGACACTCTCTTACTTGAAAGAAAGACAGAGATTGAGTGAAAGAGAAAGGGGGGAGAGAAAGAGAGAGACATACAGAGAGAGAAAAAATTTTAAAAGACACACAATTGCCTGCCTTCAAGAAGGCAACACAAAGAACAATGATCACCTCATTCCCTTGCCCCCCTCCCTTCCATGGTTCTCTCCTATTTATAGCGTCTAAGATTGAACTCCTTCGTGTGTCTGTAACAGATCCTCAGTCTCAGGGCTTCTCCCCTCCACAGCCTTATTTATCACTATACCCCTCTGATCCAGCTATTTGAGAACCATTGGTAGTGCCCAAACATACCAGGTTGCTTGAGATCTGGGTGTATCTGTCACTTTTTTTATGTGAACAAATATGTACTGAATATCCACTACATGCCAGGCATTTTCTAGAGACTAGAGATAAAGCAATAAAATCAACAAGCAAAAGTTCTTCCCTTTTGCTTGGCAAATAATAAATAAGATAAGTAAAATAGCTGCATGTTAGACAGTAATACATGCAAAGGAGAACATTTTGAAATTTATTGGTGACCAAAGCAGACCTAACTGAAAGGAGACATTTGAAGGCGATGAAGCAGTGAGCCACACAGATAACAAGGAAAGCTCATTGCATACAGAGGGAATGGCAGGCAAAAGGAACATGACTCTCTGCATCCTTTTGCTTTAACTTTTAAAAAGTAACAGCTTTCTTGAGATGTAATTCATATACCCTATAACTACGCCATTTGAAGTATACAATACAATGGTTTTTAGAATATTCATTGAAGTGTGTATCTATCACACGATCTATTTTAGAACAATTTCATTGCCTGAAAAGGAAAGCCCATACCCATTAGAAGTCCCTCTCCATTTCCCCTACCCCATACATAGCTCTAGGAAACAACTTGTCTGCCTTCTACCTCTACAGATGCGCCTGTTCCTGACACTTCATAGAAACAGAATTGTGACTGGTTTACCTCATGTAGCATAATGTTTTCAAGGTCTGTCCATGTTATATCAGAAATCAGTACTTCATTGTTTTTAGTGGTGAATAATATTCTATTTATGAATATACCACATTTTATTTACCATTCATCTGTTGACGGACATTTGGGTTGTTTCTACTTTTTGTTTGAGTACACTTTTCTTTTTTTTTTTTTTTTTTTTTTAAATTTTTTTTTTTCAACGTTTATTTATTTTTGGGACAGAGAGAGACAGAGCATGAACGGGGGAGGGTCAGAGAGAGAGAGAGAGAGAGAGACACAGAATCGGAAACAGGCTCCAGGCTCTGAGCCATCATGAGCCATCAGCCCAGAGCCTGACGCGGGGCTCGAACTCACGGACCGTGAGATCGTGACCTGGCTGAAGTCGGACGCTCAACCGACTGCGCCACCCAGGCGCCCCTGAGTACACTTTTCAATGTGGACAAATGTTTTAATTTTTCTTGGTTATATACCTAAAAGGTCAGTTGCTGGGTCATATATAGCTCTATGTTTAGTCATTTAAGGATCTTTCAGACTCTTTTCCAAGGTGGCTGCACCATTTTATAATCCCACCAGCAGTGCAAGAGTGCTCCAACTTCTCCATATCCTTTTCAACACTTAGAGTTATCTGTCTTTTGAATACAGTTTATCCAATGGTTACCAAGTGGCATCCCATTATAGTTTTGATTTCTATTTCCTTGACGGTTGATAATGTTGACCATCTTTTTGTGCTTACCAGACATTTGTATATCGTTTTAAGAGAACTACGCCCAATTTTTAATTGAGCTATTGGTATCTTATTATAGAGTGGTAAGAATCCTTTATATATTCTGAAGACACATTTCTTATCAGTCATATAATCTGCAAATAATTTCTCCAGCTCTGTGAGTTGTCTTTTCACTTTCTCGACAGTACCTTTTGCAGCACAATTGTTTTACATTTTGGTGAAGTCTGATATACGTATTTTTTCTGTATTACTTGTGCTTTTGTTGCCATAGCTAAGAAACTACTGCCTTACCCAAGTTTATGAAGATTTATTACTGTTTTCTTATAACAGTTTCACAGTTTTAGCTTAAAAAAAATATTCTGCCAAATTCTGTTCTTTACATTTTGGTTCTGTATTACATACACTTTGCTACAGGTGACCCAGTTTGTGGTTGTCATACAGGTTTTATCTAGACAGGTTTTAATGAGATTATTTGGTTTATGTTTACTGTATTTAAACTGCCATTTATGGGGCGCCTGGGTGGTTTAGTCTTTTAAGCCTCTTACTTCAGCTCAGGTCATGATCTTGCAGTTCACCAGTTCAGGCCTTGTGTCGGGCTCTGTGCTGATAGCTCAGAGCCTGGAGCCTACTTCAGATTCTGTGTCTCCCACTCTCTCTGCCCCTCCCCTACTTGCGCTCTCTCTCTTAAAAATAAATAAATAAATAAATAAATAAAAACATTAAAAAAAGATAAAAAATAAACTGTCACTTACGTAGGTCCCAGAAATTATTCCTAAATTATTTTAGTTGTAATTAAGAGTGATCTCACCTCGTAATTTCTTTACAGAGGAAGTTAATTATTTAAAAAAATGTATGAATTTTACTAGCTAGTTCAAATTGGTCAGTTTATTTCATTTACCTGCATGTTCTTCAGGAAATTTCACTGTTGTTCCCACATATTCTCAACTGAATTGTTGTAAGGATTAAATATCATTGTAGATATGAGAATCTAGCATTTCAACTGACATGACTGCCCTGCATACAGTAGGCACTCAATAAATGTGAGATATAGGGGTACCTGGGTGTCCCGGTTAAGTCGGTTAAACATCTGACTCTTGATTTAGGCTCAGGTCATGATCGAACAGTTAGTGAGTTTGAGCCCTGTGTTGGGCTCTGTGCTGACAGTGTGGAGCCTGCTTAGGATTCGGTCTCCCTCTCTCTCTCTGTCCCTTCCCCCCCCTCCTCAAAAATAAATAAATATTTTAAAAAATTAATGTGGGGGCACCTGCGTGGCTCAGTTGTTAAAGCTTCTGACTTCAGCTCAGGTCATGATCTCACAGTTCCTGAGTTCGAGCCCTGCACTGGGCTCTGATGCTAAAAGTGCAGATCCTAACTGGGATTCTCTCCCTTTCTCTCTCTCTCTTTCTCTCTGCCCCTCCCATCCACTCTCTCTCTCTCTCTCTTTCTCCAAAATAAATAAACATTTAAAAAATTTAAAAAAGTGAGATACTATTATTTTTTTTCCTGGAAAATAATAATCACAATACCTACTACCTCTTAGTGTTATTATATAAATTAAAACGTGGGTCCTTTCCCTCCTTCCTTCCTTCCTTCTTTCCCTCCCTTCCTTCCTTGCTTCCCTTAATTCCTTCCTTGCTTTCCTTCCTTCCTTCCTTCCTTCCTTCTGTCCTTCCTTTCTCCTTCCCTCTCTCCCTCTCTTCCATTCTTTTTTTTCCTTTTGAGACAGGAGAGCAACACAGAGATTCCCCAGTCATGAAGACAGTGTGCTGTGGCAGGAGGCAGAGGTGACTTGAACTGGTGTGGACGAAAGCACAGGTGCCACAAACACACAAGATACAACATCCCTGTGCCTGATAGAGCAAGAAAATAGCTTGCTCCTATCACCAGCTGGGCTGAAGCTTCTGATTTGCTCTCTGCCCATTCCTCCTTCAGATCAAGTATCATCTCAGTGAGGGCCTTTCTGGGTACATTCTCTAGAATTGCCACACACCTCTCTCTTCCTTGCTGGCATTTCCCTTTAGCTGTTATCATTACTTAACATGGTTTAGCTCTTATGTTTAAGATCAATTTTGAGTTCATTTTTGTGTATGGTAAGGTATGGGTCCAACTCCATTCATTGGCATATGGATATCCGATTGTGCTTGCACTATTTGTTGAGAAGACTACTATCCTTTTCCCATTGAATTGCTTCGTCCTTAAATTCTTGTGTCTGGCTCATCATTCAAAGCAACTCAACTTCCATTCATGCTGTCAACAGTTATAGAATTGTGTGACTTTATTTTTTAAATGTTTATTTATTTTTGAGAGAGAGAGAGGAAAGAGAGAAAGAGACAGTATGCACAGTTGTGCACAAGTAGGGGAGTGGCAGAGAGAGGGAAGGATAGAGGATCCAAAGCGGGCTTTGCACGGACAGCAGAGAGCCCCACACAGGGCTTGAACTCATGAGCTGGGAGATCATGACCTGAGCCAAAGTCAGTTATTCACTGGCTGAGACACCCATAGAATTGTGTAATTTTAAATCTCACATGAGTGCAAAGAGTTTCCCAAGAACAGGAACTATGTTTTTGTTTGTTTGCCTTTCTTTCATTTTGAATCTCTCAGTGCCTGCTATATAATTGGCTCTTAGTAATGCTGGATAAGTTAAAGAAGGACGTTTCAAATGGATCTCAAATTATTGGTAGTACTCTGATGATTAATGGTACCAGTGAAAGGATTTAAATTTAGGTTGCGAAGTTATGAAAGTGGGTTAAAGGGATACTTTCCAGTATCTTGAATGTCTTGCTAGGGACTTTAATTGCCAACTAAATTAGAAGTGAAAGATTCTGTGGAGGCTTAGGAAAAGAGAAGGAAGTTCTGTTTTAGGAAAATTAATTTTGCTACAAAATGTGGAATATAAGGGGAAAAAAGGAAGAAGAGGTAGAAAGAAGAGTATAAAGGTGATTATAATAAACAGTAGAGTTAAAAGAAAATAAGGTCACAACAGCACTAGTAATGGAAAAGATAGTGTACATTTTAAAATGCATTCCTATTATTAGTTTGTTATTGAAACAGAGATGTCAAATGCTGAATTGGAAATTCACAACCAGAGCTCAGAATAGGTTTGGGTTAGATGTGTAGATCTGGTAATTATCTATTCAAATGTGCTAGCAATACATGTGAGGACAGATGAAGTTAATGAGGAGAGAAGGAGGCAGGAAAAGAGAGAAATCTCTTGGTGTTTAAAAGAATCAGAACTGGAATTTAAGATTTCCTGAAGCCTAAAGGGAAAGAAAAGGATGGAAAATATGTGAAGAGCTAGAGAATCTTGATGAAAGTCTTAATCACTGAATTGCCTTCATATTTCTAGGACATTTATAAATGGAAGACATATTTTATTCATTTGTAAACAAAAGCAAACACATTCCCTTGTCCCTGGGAACATATATGTCTCAATTCACATTTTTTTGTTATGTGTGCATATCTAAAACATTAGCTAAGCTGAATTTTCTGTACGTAAATAGGATTAAAATAGGATATTATAAATTTTCAAGCTAGATAATAAACGATAACATACCCAGAATGGAAAAAAAAAAAAAAAAAAAAACACAATACACTCTTTTCTCTTTATGGTGCCACTTAAGGAAATATATTACAAGAGAATTTTATGAAAGAAATCCATATATTTATACAAAATGATGCATATTCATACTGCATATTAGAGAAGAGATGAAAAAATACAAACACGGTGTGAGAAAGTGGCCTCCTGATTATTGCCACTTTGAAAAGTGCAAAAGATATAGTGATAAATATATAACCTACACAGATATACCTAAGAGTTTATACAAAATCTAAGAAGAAAAAAGAAAAAAAAAAGTACAAGACCCAACAATACGTACCTAATTATTATAAACATCTAAATACATGCTAAAAGGTATAGTTTACATTTCTGGATTGAATTATGTAGATATGCTAAGTAGTCAATAGAGAAAAAAATCTCTGCTGTTCATATTATTCTCTATGGGCTATCTTATATTCTCTGATTTTATCCCAAACTCTTTCACTGGGAATTAAATATATGAGTATATTTATAGGTATGACTTTATATAGCAATGTTATCAAGAATATTACATTTGTCATATCAATACTGTAACTTATTTAAATCATGTGTATATCGCTTATTACCCTAATACTGAATGAGAAAACTCTACAGCAACAACAATGTCATTCTTACTTTTATATATTTAACTAACCTAAATAAAAGATTGTCCTTTTCTGTAAACCTGCATAATATGACACTTAGGAATTAAAAATAATGTACAATGGCAACATTTCAGTTAAGTGATATTTCTCCTAAATAAGAAAAGATATAAATTCACCTTTATCATGAAGGCAAAAATCCATTATCTCTCATCAAGTACTCCACATGTATTTAGTAAAACTCTAAGATAAAAGTTATTTAAGGAACTTCAAAAAAATTAACAAGTAATACTGTTTTTTCTCACTAGAACAACTTCAAAGAGCAAATCCAAACTCTTTTCACATTTTATTATAAACATTGGACAAATTTAGCAGTTTAATGTGCTGCTTAAAAGACGCCATACCATGAATGCATGAATCAAGCTGCATTTTATAACACCTACTTTATTTGTTTATTTATTTATTTTTAAAATTTTTTTTTAACATTTATTTATTTTTGAGACAGAGAGAGAGAGAGCATGAACAGGGGAGGGTCAGAGAAAGAGGGAGACACAGAAGCCAAAGCAGGCTCCAGGCTCTGAGCTGTCAGCACAGAGCCCGACGTGGGGCTTGAACCCACAGACTGCAAGATCATGACCTGGGCCGAAGTCAGACGCTTAACCGACTGAGCCACCCAGGCGCCCCAAGCACCTACTTTAAAGAATGTATACATTATTTGATGTTAGACTACTAGCTCCTCCTTAAAATCAACTTCATTTAAATTCATTTGTTTGGTAATGTTTTGGGGGAAAAATTTGGCAACCTTTTGGAAAGGCAATGTCAGTAACTATCAAAAACAACTACTTAGAGGGGCTCTTGGGTGGCTCAGATAGTTAAGTGACCCACTCTTGGTTTTGGCTCAGGTCATGATCTCACAGTTTCGTGGGTTTGAGCCCCGCGTCGGGCTCTGCACTGGTAGCACAGACTCTGCTTGGGATTCTCTCTCCCTCCCTCGTTCTCTGTCCCTCCCCAACTCGTACTGTCTCTCTCGAAATAAATAAATAAACTTAAAAAAAAAAAAAAAAAACTACCTTAGAAATATTGCAGGGAATCAAAACAAGGTCTGTCTGACTCCTAAGGTGGGTCTTCTCTACTTAACTGGGTGAAATTTGCTCCTTTCACCCCTTACTACCTTGCTAAGTTCCTGATCACATTTTACCTGCCTTAAAACCCTCTCACAGGCTTCCTTTCTCCACCTCCTGTGTCTCCACCCTTCATGATAGTCTTCCTCCTCTTTTCCTCTTAAGTTTAATTCCTTAACTTACTACTGGGTGTTAATATGGATATCTCAAAAAATATTTCCATTTAGATGTAGGTTTCTGTTTGGTTTAATCTAACCCATAATAATGCAAATATTCCTTAGCATATCTGTTAAAGAAAACAGATATGGGCTAATATAATCCCTTTTCTGTTTTTCGTTTTTTTTAACGTTAAAAAAGACAGAATTTGAAGGCCAAGTGTTAAAGAATTTTCTGTGTTGTAACCAAGAGAAGCTGGCAACACAGTCAGTATGATACTTACACCGTCTGTACATAATATCTGCTGTGCCTATAGTTGACTCTCACAGTACAGCTAAATGCCTTAAGCTTCAAAAGAGCAGAGGAGTTTTTCTTTTATTTGGTTTTGTTATTTAACAAGTACTTGGGAGGACTTGGGACACTACCTTTAATCCCTAAAATAGAACTACACCAGAAGTGAGAAAATAATCTTCCCTCCAAGAGGGCTTGAGGGCATGCTCAGGGGAGATATGCAGTTTAGTTAATGCCAGAAAGGGGAGAGTCTTCAGTGAAAAGAGTTGAGTATAGGGAGTTCCTTAATTATGAAGCTTCCGAAGGCACAGTTGAAAGCTTGGAGACATTTTGAAATCTGAGTGTTTTCCTGACTCACTGTTGACAAGAAGAGAATAGAGTAGCTTTGAGCCAATATCAATAGCATCTGACTTTCTCCTCACATGGAAAACATCCATGCTCAGTCACCAGCTCCAGAGAAGACTAATCTGATGTCATTAAAGACTGCAGACAATCCTAAGTAACGAACATGAAGAACATACTACAGCAAGCATGGTGAGATACTCCACCATCAAGACTAACTTATTTGTTTTCCCTTTGATTAAACCTAATGAGAAAGGATTTATGGGAGCTCAGTATGTGTGCTCCAGAGTCTGGGGACAAAGAGGAGAAAGAAAGACCAGGATGCACAAGGAATTAGCTATATTCTACTCTAAAGATGAAAACAAGGCTACATGAGTTTATCAGGGACCAAGAAGGGATGGGGGCTGTCCTTGAAGCACAAGGCGACTTTTTGGAGGTGAAAAGTGGTATCTAGATTCCCAGGGGCATAAGGAGGAAATGTAAGTGGTCAACAGCTGAAAATCATTCATTTTCACATGAAGCACAGTCAAGTATTTTTCAGTGGGGCCATTTGGCTTTCAAAAATCTGCCCAAGCCAGAGATTCATCTTTATGCATCTTCCTAAGAGAAAGCTATTTTGACAAGACTTTTCCTGTGCCTTAGCCCCTCTCCCCTTCTCCCCTCCCACACTTAACCATCTAGGTGCCAACAGGAGAGAAGTGGAAGCATTAAGTGAACAAAATGGAGAGAAAGCCTCTAAGCACCCATTTTGCATGGCAAGCATCCCACCTACATCACTGAGGAGAGGGGTAAGTTTTGAAGAAATTTTATTGCAAATGAAGTTCAGAAACTTTGCTACATATGGAACTATACATTGAAATTTTAAAATTGGATTGTTCTTAGAACTAAAAATTATGATCATGAAGCAAAGGTGGCTATAAGGGCAGGGGGAGCAGATGGTAGAATTAGAATAAATGCGTTTTACGACTGGACTCGGAATCTTCATTTAATGTGCTGATTGCAGTCAGTTGATTATTTTGGTAGATTGAAATGCTGAACCATAGCCTTTCAGACATCCACGCTGTTTTAAAAATCTTGTCCCAGGTACTACCAACTCCAAGTTGATAGGAGGCAAAAGCCTAATAATATTTTGAAGCTACTATGACCTGATATTTAGGGGCTTTTTGTTGTTGTGTATTTGTGTTTTTTTAAGTAGCTCTGATTGTAGAATGGGGATAGGAGGCAATTGCTAACTTCTTTTAGTTACTAGACAACCAACATATCTCAGATACTCTGGTCTAAAGAAAATAGACTATTAAAATAATCATGCATAATACCAATGATATGTCAAAAAGCAAATCAAAACAAAAATCACACCAAGAAATAACCATTATAAAAAATAAATGTTGCTATTTATGCCTTGACCAACCTTCCTCTGTGTGAAAGTTATTTTAAATAGCTAAAATATATTAGCAAATTTATTATTTATTTTCATTAGGGAAAAAAAAGAGATTATCCTCAAATATAGTCTAGGAGATCAGCAGGTCTCCACAGGGACAATGGCAATATTTAGAGATATTTTTGATTATAAGAACTGGGAGGGATGACATCCAGTGAATAGAGGCCAAGGATCTCCCACAATGTTCAAGACAGCCCATTAGAACAAAGAAATATCCCACCCCAGGTGTCAAAATGAAAAATAGGCATATGCCCAAAGTGTTGAGGTTGACAAAAGGGAGTTGAGAAGTAGGCCAGAGGGAGAAAAAAGGGGCATAATCTATCTTATTGGACTAATTTTTGCCATTAAATAAAATGTGTGTGTGTGTGTGTGTGTGTGTGTGTGTGTTGTTTCAGGGATACTCGACAAATTTACCTGTTAATCTGAAGTGGAAAAGTGTCAGATGAGTAAAAAATTATCCTACATTAGTATGATTAATGAAAACAAAGTCCTGCTTTGCTTTCTGTGTTGAATATTTGTTGACTTTGCTTCCCTCTTCTTGGGTAAGCACTGCATTTTGCTTTGACAAACTGTCCATCCAGACTATGTGCCTACAAACTTATAAAATGCCACTGAAGATGCCCTCCCCTTCCCTGGACCAGAAGTGGGTCTGTGAATCAAGCTAGACCCAAATAGATGTACTGGGAATCTGCATCCTGGGTGAAGTGATATCAGGGTACGAAGGAGTTAAACTAAAGCCCTGAAGAAACAAATTCATTCAATTCTATTTTGTTTTGTTTTCCCTTGGATGGTTTCAAGTTTCTTACCTAAAATATTCATTTTGTTCTTAAGATCAAAAAAATTTTTTTCATAGTTTATGCCTAGTTTAAATCAAACTCATTCAGTGAGATGTAGGTAATTAGCAAATTACATTTATATATAAGTAATGTCTTCTATATTCCTTTAAAAAATATCTTTTCTATTCTAACCTAACAGCCTAAAAATAGGCTTATAATGCTTTCTGCATTATCATTTAGATATTTAGGCCATTCTGGATCAAAGTAGTAAACATGTGATAGTGTATGTCTGCTAAACAAAACCACAAAGTACAATTAAAGAAACAATAATAGTATATAAATACTATGTTTCTGATTATTGCATTTTAGTTCAACAGATTCACAATGTTATGTTTTTCCAACCTGTTCCTTTTATGTGCCTCTGTGATACTATTCACAGAAGCCTCTCAGTTCAGTAAATGTAACATTTTTTTTTTTTTTCAGTCAGCTCAATACAAGATTCAAAAGAATCTTGTTTAAAGATTCCATTTTTTGCTCCAGTTTCTGCTGGTGACTTTAGCTTTATTTGGTGCCTCACCCATATAAAGTTATTCTAACTGCAAATAAAAGGAAATAGAAGATCAAAATTCTGCCCTTCTAAAGCCAGAATTATTAGTTTCTGCATGTGTTTTAGGCAGTAAGTGATGGTCACAATAACATCTAAAAGCTTGGCTTTCTGGTGAATGAGCTTGATTTAACAAAGTATCTAATACTCTGGGGCTTTGAAAATGTTCAAATCAAATGTGAGATAAAGAACCAAGATTTTACGTCGGACATGCCAATATTTACTGAGACTCAAGAAAGGCCTTTTGCACTGAAGAGAAAACTAGTTAGCTTGCCTTCTTGCTCTGATAGCTTGAATTTAGTGGGGAAATTGTTATTGGATTAGAGAAGTTATCTGTCTAGATCAATTTCCAATATCACTTGCCAATTTACTGATAAATTAGAATACATGACAATCATTCATGAGTAAATTGATTTGAAATGGATTTTTTAAAAGTTTTTACACTAAAGACTTTACTTCAGTAACTGAACTTGTTTTTAATGTTTATGTATTTATTTTGAGAGAGAGAGTGTGTGCGTGTGTGTGCATCTGGAGGGGCAGAGAGAGACAGAGAAAGAGAGAGGGATAGAGAGAATCCCAAGCAGGTTCCCTGCTCAGCACAGAGCCCAACTCAGAGTTTGATCTCATGACCATGAGATCATGACCTCGGCAGAAGTCAAGAGTCAGACGCTTAACTGACTGAGCCACCCAGCCACCCCTCAGTAACTGAATTTTCAAGGATGAGATACGTAGATACAGCTCCTTCCTGTACCAGCTAAGTGTTCACCATCTTTCACTTAAATATATTGATACTATTTTCAAGGTTTTGATGAGAGCCTAACTACTAGTCATATACAATGTACTTTATAATAAATTTTGTCAACACAACAACACTTTCCTTGCAGAGCTAAGCGTTCAGAATAATCGACGCTGACCAAAGCTTCACATGGATAACTGCATTTCATTGCAAACACCTGTTAGAGTGTAATTAAAATAATTTATAGGTAAAAATCAGTCTTTTCTACAACTATGCCACATAAAAACAGATGTTTATGAAGTGATGCTTGTATGTTTTCAATTGTTTAAACTGTGTCCTCATGCTGGCAGTGAGGTTTTGTGTCTTTATTGAAAATAATGAATTACTGCCTTGAAGTTAACAAAATATCTTAATTCCTCCTACAACTAATGTGATATATTTGTAAGACTTGGGTTAAATAATGCTTGAAAATAAAGTAATTACATGTGTACTTAAGTGTGTGCTTGTGTGTGTACTGCTATCAACATAAAATATCCACTTTACCTTGCTTGCCTAAAAGATGTTTATGCCACTATTTCCCCAATCTACTGAGACAGGATAATTTTGGTGATGAAACCTAGGAAGCCGAATTCAGGGTGATTTAAAACCTCCTCCCACCTCCTACTCATCCTGGGATGAGTAACGCTACCCCAGTACTTGTGTTGGAGCAAACTTTCTCAAACTTCAGCAAACACAAGAATTGCCTGGAGAGCTGTCTAAACACAGCGTCCTGGGTCACCTCTCAGTGCTTTTTTTTTTTTTTTAATTTTTTTTTTCAACGTTTATTTATTTTTGGGACAGAGAGAGAGACAGCATGAACGGGGGAGGGGCAGAGAGAGAGGGAGACACAGAATCGGAAACAGGCTCCAGGCTCTGAGCCATCAGCCCAGAGCCCGACGCGGGACTCGAACTCACGGACCGCGAGATGTGACCTGGCTGAAGTCGGACGCTTAACCGACTGCGCCACCCAGGCGCCCCGCAGTGCTTCTGATTTAGTCAGTCTGGGATATAGTATGTGAATTTGCAGTTCTAACAGGCTCCGAGGGGAGGCTGATGCTACTGGTCCAGGGACCGTACTCTGGATTGCGCTGGCTGTGAAGAACAAGAGGATCAGTACATGCAAAGACTTGGAGCAGTGGTTTCCCCGGGGTAGTGTTGGCAGTGGGGCTACACGTAACACCAAGGCCATGTGTGAGCAGACAAGAGTAGGCTTTGTTCTCACCCAGGGCCAGATTACTCAGTATCTTATCATCATAGGCCGGTCTCCTCTTTTAACCCACATTTGACAATGCCAACAAACAACTCTAGTAAAAAGTGGGTCAGGCCAGCTGAAACAAGCCAATGCCATTGGTTGGCTGATCCAGACTCTGGCTTGACATAGTTACGGCTCTACTCCATAGTTTCCATCTTTGGTGCAGACGTATTTTGAGCAACAATATCTTCCTTCCAAGCTCTTTTGAATGTGATCTTGCCACAGAGAAATCAAACTGTCCTGGTTTTCTGGGACTTTCCTTTTTTAAAACTGAAAGAATTATGTCATGGTAACTCCTTCTCAGAGCTGGGGAAACGTAGAGGGTTGGCCACTTCCTTGCCATTTCCCCATCAAAAAAAGAGTCTAATTCACCTTCCTTGAGTCTCAGCTATCTGTCCCTAATAACTGCCTTGCACCAAGAAAATGTTCCTGAAGTGATTTTATATGACTTGCAGGTCAAGGTCAGAAAAGCTTATGAGGTTTCTACCGTTCTTTTGGGACACATGTTGAGTGCCTTAATTGGGACACTTTCTTTCAGAAAGCAAAACCCATGCTGAGAGAAGTCACTTCCACATGGAAACACCATATGTAGATGGATGCTCCAGTTGTCAGCTTCCAATAGTGTGTTTGGCCTTTAAGTAAGCAAGTCCCAGCAGTAGCCATGTGAATGGAGAAGTTTCTAGATTATTCCACCTCAGTCATTCAAGTCACCTCTACTGTTCAGGTCTTCTCAGCTGGGACCACAAATATCATGGGGCAAAAGCAAATCAACTCGACCATGTTCTGGGTGAAGTGCTGACGTCAGAATTCATGGGCAGAATAAAATGAAAGCTTATGCTACTCTATTTGGGGTGGTCTGTTATGCACCAATAAGTAACCACAATCCCATCTCCTCAAAAAGGTAGCGTCCTTGTTTCTATTTAGACTTGGTTCTGTGAAGACTTTGCTCAAGCATGCTGCTTCGCTATTGCATTTAATCTTCCCACCCTTTGAAGCTTTGATTTAATGGAATCCAGCACTCTACTCTATCAGAATACTTCTCTAAACATTAAAAGCACTGGCTATTCACTAGGCATTACCCTAAATCAATAACCTATACTATTTTATGTGCTCTTCCCAACACCCTGTGATGCTATCATCCCCATTTCACACTCAAGGGGACATCTTATTGGCACTGGATTCTGAATTCAAATATGTGCTTCATTCCCAAATCTTTGCTTTTAACAATCATCTTTCCCCAGTCCTTACCTGGTAATCCTGAAACCCGTTTTCTTAACTGGACTTATTTTTTTGAATGTTTATTTATTTTTGAGAGAGAGAGTGCACAGGGGAGGGACAGAGAGCAAGGGGTACAGAGGATCTGAGGCAGGCTCTGTGCTGCCAGTGGACAGCTCAATGTGGAGCTCAATCTCATGAACTGTGAGGTCATGACCTGAACTGAGCCACCCAGGCACTCCTGGACCTGTGTTTTTTTTGAAAAAAAACAGGACATAACTGGGGTGCCTGGGAGGCTCAGTCAGTTGTGTGTCTGACTTCAGCTCAGGTCATGATCTCACGGTTTGTGGGTTTGAGCCCCCGCATCGGGCTCGGTGCTGGCAGCTCAGAGCCTGGATCCTGCTTTGCATTCTGTGATTCCCTTTCTCTCTGTGCCTCCCCTGTTCACAGAGTCTCTCTCTCAAAAATAAATAAAGATTTTTTAAAAATTAAAAAAAAAAGCAAGAACACATAACTGCCTTTCTATACCTCTCCTATTCCAAAATTGTGTCTTCTGGCACAAAGCAGCACCCTCCCTGCATGCTCACTACACTAGGAAATAGATTTTAATATTTCATATGTAGACATGCTGTCCAATTCGATACAATGTGATGAGTGATTTAACAGAGTAATATTTGGCAGCTTGGCTCAGGGAAGAAAGCAAAGAACTAAGGATTAGACCAAATATAGTTCTTATCTTAGCTCTATCGCTTTCTATTGCTGTGTAAGTTACTTTCCACTTGCTGACACTTAGT
Organism: Leopardus geoffroyi; assembly: GCF_018350155.1. Classification (NCBI taxonomy): domain Eukaryota; kingdom Metazoa; phylum Chordata; class Mammalia; order Carnivora; family Felidae; genus Leopardus; species Leopardus geoffroyi. The sequence continues at coordinate 155,226,062 of NC_059327.1, forward strand.
TTTCTTACTTGTAATAGAAGGATGATGATGATGGTGATAGTGATGATAACAACTACCTTGTAATATTGCGATGATCACTAAACGAGAAAATATAAAGTTCCCAAAAGAGTAGTTGCCACATGACAGGCACTCTCCTGGCAGCTATTAATAACATGAAGGAGCTCTGAGAGACGATTGCCCCGCAATGGAGCATTTCAGTGGCAACTCTGAGCGTAGCACCCAGGGGAGGTACCGCAGATGGAGTGGAGTGGATGAGAAGATTTGCATGATGCTGGCATCAACAAAGGGGCCCAGATACTGGCATCAGCGCACTGTGTCAATGCCAGCATCGTAAAAGTCTCTGCTCCACCCAGGTTCAGGGAGATAAAAAGATTAGCTGGCAGCTGCTGTTATCCTATCTCTGCTTGTGGGCAAATTTGTTCATTTTCTGATCAGTAACGCAAATGATTCCACATTTCATTCCAACCCTGATAATATGATTTTGGACAATGCGAGGAAGTAAAAGGGCTTAAGTTTATCTCCATATTGTTATGGAAAAAGACAAAAGAAAGGAGAGAATGGGTTAGTTGTCCCACTGCAGACACGGAGAAGGAATACAGAAGTGCATGTACACACACACACACACACACACACACACAATACACAGCATCCCAAAACACATCACACACACATACACACACATCATAACAACACACACACACACACAAATACCACAACATACCCAGCACACCCACCACACCCCCTATACCCCACGACTGTGTTTCTTAACTTTAAGCCGCATGGTTAGAAGGCCCCTAGGGAGCAGTCAGAGAAAAGACAAATACCACATGATTTCACTCATATGTGGAATTTAAGAAACAAAACAGATGAACATAGGGAAAGGGAAGCAAAAAATGAGATAAAAACAGAGAGGGAGGCAATCCGCAAGAGACTCTTTTTTTATTATTTATTATTTTTTTAACTTAAATCCAAGTGAGTTAGTTAACATATAGTATAATAATGATTTCAGAGTAGAATTTAGTGATTCGTCACTTATGTATAACACCCAGTGCTCATCCCAAGTGCCCTCTTTAATGTCCCTCGCCCCTTTAGCCCATCCTCCTTACCCAACACCCCGCCGGCAACCCTCAGTTTGTTGTCTGTATTTAAGAGGCTCTTATGGTTTGCCTCCCTCTCTGTTTTTATATTATTTTTGCTTCCCTTCCCTTACGTTCATCTGTTTTATATCTTCAATTCCACATATGAGTGAAGTCATATGATGTTTGTCTTTCTCTGACCGACTGATTTTAAAATGCAGCATTGATATTTGATATGCATTGTTTCATGATATTTGCAATTTACATTATAAAATCCTTCTGTATCAAAAAAAAAAAAAAGAAATTAAATGCCCTGCTGACTCAATCCTACTGAATCAAAACTCTCTGCAAGTAATTCTGAAGTATATCCAGTAGTTAGAAGATTTGTTTCAAAACCACAAACATAGATATGCACCTTAAATTTCTATTTTTCAAGGTAATTATAAAGATTTCCACTTTGAAAGATATCCATTTTCTTTTAGTATGCTGTTATTTTATTAACATAAAAGCAAATGAGACCATATTTTTCCAACTGAGACAAGCATCAGAAAAAGATAATGTTACTTTTTTAACATAAATGATCAGGCACTAACTTGCCTCCCTTAAAATTGGTTTCACTGATGAGATAACTGGCCGTGTTTAGTGGTTCCCTCTTGACTGCAAATAGTGGCACTGTCATGCTACATACTGTAGAAATAGATGATTATCACAGATCCCTAATCACAGCTATGTCCCAGAATTTAATCAGAACAAAATTATAAATACATGTTTAAAAAAATTAAAAAAAAATTAATGTTGATTTGTTTTTGAGAGAGAGACAGAACATGAGCAGGGAAGGGGCAGAGAGAGAGGGAGACACAGAATCTGAAGCAGGCTCCAGGCTGCAGGCTGTCAGCACAGAGCCCAACGCGGGGCTAGAACTCATGAACTGCCAGATCATGACCTGAGCCGAAGTCAGATGCTTAACCAACTGAGCCGCCCAGGCACCCCAATATTTTCTAAGAATGTTTTAAAAAATTTTTTTAACGTTTTATTTATTTTTGAGACAGGGAGAGACACAGCATGAACAGGGGAGGGTCAGAGAGAGGGAGACACAGAATCTGAAACAGGTTCCAGGCTCTGAGCTGTCAGCACAGAGCCCGACACGGGGCTCGAACTCACGGACCGCGAGATCATGACCTGAGCTGAAGTCGGCCGCTTAACCAACTAAGCCACCCAGACGCCCCTGTTTTAAAATTTTTTGACCTTTGAATTTCCTCTACTTCTTACGAAACTGCACTAAGTTTTTGTTTCTATGTCATGCTTTTCAACAACTTAAAAACTGGAAAGAGGAAAATAGTATTGAGAAAATATAGAGTTTGGTTTACTAAAACTTACTTCATGATTAGGGACTTAATCACTTTTAAACACCACAAAATTACAAAAAATGAACAAAAACATTTAACACAGTACTAATTTGATCTGAAAATTATTTCAAAGATGACAAGAATTTTAGTTTCTTTTCTGCTTCTGTAGGTAGGCAGGGGAAAAACAAAAAACAAAACAAAAAAAAAAACAGCTCCCAACTTCAGGTGTTAAACAATTCTAAATAAGGCATCACAATCTAACCATCTATGCCATAGACGTTTTTTAAATACCTCTATTGCAGGTGGTGCATTAAGCACTGAAAAAAAAGGGTGAGGCAAGAAATGCTGACGGAACAGTAAATATTTTATATAGCTAATATATTTATAAAATAATTATGGGATTATCCATTACAAAACAGGATTTGTTTTACTTCCCAAATCTCTTTTATTGACTCATCTCTTAAATTCTGGTGGTTCCTTAGCCATGTCTCATACTCTTTCCTCCATCAGTTCCTAGGTGAGCTGGTATTCACAACCATCCCTTGAGATGTTTCCTTCTATGCTGATAACAAAACCATTCCTATCCCTACAAACACATTTCTTTGTAGGTCAGGGGTCAGCCAATTAAGGACCTTGGGTCAAATCTGTCCACTGGCTGTTTTTGTACAGTCTGTAAATAATTTTCCAGTTTTTTAATAGTTGGAAAAAAATAATATTTCAAGACATGTGAAAACAATATAAAATTTAGATTTTAGTGTTCATAAAGTTATAGTAGAATGCAGCCACACTCCTCTGTTTACATATTTCCATTGCTGCTTCCCACCTATTAAAACAGCACTCAGTAGCTGTGACAGAGACCTTATACAGCCTTTAATGATGAAAATATTTAACACCTGCTTCTTTATAGTAGAAGTTTGCCCAGCAGCAGCTCTAGATCATTTTATTTACTGCCCTTTGGGCATGGTACCTCTGCATCCCATAGATAGCTCAAACTCACTATGTTAAAACTGAATTATCTTTCCTCACAAGTCAAAGTCTGTCCCTTTCAATAATGAAGTCATTTGAGACATCTTTACTCTTACCACTTATCATGGATCAAGTTCTAAGAGATTCTGCCTCATTGAAGTTTCTTGCATTTATCTTCCTCTCTATCATTATTGCTAAAGCCTTAATTCAGACCTCTCACATGGGCTATTAAAAGTCATTCAACGCTTTCTCAGTTGTCTACAATCTCATCTCCCTCTAAAGTTGTTCTCAACTTCCTATCCCATCACACTTAAGGGTTGTTGTAACAATACTCTGAGGTGTATTATTTCATCATAGTGGAGGAAATTAGTAGTGTTTGGGTGGAAGTGAGATAAAATATAGTTCCAAGACACTCCAATAGGCAAGGCACCCTCATTGTCCTTGATGAACAGCTGCTAGAATGACTTGATCACATTATTACCTTATTTAAAACTCTAGCTAGGCTTATAAGCTCCATTATAACTGGAGTATGCATACATTTCCAGGATTTTCTTTTCTAGAACCTTTCTCTTATACAAATTCTGCTTCCAGAATGACTGAGGAATTCTCAAACACTAACGTTGCCTAAGTGTGACCTACTGCTTCTGGATTATGTCTATGCTTTTGGTTTCCCAGATCTATTGGCATGGTGAAATATACCTAAGCATTGCGACCATCTCTTCTGCAAAGCCTTTTCAGCTATCCCTGATCTCTAGAATTGAGGACTCCTTCAATGCTCTCAATGCACCCAGACAACTAACTTACTTAATTGCTCTTATTGACTATATGCTCATTGTCCTTTACTAGATTATAACCTCCTTGACATTAGGGACTAAGTTTGTATCCCAAGACATAGCAATTAGTAGGCATTAGAGAAATGTTGGCTGGAAAAATGAAGGGAATTGCATCTATCACTTTTCAGATGACAATTCGGTAAGTATTCTTTTCTTCATTGATAGCTCATAATCCTCACAGAACTACCTCAGATTACTTAAAATGGATTATTAAGTCCCAATGTGGGCCATTTGTCTATGTTATTGGTAACAAGTTGCTGATATGTAAATCTGTCATGGTATTTTCAACAGTCCCAGGAAATTTCTCGAAAGTAAAAAATAATCTTTATTAATATTCCCTATTGCTATTTCTACATTCTTTATTGATAGTTCACTCACTAAACAAGGTCTTTTATATCAGAACTCTCATCTGTTGAAAGCAAGCAAATACCATACACTTTTTCAGTTTTTTTTTCTTCTGGATTTGAATGCTTCCAGAAAGTATTGAATCATACAAAAACTTAGTCAATTCTAGAAATGTGAAAGTTTGGTCCTGTAATTTTACTTATTTTCTCTTTAATTACCTTTTTTTTATACAATAAAAAGAACCAGGTTCTAGTTATTATGTAAGAGTTGTATAGATTCTTTGCACCGGATTCCTATATACGTAGCACTCAGTTTCCCCTATTTTTAATGTCTTACACCACAATTGTAAACTTGTCACAAGCAGTAATGCATACAAACTGAAGATGTTAAGTAGATTATGCTATCAGTAGTATACAAGTATTCAACAATTCTGTTGTACACCTGAAAGTCATATGATGTTATATGTCAACTATGCTTTAAAAACTCCCACCAGTATTAATAAATTATTATTAAATATAAACTCCATAGTTCATTTGAATTTCATTAGTTTTTCTCTAATGTCTTTTTTCTGTTCTAGGATCCCATCCAGGAAATCACATTACATTACTTGTCATATCTCCTTAGCTTCTTCTGGACTGTGACACTTTTCCACCCTTTCCTTGTTCTTACAGATGTTAACAATGATCAATGCTAACATCATCATTGATAATTACATCATATCAAGTGTCTATACTATTAACATGTTTTATTGATGATGGTGTTAGCTTTGATCATCTGAGTGAGATAGTGTTACCCAAGTTTCTCCCCTTTAAACTTACTTCCTGTTTGTTGTTGTTGTTTTTCTTTCGTATTGTATTTTTTGGTAGCAAGTTACTAGGTGTGACTCACACTAAAAGTGTGACAATTAAGCTCCATCTCATTGAGGAGGGAGTATCTACATAAATTGGAATTTGGAATTCTTTTCCACAGGAGATTTGTTTCTCCAGTCCATTTCTTTATTTATTCAGTGGTTCACTTGTATCAGTATGGACTCAGATATTTATTTTATACTCTGTGATGTAATCCAATGCTATGTTATTTAATCTGTTGCACAAATTGTTTCCATTTTGGCTATGAAAACTGTTTTGGGTTGGTTGCTTTCTTCTCTTTGGCATATTCCCATCATTTTATTTGTTGAGCACTTCCTTACTCTCTAGTACTACAAGATTCTCCAGGCTCATTTTCATATTTTCTGCCCAGCCCCAGACTCAGATATTTTTCCAAGGAGCCTAGTTCCCCCTTTTTTTTAAATATGAAATTTATTGTCAAATTGGTTTCCATACAACACCCATCCTAGTTCCTTTTATTGGAGAATTCTGTTAGAAACAAGACGTGGGTGCTGGATGGTTTCTTTTATTTTTTACTTTGACTTCAATTTTGAGAGGAAGGTATGGACCAGTGAAATCTCTGGATGTCCTCCATTACAAAGCAATCACTCCTTCTGATGAATATGAATACAATATTCACATACATACATACTTCTACAAATAAAGAGGTAATAAATTCCCAGATATAATGGCTTAAATATGCAAAGATAAAAGATTTCTTAGAAAATATACCAACCATATCTGAAAATGATAATTATAATGCATCAACACCCATCACTACCCAAAAAGTTAGATATATTTTCAATGTCAAGCAATAGATCTACTAAATACAGGCCTCAGAAGGGTCTATAAATAAAAACTATGTTCATTATAGGTCATACTTCCCACATCTGGCTCTTTCTTGTTGAGTTTTACAAATGAACCTATCCCTTGAGACTATGATTGAGGATACTGGAAAATAAGAATAAATCTCAAATACATATAAATATCAGTGTAGGAACGCAAATCATGTAAAGAGAAACTGCTTCAGTAGGTGGGTCAGAGGCAGAGGACAAAACGTGCTTCTGTAGTGTCTGTAGGAGAAAAATGCATTTTAACATAATTAAAGTAATAATAATACTTTATAGACAGAGAGTGTATTTAAATTCTTCCAAGTATTTTCATAGTCATTATGCTGAAACCAAAACTGAAATTGTGTAGTAAAATATAAGAAAATTAGCAAATGACAGGGCAGTAGTTCAGTCTGGTTTATTGCTTTTGTTTGCTTCACACTGTGAAAGCTTACTGATGGTTTGGGAGATAAAAATAGAGTAATAATATTCCACTCTCCTCAGAAATCAAATGGTGGCATGAAAAAAAAAATTGGTCTTGTCCTCAGTAACTGGCACAGAGCTCTGAAAACCCTTGGAATTTTTCAAGCGGATAGAGTGTCTTTTATTATGCATTAAAAATCTTTCTAGCATACCTGAGTTTGTGCTAATGAGGTGACTCAGGGTGGATACCCAAGATAGCTTCAGGAGGAAGCTGGTTAACAGAAAGACCGAATACATGATTAGAGTGGATGTTTTAGTCTCATCCACCAACCTCCTGGGAGGGGAGCAGGGTCTGGAAACTGGGTTGTAAAAACTCTTGAACAACAGGATTCGAGAGCTTCTGGGTTAGTAAACACCGTGATATTCCAGGAGAGTTGTATACTCAGAGAGGGAGGAATGCCACCCCCTCCCCATACACTGCCTTATAAAATACTTCCATTTGGCTGTTCTTGAGGTGTGCCCTTATATTAAAGCTGTGGTCATAACTGGAGAATTTTCTTGAGTTCAAAGCTCTATGAGCTTTGTTTTACCTAATTACTGAAACTGAACTTGTAGTCGGCTGGGCAGAAGTTAGCCTGGGCACCCACTTGTGCCTGGCGTCAGAGGCGTGGACAGTTTGCATGGCCTGAGTCTCAAACCTGTGTGGTCTGCTCTTATTCTGGGAGTTAGTATCAGAACTGAATTGAATTGTTGTAAACCCAGTTAGTATCAGAAACACCACATACAAACAATATGGAAACAGACCTTAAATAAATGACAATATTTATTAAGGATACAGCATTCAGTCCCATTAAATTCCATTAAGACTTTATTTTTTTAGTGCCTTCAATTCAGTAATAAGAAAAACAAAAACAAACCAAAGAACTACGAACTATTGTTATTATTTTGAAATTACAACTGAGAACTTTTTTTTAAACATAATATTAGGCACTGGTAGCATTCTAAATATATTTTTAGTCAAAAGAAGGAAGTAGCAAACTGAGAGAGAAACACTAGGGATACTTTTTTTCACAGAAATTAAAAAGGAAAAAGCACGATCATGGGATATGGATCGTTAGCCACTTAGGAGATTGGGCAGTTATGATGCAGTTATGATGCTACAAAAACTTTAAACTTTAAATAGAATGTTAAAATACTGCATGCTTCCAAACTCTGAGAATTTGAAGGAGGCCATTTTATAAATAAATATAAAAGCAGGGAGTAAATCCTAAGGAAGCTCTTGAAAAGACCGCATAGCTAACTGCCTAGAACAGTGGTTCCCAAATGCCAGCCCAGGAACACATACCAATCCATTTCAATTTTTACCAGAACTCAAAACAACATCCTTATTCTGAGATTGTGACCTTTATTCTCCCCTTCCCCAGTAAGAAAAGGTCCAGTACAGGTTCTAATATATTATATATTATATATATATATATATATATATATATATATATATAATAATCTATATATATTATATATATATAATATATATATAATATATATATAATAATATATATATATTATATATATATAATATACTTGTATACTTATATATACTTAATATACTTGTATACTTATATATACATACATATATATATATACATACATATATATATAATATACTTGTATACTTAATACTTATATATACATACATATACATATATATACATACATATATATATATATATATAATATACTTGTATACTTATATATACTTAATATACTTGTATACTTATATATACATACTTACATATATAAGAATATATATAATTATTATCCTTACTTGGCAAAAGTAAAAACTGGTCAATCTTGTGTTTCTTATCCCTTTTTTGTGTATACATATATTTACTTGGTTAAGTTTTACGGGTACAAGAAGTCTCCTTTAGGGACTTTAGGGCCTGTAATTGATAGCATTATTTGGGTGAGTTGTGCCAAGCATAGTAACAGATTAAGAAACAAGGCTGGAGCACAGAGTTGGATTTAAAACAATCCGCAGTGCATTTCTTAAAGTTACTTAAGAACAGGCAAAAGTCTGTGAGGACTGTTGGTGGCTGTGGTCATCACTGACTGTAGAAAAGGGGTTATTACCACAAGAAGGTGCAACTTTGACTTAGACCATTTTCCTAAGGGGAAAAGTGCGAGGGTGATTAAGAGGATGTTTGTTCCAAGCTTGCATTAAAAATCACTGCCATTCTAGTGAGAGACATTAACTCATTGTTCAGTAGATATTAGACTGCACATGTATTACGTCTATGTTAGTTCAGTCTGGTTTATTGCTTTTGTTTGCTTCACTCATTTTGTGAAAACCACTTGAGGGCATTAATACTTGTTAAATAAATATTGAAAACTTTAAGGCAAGGGATTTCCATAAATTCACTTATTAGCTTTGCAATTTGGGACAAGTTATATTCTCTGGGCTTCAGTTATGCTTTGCCTGCAAAACGGAGACAAATAGTGCCTACTGAATAAAGTTGATCGAACAATGTAAAAAAAGGGTACTTAAAAAAAAGTGCACACAGTGCTACCTGGCACATGCCCCATAGTTAATAAATATTAGTAACACGAGTCGGCAATAGCAGTAGTAGTGTTAGGATCAGGATCAGAGGAATAAATGGGCTTTGATTATAAAAAAAATTCCTAAAATGTTTGTTAACAAAGCAAATTCTCTTTCACCATCACAAACCTAAAGAATCAGAACCTCTGAGATGGGTACTGGAATCTCCATACCAGATAATTCTTATGCATATTAAAATGTGAAAACCATCTTAAATAGATACTGGTTTACATGTATTCTACAGGTTTACATTTCTTTTAAAAACATATTAATTGCTTGAGGCAATCAGTGAGAACCAGAGTATTAAATTTTGCCCCCAAGAGTCCAGACTATAGACATTGTGCTAACCAAGGAGCACAGAGAAGGATAAGGTGCAGATGGGGACACACTTCCAGGGCACAAAAGAAGTTTCTTCTATAGCCAATAGCTGGTGATGATCAAAAGAAGGGAGTTAAATGCATTTTTAAAAAGCAGGAAGTTGAATTCTAAAACTGGATTCTTTTGTGGAAAAATATACCTTCCCAGCAGTTCCAAACATTTTGAGACTTGATTCAAAGATTTTCCATATTTAATTGTACACATTCTAACTAAATGTACTAAGCAGACTAAATAAACTATGACATCTGTACTCCAAAAACAGGTTTTTTTATGATACTAAACGATGCATCAATGTAATATCTATGCTAACTAGGCAGAGTTTAGAAAGACAAACTTCCACTTTTTTAATCTTAAAAAAAAAATCTGATCTAACAAGGAAATGAAAACAATAATATGACCACCCTCAAATTTGTTATTTTTCATCCTGGAAGCTTCCCAACATGTAAACTTTAAGACCTAAACTTTAAATTGTTTCAGAAAAACTTAAACACTAACAATATATATTTTAACTATGACCTTTTTTTCTCCATAAACACATACCTAACTACATAATCAGTTCTGGACGAACTGAAAGTTATGCTGATCTTTTTTTCTAGGTGTATGGCAAAACAAGTCTTCACTATGTTGTATGGTGACAACGTCATTTAGATCTAAAAGGTAAATCTATTGCATCCATTATTTTCTACCCAAAACACATAAATTATTTCACATATCATTGAAGAAGTTGATTCTATATAATATCTCAAAAAGGAAAACAATCTTCAAAATATAATTTCAGGGAACACCAGTTTAGAGTGATATCCTTTTTTCCCCCCTAAGTTTATTTATTTTGAGAGAAAGAGAGTGCACGTGAGTGGGGGAGGGGCAGAGAGAGAGAATCCCAAACAGGCTCTGTTCTGTCAACGCAGAGTCCAACGTGGGGCTGGATCCCACAAACCATGAGATCATGACCTGAGCAGAAATACACAGTTGGACACTTACCGGACTGAGCCACCCAGGTGCCCCATAGTGATATTCTTAACAAAACCTCTACCAGTTACTCTGTATAACTGTCCCCTACAAATGACACTCAAATGCGTGAAACCAAGAACCTTAATTTGTTATTCACACTATAGGTACTTAATAAATGCTCCTGAAATGAATACATATCTCTTTCTGAGCTATACATACCTGCTCACTTAAGTGACTACTAAGGATTTTCATAATTTTTCTACATAATATGACTTTTATATAAATCACTGTATTTAAAAATAAATAAAACTTGGATATTAAAACAATATATGTGATAAAAATAGTAGATACACAAGATAGAATTACATCTTTTAGAGTAATAGATATGAACTATTTAATTCAAATTTCCTTTTTTACGCTGAATGATTAAAAATGCCATTGACTCACTTTTTAGTTCACTTTCATTATTAAGAAATGTGGTTTGTTTGGGGTTTTTTTTTCCAGTAAGGTAATACCTTGGGGGAGATGATTCCATTTGGGGATAGAATTTCCTTTTTAAGTGTTTATTTATTTATTCATTTATTTATTTAGAGAATGCATGCATAAGCAGGGGGAGGGACAGAGAGAGAGGAGAGATTCCCAAGCAGTCTCTGAGGTGTAGGCACAGAGCCAGATGCTGGGACTCAATCCCAGGAATGAACCCTGAGATCATGACCTGAGCAGAAACCAAGAGTCTGTTGCTTAACTGACTGAACCACCCAGGTGCCCGAGGACAGAATTTTCAGTAGTAGTATATCTTCATAGTGATTTATAAATTTGCTTTATCTAAAGTTATTTTTTTGTCTTTTCCCCTTTGTTGCACTATATTTTTCACTTAATTACAATCTTTTGTGACATGGAAGATATTTAATGCTGCTATAAAGAAGTCACAGACCTAACCCAAATAGATTATCCACTTTAAGGGTAAAATGCTGAGGGAAAACAAACAAACAAAAGGTGTCTAGAGAGATTCCAGAGAACCAGTGCTGTTATGCTGACATTTTATCTGTCATTAGCAATATGCTTTTTTCTTTCACAGTCTGAAAATCTTTGGCCTAGAACAAAATTAGGCAAAGGATCTAAAATGGATGTGGAGTATTTAGTTAGTTAGTCAAGTTAAGTTTGTCATCTCACTAAGGATGGTACGAGAAGCTAAAGTCATAGCAGAACCCATTCTAGTGTTTTTATTTCACTGATGATAAGTTTGTGTTAAATGGAATAATAGCATTTAAAACTAGAACAAGAAACTTGATTACTTAATTCTTCTAGGATTTAGTGTCTATACATATAAAATGGAAGAAAAAATAGCTCAGAACTATTATGAGTATAAAAGGAGAGACAAACACGAGGTGCTTAGCAGAGTGCATAAGGCCCATGATGTGTCCTCAATAAATATTAGCGAATGTGAACTGACCATCACAATGTTCTGAATTAAGGAGTTCCTCTGCTCACCATTTTCATCCAGACCTGTATCAGATGACAGTACATATCTATTAGGAGTTCAGATTCTGATGTCCACAAAAGGAGAAAGTAGGAAAATACAATAATGCTGAAAATCTGCCTGAATATGCTATATTATGCCATACAACTCAAGTGGATATTTTTAAGTCAGTCTGCTTTGCAAAAGCATTGTTTACATGTAATGTGTTTATACTTAAAATACCCAAGGCAATGTTTACTGGAATATGAAAATATTTTAAGCACTCCTCAAATTAAGAATAAACTAAATGTGTTTAGTTATGTTGATTGCATTTTCTCTTTGTTTGTAAGAAATGAAGTCACAGCTGGCATTTAGATATTAAACGAATATAATATCTATGAGAAAGAATTGGAAATTTAACCCAAAGAGAATTAAAATCAGAGACAAGGAACAGAAGATACAGAACTATCTCTAAAGGCTACATATAACTTCTATGTAAAATGGATAAGAAAACCTTCCAAAAGTGCTGCACAGAGACTGTTTATTGGGGTTACATAGCAGCTGACATGCCAGCTTTTGCTCATTGAATGAAGGGGGATCCAGTGTTTGAACCACATCTCACAAAAATTATATAAAACATCACTGTCATCACAGAAATGTAGAAAACGCATTGGAATCTATCTTAATGATACAGAGAGCTTCAGCACTAAGTGAAGCTTTGTAATAAAGAGAGCAGTCAGCATTTAGAAGTTTGTGCCCTAAGGAAGCAATACTTCATTGGTAATGCAATCTTAAAAAAAATATTGAATTTAAAGTGAAATTTGAGCATTTCTATGGGCAGAATGGGATTTTCACAAATTGTAGTAAGGGCCTTAATAAAGAAAGTGACATACATTTTCATCTTTTTGTGAGAAATGAAAAAAAATAATAAAAACAAAATAATCAATAGAACTTACAGCAGAAACAAGGAATCCAGACCAATTTAAAATGAATAATATTTTTAAAACAGTGGCTAAGACATTTCACTAGAAGAAAACTGGTTATTACCATCATAAACTTCACTGTGTATTGCTAAGAGCTTAACTTACTAGAATGTTTATACTATACTTCCTTTTTATCCAAGCCGATTCAGTAATTATGAACTATTTAGACAGTTACATAAAGCAGACCTTTAGTGATATGGACAGAAATATGAATACACTGGAGCTCTCTTCACCACCTTCTGCCATGATCTAGATGCCTGTGACATCAGTAGCATGTCTCAGAAAATCCTCAATGTATTTTGATTTTTCTCTTATTTGTACGCAGGAGAATTGTTGAAACAGTAGTCATAGGATGCTAAATTAAGCTTTTAAAAAGTATGATCATTTAATTAGTTTCTCCTTGCATGAGGTAATACTATTAAAATTATCAACATAGGAGTAAAAACTACTATTATCTCATTCCTAAAACTAGTTACAATATATCGAAAAAAAATTTGGATACATGGTATTATGGTTTGAAATGTGTCTTCCAAAAAGAGCTTGGTTAAAGTCTTAAAGTTGGTACCTATAAGTGTACAAAATAGCATCTTGTCAGATACAATCAAGTTAAGATATGGTCAAACTGAAGTTGGGTGGGCCATAAACCCATATCCTGGTGTGCAAAGACAGACAGAGGAAAGGTAGCCATGTGAAGATGGAGGCAGAAATGGGAACTACACTGATACAAGCCAAGGAACTCTTGAGGCTGCCAGAAGCTTGAAGAAGCAAGGAAGGATCTCTTCCTAAAGACTTTGGAAAGATCATGGTCCAGCTGTTACTTTGACTTTGAACTTCTAGCCTTCAAAATTATGGAGAGAATAAATTTCTATTGTTTGAAGCCATTAAAATATAGAGTGCTTTGTTACAGCAGCCCTAGGAAACTAATACACATGGTTTCAGAATTAAAAATAAGAACTACTATAACTCAGCACCAAAAATAGGACTGGTTTTATAAGATAAAATTTTAGATATAGGACTTAATTAAAACATTAGAACATTCTGCCTTTCTTCTATCACTGTTTAAATATATATGTGTATACACATGTGTATATAATACACACTGTTTAAATATATATGTGTATATATGTATACATACACATATATACTTATATTTATATTAATTTATTTTCATTTAATATAAATTCCTACTTGGGACTTTTCTTTTAAGATTTTATTTTATGAGTATGTGTATTGTTTTTTTAATTGTTTAATGTTTGTTTACTTTTGAGAGAGAGAGAGAGAGAGAGAGTGAGCGGGGAAGGGCAGAAGAGAGGGAGACACAGAATCTGAAGCAGACTCCAGGCTCTGAGGTGTCAGCAGAGAGCCTGACATGGGGCTCAAACTCACGAACCATGAAATCATGACCTGAGCTCAAGTTGGATGCTTAACCAACTGAGTCCCCCAGGTGCCCTGAAGCATGTCTATGTTTTTAATTAAAAAGTAAGACTTTATGTAAATATAAAATTTCACAAAGAATAAAGGATAAAAAAATGTTATGCCAATAAATGCTGTGAAAGCATACTTAAGACTACACATCAATAGAATAGTACTGGTGGAGACAATTGCTGACAAGAGTTGGTTTACCTGCCATCATGTAAATATCTACATTGTCTCAGTTTAAATATGTTACTAGATCCCTCTAATCTCTTCCGATTTTCCCCCAAATTGCCATATTTCCCAGGAAGCTACTGATTTTTATCGTTAAAGGTTCATAACACTACTGAGCCAATTCTGGGTTACTAAACAGTGCACAGCGGAGTGATAATTGTTAATAAAAGAGAAGAGAGAAAGATACTGAGAGACCTGACCACTTTTCATGAATAGTCTCTTGGTTGTCCAAAAAGGAAGAGGTAAGGTGGTGTTCCAAGAGATTTTATGCCTCAAAGAAAATTAAAATGCAAAGAAAATACCAAAACACAAAATTATAATAAAGCTGTTTGTCATACATATTAGAATGTATTTGATGACTGCGCTTATCCACATAAAAATTTTAAAATTAATATAAAGTGGAAAGCTGGCTTTCTTAAAGAAAAATCTCTTCCTTCTTTCCTACTGTCTGTAATTCCTTTTTCTCTCCTAATTTTTAATGGGCTGCTACTGTGTGACCATTAGTCTAGACACACAAATCCCCTGCAGGAACAAACAGTTCAGTTGTCTTTGGCTGACATGTCAACAATAATTGCACAGTGTGTGGTTAAGTGTTAAAGAGAGATAAATACATGGTAGCACGAGAGAAAGAGGAAGCTGGTCAGAGAAGGGAAAGAAAACAGTCCAAAAGCAGTGAGTGCGGTTTGAGTCTGTTGGAATAACACGAAGTGAAGAGAGTTTGCAAAAAGGCAAAGGTAGTTGGAATAGATATGAAGGCTACATTAATGGCAGTATTTAAAGCAGTTCAAACCACAAAACAGTGAGTTTAATGCCAGCACTCACTTTTAGACAGTCTTTTCCTAATTTAGAGAGGAAAAAAAAAAGTAAATATATATAGTTAATTTTTATTCTCAAACCTCTTTTGACTGCTACTTTTGTTTTACTGACAGCGACTGCTATCAGTAAAACTAGCACAGGAATAAAGGAAACAAAGATGAAATAGAAAACACAAAAATATATACAATTTTCAACATTTGTTATGCATTTTTGAGAGGCAGAGATCCTCGTAAACGTGATATAGGCACAGTCTACTCGTGAAACTGTTATTGGATCTTATGCTAGAGTATAAAAGATGAAGTTTCTCTGTTAGTGACAGAAAATCCAACATAACAAATGGCTAATGCGAGGGATCATTTTATTTCTCTCTCTTAAAACAGGTTTCTGGGCTGGTATGGAAGCAGGCATCTTCTATCATGTTCTTTACTTTTCCTTAATACATAAGGGTCTATTTTGTGATCCATAATGGCTGCTGTAGCATACTGCAACCAGCCCATAGGAAGAATAAAAAAGGGAGGGAGAATGACACCTTTATTCAAGAACAGTTCCAGAAAGTTGCACATATCATTTCCATTTATGTGTTATTGGTTAAGACATACCTTAGCTGCAAGACAAAATCTCTTTACTCCCAGTAGTCAGGAGTCCGGCTAAAAATGAAGGCTCCACTATCACAGAAGAAAGGGCAAACAGATACTAGTGGGCATCTAGCTAGGTGTCTATGCTACACGGATTTTGCATCTCTATAAGTTTGTATTTATAAATTAAGAAACAACATTGACTTTGACCCACTTTCTAAAAGTGAAAGAAATTAAACCATTTTATAGCATGAAAAGTAAATCTGTTTCTCTGTCTCTGTTCTATTACACCCTTCCCACCTAGACCCACATTTTGAAAGATTTACTCCCCTGGTTCTCTTTATTTCCCTTGTCCATTTAAATCACTCAATACTTGTACAGAGGGGGTAATTATTATAAGAATTGTAAGTTGCTCTTTTTCTTTTCTTGCACATATTTCCTCATAGCCTACTACTGAAAGCAATTTATAATAGCCCTTTTAGGATCAGCATTGGAACACCTGTTTCCAATCTCCAATGTATAAACTACATCTTCAGTGCAGACCACATGCAATCATGATGAGAAGCATCTATTTAACTGATCTTTTTAAGAAAATGATACCAAAGTCATCAGCTGCTGAAAACAGCAAATGATGCATCCTCATACAAAACCCAAGCTGCTTTTGAGTAGAGTTTATATAGACTCATCCTCTAGCCTTCGGATTATGATAAAATTGATGGATTTTATTCATCTGAATCTGAAATCAATACATTAATAAGGTTTTGGTTTTCTAAATGATGTGGTAGGTTGTTGTTGTTGGTTTGTTTTTTTTTTTTTTTTTTTTTTTTTGAACCGCATACACCTGAGAAGATGGCTCTTTGGCCAGATGCTTTTTTTCTCTGCAGGAGAAAGTCCACAAGTGTCTTTGTGCCTGCGTAACCAAGTGTAAAAGAAACCCAGCTCACTGGCCTTTTCAATCAACCAGTCACTTAAATCTAACCTCTGAATGTACCAAAGCAGAATGATGAAGACTTACAGCTTTTAGAGATATCCCTTTAGTTATTTAAAAAGTAGATATCTTGTAGATCAAAAAATCCATTAGACGATAACAGAATATAAACTTGATTATATACTTAACTAGGTAGAAAAATTCACAGGAAACAAACAAAAACAGGGTGGGGGAGAATGGAGGGAATTTTAAAAAATGCTCCTAGCCAAAATACGATTATCTTAGCCATCTGTAAACCTTTACCTTAGTTCTCTCACATGAATAATATTTTAACTTATATAATTTATTTTCACATTTCTCTGTAAGATACTGCTTTTGGTATTTAAAGGTCTCAACTATACAGTGCTTTTCACTAGTACCTTTTTTACATCTCTGTGTTATGAAATTCTGCACACATAGAAATACAGATTTAAATTTGGCTTTGGGAGTTTGCCATTTCATAAAATTTTCCCTTAGGAGTTTCAGCTAATTAAACAAATGATTGCAAAATACCCACAGCGTCAACTTTGCTGGCTCTTACAACTGACTCAAGCCCAATTTCAGTCATCTATCTCTATGTATGCCTGCTTCTCCCCATGCCCCACACCCTCCCACTACAAGTACTTACTACAATAACAACGTGTGCCAAGGTAAGAGTGAAGTTTAGGCAGCAAGGAATTAAAAACTTTCAAGAAAACATCAGGCACCTACACTTAACTTCAGTATTCATACAGGCATGCAGCAATGGAAATCATTTTCTCCTCATGGTAATTTATTTTACTCTATGCGACAAAAATTTTTCTTCCATTCTACAATTTTGAAATTATCTCATGGGTTGAATTATTTCACGGCTGTGTTCCTTCTCCTCAAAAACACTGTGTCCTTCTTGTGTGACATATTCTTTGAAACCAATCTGTCTTGCCCTTACAGGGAGGCAGAATCTGCCACCCCAAAATGTGCCACTTTGGCACGTGGATTATTTCCAGTTTAAGTCAGTCAAGACCTAGCAGACTCAAGAAAACCTTGCACCTCTCCTTTGAGTACCTAATAGAATTTAGATAGGGGGCCTGTCCAGAAAGAGGGCTAATACCAGAGGTAATTTTTTATCTGAAAGACCTTTCTGTTTGGCAAGACAAACATCTAATTAATAAACATAGATTCTTCTCATCACCTTGTGAATTACCCTCTCCCCATTGAAGTCGCAGGCCTCCAGCTCAATCCTTAGTTCAGGAGGTATATAAGCCTCAACTGACTGATTTGCCCTTGAGTTTCATATCTTTGGGGTTCCCGTACAAATCAAATTGAATCTGCTTTTCTCTTGTTAATCTGTCTTATATCAAATTATTGATGAAATCAGCCAATAAATCCAGAAGGGGAGAAGGGAAAGTTTTTCTGCCCTTATACCTTCTTTAACTTCTTGTTCTCATTTCCATTTTCAAAATCTCTTCAACTATGTGGTGCTGATGTAAAGTTTTAGGTCAATTACAATGAGCAGTTAGCCGAAAAGGTATGGAAAATAGACACTTCAAAACGAATTTCTTTAATGGCACAAGCTACTGTGATTTTGACTTGAAAATCACCTGAGAATATTTGTAAGGCCTAAGGATGTATATGGAAATTTAAGAAACTACATAATTTATATGCAAATATATAAGTGAGCCTCCAGCTTATTGGAAAGTCCTGGTGGGAACCAGTAATTTTTAGTTATGCCTAAGGAATTTCATACTTTGAATTTTCAAATATTCAAGGTTTAAACTAGGGTTTTTATTGTTGTCATGGTTGTTTTTGATTAGGCAAAATGAGAGACAGAAAACGGAGAAAGACCTAGAATATAGAAAGTAAGAGGTGAAGAAAGACAAGGGGCAGGGCCAGGGCTGGCAGGCCAGCTAATGGCTTGTCTTTCAGAAGAATGTCAGATATTTGACTTTAAAAACCTATCCAATGTAAATTTTTAGTTTACACTGGTAACAGACACCTGGAATTTAGCTATTACTGTCCCTAGAGATTAGAGGAAGTTCAAGGAAGAAATCTTCATTAGACTTGGAATAGAAAAAGAGGACAGAGGGAGGGAAACAATTCTAAAAGATAAAATTTAAACCCAAACAAACAAACAAACAAACAAACAAACAAACCGCAAACAACTTCTGGTCCTATCAATGAAGAGGGAAACTTTGTCTTAAGTATCATATTTTGGTAGATTGTCCAGAAGTAGCAGTAATTCTTTTAACCCTTTCCTTCTTCCAAATTCAGATGCAAACTCATGAACTTGGGCTATTTCCCAAATTATCTGACTCATTCTTTTAGGGGAAAATTCTCATTTCAAGAGGGGACAGTGGGAAAACTAACAAATAACAGCAAACACCTTTATCATAACCTCCCAAAGGCCCCAGCGCAGTAACTAGTAAAATAAACACTGAAAAAGAGAAAAGTGAAAATAGAGAAGTTCATTCATGTTTGGCCAGTTAAAGGCCATATGTGGAGATGCTGAATGATTTAGAAGAGTGAGCTCACACTTAGACTCCCAAAAGGGTATACTCCAGATGTGTTATTACCACTCACAAACTGTTAGACCTTCCCTTTCCCTAATCTGTTAAAATGCATGACAACAGGCCCCAAATTGAGTCGTTTTGCTAAGCCTCATATTACCAAACCAAGACTTAATTACAGTTTTGGCTCTCCCAGAAATGGAACCTTGAACTGGTGAAACAGGAAGTGACTTGGTCAACACTAGTTAGGTATGTGGTCTGATAGGTCTGATAGGCCCCTATCATCCCCTGTAAGGAAAGTAACCTTGCAGCCAGTATCCAACCTGCTTTTTTTTCCCCCTAGAATAGCAGTCCCCTCCCCTTACCTGCGTTTTCTCTTTGTGCAGTTTCAGTTATTCATAGTCAACTGTGGGTCAGAAGCAGATGATCCTCTTTCAGAACCACTATCTGAAAGTCAGTAGTAGCCTAATACCACATCACAATGCCTACCTCATTCGTCTCACTTTCTGTCATCAGGTAGCCATTTTATCATCTCACACCATCATAAGCAGGGTGAGTAAAGTACAATAAGATATTTTGAAAGACAGACCACATTTATATAACTTTTATTACAGTATGTTATACTTGTTCTATATTTTTTTAAGTTTTTTTATCTTGTGAGACACAGAGAGAGAGAGAGAGAAAGAGAGAGAATCAAGTGGGGGAGGGGCAGAGAGAGGAAGAGAGAGAATCCCCAGCAGACTCTGCACTGTCAGTGAGGAGCCTGATGTGGGGCTCCAACCCACGAACGGTGCAATCATGACCTGAGCCAAAGTCGGACGCTTAACCGACTGAGCTACCCAGGTGCCCTTGTTCTATTTTATTATTAGTTGCTGTTAATCTTTTACTGTGTCTAATTTATACATTAACTTTTACCACAGGTATGTATAGGAAAAATATAGTACACATAGTGTTTCCTACTACCCACGGTTTTAAGCATCTGCTGGGGGAACTACTGTGTAATTTTCTTGTTCCTTTTCCCTTCCGCTCATAAAAATCTGTCATTTTGTATAGCTCCTTGGTGTTCTTTCTATCTGCTCGATTAGATGCTGCCTGATTCGAACTGAGTGTTGCTTAAGTAAACTCTTATTTAAAAAAAAAAAATAATGCCTCAGTCTATCTTTTTACCTATGTAAATAGAAATTTATATCATTTCATGTGTGTTTGTGAAAACTAAATGACACCACTAGTTAAAAGTTAATTCCTTTAAATAAAAAAGGTAACATCATTCTATGATATTACATGAGAACCTAGATTTGCCTTTTTTTTTTTTTTTTTTGGCAGACTATAATCTTTCATGTTTTATCTCCAGAACCTATAACTGAATCAAAAGCAACCAACTAACTAAAAGAGCCAGATACACTATGGCAATGAAAAAGTTACCGTGAGAATAATTTTTCTCATTAGTTAATTCAAGTACCACAGTATAACTACGAACTTTAGTCATATAAAAACAAAGAATACCGTGGGTAGCAGCACACATTTTAAAACTACCACAAAAGTATGAGAGTTTTCAATGCTGTAGCACACACCTTCTTCCTGCTCCACTCCCCACCACACCCTACTTACCAAGTTTCTTTAAAGAAAATCACTCTCCCAACACAAGTCTTCATATTAAGTGTTGGTGAAGATCACTTTTGTGTTAGTCTCACTAGGATTCAACTCAGATTTTTAAAAAGATTGTTTCCATCTGCTTTAGGCACTTAGACATAGAAATGAATGAGAGTTTATAGACAGGGCCATTTAGTTCTCATTAGATTGAACCAATCCTTCTATCTCTTCTACAATAAAATATAACAAAAGGAAGTAATCAAATGAATCAGCATCTTCAGTCTTACTCTTAAAGATAAAGGACACAGACCTTTTTCACTTTCAACCAGACAAGTCATAGTTTTTCTTGTGATAAGATTTCAGTCATTAACATAATACAGCTGATGATTTTTCAATTTTTCTACTCTAAGATGTGATTGATATACATATTTATATATTAGATATCTTTATCTATAGTTAACCAAATTAACTCAATTTTACATGTTCCTATGCAGTTTTAGTTACTCCATGTAAATAAAATTTGAAGTTTCAACAAATAGGAGAATGGTATTGAGTTTTACCTGCTTGACAATCTTATATTAAACAGAATCCTCAATAACACAAATGCTTCACCACCATGAAAAATTCTATAAAAATTTCCTGTTTATTTCTAAGTTTCCTTTTTTATAGAGCTAGGTTTACATTGCTTCTGGTAAGTCATTTCAAACCACTGTAAACACACTCTTAAAATAGCTCTGCATTTTCAGAACTACTCACGAGGTTTCTTCATTTTAAATTTGATATTTATCTTTATATATAATGAGATGGTCAAAGCGGTTCATGAACACTTCTTTCCTCCTGTGATGAAATCCAGAAAGTGTAATTATTACTAAAAATCATCACAATGTGGTTTATATTTAGCTTCAGCTTGGGGTCTGGGTAATGTGACCCATTGTAATGAGAATCTGATGAGAAACAAACTTTATCAACAACAACAACAAACAACACAGTTCTAAACCTTACTCCTGACTGCATATAAGTATCTGACAAATGGAATTCAACTCACTTCTTTTAAGTCTGAAATAACAATGCAAGGCCATCCCCCTGAAATCCTGTCTCTGGGAAATAAGGCATAATTACTGATAACAGTGTGTGTGATCTTGGCTGTTTAGAAGGCTATCTTAATTTTAAAATTTAGGTTGTTTCCAAAGACATACTAGTATTTTGCTACTTTTGTCATATCTTTTACTCACTACAAAAACAGTATTACTGTTTACAATCTTTTCCAGAGTCCTGGCTCTAACACTTAATAGTTCTGGATAAGCGACCTCATCTTCTCTAAGCCTCAGTTTCTTATTTGTATAATGAAGATGATGATACCTACTTTCCCAAGTTTCCATGAGAATTAGATATAACCAAATGAAGCACCAAACACTGTACCAGGCTTAAAATTGCCATTCAGCCAGTGGTGACCTTTCTGGTTCTTATTTTATTTGCTAATGACATTTCTAATGATGTTTCCTAAGTCTTGGATTTCAATTTTTCTTCTATTATTCAGTGTTACTCCTATAGTTACAGTTGGACAGAAGCTGAGTGAAAGTCATATTTTAAATTACATGTTTATAAAGGCAAAGATTTCACATGACCGAATAAATGGAAATCATTACCTTTTTTTCTAATTGAGAATGTATTAGAAAAGTTCCACAGAAGTAAATTTGTTTCATAATAAATACTGTTGTTTAAAAGCAAGATGTTAATAAGTGCTATAATAAGCATTCATGAATAACATTGTTATTCAAGGAAAAATATTAGCATACGGAAGACATTTGGGTTTTACATTTCTCTTGACTTTAAATTATGGTACTTCAGATTCATATAGTTTTAGAAATGAACAATGTCCTGAATATCACACATTCAGGATCTGATTGGTAAAAGGAACAAAAGACTATAAAGTTTCATTTAATCATATAACACTAATGATTTAAACATATAGCACTACTCCAAATCATACCAGAAAAAAGAAAAACTACAGTGGATTTTATAAAGGAAACAATGCACTTAAATGGTTTCCACTTGGCTCTATGACTTTAATGATGCCAAGGTCCAAATTATTTGTGTAGCAGATACGATTTGAACAGCACATACAACAATGAGTTTATATAGTTTGATAGAACCTTGTTATAAAACATTTTTCTCAGGGATCACAGGATTTTGAAACTTTAATGTATGAATAGTTTTTCTAGTCTAGAAAATAAACAGATCAAGTCACTTAACCTATATGAAACATAAAAAAGAATAAATCAATAGTAAAAGTATAAATTCTCAAACAATTATGGCATTTTTCTTTGGTATTATTTAATGAATTTCTGCAAAGAAATCCATTATTCCCAAATCCCAGCAGTTTAATGGATATGATTACAATAATGGTCCTAATTATACCCAAGAGGGAAAAGAAAGCTGCTTACATTTTGGAATTACTCCATTTCTTACTGAACTGAAGGTAATTTACATTTAGTTGCCCTATAGCTTAAAAGAGATGCTATATCTCAAAGTTTGCTATTAAATTCATCAAAAATTTATTGGATGACTAGTGTTCAAGGTAAGATATGTAAATATCATTATTTATGGTCTTTTCATTGTGACCATACACACCCTAATTAAATTATAGTTGACCCTTGAACAATGGTTTTGAACTACATAGCTCTAGTGATATACAGATTTTTTTTGATACAGTACAGTACTGTAAATGTATTTTCCTTATGACTTTCTTAGTCACATTTTCTTTTCTCTAACTTACTTTATTATAAGAATATACTATATAATACATATACAAAATATGAGTTAATTTTTTTAAATTATTGGTAAGGTTTCTAGTCAACAGTAGATGATTAGTAGTTCAATTTTGGGGAAGTCAAAAGTTACATGTGGATACTTGACTGGGGGGTGGGGGGGGTTGGTGGCCCTAACCCCTGTGTTGTTCGAGGGTCAACTATATAATTGGACCACAGGTTTCTTCCATGTTGCTGATTGCAAATGACTGCTATGGTATTTTCCACTCTGTGCTGTTTCATTAAAGAAAAAGAAAATTAAAAAGATTTTCACCTTTAATAATAACATCTTCTCTTATTAAACACTTAAAATATTTTAAAGTACATTTTCTTGCATTTGCTTTATCACTTAGCAGGGGTTAAGCCCAATATCAGGGTCTATGATAACTGAAACTACTCACATGGTTTTCAAAGACCATAAACATAGGTAGAACAAAAAGGCAGTATTTACCACTGCACAATTTTAGTATGAACCAAGTGCCTTTGCAAGAATTATGCTAGTTTCCAAACAAAATCTCAGTGGAACCCATATTTTTCCTACCACTTATATAACATGATATATGCTTCTATTCCCAATTTAGTTTTGGCAAAACCAGTAAAAATAAAATGAATTTGAGGATAAGTTTACAAATAAATGTGTATTTTTTCTTTTATTTTCTACATGGTAATATCCCTTAATGGTTTTTACTTTGCACAGAAGAGCAGTCAAGGTCTTGCCTGCAGACACCGCAGAAACTATATGTGCCTCTACCTAAAGCTGATGCTCAGAAAGGTAAGAAAAACAATGATTCTAAACCAGTCAAGTGATTATAAAAAAACAAGTTTTCCAATAAGGTTCCAGATGAACAAGCTAGATATCTGATATGGCAGATCCAATGAAGCCGTGAGAAAAAAATAGATGTAAGATAATGGGAGAAAGGACAGTAATTTACCAGAGGTCCCTGCCAAGTACCAGATTGGTGGTTTAGAACAGGCACTGAGGTCTAGTCAGTGTCTAGTGCTTGAACTGGCTCAGAGCTCTTCTATGTGAAGCTTACTCTGCAGGGTTTGGAATATTTTGCTAGCCAAATGCGACTGGCTGCCAGCTCCCCCCTGATTCTGCTTACACTTGCCCAAGAGTTCAGATCTGTAAATGAGTGCCGTCTTGATCCATTCATCTGGGGAGTTTGCATCCCTAAAGAGTCTCAGCTAGAGTAACTTTAAGTCACCTTAGTGTGATTTTTCACCAAAGAAATCTGAACAATATTTTCTGGGTTGGTCATTAAAAGATCATCTCCTGTAACCTGAGTATCTTACTGAGCTTTACACTTTACAGTCATTCAAGTCAATGGGATAGTCTATAGACTCATGGGTCTCTTGACCACTGGCATCTACAGAGTAGAAATCAGAGGCAGTTAGGTCAATGCCAAATACAAATTTATTAGTGCAATTGCATTCTTTCACAGTACCAGAGCTTTGAAATTCTTTAGGATATTAGAAATGAATTCAGTGTTATATACCACCTATAGCATTTTCCCCTTATTTCTTCTTGATGACATCTTTCAGTTGTGTAAGACAAACATTCTAAATACATGATTCCTTTAAGCTTCTGACTCCATGGAAGAAGTCAGTCTTCGGCCACAATGCTTCCAGTGCAAGTGGTACAATTCATCACCCTGAAAGCCAGAACTGAGTGGAAGACAGCCAGGTCCATAATATTATGACATAGGCAGAAGCTTCTTTTTGGCAGCTCTGGCTGAAGTTCATATAGTAAAAAAATAATCCTGCTATGGTGTTGGTAGTAAATGTAGATTCATTCTCACACCATCCAACTCTATTATCAGTCTGTTAATATTTTCCTATCTGTAACACTGTTTCCTTCTAATCTGGTAGGTCCAATAGTTTTATTGATTGTTAAATAGTTTTTGAGATTTTTCCCCCCAAATAGTGGGTCTTACCACCAACCCAGTGCTAATATCATTATACAGGAGTTGAGACATCTCTAAAGGGAACTTTTTCATAGATATTAATTCATCAGGAATCTTAACGAGAACTGAAGTTCTAAGAGTGATCTTGAAAATAGACGCATACACATAGACTGTATGTTCTCACATTCAAAGAAAAGGACCAGAAGATTCTGAAGATGATAGTAGAGAACACTGATTTTGCTTTTATTTTTATTTTATAGAGAGCGAGTGTGAGCAGGGGAAAGGAGCAGAGAGAGAGAGAGAGAGAGAGAGAGAGAATCACAACCAGGCTCCATGCTCAGCACAGAGTCTGACACGGGGCTCAATCCCACAGCTCTAGGATCATGACCTGAGCCAAAATCAAGAGTCAACTGCTCAACCAACTGAGCCAGCCAGGTGCCCCGGGAGCACTGATGTTAAAATCCTACAAAGTAGTTCCTTTGCTCTTTCTCTCAGCTTCCCTCTCATAAACCTATGCTTCTCTTTTCTTTTCACTATCTGTCCTGTATATATCAATCAGCCTGTTTGATGACAGTGCCACCTGTGAACATATACTTGTTTATGCTGTCCAGTGGAAAAGTTTTTTAATTGTGTTAAAGAACACATATAAAAATTGACTCTTAACCAAATTATACTACAAAATTGTTAACTATATGCACATCGTTGTACAACAGATCTCTAGGGAGAAGTTTGTTTGTTTGTTTCTTCCCTAAAGCACTGTCACTTTACCAAAATCAAACTAAAGTTCCTTAGTAAAGAAAACTGAAAAACTGCACTATTATTTTGGACAGATTGGTACATTCACATATGGAATTTTATATCATATGTGATTCACATTTGCCCTTTTCTCAAATTTGCTAAATATAAACAAATAGTTTTGTATTCTAAAACCCCAAAAGGGTATCGAATTATTTAAATGTGTTTGCAAAAGGGGCCAGCATTAGGAGAAGGAAATTTACGGTGAAAGTGACATGAATGGACCATTCATTTGTATGGCCACTAATTCCATAGGGCAACTGATCATAAATTAAGTGCCTGACATTCAGTAATAGATGATTATATCTGACATAATGAAGTTATAATGGAAGGTGTTCGCACACTGCTTGACTATTAAGTGCCCATTTATTGTCCCTGCACCAGGTGTGATAGTGATAGGCTATACAAATCATCCAGAAGAAATGTCAAAATAGGCTCCTTTGCTGATAAAGCACCACACATGTTTATTAATACAGCAGCTTGTCTTAGAACTGGCCCATCTGCTCATTTAAAACGAATCTTTTTCCTATAAATATTTCAAAGTTAAGAGCATGACCACTCATAATAGTTTTAGAGAAGTAGGAATGGAAAGAGGAGAAAGGCAAACTCAAATAAAATATTCTGCTCTTCCTTTTACCTGAGGTACGTTTAACAGAAGGGGCAGGGAGGTAGTTTTTAATGTGGCATTTGCTTTAGATTAGTGCTGCATGAGTGTAGGCCATTGAACACGGTCCAGGCTCCAGCTGTTGCTGGTGCCAGGTGGGAAATGGCAAATTTCACCAATGTTTTCAAAGTACACATTTCAATAAAGTCCAAAATGAAGTACTCAATTAAGAAATTCTCCAGAGCAGTAGTTCATATGCATTTAAGCTCATCAGAAAATATTTTAGCTGGGTAGATTTTACAAAGAAAAATAATACTACAAATCTTTCTTAGGGGAGGTGATTTTAAAACTCTGAGGGTTTGCTTCTAAGTCCATTTTTTTCTAAGATTTCAACGTCACATTTTTATGTAACGAAAAAAAAAAAAACAACAGAAGCAAAATGTGACTGTTTACCTCTCTTCTTTTTAAGACATCACAAGTACAAAGCTAAGACATTTTCCATCTGGTGTTCTGAGTTTTATACTCTTGCTGCGCAGCCTGTTTGTTCTTTGTTCTATCTTCAAGAATGGTTTTATCTAACCAACAAACAAGTGTGCCCTGAGGCACCCCTCTCAAATGAACACACACATTTGAAATGAAGAAGTAAAATCCTTCAAAATAGTGAAACAAAGGAAAGGCATGGACCATTTGGTAACCAGAGGTGGTTTTCACTCTATAGCCTTGGCTTCATTTATTCATTCATTAAAACCTAAATAAAGTCTGGCAGGCATGCCTTTCAGGTTCCAGGAAAGAACTTTATCAGACTCAGTATCACATAAATCCACTAGTCATACTTTTCTAAATAAATTACATCTTGTGATAACTAACCACCTGGTGACCAAAGGGCCAATTCAATTACTTGTAAAAGGCTAAAGGTCTCAGATACCCTTGAAATTATGTTTTTTACATCTCCCATACACTGAAAGGAAACAATTTCCAATCATGTTTTATGTTACATGTATTTCCAAAAATTGATAATGGGTGATCTTTAGTTTGGATATGAATTACCTCTGTCTTCCAGAACACCATCAATATCCACCCAAATTATCCAAACTGGAAATCAGATAATTATCTCTTATTTCTCTCTCGTATCCAATCACCAAGTCTTATTATGCTTTAACTACAATGTCTAGGAATCTATCGTGTATTCTTCCTATTGCTACTGTTTTTTATTTCGCACTTTCAAGAAACCTTTCTTGAAATAACTTACTAATCTCTCTGCTCCCAATCCATCCTACGCATTTTAATCAACATTTCTATGCAAATTATGCCTTCTATGCTTATGTCCTTTGTAGTTTCCCAATGTCTATAGGACACTTAGAAATGCTAGGCTTAGTACACATAAAAATCTACTACAATCTGAGCTACAAGCCCTTTTGCCAGTTTCGTTCTTCGCAGTTCATACCACATCAATTGTGGACACAATCGTGTCTAGTTCCAGAGGCAATTCAGACTAACCTGACCAACAGATTAACAGCCCCCCAATCACCAGCCAAGAGTCTCAAATGATGCTTGAATCAGTATTCTGTGTGTAGCATGAGAATATGATCCTTATGGGTCTAGCAAATGTAGTCTTTTCATTGCTTATGTATTAGTAAGTGCTCTTCTTCCCTGCAGGGACTATAACCCCTCGCTTGGGCATTTATTGGAATCCAGGCAAGTGTTCTATCAGGTCCTGCTTCCAAAGGGCTCAGCACATGGTCCCACAGCAATGTGAATTTGCCTGTTTCCAAATCCTTCTGCTATTTCTTAATCACAGAAGTCACACATTATCTTAGGCTAGTAATGTGGAAAATGGAAGGGACAGAAGGGAAGAGAATCTTCAGAGAATTTAAGTGGCAAGAGGGAATTCTGTAAATGAAATTTTAAGGAAAAGCCATACCAATATGATTGGATTTATCTCTCTTTAAGCTACTTTCCACCTAGAATCATCTTTTAAAAATTGAAACAGATTATGTAGTACTCTGTGTAAAAACCCTTCAGAGGTTTTTAAACCCCTCAGCAATCTTAAAACCCTAGCTCTTGGGGCAACCGGGTGACTCAGTCAGTTAAGCATCCAATTCTTGATTTTGGCTCAGGTCATGATCTCATGGTTCCTGATGAAGGTGCAGGTGTAGCCTGCTTGGGGTTCTCTCTCTCCTTCTCTCTCTGCCCCTCCACCCCCCATGAAAAAAAAAAAAAAACAGAAAAACAACAACAACAACTCAGCTCCTTTCAAGACCTACTAGGCTGACAAAAATTCTCTGCTTGACCAAACTTTAATTAGACACCTGAACCTTCTCTTATGACCCTCTGTGCACTTCCTTGTAAAATCCAGTTACAGCAAGAACCCTACTAAGTCATGTCAGCCACAACCCCCCATTCTCTCCATATCTGATCACCCTCTGTATCTGATCATGTTCCTCATCCTCTACCAACCCCTTGGTGATGTCTGATCACTCTGGCCTGTCTTTAGCACGAATCCTATCAAGTTGCTTCCAGAGTCCCTCTGGCCCCTGACATTTCCTCTTAACAATTTTCTATACAGGGATTTTCTACCCTATTCCTTGGCTATGCATGCCCACTTGTCCATGCTGTATTTGAAGTTGATGCCCACTATATACCTAGGTTTCTTTTCTCCCATTGCAATAGTTCTGGGGAAAAAAATGTGTTTTTATACTGTTTTAACTACTGTCCATCTTTGTTTTGTTGTTATCTTTGGAAACAAAAAAAAAAGTGCCTGATCTGAACCCTATGTAAGTACTCTGTCTATATCTCCAGTTGCTCATCTCGCTATGTTCCAGAAGTATCATGTGCACTTGTCTGTTTAATTTTTGTTCATTTTAACTTCTCTCCCCTGTCTAGAGTGTATGATTAATGAAAAGCCAAGTCTTGACAGATTTGTAAACTGCACAATTCCATCAAAGCCTGGCATATATGAGGCCCTAATCAGTATTTGCTTAGCGAACAAATGAAGTAACATACCATGACTATTCCACTTCAGGGCGCTGATCATACCATCCTTCGACTTCAAGTGTGGCCGACTCATGTTCTTTTGTTTGTTTGTTTGTTTGTTTGAAATCATGTTATCTTTTTATTTTCTTTCTTTCATCACGGTAAGTGTACTCTTTCATCTCCATCCCGTATTTCCCCATCCCTCCAGCCACCTTCCTTCTGGTAACTATCATTTTGTTCTCTATACTGAAGAATCTGTTTCTTGGTTTGCCTCTCTCTCTTTCTCACTCTCTTTTGTCCTTTGCTTGCTTGTTTTGTTTCTTAAATTCCACAAACGAATGAGATCATAAGGTATTTCTCTCTCTGACTTATTTCACTTAGCATTATACTCTCTAGCTCTATCCATGTTATTGCAAACGGCAATATTTTATTTTTTTCAATGGCTGAATAATATTCCATTATACACACACACAAACACACAGACACACACACCACCACCACATCTTTATCCATGTATTGATAGACATTTGGGATACTTTCATAGCCTGGCTATTGTAAACAGTGCTGCAATAAACAGGAATGTGTGTATGTCTTTGAATTCGTGTTTTTGTATTTTTTAGATATTCAACCATGCAATTATTGGATCATAGAGAATTCCATTTTTAGTTTTTTGAAGAACCTCCATACTGTTTTTCACATTGGTTGCACCAGTTTGCATTCCCACCAACATTATAAGAGGGTTTTTTTTGTCCACATTTTTGACAACACTTGTTTCTTGTGTTTTTGATTTTAGCCAATCTGACAGGTGTGAGTTACTATCTCATTGCAGTTTTTATTTGCATTTCCCTAATGTTGAGGGACACTGAGCATCTTTTCATATGTCTGTTGGACATCTGTATGTCTTCTTTGGAGAAATGTCTATCCATGTCTTCTGCCTATTTTTAATTGAATTATTTGGAAAGAGAGAGGACCCAAATAAACAAAATCACTAATGAAAGAGGAGAAATAACAACCAACACCACAGAAATAGAAACAATTGTAACAGAATGCTATGAAAACCTCCATGCCAACAAACTGGACAACTTAGTAGAAATGATAAATTCCTAGAGACATATAACACCAAAACTAAAGCAGGAAGAAATAGTAAATTTGAACAGACTGATTACTAGTAATGAAATTGAATAAGTAATCAGGAAACTTCCCAAAAACAAAAGTCCAGGACCAGATCGCTTCACAGACAAATTCTACCAAACATTTAACTTTTTCAAAAAATTTTAGAGAGAGAAAGAACACACATGAGTGGGGGATAGGGACAGAGGGAGAGAGAGAGAATGTTAAGCAGGCCCCATGCTCAGCACAGAACCTGATGCAGGGCTGTATCCCACAACTTTGGGATCATGACCTGAGCTGAAATTAAGAGTTGGACACTCAACCAACTAAGCCACCCAGGTGCCCCTCTACCAAACATCTGAAGAAGAGTTAATACCTATTCTTCTCAAACTATTCCTATATATATATATATATATATATGTATATATATATATATATATATATATATACATATATATATATATATATATCTTTTCTAAATTCATTCTATGAAACCAGTATCACCCTGATACCAAAGTCAGATAAAGACACATGATACCAAAGCCTAATAAAGACACCACAAAAAAAGAGAACTATGGACAAACATATTTTATGAATATAGATGCAAAAGTCCTCAACAAAATATTAGCGAACTGAATCCAATAATATATTAAAAAAAAATCATACACCACCATCAAGTGGGATTTTTTCCCAGGATGCAAGCGTGGTTTAAAAATCACAAAACAATCAACATGATATGTCACATCAATAAGAAAAAAAGATAAAAACCATTAAATCCTTTCAATAGATGCAGAAAAAGCACTTGACAAAGTACAACATCCTTCATGATAAAAACCCTCTGCAAAGAAGGTCTAAAGGGTACATACCTCAACATAATAAAGGTCTCATATGAAAAACCCACAGCCAACATCATAGTCAATGGTGAAAAAATGAAAGCTTTTCCCTTAATGTCAGGAGCAAGACAAGGATGCCCTCTCTCATCACATTTACTCAACATAGCACTAGAAGTCCTAGCCACAGCAATTAGACAACATAAAGAAATATAAAAGGCACCCAAATTAACAAAGAAGGAATAAAAGTCTATTTGTAGATGACATGATGCTATATATATGAAAATCCTAAAGACTTTATCAAAAACCTAGAACTGATAAATAAATTCAGTAAAGTTGCAGGATACAAAATCAATGTACAGAAATCTGCTACATTCCTATACACTGAAGCAGCAGAAATTGAAATTAAGAAAACAATCCAATTTATACTTGCACCAAAAACAAACAACCAAACAAAATCTAGGAATGAACTTAACCAAAAAAGTGAAACACCTGTACTCTGAAAACTATATAACATTGATGAAAAAATTCAAGACAATGCAAAGAAATGGCAAGTCATTCCATGATCATGGGTTAGAAGAACAAATACTGTTAAAATGTCTATACACTCAAAGTGATCTATGGATTTAATGCAATCCCTATGAAAATACCAACAACATTTTTCACAGAACTAGATCAAACAATCCCTAAAATTTGTATGGAACCACAAAAGATCTCAAACAGCCAAAGTAATCTTGAAAAAGAAAAAAAAAAAAAAAACTGGAGGTATCACCATTCCAGATATTAAGTTTTACTACAAAGTGGTAGTAATTAAAACAGCATGGTATTGGCAAAAACCAGATAACATAGATCAATGGAATAGACCAGAAAACCCAGAAATACACCAATGATTATATGGTCACTTAATCTTCAACAAAGGAGGAATAAATGCATAACGGGGAAAAGATCGTCTCTTCAACAAATGGTGTTGGGAAAACTGGACAGCAACATAGGAAAGAATGAAACTGGACCACTTCTTTCACTTTTTACACTTATACAAATATAAAGTCAAAATGGATAAAAGACCTAAATGTGAGACCTAAAACCATAAAAATCCCTGAAGAGAGCATAGAAAGCAATCCGACATAGCCTGTAGCAACATTTTTCTAGATTATGTCTCCTGAGGCAAGGGAAACAAAAGCAAAAATAAACCATTGGAACTACATCAAAATAAAAAGCAGCACAGCGAAGAAAACAATCACCAAAATTAAATGGCAACCTACTGAATGGGAGAAGGTATTTTCAAATAACATCTCTGATAAAGAGTTAGTATCCAAAATATATAAAGAACTGATACAACTCAATACACATTCACTTTCATTCTTCACAGTTCAGCTGAGTAGTCACCTCCCTAGAGTGGTTTTTCTTTTCTTTTTTTCTTCTTCTGATTTTTTTTAATGTTTATTTTACTTTTGAGAGAGAGACTGAGCACGAGTTGGGGAGGGCAGAGAGAGAAGGAGACACACAATCTGAAGCAGGCTCCCGGCTCTGAGCTGTCAGCACAGAGCCTGACATGGGGCTCGAACCCATGAACCAAGAGATCATTGCCTGAGATGAAGTCAGATGCTTAACCGACTGAGCCACCCATGCACCCCTTGATTATGTCATTACATAATTGATCTATTGTTGACTTTCTCCGATACACGGTAAAGCCCATGTGGGCTGTATTGCCAGTCCCCTGTAAAATGCATGGCAAATAGTTGGCAGTCAGTATAGTACTGTCACACCAAAATTCATCTGACTTAAAGTCAACGATATGCATTCAGAAAGAATTTGGGGGAAAATCCACTTAGCATTTTAATCAATGACAGAGTGACAGGAGGATAGGGACAGTGTTCCCTCAGTTCTCTGTTTCCCCACACTGTCCACCACGCATCGCCACAGCCAAAGGAGGTTTTAGTATTTCTATTTTCACATTTTCTGATATCGAGGAATAACTCACTGTTGGATATATTGTATTTTATGGATAATTTAGAGGATATTTGAAGATGGGTTATATTTTTGTTTTTGTTTTGACCTTGCTCACTAACTTCAGAATCTAACCCATGCATAAGATGCAACCACATAGAAAATATTTGGTCAGTACTGAAGGAAAGTTAGTCTTTCAGAGGGGCACAGAGAAAAGCTAACATATAGTTTTCTTGTCTGATACGTGTTTGAAATTAAAGGCATAGACATTTACAGAAAAAAAATATGGTTATTTTTAATGTAAAACTACATCATAATTAAGCCAGTAGGATTTGAGGAGGATAAGAACATTGCAAACCATCTTGAGGACTTATTTTCTTGATCTCACCATGTCTGAGCTATACTGAGTCTTAGACTGGAACGATAAAGATTGCTTCTAAATTATATTAAGCAATATTTACATAGCATTTTATAGGGTATGGGTCAGTTTCACATATAATATATTTGTTATTTGATACTTAAACAATCTTGGGAAACAGGTTGTTGCTGTGGCTCTGCAAGTTTTTCTGTGATCATATAGTTAGCAACCGGGGTGGATTTATCAGATTAACAAGCATTAATATTTAAGCTGTATACTTCCATGTAATTCCATCTAGGAGAATGTGATGCCAAACTTAACAGGAGCATCTGCTCCAGTGAGGGAAATTGTCTTTTTTTTTTTTTCCCCCTGAACTCAAGGACTGAAAATAATTGCTGGACGCAGAGATACAACTAACAGAGAAAAGTACTTCTTAGTACACATTGGGGGAGATAAGTGCCTCTTCATGTGAAGGTAATACTCTTTGGGGTGTTACAGGATGAATAATAGCCAAAGTCAACACTTTCAATAGAGAAGAATGTGCCTTTTAGCAGCGGAAGAAACAAGATCCTCATTTGCTGACTAGTGATATGTAAGTGGATGTTGCGTCCTTAACAGTCCCAACGCTTACTGTCCTTACTGTCTAGGGATCCAGATGTCTCTAGAGAAAAGAGATCTTACCTAATCTTATGCAACTGACTCAGAGTAAAAGGTATTTTAAAATTTAAGGACTTATCATATATAAATTTTATCATGTTGTCTTTTACATCTATTGTAAAGTAAGAATTGTTATATTAAAGACGATACTCCGGAAGGGCAGGATCATGTTCATGAGTACACCAAAAAATTGGAAATCCTGCAGCTGTGAACATTCAGTAGGTGGCAATAAGGGTGACTCTTCCATCTGGAAGTCAAAACCTCCTCCTTTGTCCCACGCCAGGCTTTGGTAGTAGCAGTCAACACAACTGTCAGCTAGCTGTCTCCTCCAGGCAATAAGACCATTATTTTTAGTATACTGGTATAAAATTATTTTCATAAATAATAAGAAGCATTTGTGGGAGAGAATATTTAAAACTACAAAAATAGCATATTTTATCACAATGTCTGATTTCTTGTTTTATGGTATGATTTCAAATATTTCTTTTGAGAGAAACAAAGATATTTTATGAAAAGAGCAAAAAGGAACAGTGTAACATTAGAACAAAGATATTCTACTTTATTGAAGAAGACAACAGACACACAAACAACTTTTGTGCCATATTCTGTTCTTAAGATGACTAATAGAGATGGGTGAGGATTTTTCTTTAAAATACCATACTGTGGATAGTTAGACCCCCCCACCCCATCCTTTGTGGTAATATGTTTCATTACTAATTACTGGCTAAAGTATGTTGTTTTGGAAATTAAGTCATAGTTCCTTTTGTATAAATGAAAAACTGACAGAGCAGAATTTTTATAGATGCCTGGGCTTGAACCTGGTTCCAATGTGTAATACTTAATCTGACCTTTATGAAGTTAAAAAAAAAATCTCTCTACGGCTCAGTTTTTTCATTCACAAAATTACAACAAGAATACTACCTGCTTCATGAGATTCAGGAAATTAATGAAATAATGATCCATATCATATGCTTCAAATACAGCCAGGCACAAATGTTATGTGTAAATATTAAATGTTCTAACCATGTCCACTCAAAAAAGATGGTATCTACTGGAATATTCAGAAAAATATTATGATTGGTTTTCTATGGGAATTGGGAGAGAGGAGGACATATGGATAATTTTCAGTTTGTACGATTTCTAAAAGTTAATTTGAATAATAAATGTTTATTATTATTATTACCATCATTATTACTGACTAGCGATAAGAAGTTGTGACATTCAGAAAACGCTAAATATTTTCTCTCTGAACAAGATAAAGCAGCTACACTCTCATCTTTTTGAATGAGAATAAAAGCCAAATAAAACAAAGATAGGTCAGTCCTGGAATCCATAGGAGTGATCATAGGAGGGCTGGGCTAGTGAGCAATCTTAGGAGAGAAAACAGGGAGCTGGGGAGGGGCGTCAGGTAGGGAAGTATGAAATTCAAGGAACTGAACCCTGGTCATAGCTGCTTAGACACACATCCTAGTTCCAGAGACTTTCCATTCCCTGAGCAACAGGCTCCATGGAGGAAACATCACATTCGAGTCAAGGATCATTACCACTGGATCTGCTTCCAGCCACACTGAACCTGAAGGAGGATGTTCAGATCACAACGATATCAAGCCTCTATTTAATACCTTTTGAGTACTAAGAATATCATTCCATGAGCCAGTGCGGAAGTAGAATCCAAACAATCTCTATCTCCCTTCTCATGCAGGCTTATTGAGAAACTACCAGAACAAGATGACCAAGAACCTACTGCAAAAAACTACCAGGTCACACTACTCCCTGGAATAATTATTCTCCACATATGAATTATGTACCACAAGGGCCTGCAGGATTGTGCTAAGTTGTTTCAAATGATAAATGTTGGCTTTTAAATAATAACTTATATTTGCAGAGTATGTTATAATTTATAAAACACTCACTTATCCCTAGCAATATTGAATAAAAAGTATATTTTACCATTTAGAATTTAATTTCAATTAAATCCAACCCAATTCAATTATTACCATACAGTGTTACGGGAGTATACATGACTCTAGAAATACGATGATGATGACGGATAAGTCTGAATGAAAAAGTGATAGTGTCCTTGTAAGACTTAAATGAGACAATGCAGGTAAAATACTTTTTCCTGTGTCTGACACAAGACACATACTTCATAAATGGGAATGATGTTTACCATTCACAAGCTCTATATTGTAGGTATTCGCAGTGTACTTTAACACACAGTACAAAAAAATGTTTGGCATTTACAAGTGAGGGAAAAGCGTGTTATTTAACGTGGTCAAAGCAATCTGTTATATGCAAGTTTCATGTTTATTCCCTTGGGTTAAGGGTGGATAAAACTAGGAAATTATGTTCTACCATATAATGTCTGCTAACAAGATAAGTTAGAAAAAAAAAAAACACACGAGGAATACTAAAAAATAGGCCTGGAGTCTCCTCAATAAGAATGCCAGATGTCTTGTTCTTATTTTATTTTAATCAATCTCAAATGTTTTTACATTCCACTAGACAATATCGTGCGCTAATGTCTCTAATGTGTGATGCTAAATCTTTGGCTATAGCCTATTTTTAATATAGATGCACCAGGCAGGAACATCTGTTTACTTTGAACTTTAAAAAATATTTTCAATGTGGATTTGCTGAATGTAATTCCATTTGCACATGAAACTTAATGCCTGGCATTATTCTAGTTCATTGATTATGTGCCAATTGAACCATATTTATATTACTCTATTATAGCAAATTAAAAAAAAAAATAGATGTAATCTCCCAATTACCCAAATATTTTAGCTTATTTGACATTAGGCTTCTAATTAAATATAAGATCTTACCTAAAGAAAGATTATACAAACAAAACATACTGGTTTCACCAGCTTTATTACTAGTTGTTCACTGTATTGGAAGGTGGAGAGTACCAGTAACTGTCAAACTTTTTATACAGTAGAACATTAAAAGTATCACTCAGACTTTTTCAGAAAAGAATGTCTTTTCTTAGTTCTTGACAGGAATTTATCTAACTTGAACTGCTAGTGATGTTATGAAGAATTCCTAGGTTGGGTTCTATAATTGCTAAGGCTCTCACACAACTATACAGGAAAACAATGAAGCAAAACAACATCAAAAACAAAACAATAAAGTCTCAACTCCAGGGCATGCCTCAACTGGTGTATCTGAATCTCAAATAATAGACACCTCTGCTGATAGGATTCTGATTCAGCTTCCAAACAAACTCCCACCCAAGCACTTCATTGAGTCATTCTGCCCGTAATACAGACACACTCTGGGGTAAGAGGTTTTGCATTATGAGTACTAGGGAGGTAAAGGAAAGGTCAGGGACAAAGCACAGTTGGAGAGGACACATGACCTTCAGAACTGCAACTTGGTTTGTTTTTGTTTTTTTTTTTTCCAGAACTGCAACTCTTAATGAATCTTGCTAAGAACTCCAATGCGTTTATTCACAAATCTGCTACAAAACCACTGAAGTAGTTTTTCATTCCCAATTATAGTATAAAAAATGGGGAAACATGTCTCAAAAGCATGTAGAACATATTTGCATTCAGAAACATATAATCAATCCCATTAAATTTACTAGAAATTATAACAAACTTGTTTTAATAATGAAAGGTTTAAAAATAATAGTGCTTCTAGATGAGCCTATTTTTTTAAGTCCTGATTAATGAGACATATGGCAAGAAAAATTACTATAGTGGTGAATGCTGATTCAGGATCTTATTTTTATTAAGTAGTTTATAGTGAGGGCTGTGACAATTTTTCTATTTATAGTGGCAGCTCTGGTTAATTACCTTGTAATGTATTGTGACATTAATGCACTAGTAAACTATTGGAATTTACACCCCTATTCAGTAATAAAATCTGTAAATTGAAGAATGCAGATAAAGCCATCACAGGCATAAATTATGTAACCAAATGCCATGTATGATCACATTAGACTTAAAGAACAGAATCTCTCAAATTTACTTATCTGTGGGTAAGTTCCACAGAATTTATAAACTCCTGCTATTTTGAAATGTAGATTACATTTTATTCAAGGCTATTTAGTAACTTGCTAGTACATTTTCCTGTGGTTACTAAGAGCATGTTGGTCAGAATTAAAATGCACAATACTAAAAAAAGAAACATTATGACAAACAAATGCATGAATGTCATATTTTTTTTCCTAAAAAATGATAGAAAGCTGAAAGAAATCAAGACAACCGAAAGGAGGGAAAATAGTGACACGTGGATTAAAATCAAAATGATTCACAGGTGATAAAGAACTTGAGGGGATAAAAAAAGAAAATATGATAAAAATGTGATTTTTTGACATATAATAATTATTATTATTGGTTTATTTTTATTTTTTAAGTTTATTTATTTATTTTGAGAGAGGCAGAAAGAGTGCGAGCTGGGGATGGGCAGAGAGAGAGAATCTCAAGCAGGCTCTGCACCGTCAGTGACATGGGATTCAAACTCACAAAACTGTGAGATCATGACATGGGCCAAAATCAAGAGTCAGATGCTCAACTGACTGAGACCCCTAGGTATCCCATTATTACTTTTTTAAATGTTCATCTATTTTCAGAGAGAGGGGAGGAGGAGCAGAGAGAGAGAGAGAGAGAGAGAGAGAGAGAGAGAGAGAGAGAATCCCAAGTTCTGATGTGGGGGTCGATCTCACTAACTGTGAGATCATGATCTGAGCTGAAATCAAGAGTTGGATGCATAGCCGACTGAGCCACCCAGGCACCCCTGAGATATAATTATTTAATTATTTTTCAGAATATTATTTTACAACACAATTCCAAAGTTACCAATTATTAGCTCACTATCTCAAATACTCAGAGCACAATCAGTATATATACATAAAAAAGTACCAACTAATTCAAAATATTTCAGATGAGAACAGAGTAAAATGACAAGATATCTGAAGCAATCTGATGTGTTTCTGAGTGTTAGGTAGTTAACATTTTCTATTGAAGAGTCCCTTGTGTTAATATTGGTAACCATATTAATAACATTTTAAACATTGCTGTTTTATTTTATTTTTTTTTAATTTTTTTTAACGTTTATTTATTTTTGAGACAGAGAGAGACAGAGCATGAACGGGGGAGGGTCAGAGACACAGAATCTGAAACAGGCTCCAGGCTCTGAGCAGTCAGCACAGAGCCCAACGCGGGGCTTGAACCCACGGACCGCGAGATCATGATCTGAGCCGAAGTCAGATGCTTAACCGACTGAGCCACCCAGGCGACCCGAGACATTGCTGTTTTATATGGCTACTTTAATGAATGTCAGAAAATTAAATATGAGTTCCTTATAAAAATATAAGCCTACAAAATACATAAAGAATTAATATATAAAGCAACAATTCCTAAGACATCAACATGCAGGTAGACTAGTGGAAATTGGTATAGGAAGGGAAAATAAGATAATATAGAGACACAGAATATAGAGAGACTTAGAAATATCAACACAAATGTCTTATATTCTCAATACATATATAATTATAGTAGTAGAAAAATAGAAAAAGGAAAGCAGGTTAGGTAATGTCAGTTTTTAGATACTTCAAAAGATATTTTTATATATCTCACATAAAAAAATCCAAGTATTGGAGCTAGAATTCCATATTATTTAAAGAACCTGATATCTTATTGTATAAATTCTTATAAAAACCTAGAATATACCTGAGAAATTCTCTCTGTATTAGATATAGACAATAATAGACATATCTAGAGTTCATTTATATAATTTGACTGCATACAAAGTATCAATAAAAGTATATAGTTAATTAAAAATAACAAATGAAGGGGAGTGATGGCTGAAAGTTGAAGGGAAATACGTTGTGGCTCCAAAGTAATGGCACTACTATGGCAACTCTATCCCATTATTAATATTTGTTTTTAAATGAATTACTAGATAGTTTTTTTTTAAAGGCCAAGATTTTTTTCAGTGTTATGGTGATTTATACAAATCTCTTTATTTACCTATTGAAGGGTCCTCTTTTGAATGCTGCAGTATTGTGGCACATGAGCTAATAACTCTTAACTGTAATTGTATTAATCACAGAACAGTCTAGGAATGGCTCTGGGTCAATGCATGGAAAGGATTGCTAAGAGAACTAGAAGTTATCAAGACAATCATTCTAAGAGTGCGATTTGAGGGAGAGAGCAGCAGAGATGAGTGTTGGATTCTAGTAATTCATTCTTTACCAGGTCAATACCATCACTATTTTGACCAAGATTATGTCATTTTATTTTATTTTTTTTTTAAAGTTTATTTAGTTTATGTTGAGAGAGAAAGGCAGAGAGAAAGGGCGAAAGGGAATCCCAAGCTGTCAGTGCAGAGCCCAATGTAGGGTTTGAACGCACGAACCGTGAGATAAGACCTGAGCTGAAATCAAGAGTCAGACACAGGTACCCCAAGACCATGCCATTTTAAGGGGTAACTTTTAATAATGCCTACCTACCTTCTAACTCTTCAGGGTCTAGTTTATGTCAAGTATTTGCCAGGAACTTGATACTTATTATTTTATGTAATTACCCTAATGAACTTGGCTCAGGTGACATTATTATCCTTGTTTTACAGATGACAGACAGAAGCTGCCTAAGGTCTTACAGGTTTGCCTGGCTTCAAACTCCAATTTCCTCCCATATGCTATAGAAGTGACCACAAAAGTACATAGTAATAGCCACATTTTTTATCTAGGGCCTACCACATGACAAATTCTATTCTATATTATCCCTAATCCTCACAAAGACACTGTAAAGTTGTTATTTCTGATCTTCTGCCTAGTAGTTGAGGAAACTAATGATAAAATGTCTGGAACTCCCATGTTTAAGCTAATTGCCTCTAAATCCCTTCATTTTACCAATGTTTGTCTTATTTCATTCTAAACTCATTTTACCCTTTTCAGCTTTGCTATGGTAGTCTGAAATGATCCCAGTTCCCCTCTTTTCTATATCCATGGTCCTTTGGATTGTGGCTTCCCAATCAAAATATAGAGTCTTTTTCTCCCTTTTTATGTCTGGGATTGTCTATGTGACTTACTTTGGCCAATGAGACATAACAAACATGATACAAGCAGAGTCTTGAAAAATACTTGATCTTTGGGATTTGTCTGCCTATTGTTGGGAATCCTGTCATAATGAGAATGAGCCTGTGCTAGACTGCTTGGTGATGACAGCCATACGGCTATCATCCCAGATGACATTAAGGTGACTATCAAGCATGTGACTGAGTTCCTTCCCCTATAAAACCAACCAACTTGCTAGCTCCTAAACATCTAACTTCAGCCAAGTTAGCACACACACAACTCAAATAAGTGTGAGAACTATAATAAATGTTTCCTGTTTTAAACTACTACATTTTGGAGTGTACTGTTATACTACCCTACGCCTGATTTTACCACACTCTTCCCAAATCAGACTGGGATGTCAGAAGAAATGAATTATATTAAAGTCACCAACTTGCATAAATGGACCTCCATCTTTGGTAGGGACAATATTCTAGTAAGGATTAACATGTCTAAAACAATGCACCAATTTAAAATTCATCTATTCCTCGTGATGAAGGATTATGTCTTAAGCATCCAAGCAGTTAATCCATATTAATTTAGAGGCATTTCTGCTCCTTTTCCCTAAGTCTGTTCACTCAAATGCTATGTCTCTTCAGTATAAAATATGCATGCTGAAAAATAAGACACGGATGTCTTAAATGTTATAACTGAGGCAAGCACAGGGGACATTCAGAGAACAGATACACTCCCTTCTCCCTAGTGCATAGCCAAGGAAGCCCTGACAGAGGAACTGAAGACCTTGCCATAGTAGCAGACACATTTCTAATTTCCCAGTAATCTTTTACCCGGATGACTGAAACTCCCTCCCCTCTGTTAATCTCTTCTTATCTACACTGGCTTCAGAGATCTTTTTCTTATACCAAGAACATAGTGTTATAACGCAAAACCTCACTAATTTAGAAAAACAATTTTTATTTTCGTTTTATTTTAGAAAAAAAAAATTTTTAATTTAAAAGTATTGCAGGGGTGCCTGGGTGGCTCATTCATTTAAGCATTTGACTCTTGGTTTTGGCTATGGTCATGATCTCATGGTTCGTCGATTTGAGCCCCCCTTTGGGCTCTGCACTGAGAGCATGGAGCCTGCTTGGATTCTCTCTCTCCTTCTCTCTCTCTGCCCCTCCCCTGCTCACTCTCTTTGTCTCCCTCAAAATAAATAAATAAACTTAAAAAAAAAAGTATTCCGTAACCTTTTTTTTTCCAGGATAAAATATAACCTTGCCATGTGATACAGAATCCTTCCCAATCTGCCTTCCCGCATCTTTTCAGTCTCTTCCTTGAGAACTGCTCTCATTTTACTGTGCACCAAGCACATTTCTTTAAAATGTCACAACTTTCACAATTTTGTGTTTTGGTTCATTCTGCTTCCATTTCATGGAATTCCATTATCATCCCTTCTTCCTTTTCTTCTTGAAAAAGGAGGATGCATCCTTCAGAACCTAGGTTGTCACCTTCACTTTCAGTTACTTAAAAATCAGTGTATAAGTTCCTCCTATGTCCAAAGCATAGAGCAGTGGCTGGAGGAGAAATAATAATTATGACACGTTCTGTCCTTGAGGACCTTACAGAAGAGAAAGGGAACTATGCATGCTGAAAAGTAAGACACGGATGTCTTAAATGTAATAACTGAGGCAAGCACAGGGGATATTCAGAGAACAGATACACTCCCTTCTCCCTAGTGCATAGCCAAGGAAGCCTTTACAGAGGAACTGAAGATAAAGCAGAGCCTTCAAACGCTGGCAGAAACTAACTGGGCAGAAAAGAAAAGGTAAGAGATTCCTGGCAGAGGAAAAAACATGTATAGAAAACTTGCTCATAAAAGGCAGACCTAATGACTTTTATTGTATCAAGTGGTTGATACTGTTGAAGGTATAAGAAAATATCCTGAATCACTTAAATCTGAAAAAACAAATTAACCTTAGAATATTTGGTATTTATAAAAAAAAAAGTATATATCAATTTCATCAACTTTGAACATTATAATACATTTTGAAAA
Organism: Leopardus geoffroyi; assembly: GCF_018350155.1. Lineage (NCBI taxonomy): Eukaryota > Metazoa > Chordata > Mammalia > Carnivora > Felidae > Leopardus > Leopardus geoffroyi. The sequence goes on from NC_059327.1 coordinate 155,270,245, forward strand.
TAATAATATTTATTTAAAAGTATAAAAATTCTGTATTTAGATATGGGAAAACAAATGTTACTTTTAATTTTTATTTTGTATGGCTGGTCATTTTTAAAAATCTTTAAACTGATGGTATCAATTTAAAAAATGTAATTTTAACATATATTTTAAAAACTAAATGATCATATTAATGCCATAATGATTTTTTAAAACATAATAAAATATAAAATATCATGTTGCAAGGAAATAAATGTCAATATGACTTAGTTTAAGACATCTTAATTTCTTTTAAAACAAGTAGAAGTTTTAGTAAAAAAAAAAAAAGTAATGGTTATCTGGTGATCTCTAAATCTAGGTTAGTTTTCAACTAGTCCTCCACTAGTTGAATCACAATGTAGCTCTATTTCTTATTTTGTTTTATGAATATTTCTCAGAACGGTATTTCATACTTTAGTTTACGAATAAGATTTGCTCTTTCTGCTCTCAAATTCTTTATATACAATCCCCCCCGCTTTTTAAACAGGTACTGTATTGCAAAATACATATTTAAAACTATCTATAATTTAATTAATTGTCTCCGTCAAAATAACAGTTTCTTTTTCTTTAAATAATAATAACCATAGTAATAGTAATAATAATAATAAACAACTCACCTCTCACAGGGGGTCTTTCTAGCTCAGAGTCCAGGTGAATTGGAGGAGAGATGTATGACACCTGCCCATGATGTGCCTGCCCTGTTGACCCAAAAATAAATATTAAGAAGACATTGAAGTTACGCCTTTATACATATATATATTTGATTTGTGTGATATCACATTATCTTTCTTCACACTGAATTAACTGTCATCAAACTGTGTCGACAGATCTATTCAAACACAGGAGCATTATGCATCATCCAAACACCAACCAATCACATCAGTCCTTCTTTTTTTTTTTTTTTTTTTAAACGTTTATTTATTTTTGAGACAGAGACAAAGCATGAACAGGGTAGGGTCAAAGAGAGAGGGAGACACAGAATCCGAAACAGGCTCCAGGCTCTGAGCGGTCAGCACAGTGCCTGACGCGGGTCTCGAACTCACGGACCGGGAGATCATGACCTGAGCCGAAGTCGGCCGCCCAACCGACTGAGCCACCCAGGCGCCCCATATCAGTCCTTCTTAAACTACCATTTGTTTCCTATTATTGGATTACAGACCCATTGTGGAATGACACTTTTAAAAATACAACATAAATGATTTACAAAAAAATAATAAAATGGAAGGAAAAAAGACATGAAAAAACAAGTCCGCATTTTTTATTGTTATTAAACAGACAATACGTAATCTGTCAATTTGCCCTGTTTCTAAAGACTTATTCTCAATTTATGCGCTTATTTCATTGCAGACCAGTAATATACAGTCTTCAGACTGGCATCAATGTCAAATAACACTCTGATAGCATTTACTTAGATAACTTTATAACTAGTTAATTTGTATTTTATTTTTTTATAATTTACTTCTGTTATTTGAAGAAAAGTACCCCTTCGTGCTATGTGTATTTTTTGGAAAAAACAATAATTAGCCATGATATAAAAAGTAGGCAGATTGTGGCACCTGGGTTATTCAGTCGGTTGAGCGTCCAACTTCAGCTCAGGTCATGATCTCACATTTTGTGGGTTCGAGCCCCATGTCCAGCTCTGTTGTTGACAGCTCAGACCCTGGAGCCTACTGCTGTATCTTCCTCTCTCTCTGCCCCACCTCTCCTTGTGCTCTGTCTCTTTCTATCTCTCCAAAGTAATAAATAAATGTTTAAAAAAAAAGTAGGCAGATGAATTCATTTTCTATTCCTTGTAAAACATTCTGCCAGCTCACAAACATATTTGTAATATACTTTCTGTCTTACGAGTTAAGGTGTTGATTTGAAGGCCAAGATGCTGATTGAAAAAATTGCTAGCTTAAAAACTAAAAATTTTTCTAATGTTCAAAGTAGCTACTCGTTGCATACTGATGATTCTGTAAGCAATTAGAATCGTGAGGTAAGAAAGCACGATCACAGAGCCAGTCCAATTGCTAAAGCTACTTTTTAAAGCTATTTCTAAAAAAGGTTTGGGTATGAGTGGAAGACCCACCACTTTCCTTCTACAATGGGAATATGCAGTTATATTTTACACATTTACTATAGCCATTTACAGGGTTGTTAATCTCTTTTCCTAAACAAGGAAAGTTAATGATACATAGATTATGATAACAGTTAGAGTAACCTTCCCGTTTCAAGTAATATTCGACTTGTAATAAACTCTGCTGATTCCTCTTATGAGGCACATTTCAAATAATTAATATGGCTCCCTGTTGATAGAAGCTGCTGTTCCTCCCAGCATTTTTCTAGCTAACGGCAGACACAGTGGAGACGTAATATACAGAGCCCCTCATAATGGTAACTAAGAATATTGTACATTCACTGGCCACGTTTCAGTGGAATACTAAAGGCACTGTTATAAAAGAAGTAAGACAGTGACTGTGCACTGGTAGCAGTCCATGTGTAATACAGCTTATTAAAAACTTCACATTATCTTAATTATAAAAATGCCTAATGTTTACCTTATTTGCACACTTGATTGCAAAATCACTTTTTATTTTTAAGGTCCTGTGTCATTACAAATGAACTGGTTTGAAACTTTATTGATCATGTAAATAAAAATAAGCATCTTTTACATTATGTTGATTCAAGATAATCTCAGCATATAAAATAATATTGATTTCATGTCTAAGCAAGGAACATGACTTTCACCACGTATAATAAGTATCATGCATTCACACAGACATCATCTCCATTTATGCAACCATGTCACTATGGGAATTAAAGGTAGGTATTATGTCAATATATTCATATTTTAAAATCAAAGGAACAAGCAGAGGAAATGGAGTAACTTGCTCAAGCACACACAGCTAGTAAATTGCAAGGCCAGTAGTGTTTTGACTCTAAATCTGAAGTGTTTTCAAGTAAATCAGAATATTTTTCTCAAAGAAGGTCTCAGTATACTAAACCTGGGGAAAAAGTCTATAGATTTTAGTGATTAAACTCTGACAAGTAACTGCTTGTGCAACTGTCACCCCTACATTCAGTTTGAAGTTAAAAGCCCCTTTAAATGTCACATTTGCCTCTGTTCTTGGGATAAGCATGTAACTTCAAGAGTTCTCAACAGGGATACTTCAGGTAGCACGAGATCTCACTGTGTATATCCCTAAGGGGGTTGGAATATCAAAGAGGCAGCAGAGTGGAATGAGGATATTGACAGTCAAGTCCTGAACTTGGTTTGCCGTAATTTCCATTCTCTCTCCAATGAGAACTCTAGCAAACTGTGGCTGAGTTGTGGCGGGAAGAGCCACAGTGGCAGGAATTGACAGGGGCTCTCAGCCTTAGAGGAATGGCAGAAAGGCAGCAATAGACTTCAATTTGGTGATTGAGATTTCTGATCCATAGAACAAAATCCAGAAATTTTGGAGGTTGCTGTTGATTAACTACATAAGCCAAATACTGAAAGAAAGATTTCTGCTTCACTTTAAATCAATGATACTCATGCATTTGTCTCCACAAATATACATAAAAAGTTATAAAACCTATTCTAATCTGTGCTTAACTAAGGCAATGACTCTCAGGGAGGTAATTACTTCTCATCAGGGACAGCATTGCACAACATGAGAAGTTACAGTTTGTAAAAAACAAACAACCCAATGACTATCAAAGATCTATCCCCTCATTAAGAATTACTGTAAAATAATAATAATAATAATAATAATAATAATACACTGTGGTTAAAACAATAACTAACTTCCATGTATCTTCCTCCTAGATATTATGGCAAAGAATATTCAACCAAAAATGTGAAAACCAAAAATCTCATAAAAAACAAGAGTCCAGAGCTGGACAGCTTTCCAGAGGAATGCTATCAAACATTTAAAGAAGAGTTAACACCTATTCTTTTGAAGCTGTTCCAAAAAAATAGAAATAGAAGGAAAACTTCCAAGCTCATTTTATGAGGCCAGCATTACCTTGATTCCAAAACCAGACAAGGACCCCACTAAAAAGGAAAACTGCAGACCAATTTCCCTGATGAACACAGACACAAAAATTCTCAACTAGCCAACTGGATCCAACAATACACAAAATAATTATTCACCACGATCAAGTGGGATTTATACCTGGAATGCAGGACTGGTTAAATATCTGGAAATCAATCAACATGATACATCACATTAATAAAATAAAGGACAAGAACCACATGATCCTCTCAATAGATGCAGAGAAAGCATTTGAAAAATACAGCATCCTTTATTGATAAAAAACAAAAACAAAAACAAAAACAAACTCAAGAAAGTAGAGATAAAAGGATCATAAAAGCCTTACATGAAAGACCTACCGCTAATATCATCCTCAATGGGGAAAAACTGAGAGATTTTCCCCTAAGGTCAGGAACATAACAGGGATGTCCACTTTCACTACAGTTATCCAACATGGTATCGGAAGTCCTAGCCTCAGCAATTAGACAACAAATGAAATAAAAGGCATCCAAATCAGCAAGGAGGAAGTCAAATTTTCACTCCTTGCAGACAACATGATACTCTACATGGAAAGCCCAAAAGATTCCACCAAAAAAAAAAAAAAAAGCAAAAACCCCAAAAAACTGCTAGAACTGTTCCATGAATTCAACTAAGCTGTAGGACATAAAATCAAAGCACAGAAATCGGTTGCATTTCTATACACCAATAATGAAGCAGCAGAAAGAGAAATCAAGGAATCGATCCCATTTACAATTATACCAAAAAGCATAAAATACCTAGGAATAAATCTAACCAAAGAGGTAAAAAATCTATACACTGAAAACTATAGAAAGCTTATGAAAGAAACTGAAAAAGATATAAAAAGTGAAAAAAATACTCCATGTTCATGGATTGGAAGAAGAAATTTTGTTAAAGTGTCGATACTACCCAAAGCAATCTACATATCAAAATAACACCAGCATTCTTCAAAGAGCTAGAACAAACAATGATAAAATTTTTATGGAACCAGAAAAAAACCCAAATAGTCAAAGCAGTCCTGAAAAAGAAAACCAAAGCTGGAGGCATCACAATTCCAGACTTCAGGATGTATTACAAAGCTGTAATCATTAAGACAATATGATACTGGCACAAAAACAGACACTTAGATCAATGGAACAGAATAGAGAACTCAGAAATGGACCCAAAATGTATGGCCAACTAATCTTTGACAAAGCAGGAAAGAATATCCAGTGGAACAAAGACAGTCTCTTCAGCAAATGGTGTTGGGAAAACTGGACAGTGATATACAAAAGATTGAACCTGGACCACTTACTTACACTATTCACAAAAATAAACTGAAAACGGATGAAGAGCCTAAACATAAGACAGGAAGTCAACAAAATCCTAGAGGAGAAAGCAGGCAAAAACCTCTTTGACCTCAGTTGCAGCAACTTCTTACTCAACATGTCTCCAGAGGCAAGGGAAACAAAAGGATAAAATGAACTATTGGGAGCTCATCAAATAAAAAGCTTCTGCAAGGTGAAGGAAACAATCAGCAAAACTAAAAGGCAACTAAATGAATGGGAGAAGATATTTGCAAATGACATATCAGATAAAGGGTTAGTATCCAAAATCTATAAAGAACTTCTCAAACTCAACACCCAAAAAACAAATAATCCAGCGAAGAAATGGGCAAAAGACATGAATAGACGCTTTGCCAAAGAAGACATCCAGATGGCCAACTGCACACGAAAAAATGCTCAACATCACTCATCATCAGGGAAATACAAATCAAAACCACAATGAGATACCACCTCCCCCCTGTCAGAATGGCTAACATTACCGACTCAGGCAACAACAGATGTTGGTGAGCATGCAGAGAAAGAGGATCACTTTTGCACTGCTGGTGGGAATGCAAACTGGTGCAGCCACTCTGCTAAAAAGTGTGGAGGTTCCTCAAAAAATTAAAAATAGAACTACCCTACGGACCCAGAAAGTGAACTACTAGGTATTTATCCAAGGGATACAGGTGTGCTGTTTTGAAGGGGCATATGCACCCCAATGTTTATAGCAGCACTATCAACAATAGCCAAAGTATGCAAAGAGCCTAAACATCCATTGACAGATGAATGGATAAAGACACACACACACACACACACACACACACACACACACACACACACACAAACAATGGAGTATTACTCGGCGATCAAAAAAGAATGAAATCTTGCCATTTGCAACTACATGGATGGAACTAGAAGGTATTATGCTAAGCAAAATTAGTCAGAGAAAGACAAATATCATATGACTTCACTAATATGTGGAATTTAGGATACAAAACAGATGAACATAATGGAAGGGAAGCAAAATAATATAAAAACAGGGAGGGGACAAAACATAAGAGACTCTTCAGTATAGAGAACAAATTGAGGGTTGTTGGAGGGGTTGTGGATGGGGGATGGGCTAAATGGGCAATGGGGCATTAAGGAAGACACTTGTTGGGATGAGCACTGGGTGTTGTATATGGGGGATGAATCACTGGAATCTACCCCTGAAATCACTATTGCACTATATGCTAACTTGGATATAAATTTAAAAAATAGTAATACTAAAATAAAATAAAAATGTGATCAATTCAAAAGAGCATAGGAAGATAAAAAGCAAGGCAAATGCATACTGGTTTTCAAGATTTGACTAAAATATTTTAGACAGGGAACATACCTGCCTTCTCATTTATCACTTTCTTTACCATGCTCTACTGTCTTACACTAGACTGGTCTTGTTCTTGTAACAGAAGCTTTATATATCCAAGTGTGAAACCACTGCTCCAATTTTTCCCTTACTTTTCCAAATTAAAAAGATATAGATTTGTTTACTTTTTTCTCCTGAATTTTATTTTATTTTATTTTTTTTTGGATTTTAAACTCAAAGAATCATATTGAGATTTTGATCAGAATTGCACTAATTCTCTAATTTGGAGGATAAACTTTTAAAATATTTTGTCTTCACTTTCTTTTAAATGGATCTCCATTTGTTTGAATTGTCTTTAAGTAAGTTGGAATAAGATAATTTTTGAAAATGTTTGTATTTTGGTTATAATAATATTTCATTATTTAATCATTCTATTTTCCCCACTTAAGTGAAATTTTGAAATTTTCTTAATAACTTTCATTGAACTTTTTTGATGGCTATTGTTGGATTTATTAGTTATTGACTTTGATCTTCTAGTTCCTTCAAGGTAGATACACTGATAACCAAGCTTAGTTATTTTCTGTGATCTTTGTTTCTTATACGAAATATATTCCCAGGTTAAGATTTATCTATATACCCTTTTACTTAATTATTTTGTGCCATGGATTTAAATTTCACACATTTATATTATAGGATTAATGCAATTTAGAGGAGTTTCCTGGTGCTGCTATTCACCTGTCATTTTACCGTAAGTTCCTACAAAGTATTTACCAAAGGAATAAACAGTAGTGAATGATAGGTTTCATAAAAGAATTAAAAGGGAGAGAGAAAAAAAAAGCTTCATGATTTATTGCTAAGGAGTCAAGGAAAACAATGGCAATAGGGAAATTGTTGGGTAGCTTATGGATTCTGGAAAAGCCATTAATGTTTTATTTTCCATCTCTTTTTCAGCTTTCATCTAATTTCTATTTTATTGAGGAATCCTGTTCAATTTCTACCAATTTCAAATATAGGAAAGGCTTGACTAGCATTAGGTAGAAGAGAAAAGTTTTTTTTTTTTCTACTGTCAATACTTTACTTGTACATCAGAGCACAGAAATACATTTTTAGAGCCACAGAATTTGGAGGGAGAAAGATATTTGATAGCTTATAGCCCCAACCCACATTTTAGAATGAGGAAACTGACACCTTGAGAAGTTGGTGACTTTCAAAAGTCAAATCAAGGTGGTAGTTGTCAAGAGGATGGTAAGAAAGGGATGCTTTACAGCTAGCCTGCAGAAAAAAATAAACATACCCTCACTATCTTTTAACTCTGAAGCTTTATTTAGTAAGCCATTATTTTCAAGGCATGTGGGGCATAATCTTTCAGATGTGTTAAGACATTAATTATTTATTTATTATGAAACTACATACATTTTTCCCCTGTAAGGCTATATCTAAAAACCAAAGGCTGTTTAGTATAAAAATAAGATCATGTCCTGGGAACAGAACTACCTATGTTGGTATCTGGACTCTGCCACTTTTTAACCATTTAACCATTAGCCATATAACTAATCAGCCAGGAACTATCAAGTTGTTTAACTTCTATGTGCTTCAGTTTCCTCATGTGTATAACGGGGATTATAATAGCACTTACTTATAGGGGTGTTTTGAAGGTTAAATGAACTTATGCATATGTAGTAATTAGAACAGTGCTTGGTACATAGTAAGTACTTAAAATTTTTATCTATTATTATTATTATTACAAATTCATTATATAATTAATTAATTTATCAGCCAATATTAGTTGAGTACCTGATACATGACAAATGCCTTTCTAGATACTTGGCATACATTATACAACAAATTAAAGGCTAATGCACAGTCTTATGTAAGGGGAGACAGACAGTAAGCAATTAATACAATCAGTAATACATCAATGATACTTTATGTACAAGATGGGGCAATGGAAACAGAACACACTAAAGGGGATCTAGAGCAGCAGAGGCAAGCTGCAATTTTAAACAGATGATCAAGGAAGGCCTAATGTGATTTCCACGAATAGCATTTGAAGAGTTCAAGAGAAAAGTGACAATATCTGACTCTGATAGGAAACTGTTAAAAGATAAAAGTACAGATAAGGGCCCAAATCTAATATTAATAATGAAGAATAAAATAACACAATGTACTGTATCAGATGCTTTTTCCCCATGCTTTTGTATTTCAAATTGTACACATATTGATAAACATATTAATACTATCACCAATGACTGAAGAAGAAAAGAAGACATAAATAAAATATGGGTATAATTTGGAAATGAACACAACTTTCTTCCTAAAGCAAAAACACACTTCCCACCATAAAGTCCCCATTGGTTTCTCTAGTTACATCATCTGTCAATTCAAATTTTTCTCATTTTCTATATCATAGTGTAAACAAGTTTAGTAGTATATGGCCCTCTAGGCAGATTTCATGCCTTTTGTTTGTTTGTTTTAAATTTTCAACTGCTAAACTTGATTATTTCCTCTAGAGGCATGACATTCCCCCTCCTTAAAAAACAATAAAATAGATCTCACATTTTTGCTCTTGAAGTTTTAAATAATATTATCATTTTCCTTTTACAACCTTTAGGATGATAACAGGTTACATCTCTGAATCTCTCTGTCCTACGATAATAATGATTTCATGCGGAATGTGGGAATCTACTTACTAAACTACGGTTAAGAATGGCATATGGACTTTTTCTAAGTTTTTCAAATATTCTGAAAGTAGCTAAGACTCCTTCTCAACGGTAAAAAAAAAAGTTTAGTTTCTTGTTGAAAATAATCTCAGCTACTGATAAAAAATATCAGAGGTCAATATGTTGTTTGTGCTGATGGAAAATTGGGTGTGCCTAGCATTATAACAGCTTGCTTTTTTTTGTCTTCAAATCCCAGTCTGACTATAACCATCTGGCATTTATAAAATCAGCTTTAAGGTAAAGACGTAAACACCAATCAAAAGTAATCATCAAAGAAAAGAGCTGTAAAGTCACCAATTTGATACTTATCTTTTTATACTGACTTCCTTTTCCCCCTTTATCTTATTATTCATACTTATTCTCAGTGAATTTAGTAAAATATGAGGTAGCAAAGAAATCACAACATGCTTGACTTATTGAAGATATAAAGTCATTGATGGAGGTGCAAAGGTCACTGATGGCCTTCTCCCCCGTGGATATTATTTGCACACAGAAAACAGATGGAGTAATCTGAAGCAAAAGTAACTTTCTTGTTTGTGTGTACATGTGTGCATTTCATTCAGCAAATGATTTTTCAGGACTCACTTCCTTTAGTGGCCAATCTTAACCATACCATATAAGCAAGATAATACCCCTCCACAAAAGAAATTTAGGTTTAGATGTGGATTAAACAACAATAGTGAAGCATGATACATACTTTGATAGAGATCCGAGAGAAGGGCAGGACAACAGTATCTAACTGAGGTAACTGAAGTAAGAAAAAACAGTACCTGGAGGACACAATGTCAGGTGTTGAAGGAGAAGGAACATTAGGCGCGGATGCTTACAGATCATGTGACTTAGAGGGATAGGGGACAGGGAAAAACAGGTGGAAGCAGGCAAAAGAAAAAGATGATTTTAAAATAATAAACATTTTCAGAAATGTACCTCCCCAAAAAAAGAATAAATAATATATCCCTATTACTCAGTTTTAACAATGGTCAATTCAGGGCCTATATGATTTCCTCTCTGTCCCTCAATGCCTCCTTCCTCATTCCAGAATGTTTTGAAGCAAATCCCAAACATCATATAATTTCACTTGTACATTATTTGAGTATGTATCTATAAACATAAGGCCTTTTTAGAAACAACCATAAGATCATTATGATATCTAAATTAAGAAGTTATATTATGAAAAATCAATTTAATGTCAAATTCAGGAAAGCAACTGTCTGGAAGAAATCAACAATCTGAAAGAAACGAATTCTGCTGGCCTGCAAAATATCTCATTGGTCCTAGTGTTGAAATTGTGTTGGCCTGAGGAATGCTTTATATTAATGATGAATTTCAGGAGCTCACAAATATAAAGGGAAATGTATTTGACAAAACCACACACATATATTTCTCTCTTTCACAAGCATGAAAAATAGATTTGGTAGTTAAATGACAAACATCAAATTCTGGAAGCACCACTTCAAAAATTATTCCATGAAACCTCAAAAACCTATTGTCGCAAGCATTATAACAATAAACCAAAAAAATCGGGGCATTTATCTTCCCTGAATTTCTAGTTTTTTATAATCCTCCAAAAATAAATGGGAATGAATACATTAAAACTGAAGATCATGTTAATAAAAATGGTTATTTTCTAAGAGCCTAATACTAAGAAGCACCCGGCGAGCCAAATATTGTTTCCTATTTTAAAAACGTGAAATCTAAAGCTCAGTAAGGTTAAGTGTATTTTCAAAGGTTACACAATAGTGTGTGTGGGAATTGGGTTTCAAATCCAGAGACCATGTTCTTACTCTATAACTCACTGCCTTCACATCCTATAAATATACCAACGGGGGTGGAGAGAGAAGACAAATATACTATAATTTGTGAAACATTAGAAATTTTTACTTCTCTATTTCTAGACTACCTAAATTTAAGTGTTGATATTACTAAAAGACTAAATCACAGAATAACCAGGATTATAAAATTACTTTTCTTAGACGATGAGCAAAACATTAAATTCTCAACAGGAATGTAGGTATATTAGCCCTCTCCTGGCTTTTTTTTTTTCTTCTTTTAAATGGATGCGTTCATGGGGCGCCTGGGTGGCGCAGTCGGTTAAGCGTCCGACTTCAGCCAGGTCACGATCTCGCGGTCCGTGAGTTCGAGCCCCGCATCAGGCTCTGGGCTGATGGCTCAGAGCCTGGAGCCTGTTTCCGATTCTGTGTCTCCCTCTCTCTCTGCCCCTCCCCCGTTCATGCTCTGTCTCTCTCTGTCCCAAAAATAAATAAACGTTGAAAAAAAAAAAATTCTTTAAATGGATGCGTTCAACAGGGCTAGGGTTCAGTAATACAGATCTGTTTGAATCATTCTGATTTCCAAAAACTGGAAAAAAAAGACTTCAAGTGGACTTCAATCCCCTCCTCTCCAAATTATACCCACACTCACATCTTTGCTGTTTTTTTTTTAATCATCATTGTACTGAGTTCATGTTTGCATATGGTAAAGTAAGAAGAAAATGTTTTACTATCCAAGCGGTTAATATTCAGGTCTATAGAATTGAGGGTATGTGTGTTCAGGGTGGGCAGCTATGATAAACTAGATTAGAAAAGATTTTGAGTAACGTAGGCAAACCTAATCAGGAGAACTGTGATGTTAGCAAGAACTTAGGGATCAATAATTCCAGTTGGTCAATTAACAAAGGACATAAAAAAGGCTGTTCCTAAGCCTCCTTCACTGCCAGAGCAACTCTGATTTAATTCTGAGTGTCTGAATTACAGTCACTTCAGATATTTTGCTTATAGCTTATGTTGGGTAGAATAATGGTCCCCCTAAAGATGCCCACTTCTTAATCCTCAGAATCTGTGTCTGTGTTATCTTAAGTGCCATAATGATTTTGCAGACATGATTAAGGTTGAAATTGGAGATTATCCTATCTAACGATGTGAGTGCTTGAAAGTGGAAAAGGGAGGCAGAGGAATAAGAGGGATATATTGCAAGAGAGACAAGGCAAGTCATTGATGGCTTAGAAGACAGAGGATGTGGACCAGAACCAAAGAATGATGGTTATTTCTAGAACCTTTGACAAGGATCCTTCCCAGAGTCTACAGAGAGAACTGATTTTAGCCTGGTGAGACTCGTATTGAACTTTTGTTCTAGAAAAATATAAGATGATAAATTTGCATTGTTAAAGCTTCAAAGTATGTGGTGATTTGTTCCAATATACAATTTAAGAACTGGCATTTATTTTAATTCTAAAAACTCCTGTTATTCAATGTACTACTTATTTGAATAGATATTATATGTACATGATACATATTCAACTGGGACAAAATGATAGCATCTAACCCACCTGCTGACTTCCCACAGGCAATATCTCTTTCCAGTATTTTGTATATCTTTGTGGAGTTATTCAATATCTTTATAACACATACCTGCACATACACACATATACTCACATGATCATATATATATATATATATATATATATATATATATATATATATATATTTGTTTTGTTGCCTATTAAAGCACACTGATATTCTGCATTTTGTTAAGCCTGTTCTAAAAGGTAGTTTAGAGCTTCAATTGTTTAACCATATTTTTTTAATATATATCGATCCCTACATTGCATTATTAAGAATGCACCATGATCTAAAATGTCACCAATGGCACAGATTTCATGATATTCTTTTAATCAGAAGTAGAACATTTCAGAAGTCAATGTAATAGCTTAATGATTGCAAATAAACGGCTGGCAGAGGAATGATCACAAGAAGGATGCTAGAACTCTGTAAGACTAAAGTTATTTGTTATGTTAACTCTCCTAATTCTCTTCTAATATTTGGGAATATGATTGACCATATTACAAAGTGCTTTTGAAGAGAGAGAGAAAAAAAAAAGATGAGGTGGTTTTTTGATATTTTACCTATGGTTAAATACTACATAAAGGGCATAGTCCATGAATTTCTTGAATCTATATTTTTACTTATAATTCAATTCACCTATCAAAACAATGTCAAAAGAAGATACCAATTATTTAACTTTTTTTAATATGCAGCCTAGGTATCAAATTCCAAAAAAACAAAAAGAGTGAAATAAGCTTTATACTTATTTTATCTATTATGATGGTTAAAAATGTGTGCCTTCCAGAAATTGTGTACCACATGAACAACTGTAAATGGAATGTATGTGTCTACATTTATAATTATATTTATGTTCACATATATGTGCACAAACATCTAGGCTACTTTCAAATTATTCTAGGATTTCTTAAGCCTATTTTAACATTTGCTATAATTTTATAAGCAACAAAAAGGAAACAGCCTTTCACTTTTCTAATCAGTCTTAATTAGAACAGCAATCTAAATGCACACATCTTTTAAAACTTTTATTATTTTAATCTTATTTTGAGAGCGAGAGAGAGCGTGAGTGGGGGGGGGGCAGGAAGGAGAGACAGAGAGAGAGAGAAAAAGAGAGAGAATCCCACGCAGGCTCCACACTGCCAGCACAGGGACTGACATGGGGCTTAAGCCCATGAACCGTAAGATCATGATCTGAGCCAAAACAAAGAGTCGATGCTTAACTGACTGAGCCACCTAGCAGCTCCTAAATGTGCACATTTAGTAAAGACTTTACAGAGGACAATTCAGATATAAAACTCTATGAGGGTTGGAAGCATAGGAACTACAGTTTCCATGCCTTCTCTGTCATCCTAGGACCCACTTGAATGTTTCAGACACTATAAGAACTCAATTCATTTCTGGAGAAACCTCATATTAATGACCTAAAAGAAATTAAGGCAACTATTAACTTTGTTATACTTCTAATCATAAATAAGGCAAAGGGTAAAGCTCCAGGAAAATTTCTTTCAAAACTGGAGACAAATTCGCAGTGCAACTAACTTTGCTTACTTGAGAAATGTTACAAATTTGATAACTCCATTAACTTTCTCAGCCTGCTCATTTCTCACAGAAAACATTCATGGGGTTTCTGAAAAGATCTTTACCAAAGGACACACATACTAATTCCCCAAATATAGACTTTAATTTAGTGTATTTATGTAAAGTAGATCCTTTAAAAAATAGTCTTTTACCAAACATCTAAAGAAGACTTAATATCTATTCTACCAAACATCTACTGATGTATTTTTATTGATCTTATTTTCCCCAGTAAAATAATTATGTAAATGGCAATTACATCATTATGAAAAACTGTGAAAAGCCTGGATAAAGTGACACCATATTTCTATTATTTATCTGTATATAATGGAACTGAAAATAGTTGATGCCATTAAAGGAAAGACTGAATTTCTCTTTTCAGGAGAAAGGGCTATGGTGCCTGAAAAGTGATATTAAAATTACTTCAAAGGAAAACTAGCAGGTGAAAATTTGCTTCTAGAGCCACAGAAGCAAGTGGCAAGAGGAAAAGTATAGACCAGGGTATTTACAACAAAGAGGTTTGTCCTCCAGAGTACAGAGCCAGGAAGCTGGCCTGCTGTGCTTATGTTTTTAAAGTTCTGCTTCAAAGACTAACCCAGCATGCTAAGAAAAACATAAAATGTTAAATTTTCCTGTCCTCCCTGCTGATAGATCAGAAAACATCAAGTAACACTAACTCAAAAAGAAGAATGGTAAAGCATGTTAAAGGTACCTGAAACAAGGTTCATAAATGGAGAGCAACAAAACGGTAACACCTCCTCTATAACCACCTCCCCTCCCAAGGAAGGGTCCAAAATATGAAAAGTAGCAGCCTGGATTGGACTGAATAAATGCTACCAGTGCAGGAGTATGATGAAACAGATCTCAAAGTAAAAGCTACTCATCATGTGTTACTCTCAAATGATGCCCATCAGGCATTTTTCCTGTCAGCTTCCAAGTAAGTAAAACTTAGAGAAGGGAAATTTATGGGAAGATTAGAATGAGACCTTTGGATACCAGTCAAGGTAAATTAAATGTACCTCAACTTACTTCAGAGAAGAGTAAAAAAAAATTCAAATATATTTATTACAGGAACAGTGTTCAAATTTCTTTATATGTATAATGATAGAATGAGGCAAGATAATGAAGAACCAGAGGAGGTTTTCACAAGAATATATATAAGATTTGTGAAATTAACTGGTGTTTTGAAGAAAAGAGACAGGGAGACGCTCATTTCCGCCACAATTAAGTCAAAATCTCTCCTTTCTTTTTATCATTCCATGTGGCCTGGGGGAAAATCTCTTAAGAAGATAGCCCAGCAGGAGCTGCCAGCATGGTCAGTTAGTTGAATGAGATCAACATATGCCCCAAGTTACCTGGTTTCAGAAAATTCCACACAAAAGTATTATATGCATAGCCTTACAAAAGGGAGATAAGAATGACCCAAGCATAATAAGACCAGATTGGCACATCGAGAAATAAAAGGATATGGGTATTCTCTTAGGATGATGAGAGCAAAATTTACCACCTAATTCTTCTCAATAGACTCTAAAATATATCCTTCTATAGAATGAAACTGCCTGTAGTGAAATTTTGACAACTCCCCTCTGTGTGCTAAAATGCTGTCAGCTGAAAAATTTGAACTCTTTGTGAAAATTGTTCATTTTTGACAGATTTATCCTACTTTTATGTTTGCAGTCTTAATCAAAGGAATTTGAAAAAGTTAGAATTTAGCTTTACACTCGAAGTCTTGGAAGCACTATTAGCATAATTTAGAGGCAGAAGGGCATTTACAGTTATCTATAAAAACTGTAATTATCATAGAAATGAAAATATTTAAAAAGTAATACCAAGTTCAAGATTACACACACATACACACACACACACACACACACACACACACACACACACACAGCCTGTTTCTGTTTTATTCCTTTGCTCATTGCTACTAAATTGTTAACAAGCTTAGTCTTGGCTGGACCTTACAAGGCTGAGCTGAGATAGGTTTCACGAACCCGAATCAAAGTCACATATTCTAGAACACATAAGCTTCCGTGGTGAAGCAGTGTCATGTCATGGTTAAGAACACAGGACTTTAGAGACACACGGCCTGCATGTTTTCATGTAGTGACATCACTTACAGACTCAGTGGCCTTAGTCATACTCATCTTTTAGTGTCAGTTTCTTCATCCATAAAAATCAAACAATAATAATCCTGTTTCACAGTATTGTGGTAAGGTGTTTTTTTTTTTAAGACATATATACGAAGCAGTGTGCCTTCTACAGAAGCACCTAAGTGTTGAACGACTGTCATTATCCTTGTTTATATCATCATTATCTCACACATGTTTCCTCTGAGACAAACAATACCAACACAGCTAATCAATCCCTTTGAGGACAGGTTGTTTTTTTTGTTGTTGTTGTTGTTGTTTTGTTTTCTTAAGTTGGTGATTAGGAGATGGTATTTGGAATTGATATTCTTAGCTGAGGATCAAAGCACTGTCTTTAAGTGAGGAACACCAAGCAGATTGGTTAGCCTCTGAGAGGTTCCACGTCTCCATCTGTAACACGGGAATAGTGATGGATATTTCATAGACGAGGGGACAGCCAACTATAGTCCACGGGCCAAATTTGGCCCATGCCAGATTTTGCATGATCTGTGTTCTAAAATTGTTTCTCAATTTTTAAAAGGTTAGAAGAAGAAAAATAAGTAGAAGGAGAAGGGGACGATGGAGGAAGAGGGCCACCAACAGTACCAGCAGCACTAGAGACCAGGTATAATCTGCAAAATCTAAAATATTAACTATCTGGGCCTTTATAGAAAAAGTTTGCTAATCCCTGTCTTTGAATTACTGTGAATACGCAAGAAGCCAATATAGGAAATATGCTAAGCAGAGGACTTGATATAATTGTAGCTATGTTCTTGCTACTGACATTCTAAGCATTCACATTAACAGTAAAGGAAGCAGTAATTCTTCTTGGGCCACCTGTAACTGCTAATGCGGAAATCTCTGATATTCTAAACTCATTAGAAACTTTCAACAGTGTTCCTTCTCTGGTTAAAGAAATATGCTAAATAAGGCAGAGGCAAATATACAATATCATTTTTGCCAGGAATCATTTGGCAAAAACAGTTTGGATCATTTTGTTTCATGCAGCTTCACTTAATGGAGTCCTACATCAAAGATCTCCATCAAAGCATAAGAGACTCTTAAAAACTGAGAACAAACTGAGGGTTGATGGGGGGTGGGAGGGAGGGGAGGGTGGGTGATGGGTATTGAGGAGGGCACCTTTTGGGATGAGCACTGGGTGTTGTATGGAAACCAATTTAACAATAAATTTCATATATTGAAAAAAAAAGATCTCCATTCAGAGACACATATACACATAAACTCACACGCACATACAAAGTATTGTGGGTGCTGCATTGTGTGTACCTACAGTTTATTCAATTTTGTCATAATGGACTATCACATACTATGGGAGTCAGAAATGATAAAAAATTTCCAATGTTATTTGGTATGATTTTAGCTCTGAGAAAATTTTAAAACTAGTAACTGTTGACTGTCTCTCTTGCTATTTTATTGCTAATCAGTACAACAGAAGACAAGAGAGTGGGGGTTAGTTGCTTCATAAAATGTATGCTCCAAATTTTGTCCAAAAGGTACAAAGGTGAAAATGAAACAGTGTGAATAATAAAGACTGAGATACATTTTCTAGGCATTCTTTGATCTTCCTAACCCTTCTACTTGCCAAATGTAATAGAAGACTATGCTTTCCTATGTTAATACATAGGAGTGATCTAGTGACTACTCTAAAGTCACAAAGAGGGCCACAAGAGGTAGGTATAAAAATAAAATAGCTAACAAGAATGACAATACATTAATTATTTAACATTAATAATGATACGGCCCCTGATGTGCAAGTTGAACATGAAAGAGAAAATTAATCCATCTATTAAGAATTGAGAATTCATGTACACGATAATCAAATTTAAACTAAAAAGGAATATGTATTTATGGTTTTTCCCCCCAACAGCATGAACATTTGGTTAAACATGGAGACTTTTTCTTGGTTTATCAATTGGTTTGTATAAAGACAAACTGTTATAGGGGTGCCTGAGTGGCTCAGTTGGTTGGGCATCTGACTCTTGATATTGGCTCCTGTCATGATTACATGGTTTGTGAGTTTGAGCCCATATGGGGCTCTGTGCTGACAGCAGGAAGCTTACTTGGGATTTTCCTCTGTCTCTCTCCCTCTCTCTCTGCCCCTCCCCTGCTCACGTACTCTCTCTCGCACGCAAAATAAATAAATAAAAATAAAGATAAACTGTTATAAAGGTAATATGAAAATGAGGATAATGAAAAAACAATGAGGATAATGATAACATTGATGATATTTGTTGAATATATAACTCTGCTAAATTCTGTTAAGTATTTTATAATCTCATGTTTATCCTAATAATAAATTTGAGTTGGTTGCTATTGTTATCCATGCTTAACCAATGAGGACACTAAGTCTCAGTTTAAATTATATTTGTTTGTTCTTTTCCCCCACATATTCTACCTCAAATCTGTGGCAATTTCAGAGAAAACAGAACCTCCCAAATAAATACTAAGGATTTTGATTTAGAATACCATTTTGAGGGTTACTTAATGTCCATATTCATCTAAAATTAAGTAATTATTTTGAAACATTAGTCATCATGTGTCATAAAGTCTGAATATCCAATTTGGATACGAGAGTTTAACCAAACATCTGATTTTCTTACATTATCAATTTACCTTCCTTAACTTCTCTGTGGATTGAAAGCCATCAGAGAGCTGAAAGAAGGGACGTATCACCAAATTTTATTTGAATTAGTCACGTAAAGAAAAAAAGGCAAAGCCTTTTGAGAAATCTCTTTAATTCTTTGAAGAAGCAAAGGGGTGCTGTGTTTGAGAAGCAAAGGGAAAGCCAGTTTAAGAGAAGAAAAAACAAAAGCAAAGGCTATAAATGCTGACCTTCAAAAAAGGGGAAAACAGCTCGACCATGAAATCACATTGTTTAATTATAAAACCTGAAATATAGAAGGGTCAAAAACTGCTCTTTTTTTCCTGTTTTTGTTTTAGAAATCTGTTTCTATTTGTTAGAATGAGACCCATCAATTTTTAAACTATTCTAAGGAAAAATTTAAAATTGTATGTGGCACATAACTACACAATAAACCTAAACCACAACAAAATGAAACTAACACAGCTAACTAAAACAACAAAACTAAATACAACTACAAACACAAAAATGGGGGGTAGCATTTAGATTTAGCATGAAAAAAAACTGAGGTAAAAGTGAAATCAGTAAACCTTTTTCTGTCATAATAAATTTGATTTAATTTTTGGAATAGGTACCTCTTTTATTAATTCAACAAACATTTATTAATTCCATATAACTTGTTAAGCCAATGATTATCTAGCCACATCTCCTTCAGAATCACCTTCAAGGCATTTTCAAGTTTCATAAGACCTCTGACTTCAGTTTCTTTTCTTTATTTTAAAGTTTACTTATTTTGAGAGAGAGAGAGAAAGAGAGAGAGAGGGTGCACACATGAGTGAGTGGAATAGGAGGCAGAGACAGAGGGAGAAAGAGGGAGAATCCCAAACAGGCTCTGTGCTGTCAGCTCAGAGCCTGATGGGGGGGCTTGAATTCACAAACCGTGAGATCATGACCTGAGTAGAAATCAAGAGTCGGACGCTTAAGTGACTGAGCCACCCAGGCACCCTGAGACTTCAGTTTCTGATGTGATCCCTTCATCTTTAATTCAGGGAGAGACACCTCCCCATCTCCACCAAGAATTATTCTGGTAATGAGGCACAGACACTGATGACAGGAGGAAGTCCCTTAAATATTTTGGGGTGGAAAAAAAACTGTGAAGAAAGTATGACGAAGATTCAGAATGATTATGGCATAAGAACCTTTCCTAAAAGATCCCTTCTAGTGGGAGAGACAGGCATGTATCCAGACAGTAAATTTACAATGTGTTAATTGCCATAAGAGGTACAACAGCAACAAAAATAGGAAACAAGCATCCCTGTTTTGGGTGAAACCATCACAGAAGAGATAAGGCTCCAGATGGCTTTCAAGTAACGTGACCATAAGATCCTACTGACACCCACATTCAGACTTCCTGTTTGGTTGGCTCCCCTTTTTTTTCTCAAATATTCCAATGTGGGTGATAAATGGTAAGATCATCACAATCTTAAAAAGTCCTGAGGAGTTCGCCTCTTGAATGAGGACAGCAGCATCAAGGTAACACCCTGTGGAAAGATTCATTTGCACGCAATAGCACAGGGACAACAACAGTCCATTGTGTTGGGGTGCAAACTACTAAGAGTTATGAGATAAGAGCCATAAGCAGGATCAGATGATGGCAGTCTTTTCCAAAATGGTCGCAGAATAACTGTTTGGGGGAGTGAAATTAAAAAATAATAATAATCCTTTTTCAAAAAGTAAGTTTCTTTGGGTTTCTCTCTGAATTCAGTACACCTCTAAGAAACAATGGAACCCCCAGGAATAGCTGAAAAGTATTCCTTTGAAGAGAGTAGTTGGTACACTGGGCAAGTAACTAATTTTCATTATATATTTTATTTTCAAAGTTTGCATAATATATATACCTTTTAGCCATAGTTAAAGGGAGAGGAGTTCAAATGATTTCTTCAGGGTCACATATGAACTGAAGGAATGCACCTCAAGAATTCTAGTCAGTAGTCACTCACTAATCATTCTTGATCTGTTCTTTTTTCAATCTAGGGTGAGCTCAAACTGATTCTTTTCATTTTTTAGAAACTAGTTATTATTGTCCCTATTTGATATACAGAAAAATCCAATGAATAGCTCTTCAATTTCTCAACAGTGGCCTGACAAAATTATTCACGTAAGATGCATTTATTGCTCAGGAATTTTTCTGAGCTGCTTAGGCATGAAAAGAGGTTAAGAGATATGAAGTTATTTATGTGGAAGAAACTGTGAAAGCAACAGCAATAAGTGACTTTCTTAGAATAATTTGCAGTTAAGATCTATGCCGAAAATGGTCATTAGTTCACAAGCAAACATGACAGAAAATTGAAGGAGCCATCACCTAACAGTTTACTTCATTTGAGCTCTGTGACTTACAAATGAGCAAGTGCTTCTTATAACTCTGCTACTCTATTCTTCGAGGCAGTCAATCATTGCCAAGTATATTTGAGTTCCTCTTCACTAAGAATATCTCCACGGGCAATAGTGAACAATCACTCGTCTTTCCTTTCCAGGAAACTCAATAAGAGGAAGTTTTTATTTGTTTCAAGTTGTGAGAAACAGATAACCAGAAATGAATCACGGCTATTCAGATTATCATCATCTTTTAAACCTAATTCACAGGAAAACATCACACTCATTATTTAAGAAGACACAGGTGTTCTTTTTTAGAATAATTGGTTTAAACCAACCGACTTGGTCTTTTCAGAAAGTATTATAAGTAGAATTTCCTCCCTGTTTTGAATATGTTAGTGAAGGATATCACAGAGGTACAAGTTCCTACAGTGGAAAAAATACTAAGGACACCATGGTGCAATAATTCATCCACTTATGTGCTTACTTTGTGAGGACAAAATTATCCCCTGACTAATGTTTGGGTAACAAGTGATCCCCTTTCCCACAAACAAGTTTATAAGTAGAGGAAATAGCAAAATGACATTTTGTGTGAGTATTGTCAATGAAACTAGGTCCCAAGTTTAAGACTCTTCTAACCACATAAAAGAAATAGGATCTGGGTGGTTCTCTTAAGGCAATATAATGTTATCAACTATGACTGTGTCTGTAAAGTAAGTTATGGCATCATAAAGATGGCACCTAGCATCCTTTTGTGTAAAACCGATTACCTATGATTGAATATGCTGATCGTTATATATACTATTAGGAATTTATTCTACCTTCTCAAGCTCTTTAATGTATTCAAAATCTATTTTTTAAGTTTAAACTTAAATTATTATTTTTCTTTTTTAAACATCAAGTATATAGAATGCATTCTCATTTATAATATGAAATTAGATGAAATTATGACTGCACATTGTTTTTGGTATAGACTATGAGTTGAGGCCATATTTCTTATGATAGACTTCATAGGGTTTTTCATAGAACAATAGGGAGTCAAGAAAATAAACTACAGGATTTAAATTATTGTTTTGAGTTTAGGAAATATTTGGTAGTGGTAACACAGGACAATCTGAGAGTGGAAAGTAAGGTGGAGACGAGTGTTGGAGACTAGAAACTGGGACTTTAATTAGTTGTTGTCAAGAGGATAGGCAAGTGAGGCTGGGAACCTGGGATAGTTTCACTTTTCACCCTTCAAATACTTAAAGGAGACACACTTCCATCAGAAACAGTGACACATAATAGCAGCCATTCTCAACAGGTAAAACTCTGAAGGATGAAGGGGTTTCAGACTCTTGATGTGTATTGAGGTGATTATAATACACTAATCCCTCCCACCTCCCACCTGAATAGAGAACCAGTCGTTGAACTAATACAATGGGAGTAGAAAGGGGGATTCCAAGAATATGTGATTAAAAAGAAATAAATAAATAAATCTAGTTTTCTAAAATTTGAAGAGAATGGATGCAAGTGAAGTGTTTTTCCTGTGTCAACACTATTCTACCTTCTGTTTTTTTCAACGTTTATTTATTTTTGGGACAGAGAGAGACAGAGCATGAACGGGGGAGGGGCAGAGAGAGAGGGAGACACAGAATCGGAAACAGGCTCCAGGCTCTGAGCCATCAGCCCAGAGCCCGACGCGGGGCTCAAACTCCCGGACCGCGAGATCGGGACCTGGCTGAAGTCGGACGCTTAACCGACTGCGCCACCCAGGCGCCCCTCTACCTTCTGTTTTTGATGATTTTAAATAATATGGCAAATGCATTTCAGTGTAATCCAAATAATATGATTACATAAAAAGATGTAGAGCCCAGCTATTGTCAGAAGAGCTGTGTGATATTCCCAGATTTTAATTTAGAATTATAAATGTTTACAGTGAATATTCGTTTTAAGTTATGAGTAAACAATGTCACAGTAAAGAAAATAACCTATTTATTTTTAAATGAGAAATTTAAATATGAAATATACAGGACAGGTCAAAACCTACAAGCATAATGATCTGGAGTGACCAAGAAAAAGTTAAAAGTTAAACTGAGTTAACTTTGCTAAGGAAAAAAAAAAAAGTGTCATGTAAAGATTTTAGAAAGGATCATTCCAAAATGATTAAAATGCATCTTAAATGTTGTAGTGCTTAAAATTCTCATTTAGATGGAAAATTTATCTATTCAGAATGACTCATTTTCTGAGGGATTCAAATAGGAAAACTTTCATTCTATTTTTAATGATAGGTGCTGAGAAAAGGGCATGGCTCATTTATGCATTTGCAATTTACATTGTATATTCCAGTTTTAATTATGCAACACTTTTTCAGTATCTTCAAAACCTTCAGCAGTTGAGTTACATAATGTATGTTCTAGTGTATGAACATACTTTGGAAAAAATGAAAATAATTAAAAATTAATTACATCTTGCTGGTAATGAAGACTTATTTCACCCCTTAGAGAATTCTTTGAAAGTGGACTATCAGTCATTTTTATTATGAAGTACCAATTAAATACTTAAAATTCAAGCTTGTCAATTAAAAAGAAGCTTAGTATTGCTATTATGTAGCAATAATGTCCCATGCATAATTAGAAAAACTAAACAAACAGTAATACATTTTAAACTATGAAGAAATAAACTTTTAAATGTTATATAATTGCCAACATTTTTGTTGTTTTTTTTTTTAATTTTTTTTTTTAACGTTTATTTATTTTTGAGACAGAGAGAGACAGAGCATGAACGAGGGAGGGGCAGAGAGAGAGGGAGACACAGAATCGGAAGCAAGCTCCAGGCTCCGAGCCATCAGCCCAGAGCCCGACGCGGGGCTCGAGCTCCCGGACCGCGAGATCATGACCTGAGCTGAAGTCGGGCGCTTAACCGACTGAGCCACCCAGGCGCCCCAAATTGCCAACATTTTTGATAAAATCAGAAAAGAATCTGAGATCTTCCTTTATCAAACCATAAAGCAATTGTTTTCCTCAGCAAATTCGATAATTAATTGGTCTGTTTTTAAGGGTGTCATATAAAACGCACATAGGACATTTCTGCTTTCTGAGAGTTTCTTCTTTTATTAATAAAGACTTGATAAAGACCTTATATCCATATTTTTTACTTGAATCATTTTGTGAAAACTATGCCCAGAAAATATAAATTCAGAAAATATATACTTTTTATTACAATAATAGGTCTGTTCTAAAATCTAAGGTATATTTATTTTAAGAAAAATATCCTGAAAATAAAAAGTGAACAGTCTAAATAGCACCATTTTAATGCATGTGTTTATGCCATAAATGGATACATTTCTAAGCTTCTATATTAAAATTCATTAAATGATTCCTATTCTCTGCTTAAACTTTAAAAGTGAAGAACTGACTTCATATAAGATCCCATAATTTGACTGAAGTTTTAAAATATGTAATATACATATATATATATATATATATATATACACACACACACACACACACACACACACACATACATATACATATCTGGAGGAAACATAGTTTGATATTTCATAGAAAGAAATCATATTTTGGAAAGTTGTAGTTGGTTTTCTTAACCATAAACTCATCATGAATCAACAAAAGGATGCAAATGTTTAACTTTAATATACCTTTTTTTCTATGTTAAAATGGTTTAGTATTCTGAACAAAGTCAGATGTAGATTAAAATCTTGGCTACTAGACTTACTAGCTATGTGATCATGGAGATAGAGTTAAATCTTGTAATTCCTAGTTTCTTTATTTGTAAAATGGGAAAAATAAAACCTCACAGTTAATTGAAAAGCTCAAGAAATTTTAGTGGTTACTGTTGATTGTCAAACAACCTCTACAATGATCACATTATAGGTCTATGTTGGGCCTAGTTTGAGAATGGAGATTAAAAAAAAAGAGAGAGAGATAAGAAGTCTTGGGAACTATGTCATAAAGATACATGGTTGAATACTAAGGATGTTCAGACTGGAGAAGAAAAGAGGAGACAGGGGCAATTATTAAGTTTGTGATGGGCCATTCTATATTTTTAAAATGCTGATTTATTGCATCCAGCTCCAAAGGGAAGTGGGAAGAACTTACTATGCTGGAACAATGAAGTCAGTTCTCTACAGTGGAATCCAATCTTAAAAGTGGAACCACATCACACAAGGCAGAAAAAGGATAACCATGGACATTTACAGCAGGTATTTCAGTATAGGGAAAGAAGATGGATATAATAATAGCTCATTGTTTTGTCAACTCTATTCATAATTATGTATAAACACACATACATTCAGTTACATATATAATTATATATACATTTTATTTATAAACTTATTTATAAATTTTAAATTTATATATATTTAAATATATATTTATATTGTTTTATAAATATATATTTATATATTATAAATATGTTATATATTATATATTTATTAAAATATTATATTTATATTATACTATATATATACTTAAATGTATATATATTTAAAAGCTCATATTCTCATTTATAGAAATGGATCCTTATTGTTACAATTGTGGCCAGATATCAGGTTATGTAGTATGCATTTTTAGCATCATTACTTCTTTACATTATTTTCTTTATTTTTCTTAGTCTTTTTCAGTTTTAATTTATGTGCTGTCATTCTGCTTTAAGTACCAATGTAAGCCATCTTAACTTTTTCTGGATTTGGGGGAAACTATTCTATATCTTCATTCTGGTAGTGAATTCATGACTGTATTTTCCAAAATTGGCAGAAACCTACACCAAAATGGGTGACTTTTGTTTACTATGTATAATTTATTCTGTCATTAAAAAAAATGAAAAGACATTTTTAAAAGAAGGTAGAGTCTAAATAAAATAAAGAAAATAACAAATCTCATAAGAAATTCTGGCAATTTACAATTTCACAATTCTTGTAGACTGTAAGAAAACAGATTTTTTTAATAAAATGTGCATCTGTTTATTTTGAGAGGGAGAGAGAAGAGAGGGTAAGTGGGGGAGGGGCAGAAATAGAGGGAGAAAGAATCCCAAGCAGACTCCACACTCAGTACGGAGCCCAGTGCAGATCTTGATCTCACAACTGTAAGATCATGACCTGAGCCAAAATCAAGAGTCAGATGCTTAAATGACTGAGCCACCCCGGCACCCCTAGAATTATTTGTAATGGGTTTGCTTTAGATATTAAATTCCATTGGATTGTTATTTCTCTTCACAGGCATAAACTAATACTGAAATCCCTCAAAACACTATTTAAGGTGTTACTTCATAATATTATAAAGAACATAACAGTGCTAGATATGATCTGACCAAATATTATTTAATTCAAATTCACTGTCAGATTCTCTTTTTTAACATGAGTATACATCAATATTTGCTTTTATCAATAATGATAAAAAATTATCCTATTAATTTATAAGGTTGTCTGTGGGAAAACAAAAAAAATCATTTTTTTAAAATTTCAATGTTCCCACTCTCCAACATGATGATGTCCTTTTCAGGTAGGTGATATGTTAAAAGGTAAAAACAAACAAGTTTGTTATATATATATATATATGGAATATAATACTTGGTTGGCTAAAGGCAATAGTAACCAAAGTAAGGGTGCCTTATCAAATATCTTTTTTTTTTCCCCCTCTCCTTGCTCTCTCACACCTTTTACTTTTTTGAGTACTATTTCATCATTTTATAAATACTTTTCCTATCCTTTCTCCATTTGGTTATTCATTTAAAGTCTGTGTCCTGAACTGGACTGCATTCATTTTTGGCAAGAATCATACTTTTATATATGTTAAATCCAGACACGATGCCCACCAAATAACCTCACTCAAAACAGAATGAATGAATCCATGAATGGATGCTTGAACTTTAGGAAGAAGAATAAAAGAACTATATACTGAAAGCTAAAAACTGCTTACCAATCACATTCCAAAACTTACACATTCTAATAAGAAGAAATGGGTGCTTTTGAAAACAACAATGAATGAATTTCTACTAGCATTAATGTAGATATGTATCAGTGGAGACACAAAATTAACAATTCTACAGATGAAGCTGTAAAAATTGTTCAGCAAGTAAATATAAGAATATATCACTATCTTAGATATGTAGCCTTCAAGTTTCTAAGGGAAATCTTCCATTGTCCAATTATATAACACTACACATCTAATATCACCGAGCCAGTGTCACTAGATGTGGCAACACTCTTATTTTTCTGGATTACTTATGGATCGCCTAAAAATATCGTAGACTTAGCATACTAAGAGAAAAAAGCAATTCCCTTTCAAATACAAATCAAAACCACACTCAGATATCACCTCACGCCAGTCAGAGTGGCCAAAATGAACAAATCAGGAGACTATAGATGCTGGAGAGGATGTGGAGAAAAGGGAACCCTCTTGCACTGTTGGTGGGAATGCAAATTGGTGCAGCCACTCTGGAAAACAGTGTGGAGGTTCCTCAAAAAATTAAAAATAGACTTACTCTATGACCCAGCAATAGCACTGCTAGGAATTTACCCAAGGGATACAGGACTGCTGATGCATAGGGACACTTGTACCCCAATGTTTATAGCAGCACTCTCAACAATAGCCAAATTGTGGAAAGAGCCTAAATGTCCATCAACTGATGAATGGATAAAGAAATTGTGGTTTATATACACAATGGAGTACTACGTGGCAATGAGAAAGAATGAAATATGGCCCTTTGTAGCAACGTGGATGGAACTGGAGAGTGTGATGCTAAGTGAAATAAGCCATACAGAGAAAGACAGATACCAAATGGTTTCACTCTTATGTGGATCCTGAGAAACTTAACAGAAACCCATGGGGGAGGGGAAGGAAAAAAAAAAAAAAGAGGTTAGAGTGGGAGAGAGCCAAAGCATAAGGGACCCTTAAAAACTGAGAGCAAACTGAGGGCTGATGGGGGGTGGGAGGGAGGGGAGGGTGGGTGATGGGTATTGGGGAGGGCACCTTTTGGGATGAGCACTGGGTGTTGTATGGAAACCAATTTGACAATAAATTTCATATATTAAAAAAAAAAAGCAATTGCCTTTTAAGGAAGCATTTTTTTTTTAATATCATTTTAAAAGCTCCACTGTTTCTTCATGACCAGGGTTTTACTTTGAAAATGTTAGCATTTCCATTAAATTAATGTTAGCAAGAGAGGTTACACTTAAACCATTAAGAATAATCAAGTAGTATGAGAAGGATGAAGTCACTGCAGTATGACCAGTTACCATAAGAAATCTCTGATAATGTTAGTAGGAACACTGCATTGATGAGATTTTATTTGGTTGAAGAAAAAGAGAGAAAAAGAGAGACCAAGAATATTATTTGAATTCATTCTGAGAATCTCTGGCAGAAAAGCTCCTGGAACAGATTCTATGGCTTCTGGTAACCTCTCTAAGTCAATTCTATTATCAGTTAATGGGAAGTCATGACTCAACATCGCATATACTCAGTTAGATTCCAAAACATTACTAAGAATATATTTTGTTTCCATGTTAGGAGTTAATAATATTTCTGAAGTTGGGGCACCTGGGTGGCTCAGTTGGTTAAGCATCTGACTTCGGCTCAGGTCATGATCTCACAGTCCGTGAGTTTGAGCCCCGTGTCAGGCTCTGTGCTGACAGCTCAGAGCCTGGAGCCTGCTTCGGATTCTGGGTCTCCCTCTCTCTCTGCCCCTCCCCTGCTCATGCTCTGTCTCTCTCTGTCTCAAAAATAAATAAAAACATTAAAAAAAACTAAAAAATATAATATTTCTGAAGTTTGTTCAGACCCTAAAAACACTGTCACCTACTTCGTGTGAAGGTCTCATGTTGCAGACTTGTTGAAGCTAATTTTGCAGATTCTGCATCATTTTGGAAGTGACCAACATTTAGGAAGGAGGAGAGCATTGTAGAGTTAAAATTGGCTGAATTATCTTTTTAATTAAATTATGTTTTAGAGAAGAATATTTATCCTCACCCTATGGTTTTGAACCACTTGCTAATGCTGCCTGTAAAAAGAATGGAGTAGAAATACTTTCATATCCACAGAGTTCTCTTCAGATATTTGAAGACACCTTTTCCTTTCCCTCCTAAGCCCCCTTATTTATTTATCAATAATCTCACTCTCCATCCACGTATCTATCTAGCCATTTATGCAGTTAACCCTTGTATGTTACCATGTTGTATTCATTATAACTCACATACATATATATATTAACTCACTTCTCCTCAACAAAGCTGAGAGGTAAGTACTATTACAATTCCCATTTTATATAAGAGGGTACTGAGGCAAGAAAGACCAAGTAAATTGTCCAAAGTCACACAACTAGTAAGTGAAGGAGCCATTTTCAAACCCAGGCAATCAGATTTCATAGACTTTAGCTAAATATTCCAATCATTCAAACTTTCATCAAATGTATCATAGTTCCCAGAATATAAAATAATGGAGATGTCCTCCATTAGATGGCATTGAGCTTAAAATCTGGTGCCCAAAAGTTCTGAACCAAGTTCTTAGGAACCATATCTTAGGAAATGGTCTGACCAAATGCGGAAAACATGAAATTTTATCCATTATTCTAAGTGCTTTATCTTCATTGTCGTCGTTGTCATCCACATCATCAACACTGTTGAAGACTGATTTCATCTTTACCACGTCATACCGCAAAATACTGATACAAATTTAATCTGTGGTTCTTCAAATCCTGTAAGCTGGTTACTGACTGACTGTTGCCAGGACTATTCAAGGCCTTGCATCCCCAGTATATTATGCAATGACTGGCAAAGAGTTAAGTCAACTATTTGTTGGCTGAAAATGACTGCAGTTCCCCTCCTCACTCCCCTTCCCCCATTGAACAACTGTCTAGCAAAATCTTCTCATTTTGGAATTATATAGCAAACAAACCTAAACAGAGGACTTTACATTTATCTGTGTTAGATTTCAACTTTTTCGTTCTAGGTCCTTGATAAAGTCTGTCCATACCCATTTGATTCCTGATTTTATTATCTGGTCTGTTAGAATATTCTTTCCCTATCATCTGCCATCCAGCATTGCAAATTGTCACATCTTCTATATCTTCCTCAAAGCTATTGATTTAAAATATTGACCAATGACAAAGCTTGTCAACAAGCCCGGAAGACCACCGTCAGGCAGACTCTGATCAATCTTGCAAGGTTTATTATTTTATCAAGATTTATTATATTAATTTGGTAGGCTTTATTAAAAAAATAATACAAAATGTGGTTACTTGCCATGCCTAAACTTTATTCAAGTGTGCTATCTCCCTAACTAAATTATAAGTTTCTCATCTATGGGGCCCACGCTCTTATGTCACCTCCCACGACATTCAGGGATGCATTTCACACACAACAGATATTCACTAAATGATGAACAAATGAAATTAAATATTTTTGAGTATGGTCATGACTCATCTAACAAAGATTCTTCATTGGCAGGCTTTATATACAATTTCCTGGAACTATCTATTTTTAAAATATCTCCTATCACCAATCTAACTTCCCTCTGATTTAATAACTTTTGGCACTTCTTATTCATATGAAGTCCATATATAGGACATTTATAAATAAGAAAAGAAATCCCTTTTTCTGATTAAAAGTAACCTCTCCAGTCTATGGGAGTACTTAATCACCCATTCAGCGTGGCCTGGAGAGGAGACACTGCTGATGGTGGCATGAGAAAAGAATAAAGTAAAGCAACATCACCTGCTGTAATCATAATGCATTCACAAAATCAGTCATAGTATCTGCTTAGTTATTAATGCCAAGAAATATAAGTTTAACCTCTGTTTGGCCCTTAGGCAAAATTGATGCTGTATTAACATACTCCAGTATGAGCATTTTCATATCATTGTATCAAATACTACATGACACTCTAATGCATAGCCAACAAAAAATGAATTTCTGATAACACCAGGTCTAGTCAATGGAGCCTGGGAATAGTTCCCTTATCAAAATCCAGAGTTCTTAAGTAGGCTTATGATGCATCAAAGTCACTTATAATTAGAGGAAAATATCAGCAGTAACTATGGGATTCTTTCCAGTTATGGATTTCCTGGTGCTTGAATTAAGATTTCTTTGGCTCTAACATGAAGCAGACTAACACACTCAGACTATGTCTATCAATATTTCTGGGCTGGAGAGCTCACAGAATTCCAGGATTCTTGGTAAGCTGTCTGACTTCTTTACTGGCAGAGTCTTCTTCTATCGGAGTGAATTCGTTATTAAAAGATAACTGCTTATTTTTCGTTAAAGTAATCTTCCCTTTTCTACCCATGTAGTAGCTTTATGTTACGGAAAAACAAACAGAACAGGGGAATGGCAGTCACTGTCTTCAGACATGAATGAGTATATGTTTATCTGTACTATTCTTTTGAAACTGAAAGCAAAGGATCCTAACCTAATTTTTCTTGTAATCTGACTGTTTTCCTCATTTGTCTGAGGCTTATTATGTGTATCTGTGGATGACTACTGTAATATTTTTAGCACTACTTATTAAAACTCATCTCTTGAAGTCTTGCTCAATATTGCTAATTAACTTCTTCATTACCATAAGCAGGCTGCCCCGCCACACTACTGTCATAAAATGTTTTAAATGAATAAACAAAATCATGGAATATAAACAATGATACAGCTGCTCATTGTTTATACAGCTCAGCAAATAATAGCCAAGTGCTGCAGACTGAATCAGGGAATATTATTCCTTCTCATTAATGGAAAGAAGAAAGGAATTTAGTACAAGCACGTCAAAATAAGAGAGTGCTCACAAATTCAGGATGCATCAGCATCGCATCTCTGCCTCCGGCACTCATCGATACTCTGCCACATGATAACTATGCCCTGCTCATCCCATTTCAAAGAAAATATAATCAGTCCACTTGGAGGCTCAAAAGAATAGCTTCAGAATTTAAAAGAATCAATTCCATCACATATTCATTCTTATTCATTTAAGATCTTGAGTACAGAGCTAGACACAAAATTAAGAATTCAGCAAGTATTTGTGAATAGCACATTATATAAAAAAAATTTTAGCTTTATTATGTAAATTAAGGAAATCTAAAAGCCCTCCAAATTATCTCAGAGGAAATATATTTAGTATCTAAAATAAGTAATCACGATGACTAACAGTGAAACAAGAAACTGATCCACCTTTTAGATTTTCCTTTCTCCTACAGTTTAGAAAAAAACCTACATTTATGTGAGGCTTTAACATCATTTTATTGCTTTTACTATTTCACATTCTTTTAATTTTTTTAATGTTTATTTACTTTTGAGAGAAAGAGAGACAGAGCATGAGCAGGGGA
Organism: Leopardus geoffroyi; assembly: GCF_018350155.1. Taxonomy (NCBI): domain Eukaryota; kingdom Metazoa; phylum Chordata; class Mammalia; order Carnivora; family Felidae; genus Leopardus; species Leopardus geoffroyi. The sequence goes on from NC_059327.1 coordinate 155,302,978, forward strand.
GGGGCAGAGAGAGAGGGAGACCCAGAATCCGAAGCAGGCTCCAGGCTCTGAGCTGTCAGCACAGAGTCCGCCATGGGACTTGAACTCGTGAACCATGAGTTCATGACCTAAGCTGACGTCAGATGCTTAACAGACTGAGCCACCCAAGCACCCCTATTTCACATTCCTTTAATTAGGGATAATAGCAGAATTACCTTACATCCTAATCAGAATACAGTCTAAACAAATAAATCAAACTTCACACAATGAGAACGAATGACTGCATTTTTAGCTTTAAATTGGGGGGAGAGTTGGCATAAAATTAATAGAATTAAAGGAAACTAAACAAAAGATCTTTAGAACAAAGAACTCCTACTCACCCTAGCCACTAAGCCAAATATTTCCAGGGATAATTCTGAGGCTACGTATAAAAATAGGTGACAGGAAAATCTAACATAAAGAAAAGCTTCTCTTAAAAATAGTCGCTTCATTAAGTGAGATAGCACCCCCATGCACAATTTTAATTGAAAAATGAAAAAGAGATACAAAATTTTGAGTATCCTTTAGCATATCAGAATATTTAATTCGACAGATTCACGTCTGAAAATGGCTTTTAAAGTTTAGAATCTTACTGGGTCAAAGCCACCAGATATTTCTGTCTTAAAGGAAAAAAGTCAGAGCAGCACGGGCTGGCCCAAAGGTTACACATCAGCCTGATTCAGGATGGGCACATTCTCTGCACTTACCCAGATCTCAGCTGGCAAAGCTGAGGGCCACTCACCGCAGCCCTGAACAGCCAGAATAAATGACCACAGTCAGAAAGAGTGATTAGAGTCGGGCAGCAGCACAGCATTTCCAAACCCCTCACACCTCTTCCTCTGTCCATGTTTAGGAAAGTCAGTGGAAATGGACAGAAGAAGAAACCATCATGTGCCACAGACTATGTGTTAGTACATGTGGAAAATTACAAACATAAACGAAAGGTTCGGAATTCTACCAACTCCTACTTTTGAATATGAAAGAAACCTTTGCCTTAAATTAAAATATAGAAGTGTGAGGTTCTGTTCATGGTGAGGATAGGATTCTACTGCTTACTACATTCCTTCAACTATAGTGACAGGACTAATTTATTTTGCTGCTCATTTTTCACTTGTTTTGTTTTGTTTTGCTTTCCCAACCCACAAACAGACCATGAGTGGTTGCAAAGCACTGCCTGATTGCCTAGAGTCTTACTGCTGTTCTCACCGTGTTAATTTATTCCATCTATTCAAGGTGAAGATGAATGGCACCTTGCTTTTGCCAGGACAAGCTTGAGAGGGGACGTGTCCAGCCTGTGTCAGGCTGCTGTTCTTTTCTGTCAACCACACAGGTAGTAATTCTATGAGGACACAAAAGAGGCTCATTTAATAAAGCAAAGTGATACATTTTACTTCCAGAGTAGCCTTAGCCCAGAGAGGGGGTAGTTAGTATATATTTGCTCTACAGGTTCTTAATGCATTAAGACAATATTTGTGCTAAAATATAAATTCTGTTCAACCATTAGGGAATCTAGAGGAGTGATTCTTTTCCAAACCTAGAACCACCTCTAAAAAACCCTATCCCTGGGCCTCATTTCATATACTGAATCAATGATGGGGTGGGAAACAGACAGGAAACCTGCATTTTAACATGTTTCCCTCAGCAGTGAGTTATACGGCCTCTTTCCAGTAGTCATTAGATAAGAGATGGGGAAACACTTATTTAAAGGTAATCAACAAAACAGTCACATAAATTCTAAAAAAGAAAACAAAGCACCTGTTTAATATGTTTATTACACTCTATAGTACATACTAACCTTGTAGGGGTTATGGCACACGCAGTAATTCTCAAATTTAGCAGGTTGTTAAAAATAGATTACTGGGATTCATCTCCAGAGTTAACCTGGGATGCAATCTGACAATTTGCATCTGTAACAAGTTCCTTAGACCACACTTGGAGATCTATTACCCCATATAACTTAGGTATCAGTTACTTATAACTGATTTGCAGAGTGAAGTTTTATCATACAAAGAAATATAAAAAGAAGCTTCCAGTAAACCAAAATATTTAAACCCACTGATTACTAGAACAAAATTACTTGCCTCCCAAAATAAATACACAAAATTGTGATATAACATTCTAACACTTTCTCTACAATAATTTTTAATATCATTATACCATGAAAATAACTATTAGTGCTTTTCTCTCATCAAAAATATTCATTGAATAATCTTGTTTTGAAAGCTAAAAGTCAATGTTCAAAGAACATACTTAAGTACCCTTTCCTAGGAAATATAAGGATGGGCATAAAAAGGGCATAGTTGTATACATAAAACAAATAATATTGACTCTTCCTGGTGGGTGAATTTACCTGTTTCACTGTCAAAGCTAAAAGAAAAAAGACTTGTCAATTCTGATTAGAATAGCTGACTCTCCTGTCATTCATATTCAATGTTGGCATAGTTAAGCTATTAAAAAGAAATGACAGACTCAAAACGGAGTCACTTGTGCTAAACCCACATCACTAAACCAGGGTTTAATACTTAACCCAATTCCAATTTCAACTTTCTGTGGGCATGTAGTCTTAACCAGTTAGTCTAGAAGTTTCTAATTAGCACCAATAAAATAATACGCCACATGGACCCTCTCTATCCCCCAAAGGAAGATGAGGTAAACTGTTCTTTCCTTAATCCTTCCCCTTCTAGCCTATAAAGCCTTCCATTTTGTACAGCTCCTAGTGTTCCTTTCTACTTCCTAGATGGCTTGCTGCCCAATTCATAAATTGTTCAATAAAACCAAGTAGATCTTAAAATATCACTTGAATGCATTTTTGTTGTTTAACAAAGCTTAGTTTTCTTTTTCTGTTTTTTTTTTTTTTTCCTTTTTCAGTGTTTACTCTTATAAGCAACTGGTGAAAGCTGATGGTTTTAACTGTTTAAAAGTCAAAATCACTAGACCAAATAATGTGATGAAACATTGGAACTATTTCTAAGGTCTCTGGAGAGATCAACCTACTCTGTTATTCCATATTTCTGTACAAGAGTAGATTCAATCTGGGTTACGTAGTTTTGTAGGGCTCTGTAACCAAGGGGTAGAGGCAAAGTTTCTAGGAATGTCCAAGAAGAACTACACGTTTTTCTTCTTTAGCAAAGAAAAAAAAAATACCAAAAAAACTAACAATAGATTAGGTCTTCTCTCTTTTAGTTTTGCTCTGTCAGTACGACTTTGGCATTTTCTTATTTGTGTCCTAGTCACCAGGGGGTGCTAATTAGTTGAGTAACTATCCTCACACAGTTAGAAGGCCTTCTTACATTCCCTCATAGAATTCTAAATAGATTATCGGTATTCTATTCATGTGGGTCAGTTTTCAGAAATGTATTTCACTACTTGAAAGACTGAACATATTCACTAAAGAAATTTGGTAAAACCCAAAAAAGCTCAAACCTGAATAATTTAGAGCTTAACTACCACTAAAATTCTGAATTATATGCTTATTAAAATACATACTACTACTAGGACTGCTAAAAGGCTTGTCCTCATAAATCATTTTTAAAGCTTTTTATAGAAATTTTCAAATATAAACAGAAGTAGAAAAAAGTATACTGATCTAAATTCCAAATCATTTAAACCTGCTTAAAACAACATCAACAACAACTTTAGAAGTACATAATGAACATTTCTCATATTAAATATCCTTACACCATATAACCTTCTTAGTTGCCTTGTTAAGATATTTTAATAAATGATACAATAATTATATGGAAGCTTAATTGGAAAGTAAAAGTCAATATATTCAAGAAGAATAGATGTATTGTTTAGGGGGAAAGTTCCCAGAGAAAAAAATTACACAGAAATAACTATGGGACTCTGTTAATATAGAAGAGTTGCATCACAGATACATTTAACTGACATTAATTCAAGAAGTTATGGTAGGCAATTAAAATACTACAAAATATACTTTGTAAATGTACTTTTTAGTATGTAGAATATACACTGCATAATAATATGTCATAACATATCTGTACTCTATAGGGATATGTATGTTAAAGATTCACTGTATTTTATAAACTATAAAGGAGTTTCAAAAATCAATTGCTTCTCTTTAATTTTTACTTTCATACTTTAATGTATAATGCAACTTCACTAGATTAATATTTTTATATTCTTTATGTGAATTTTGTCTTGAAGTTCAACATTTTATGGCACATCTCTTTTGATTGGTTTATCTTTTTCATTAAACCAGAGAACTAAAACCCTCATCTTCATTCATATATAAATCTTCCTGTTCACTGTTTGGGTTAGACAATTTTAGCTTTTCGTGCTTACAAAAATGGGTACTTGAACCTGCGTTGTGGTATTTTAAATTCCTAACTCCGGAACATGTTCAGGAGTCCTGTTCATCCACTGACATACTCCGCCATGTTCCTAAAAACTTAAAAAGTATGGTCATACTGAAAGCTATCATGGGAATCCAGAATGCATGGCAAGTTAATACATTCATATTTAGGGAAAAAAATTCAGTGAAGGTGATATAAAAATAATTTTGAAGAAATTAAATTCTCAAGAATTGCTCAATACATTCAATAGTTGCAACGCATGATAGCTACTAGGGGTCATGCTTGATTAAAATTCCAGAGTAAAAATTTACTTTTCTGACAAGAGAGGGCTTCTTTTACTAAAAGTGTAATGATTTCGAAGAAGGAGGTAAAGGTGTTGGTGCTCTGGGGAAATTATAATCCTGGCTTCTTTGAGTTATTAAAGAGACATGGGGCTATATGACTAGTAAGGGGAAATGCCACTTGAAGATTTTTTCTGACTTACCATTTCATAGGTACCAACAGTTGATTTGATGTATCAGGTTCTAAGGGAGGAGTGATCACATTATCTGGTCAGTGTGGATGTAGTGGGACTCTGCCATCCACACTGACCAGGGCTTTTAAAGTCTCTGGTGCCAGCCAGATAGCTGTCACATTCATGCCTTCTATTCCAGTTGCTTATCATACACCTGTGTAACTGCACGCAAGCCTCTCTGTCATCCTTTCCTGCCATGCCCTGTACCCTTTCACGGAATGAGGGACGGTCTGGTATAATCCACTTTTATGTTATTTTATACGGCGCTATAATGAACACCTTTGTACAAGCCTGTCTTCATATAAGTATGAAAGTTTCTCTAGGGAGGAAACCTAGAAATAGATATGCTAACATACAAAATAAGCCTATCATTTAAATAAGGATTTTACCAGATATTGCCAAGATGCTCTCCAAAATGGTTATGCCAATTTACATTCCAACCATAGAGGTATAAACATTCCATACTTTGTCCTTTATTTTATCTTTAACCACTTAAGGTAATTAAATCAATCTTGGAAATAGCTTTTTAACATTTTTAAAGGCATGTTCTTTCATCACCTTCCCTTTGAGAAAAGGGAACGCATTCATTTCCTGCCCATTTAGAAAAATTTTCATGTTTATTTTATTTTTAAGAGAAAGAGAGAGAGACAGAGAGACAGAGTATGAACAAGGGAGGGGCAGAGAGACAGAGGGAGAATCTGAAGCAGGCTCCCGGCTCTGAGATGTCAGCACAGAGCCCTATGCGGGACTAGAACTCATGAACTGTGAGATCATAACCTGACCTGAAGTCGGACTTTTAACCAACCGTGCCACCCAGAAGCCCCTCTTGTCCATTCATTTATAGGAAACAAAAAATATTTATTTCCCTTTTATTTCTCTCTTCCCTAACTTCTTTCTTCCTTCATTTTGCTTTTCACCATTTTGCCAATCTTACTTATAGAAAACATAAAAGTTGTGCTAGCCATACATCTAAATGATAAAAATTGAAATAATAATATATGTTAACTAGAATTAAATCTAATAAAAGCCAGTCCCCAAATCTCCATGTGGACCTTCTAATTGTTCAGAATTTCTGCAAAAATTTCTCATTCTCCCAATATTCCAATAATTACATCTGTTTCCTCAAGCATTTCCAAGAACACACATACATATCTCCCACACCATATCCATGCACCATTATATCACATTTTATTGGATACTTGTGTGCATTATAATTTTTTCCATTGTAAATATAAAATGTTGTGGCTCCATGATTCAGTCAAATAAACCTGAGCTTCTTTGAAATCTACATTACAGGATTCCCTGGCCAGGTGACTATGTTTCTGAGACTTAGTTTCCCCACCTGTACCTCAGACCATTTTTTTAAGGGCAAAAGTATGTGTGTGAAACCTAGTGCAATTTGGTGGGGATGACAGTCCCCTACGGTACCAGTTGCTGTCTCTTGTCCTTACTCTAACTGAAGGTCAGTGCGTCCTTGCTGCCTTGCATTTCTACTTCAGCTTAGCTGCTTTACTTACCTTCTAGTACATGTATATTGCCTCCCTGCCTTCTGCCTTGCTCCTTATGCCTCCCTGCCTTCTGCCTTGCTCCTTATGCCTCCCTGCCTTCTGCCTTGCTCCTTAGCTGTGGTACCTGTATTCCTTTCAATCACTGCCAGATGCTAAAGGACATAGCAGAAAGTCAGACAGACTAGGATTCTAACCGCAACCCTGGACCATGTATGTGATGTTTGTGTTATTGCCCTTCTCTGACCCTCAATCTCTTCATCTGGAAATGAAGATGGTGCTTTCTTTGCATGATTTTTGTTTGGGTTACATTTGATCATTTAAGTAAATGGCAAGAAAAGAGAACATTCAGTAAATAGTAGGTGATGCCACTATTTTTTTGACACCCCCTTTTCTATCTCTTTTAATTTGTTTTTAATATTCTGTAATCTCTGTGAGGATAGGGTCATAGTTCATAGTTGTAGCCACAGAGCATAGCATAATGCCTGGCCTCAACTATACTTAAAGACCTGTTTCCTGAGGGAGAGGCTGGGAGGGAAGGAAAGAAGGAAAGAAGGAAAGAAGGAAGGAAGGAAGGAAGGAAGGAAGGAAAGAAAGAAGGGCCAATCAATTATTGGTCTTCTGATTTAAACCCAGTTTTGATCTCCTGCTTCTGCTTTCTACAGCAGGTCAGATTTTGTGGATGAATTTCATCTTTGGCTTTTTCTTAGTATTTCCAATTCCACTTTCAAGCTTCCTTTCCACAAACGATTACCACTTATGTCTCTTGGTGGGCTTCTCTATAAAATATAAAACTCTAAATATTTTGTTTAATATGTAAATATGTCTGTTATATGGCAATCTTATTGTAGATTTTGAAAAGTTTACTGTTTTAAAAATCAGTCTGTTTTATATTTTTATTAAATACAGGTTTCCAAATAAAAGTGCCATTTTCTTTTTTTCTCAAAGGAAAAAGTTTCTTCAAAGACATTTCTTATCTTTTCAAAAAAATAGCATAAAAGATCAATTTAAGTCATGAAATCAACCAATACCTAACACTTCATTCATGCGTGTGTATTTTTGGTAGAATTGTTTTTTCTAACATTATTTCTAAAAATCTAAATTTTAAGGCTAAAATATTTCCATCACAAGACACTTTGGAGAGAAAGGACTGGGTAATTTTAATTTGTATCTTACCTGAGATATGTGGATGCAAAAAGTTTGCCCATGAATTTGTACTACTGAAGAGAATAACGAGGAACAGGCAGAGTTCTTATTAAGCAAATAAAAGGGAAATGTTCTCCATTTGTTTTCAGGAAAATCTGACATGTTTCTTCCCCAAAATTATACAGCACATATTTTACCTATCATTTATGTATCTTAAATTATTTGGTCATTAATCACTATACTTTGGGAATTAGGCTTCCTGAGGGACAAGCCATTAAGAAGGAAATACCTTGGTCCTTATATTCGTACTTTTGATTGTCACTCTATTCTCAAGTACTTGAACATTATCTAAAATTTGAAAACAAAACAAAACAAAACACAAAGAAATAAAGCAAATGTCAGACTTCGCTTTATAACAAAATCAATTCTCATTTATCCGTGGCACTGTGGACGGAAGCAGAGCATTCTGAAGCGGAACCTTTGGATAATCAGAAATCTCATTTTAGTCACTATCACCAACCCTGAGGAGATGTGCTAATAACGAAACTATTTCACTTCCACCTGTCTGCCCTCTGCTGGACATGCTAACGAGCAGTGAAATGGCTACAGAAGGGACAGCTGGTGTGAGTGGGAAGCTTATTCACAAGTCATCTTTTTATGACTGTGTGTTACATGGAGAAATGATTTTGATTACACTTCTAATAATGCTACATTTATCAGGGACATCACTCTGTAGGGAAAAAAATATAATAAGTTAGTATCATCTGTGAACCTTTTTATCCTCGGCATCTTATCTTCTACACATCAGATTAATGGCTAACACTGGACTCATCGGCTGTAGAAAGGCAGGTCAAGTTTTGCTTTGTACAGGACTGTGATTTGATATTCAGAGGCTGAGAAGCAAAAGGTGTCATTCTGAAAGGGTTTAACCTTCAATTATGAAGACAGAAAAATACAAGAAAAGTAAAAACAAACACAAGAGAATTCGGCTGGTGTGAAACGGCAGCGGAATAGCTCTTGCAAATTTTGCAAGTTTTGGCTGTGCTCCCTGAAAAATCACCAGCAGCAACGCCCTTCAGGCAGCAGCTGTCACTACAGGCAATGAAGCAGCATTGAGAGGAAGAAGGGGGGCTCCTCTGCAGACAGGGAAACAGCTGATGCATAAAAATACAGACTGCGATGAAATTAGCAACAAGTAGCTGACTATTTTTTCTTTTTGTAAAGTTCACTCAGTTACTAAGATAGATGTAAATTAAACTTTAGAGACAATGTGGCATCTCAAGTGGAACTGTGAAGTAATCATAACCCAGAGGCTCAGGACAAGTTTGATTTAAGATCACACTACTTTCAGGCTCTGTTTTGTGATTAGGGTGCATCATATTTAACTAAACCGTTCAGGAAGCGAATTCAGCTACCTATTAAACACGTGACAGTTTCAAAATGCTCAAGATTCTCTGCCCAGCACTCACATTACTCAGCTGTCAAAGTAAAGGGCTCAGATATATGATGTGAAAATTACATTTTAACGAGGTGTCATGTGTGTTTAAAGTTCTTATTCATCACTACATAGTCACAGCTTTTACTGGAGACACAAATGCACCTAATTAGCATATTATAAGGACAGAAGGTTCACCTTATCTGCATTGTTAAACTGTTATGTGTAGGCTTTTTGTTGCTGTTTTAGATTCTATTATCCTCAGCATATATAAGAATGGATACATTTACATAATCTGAAATGGCTTTCAAGAAAATATGGATTGTGTTAGGGAAGCAGAAGAACAGACATAAGACAGTAACTACATGTCTTTATTGTTCTGTCGTTCATACTGATTGTTTGATGTATTTCACTAAATCTCAACCAGTAGACTTTGAGATGTGTTAGGCATGCTGATTTTAGGAAATTTTTGGAAGTGAGCTTCTCTGCCTATTCTTACTGTCAACCTAAATCTACTCCCTCCTTCTTTAGTAGAAAATAATACTGGAAAACATCTGTATATTTGACAAGGGAAGTACAGATGTTCTGTGGACAGTTTAGAAGCAAACTGGAAAAGCCAACAAAAAGGTCCCACGTTCCACTGCCAGTCATTAATGAATAATGGATTCAGCACAAGGCAGTTTGTGACAAAGAACTAAAGAGTTAAAGTCAGTCTATATGTCACTTATAACAGCTAAAGGGAAGTGATGCCACTGATTCCCCCACACTGCATGTATCAGGATTCAGGTAGTTCTAGAATTATTTATAATGCCAACCTGAGAATCATTCAAATAACCTGTGAAACAGCTTAGTATTGTTTGGAGGGTTTTAATGTCTATCTTACAAAACAGCTAACTGAAAGCAGTGAAGAATGTATAGTTCATATTGAATTTTATAAGATAGGAAGGATAAAGGCTTAGTTAAAAGTGCATCTGAAGAAATTTCTAGATCTGATAGCTCTAGGTTTGGTTTTCTGCTCAGAAAAGAACAGAGAAAGCACTTTTGCATTCACTTGTGCATTTACTTTATACTCAGGTGCTAACGCTTACAAGCATTTCTGATACAGGTGCCCCAAACTGATTCAGCTGTTCAGACAAAATGTATTTTGAACAGAGCATGATTATTACTCATTTCTGAATATGCCACACGTTCCATTTTCTCTGAGTTGAAGAAAATCCTGGAACTCGTCAACTGAAAAAATTGAGAATACGTTCTGAATGTGAAAGTCATTGAACAGTTGCTCACTTTCTTCCCTCTTCTAAGACTAGTGACTTTAATTTCTTCTAATTACTTCTGAAAGAAAGCGCATTAGGTGTTAATGTGCTTTGGCACGTCTCCTTAACACCTGCTCAACTTCCTTTAGGTTACCAAAGCTCAATATAATCTTCGTGAAGAAGGGAAGAAGCTGGGTGCAGGTGGTGGGGGTGGGGAATAACTGGGATGACTCATAAAACTTCTAGATTATAGGAGAGTGCGGAAAAGAGTGAAGATGACAACCTGAGAGGCATATGTGCAATTTTTTTTTCTTTTTAAGTCTATTTAGAGAGAGACAGAGAGAGAGAGAATCTGTGCGAAGGGCACAGAAAAAGGGAGAGAGAGAATCCCAAGTGGGCTCTGAGCGGTCAGTACAGAGCACCAACCAGGGCTCGAACCTACCAACCGGTGATCATGACCTGAGCTGAAATCAAGAGCCAGACACTTCACTGAGCCAGCCAGGCGCCCCTGCATACATGTAATCTTTTTTTTTTTTTTAATGTTTTAATGTTTATATTTGAGGGACAGAGAGTGCATGAATGGGAGAGGGCAGAGAGAGAGGGAGACACAGAATCTGAAGCAGGCTCCAGGCTCTGAGCTGTCAGCACAGAGCCCGACGCGGGGCTCGAACTTGCAGACCATGAGATCATGACCTGAGCCGAAGTCGGAGGCTTAACTGACTAAGCCACCCAGACACCCCATGCATACATGCAATCTAATTAAACAAATTTTAGGACTAATATTCTTATTTTCATAATATTCTGAATATTAATATGTATTTTAATGCATTCTTGTATTTCCTAAATCATTCAACAAATCTTGGCAGAGCACCTACTATTTATTTACCAGGCACTCTATAAAGACCTGTAAACCAAAGTGACTGAAGCTATATCAGCAAGATTCTTTCTTTTTTTTTTTTTTTTTAATTTTTTTTTTCAACGTTTATTTCTTTTTGGGACAGAAAGAGACAGAGCACGAACGGGGGAGGGGCAGAGAGAGAGGGAGACACAGAATCGGAAACAGGCTCCAGGCTCTGAGCCATCAGCCCAGAGCCTGACGCGGGGCTCGAACTCACGGACCGCGAGATCGTGACCTGGCTGAAGTCGGACGCTTAACCGACTGCGCCACCCAGGCGCCCCCAGCAAGATTATTTCAATGTGAATCAAAATCTCATTAGTTCTGGAACAAAAGCTTTTTATAAGCTGGAAATTCTTTGCATTTGTATGTTCTTTACCATTTGAGGCAGAACTCTATTATTAAAAATTGTTTTTACAAAATGTGCAGGTATAAATTATGTGAATAGCAATATGAATAAATACGGACTCATTTTCCACTACATTCATGCTGGAAAACTACAGAAAATGCTGGCAAACTTGCATTAATATAATGCAGAATAAATGATGACAGTTTTGAAAATGTTTTTAGGCAGAAAGGAGAACAAGTTTGAAGCATTTTAAAACTTTGTCCAGAAGAATAGGCCCATTAAAGCACTTTTCAAGGAGAAACTTCACTTAAAATTAACAACTGGGCATTTGAAAGACAAGTTTAAAAAATAAAATTAATTAATTTAAATGGCTATGGTTGAAAACAATCTGTTTCACCTATCACCATTCCCAGGATGGTTTCATTTGAAAAAGAATACAAACAAATGTCCCTAATGAAAGGCAGCGGGATTAGCCCTTTGAGAATGGGTGCTGGGAAAAGTAAGGGAGCAAAGTGAAATGACTTCTGAAGCTACTTTTTAGGATATTTCTGAGACACCATTTTCCTTGATATTCTTCCTTAAAGTTTACCATTTCAAAATTTTAAAAAGGACTCTTGTTAAAAAAGAAAATGCATCTGATTCATGGTTGAAGAACAGATACAACTTTTTAGAGCACACATCAACGGCAATCTTACAGTGAGAACGACAGATTAGATTTGCATCTAGAGAGTGCCTGGCCTGTGGGGATACTGAGGTCACTTCCACCAGAGGAACAAATCTGGTGACACAGCCTCAGGAAACACACTTTCCACGACAAGTGTCACAGGAGGGAACATGAATCTGGAGTTGAGCTGCCCTTCAATCACTGGGCAGGTTTTGAGTAATATGAGTTATAGTGACTTAGTTTCCTGATTTAGAAAATGTGGCTGGAAATGATTTTTGTAGGGTTGGTGTGCAGCTGTTTGATTGTTATTGCATAGATTGTCTCATTAAAATCTAACAATAATTTCCAGAGGTAGGTGTTATTTTTTCCATGTTATAGTTGAGAAAACCCAGACCAAGAGGCTGAGCAATGTGTCCACAGTCAACACCACAGGAAGAATTCAAGCCCAAATCCTTCAGACTCCTAGGCTTTTACCGAGCTGCATGCTACTTGTGTGGACATAGCACCCAAGGATTGCTATATATACAAGAGGAACATGTTTGCCCCTTAACTTCTAATACCCAGATCTTTCAATGTATAGAAAAGTGATATTTAGTAGATGTAGAGCACAGATACCCCTTTTCAAAAAAGCTTCAGAAGTGTGAATTTTCATTGATGTAGAGCAAAAATAGCCTGCTTCCAACAGATGGCAACAGCAAACACGCTTCAGATTACAAACTCAGAATTAGACTTCTTGACCCTAACATATTCATGGGACGTTGGCTTCTGTACATAAACATGTAAGAAGATCCATAGTAAGAATTTACTACAGGCAATTTCTTTGAAAAATGTCAGCCTAATTTACTAAAGAAAAACACCCACCTGAAACTGTCTGTGAGGAGTAAGACAAACAGCCTCTATCAATGCTAATTGAAATTCTCACATCCACACCGACGATGCATAAAATTTACTTCTAACAGTTATTCTTTCACCTTTAAACTGCAGTAAGTCCACACCAAAATACTAGCTTTTCAATCTCAGCATTCATGCATGGAAATTGATAATATTTCTTGCGATTATATTTACAAATTTAATACAGATAAAATCTTACTCGTTGCAAAACAGACAAGGTCTTCATAGATGGAATCTTACTCACTGCAAGTCAGACAAGGCCTTTATTGTTTTATAAAAAGAGAGAAAACTGAATCTCCTGGCATAAGTTAGGAATTTGTTTCAAAAGCTGAACTTTATCATTTCTCAATGTTTACCACTTTAATATCATCCTTTTAACAAACCTGAATACTAGTACGTTTGGGCAAAATAGTTCATATTTTAACTCCCATAAAGAGACAGACACATAACATCAAATGAAATAGTGTACTTTTCCTTATGTCCACAATTACAAAGACTTATCCTATATATGTATACACACATATGAATTTATTACTGTACATTAGAAAAATCTTTGTGTCATGCATCTAAAATGAGACTATGGTATCACCTTGCTCTTTAAGGATAAGTTAGAAAGCTAAGAATTTGCTTCAATTCATCAAATCTAAATCTAGAATGCTAATTAAATATAACCTATTCATTGTTCTATATAAAAATAATGTATAATCTTTTCTATAAATAAAATTTGAAGTATGTTACCATCCCTTCTTCACTGATTAACCACAAAATATGAATTATTATTTCTTTGGAGGCAATTAGAAATTACGTCCTAATGTAATTTAAACGTCAGAAAAGGCTAAGAACCACACAGAGAGTTTTCACTAACAAGATATAAATTTTAATTCAAGAATATCACAGCTATGAAAAAAATATTTTCGCAGATTACTGCAGATGGTTGATTCTTGCTTAGGTTTTCAACTGAAGGGTGTCTTGAATTGAAAAAAAACTTACCTATACACTGGTGAGCCAGGTACTGTACTAGGTCTAGGAGAATTTTTGAGGATTTAGTAAGGAGAAGTTGCTTTTGTTGCTATTGCATATTTAGGCTTCTCCTTCCATAAGAAGAGGTAGTTCAATATAATACCAGCATTGCTGGCTATGGAAAGAACTGCTGTCACTCTGACCAAGGCCTTTCAGATTAGAGAAAAGGCCAACTAATTTTTCATTCTATCAGAATAAGAAGTGGAAAGCTATTCATTCATTCATTCATTCATTCATCCACTTATTCAACAAAGAGTTACTAACCCTTTATTTTATATATGCCACATATATACTAGTGTCTGATAAAGCAGAAATAATGGCCACATTATACATATATACATATACATATACATATGTATATACATATACATATGTATATACATATACATATATGTATATACATACATATACATACACACACACACACACACACATATATATATATATATATATATATATATATATATATATACACACACACACATATATATAAAGGGTGGGTGGTAAAGGTCACTGGCCATATGGAACTTAGAATCTATTTGTGTAAGAAGATATGTATATAATGAAATAGTTAGGAAGCAGAATGGCATGCTAGTAAAAGCATGGTAAAAGCAATGCAGAAAGTAAGTAATATTAACATGTAAACACTGAAAGACAGAATATAATCTATGAACTGCTATATTACTATCAAAATTCAGATACCTGTACCTTAGTTTTCCATTACACTTTATCATGAAGAAGAGCATTATTGGTAGTTAAAATAACTGAATCTCTAAACTAAGATAATTCTTTTCAGTTATATAAATAAAAGTTTAAGATAATAGAGCACTTTGTCACAATCTTTAGACGATATTAAAAGGAAACAGTATGTCCTAGAGAGGAAAAAGACAATTTCAAATAATTGAAATTAAAAACTATTTGTGGTTTGATCAAAATAGTGTTTTGCTTTGTTGTTTCTTACAAAATTGAGGTCTGTTTTTTCCTCTATTTACCAGTTATAAACATTTTTCTGTATACGTCCAATTAGGTACACTCAGACATATCTACACTCGAACCGACAATGTTCCCAATAGGAGTGGTCATATACAAAGCTGTCTGCAAAGTGAATATATTGGCGTAGGGCTCCCGAAGCATCATATCAAGGCAGCCCTTGACATTTTTCCAAACGGAGAGGGCATGTCACAATTAATTAGACAGGATGGCATTCTATTTTAGCAAAGCTTTTGTGCACTTCCCTACACAAAGAGCTAACCAGCTGATAATAAAAATGTCCTTCAAAGAAGGGCTTAAGATTGGAGACTAAGCTACACAAAGAAGAGAAAGTTTCTTTTTTTTAACAGCTGAAAGTGATTAATGACAACATTTTTAGATGAAAAGACAATGAACAATTTGCAGGTACATAGGCCAGAAGGAAGACAATAAAGGTAGTCTAATCATATGTACAAGAAACTTATTGAAAACAAACTATAAATATTTCCCCCTTGAGTATCATCAAAAGTCAAACTTACCTGATCGACTATCCAGAGGTCCAAAATCCAAAGAGTATTTCACAACGTGATAGTTGTTCCAAACATAAAGAAGGTTGTCCCTGGGGTTGTAATCCACAGCTGCTATGTACTGGTATGAATTGGGAAATGGTACATCCACCAAACTATCCTTACTTTGGTCAGTGTTATAAATGTAGTCAATCTTATTCCCTGTGGCCTCATTGTCATCATCCTCATATACAGATTTGACCACATACAGAATCCCGCAAATCATAAATGCGTTGGAAGCTGATCTTTTATCATATGCAGTATCCCATGTCCCTTCAATCCGTAGAGTATAAGGGTTCAATTGACTAATGACAATTTTACCATTGTTTTGTTCTGTTGCATAGATCACCCAGAGCCCATTTTCATCCACTGCCAGGTCTATGTCAGATTTGCCTCCCCATCGGTAAGGAGAGGTATCATGGTAATTGGCATTTGCTATGATAGCCTCTCCACTCTTTATCCTAGTCCGCAAATCAAACTTTACTATGTTCCTGGTGCGTTCTTTGTTGAAAAACAAAGCTCCATCATACACTACAAATCCTGTGCCATCCACCCTGTGAGGGAGCTTGTAGGTTGTAGTTGGCCTTCCAGCAATGAAGTCATCCTTGGATGAGTACTCAGTCAGGGTATCAGTTCTGTAGGGAGTCCAGGGCATATAATAAATCTTGTCAGAAGCCTGTAGAGGGTCTTTGCACCATGCCCCAGACTGGTGGTCAGATTCAAACAAATGTTCGCTCTGGTATACTCCTTTTAGTAGTCCAGGGCAAAGAAAAACTGTTGGAAGGGAAAGAGTTAAAATAATAAATATATTAATTTTAATATTGTCACATATTCTTAGTTTTTACCAAATGGACTGTACTTCTAACAAGAGATACCCACCACCACTTAATTATTTTGCTGCATTCTTCTGAGTATGCAAACCGTCTTACATATTGATTTTGACTTTTGTTCAAAATCATTTTGATTTCATCTGCTGAAAAATGTGGCCTCTCCATGAGTAGTTGTTTTTTCCTTTGATTTTTACCTTTGCAAACATGTTATACAATATTTTGGATACACATATATAGTTGTGATGTACGTCTATGTATTTTACAAATACAAAGGTTTATATAGAATATTTTTACTTATCTTATTTGGAAATTAAATATATGTATATTGATTTCACTCTGATATTAGCCATTCAATAATTTATCATTAAGAAATAAATATAAATCCAATAGTAAATAAGTATAATAATAAAGGAAAAGCAAAGCCCTGTAGTACAGGCCACTGAATCTTCTAGCAAAAAAAACTCTTAAAGCTTCTATAGCACACACAGAGCATGCAACCCATACAATTAAAAATGAGTGATGGATGGATACTGGGAGGAAAAAGAGAAAGGAAGAAAAAGAAAGGAAAGAAGGAATAAGAAGAAAAGATGAAAGGTTACAGAGAAGAACCCAAGATCTAGATTTTAATCAGTTAAAAATGTCCTGTTAAATACAGTAGTATTGGAACTTAAAAACATGTACCTTTTACTGTTACATGAGAAGAACATTAAAAAACAAGATTACTTGCTACAATATTTTGCTGCTCATACTTCAGATAGAAAATGGGCAGGAATTATCTGATTCATTTGATTTTTAGTATGATTCAGTAGCGCATTCTGTGAATAGTGGTAAGAAGTTTTGGCTGGCTTGTAATGAAGGGACCATAAAGCAATGTTTCCCAGAGAGTGGTCCTTGAAGCACCTGTTTCAAGTGGATATTACACAGAAAGAAAACAGGGATCCTTAGCCATATGTTTAAGAAATATCATATTAAATAGAATTGTGGCAGAGACTTGAATAGCTTTAGTGCATTAGCGAATCTCCAAGGCAGAAGTGAGGGGGGGTGAGCAAATTTCACAAACTAATTTGATAGTGGAGCCCCCTTCCACAGAGCCTGTTTAAAGTGTAGTGTTCTGTTGAACCTGCTGTGGGAAACACTGCTCTAGTATTTTTTGCAAAGAAAACACACTGAAAAATAATCATGCAGTCCACTGTTATGTTTGAAGTGATTAGAACTGTATTGGATAGAGCAATTAAGAAAGCATAAGGAATTTGGATGTTGACCCATATTTTAATGATTAAAGTATTATTCTCTTGTTATTAGTGATTAGGTCTTCAACAGCAACTATAAGCCTAGATCCAATGGAAAACAATCTAAGATAAAACTCAGCTAGGATGTGCAGGTTATTAAAAAGGAAAGTATATTATTAAAGTGCCCAAAGTTTTACTTTTGTAGAAATGAAAAGTTTGAGGGCAAAGTTGGCTACCAAAATCTTCCATAGCAAAGATAGAGGGCCATCATCAATTTATACTCAATAACAAAGTTGATGATTAGAAGAATTTCACAGGATTCTAATATGATGGCTATAATTATAAAGAATTGGATAGGCACTGTGTTACCATTGCATATAAACTTTAGGTTTGTTAATAATCAGCCCATGGTAACTAAATTAATTTATTATAAGGCATTTCAGAAAACTATCTCCCCTTTTCCCCCAGTAGTTAAAAATTAAAGGAATGGGGAAAATCACACCAGAGCTATGGAAAATTATCTAGTAGAGAAATAAAAACAGATCTAAAGTATTCACTATCCATCACCGTCTACCAGATATCTAACTACTTATTTAAAAGTAAAGAGGAAGAAAATGCACGGTTGAAATTTTTACATGATTAAACTGTTTTAGGATAAAAGGATCAAACCAGCACTGGTCATCACAACAGATTAAAGTGAAGTTGAGCAGCAGAAGTAGTAAATAAATTTTCATAAAATCGATAAGAATTAATACAAAATTATTTTAACTAAATGTTAAACTGTTAAATAACTTAGCCTATAAATAGTATATAATTTATGAAAGGTATTTAATTACCTTTTTGTTCCACTTCTATTGGAGAGAGAGAAGTACAGAGAGAAAGGAGAAAAGAGAATAGATTAATGGTACGGTATTGGCCAAGCACTTTTTATTCACCTCTTCCAAACTGAAAGTTAATAATTTATTTCATTCACACTTGCTTTTTGAACATAATGTTTTTAAAAAAAAACATTTCCCTAGTAAAATCATTTGTTAAAAAAGCAACCATATTATAAACTTAAAAAAAATATAGTACAGACTTGGAAAATGTAAGGCAAAAGTTAATCAAGCTAAGATTGAAAAAAACAAAAAACAAAAAACAAAAAAACACAACATACAATTCCAAACTATAGACATAGGAAATTAAGATTCATAATAAGAACACCAATATTTCCCTTTTAAAGTTAGGAAGGTAATTATACATACAAAGCTTTCAAATAGTTGACTTGCCTCATTTATAAAATATTATAGTTTATATCACCATTTAACATAATAGTCTTGCTTTTTACCCATCTCAAGGATTGATCTCTTCAGAAGAAACTACTCTGTAACTTGTTTCATAAGGCCTAAGATTTTCCATGTCAGTTTTGTGAGAAATAAACCTCATGTGGTACATATTAACACATAATTCCCTCACACTAAATAATTGATTCAGAATCTTTATTGAAGAAACTTCTCTCCCTCCCACTCATCAATATTTGATATTATGGAAAAATATCTTTCAGAAAAATCTGTTATCAGAGGGTTGACATAAATCATGAGCGACCTGTTCTGGCCTTTTCTGAAATTCTTAACTGAATCAACATACTCTTATAAGAATAAATTCAGATCCTCAACCGTGTTATAGCTATGCACCTTTCAAATTAGATCCCATTATTATTTTTAAGGTACTGACCAATTCAGGTCAGGGAAAGTTCTGGGAAATTGTAGCATTCATGTAACTGATCAAGCAGCATCTTGTTTATCTTATGAACATTTCTCTCATTAGAGACAATTTGTCCAAATCACAAAAAGAAGAAAAAAGGACCAACAAAAAACAAGAGGAAGAGTTGTAGGGAGAATGGGTTCATATCACAAACTTAAAAATCACAGATTGCAAATGATAGAAGTCTAAAAAACTTTCAACAGAATGGATAAACCAAAATAGTATTGCACAATAAATAAAACTCTAAGGAAGTTTCAAAACACAGGAGAAATACTGTTTGGGTAATTGCATTTAGGTGAGATTTTGTGCTTTGACCTAAGCTGTTGTCTTCTATTGTCAAAATCACATTCATTTCTCCCCATTCACTTTTTTGAAAGCTCAATATTACATGTGTTAGAACGCAAAGCTAGTACACGCCAAAAGTTATGCTTAAGAAGTTGCAAATGTAGTTTTTTAAAAAGATTCCTTATCTCATTAATATACAAATCTTATTTTAATAGTATTTCTAGGACTCTTTTAGCAATTCTATACTCTTACAATTTATCATTATGTTCAATCTTTATTGAGTGACTGCAGTGTTCATTGGACTATATGCCTCACTACATATCAGTTAAACTCTTAAGACATGCACTTCATGCTCTGAATAGAATACTAACAAATCTGGGTTCAGACTGACAACTGGAAGAAGCATAACTAAGCACCTTAAGAAATTATTCAATCAATAGTCTCAAAAGTTTGGACTCAAGGCACATCACAATGAAAATGGAGGTTGGGAGTGGGAAGTCATACTAAAGTTGACATTTTTTCAACAACTAGGTTACAAAAGAATTTCTAGAACTAATTTTGTTCCTTGAAATACATCTAAATATATATCATTTTGAGAACTGTATATAGAACGTTTATATTCTGAAACATCAAATGTATACTCATACAACTTGAGTTTTATTTTACATAAAACTCTTCATATTATTCTAAAGCATAGTTACCCTAACTTCTTGGCAACTAGTATTTCTCTTTTCAACAACTACTAAATGAGGAAGGTGGGATATGTGATCGAAAGTATTGATATTTGTTATTCTCATCGCTTCTCTGCCTTTTGGTTAAGATCAAGTGATATTTGTCATTCTGTAAATACTATCTTACAATTTAATGGATATTGTTATTATTTTTAAAAATTTTAATGGTTATTTATTCTGAGAGAGAGACAGAGTATGAGCGAGGGAGAAGGCAGAGAGAGATGGAGACACAGAATCTGAAGCAGGCTCCAGGCTCTGAGCTGTCAGCATAGAGCCTGATGCAGGGCTCGAAACCACAAGCTGTTAGATCATGACCTGAACCAAAGTCAGATGCTCAGCCAACTGAGCCACCCACGCATCCCTGGATATTGTTATTTTTAAAGAACTTTTACTTCTATCTTCTCAATTGTCATTAGGTAAAATTTTAATGCTCTGGTTTCAGTCTAAGAATTGGTATAAGCTGTGGCTTAAGTAAAGCGTGCTTCTGTTACTTGCTGGTTACTCAAGATTTATTAGGCAGTTTCACTTTGGAGAAAATTATTATGTTCTTGCCTATGTCATGACTGGCTGTAGCTCATTTATCATTTATTTGCTATTTTCAAGACTCTAGTAAAACAATCCTATAATTTAAGTAGAAACAAGCATACACAAATCATATTCCCTTTAACAAAAATTGGCAAGGCAAACATAATTTGTCACTGAAAAGCTTAGTAAGATTGAGGATTAGCCAGTCACTGTCCATCATGTGGTTCTGACTCTAGAAGCTTCTTTCCCCTGGGGAAACAAACAAACAAACAAACAAACAAACAAAAAACACTCATACAAACAAACTGTATGGACACAAGTTAACACCCTTGACACTATATCCTTCATAATGCCTGGTGCATAAGTACTCAGTGAATAGCTGCTGAATTAATATATAACCCAAATAGAGGTGATTAATTCTGCTTCTTAATGTTTTAAGCATGTAGTAAAAAGAAAAAAAAATGGTGAAAAGAATCTAGATTTGCTATATATAATCATATGTGCAATGTATTATCTGTACAATGCCTTTGTATTTTAATGGATGTGGAGGAAGGTGCAATTCATGTGCAATATGTATCTCCAACTAATTAAGTGTAAAACTGGAGGGAAAAAAAGGGAAATAAGAAAAACTATACGAATGGTCTTGAGAATTATATTGGAGAGAACAAAGTGTTGCTATAAAACAGCCTGTAATGATCTAAAAACACAGACCAAAAATACTCCCTTCTCTTCTCTCTGTAATGAGATCATAAATAAATGAATCGTACGATGAAAACTGTGTTCAGGCTTCTTCAGTACCTCCTGTCTTTTGGTCTGGTCCAATATCCTGAATTCTGGCATTATAGTGTCACTGTTCATTTCCAATCCTCTGTGGAACTAGTTACTCTCTTTTTTTTCCCTCTTCACTTTTAATCCCCAAACTATTTTTATTGTCCATTCAGCCTCTGCAAATATGTTTATATATTTCCTCAAAGTGATTTCATTGTTGTCCTTTGTCAAACTTAATGTTGTAAGCTATATCCTGTGGTTAGAGTAAATGACAAATTCAAACTAAGGGTAATTTTATTCTGTATAAAAGGCAGAAACAGGAAAGAAAAAAAGACTAGTAAATTTTCTCTTTATTTCCCAAGAGTTCATAAAAGAGAAATAATATATAGCCAATAGCCATGTTATTGTTTAGAAAAAATAAGATGTTATTAGTTCTATCCATATCTATACCATATGCGGTACTTTTGAATTGCATTTTTTAATTAGAAAAGGTATGGATGAGAGAGCATATGCACGCATTGCCAGTCTTTTCCAAATTGCATTGCAAATTACAGAGAAATAAAATTGTTGCGTGCTAAAAATTGTTAGAACTAAATTGTCATAACTAAGAACTATGAAATTGTATCTAATTCTAATATAGGTTAAATTTTCTTTTATTTTAAACTGTAAGTCGTACTAGATATTTTCCATCCATGTTATATAATCCAATGATGCCTCTATATTTCTGTAACATACAAATAAAAATATTTATGGGGAACAAGAGATAGTTATACAACATTAAAAATTATAAGTACCTTTTTTATCATTTAAATTTATTATTTTAAACAGCATTATTTTCTTGGTTGCATTTGGCTTGGACTATTAAAATACCCTTATCACTGGCCAGCTGGGCAGTGAAGGAGACAGCAATAAAGGAAACTAAGTGAGTAATAAAAAATCAGTCTTGGATGAAAATTTGCTGGTGTATCATCTATAAAAAAGGCCATCTATAAGTGAATAATCAGAAGTTTACAATACTTTCACTTCTATACCACTCTATACTTTAACAAAATGTTTTCATATGAATCACCTGATTTAGTTCTTCAAACAACACTGTGATGTGGTATTTGTTATTCCTACATCAAAGATGATTCAACAAAAGCTCAAGGGTTAAAGGAGTTGACTAAGAACAACCTTGACAGATGGAAGAGTCTGTCATTTGTGTAATAAACACTGGCTCTCACTACCTGTAAACTCAATGAAAGTGTTTGTTGCATTCTTGCTCTCCATTTCCTTTCTGTCAAGAAATTCATGTGAGAGTGCACTTTGGAGGACATATTTAACACAAATGGAATCTTCCTGAGGGTAAGCACTCTGTTACAAGAACATTCGCTAAGCATGTACCATGTGCCATATATTGCCCTGAAGTTTTTCATACAGTACTCATTCAATCATCTCTGAGAAACCTTATGAAGTAGATATTCTCTTTATCTTAACTTTTCAAATGAAGAAACAGGTCCCTTCCATCTGTCTCAAAGAGGCACTGCTCTCTGATTAGTGAGTGGTAGAGTTGAAATTCAAATACAAGTGATCTTATCCATTGTTGCATCTCCAATATGCAGCACGTAAGAAAAGCTCAATTAGTGTTTCTTAAGCCTGCATGCAATGATGAGTTGTACTGTAGTATTTTCAGGGAATGAGACTGCATGTCATATTTTTCAGGGCTTTTAACCCTGAGACTACTGATGCAAAGCCTCTCCAAAGAAGACAAAATAATAATAATTTTCTAAAAAAAAAAAGTTTCCTCATTTCTTGCCCAAGGAAACAAGATGTTTCTTATCACCAGAAACAAAACTGTGCTGAATACCTCATGTCCTGTTAATTCTCATTATTCTGAAACAGAGAAAATTCTCTTTTTCTATTTCACATACACCAATAAAATACAGAAGCACTTCAGTAAATAGAAATAAAAAAGACCTGTGAAGTTCATTAATTTTGGTATACTTCATATCAAAAATTCTGACACACATCTGTCTCTTTCAATAAATAAGGTGCTAATCCTTTATTTAATGAAAAGACAGGGGTAATCTCTGCAGCTCAGCTTCTAAATTATGTTTTTCAAGTAATAGCCGTGCACTGGTGAATAAAAGTGCTGCCCAAGCACCTCTGTATTACAATGGCTTTATATAATGTGTTTCCAAAATTATTACCTTCTAATGAATTTCACCTTGGAGTGTGTAGATTGAAAATGTCAATAATTTACAAGATGCTTTCAGTAGCCACATTCTAATTCAAATACTTAAATACAATATCAATAGAGGGTGCAGAAACTGAAACTACTTTTTATTTTGTATTAACTTGCCATCCTTTTGATGGATCTGTAAAATCTTCCTGCTAATTTAGCCTTTTAAAAGAAAATGGTGCTATTAGTAGGCTCTTTGGAGAATATATATCAGTAATAGCTTCTAGTAAAAATAATAATTTTTCTAAAATATTATTGGTAGTAAAGACAACATTGCATTTGGTTCATCAATGATGTACCCCCATCATAATGACCTGTTACCACTGTGTAACAACAGCATGGCATTTAAAGTTGCTGAACAAGAAACAAAGGCAGAGTCCCCTCAGAGTGTGTAAGACTATAATGTATATTTATATTAGGTCCACTGAATGTACTTGTTATTTGCAAGACCCTTAGAGCTGTGAATACAGAGACGTGTAATTATAATCATAACACCTAACTTACTGAATGTGTAACTATGTGAATAGCTTTCCTGAGGATCATTTTATTTAATCCTCAGAGAAACTTTGTGGATTTGGTGGTTCTTTTACGAACATGTTACAGACAAGGAACTGATCTCTGCCTCAGGAAAAATTGCAGTCTAACAATTGCTGATTTTCAGTGTACTTATTTACCAACAATAAGCTATTTTTAAATGCTTGCAGAGGAACTTGTGTAAAGAGATAAAAAACATACAAAAATAGAAGTGAGTAGCAGAGAGAGGGCATCGTTAAGAGAAGTTGTAGTTAAAAATAAAACAACAGTTTGACTACAAACTGTTCTAACTTCTTGTGTAAAATGTCATCCACTTGTTCCTGAGAAATATATTTTTGACTGATTCCTGCTACTATGTTCTATGCATCCAGCTCTGGAGATGCAATAAATGAGATCTTTAAAATTCATCTAATCTAATCCTACATATTTAGTAAATATGTTGTAATTACTGTGGTTTGGGGGCTGAATTCTTTTAGATGTCATTTATTCTCAGCCAATATGTTACAAATAAAAAAACAAATGAAGCCAGAGAATTAGATATTAGCCCCAAATCACAATTTACTTTTAAACTCTTAATAGTATTAAAAACAAATTATTGGGGCGCCTGGGTGGCGCAGTCGGTTAAGCGTCCGACTTCAGCCAGGTCACGATCTCGCGGTCAGTGAGTTCGAGCCCCGCGTCGGGCTCTGGGCTGATGGCTCAGAGCCTGGAGCCTGTTTCCGATTCTGTGTCTCCCTCTCTCTCTGCCCCTCCCCCGTTCATGCTCTGTCTCTCTCTGTCCCAAAAATAAATAAACGTTGAAAAAAAAAAAAACAAATTATTAAGTAGGGTAATATTTTTTTATTTGTTTCACAATTTTATGTATTGTGAGGGCAGGAACGACTGCTCTAATTTTACTGATGAGAAAGATCAGAAGCTGAAAGAAATCAAGTTACTTTACTTTTTTTTCTTTTACTTTATTTTATTTGTTAAGTTTTTGAGAGAGAGAGAGCACACACAGGATTTTTCCATTTCTATGTCTTATTAATCCTATAGCCTAATCACATTCTTCATAATGGTTTATTCATTCTTATTTCATATACTCCACACTTCCATATATTTTTCAACTTTCTCTCACTCTGTTGCCCTTGTTCAGAATGCCTCACATCTTCTCCTATTTCTAGTTAAGCCAAATTCTACAGTAGGTTCGAAGTTCTTCCTTCATGATTACTGCTTTATTTAGCAGTCCCATGTTGAATAAATGTGTGATTTCAGCTTAGTTTGTGGGGAGGGAGGTATCCAATAATGTTCTAGTCTGAGGATTGGCAAAACTTTTCTGCAAAGGACCAGATAGTAAGTGACACTTTGAGAGACACACACAGGCTGCACTGCATAGCTGCTGTCATCACCGTTGTCGCTGTTGTCTTCTTTTTTTTTTTTAACATCTCTTAATTAAAAAATGTAAAAGGTATACTTAGCTCATGGGCTAGTAGAAAAACAATCCAATGGATGTTTATACCATGGCCACTGCTTGCCAATATCTATTCTAGTTCATTTCAATTATACTGTCTCATTTACCATTCTCTTGGCACCCGATATTTTTGCCTTCTCCTGGAAACATTTGGAGGTTCTTGAAGGCAGAATAGTCTATATCATACACCCAGGCATTACTGGGTTAGATTTCATTGTCCTGTTATAAGTGGTGGTAAATAAATGTTGGCACTGACATGCTTTTAAAACCACAGGCAAATGGCTCCAAATATAAACTTCGTATGGTTTTTTTCAATGATATCAACAAAAGAGAAGAAGACAAATCTTACAGATAGCAAAGTGTGTCTTTTATTTCTGCTAAGAAGGCACAAAAATTCTCCATAGGTAGAACATCTTATCAACCTCTACAGTGGAGTCCATTATCTCTTTAGCTACCTATATAACTGACATTGCAAAATATTTATTCTACAATCAATTGCTAGGATGATTTTGTAATCTCTGTGAAGTTTCTCCTTAATATTAAAACAATAAGTTTTAATATTAGTAAAATAGTAAATAATGCTATTTACTTAGCATTTATACTATATCAGCCTATTTGCCAAATATATTATCTATATCATCTTATGCAATCTTCACAACAACTCTATTGAGATTATAGTCACCATTATACAGATGGGGAGACTGAGTACAGAGGCCATTAACTAGCAATTGGTAGAGGTGGTATTTGAACTTCTAAGCCTACACGCTTAACCTCTATGCTTTGCTCTTTGGCTAATAAGAAAGGGATTAGGGCAAAAATAATGAGGATAACTAATATTAATTGAGTGCTTACTGTTTACTAGCTTATGGTTTTAAATAATTTACGTATTATCCACTTAACAATTACATTACTGCCATAAAGTAGACAGTATTACTACTTCAATATTGGAAAAAAAGAAACCACGATACAGATAAATTAACATGACAGACCAGGATCGAATGCCAGGCCTCTGATATCAGAAACCAAGTGCTAAACCACTATCTTACAAGTACATGGTACTTGCATTATTTGTTATCATTGAATAATTTCATTAACTGAGCGAGGGAATAGAGTTCTCACCTACCTCTATTACTTTCTAAGTGCCAGCCCTGCTCTACCCATTAACTTATATTTAATGGGTATAGAAAATACCGTTTTTGACGTCCTGCTGTCCGTGACAATATCTGATTGTGATTTCAACAAAGAAACAAAAAGTTTTTTAAAGTTAGTATTAATAACTAGCAGTAATGCATATTGAAAAAATTATTATACTGATTTTTTGCTAAAGAACTTCTCAGAACCATCTAGTTAAGATCTGTTTTCAGACAAGAGGCTTTCTTTGGATATCTTTTAGGGCAGTGTCAGATTCCAGACTCACAAAGCACAGTTGGTCACTGTAAAGTGAGGGGCCAGTGTTTGACTTAAATCAATAATGTCTGCAGAGGTGAAACAAATGCAGGGGTAGAAAGATTAAATGTGCCAAAAAGGAAAGTGGCATACATAAAATCGTTTGCTACTTTTTTTCCTAATTGAAGGGAAAAAACCATGTTTTATTAATTTTGGAGCTTAGAAAACTATAGAAGTAGCAGTTTTCTCATAGGAGTTTCCTGTTTCTTTAATTCTTCAGGGTCCATCAGAGTGTATCTGTGACAATTCTGTGTCAAGATGCCCCTGGCCCAGCCAAACATAGTTAATTGTGTAGGAAACAATTTCTACTTATTTCCGACTTGCAGTGGAAAACATTCACAATGGGATCTAGCTCAATAGTGTTATAATATTTGACCCAGGAACTGTGTGCTCCTGAGAAAGAGGGCAGATTCTTCACAATCTGGTTTCCTTACGGACTTACGTCCTTCCTTTGAAAGACAGTGACAGAAGGAATAAAGATTCCTTAAACGAGAGTTGTGCATTAGCTAGGTCAAAGTGAGGTAACAAAATGAGCAGACAGCCCCCCAAATGTATGTAATGCAGTACAATACCCAAAGCTAAGATATTAAATCTAAAATTAAATTAAAACAAACAGACAACAAAGTGTGTTTTCCCTCCCATTCTTTATAACACTCAACCAACATCTGTTCAGTAATTCACTGAATGCACTTTTTGTTTATTTTACTGAAATGTGTCAGTTGAGAGGAAAAACAGAGTTTTAGGGAATGAAACAAGTCATTACATATTTATTTTCCTATTGGACTGGTGGCAACATACTTCACTGTCTGTTTAAACTAACCAGCCTCCAACTGTTTGTAGAAGCAGCTCCCTCTAAAGGATCATAAGAATGAATTTGCTGGTTAGAGCACCACGTAAGGCACTATCAGTGGTATAATATTATTAGTGTCTATTGTTGTTGTTTACTTTTTAGTGAAATAACCTTCCTTGGAGACAAAATTAAATAAAAAAGCAATTGATACCTGTCAACTGCAGTTGCTATTTATTAAAATTTTAATTTCTTATGTGTAGGCGCAACATGAAGTATATACAACGATTATGAAGTATTTATGTAAGTACTATTATTATGTCTACTGTATTAGGTCATTATTTTAAAAAATACAACATTAAATACAAACACATTTCAGATAGAAAATATATCTCCTTAGAAACCCTCACACTGTGACATACTCTGTTAATCTACTAGAAAGTTAGTTGTATATATTCAAGGACTCTCTCCATTTTCTTCACTGCTGTGTCCCACCATCCAGAATAGTACCTGGAATGTGGAAGCTATTCAGTAAATAGTTTGAATTCGTTGAATCAGTGCATGTCTTACTTTTGATGCTTTTGAATAAGTGGTATAACTTTACTCATATTACCAAAGGCAAAATAAAGGGAAACGAAATTTTAAAATAAAATGTAGATGTGGATTGTGTAACTGCTATGCTGAAGTGAATATTTTCTAAATATGAGGTTTAATAAATCCATGTGATTTTTAGCTTAATATCTAATTACTAAAACAAAACAAAACAAAAAAACTACTATACTCTGTTCCATTGTGCTACATTTTACAATAATGAATACTGAAAACAAAATAGCTTTCAATTTTGGGCATTTTTAAATATGAATGAATAAATGCATAATTTGAAACAAGCATTTACGACAACAATAGCTAACAGTTGTTGAATGTTGACTGTGTGAAAACACTATTAACTCATTTAATTATCAAAACAGCTCTTTAAGGTAGGTATATATTGTCACCATTTTATAGATGAAGAAAGTATGGGATAGAGAAATTAATTAACAAATCTTAAGGTCACAAATCTAGTAAGAAACAGAAGTAGGATTTGAAAAAAGATAATCTTGGCTGTAAGATTTATGCTCATTGGATGGTCTGCATAGTCTCCCAAGAAGATTACTGGTCATTTTATATTGACTAATTTTTCTCACCCAGAAAATGAAGTAACACAATGGTTCGATACACTATTTCAAACTTAACAAAGTTTGAAAAATAGATTCAAAGTATGATATTTTGCATGAAATCTCAAGTTGTGAATTTTGGCTGATTTGCCACTTATCGAAAAACTACGTGACCTCCGAATCTGGTATCTACTTTTATTCTACTTTGCTTTTACTTTATTTTATTATCATTCTTTTAAGAGAGAAAAAGCATGTCAGTGGGAGAGAGGGGCAGAGGGAGAGGGAGGGAGAATCTTAAGCAGGCTCCATGCTCTGCAAACAGCCTGACACGGGGCTCCATCTCACCACAGACCATGAGGTCATGACCTCAGCCAAAATCAAGAGTCAGAAGTTTCACTGACTGAGCCACCCAGGAGCCCCTGGTATCTACTTTTAAGTAAATGACATATACATTTGGAAAAAGAGTATGGAGGTAAGTTTTACGTTTCTTAGATCTCTCACATGGTATTTTTTCATCCCAAACAATGGCATCTTAACTCACAAGTCTTCCCTGAATATCAGCTCACTTGTTACATGTGTAACATGGGTTCATCAGATCATGGTGAGGTTCTATGCTCTATTGTGTCTACCAGTTTTAGAGAGGAGAGATGTGAGATGGGAAATAATAAATCCTTCACAACAACAGTAAGAATCAAGAGCTTATACCATCAAAGGAAAAAGAGAATATAAAATTCTTGTGTGCAGCAGCCTATGAGAATGGGTTTTCCTTCTTTTTGAAAGCAAATGTAGTTTCTACAACTACTGAAGAACTGATGTCTGCACATCATGTCTAAGTTAAATTTATGCATTTGGAGAAGCCAGCAGGTCTAATGAATCTTCTCCCTCAGCTTAGTCAACTATATATTGTCTATTTGAATTCAGGGCCATTAAATACTTGCAAAGTGTTTACTGCTCTATACATATTATTGGTCCTGTCACTGAACGGTGCCCTCTCTCTGTTTTATAGCTAATGTAGCATTTCTCCATGGCATCAATAGATTAAAACATTTACTACCAGAAAAAGTATGTGAAAACGGAACAAGCTCATTTTGCTACAAGCTAACTCAATAAATCTGTCTAGTTTACTGATGTTCACTTTCATTTAAAATTGGTACATATTTATCTTGCACACTTCAAGAAGGCAGAGAGATAAATTGTTTTTCTGCTTTTGCTTCTGGCAGCAATGCTACTTTGTTAATATTAATAAATGGCAGTTTAATAGGACCAGATCTATATTTCTGATATGTACATGGGAATATTCAGAAAGGGCCAATGAAGGGTATATTAAGACTTTAAAAGATTTTATTTATCGTTTCTAGAGCCATATGACTCCTTCACTAGAGAAAGAAGCAAGACAGTTGAAGTTAATTGGTTTAATTTTATGACGTTTGATGCCTTTCTTAAAGCTACCACCAGAAAAAAAACGGGTCATTAACGAACTTAGTTTATTTGCATTTGCATTTGGACAAATAAAAATTAAAGCAAATTCAGTCCATAGTCTTAAACTCATAATGGAAGGATAAACAAAATGTTTGAAATAGTCAGCACTTCTCTTGACAGTATTGTAGAGGGAGAGGGGGTTTTTTTTTGGTCTTTTTGTTTGTTTGTTTTGTTTTGTTTTGTTTACTCTGAAGACAAACAAATTCTTGCTTTTTCCGGTCCCTTTCCTCCCACAGAAGATGGTTGTAGACATGGTTTATGTAATTGATCCTCCACCGCCATTCTGACCAGGTAGTCAAACATGCAAAAGTTAGAATAGGTGCATGGGATAATACAACCTGTTTTCTCCCAGTTCTGTGATAATTACTTTCTCCTTGGTTATGATAATACAATGGAAGAAAAATATTGATATTCATCAAGCCAGATCATGTATGCAAATGTAAAATAGCTATACTACATCTTTTACACACCTACAAGTCCAAGATATCTAAGTAAATATATGCCAGCATTTTTGTTATGACACATTTTATTTTCCCTCTGAAAAGCTGTGTGTGAATGGATGCCTTGCTTTCATTTTTATATACTATTTTTTTTGCACATAAACTTCCATTTTTACACAACAAAAAGCAAGTTGGTTATAGGACTACTTTCTCCCTAAGCATCTCTTTTGGCTGAAACATAATGATTCTCCTACATCTGTGCCCTTGCACATACCGCTAATTTAATACTGACTTTCACAGTCTCCAACACAGTTACCTAAAATTGGGTAAAATCCCTCCTCCTCTACAAAGTTTTTCACAACTTCCCATGTGAACCATACCTTTCAAGAGAGCCTGCTTTTGAAAGATAAGCTTTAGGTAGAAAGTTCTGCTGAAATTGATCACCTTGAGACTTCTGGAGTAAGACATCACTCCAATTAGTGTGCTACCAAGAAATTCGGTAATCAGTAAAATGGCAGAAAGGCACAGATTCTCATAGTATCGGCCAACTGTTTCAAACATATAAGTGTTACTTCACCAACAAGATGACAGTTGCTTTCCAAGAAGGTAGACAGTATGTTAAATGTTAAAAGAGGTGGTAAGATGATTAATGTTTTGTCAAATCAGATTTACAAAAGACTGTGTGATATTTTCCTAATAACACTAAATAACTAAATGGTTGGCAAATACTTATGGATTGATTATGCCTACAAATGTTTGGAGGTATTCAAACATAATCAATTCAAATGTTCCTATATGGCATAATACTCTCATTTGGAATCCCCAGAAAGTAGAGGACAAGGTAAGGACCTTGATGCAGGTAGTTTATTTGGGAGGTGATCCCAGGAACTAAGTGTTAAGCAACAGGGAGAGAGAGATGAAAAAAGAAGAAAAGCTACAATATGTGTTATTATTGAAGTTGTCACTGTTGGCAAGGAGGACCAAATTCTGCCCAGATCTCTGAAAAATATAAAACTGGGGTAATGATGCACAGGCCTTTTCTGCCAGTGACTGAAAACAATCTTCACTGGCATGAACTTAAGCAGATGGGTGCTAGCTGAGCAAACTACTGGTCCTCAGGAAGTCTTATGGCAGAATGCTGAAAGACAAGTAGGAGGCATTTGAGTTGACAATTAGGTAAGTGGGATAGGCCTGAGTGCCAACAAAATAGTTCACTCTGGGTCTGGGTGAAAACAGAGTTGAGCCAAGGGAATACTATGTATGCCAGAGGCATCTGCTAAGAGTATCTATGTAGTTTCTACGACTACTGAAGAAATGATGTCTGCACATTGTGTCTAAGTTAAATTTATGCATTTGGAGGAGCCAGCAGGTCTAATGAATCTTCTCCCTTAGCTTAGTCAACTATATATTGTCTATGTGAATTCAGGGCCATTAAATACTTGCAAAATATGTGTGTGTGTGTGTGTGTGTGTGTGTGTGCGCGCGCGCGCGCACACATATGCACATATGTAAGCAAAACAGTACCTACCTTAATCTTGAACTTTTTTTCATAATGCCCATTTTACATTAATTAGTATCATTTTGATTTTGGATACCACAAAAATTTGTTTTAACATAGCAGTTTTTCTTTGCTTTTTCTCCAGGTAAAAAAAAAATATACTACTGCAATATTTCTAGCTCATTTTTGTAACAGCCTTTCCAGTTACATACAGTTAAGAGTGCAAGTTCAGAAAAAGATTGTAGCTAACGGTCGAAATCATACACACTCCACAGAGCTACTGCTACAGGCACAGAAAGAGGAAAAATAGAACTTGTTGTAGCTGATTCTGTCTATTCTCATGTCAATGTTGGGAATGGAGAAAGATAAATCATTTAGATCATGACTCTTGAGTTCACAAGCAGCTAAGGCTCAACTGACAAGTGGAACTTCAGCAGAAATACTAATTATTTTCTATTACTTTCATGCTATAATAATGTTCAGTTAAATGAAGCCCTTAGATTGCCCTTCCTATTCTGGTAAGAGAAAATGTGTTTAGATAGGCCTCCATCATAAGAAATTATTGAAATACTTCCCACATAAAAACCATAGCTCTTTTTCTAGAGCCTTACTTCTTTGGCCTTTTAAAATACAACATAGACCAGCTAGTTAACACACAGTGCAACACTAGTAGGATTCTTGAATAGAGAGTATGAAAGAGATAGGCATGCTTGCAATTTTAACTTATATACTTTCATTTACTAACTTATGTCTGGAAAAGTGAGCCCTTGAAACTTTTAAGATTCCAGGAGAACATAATTTAAATCTATAACTAGATCAAGGTCAATTAATCTACACAGTGAATTAGCAAGTAACTGAGATATTTATAAGCAATTTAAAGGCAACAAAATGCTGCTTCGGTGAACACTGGGTGCACAATAAATACTTGCTGATTTATTGATGTAATGAACATAATGATGAGTTAATAAAAATTAATTTCTAGATTAAGGAAGAACATACCAAAAAAAGGGGGGGCATACTCAGTCCTCATCACAGAAGCATAATTGGCTCCAAAATGTTTTCTCATTGGAGGGAAGAAGCAAAAACAATGATTAACTACTGATATAATTAATATAAAACAACGCTAGGTGCATGAATGTAAAAATAGACTCCAGAATCAAGTTAGTGATATGGTAATAGGCATTCATATTTGCATACTTAAATAATAATAAAGTCTTATCATTATATGTATATATAAGTACTTTTTAATGAGGAAGGCACTTAGAAATAGTTGCAACATCAGTCCCCATAATTTTCCAAGTATCTGGGTGTTATGCAACTCAGATACCTGAGTTTAACTGATAGACGATCTTGAAAGCATATGACAGTCATTTCTGTCACAAAGGATAATCTTAATTTTAAAACAACACATTTCAATGCAGAAATGCAGAACTTAAGTGTACACATGGTGCTATATCAAGAGACAAAAGGAATTAAAATCACAGAAAAGAAAAAGGCTTCATTTGTCTCTATGCAGATGGCAGCCAGCTCTTGAATTTAAATAGGTGACAAGCATGCTCATATAATGACATCAGCCATGTAACAGTAAGGACCATGAATGGGATGAGAATATCCTTCCTTAAATATGGCACCTTGACATATTAAAGATTTTAAGCTGAAAGCTTGTGTGAAACAACAGGTGCAAGAAGGACTCTCTAACCTTCCCCTTATTACCTGAAGCAGGTCATAAGGCCCTCTTATAAGAGGTGCCCTCTCTGTAACCAGAAAAAAGGAGCATCCTTATCTCTGAAGACAGAAGGATGTCAAGAGGAATCCAAAAGAACAGGCCTAAATTTCCTCCAGTTTATTACCCTTCACTCATACCCTTTTAGTGTATCCTGTTTTCCCACAACTTTCTGCTCTTTGTCAAACCTAGTATAAAAACTCAGGTTTAACATTTCATAAGGTCATCATTTCCTTATAAAGATTCTATTGCCATATAGAACTTATATTAAATTTGTGTGTTTTTCTCTTTTTAATCTGTCTTATCAATCCACCATATAGGTCCCCACCCAGAGAAACTAAACGGGTAGTAGGAAAAATAATTTTTTCCTCCCCCTAGATAACTGTAAATAAAAACTTGCAAGAATTGGGATACACTGTAGCAAATTACACACATTAATTTTTTAAATTCCATTGAGTTGAGTGATTGATTACTATATACTTGGCACTGGGTTAAATATTTTACATATAATTTCTCATTTGTTCGTTTTGTAGTTATAACTTCATGTTGGGGTTGAGGGATCTAGGGCTCATGAGCAGAATGGTCCAAGGACACATAGCCCCCAGTTGACAGGCTTGGGATTTCAACCCAGATCTGTGCGATTTCAAAACCTGTACTCTAACTAAAATGATATGCTGCTATTTATGGATATAACACAGGATAGAATCAAATGCAAACATTTAATATAATTTTATGTGCAAGGATTCCTAAAACTGTCAAAAATGTTTTTCCCTAATACTGTTCCAAGCCAGGAGTATTCTAATTGACTTACTGAAACAGTGACATCTATTAGTTTTATAATTACAGCAAAATATCTGAGGCATATGTTTTGAGACAGCACTGTTAGGTTTGCAGCATACCCTATTGCCAAATGGATCCTAACTTTAATAATGCACAGAAAGAACTGAAGGAAGCACCAGCGAATATTGTCTACTCTTTATGTAGAAGGAACTCGACATTGCAGACGAAACATCATCTATAAATGGTGCCGTGAAATACATTCTTCTAATAAAATACCAGACAAATAATATTTGATCACATTGTGATTACTGACAATCATGCTACACTAGGTATGTTATGAAAAAGCAATCTCTGATATAAGAGGAGCTGTATTAAGAAAATTATGTCTAGGGGGGCTTGGGTGGCTCAGTCGGTTAACCGTCCAACTTCAGCTCAGGTCATGATCTCGCGGTCTGTGAGTCTGAGCCCCACGTTGGGCTCTGTGCTGACAGCTCAGAGCCTGGAGACTGCTTCAAATTCTGTGTCTTCCTCTCTCTCTCTTTGCCCCTCCCCTACTCGCAATCTGTCTCTCTCTCTCTCTCTCAATCTCTCTCTCAAAAATAATGAATAAACATTTAAAAAATTAAAAAAAAAGAAAATTATGTGTCTAATAGGTCATTGAAATAATGG
The DNA here is from genome assembly GCF_018350155.1 of Leopardus geoffroyi. NCBI lineage: Eukaryota > Metazoa > Chordata > Mammalia > Carnivora > Felidae > Leopardus > Leopardus geoffroyi. Next base: position 155,338,811 of record NC_059327.1, read on the forward strand.
GATTGGTCTTTACCTAGGAACAATATCAACCTTTTGGTAACTTTCCTACACAGTTGACAGAAGTCTATATAACTCATTATATATCACAACTCCTTCACATACTGTGCTGTCACATTTTGATCAATGTGCAGAATATATCATTAATACATTAATAAGTATTATATCTGTTGCATGGGGTGTTATATTGAGTGGAATCATGTGGTAACATGTGGGGCACAACTTATTCAAAGTATAGCCAACACCAAAATAAAACAAAATAAACAAAAACCCAAATCAGTAATATTTACTTGAAATGTATGAAACTTGCTTCACAATTATGTAAGTGTAATAGGTCAGCAAATAGTTATGTTGACAGGCCAGCACACTAAATGAATATACAGTGCTATATTTGTGAATGAAATTTAATGCACTCAAGAGAACCACCAAGATTCTGGTATTTGGATGTGTTTTAAATATACACAAGTTCACAACCACTGAGGTATACTCTAAGCATAATCTATAATACCCTTACTCAATATAATTCTTTTGGAATTAGACCTGTTGGCCTGCTACCTGGGCAGACAAATTAATGGATCAGCCATCCAGGATAAAGGCAATGGCTCCTATGGGCAGATACCTGGAATACTGCAGGCTAGGGCCTCCAGAAGAGTAAAGGGACATTACGAAGACAGGCCATAGAAGGCCAGGGCCTCCCCATCAATAAATTTAAGGCTATTTTAAAGTTTAAGACTGGATCAATGGCTGTTCCTCACCACTGACCCCCATTGGCTTTTCTTTGTGTAAATATCACACAATATCACACTATTGTTTCTGAATAAAGTTATTAAAAATATTTCTTTTATAAATACAGAAATATAGAATTTCACAGAGCCTTTAACTCCAAAGGCTAGGGCAAACGTACCACGTAGCCACTGAATTCAGAACTGCTTTTTTTTTTTAATGTTTATTTATTTTTGAAAGATAGATTGTGAGTGGGAGAGTTGCAGAGAAAGAAGGAGACACAGAATCTGAAGCAGGCTCTAGGCACTGAGCTGCCAGCACAGAGCCTGATGTGGGGCGGGGCTTGAACCCAGGAACTGCGAGATCATGACCTGAGCTGAAGTCAGACATTTAACCGACTGAGTCACCCGGGTGTCCCCAGAACTGCTTTTAATGCCATTGTTTAGATATTTGGATAAGATGAAATACCCATCTCATGTTTAAACATCTGTAAGAGTAGCTACCATTAACCAAATTCAGTTTAAGAAATAATAAGCTTGTTTTCTGTTAATTATTTCAAAGCTTCAACCATAGCAAAACCAACTTGGCTATAGCAAAACCTTATGCTTCTTCAAGTAACTGTTGCCTAGGGAATAGCATGCCCACATCCTGATAAAGGTCACTGGGACTCACAAGTCACTCTAGGAAATTAGAAGTATTTGCCTACCTAAATCCTATACAATTATGTGTAGCTCCATATGCCCAAGTATTAACACCTTGAATAAGGCAGTCATTTGATTTGCAATCATTAACAATGGTTATACTAATCATTACTGGCAGAATTCAGACTGATCTATGAAAAAATAATTTACTCAACAAATAATTCATTGGTTGGTTTATTTTCTTTGGTAGGGTAGTGCAGTAGTTGAGAGAATAGGCTTTGAGTCACATAGTTTCAAATGAGGTCAAATCCTGCCACTACCACTGCATAGCTGTGTATCATTGGATGAGTTACATAATGTTTCTGTGCTTCAGTTTCCTGGCTAAAAAAAAAAAGTATAATAAAATTCTCTGCCTCTCCAGCTATTTATGAAGCTTAAACAGAGCCTGGCATAGAGTAAACACCTGGTAACTACCAGGTACTATTATTACTATTGTTGTTTGTTGTATAAAGACATGATTCCTCCTCGTTGAATAAGTAGAACATTAAATACATGGAACAAATCAATAACATTTAAATAGGAAATAAAGTACCATGTAAAGTATAAACTGGGCTAAGATAATAGGCTAAATTTATGAATGTGATACAAATGGTCAGAAGGGTGTAATATCAAGATCAATTATGACTCTGAAATGTCTATGGGTAAAGTAGGGCTTAAACAAAATTCAAGAATTGTTAAGAATGGAATAGATAGAAAATCTTTTAAAAATCTCATCAATTTTCATTTATAACTGAAAAAATATAAGTAAAAAACATCATCATGTATTTCTCTGATTTTTTCTTGAATTTTCCTATTTCTACTTAAAAAAATACATCTAAGAAAGTCTGGATTTTCAACTTGGAAATTTTGCATTAAAAGGAAATCTGAGACCTGAAGAATGTAAACAACCAATAACTTAGGGGGAAAAAAAGTACCTGTAGAAACATGTTTTAATCTTCCCTTTAAAATATTAAGAATACTCAAGTTTTTTGGTAGTGATAGAGAAAAAAAAAAAGCACCCAGCAACTGCAATTAAAGAAATGCATTTGAAAGGTAAGATTTATGACTGTGATACATTTTACTGTACGTAGAATGAGACAATTTATTATAGCTCTAAATCCCTCTACATCCCAAATGACACTTATTGTTGGCACAGACGCCACCTTCTCCCAGTGCCAGTGTAAATTCACATGATATTTTTTATGAATAAACATGAAAATGTCAGCAATACTAAACAAAAGGGAGATGGCAAGCTTGGAAATAAGCCAATAACTGTGCCAAATGACCCATGAAACTTGAATTTCAGAAGGGAGTATCTGAAATTTGGGTAAGTGGAAAGCAGCATTCTGAAGAAAACTTAAATCGCACACTATAGCCACAAAAGAAGGGAAAGAGTAAAAATAAAACAGGGTGACCCACACTGAGTTTGAAACAAAGCAATGCAAGCAGTGACATGGTGAGGTAAGCCCTCCATGGTGCCTGTTAACGGGGTCCTGTTAGGCTTACATCAGGTATGTGCGCACATATGGGCCTATCATCAGGGGGTCTCAGAACAGTGGATGATCTTACATACCACAGAGTACGTGCTGGGATACACATAAAGAGAGAGAAGCACATGAAACTCTGGGTTTTCATTTCTTACCCATAATTAGTTTTCATTTGCTTAAAAAGATTCTCAGTACACTTATTTGTACGTGCTTCAAAGAATTTCTAAGCTCTGATTAGGCACCTAAAGATGTCCACATGCTTGAACAGGGTTAAAGCAACGTAGCCTTAAGAAAATCAAGGTCAAGCACACATCTTTAAAATCCGTTGAAAAGACAGTAATAGCAATACCTTAAAAAGAAATTTAAAAACTGCCATTTAATTTTTTAAATCAAAACTGTCAGTCTGTATTTCACTTGTCTTTGCAAGTATTAGTACTCACAGAAAGGTACGTCATGTGAAAATGTTTACCGATTGGCAAGTGGAGAGACTGGTACATTTTTTTCAATCAATCATCGATTTGCCGTGATATCAAATAACAGAGCCTGGGCCAACCTGACCTTCTTTAGCAATTATAATTTTTATGGTTCCATTAAAATCCTTCAGCCAGTAATGGTGTTGCCCCATGAAGCACTGGTAATTAGATTTCAAAACTGTTACACATTAGGTCTTCTACAGAGCACTGGAGCTGCCCCAAAGAAAGAGTACCCCGCTCAGCACTTTTGGAGCAGGTGATTCTGGGTCCTCAATGACAACTGACTCCTCCCTCCTCCTAGGGCACAGATACTATTCCTCATCTTTCGTCCATCCTGGCTTCCAAACAAACCTTTCTTTGTCAAAAAGAAAATGGCTAAAATAAACATCAAAGCAAACAATAGAAGAGACATATCATAAAGGAGCATCATATAGTCTGGTGGAGGAAGGGGATATAGATTCTCTGGTGACAGGGTTTGGTCTTTTTTTAGCACCCATTTCGTCTGTCTCTCTGACTCACTGCCCAGCAAGACCGTCCTAATTTGCTCTCCCTAACAATAGAAATAACAGTCTTGATGTCTACCACTTTTATAAATTGATCCATTTTTCCCAATACCGGATCCTGTCTTTCTAATAATACCTGGCATTTTAACTTCAAACTCAGAATGTTTGTGTTTTCAGATGTTGCCCTGCATCATTACACATTTTAAACTGGATGGATGTATCCCACATGCTGTGTGTGTAAAAATAATTGAATACTAGGTTCCCAGAAAAACCCTTACACTCCTCAGACTTAGTAACTGAAGGGAACTTTTGTATTTATTAAACCATTTACAGTTCCCCAAAGCATTTTCACACTAGGGTCAGAAATGGGTCATGTTTCTTAGTCAAGATTAGTGTACTGAAAAAATTAAAAGCAATATTTGTTGAGCATTTATTTTGTGTAAGGTACATTCTAAGCATTTCAATTAATCTAGTTATCCAACAATTTTATACCATAGATAGTATCATTATCCCCATACTACTGATGAGGAAACTGGGGCACAAAAAATTTGGGCAAATTACTCAAGAATCCAAAGCCACTACGATAAAACTACTTCACAAATGAAGTAATAAAACACCAAAGTCAAGTTGTGGGGAAACAAGACAGACAGGTGCCTTTCATACAAAGAAGGAAATGTATGTTTAGAGAAACATATTAGTGACATTGAGTTAAGGCAAATCAAGATTCTAGCATGAATGAGGAAATGGCTCCTAAATACCTAAACATGAAAATGGAATCACTTACAAACTGTATCAAATCAGTACAACTTTCTTTATAGATAGAAAAATCAGAAAACTCAGGTATAAATATTTTACTGGACTCTAAACAGTTTTGACAAAGTTCACTCTGATACATAAGTGGCTAGAACATAGACATAAAACAAAACAAACAAACAAACAAGAACCAAACAACAACAGCAACAAAAACAATAGGAATGACTGATTTAAGAGGATTCAAAGGGACACCCAAGGGGTTGGGCACAATAATTGTAGCCAAAGAGATTCCTGGGTAAGTTAAAGTCGCACAATTATTTCTTGCGGCTTTCAGCAAACCTCTGTCCTTCATACTGATCATTTTAATATTAATATTCATTTGATGAAATCAAAGACATAAAAGTAAAATCTGTTCACACAAAGCTAGGAGCTCTAATAAAAAGGAATTCAGAATGAATATTTGAAAAAGTCCTTTAAATGCCAGGCAAGAATAAAGGGCTGATAGTAATAAAATGTAAATGCAAATTCTAAAGTAAAGTTATAAAATAACCTTAAAAAGGTGTTTCATTCATGTATAAAAGTTGTATAATTACTAGAAGAATTTTAAAAATTCATATAAATTGAATACAATTGACTGAAATTCAAAGGGAACAAGCCCTCTGATCATGTTGCCAAAGGAGATAAAACACACAGTGCCTTAGAAAAGACAACTGAAGTACTGTTTTCAGTTCTGAGCAACATATTTTGAGAGCAACATCCATCAAGTGGACAAGACCAAAGAATGAAACTGGAAAGGAATAGGATCCAGAAACCATGAAAAAAGAAACCGGAACAATTAGCAGGAGGAAGTCTGTCAGGGCTGGTATTACTACCACTCTTTCCACATCCCAAGTCCCCTCCAGTAAGTGGGCTTTGTAACCGACCCGGCTCCAGGGAGATTTTAACACTCAATCACCAGACTACTGGACTACTGGCTTTACCCTTTTGTTCTAATTGCACAATTCCTGTTTTGTGAGTTTTCTTCATTTGTTTATCCCTAATCCTCATGCTCAGATTTAAACTATTCTTTTATCTCATATCACCCCCCCCTCCTTTGAACATTCCTCTTAATAACTAAAGAGCTTCTCTCTATTGGAATCCTTGTTCTATCACCAAACATGATCCTTTTATAAAAATATTTTCAAATATGTATTCTCTAGGTTAATTTTTTTTCAATTTTATTTAATTTTAGAGAGAGAAACAGACAGCACAAGCCAGGGAGAGGGGTAGGGGGAAAGGGAGAGAGAGAATCTTAAGCAGGATCTACGCCCAGTGCAGAGCCCAACGCAGGGGGCTTTCACAACCTCGAGACCTCGATCTAAGCAGAAATCAAGAGTCAGATGCTCAACTGACTGAGCCATCCAGACACCCTTAAAATTTTTTTTAAAAGGAAGATGCCTCTAAGCTACCATGGGGTTAATAACTTCCTTTAATTATTTCCCCTTGCCTTTAATGTCCTAATTTGCATTTGTGGTTCTACAAGATGAGGGGAAAGAGGGTAGTGAGAGCTTATTATTTTGTGTCCTATACACTTATTTAAGGATGGATAGAATCCTGTCTCCCTCCAATGTCCAGCATGGTTTATGTTCCATAGAATGTACTTTGAGAAACGCTGCTCTACAGAATTCTATAAAGTAATGTACTTCTTTCTCTTTAAACTTCTTTCTCCTGGTTTTTGTGACATTAGGTTCTTTCCTAGATTTTGGATTAACTGGTTTCAACTTTGACATACCTTCCCCATATACATCTTCAGTTTGTTTTTGTTCTCCAGCCCATTAAATTTTCCATATTTTGTTGTCTACCTTTTTTTTTTTTTTGGTTATTTTCAGACATTCCCCTCACCCTCGAAATTTCACTTGTACCTTTATACCAATGATTCTAGGATGTTTAGTCCTTCCTGAGCAGCAGCACAGAGGTGTGGTTCAGTGTATTGACTCTGAAGGAGTTCAAATCTCAAGTCTATGTAGTAGCTGTATGACCTTGGATTTCAGTACTATTTGCTCAACAAGTTTTGAGAATTAAATTAGGTTTCAGGCAAAAACATCTCAAATACTTATTATTAGCTATTATTTTTCTTTCCTAAGCCAAGCTCTATTCTGACCCTTCAGGCTGTCATCACTGTGGAACACTGTAGACGTCACTGGCACCTCAAACTTAATGTATTTAAGACTTCCTTTAAACCCCAAATCACTGAACTCTACAAATCAACATTTCTTGATTTCCTATGGTAAATATTGGTATTAGCACTTGCACGATCACTACAGCTCAAAACTCAGTTCTTTACTTTTTTACCACATTCAAGACTTTGTTAGTTTCTGGGGCACCTGGGTGGCTCAGTCGGTTAGGCGTTGGGACTTCAGCTCAGGTCACGATCTCACGGTCCGTGAGTTCGAGCCCCGCGTCGGGCTCTGGGCTGATGGCTCAGAGCCTGGAGCCTGTTTCTGATTCTGTGTCTCCCTCTCTCTCTGCCCCTCCCCCGTTCATGCTCTCTCTGTCTCAAAAATAAATAAACGTTCAAAAAAATTAAAAAAAGAAGACTTAGTTTCTGTCAAATTTTCTTTCCACCTCACCCCAATCTCATTCCTTTTCGTGACTGTCATTGGTGCCTTGGCTCAGGTGGAATTACTCAGCATTTAGATTGTGGCACTCATCTACTGATTCATTCACCTACCCATTCTTTCCAAAATCTAAGGCATGTGAATGTAACTGACGTAGTATTTCCTAAAAGTGTTCTGGCAATACTTTTGTCTCTTTTAAATTGATATTTAAAAGGAAGACTTGTCCTCTCTTCAATCAAAACTTGGTATTTTATATTCTATTATTCTCTAATATAAGTTTTCCTTGGGTTCTCTAGTCCTGTTAAATTTCTTCTTTCATATTGCCATTTGGTGGCACTCAGGGCATTATGTCTACTAATTCAAGTGTTTTATGAAATTACTTATTTTGATAGACCATAAGCACTCTGAATATAGAAACATTGTCTTATTCACATTTATATGTTCCTTTTCCCCTTTAATTCCAGTGTAGTTAACATACATTGTTATATTAGTTTTGGGTGTACAATGTAGTAATTTGATAGCTCCATATACTACTCAGTGCTCATCAAGATAATTGTACTCTTACTCCCCGTCACCTATTTCCTCTTAAATCACTTTCCATAGTGCTTGGAAAGTAACTGACACAATATGTGAATTTATTTATGTACGTTTCATGAATTGATTCATATATAACCTCTTTCTCTCTCAATGGTAGAGAGAGTCACTTCTCACTAAAGTAATGGTTTTATTTTCAGAACTCCTACAATACCCTATCTAGCCCACATGACATGTATCTGAGCACTTTCCTATCAGACTGTAACTTCTTGTAAACATGATTTATCCATAATACTTTCTTTTAAATTAAGCAATTTTCAAGTAGCTCCCGAATGAATGCAATAGCATATTTTATTAGAAAATTCAATACATTTCACATTACTTATTCCTATATAATTGAATAGATTTCTAGAAGTGACTATTATCTGTTTAGGAATCATTTAGCATGTGGTTAAGTGATAAAAGCAACAACAACCAGTATACAATGTTAGAAATTAAAGTCCTAATGGGTTTTCTATGTTCGTACTCTTAAATCCTCTATTTCACAATTTGACTGAGAATGAATTTTTAAATCCCAAGCCTGCTTTAAGCCCTTCAATAAACTTAAATCAAGTCTAAAACCTGTTCTCTAGCTCACAGTACCTATAGGATCTGAATCAATCCTATGTCCTCCTCTCTAACCTCTCCTGATTATATTTTGTTTCCTGCTGCACTTCGTGCATAATACCACAGGACACAGAGTAGCCAGCTAATAAACTATTACTTAAAAAATGATAAAGAAAGTTAAATGTTAGAATTGATTAGAAAAAAAATATTTCTCAAACATCATACACTCTTTTGCAGTACATCTGATATTCAGCTTACTCCTTCCAGTTTTGTTTCCTCATTTTTAAATGTTCATTACATTATAATCAGAATGCTGTCTTAAAATCACTTTTGGAAAACTGAGCTTTTCTCCTTCATCTCCTTTTTCCATCTGTAAATCTGAAAGACTCCTTCTCAGCTTGTGGCTATGTCTCACGGATGTAACATTGCAAACATGAACAAGGTCATATTGGAAGTGCTCAAGACTTATTTGGATGAAATATGTTACCAAGTAGAAAGTATTATTACCATTTATGATAGGATTACATTCTGATTGGGAAAGTATAAATGGGAGTCCCTGGAGGAAGAAGCACACTAATGGTTTAAGTGAGATGCTGAAGCCTCAAGATAAACTAATTTAAGTCAAAGCTCCAGAGTTAAAAAAGAAAGTAATTTTAACTGGATTAAATAATGCCACCCATCGCGTAAGAATACTCTGCCATTTACATAAGACATAATTTTAAAGTGGATTTTCTGGAAGTCTATGTAATATGCAATTATCTCAGTTTATAAGCAGGGGCTGGAATCAAAGATCGAAATACACTGTGACTGGATGAAGACGCACTCTCCAAAATGATTCTCGAACATACTTCATCACACATTTTTCCTAAGAAAAACTCACATTCTACTAAAACTTATGCATATAATGTATTTAATGTGTAATTAAGAACATTTTCAAAATAAGTATTTGAGAATGTCCAAAGAACTTGAATGAGTATAATCTCTTTTCCACTCTGCAAGGCCAGCGACCAACTGTTTTTCACTTTGGGCCTCAGCTTTTCGCCCAATGTCTAGCATATAGCACTCAAGCTCAGTAAGTGATTTTTTTTAATGCATCATAAATTTAACAATCATTAAAACTGTATAACTACATATAACAAGTCTGTTTGGGTACTAGCATATCAAAGAAAGAGTCAGAAACCCAACAGACAAAACTAACATGAGTAATGCTCTCTTCTACAAATCCTAATTTTCAATTGTGGGAAGCACCTTAAACAGCATTTACTTATTCTAAACATCCCTCCATACCTGAGAGATGATGATATAGATCACACTGCTCTGCTACAGTCGAGTGATCTCTCCTGGGCTGCATGTGGCAGAAATGTCTCTGTGGTCAAACAGCAAATGTAACAAGATACTTTCAGAATAGTTAAGTGAGGTTCCATGTAACAGCACAGGCCCTCTGAAGACGACTTGGAGCAGAAGCTTTGTACCTGCCTTATGGGTTTCCAAAGAGGGCACTGGCTCAAGTTCAAAGACACAGCAAAGTCTCTTAAGTAGAACCAAACTATGGTACAATTCTTAGGCCAGCTCTTGGAGAATTTAGAAATGGACAGAAATCCAGGTGATACAGTTTTCTTGAAAACACCTCTGCTTCTTGTACAGGGTGCTGTGATGGTTCACTGAAATTTTGCATGCCCCCTCATGGACAAGAAATATATAGTTCATGACCACATGGGACTTGAGGGATATATCACTTATTATTCATACCAAAGGCGTTTAATAAATATTTATAGAAGGTATATGAGAAAACTTTTCTTCTGTATTCAGTGGAATTTAAAAATATAGCATGTGTTACAAGTACAATTAAAATAGAACCTCGTTAGACAAGTTCCCTAAATAATTACATTAATGAATTATCACTTAAATCCATGATAACAGTGGTTAAAAAGAAAGAAAGTAGATAATTAAAATCACAGTTGGCCTACTATTTCTTATGGAAGGAAAATGACCATGAAGGTTAAGTATCACCTGCAGGTAACTGGTAAAATTCAGATGGCTAAAATCTTGTCCTAGGAGGCCAACTGCTTCTTAGAATAGGTTATGTCCCCTGACTTTGTGGATTCAAAGTCAGATGTTGATTTGGAAATAAATTTAATTAAGAAATTTAACCCTCAAAAATGTACCACCAAACATTTTGCTAGAGCCTTCCTTTGTAATATGTATTACAAATGTAGTTACTGACTATATTTAATGACCATTTGCTACACTACAAAGACAACATCTTAAGGGCAAGAATCTCTTCCATTGTACTCATTGTTCTATGATGATTCCTTAGCGTGATGCCTATATTAATTGCATACAAGATTAAACTATTGTGCAAATTTTGTAACTTTTTGAGTAAACCAAAAACATAACCTTATTGAGTAAACAGAATATTCACACCTCAAATGTGACCAAGTTTTTCGTAAATGAAATTTCTAATTGTTTCTTCTTTAGACATATAGTCAGAATATTAAGAAAGTGACTATAAATTTTTCGATAAGGCATGGCAAAAAAATGAGATCATTACATGATAGGCGCTGGATTACAAGTAAAATGTGGAAGACATGCTGTTTTGAAATCATTTTCAGTTGCTTGCTTCAGAAATAATTTTGAGAATTACATAATATATACACACATATACAAAAATGCCCAATATTTGAAGAAACAGAGTATACGGATTATCATAAACCAGTTAGGCAATAAATATAATATGTAAGACCTGCAGATATATTTCAAACTTTCAGCACTGGGAGACTATTAGAAATCATTAACCACCTTGACAAAGAATTTGGACTTTTTAATGTTCTCTTAAATAGACTCACAGTATATCTGTTCCATATTACTGTACATAGTCTTTACCAAATTTCACAAGATGCTATTTAATATCAAGCTGAAGAAAGCTGACACGACCAGTCTTTTCTTGCCAAATATTGGAAAATTTAATTAAATAGACATTTAACTTCAAGAAGGCAATGTTGAAAACTAAATAAACTTTATCCTTTTAACCTTATTGACTGACCAAAGTAACATGAAAACATCAATACCTCATCCGCAATGAGAACTCATATTGGATGAACTTTGTCTCTGTCAGGGATGTGATTACTAATGGAGGTGGTGGAACCAGACTTAAAATCAAATTACTCTGATGTGACAGCTTAATCTCAGACTTTACATAATCTTGATTCTACCACTTTGAAACTTCTTGGTGATTTAATAATACTGAGTTTAAGGGTCTAACATTACAAGCTTTAGGCATGCCAGTTACAATTCTAGTGTGCTAAATCTTCAGTTTGTCTAAAAAACATATGAAAACACAGAATAAATTTTGGTGGGACTAAAGTTACCCACATGCTTCGAAGCTTTAGAAAAGTGAGCATGACAGTTAAAAGTATAATCTGGTTATTTGATGTAGGAAACTTAAATAAACAGTGTTAACAGTGAGTGAAAGCATGATAATACAATGATGTGAAACAAAAGGACATCCTTTGTGTTATTTTTCTAATTATTGCTTTTCTTTTCATAAAAGCAAAGAGCATTAAGCCCTACAAAGCTAAGAAGAAAACAACAACAAAAACTGCCCTTAACGTTAAGTACTTCTGGTCATGGATTTTGGCATTTTCCCCCCGAGTTCTAAATTACTTCCACATGGGGAAGCTTTACAGAAAATGACATTATACAATAGTTTAGGGACATGAAGGGATTATTACAAAGCAATAATAATATTCGTGGTAAAAATTCAAACGTTTCCATGCCAGTCAGGAACACACTGAAGCTACCCACCACACATTTATTGAAGGAGCAGAATCATTGAATTCTTCAAAGTATAAAAATCCAACTAAGTACAATAATTGTAATATGAGATTGAACGGGAGAGGGGTTCTTCAAAATTTAAAGACATACTGACACTATCAATGAGAGACTTAGAAAGACTGAATGACCAATGGTCAGGTAGAACATATATAAAACTCCAACAACCAGTACTGTGATTTTATAGTTTTTTTTTTTTTTAATATTTTTTTTATTTAAATTTTTTTTTTCAACGTTTATTTATTTTTTGGACAGAGAGAGACAGAGCATGAACGGGGGAGGGGCAGAGAGAGAGGGAGACACAGAATCGGAAACAGGCTCCAGGCTCTGAGCCATCAGCCCAGAGCCTGACGCGGGGCTCGAACTCACGGACCGCGAGATCGTGACCTGGCTGAAGTCGGACGCTTAACCGACTGCGCCACCCAGGCGCCCCTTGATTTTATAGTTTTTTACATGGAGTCTGAGAAATAGAGGGGAAAGAAAGAAAGTACAGAGAAGAGGGAAAGAAAGAAATGCCAAAAAGAACTAAGAAAGAGAAATGAGAATATGCAACTAGATATTATGTAGAAGATATTTTCACGTTAAGTCCGAGGAAGAATTTAGTAAAGGAGGAGGCGATACATGGTCACAACCACTGCAGAGATAAAGATGACTTCTGTGAAAAATGAAGTCTGACCCAAAAGAAAGTTTCAGATGATTTTTTGATAAAACATTATCAGTAAATTCGGGGAGGCAAAAGACTGCAAGGAGGTGGCTACTAAATGCTTAAAGTGTGTCATTGAGGTAAAAAATAAAAACAAATGTCCAGCTTTGCTGCCACTACGGAAATTAGTTCATATGTGTCACAGTCCCTCCTTTTTTTGAGTAGTTCAAAGTTATTTTGCTTCTCCTTTGGTACATGTTTTCATTAAGTGATCTGCACTACCTGTGACAGATGTTATGAGGCACTCCCACAGTTTATGTAATGACAATTCTCCAAATCAAATCACTGTACAGGTACATAAAACACATGCCTCAAACATCAGCAAAGGCTAGAAACTGTCAATAGTATTGGGTCAGTCACTTTGCTGGAGAAGTTAAGGTCACGGTTTCAATCACGCTTGGCTTTACTCTTTAGCTTGAACCATTAACTCTGGTCAGCAGACAAGTTCTCTTGTGTCAAATGGCAAATATCTCAATACTGTTTGAAAAGTAAGATAAAACACATGATTCTAGCACATCAAGATAACCTTACTAGTAAAGATTTTAACATCACCCTATGATATAAAGAAGCAATAATAATAATAATAATAATAATAATAATAATAATTTCCACCAATAGGGGAGTGCCTAAATATACTCTCTACATCAAACCATGAACTGTCTTAAAGACCTTAAAAAGAATTAAATAAAATTATTCCAGCTGACTTAGGGGGAACTTCATAAGACATCATATAGTGAGACATATATAGTGAGAAAAGCAAGATGTATATAACATGATCTGTTTTTGTAAATATACACACACAGACCTACTTAAATCAATATTCATGCAAAAGTCTCCAAAGGACATTTGAGTATATAGAGAACTATTAAGAATATACACTAGGTGTGTGTATACATGTATACACACATACATACACATGGGCGTACGAATAAATATTTATCCTTCCTTGAAACGCATTGTGTGTATGTATGCACGAAGTGAGGCCTAAAAGAATGGTCATTACAAGATTAGTTGAATTTATGTCCAGTGGTCGAAACTCAAGTAAACTTTACTTTCTTCTTCATATGTGTTATTGTAGCATTTTCATTTGCTTATTTATTATTCAGGTAACCAGAAAGACAAAAAGGCATTATATTGTAGGATCAAAAGGCAAGTGGCTTGGCTTCAATTTTATCCACCAGTCTGAAATCAGCATGGACTGCCCAAGGCCACTTCCTCCTAGATATTATATGAGTATTCTGCGATCACAGATACTTGATAATCAGGTATACTTGATTATTGAGAAACAGAAAACAGACATTTCTCCAAGAATGGCATGCAGATGGCCAACAGACACACGAAAAGATTTTCATCATCACTTGCCATCAGGGAAATGCAAACAAAAACCACAATGAGGTATCACCTCACATTTGTCAGAATGGCTAAAATCAACAACACAAGAAACAGCAAGTGTTGATGAGGATGTGGAGAAAAAGGAACTCTTGTGCATTATTGGTGAGAATGCAAACTGGTGCAGCCACTATGGGACACAGTATGGAGGTTCCTCAAAAAGTTAAAAATAAAACTACCCTGTGATCCAGCAATCGCACTACTGGATATTTACCCAACCAATACAAAAACACTAATTCAAAAGGATACATGCACCCCTATGTTTATAGGAGGATAATTTTATTCTTTATTTATTTTTTTTTTATTTTAGGGAGGGAAAGAGAGTCCACAAGCAAGGGGGAGGGGCAGAGGGAGAGAAAGAGAGAGAGAGAGAATCTCTCAAGCAGGCTCCATCCTCAGCACAGAGTCTGAGGCAGAGGTGGGTGGGGTTTTAGCCCATGACACTGGTATCATGACCTGAGCCAAAATCAAGAGTTGGATGCTCAATTGAGTCACCCACCTGCCCCCATAGCAGCATTATTTTACAATAGGCAAGATACGGAAGTAGACCAAGTGTCCATCTATCGATGAATGGATGGATAAAGAAGAAGTAATATCTATATATCTATATGTGTATATAGATACCTATATTGATATATATAGAATATTATTCAGCCATAAAAAAGAATAAAAAATTGCCATTTGCAACAAAATGGATGGATCTAGAGAATATAATGCTAAGTAAGCCAATCAGAGAAAGACAAAGACCGTATGATTTCACTCACGTGTGGAATTTAAGAAAAAAAAAAAAAAAACAAATGAGCAAAGGGAAAAAATAGAGAGAGAAACCAAGAAACAGACTATTAACTATAGAGAACAAACTGATGGTTACCAGAGGGAAGGGAGAAGTGGGAGTATGGGTGAGACAGGTAATAGCGATTAAGGAGTGCACTTGTGAAGAGCACCAGGTGTTGTATGGAATGGCTGCATCACTGTATTGTACACCTGGAATTAATACAACACTGTAGGTCAAAAAAAGAGTTTCACATGCGTTCTGTACCAAATTAAAGTTTTAAAAATAAACATCTGTACTTAACTAAAACAAACTTGTGGTGGTCTGAATTATGTTCTCCCCACCTGATGTCCACACCCTAATCCTCAGAACCTGTGAATGTTTTAACTTTCCAGGCAGAAACATGGTTTGGTCTTTTTCAAATGTGATTAATTTAAAGATTTGAGATGAGAGGATCCTGAATCACTCAGGCGGGCCCAATCTAATCACAAGGGTCCTTATGCGAGGGAGGCAAGAGAGTTGACGTCAAAGAGATGTGAGGACAGAAGTACAGGTTGGAGCGATGTGCTTTGAAGATGGAAGAAGAGGCCACGTGTCATCAAATGCCAGTAGGTTTTGGAAGATGGAAAAGACAAGGCAACAGGTTTTCCCCTGCCACCTCCAGAAGAAAAGCAGCCCTGTCAGTACCCTGATTTTAGACTTCTGACCTCTGTACCTGTAAGAGAATAAACCTGTGTTGTTTTAAGCCACCATGTTTGTGGTACTTCAATATAGTAACACTAGAAAACTAGTGCAAAATCTCAACTATTAACAGCAACAGAATATTATAAATAATATCCAATTCAGGACAAGAGTTACAGACTCAGCGATAACGACCATTCCACTCACCAAGTGCAGTTTTTCTCTCTACTTGTTCTAACGCTAGGTTCCAAACAGTGATTCTTACTTCTTGATGAAAAGTCATTTAAAGTCAAGCACAAGCCTACCTTTTAGGCACCAGAATACAGGGAAGTAAAATTCTTAACACTTAACCGGCTGAGCCACTGAGGTACCACCCTTATTTTTATTTTTTTTTAATTATTTTTAAATGTTTATTTTTGAGACAGAGAGAGAGACACACACACACAGACAGAGAGCATGTGCGAGTGAACAGGGTAGGGACAGAGAGAGAGGGAGACAGAGGATCCAAAGTGGGCTCCACACTGACAGCAGAGAGCTTCATGAACTGTGAGATCATGACCTGAATCAAAGTGGGATGCTCAACCAACTGACCCATACAGGCAACTCACCCCACACTCTTATTTTTAAATGGGAATTGTACCACCTAAATAAACAAATTGCTGTGAGAAAAAAATGATATTTTACACAAAGTATTTAATGTAATATTGACACTTGGTACTAGCTCAGTGAACCGTATCTACTATCAGAAAAAAAGCTCTTATTTTTCTTTCGAAATTTTTCTTTCCTTTTTGATTATGACAAAGAGGAAGAAATTAAGTTGAGGAGTTATAGTCTGTTTTTATTAAACAGCTCAATATATTCTTTTTTCAATCAGTTGTTTCCTGGGTTGTCAGCCTCTAAGTCATTCCTGTTTCCACTCCAATCAGGAATGAGCTGCTAAATGTTTAATGATTAATTTGCATCAGAGAGTTACCTAGCAACCACCACTAATATAAAATTAGATCAGAGTCTCTGTACAAGTCTATAATCTATTAAAAGGATTCAAAGATAGATGAATGCTAGTCAATGTCAGAATTTTAACTCTTAAAAACACACCCAGATAATCTCAAAAGCTCATATTGGGAGGGTACAATATTTTTTATATCTTGGTATTCAGAGTTTTATGGCACAGTGTTTTCAACAATAAGCTAAATATCTATATGGTAGGGAAGACATTAAAATAACAATAGCAAACTCCTATTAAGTGCTAATTGTGTGCTGGAAACTACAGTGAAACCTTGGTTGGCAAGCATAATTCATTCCAGAAACATGCTTGTAATCCAAAGCACTTGTATACCAAAACAAATTTCAATAACCATTGGCTCAGTTGTGATCATGTGACATTCTGCATCACACACTACTCGTATTGCAAGACATCGCTCGTTTATCAAGTTCAAATTTATTAGAAATGTCATCTCGCAGAACACTTGTAGACCAAGTTACTCACAATCCAACATTTTACTCTACTTTAATTCTACTGTGTATATCACTTATTTTAAGTAAAAGTAACCTTGAAGTGTTTGGACTGAAGATATAAATCACATTTCAAAAGCATTAGATTCATTTGGAGATGTCCAGTAAATAATTAGACTCTTCACCCTAATATCCAACATAGAATTAAAAATAAGCCCTGGCCTTCCACTATGTAAGTTAAATAAAATGACAATCATGGTCTTCCCATGTTAGTTCCTATCAGCTCTGGATTTTCAACAGTTAGAACCTATGATAAGTAGGATTTTTAGTGAACAGCTCCTACTGGTGTTCAAGATACTGCCTAGGGGTAAAGATAAGGTATTTCATCATTTTAGAAAATATCATCTTATTCTCACAAGGAGCAGCAGCTGGTATCCAATCAACTAATATAACTCATCATAAACTCTTGGATTGTATATTAGAATCAGGGCTCCTCACAAATTGAGGGGCAAATATTGATAAATGAGGATTGCTGAGTCCTAAAGACAAAGAATAACATATGTTTCTTGCTTCACAGAATAACATGTTTCTTGCTTTACACTTACCACTCATTCTTAAAAAGAGTAAAACAAGTCATCTGCTGCAGGCCAGTTATTCATAATTTAGGAGATTCAAGCTTGGTATTTGAACCCATTTAATATGAGTATTAGAGAGTTCATGATAAAGAAGGGATGGGGAATTCTTAGAGCTCTGCTTTGTAAATATACCCAATAATATTCTTTTACCTGGAAGTTTTTTTTTTTTAATTATGCTTTATTAGGTATCTCTTGGTAAATAAAAGATTAGAATAAGACCAAAATACTGCCATAAAAAAAAAAAAAAGTCTTCTATTAGACTTTGATACAGACAAGTAGGCAGTTACCAGTTCTACTGGCACTTGGGCAATCAGAATGAATCCAGAAGAAATAAAATGGATTCATTGTTGTAGGAATAAATGCATTTTGTTTCCAACAAAGTTGAATATGATCTTCCTCCTGAGACTTTCCTGTTATCTTGATGAACTTAACTCTATGAGTTCTCTAAGAGGTCAGGAGAACAGGAAAGGGAACAATAAGTCAAGGAAAATAATAGTAAAGGAAACCTTATGTTCTGGTTTTTGGGGAGAGATTAACTCTTCTATAATCCCATTAGCTGTGTGTGTGTGTGTGTGCATTTAACTGTGGATAGTTTTTGACATCTATGAAATTTCACTATTACTGAGCACTGAACTTATTTCAAACTGTTCTAAAAACTAAGACAAGAAAACATTTGTCACACAAATTTGGATGCCTATTTGAGGGCTTTCAAAAAGCAAATGGTTAGTGTGTAGTTATTTGGTATATAGCGAACATTAAAGCAAACTGGACAGTCAACCTTCTCTAAAAATGTTTACTCAGGGGCTTTTTGGAGGTGATTTTGAAATAAATTTATGAGGAATGCCATGCAGCTTCAAATATAGCTCCTTCCACAGAAAAGACTATCCTTTTATAATATGGAGAAAGTTGGATTTTTTGATATCTCAGCATGCCATCATTAATTGTGTTAGTTATGGGCTATATTGAAGGCAAACAAAAACCAAATAATCAAGCAGCCACATTAGGACCATTGTGAATTCTAAAAATTTTCTGGAAGAATTTGAATTAAAATGAGGAACTGGGTTAGACTGCCAAATTTCATTTAAAAATGATATATTTAGATCATTTATATTTTTGAAGGTAAGCTTACTCACTCCTTCCATCTCTAAGCTACAGAAAACCTACTTGAAATAAAAAAAAATAGAGTAGCATGATGGAAAAAGAGCTTGACTGACAATCAAGAGCCAGTAAGTTCTAACTACATAAACATTGATTATTTTACTTATTCTGAGTCTCAGTTTCTTCACCCATAAAAAAAAAAAAAAATTAAAGATGGGTTTAGATTGCTTTAAAATTGAATTCCACTGTTATTACCTAGAGACAGTATGTGAAGACTCATATAATAGAGGCTCAACCGATATTTGTTGAATGAAATAAATGAATGTAGTCAGGATCCATCTGGACACATTTGAGTACATTGATACATCCTTACCTCTTGCTGTCTATGAGAAGAAATAGGGCTGGAGATAAATTAATTGGTAGTAAAAGCTAACACCAATGATAAAATATGAAAATAAAAGATACTATGTCCAAACTCCACGGCAAGCTTGGTGTGATTTATGCAATTGACAGTACCAGCAGTCAAATCCAAAGAGGTGCAGAGCCTGAAATTTAGGTGATAAAAGAACTCACAGAAACCCAGTGGGCTGAATGTGGATTCAGAAAAGTTGCTGGACAGGTCTTAGTTATCACTTTGGGATTAAAAAGAATATCCCCATAAGAAAGAACTGGTTTAAAATCTAAATCATATGCCAGATGCCCTGATCGAGCTCTGAGAAGGACTCAAAATCCAGAGGTGATCTGAAATGAAAAATGGAGCATTAAGACAGAAGTCTGGGAAAATTATACCAGTAGTCCAAAGAACTAGAGAAAGATGTAACTCTACAATGCCTGGGGCTCCCCAAATCCTGGGATAAGTTAACAGCATTAAATAATTTCAAGCCGCAGTGCATGATGGTACTGATTGTCAAAAGACTTTGAAAATGGCTGAGAGGCAACAGGCATATTAAGCTGAATAGCTACGATATACTGGGCATTTCTAATGTGGCTGTCGCTGTACAAAGCTTTTAACATATTTCATTTTAAGTTTCACAGAAACTCTGTAAGTTGATTATCATCCCTATTTTCTCTGTGAAGGGTTTCGTTCACAGAGCAGTAAAACAACGTCATTAGGACATAGCTAGTAATTGACAAAATCAGAACGTAAATTCTAAGGCTCTCATTCTTAACCACTATGTTATATTTTCCAATGCTTGAGAGAACTTGGTAATGCGAAGACAGGGAAAATGTGGTAGGAACTGATAAAGAGCAGAGGTAATATGTCTTTGCCTTAGAGATGCACTTAGAAACAGCCACTTCTTTTTCTTCCGTGTCACTTACTATTCTATTCTGCCCTGGTTTCTGTTCTAATTGAAGCTGAAAAGCAATAAGCATAGAAAGAAGATAATATGTTTATAATACATATTAATAAAAACTAAATGGTATTGAGTTTCCTTCCCAGTCTTTGATTCTACATCGATGTGATTACTTGAAGGAGGACAGAATGATGAGGAGATTATGGGTTCTTGGAAGTTAGGAACCACTCATAGTTGGAGGCATTATTATTGGAGGCATTTGAACACTGTGCAATATTTTGAAGATAACTACGTTTTCATTAAATGTTGGTAAAACTAAATTATATTAATACATACAGAACAGACTTGGAAGGCCATATATATGGGTTTAATTCAAGTATTATAAGTCAGTTATTGCGAGAAATTCCTCTTTAAAGATACAAGAAAATTTACATGGAAACTCACTACATTTATTCATACTATTTATGTAGTTCATATATTCACAATCAACTCCTTATTTACTGAATTCATTTTTTTTTGCTGCCTCACATAAATAGTAGATATGTGTAATATAGCAAAATTAATTATACTAAATACCAACTTGACTTGGGATTGCCTAGGGTTTGATACATTTACAAAAAGAAGTAACATGATTTCTGTCTATAATGACGTGCTGCATATCCTACATCTAGCAAGTCTATTACAGAAAGTTTAAATGGTTTTCTTTAAAAGTATCATGAGAGGGGCACCTGGGTGACTCAATCAGTTAAGCATTCAACTTTGGCTTAGGTCATAATGTCATGATTTGTGAGTTTGAGCCCTGCATTGGGCACTCTGCTGTCAGTGTAGAGTCTGCTTCAGATCCTCTCCCTCTCTCTCTCTCTCTCTCTCTCTCTCCCCCTCACTCTCTCTCTCTCTCTCTCTCTCTCTCCCCCTCACCCTCTCTCTCTCTCTCTCTCTCTGTCAAAAATAAACATTAAAAAAATAAAAAAATAAAAATATGAGAAAAATACGATAATCTTTACTTAGAAAGAAAAACTATGTCTTTGTTAGTCCACGTCCTAAGTAAACAACAATTAAAAAACAATTTAATAATTTTAGGGAAAAGATAATATTATAATAAGTTTTATTGGTATCCTACTGCTGTTGTAACAAATTACCACAAATGTAGTAATAGTTTCAAACACTTACATCAGAAGTCCGGTGTGGGTCTTAAGGGCTACAATTAAGAGGGTGGCAGAGGGGCACTTGGGTGGCTCAGCCAGTTAAAGCATCTGACTCTTGGTTTCTACTCAGGTCACGATCTCACAGTTCATGAGTTTGAGCACCACCTCGGACTCTGCACTGACAGCATGGAGCCTGCTTCAGATTCTCTCTCTCTCTCTCTCTCTCTCTCTCTCTCTCTCTGTCTGCCCCTCCCCACCTCATGCTCTCTCTCTCTCTCTCTCAGAATTAATAAATAAACTTTAAAAAAAAAGAGGGTAGCAGAATTACGTTCATCCTGGAGGCTCTAGGGGAAAAATTATTTCCTTGTTCTCTCCAGCTTCACAGAGGCCACCTGCATTACTTGACTAGTGACCCCTTTCTGTATCTTCATGTACTTCACTCTGCTTCTGTTGTCATATATCCCTGCTTCTAACATTGCCTCCTTCTTATAAGGACATTTGTGATTACAGTCAATCTACTTGGGATAATCTAATATAATCTCCCTAACTCAAGATTGTTAATCTAATCACCTCTACAATGTCCCTTTTGTCATTTAAGGTAACTATTCACAGGTTCTAGGGATGAGGATATAGATTTTTGGGGTGGCATCATTATTGAGTCTGCCATATAAGAATTTAATTGTTAAAAAGTCTTTAGGCTTACAGAAGGGTTTTAAAAAATTATTAAGCAATTAAAAATGTTTACAGCATTCATAGGAACTGTGATATCCTACCATTTGAGAAGTTTCTCAAAAATAAAACAAAACTATTAAAATTTACACATATTTTCCCTTTATCGCTTTATTATTTTTGTTTTAATTTAAGTGGGCTCCAGGCCAAGCACGAAGCCCAGTGTGGGACTTGACCTCATGACCCTAACATCAAGACCCAAGCTGAGATCAAGAGTCAGAGACTTAACAGACTGAGCCACCCAGGAGCATCAACACTTTAGCATTTTAATGAGATATTGTGTTGAAATTTTAATATTTGGGGGCGCCTGGGTGGCGCAGTCGGTTAAGCGTCCGACTTCAGCCAGGTCACGATCTCGCGGTCCGTGAGTTCGAGCCCCGCGTCGGGCTCTGGGCTGATAGCTCAGAGCCTGGAGCCTGTTTCCGATTCTGTGTCTCCCTCTCTCTCTCTGCCCCTCCCCCGTTCATGCTCTGTCTCTCTCTGTCCCAAAAATAAATAAACGTTGAAAAAAAAAATTTTTTTTAAAAATAAAAAAAAAAAAAAGAAATTTTAATATTTGAATGAAATACTTTCAAACCAATTGGTTCAATTTTTCTAGCTTCATAAAATTAATGATTAAAATACAAAAAAAAATAACTAGGCGCTTTTATAGTATTTTTGATTTTGCATGTATTTAGAAAAAAAATACCTGGACAACTGACTCCACAGGTAAAATACATCATGATGTTTGCTACGAACCCATTTTAGCAATAAACACTTTGGAAAATAGCCTTACCTTCACATGTTTTCACTAGTTTTCTTCCCATATGCAGTATATTTTAAAAACAAAATGTTATATTCCATGTCTTTTTTAATCCTACATGTTTATGCAATTCAATTAGAGCACCTTATAAAAATTTCTTTGAATTAAGTTTAAGTGCACAAGCTCTATAATTTTACTATTTCAAATAAAGCAAATGAACATACTTAAGCTAACCTCTCAAAGTTTATTCATGTCTATATAACATTGTACTTCCTAAACCAAATCTTTTCCTGATTCTGGCATTGCAATTAATTCTTTAATACCCTCAATTTATCTTGGTCCCTTATAATCAGCATCTAAGCATACATTTACATATTATTAATCTACTATAACTATATACAAAGCTTACCTCGGTATTGATGCCATGTGACATTTGGCTTATTTGATGAAAGTTTACCTTTATGTTACTGTAGAATCATGCAATGTGTTTCACAATATATACTTTAAAGAGAATGCCAGTTTATTTAATTTCATTCAGCAAACATACTTTGATTCTTAATAAATCCTAGAATCTTCAAAGAAATTTCTGTTTCACTAGCAATGTTATTAACAATATTAATGGCAGGCTTGTAGCTCTCCAAGTCACTGGCCTCCATCTTGACTGGACTGTGGTCACACCGACTTTCTATCAGGTATGAGAGCTGCCTGACCTCCTCCCCACCTGGCAGTCTTCATTACTGCTGCTCTCCCTGCATTGGAAGTTCTTTCCCAGGCTCTTTGTCTGATTGTCCTATCCCCATTCTTCAGGTCTTTCAGAGAAGTCTGTTACCACACCTTACATAATAAGCTGGTCCTTTCACTGCTATCATACAGTCATGTTTATTTTCTTCTTGCATTTTATTGCTATCTTTGATGATTGTATGTACTGGTTCATGTGTTATTTATTTGCCTTATCCCCCAAGCCTGCCAGCTTCACAGGGCCGAAATCTATTTTTCCCCAGCACCTAACATAAGGATGGACCCATATTGGGCACCAAAAACCTTCTGTTGGTAGAATTATTCTTGGTATAAGAACTTACTATCTTTTGAAAATTAAGAAATATAGTAACAATTTACAGTGCTTTTACATGTATTAGCACTGATTATATCCAAACTCTAGAATAAGAGTTGCAAAATTTAAGTATCTTCAGAAATATCCAAACTCTAGAACAAGAGTTACAAAATTTAAGTATCTTCAGAAGCCAGGAGACATTTTAAGTGATTATAGTGAACCACGTAAAATACAATAAATGCTGGATAATACAACAAATAGAGAAGAACAGACCTTATTTATGTTTAAAATTTTTTTTAGCATTTATTATTTTTGAGAGACAGAGCACGGCAGAGAGAGAGAGGGAGGCACAGAATCGGAAGCAAACTCCAGGCTCTGAGCTGTCGGCACAGAGCCCAACATGGGGCTCGAACTCAGACCATGAGATCGTGACATGAGCCAAAGTCCGACACTTAATCAACTGAGCCACCCACCTGCCCCTTATTTAAGAGGGAGCAGCCCCCGGCCAGCTTCAGTCTATCATTGCCCAAGGAAATGCAGGCCCAGTATTGCTCCAGACTTTATGTTAAATCTGTCTTTCCGGGGTTTGAGAGGCTTATGGAATCCCTCTGCAGGCTGAAGCTGGCCCAGAGCCACTACAGGACAGGTTTGCTCCCGATTCTACGGAGGGATCTGGTCCTCCTGATCACATTTAGGCTCTTTTCCAGCCCCACTGTCTTTGTATGAAAACACCACCTTGATACTAGATGTCATGAAGTCTTAATGTCCCAACCTAGATCACTACAGGAATTACACCAGATGAAACATTTTTGGAACTAATTCATCTGAACATAATAGAGCCCTTAAGACACTCTCCACCAGTTCTTGTTCTGTGGCTCACGGGATCTTATTTTCCTGGACCTGGTTGTTACCTGATTCTGGAACTGCTACTTTGTATCCCCCACCACCCCCCCAAAATTTTTTTCAACTTAAACCAGTCAAAACTGTTTTTTTAAAGATTTGCAATCATGTCTTATTAACATATCAGTTAATTGCCTTCAGAAATAGTTTTACTGTCTTTTCTGTGATCCACACTGCAATAGGTATTAGGTCTCACAGGGATCACAGCATACACAGAGGTCATGATTTCCACCTGCCAATTGACAGGTTCATCTCCTGTCACTGTTATGTTCTGTATTTTATGAAAACACCAAACACTTTTGGTTTTACATTCACCATACAGTTTCTTATCTGACATTGTCCCATCTGTTAAAAACGACTGTCGGGGCGCCTGGGTGGCTCAGTCGGTTGAACGTCCGACTTCGGCTCAGGTCATGATCTCACAGTCTGTGAGTTTGAGCCCCGCGTCAGGCTCTGTGCTGACAGCTCAGGGCCTGGAGCCCGCTTCGGATTCTGTGTCTCCTTCTCTCTCTGCCCCTACCCTGCTCATGCCCTGTCTCTCTGGGTCAAAAATAAATAAATGTTAAAAAAAATTAAAACAAACAAAGAAACAAACGACTGTCCTTCTCACTGGAGTCTACTCATTCTTTAAGACTCAGCTCAAGGGTCATCTCCTCTAGAAAACCTTCCCGGAAGATACCCATCCCCATCCCATACTAGCCGCTATGGGAAGGGCGTGCCTTCTCTGTACACTGCTAATGTGAAATGCTCCTTTGCTTTGCTGAACTAATGACATTGTAACTTTGGGGACCTTGAGCCCCACCGGACTAAATTCTTTGAGCGCAGAATCTTTTTTCAGAGCTTTCTATGCTAATATGCAGCAATGCCAGGTATATCACAGATGTTGAGTGATGACACATAAGTGGGAGGTCTTCAAAGCAAATGACATCATTTAGTTGAGAATAATTTCCATAAACATATGAGCAAATAGACAGAGGTATGAGAGAGTTTAGGATTAGGACCTCCAAGAAAGTACAGTCCATCTAAGTTTCTTGTTTTGTACCAACGAGGGCAATTTTTATAGGTATATAATACTTTAGGCATATAAGCAGAACTTAAATTAACTATCAGCACACAATTTATGGATTATCTGTTAGGTACAAGATATTGTGAAATAAAGAAAAACTATTTGAAAGAGAAAGAAATAAACTGGGGGGGGGAGCAAAAGGAGAAAAACAAAGAAAGGAAGAATTTGGTTGCTTTTGTTACAAATATCATTCTAAAAAAGAGAATTTAGATAACTTCTCTTACAGATGGAATAATATTTACGGGACAATACTTGCTATGTTGCATGGAGGCATAGAGAAGAATAATGTGAAAAACAAATGGGTTGCTATTAGCATTCTTGAGGAATACAATCACCAATTTGGAAGAACTAAAATTCATATAATCTATATTTTTACCATAGATCTTCCCTCTGAACTAATAAGGTATTTTCTGTAGATAAGAGCTTCTTGAATTTATCATTAGAGCAATAAATAGAAGGAACCATTTTGACTAAATTTTCTTTTTTCTTCAATCATTTAATACATATTTCTTGAATGTCTCCTATAGGTCAGAAACTCAAAAAGGTGGTGAAGCATTGTTATTCAAATTATAGCTTGACATTTCTGTGATATCTTAAACATTAAACATATGGGTTAATTTCAGTACATGAGTTTTAAAAATTTTTTAAAACTTTATTCATTTTTGAGAGCAGGAGAGAGAACATGCAAGTAAGAAAGAGGCAGAGAAAGAGAGAGAGAGAGAGGGAGAGAGAGAAAATCCTAATTAGGCTCCATGCTTTCAGCATCAGAGCCCAATGTTGTGCAAGAACCCACAAATTTTGAGATATGACCTGAGCTGAAATCATGAGTCAGGTGCTTAACTGACTGAGCCACCTAGGTGCCCCTCCACACATGATCTTTAAAATCTGTATTTTTTACATAATAAGAATCAAAGAATGCATATATTAAAAATGAACTGATTTGACCATTAGTTGCAAAAATATATTTAGTTATTTATAATTAAAGAATTGGTCTGTTTCAAATGCTGAAGAAAAGTACAGCACTTTTTCTTACAGTAAAACGTATGAAATTATTTGTAAATACTGATTTTCCAACAAGATACATTTTGCTTGTCTTTCCATAGACGATCACAAATAACTCTTCAGATGGCTAATGTGTATAGTGAGAAACCCTGCAAGTGCTATAACATGATTGGTTTAATCAAACACTCATTTCTAATAGCTCTCCAAATCGTGTGCTTCCTCCTCCCCCCATTTCCTAAGAAAATCCACCATGAGAGAAGATTGCTAGAATAACTAATAAGTGCTTTGTATTCCTAAAAGGAAGAGACAAAGAACTGAAGAGAAAAGCTGGCTTGTGAGAGAAGACAAGCACTTTGTGAGTGTAATGTGCGTGAAATTGTATGCCTTGGAAGAAAGACAAATTGTCAGCAGGATACAAAGTAAAGATTCTTTGTTCAGAAAAAATACTCTACTAGGTGGTTAGTTGTTTTATTGTTTTCTCCCTAACACAAATCTTCCCTGTAAACCTGCTAAACAAGGGTAACTCTACTGGAAGATGCCACAATTTCCATCCCCAATCAGGCCAAAAGGGATGGAAGTGAGGCAAGAAGGGGGGTGGAGAGCAAAAGTGTGGCCCCGGTAAACGCAGAGGTTTAACCCTTGGAATATCTGGGTCATCTCCCGGGAGAAGAAAAAAAAATCACTAAGGAAGAAAAATCTCAAAAGAAAATGCAAAAGCTGTAAAAGTCACACTGGAACTGAGGTGTGACAAGAACAGAGAAAAGTATTGATTTCATCTGTCCCAAATTTGGTGACAAACAGGGTATCTGTGAGCCGAAATAAGAAAATACAGACTGGAGGGAGAAATTGAGATTTAGAAAAAATTAAATATAACTTTAGTGATTCAGAAAAGTTGACAAGACACTCTAAGAAAGTGGCCTCACAAAATTGTTTATAATCACTATTTTTTCTCATTTTCTTTCCCATCAGCATCTAAAAAAAAAAACACACACAAAAAAAGAAAGAAAGAAAGAAAGAAAGAAAGAAAGAAAGAAAGAAAGAAAGAAAGAAAGAAAGAAAAAAGTCATACCATTTGATTCAGGTTAAGGTTCTTCTAGAACTGTCATTGTTTAACCATATACCTATTTACTGATTCCTAAACCTCTGTGCAAAATTTATTGCAAGCTCACTTTAGATATTTTAACTCCACGTTTCTTGTGTGATACAAAGAATTTTGCTGAATATTTATCTATATTACCTGTAATATGCTTATATATCATTAATATTTATACACTTTCCCACATAATTTTTCCTATATTTCTTTCTATATTTTCATTCTTTCTATGCTTTTCCATGGGGAAATATCATCTTAAAAATCAATATTACCATGGGAACACACACACAGGACATATATAAAAAAAGAAAATACCAATACTAACATTTTTTCCATGGGTTAATATTAAGAAGAAAACATTCATAAATACCAAATGCATCGCTTATATACAGTGAAGTTTTTTGTCTTAAATTAAAAATGAAAATGGATATTACTGAATTGTATAACAAATAGAACCTACCATAATTTGTTTATTCAGTTGTTCAAGTAGAAAGTTTTAACATACGAATAATGAATCCTACATCTGAAGTTTACCTTCTAATCATACATTAGGGATATTTCAATAAGCATATTAAGTACTAGGACTTCTCTTATCATACAAGTGGTTTAAATAACTTCTTCTTAAGGTTCTACTTAGATAAGAGCCTCACTCCAAATTGTGGGTGGCATTTTAACAGCACAATCTAGTCTTTGCCATTATGCCTTGTGAGGTGTTTGAGGAAATGGAAGTTTGCAGTGATTCAGCGGCTTGAAGAAAGGCATTAAAACCTCTTAAAAGTAAGTAGCAAAAGAACTAACAAAAAAAAAACTCTAGGCTCTTCAAGCATTTGTTTTCATCGTGTGCCATTGCTGTACTGATAACAATTATAATGGTTAAATACTGAATGAGATTAAATAACTCATGAAACTATCAATGGGAAACCCCATGGGGAGAACCAAAGCTGAGTCCTTAAGAACAGGTACTTGAGACAGGCTCCACTCTTGGCTCAGTCATGATCCAGCTATTCTTTGTTTTACATGAAACGTTAGCTTATCCTGTTGTGCTTCAGTTTCTTCTTCAGAATAGCAATACTCATACCAAACAGGGAGGAGGATATTGTGAGAACTTAATAAAATAACGTATGTAAACATTTAACCCATGTGGTAAATGAGATATAGTAAGTGCCAAAAAATGGCAGCTATTTTAAGTAAGTGATTTTTTTTTTTTACATTGAAAAAGTCTGTGTATTTTATGCTACAGATAAGAAAAAAGAGCTTAGGGTTGGTCTAAATCACAACTTACAACAGATCAGGGAATAGGTCTACAAGGTGAGATCCAGAAAATTCTAGTAGCTTCTCAGCTTAAGGACTAATGCTTTTTGTTAAGTAACCAGACCATATTCTGAACGCACGCTCCCTGATCTCTGGTCGTTTTTCTACAAAATAAACCTCCCTTTCAAATAAGTCACTATACTTTATTTCACGGTTTATATATTCTTTTGCATTTTTTCCTATAAAATCATTTTAAATTTACTAAGTGAATTCCCATTTGTACATTACACTTTTAACTGAAGATAATTTAAACAAACACAATCATGCTACACCGTATAAATCAAACCAGTATATAAACTGGCGAGTGGCTGCACCTAAGTTTATAATTCTTATTTAATGAAACAATCAGAAAAATATCTTAATATAATACACATCCTTACTAGACAACCAGTAAATTTTTAGGATTATCAGAAACCTGTATAGATAGGATATTCAGGAATCAAATTGTTTATCTCTGAAGATTTATAAGAGAGAAGGGAAATGTGTAATAAACCACACTCCTTCTATGCAAAAGCATATGAACAAATTCTTATTTATATTGAAATGATTTAAGTAATGATTTTTCAAGATAAGTTTGGCAGAGGATTTTGGAGGAACTATCCTCAAAGAAATTCTGAAGAAATACAGAAAATTGAAGAGACAGCTGTGAAATTCTTTAATATTTAAAAATTGTGAAAAAATCTAGCTTGACAGTTTCTACTTCAGCTTTCACGTTTCAAAAATATGATTGCAAGTTTCCTCAAACTGTCTTTAAAAATGAGGTACTCCTTATGGTATATTTTTATAAAATGCCTTTGGAAACAGCTATTCTATATAATTCACAAAGATTTTACTATATAATCCAAATATAATTGTCAAAGTTCCAAAAAGGACTACAAATGTTCTTTTTAAAAATTTCCCTAATGAACAATAACTGGTCAGGAAGAGCTTTATACTTTCATAGAAGGGTCCCTAGAGATAACAATATATACAAAGCATAAATTCAGTTGAGATTTCAACAAAACCTATGCACTCATGCTGTTTTCATAACAAGGAAAATTAGCTTATAAAATATCACTAGATAAACTTTCTCTAATCAATCACACTAAAAATAAAGCAAAAATGAAATTCTCTCTTGATTGCTTTCATTATTATTTTAAAATTTCAATTCATTTCTTGCTGGCCAATTTGCTCTCTATTATTGGATTATGCACACTTACAGCTTAGGAGTAATGTGTTGCTTCTTAAATGAGCAGAAATGCGGCAAGCTGACGACTATCTCTTAGCACAACAAACTTGTTGATCCTCAGGTACTTTCCTTCTGAGATGTCAAAGGAAGTTGGAACCTGGGATTTACTTGTGATCCCAGGTGTTTTGAACTTTGTGGATGAACTGATTATCTAATATGAGAATGTAGGATTTCCTAGGCGATCTTTACTAAAGAATCCCATGAACAATTAACTGCCAGATCAAAAATATTTTTATGAAATGGTATTCCTCCTTTGGGTGGAAAGTCAGAAAAAAATGTTCCAGTTTTGATTGTTTGATCCTTCATTACTCCTGAAGAAAAAAAATGATGTTGTTGGCATATACCATATCTGACTTAAAAGCTGCAAAGACAAACTTCTTGAGGCTGCAAAAGATAAGTTCTGAAGAGTGCTTTAGCTCATGTAACTTTTGTAATATCTTTTCAGTTTATTCCTTCTGGATGAATATATTTCTAGTCTTCCAAATGTTGACAGCACTTATAGATTAGATAATGCAACTTCTACAAAGTTCAAAATTTATCAATTTCTATACCACTAATGTAAGTATAATAATATATATTATATCATATAGACAGCCATATATTATATTATATATATAATACTAATATAATATAATATAATATAATATAATATGCAAGATATTATTCATTTTCATTGCTTGTTTGCTTAGACCTAGAGGGAGGCAGTCTCCTTTTTTTTCTCTTAACACTTTTCTAAATGTTTTATATTCTTGCATTAAGAAAAGGTTTAGAATAAGTATGGATATACAGAAATGTATAGTCAAAATGAATACTTCAGGATCATTCAGGCAACATCTAATTCTTCCAATGGTGGGAGGATTTATGATCCTGAAAACTTAAGTCTTTAAAAAAATGTATGTAATAGTTCTTACACTTTCATAGACAATATGTGGTCAATGCACGCAAAACAATGCTTAATGTCTTTTCACAAGAAAAGTACAGGAATATACATACTGTAAGGGACACATTCATACTGCACTTCAAGGTATTTATAGGTTCCTGGACACGGGTCTGGAAAAACATCAGGACCTGCCACCACTGCGCACTGTGTTCTGTTATTGCACCTGCAATCAAAAAAATAAAAAAGAAGAAATAATAAACTTATGGGAAGTGAAATCATGATTAATACCAGTGCTGAATTTATTTTGCTTCTTGTTATAAAAAATTAAGTATGGTTTTGCTCAATTTAGAGTTTTAGACTTTGGAAGGAAATATCTGTAGTATACTCAAGAAAAAAAAAACAACAAACCTAGAAATAAAAATCAACTCATTCAGTTTACTCATACTAACGAATTTGATTTTTCAGTGAACACAGTGCAACTTTGAGTTAGAAATTAAATACTGCTTAAGCAACACTAACTGGTTCTTAGGACGGCACCAACGTGAATACAAATAACTGTTTGGTAGGAATCACTCACTGTCGTTGTTAAAAAAAAAATTGAAAAAATATAACCACAGAGTTTTATCAGAAATTTGTAAAATACATTCAATGATTATCATGACATCCATTTTAAAGGCAGTCAAAATATAATGTGGAAATGCTTTGGCCAAACCTAAATCAATAAAAATTTAATATTTGAGTATTAAAATCTCTTAAAATTTAATTTATATCAATTAATATATTACTAACACCATAAGTAAAGCTATTTTTATGAACTGATTCTCATGTTCCTTGTGTTTGGCCAAATAATTACACTAACCTCACAGACGGCTGTTCACAAATACCAATATCCTATAACTTAAAATAACTTTGAGTCCCCAAAGAGAATAATCAAAAACCACTACTAAAATAGAAATATACACTAGGCATCCTTTGTGGCAACTCGGCTAAACAAATCTGGGCTACCCAGATTTAATTATGGGTAAGTATACATATAATGAAATTGATTCTTTGATTTGGAGTGGCTTTGCTAAGGTAAGTTTTACTCAGAAATTGTCTATGTTCAATAATTTATTGATAGGTACATTTTTCTATAGAAAAATAATGTTTTCCAACTATTGTATTGTCACTAAGTGTACAGGATGAGGCATTCTACAGTTATCCTGTTTTATGTTCTTGTTTATTCATCTCAGAAATACACTACCTCATGGCTAGAATTTTCTGTTATATCTACTTGAAGATATGCTTTATTCTATGAAATGACCAATACTTCTGAATCATTCTTTGCATACTGGCGGAATAAGGGAGCACTGAAGGAAGAACTCATTCTGATTTACTGTGAAAATACCTTGGGTTTGCTTGAGGCTACCATTTGTTGGCCTTAATGAGGATTTTTCTTAGTACCTAAATTAAAATTGATTCATTAGTAAATGTTGTAAGGTGAAAAATATATTCTGTGCTTTCAGTGGAAGATTAATAAAAGCCAATATTCTATACTTTTTATGAAATTTAGCATGATAGTTAATCCTGAGGAACAACATGTCCCTAATGTTCTCTTGTGTGGATTTAATGTCTAAGGATGATTACCAGAGAACTTGTAATAACGGTAATGTAAATGTGGCTGGCCTCACACATAAGAGGCAAGGAGACACCTTGCCACTTTAGTGCACTCAGACTTTAAAAAATTGGAGTACTTCCCTTTTACAAAGAAAATCTTTTGGAAGGAGATGTCTCAAAGTCAAAATACATGTTTCTTTGCAGTTAAGGCATACAATTTTCATATCACACCTGGAAAAAAACTCATAAATCTATCTCAGATGTTTGTAAAAGGAGCAGCTATATAAACTTAGTTATTTCTGTAATTTGTTAAAGAAAGTTATCATCAGGATTGCATTTGAAGTAGTAATAGTTAATAATGAAAGAAGTATACATCATAAAATTCAATGAGATGTAAATATTTTGTAAATGTAGTATTTTTGATCTGCAGTTATTAAATCATAGGCTTTCTTGGTCTACTCTTGTTTTACACCCTATTATCAACCTTTCATTCTGATTTCTACACCTGATATAATAAAATTCATTTAGAAGTTGTGTCTATTCTTCTAATTCTCAGATACAGAAGGGCAACTACATATCTTTTATTATTTAATCAATGTTTTATATCAAAAGACAGATTACTATTCTATGCCCTACTACTTTATGCCCTATTTATGAGTAGGGCATAAAAGTTAAAATTTATAACTATGGAAGTGTTTGTTGCACAGAAAGTGGTCTTGAATCAGAGATTTCACATGGTTATGTTTGAAGAGTCTCAATTAAAAAATATAATATGAACACTATTCTAATCCACCTATCCACTTATCTATCTAGACATGCACACCAAACAGTATTCATACTAGTTATTATTTAAGTTATAAAAATATAATTTATGTATGCATATTTAAGAAAATTAAAATAAGTGACCATTTGCTGTAAATATAAGCCAAGTAAGCCTTCTAATTAATGAGATAGTATATTGAGGAGGTATATAAATAAAAACATGCTATACCAATAATATATTTGCAGTCATTATCATCATTGTTCTGGATCAAACAACAAGGCTTTACAACATTAACTTTTCAAAATAATTACATACTTTATTAGTATTTATTAGTATATTATATTGCATTATATTAAATGCTCTTTATAAGTTAAGATTCTTAAAAATCAGGGAGACAGGTAGACAATCTCTAGAATATTATTTTTGTATAAGATACATTAAGAATATTATTTTTGTATAAGATACATTATAACATTGCTTGAAGACCAACTACACTTCAAAAACAGAAATTTAATGGTTCTGTCTTCTGTTTTAAAATTTTTTTAATGTTTATTTATGAGAGAGAGAAAGGCACACACACACACACACACACACACACACACACACACACACACACACAGTGCAGATGGGGGAGGGGCAGAGAGAGAGAGGGAGACACAGAATCTGAGGCAGGCTCCAGGCTCAGAGCTGTCAGCTCAGAGCCCAACATGGGGCTCAAACCCACAAACCATGAGATCGTGACCTGAGCTGAAGTTGGAGCCTTAACCAACTGAGCCACCCAGGTGCCCCCCGTCCTCTCTTTTTGTATGACATCAGTTACTATAAATTAAAATGAAATTAATTATACTTTTGATTAAAGATTATTGAACAATGAACAGTTTACACCAGTAAGAGTACTTTTATAGTTATAAAAAATAAATTCATTCTAAAATATTAAAGATGATAAACGTGAAATAATCAAATGTTCTCATGTGCTTTAAACTCAGATTTTTTCATTGTTTACTTTTAATATAAATATAAATTAAAAAATGATTTTCAGTATTCCTGATATTAAAGATACTTCTATAACCCACAATAAAGGATGAGAAAAGACTGCCATAATATGGTTAAAGCATCCTAATCCACTAATATTCACAGAGAAAACATCATAATCTTAGAAAGTATTAAGGCTTATTTACAGTGATAAAAGTTTCAATATTTTTTCATCAGAAAGTCTATGCGGTTAAAAAAAAATCCACTCCAACAATAGTTTTGAGGATAAATGGCTGGAGGGGGTCAAAAGTTATACACTTCCAGTCATAAAATAATTAAGTCATGGGATACAGGGTACAGTTCTGGGACTCTAGTTAATAATCCTATACTGTACATTTGAAAGTTGCTAAGAGAAGACAGTAAAGTATAAGCAGATGGCACTGACAGAATTCTCAGAATCCCTCGGAGTTTCACTTTTCACATACATAACATGGAGCCAGTTATTTAATTACTGCACAAAGTTGCCATGCTTATAAAAATTCATTAGGAAAAAGTGTGAAGTACCATATATATGCACAAAGTATACTTTTGGTTGTCATAGTACAACTATTATCATGACTAACATTAGCCATTTGTTTCAGGATAGGTTAATAATACTTCATTCCAAAACACTGGGTCTTTTGAGAGGAACTTAGAGTACAAGTGAGATAGCACACAAAAAAGCAGATAAACTATTTGGGTTTAGAGTAGAAACAGGAGAAAAGTAGATTCCCATTTAAAAAAATCAAAACTGTAAGCCAGATCATTAGTTATACATAAATTACTTTACCTAGGACATACTAAGTCCAAAATGTAGAGTAACAACGCCCTATATCTGTGTAACCTTTCAAACTTGGAAAGCATAGTCACACAAATCCTACTTGTCACTTCTTTTATCAGATGAATATTATTACCTCCAATTTCACAGAGGAGGGAATAGGTTTGAAAATGTTAAATGACTTTTCAGATTCTCAGAATTCAAATCATGGTCACTGGACTGCTGAACAGTGACCCGAAAACCATGGGACTGCTGTCTTCTGAGACTGTGAGTCATGCATTTCATGGTCACTTTGGGAAACTGACTTAATTCACTGATAGGTTCTCAGGAGTACTTGTGATGAGCCGATGAGATACAGACCAGGCGTAAAATATCTAAGTGGCCCAGGATTCCTTAGGTCGTGATGTGCATCAGGCATTCCAAGGAGATCCCGAATTCAAATTAACATTACACAACCAGGCCCCTGCAATCCAAATTGGTATGTAGCAACTGGAAAGATCAATCTCTGAGCATTGGAGGAACAAAGGATGAATGAATATTTATTCAGATGTTTCCAAAAGAAAAGAACAACATCATGTCCTTTTAATTCAACCCACATATAAACCTTCAAGGTGCCATCTACTGATCAGGTTTATTTAGTAAATGTTATTTAATATGTTGGATGCTATTATTAGCAGTAATCTTAAAGCAATATTGTTTAATTTAAAATAGTATGTTATGATGACTGCCAGGGAAGACATACATAATTCCAGGGCTAGCAACAGGATACAAAATCATCACAGTTTTCTAATTCATTCAGATCATTCACAGTTTACTAATTCATTCAGATATGGTTAAGAACAGTACAGGAACAAAATTAGTTAAGTGTGATATGAAGAAGTCATCTCCGGGGAAAAAAAAATTCCTCTATTTGCTACAACCTAGGGCAGCATATAGTGAAAATGATATTGCTGAGTTTATGTGCATATCACCTATTCAGATAAGTTCTTATTATATATAAAATAAATTAATTAGCCTATTTTCTGTTAAATACAATAAATTTATCTTTGTTTTAACTTCAATACCCC
This sequence comes from Leopardus geoffroyi, assembly GCF_018350155.1. NCBI lineage: Eukaryota > Metazoa > Chordata > Mammalia > Carnivora > Felidae > Leopardus > Leopardus geoffroyi. The sequence continues at coordinate 155,375,382 of NC_059327.1, forward strand.
AGATAAAAATTAGCAGCTATTGGGGTGCGTGGGTGGCTCAGTTGGTTAAGCAACCAACTTCGGCTCAGGTCATGATTTCACGAGTTGGTGAGTTCGAGCCCCGCATCAGGCTCTGTGCTGACAGCTCAAAACCTGGAGCCTGCTTTGGATTCTGTGTCTTCCTCTCTCTCTGTCTGCCCCTTCCCCACTTTCTCTCTCTCTCTCTCTCTGTTCATCTCTCTCTGTCTCTCTTTCTCTCTCTCAAAAATAAATAAACATTAAATTTTTTTTTTAAATAAAAAAAATCAGTGGCTATTGTCTCGTGTTTGGTTACAACATATTTATAGGTTAAGCATATAAACATGATCCTTAACTATATTTCTTAAAACTTCTAATATAACAGATACAAGGATGGTATTAGTTGCTTCTACAGCTCTAGTAATTGAAGTAAAATTTTGTATTTATGTACTGGGGGTCTAATCCAATGGTGTTCTCCATTAATAATCACTTCAACCACATATTCTTATTACACTCTAAAATCAGTGTGTACAGGGGTGCCTTGGTGGCTCAGTCGGTTGAGTGGCCAACTTCGGCTCAGGTCATGATCTCATGGTCTGTGAGTTCAAGCCCCACGTCGTCGGGCTCTGTGCTGACAGCTCAGAGCCTGGAGCCTGCTTCGGATTCTGTGTCTCCCTCTCTCTCTGCCCCTCCCCTGCTCATGCTGTCTCTCTCTGTCTCAAAAATAAATAAAAACACTAAAAAAAAATTTAAACCAGTGTGTGCAAACAAGCCATTCCCAGGAATGTTAAGAAACTTTTCACATGATGCCTCACCCATGTAAGTGTTAAATGTGTAAAACTCCACTGAAAATCACTGCAATGATAAGCTATGATAGTGGAAAAATAAGTGCTTTGTGTCTTTTTGTTAGCAAAATTAGTCATTTGAATTTATATTATCGCTTTTCAAACGGCATTTATATAAAAGCATGTATGTGAAGAAACACACATACACTTAGTAGACCCAAGTATTTCCCAGTATCTAAAATATGGCAGATCAGTGTTTGAATCATATAAGACACTATTCTCTAAGAGGAAAATATTTTAGAGATAGGTTTATGCCAAAAACAAAACAAAACACCACCATCATAATACTTTAATGTTTAAAATCTGAAAAGTTTAGGTAATCAAGTAACTCAATTTTTCAAATGCTCATGATAGAATGTACCAATATAAAAATGCACAGATTAATGTGTGAGCATCAACAATATTTTGCTCAATGTCAATCAACAGAACAACTCTTACACATTCTTTATTTTCCACTGCCTGTCACTCAGGGACCTGCTGATCTGGCATTCATTTTGAACTTAGAGGCCTGGAAATGAGAAGGCAACTATTTCATGGCAGAATATGAATATATACATGTCATAAAGAAATCATCTAGATCTCAAATGGTAAGAGAACTAAGTAGTCTGAGAGAAAGAAATCAATCATTATTATTAAAAAAAAAGAATTAATTCTGGGGTGCCTGGATGGCTCAGTTGGTTAAGCATCATCCAACTCTTGATTTAGGATCAGGTCATGGTCTCACTGTTTGTGGGTTCAAGCCCCACATCAGGCCACGCACTAGCAGTGTGGAGCCTGCTTGGGATCCTCTCTCTCTCCCTCTCTTTCTCTACCTCTCTTTTCTCTCTCTCTCTCAAAATAAATAAAAAAAAAAATTCTTACATTGTAGCCATACACTTAAGCATTTACAAAACAGTTTGGCAAGGCTGTCTACTTTTTTTTTTATATGTTACAATTTCTTTTAAAAAAAAAATTTAATGTGTACTTAATGTTGAGAGAGATAGAGGTAGAGACAGAGCGTGAACAGGAGTGGGCGGAGATAGGCAGACACAGAATCCCAAGCAGGCTCCAGGCTCTGAGCTGTCAGCACAGAGCTGGATGCCAGGCTCAAACCCAAGAAATGAGAGATCACGACCTGAGTCGAAGTTGGATACTTAACCGACTGAGCCACCCAGGCACCCCTTATGTATTACAATTTCATTTAATTTTTATATATTTAAATATTATATGTATCTCATGTTGCCTATTTTGTATTTTATTTATATTTTTATAATAATTTGAATCAGTTATTTTTCACCCCATTTTTCACATGAGAAAACTGAAGCCCAGCAGGCTTAGATAGCTTATCTAAAATCCTGCAACTAGGAAGTGACAAACAGAAGGCAAATGCACCTCTTCCCACAACAAGGAATTGTGCCTTTGAACTTCTATGTCAGCTCTTTGGGTTGGTCTCATTCTCACAACTAGGGTGTGACCAGAGGCCGAGTTAAGTGGCAATTTAAGAAGTAAGGAAAGTGATAAGGCCCCTAATTTGGTGTTTTCATTTTTGAGGAATTTATTCTAAATTATAAACTAAAAATAATGCAAGATCTCATAGAACACAAGTTGACATTGTATGCACTTCGCAAGGTAACTGCCTAACCTCAGGTCTCTCATTTTCTACATTCCTTTACATCGAATTTCACAAACATTCCTTTATATTAGAAAAAGGTAATCTGACACAAGCAAGTGAAAACAAGACCAAAGTGATTAGTGAGGAGCATAGAAACTAGGATACTGTATTAGTCTTCTTGTTGCTTCTGGGACAATCTATAACAAATTTAGTGACTTAAAAAGAATGCAAATCTATTCTCTTGTAGGTCTGCAGATCAGAAGTCCAAAATGAGTCTTATATGTTTAAAATCAAGCTGTTGGCAAGGTTGGTGCCCTATGGAGGTTCTGAAGAGAATCCGTTTCCTTGTTTTTTTCCAGTTTCTAGAAAGAACCTGTCCTTGTTTTTTTTTTTCTAGTTTCTAGAGGCTGTCCCTTCATTCTTTGGCTTGGGCCAAATCACACAACCTTTTCTCACTTTGACATGACATGATCTTCCTCCCTCTTTGACCTTTTGGCTTCCCTATAAAGACCCTTGTGATTACATTTAAGGTAATCTGCCTATCTCAAGAGCCTGAATATCATCACTTATGGAAAGTTCCTTTATCCATATAAAGAAATATTCTTAAATTATAAGGATTAGAATGCCAGTTCAGCATATTGCCTGCCAGCACTCAAGTAAAAAGACATATTGAAAACTCTCTCCTGAGGTGATCACCTTCAAGAAGTCTTACATAATAAGATGCATGTCACTGCAGTAGAGCATGGTTAAGTTAGTGTTCATTGTCTCCATAAGGAACAGTTTTATTTATTAAAAGAATGAATAGGCCTCCACTTACATATATTATCTCCCAGTACAAATGTTTTTAGTATAATTTGGCTAAAAGACATCATATTATACATTTGTTTTCTTTGATCACCAAGAAATTCTCAGTGCATAAATCTTGTTGCAATAGATGTGGGAAACTAACCTATATTACCTGACAAAGGCAAACTTTTAAAGCATTTTACAGATATTGGAATGTAGTTTGACTTTGGACCTATATAAAACCTTATAAAATATGAAGTATCAAAAAACACTAAGAAATTATTAATGAAGCCCATTGGTTCATATTAAACTGAATTTATGTTTCTGTGTTACTATGCCATTCTATCAACAAATTAAAAAATGACTACTTCATGTTTATGGACTGAAATAATTTTATTTTGACAAAACCCAATTTAAAATAATAATTCTCTACTACACTAAAAAAATATTGCTTTCTTATGTTCTAAACTTTACCAGTAGCAATTTAAAAAATAGAAGCCTTTTCAGATTCTCTTCCTACAATACAAATTTACAAACTTATGAACCTTAAGGGCTTATTCCTGGGAATTTTTCAAATTGATTTAATAATACTCTAAAAATATAGAAATACATTTGAAAATGTGGTAATCTTATAAGGAAGTCCAATTTCCCAATGTTCTACATATTTCTGGGTAATAGTTAAAAGAACAAATTACCATAATCATCAGTCAACATCCATAGAATATTTATGGAGACCATTCCAAAAATAAAATGATTAGCTATGTCAGACACATGAGTACAATTCATAGAGGCATACATCCATAATAAATGGAAATATGCTTTTAAAATTAACATATTCACAAACATTGCTTGGAAAAACATTTGAGTCCCGTTCTGTACCAATGACTTCTAAGCTATAATCTTCTTGTAGCTGAATGTTATAACAATGGGAATGCTATAACAATATAAAATTATAAAGGGCCTTTTCAGTTAAAAATAAGTAGCATTGCATGTGTATTAGTGTATTACCACCTATGTAGGACAGCATTTCAGAGCTGAACATTCTTTACCTGAATGTATGGTTACCAAATAAATCAGTGTGTGTCTGCATTCATTATCTGAACGTACACCAAATAGTGGTATTGCTCATTTTCTCCTAACTAAAAAGGAACAATATTTTATATGCATATATATTATATGCATGTTTTTCTTAAGTGAAGACAATGTCCACTTTACTGAGAGCTAGTTAGGATACTTCTATATATTCTTTCCAAGACTACTTATGTTATTGTACTTTCTCTTTTTTTTTTTTTCTTTTTTTCTTTTTAAGTCAGAGACAGACTTACTTCATTATACTTCCTCAAACTTTTGCAAGGCATTCTTTTCCTCCATGAGCCACAAAAAGGTCTTGTCTGCATGACTGGGCTAAGACAAGGAATGTTATCCTGAGACATATAGTTAAATCTTTTTTTTTTTTCTTTTCAATATGTGGCATTTCTAAATCAAACTGTTTATACATGAGAAAAATAAAAATATATAAAATAAAACTTCAGAAAGAGAATTGCAAAGAAAAAAGGAATTTTAGTAACATTGGATACTGAAGTGAGTTAACCTGAAAGCCAATAAAAGGAACAAGATGAGCTGAGAACAATGCCTTTGGCTTCCTCACATTTGCTTTTAATAAAGTGCTAAATGAAAGCAAATGAAAACCTGTGTGTGTGAACGTGTGCATATGTATGCATGCCAATAGTATACACAACATTTATATATTAAAAACAAGACATCCAAAGCAGGAATACACAGCAGAGAGAAATGATGTTTTCTGTTTAACTCTGTCCTTATATATAAATTTTTGAAGAGCTCAATAGTGTTTTTTTTTATATTACATAAAAATAATTTTAGTTGTCTTCATAATTTGTAAAGATAGTGTAACAGACATGGTACACAGTAACTAAGAAAGAAAGCCCACACCTGCCAGTGATTGAAGACCAATAATTTTCATGAGTTCCTCTCCCCTTAGATGTTTCATCTCTCACTTCTGGCAGCAGGGCTTCTTAGGCTTACTTTATTAATTCCACTCGTGACCTCAGATAGAGATACATGTCAAGCATAGATAGAGATACATGTCAAGCATATCTCTTTCTTACCTGCTTTGATTTATGGTATCACCAGAAAGCTATAAATACAAGAGAAATGCTATGACATTTCTTTGTATCAGAATGCTTTAGGCTGAAAAAAAAACAGCAAACATAAATAAAAGTGGCTTCAAAATAAGGCTTGCGACATCTCACGTATTAAAAATTAGAATATGGTTTGTTACAACTTGGTTAATTCGGAGATTTAACAGGCATCACCGTGGCTTGAATTCTATGACATTCTGTTGGATTTTGTCTTACGGTCCTAAGATGACCACTTGTATCTGCAGGTGTTACACAGAGATGATACAATCTTGAAAAAAGTAAGTCCTAGCTTCTGTTTTATTTTAAAAGTAAGGATGTTCTATACATAAGCCACTCACCACCATCCTTACAGAACATTAGCCAAAAGTAACCAATGCCTATGCGTATGTCAGCATGCCTGTGCTTAAAAGAGTCACACAAGAGAAATGAAATCCACATGACTGGTTTGCCCAGTGAAGGTTCATCATCACAGGGCCAGAGGGGCACACAGGATTCTCTGAAGGACTGCACTCTTTACAGGAAAATGAACAAATCAACATTTTGCTAGTGAGGAAGAAGGGGGGAGTGGTTAGAGAATGGATTTTTGGAAAGCAAACAACAGCATCCGTTCTCTCAGTTTCTTTCTCTAGTGAAAACACCTCATATTTAAGATATTATAAAGTTTATAGCACAATTACTAAAAAGAAGAGACATATAAGAAAGTATTTTTCAAATTTAAACACAGCATTTTACTTTGAAAGAATATGGATAAATACTGTGATGTATAGAGTCTGGATAAATACATTAAAATGCATCTCTATTATTGGATGATAGACAGCCATGAAAAATGATGAGGCCAGCATTACCCTAATATCAAAACTAGATAAAGATACAACAAAAATAGAGAACTACAGGCCAATATCTCTGATGAACATAAATGAAATATCCTCAACATAATATTAGCAAACCAAATTCAACAATATATTAAAAAAAATATTCACTACGATTTAGTAGGATTTATTCCTAGGTTGCAGAGGTGGTTCGTTATTTGCAAATCAATCAATGGATACATCACATTAGTTTACAGTGAACATACCTCAACAAATAAAGACCATCTATGAATAACCCATAGCTAATATCATCCTTAATGGGGAAAACCTGAGAGTTTTTCCTCTATGATCAGAAACAAGACAGGGATGTCCACTCTCACCACTTTTATTCAACATAGCAGTGGAAGTCTTAGTTACAGCAATCAGAGAACAAAAAGAAATAGAAGGCATCCAAATAGACAAGGAACTAGTAAAACTTTCACTATTTGCAGATTACATGATACTATATATAGAAAACCTAACAGACTCCACCAAAAAACTGCTAGGAATGATAAACAGACTCAGTAAAGTCACAGGACATAAAATCAGTGTACAGAAATCTGTTGTGTTCCTATATACCAATAATGAAGCAGCAGAAAGAGAAACTGAGGAATGGAAATGGAATCTTGCCATTTTTAGTAACATGGATGGAGCTAGAATAAGTCAATCAGAGAAAGACAAATACCATATGATTTCACCCATACATGGAATGTAAGTAGCAAAACAAATGAGCAAAGTGAGGGGAGGAGAGGAAGAGAGCGAGAGAAGCAAATCAAGAAACAGACACTTATCTATAGAGAACAAACTGATGGTTAGCAGAAGGGAGGAGGGTAGGGAGATGGGTCAAATAGGTGGTGGGGATTAAGGAGGGCACTTGTGATGAGCACTGGGTGATGTATGGGACTGATGAATCACTGTATTGTACACCTGAAGCTAACAGTACTCTGTATATTATTACCTAACTGGAATTTAAATAAAAGCTTAAAAAAAACAAAGAAATGATGAAGTAACTCTTCCTTTACTAACCTGAAAAAAATCTTCTACATTAAAATTTAAAATGAAAACATTAAAAAATAGTTTTATAGGTGTATGTATTGTAAATGTAGAGAATAACTCTGAAGGACTTGTAGCGACAGTGATTATCACTGACATGTAGGATAATTGTTATTTCTTGGTCCATAGTACTTTTTCTCCCTTTTAAAACAAGATGAACATTTGTTATTTCATGATCACTTCAAAGCATATTTAAAATTTAAAGGCAATGATAACTCTTTCAGGATTATCCATATTAACTACTTCACATTCTTAGATAACTTTCAACTCTTAAAATTTTACGTAAAAACACCTATAACAATGCAGCTTTCATATAAGTTATTTTTTTGCAAATTTCCCCAAAAGTTTCTCTGAGACTTACTGCACATCTATCTCTAAAGCATTACAGTTATTTTTTTTTATATATTGAGATGAGATATAGCCTTTTTCTAGAGAAAATTAAAAGATGTAAGTCACCTAGGAACTCTGGCACAATGGAAATCAACGCTGCCAAATACCCAGCAAGCTAGTACATATCATTTACATCTCTGTGATGGTTGCTAAAGGCTTTAAGAGAACAATGTTAATCTACCTTAGAATGACTGACAATTATGACATCTTATCATGAGAACAGACAATGTCTTCAGGAGTGTTTCATATTTGTTTTTTTCAGACTTGTGGACCTGTTCCATAACTTAGAGAATTATATCCAAGTGGAGTTGTGATACTTACTCAACACAACACAATGAATTATCTGGGACACATGCTGCATAATATATGCATGATTGAGAAAGCCACCAACAATTTAAGGTTTGCGGTGAAAGAGAAAAAGGGGAAATCTAGTATCACAAGCTATTTTTTAAAGAGAATAAGCAACCGTTAGGTAAATATAATGTATTTATTTTCTTGGTTGCCATTTTCAATGCTTGACATTGTCCTTATATTTGGAAGAGATAGATAGAAAGATACATAATTTACTGAATATCTCAAATATACAATTTGAGCTTCAAGTGAAAGAACTTTGCATTACTGAACAAAAACAAGATTAAACACTTTTATATTTCATTAGTTTCCTTTGTGATTATGAAATCACAAATATGAAATATAAATATGTAATAGAATGCCTAATGCACCATTGTAGAAAAACTTATAATGAAATGCACACAATCATTACCCTCTGCCTTAAAACAGAGCTAAAATACCAATCAATATCTATATTTTTTCAATGAATATTGATATTATTCAATAGTCATTACATTATTCTTTCAAGATTGTTTCCTTTAGAGAAACAAAGTTTCATAAGTACTCTTGGCAACTAGCAAACACACAATAAAAACTAAGGTTTTTTATGAATACTTACTATGTGCCTATCATGCACTAGATACGTTATTCACATATATTCTAACACATAAATTAGGAGAATGCTCTAATGTAAAGAAATCTTTTCAAGAAAGAGTCCTTTTCTATTTTTATTTATTTTTAATGTTTTTAATGTTTTTATTTATTTTTGAGAGACAGAACACCAGTGGGGGAGGGGCAGAGAGAGAGGGAGACACAGAATCAGAAGCAGACTCCCGTCTCTGAGATGTCACCACAGAGCCCAATGAGGGGCTAGAACTCACGAACTCTAAGATCATGACCTGGGCCGAAGTTGGACACTTAACCAAGTGAGCAACCCAGGCACCCCAAGAGTCCTTTTTTAAAAAAAGAAAATATAGTCCCTCCTTTTCTAAGAAAAATATGATTCTAGTACAGAATAGTAGCTGCAGTTTGATTGATTGATTGATTTTTGATTGAAAAAGTCTGTAATCAAAGTGATTGTTTTATCTTTGCTATTGTTAAATGGATTTATATTGTATAATTCACAATGGATTATACACATATTTGGAAAATATGCAAAATATACCAAGTATTGAGGTTACTGACAATGCTTGAATGTGAAATAATACTAAGATACTTAAAATGGTTAGATACCCCTCGTGATATAGAAAGTGCCCTAGAATTAAACTCAGAACTTACATTTGAACCTACAGTATTGCGAAAATCAAGACAAGATACATAGCCTCTCAGGGCCTCAATTTCTGCTTATTTGTAACTACAATCTATGATTATTTTGAGCTTCAGAGCAACAATGTATAGGAAAACACAGCACAGAACCTGAGATGGTGTAGGCACTCAACAAATGTTGGGTTACTGAATTGAGGATGGATGACAGTTAATTACATAGAATTAATAACATAATAACTCTAAACATAGAGTTAAACAATTAAAAAGGCAAAAAATAAAATAACCTTTTCTAAAAAAAGGAGAGAAAAACAGAGAAAAAGCCTCTCGTAAGTATTTCATTTGGAATTCCAAGTAAAATAAAACCACCTCAAGCCTCGTGGTCTCACTTTTGATCACCTGGGTTCAACTTAGAAATGTCAGTAGAAAGAAGCCACATAGTACTATGTGCCTCAGTTTTCTTACTTCTCACCGGATTGCCATGAACTAAAATTAATACATAGTGACCTTTACATCACTATGCCATCAGATCTTATTCATGAACAGCTTCATTAAAATGCTCTTGATTAACAGAGACAAAAATAGAAAACCATTTAGTTTGGGACAATTGTGCTCCACTTTAAAACCATGTTCATCTCCAAATACATATAGTATTTTTTGACTTTACAGGACAGTAGCTCTATCCCCGAAGATACATAATGATTAAGAAATATCTGTCGAGTTTTAGTAGTTAGTAAAATGGGCTATATGTATATAGTAAAAAAAAAAAAAAAGTAAGGTTAAAATTACATATATGCTTTACTTTGAGAAAGATTCTGAAAAGACCGGTTTTAATAAATATAGAAGCAAATCATTTATCCTTCTGAGTTTTACTCTACTCATGTGTAAAACAAATGTAGCACAGCTTTACTTCCCTACATCAAAGGTACTAAAAGTGGGGAACAGTGAGGAAATGTAAATATTTTATAATTACAAGGTATAGTCACTTCAATAGAGGCCTCACTGATACACACTTAACACAGAGAAAGACATGTAAAGCCTCTTGTGTTGATCAAAAAATACCATTCTACTGAAGTCTGGAAAGTTTAGGTTCCAGTATCTATAGCATAATACCTGGCATTTGATAAGGTTTTCAACAGATTCAGCCAACAATACTTCCTGAATCCCTTTCTCCTTCCTACCTCCTAATATCCAATCAGCCTTGAACCCTGTGTGTGTTTCCCTCATCTCCAGGATCCCCTCCTAACCAGGTGCAATACTGCTTCTTCACCTTTTCTCAAAATCTTCACTTGATAGTGATGACCCTTTATTCATTTCCTCCAGGTGAAAATTCAAACATGACATATATAGGACCCTGGGAAAATAACTAAATCCTCTTTGTTCCTGATCCAAGGTATTCCTACTTCCTTTCTCTTTGTAACAACAGGAATATAGAAATCAGATTGTTAAGCATTATGCGACATGATCAATCCTTGTAATCTTTTGTATTACAAGACCTGTTTTTTAAATGGTAAACGATGTTTTGTTCATTTAATTGACATGTATTGAAAGCCTACTATGTGCCTGTGCTAAAAGATAAAGATAGATTGGATATGGCTCATGCTCTAAAGAACTTGAAATCTACCAGAAGAGATACACACCTCAACAGGTTATTAACATACGATGAATTAAGTGCAATGATAGATATATGTACGTACAAGTATATCACAGTGCCATCGGGTGACATACAGTCACTATTCTAGGTTGAACTGTGTCCCCCCAAAAGATATGTTTAATTGCTAACCCCCAGTCTCTCACAACATGACCTTATTTGGAATTAGCCTGGCTGCAGATATAATCAGGTAAGAGGAAGTCAGATGGGGTGGGGCGGGGTGGGTCCTTAATCCAATGTGATAGTGTCCTTTTAGGAGGGGGGAAATGTGTACACAAATAAAGACACCTTGGGAGAACAAAAACTTATGACAGAGGCACAGATTAGACTGATGTAGCTGCAAACCAAGGAGCACCAAGGCCTGACAACCACCAGCAGAAGCTAGGAAGAGGCAAAAAATAATTCTTTTTTTCTCTTTTTGATGTTTATTTATTTATTTTGAGAGAGAGCGAGAAAGCAGGGGAGGGGCAGAGAGAGAGAGAGAGAGAGAGAGAGAGAGAGAGAGAGAGAATCCCAAGTAGAATCTGTGCTGTCAATGCACAGCCCCATGCAAGGCTTGAGCTCTCGAGATCATGACCTGAGCTGAAATCAAGAGTCAGAGGCTTACTCTACTGAGCCACCCAAGCACCCCAAGGAAAAGAATAATTCTATCCAGAGTCTCAGAGGCAGCATCCCCTGCTGATTTCTCAGCATCTCTGTCTTGCAGAACTGTGAGAGAATACATGTCATTGTTTTAAGCCACCTGGTGTGTGGTACTTTGTTATGGCAGCCCTAGAAAACTCATAACAGATAGTTAACATGGACAGAATAAAGGGGATTAGGGCAGGTTACCTGGAGAAGGTGACACCAGAACTGAGTGCTAAGAGCGTTCACCTCAGTTAAATTAATGAGACTAGAAAAGGAATTTCAGGCAAATAAAAACAGAAAGGGAATTGAAACAGCATGGTAATGTAGAGATCTAGAAGCCATTTGGTGCTCTTGGAATAGAAGCAAAGGCTGACAAGAGAAAGGTTAGAAAGGTGACCAGAGGTTCAGATATAGCGATTTTGTATAACATGTTCATAAATGACAGTAGCTAACATGTATTGATTGCTTCTCTGTGTTCAGCACTGTGCAAAGTGTTTTAGGTATAATATTGCACGCAATCTTTACAATGACCCTAATGGAGATGTGTACATGCGTTAAGTGAGAAACCCAGGCTTTGAGAATCCATGTGATTTATGTAAATGCTGTCCAGCTGCTTATTAAATGAGTCTAGACTTGATTTATTTGGTTAAGTGGAATCATGGAATGTGTTATAAACAAGGAATTAATAAGCTCTTATTGCTTTTGATATAGGTTAATCTGTGATTTCTGTAGACAATGAATCTGTGGAGGATAGGCCTACACACATAGGGATCTCATAACAGAAATGGAGAAAATGGGTGAACTGAAGAAGTATTCAAGACAGTAAAATTAGAAGGTCTTCCTAATCGTTAGGAATGCCAGGAATTAAAAGGAGGCAGGAACCAAGGAATATTCTAGGCTTTGGAAACAGAAAGGCTGGTGGTGCAACACACTAAGACAGAGAATACATGTGGGGGCATAAGTTACAGTAGATCTACATTAGAAAGTGACAGAGTACTGGTTCTGTGTTGATACGTACACAATAGGAGCTCTGAATGGCTGCTGATAAACTTCCTGTAGCCCTCAGCAAGAAATCACTCCTCGGCTATATTGTACTATAATGTGGCAGAGTGGCAAATGACAGCACTCTGTTAAACAGACTCCCGTCCCTTGCTCTTCGATGTTTATTGTCCCCAAAGAGATTAAGATATAAACCTAACTCTCAGATGTCAAAATCAAGAACTTAGGTATTCATCCTTTGGTTTTTTAATAGATAGTCTGATTTCCAATTTCCAATAAACCACACACACATTTATGTAATCACATTTTGCTGTTGTCTGTGCTTTCTCCAAAGAAACAACCATTTCCAAATTAGCCAGAAAGCCTCGAATTTCTCAGAAAAGCAATTACAAGACATGGTTTAAGTAGTCTGCTACAGAATGAAAAGGAGAACCTGGTTTCTTCAGTCTTGTGTTAAATGGGAATTTTTACACTACGTTTTAAAGAAATGAGTCTCTAGAGAGAACAATACCTATGTGAATAAAATTCTCCTATCATCAGATATTGATTTGAGTTACCATTGGTTAGCAATATATTTTTGAACATATGCAATTATGAACCAACTTTTATTTACCTAAGGCATATATAAATATCTGTAGATTTAGCTCTTGAGGGTTATGATGTTTGAGTGCGTTGCGGAGATGACAGACAGTCCCTAAAGGCAGGGAATAGGTGGCTGTTTCTTTCTGCAGCAATCCCTATGGTCTAATTATAGAGCGATAGGATACTTGCGTCAGCTTGAGTGAAAGCCACTCTCTTGGCTTCTCGGCTGGAAGCAAGTTACATAAAAATGATGGAAAGAAAATGGAGAAGCCTAAAAGCAAAGTACAAGAATGGACAGGAGCAAAGGAGAAAAAAAAAAAACAACACATTATGTTTTTTATTGGTTACCACATTTCAAGCATTTTAACCCACTTGATAAGTAAACACATTTTACAAATAAAAAGTATCAAAAGGACAGACTTTTGGCAAGTGTATGCAAACTAACGGATTTGTTTGCTGCTTTTGCTAAGGGAAAATAATACTGGGAGACTGCCATTAATAGCACGCCAACTTAGAAACCCAGTAGAAGTTTAGCAAAGATAGAAAACAGAAGGGAATAAAAATTAAGTAGCTGCAATGGCTAACTGGACCTGAAATGTCTGAATGGACGTAGACAAACAGTCAACTAGCAAGTATGACAGTACATGCTGGGTGAGAAGGTGGATAAAGCTAGGAAATGTACTGTTTCAACTCTCCATTTAGAGAGTACAATGACTTTTCTTGACATTAGTGTGGGACAACTCTAGGAAAGTGGCATGCAACTACCACATCTCAACTTGCCAAAATTTTCAAAATGGTAAGACAAAATGTTAAAAAATAAAAACCTTTTTCTTGACTTGTGTTTCACCAAGGAACCAAATAACTCATTTATACAGTCATTTGTAACATGCGGTTCATAGATTTAGTTTCCAAAATTATGGTATATACGTTTCAGTGAATACTTATTCTAATCCGCAAGGTCTTGCTGAGTTGATTGCATGCAGCAAATGAAATAAAGTGTACCTGAGTACATTTTTTGTATGTTTCAACCAATTCATATAACTTTATTGAAAGTTTTTTTCCCCCCCGCCGGCAAATGGTCACATATAAGTTTAATTCATAAAGAAAAACTAACTTAATGATTCATATTAATCTTTTAAAAACATTTTAAGATATTGTCTTACAGTTATACATGCAAGCGATAGCGTCAAAAGAAAGGTGGTGAAAGACAGAAAGTCTGCTTCACTAAAATAACGAATGCCCCTTTGGCAATAAAGTGAACATTTAATGCTTTATTTCAACAACAAAAACATATGATTGCAAAAGTGCATCCAAAGCCACTGGAGAAAATCAAACAGATGGGACTAAGTCAGTCACTAATCCTGAATTTCAACTTTGACAAGGAAGCAGGTTTTTTTTCATATCAATGAGTAAAATATATTCCAAATTTGTCTAGAATCACAGTAAGCCAAAGGAAATACATGTTTTTGCTCAAAATATAAAATTATAACACTGTATTTGTTTTAATTGAATTAAAGTTAACTGAATATTTAGCATTCCATAAGAAGAAAAGTAAAATAAGTCTTATTTGAGAATTTGTCTCATTCAGAGGTCTTAGTTTCCATTTTATACCACAATTTACTTCAATAGTCAGCGTACAGAAATCGCTGATTGGAAAAGGTTTTGAATGAATCCATAAAACTAAAGAAAAATGAAGGTGTCAGTTGCTAATAACCACCACCTCAGTCTTGAGCCAAAAATGCTAAATAGGAAAGACAGGTATTTGCATAAAAGCAACACAACTTGAGGCTAATTTTTTCCTCATGTAAAGGTATATTTTAAAGATGTTTCCCTGTTTTTTATTTTAATTTATCTTGGTTAATACTGACTCAATTGTAAGCATGAGGAAATACTATTACATGCAATCATAAAATATTTGCTAGCAAAGATTTTATATGTGTATAAGTGCTTTTATTATATTGATTTTTAAGTTACATAACAGAGGTAAGAAGCTACCCTTGCATAATTTAAAAACACTTGCTTAAAAATTAGTCATAGTTGAAAAAGAATCTTGGGTCCATCAATATCAGCTATTATTATTATATTATAATTTACATAAGTTACTTAATGTCTCTAAGCCTCAAATTCCTCATTTGTGTAATACAGATTGGACCCACACCTCAGGGGGTTCCCATGTCAATTAAAAGAGGCAAGTCATATAGTATGTGTAAGTACATTCCTGCTCACAAAAAAGACACTTTCTTTTAGGTATCAATAGTACTGATGATAAGAGCCATACAACAAATAATAGTAAAAGCCAGCTGACTTAGAAAGAACATGTCTCTTGGGGGCGGGCGCCTGGGGGGCTTAGCCGGTTAAGCATCCAACTTTGGCTCAGGTCATGATCTATCAGTTTGTGGGTCCAAGCCCTGCATCACACTCTGTACTGACAGCTCAGAGCCTGGAGCCTGCTTCAGATTCTGTGTCTCTCTTTTTCTCTGCCCCTCCCCTGCTTGCTCTCTCTCTCTCTCTCAAAAATAAACATTAAAAAAATAAAAAGAAAATTCATGTTTCTTGGAGAACTATATCCTTAAAACATTGTTTCCTTCCCATCTCTCTCTATATACTAACATATACAACAATTAAAGAATAAAGTTTTCTTTAGACTCAGGTCTTATTACTATACAATACAAATTATAGAATAATTTCTATTTCAGGAGATAAGAGAACATGACATGGAATAGAATTCTACGTACAAAGGTGTAAAAATCATTTTACTATTTAATTTGCAAGTCAACGATTTATCCTACAGTGTATTAAAATTGTATATATTCATCTGAAAATACTTAAAACTCAGCACATAGGTAATAGTAAGAGAATTGAACTTAACATAAAAATCACATCATATTTTTATTTACATTTTATAATGATTTTCAGAAATTTTATAGTGATTTTGGGAAATTTTGGTACTAAGAAAAAGTTCAGATATAAATTTTTTCTTAATAAAAAAGTCACATAGATTACAAAAATTTTCATTATCAAGGACATAAAAAACAAAAGTTTATTGAAAGTTTCAATTTTGAAAACTAACTACCAGGATGTACATAATCTGAGAAATTCACAATTTTACCATTACTGTAGAAAATCCTAAGTATATGGATTTAGTGCATTATTGAAGTTTCTCTAGAACAACTTTTCATGTTAATTGAATGTCGCTGACATCTATTTGCTCACCTAGCACCTATCCCTATAAGAGCATCTGGATTTTGTTCTGTATGTTCTGTAGAATCATTTGCCCATATTCTCAAGCCATTTGGGCATGTCTACCATGCCTACCTAATTCATCTCCCTGGTCACAATGATTAGTCAATAATGTCCAAACTTGGAATTTTTGCTGAAAACCCTGGGAAAAAAAAAAAAAGAAAAAGATTGCTGGTAACCTAAAACTGAAATTAAAAGATCAAGCACATAAGCCTGGCACTGCTGTGTGCCAATGTGCTGATACCTTTAAAAGGATGCCCAACACAAAGGGTAAGAGAAGTGGAGAAAGACAGACTTCTGATGTATCCTAAGAGCACCCGGATGAAGACAGACCTAAAGTCAATTAAACCGGGGGTTTTTCGTTTAAAGGAGTAATTTCTTTGTGAGTCATTTTAAGGTAGGCTTGATTGAGCTCCTTGCAATGGAATCTTCAATAGTTGACTTTCCTTCAAGCCAGATGACATGTTACCATTGCAGAAAGAAAGCCTTCACAGAGACACAAATAAGTAAGTTGTGTTTCGACAGGCCTATTTGGAAGGAGGGCCTTTTGTTTGCTGTCCCCTGCTTTGTTTAATCAGTCATTTTTTATCTCAATAATAATAGTGATCTTTAACTTTTAGACCAGGTAAAAATTAAGGTGAAAAAGTTATTAAAATCTTATGCATTCTATCATTAAATAACACACAAAAAATTACCCCACTTTAATTATATAGCTACGCATTCCATTCATACGTTGGTATCTAAAAGAAAAAAAAAACTTCAGTATTTTGCAATATTCTGATGAAATTATCTATACTATGGGCCATCCCATGGATTCTTGATAAAACATAGAAAACAAATTGTTTTCTCTTATAAATTTTCCAGTTTCGTTATAGGGCATTAAAGACATTCTTTATTAATATGCATATACAAACTCTGTCAGGAAGATTGGCTAAAATACATACATATATACATATATACTTAATCTAATTACCTCTTCTTTGACTTAATAAGCATTTAAAATTTTTAAATAAATTTTTATTTTTTTAAATTATTTAAAAACTTACCTTAAAAAGTAATTTATTTTGAAAAATATTACTCCAATAAATGTTTTAGCCCTCCCCACAAGAAATTCTAGTCTCTCTGAAGAGTTCTCATTCCAAATCCTAAAAGCATTATCACTTGAAATGTGTTTTCAAAAATGCCTTTGTTGGATAAGGCTTTTGTATATAAGTGCTCTCATGTAGCAGTTAAAGACACAGAAATTTAAGTAATTTAGTGATTTTTAACTTATTTAAAACACAGTTATAAATATATTTAGTGATATTTTAGTAATTTTGGAAACTGTAAATATCAAGGATTTATTTTCATTGTGCACACTTACCCATTTTCATCACTCCACTTGCATTGTTTGGGGACTGTAATTACCCTTGCAATATGATCCAAAAAGGATCTGTTTTCTAATGGACCATTAATGATTTGCTAAGATTTCTAACCTCATTCTCATATGAAAAGTGCCTCCATAAACTAAAACCTTTCCTCCCAATATTTTAAAACTATCAAATTAGCAGAAAAAAATAATTCATTTTGTCCAAGAAACACAACAATGAGGTGATCATATTATTTAAATAAATGTCTTTGTCCCTTCACTGATCCTTGGCTGTATTTTTCTATTACTCCTTTTTGTTTTACTTAAGTAGGCAATCAAAAAGATATTCAAAAATTAAGTTTCTAAAATTATTTATCACTCACTGTCCAAAATAAGCATGGATTTTGCCAACTCACTCTTACTTCACATATAAATATAGGAACCATATTAACTTTCATTATTTTAATATTGTATTTTATTTAAATTACTTTACGTACTATGGTTAAGGTGAAGGATGATCTCTATCATGACCTTGTAGCAGATAGTCAAACTATTCCTCTCCAATTCATGATGATCTAGGTCATAGTATTAAAAAATATGTAAAAAAAACCCCTAGAAAACATATTAAAAAGACAATATAAAAATATAAAAAGTACATTTTTATATATAAATAAAAATATAAAAAATATAATATAAACAATATAAAAAATAATAATAAAACATGAAGGCTAGGATTCACAGCTTTTTAAATAAAACTTGTGACAAAAACAATAAAATTGAAATTTACTATTTTAGTTTTAGTAATATATCATCACAAAAAATATACAATGGAAAAACTTTAGCCAATATAAGAGCACTAATAATAATGATTGAATATTGAACCAGATAAAGTCTTTGGAAGCTTTATCTATGTTCCTATTCGATACATTTTTTTCTAATGTTACTAAGTATGTATTGACAACAATTACAATCTACTTTTTAAAAAGTATTAAATAGGGGCGCCTGGGTGGCGCAGTCGGTTAAGCGTCCGACTTCAGCCAGGTCACGATCTCGCGGTCCGGGAGTTCGAGCCCCGCGTCAGGCTCTGGGCTGATGGCTCAGAGCCTGGAGCCTGTTTCCGATTCTGTGTCTCCCTCTCTCTCTGCCCCTCCCCCGTTCATGCTCTGTCTCTCTGTGTCCCAAAAATAAATAAACGTTGAAAAAAAAAAAAAAATTAAAAAAAAAAAAAAGTATTAAATATTTGAGAATTTTTCAAAGTTTAATTTTGATTATAGTTTATAAAATGGTATTTTATTTTATTGATTGTCCTGCTTAATGAATTTGCATGGTACATCCTGATAACATAAGAAGATATATGACAACATTTACTATTGTTCAAGCCACATACTAAAAGCTGATATTTTGGGGCTCCTGGACAGCTCAGTCAGTTAAGCGGCCAACTCTTGATTTTGGCTCAGGTCATGATCTCATGGGTCATGAGTCTGAGCTCTGCATAGAGCTCTGTGCTCACTGCACAGAGCCTGATCAGATCCTCTGTCTCCCTCTTTCTGGCCCTCTCCTGCTCATGCACATGAGCGCTCTCTCTCTCTCTCTCAAAATAAATAAACATTAAAAAAATTTTTTTTTAAAGCTGATATTTTCCTTGGTAGATTCAGTTGCCCTAAACTGCTTCTCTACTTCCACATTGCCAGATGCTTACTTTATATATATAGATATGTAGAGATATAGATAGATACATATAGATGTATAGATATCTCTGTTACCTGGGTCACAAGACTCTTCCATTCACACAGTGGATTATAGTTCTAACTCCAATTGTCCATCCTGAAAATGGTCACAGTGAAGGCTAGACAAGACTAAATCATTAAATTTTTGTCACTTCTAGTGTAACAAGAATCACAATTCCCTCCTAAAATATGAAGGGTCACTATAACAGGAAAGAAAACTGAGATGCGCACTCGTATGCATAAAGGCACACACATACACTAGGTGAGTATTTTGTAGAGCTAATAATTTACATAGAAGCTGCACCAAAGGTACTTTGTTCTCATCCTGACTTTGCTCCTCATAGGTTGAGGAACAAACAGTGCGACAGATACATGAAAATCTTCTCATCTATAAGGGGATTGGACTCTCTCTAAAATTTTCATCTTAAACAACCAAGGATGTAAAATCATAAGACAATCAATCTTTAGGATTAGCCTCGAAAAGACTCTATGTCTTCTTAAGTGCTAAATAAATTTCTACAAAAAGTATAGATCTTTAAAATGAAACAATGTGACAGAACGCTAAACCCTTTGACAAAGTACATAAATAAACTATAAATCTAGCATAAGAAATAAAAGACCTCTAGAAAACAAAGGATAGTATAAAAAGGCAAAGCAAAGTTCAACCTATAAATTCACTGAGGACTGAAGGCATAAAAGATAAACATATTCTGAGAATAAAGAGAAAACTACAGCCCTAAATTTTTTATTTGGCAAATTTAGATGTTGCTGCTACTAGGGATGAATTAATTATAGATCTGCATATTATTAATAAAATACTGAATACTACAGGGATGCATATCTTGTTATCGTAGTATAAAAACTTATGAACTTGATTTTTTCATTAATAAATAAGTGATTGCACATCCACAGATAACAAGATAGCACAATATTTATTAACATGCACTTCCAAAATGTGTTTTTAATTTCAAATACCTAATTGCAGAGCAATATACATAGCAAGATCCCTTTATATGTAGAAGGGGATATGTGTAGTATGAAATAAACATGTGTAGTATGAAAATATGACTGCTAAAGTGGTTCCTTTTAAGGATTAGGATTTGGTGTTGGGGAATATTATTTCTATAATTTAAAGAACTTAAAAGAGGGAAAGATAGCATATGGAATACTAGAAAGGGAAGAATGAAGTCATAGGAAACTGTCCTTATGATGTACCTAGTACTTTTAAAGGTGTAAGACCATTTTTAAAAATTACCAGATCCATTAGCCTTCAATTTCCTTATCAATAAAATTGGAACGATATCTAAATGACCAGATTAGATGAGAAGTAATTGAAATGATATATGTAAGGTGCCTAAAAATGTCTGGCACGTAGCAGCGACTACATGAATGCCAATTTGCTACTTTTCCTCCCTGTTCATTAGTGAAAGGCAATAATGTTTCATATTGTAGACTGTTCTTTCTCCTCTAATTAGAGAATAGAAACGTAGCTTATTAGACACTTAGCTTCACAGACTAGAAAGAAGATTGTTAAGCACTGGGAAAGACTTTTTTAAAACCTAAAACAAAAACCAAAAAAAAAATTTCTAATACAAAACTTGCTACCTGTTACTGATAAAAATGACAATGGAGACGAATCCTTTACTTGACTGTTTTAGTCACTTAGGAAAGGAATGTGTGTCATTCCAACATAGCTGAACAGAAACGCACTCTGTAAGATTGTTATCAATTGAAGAACTATATGCAGATTTCATTCCTCAACTATTAAAAGGTACTCACTAAAACCCTAGATTAAATATAAAAGATTTAAAACTTCTTCTCTGCAAAAGATAATTTAAAGAGAATGAGAAGACAGTCTAGAGACTAGAAGAAAATGTGCAAAAGATATATCTCATAAGAACTATTATTCAATGGGCTCCTGGGTGGCTCAGTAGGTTAAGCATCCGACTTTGGCTCAGGTCATGATCTCATGGTTTGAGCCCCACATCAGGCTCTGTGCTGACAGCTCAGGGCCTGGAGCCTGCTTCAGATTCTGTATCTCTCTCTCTCTCTCTCTCTCTCTCTGCTCTTCCCCTGCTCACGCTCTGTGTGTGTCTCTCTCTCAACAATAAACATTAAAAAAAAAGTATCCAAAATATACAAAGAACTTTTAAAATACAACAATGAGAAAACAACACAATTAAAAAAAGGGTCAAAGATCTTAACAGACGTTTTGCCAAAGAAGATATACAGATGGCAAATTAGCACATGAAAAGATGTTCTGCCCTATATGTTATGTGGAATGCAAATTAAAACAAGATACTATTACACAGCTATTAGAATGTCCAAAACGTGGAACTCTGACAGCGCTAAGTGCAAACAAGGATGCAGAGCAACAGAAACTCTCCTACATTGCTGGTGGGAATGTAAAATGGTACAATCACTTTGGAACACAGTTTGGTGGCTTCTTATAAAACTAAACATACTCTTACCATAAAATTCAGCAATTACATTCGGTATTTATGCAAAGGAGCTGAAACTCATGTCTACAGATGTTTACAGGAGCTGTCTTCATAATTGCCAAGATGGTCTTCAATAGGTGAATGGATAAATAAGCCATGCATATCCAGACAACAGGTATTAATTATTCAGATCTTAGAGAGAGAGAGAGAGAGAGAGAGAGAGAGAGGGAGAGAGAGAGAGAGAGAAAGCTATCAAGCCATGAGAAGACATGGAGGGAACTTAAATGTGAAAGAAGACAATCTAATAGATTATACACTAGGATTCTAACTATATAACATTTGGGGAAAGGTACAACTATGGACATAATAAAAAAAAGATCAATAATTGTGAAGGGTGGGTCAGTGGCAGGGGTGAACAGGCAGAACACAGAGGGTTTTTAGGGAGGTGAAAATATTCTGTATAATATTATAATGATGGATGTTTCCTTATATTTTTTTCCAGATCCACAGATCTGGTATGCAACAGCAAAAGTGAATGCTTAAGTATACTATGGATTTGGGGTGAATATGATGTGTCAATGTAAGTTCTTTGGTAAAAAAATATATGATTCTGATGAAGAACTGGGGTGGCTATGCATATGTAGAGGCAGGGGGTATAAGGGAAATCTAACTTCTTCTCACCTTTGTTGTAACCCTAAAACTGTTTTAACAAAATAATAAAGTCAAAAAATTTTGAAAGATGTATCATTTAATCCAGAATACGGAGTATTTGGAGAAAATTAAACAGAATCTCATTCTCTCAAACTCTATTTAATTCACAAAGGAAAATAAATTTAACATAGAAACACAAAGCATTTTTGTTTAAAAGAATATAAAGAGCCCATCCAAGTGTAGCTCAGGAATAACAATTTGACCCACTGATCAATATGTATAAAGAATATTAAAAATAGGTCTCTTTCTAAGTATGAAGTCGTAGAAGTCAACAATATTTCTTTTTTTTTTTAAGTTTATTTATTTTGAGGGAGAAAGAGACAGAGAGAGGGAGAGAGAGAATCCCAAGCAAGCTCCGTACAATCAGTGTGGAACCTGATGTGGGGTTTGAACTCACAAACCATGAGATCATGACCTGAGCCGAAATTAAGAGTTAGATGCTTAAATGACTGAGCCACCCAGTCGCCCCCCAGATTTCCTTAAAAAAAAAGTGTTATACACAAATACCTGAGTGCTAAATATGTGGCAAGTCCTGAGCCAGGGATCACTATGATAGATAGATAGATAGATAGATAGATAGATAGATAGATAGACAGACACTCATAGGATTAATTCTATGGAGAAAAGATGGATATTGACAAATAAAAAATGATGATGGAAATGTGTCACAAATATAAGGTCACATGGAGAATACACAATATTTTGCTCACAAAATCCCAGATAATGCCCTAAAAAGGCAATTATGCCTAACCATGTATGCATATAGGAATCTTCTGCAAGGCAACATTAAGTTTCTCACTTCAGTTCACAGAAGGCAAAGATGGTCTCCAAAGGATGTTGTCAGTGTCAGAATGATCTGTTCTGTACCTTATTCTCAAAAGATGACACCTGCTAAAAACATAGTATTAGTATTTAATTACTTTTGTCTTGCTTTGTTCTATTCAAAATAAAGGTATATTAATTCCTCTTGCCATATTCTGTTTTAATAGCTTTGGCTGGCAGCAGCATGATCTAATCTGATTATTTGGCCACAGCAGTTTAAATGATTCTGAGTAGTTAGTCTGCTAAAAGTAGCAAGAGGTGTTAAGTATTCTGAACACTTCTTGCTTAGGGAGATAAGGATATTATACTCTGAACTGCTCCCCAGATCCCAGCTGTCGCAGGAAAGTCAGAAGTCATTTCTTCAGACAATTCTGTTCTCCTTTAATGAGTGTGAGTATTGGTTAGCCTTTTTGAAATATAGACGGTCTCAATTGTTTTTCCATGTAATCTGTAATATGAAGGACTCAGTAGAAATCTAGATGGATACTAAAATGATTTGAAAAGATGGTCAATATTAATTAGGATTTAATATGGGGTATGTAACTGAAGTTTAAAAATTAGGGTTATGAACACATAATTCTGAATGAGAAATATGTGCGGACTCATTCTCTTTAATTTTACCCACTACTGAGACTACGATTTTAAAATCCTTTTTAATGAGATTTTATGACCTCTCTGCTACTTCAGTTTAGACTTGCTTCAGTAGAGTCTTCAGGAGGAGATTATAATATGTTTTATTAATTGAGTAAAATAAATTCCCCTAATGAATCAGTCCTATTTTAGATGACAAACCTACTTTCCAGAGAGATTTTAATTTATATTCACCCTTTTCTATGTTGAGTTGCAAATGTAACTCTTGAATGTCCTTTTTGAAATCTCATCAGGATGTAAGTTTTGATAACCAATTACAGAACGCAGCAGTAAAGTTTAATTCTATTTTTGGAGAGAGTTCTTCTAATTAAAAAAAAATTGTGCACGATCATTTTATTATTAAGGGAGTAAATTATTCACATAATACATTAAACTTCATTCCCAAGTCTTATCCTCCTCTTAAGAATGTTGTAAAGACCTAAAGTCTCTTAATAATCATCACAACACACATTAACAGCCTTGGGGAAGTAGGGCAAAGGAGATGGCAGAAAAATACAGTTTAAAAAATGGGTTTTCTACTTTAGAGCATAAAGATAACTTCGAGTTGGCGTATTGTCTACTTCGGGACCTAGGGCATATACATAGGAAATAGGCCCAGTCTTGTCTCTGGTGTCCTGGCTGCTTTCAATAAGTAGGTTTTCATTGAGGGACATGTAGGTGCCATGTAACCAGCTTAGGGCAAATGGTCAGTTCAAAAAGTCACCTGGAAGCTCAAAGAGAGCTCCTGTACATAAATTAGACGGAAGAACAAGCAAGTTAAGTGAGGAAACAGGGGCGGTGGGGGGGGGGGGGACTAAATTTACATACTACTGAGCTTTTAGTAGACGAAATTTACTGAAGTGAGTCAGAGTCAAAATACCGTTATTTAAGAATCTTGGCCACTGATCACCTCAATGATTCTGAATAAATAAGCATGAGTGGCATTATTCCCTCTATAAAGAAAAGAAAATCATACTGAGCCTTTCCTGTTTAACTCAGAGTAGTTTTGAAGCCTGAATAAAATACTATGTATGTAGAATACTTTGTAAACTAAAACTCAGAGTATAAACAATAATACAATTTATAGCAGTAAAATACTACTAGATTAAAGCATAGTGTACATTAGCCCACTAATGATAAACTCCAAAACAACAACAACAACAACAAAACCCCAAAAACTATATGCCAGAATAAGGAAATGTGAGGGTGTTCTTTATTCCAATTTCTTTCCTTTTTTTTTTTTTTTTTTTTTTTTTTTAGTTTATTTATTTTGAGAGAGAGAGAGAGGGAGAGAGAGAAGCAGAGAGAGGGAATCCCAAGCAGGCTCCGCACTGTCAGCACAGAGCCCAATGAGGGACTCAAACTCATGAACCATGGTATGATGACCTGAGGTGAAGTTGGATGTTTCACCAACTGAGCCACCCAGGCAGCCCTCCCATTTATTTTCCAAGTTACATAAATACAATGAAGAGATCTTAAATGTATTTCAATCAGTTTTGACAAATGCCTAGATTCATCTAACCCAAAACACTGTGAAGCATAGGATATTCCCTTTATACCAGTTCCCTCACATGCCTTCCTACTGGATCCCCACTTGGCTGGCACAAAAAAAAAAAAAAAAAAAAAAAAAAAAAAAAAAAAACTGATTTCTATTACCAAGAAATCTTACAGTATATACTTTGTGGTGTCTGGCTTATTTCACTCAACTATGTTTTGGAGAGTTATTAATTTTGTGGCATGTATCAGTAATTTCTTTTATATTGGTGAGTAATCTCATATTGTAGGAATATGCAACAGTTTATCCAATCTCCAATGGATGAACTACTATAGGCCATTTCCTGTTTGGGGCCACTATCAGTAAAACTAGCATGAACATCTTCTATTTTTTTGGATATCTGTTTTCCCAGATAAATACTTAGGATTGGATTTACTGGGTCATTAAGTTGATGCATGTTAATTTTTATGAGAAAATGGCAACCAGTTATCCAGTCTGACAATTTCTGCCTTTTAATCCGACTATATTCTATGCATTCATTATAATATTTGGATTTAATTCTACTATCCAGGTGTTTGAGTTCATTTCATCCAATCTGTGTTTTGTCCCTCTGTCCTCTTTTCTGCCTTGTCTTGGGTATGGGTAAATCCAGTCTTTTCAGTATTTATTCCATCTTTACTGAGTTTTCGTTTGTGCCTGCATTCGTTTGCTAGGGCTGCTGTAAGAAAGTACTACAAACTGGTGGCTTAACCAATAGAAACTAATTGTCTCACAGTTCTGGGGGCTAGAAGTCCGAGACCAAGGTGTCAGTAAAACTGTTTTCTTCTGAATGTTGTGAAAAATCTGTTCTATGCCTTCCTCGTGGCTTCTGGTGATTTGCGGACAATCACTGGTGTTTCCTGGCTTATTGAAACATCATTCTGATCTCTGTCTTCATCTCTGCTTGGCATTCTTCCTGTGTTTGTGTTCAAATTTCTCCTTTATATAAGGATACCAGTCACACTGAATTAGGGTTCCATGATCCTCCAGCATGACCTCATCTTAACTAATTACATCTGCAATAATGCTATGTCCCAACAAAGTCACCTTGTGGGGTACTGGGTTAAGACTTAAACATATGAATTTGAGACGAGGGGACAGAATTCAACTTAGAACAATGCCTCTCTGCGTTGACTTCAGTTGTTTCTTAAAACATTACTACACATATCTTGAACTCATCCCAGTGTACTTTCAAAAAATATTCAATTAGTTCATAAGAAATATAAGAAACCTACAATAGTATATTTCCAATAATCACCCTCCCATCATTTGTGTTATTTTATTTACTTATATTTTACTTACTTTATATTTTACTTCTATATATGCTATAAACGTATTAGGTTGCTTTTCTTTTTTGTTAATCAGAGAATGTCTTTAACAAGATTAATAATATGTGTATATATTTTATTGTATAAAAATATGCATGCATATATTATGTAGAGATATTCCTGTATGTGCCTCTCTCTATATCCATATATAATAATAAGTTCCTTTTTATATTTATTGACATATGAATCTTTGAGGTGTTCTTCTCCTAGAAGATTACCAGATACATAACTGGTATCATTCCCTGAACTGAACAATCTTTTTTTTTTTTTAAGCATATCTTGTAATGGACTACTCTTAGAGAAAAATTTACCTTTTTTTTTTTAATTTAGAAAAATTTCTTCATGTCACCTTATTTTTTGAAAAATACTGTTTGTGGAATATTAATTCTAGGTTGACAGATAGGTCTATTCTATTATTTCATGGCTTCCACTGCATTGGATGAGTAACAAAAGATCATTCATATCACTTGCCTTATATTTGATGTGTCCTTTTTCTGTGGTTGCATTCACAAGTTTTCTTTATCTTTGATTTTCAGAGTTTCTTTAAGTCATGCCTAGATATGTCTTTCTTTGTGTTTACCCTGCTTGAAGTTACCTGACTTCTTGATCTGTGGGTCAATGTTTTTCATGAATTTTGGAAAAGTACTAGTTATTACTCAAGTATTTTTTTCCATTCTTTTTCTCTTTTCCTCTTAGGATTCCAATTTAAAGATAATCGTACAGAAATCAGTTACTCTGTAATAGTTCTCCCTGTGTTTCAAGTTAGAAAATTTTTATTGTCTTGTGTTTGGCTATGTTCACTGATACTATCCTTCAGGTGTCAGATTACTGTTAAGTCCATGAAAAGAATTATTCATCTCCAATGTAGTAGTTTTCATTTCTGGCATTTACATTTGATTCTTTTTCACAGTGTCTATATCTCTGCTGAAATTCCCCATCTGTTCATATATGTGGTCTATCTTTTTAAATAAGTTCCTCAATACATTTATCATAGGTATTTTTTTATTTTCTTTAAAAATGTTTTTAATGTTTATTCATTTTTGAGAGAAAGAGAGAGAGAGAGCGCACAGGAGAGGGGCAGAGAGAGGGAGACACAGAATCTGAAGCAGGCTCCAGACTCCAAGCTGTCAGCACAGACGCGGGACTCGAACCCATGAGCTGCTAGATCATGACCTGAGCGGAAGTCAGCCGCCCAACCAACTGAGCCACCCAGGCGCCCCTCTTATAGGTATTTCAGAATCCCATCTAATAACTGCAATATCTTGACCATGTCTGGATCTGGTCCTGCCAAAGGCTGCTCTGTTGGCAGGGCAGCACATTTTCTTGCTTTTTTGTGTATTGTGATTTTCTGATTGTAACCTTGTGTGCAAAAGAACAATAAAGACTGAGGTAAATAATATTTAGACAGGAAGTGTACATCTCTTGTTTGGGCTGGTTGTTAGTATAGCTGGTTGAGTCAAGCTAGTGTATAGTATAGATAGATTATTATGAGTTCAACTGTGTCACCTCAAAATTCATAGGTTGAGGTAATCCCCACTACCACTCAGAGTGGTTGAAAATAGGGTCTTTAAAGAGGTAATCAAGGTCATATGGTGTCATTAAGGTGGGCCCTAATCCAGTATGACTGGTGTCCTTACAGGCAAAGAAAATCTATACACATCAACACACAAAAGGAAGACCATGTGAAGACAGAGGGGGAAGACAGCCATCTACAAGGCAAGGCAGAAGGCTTCAGAAGAAACCAACTCTGCTGACACCTTGATCTAGGACTTGTAGTTTCCAAAATCATGAGAAAATACATTTCTGTTCTTTAAGCCACTCAGTTTCTAGCTGTCTGTTCTGGCATAGCTCACACTAATAAAATGGGTTTGGACCCTTTTGTCCTTTCAATTAAATTCAGTTCACCACTGGCTTAAATTATGAGAGCAAAATACAAAACTTTTCTTTATCAGGACTTGGAGTCTAAGTGTCTTTTTCCGTTGCTGTTGTACTTTGTCTTTGGATGCCTCAGAGGTGTATTTCAGCTCTCCTTTCCCTACCCTTGGGAGACACGGCCCCTTTCTGGTACTTGTGCTAAGGCCCAGAGTGCCTATGGCGTTTCTCTCAGTTCCCACCTCTGCCTTCAGGGTACTGGCAGCCACCTCTGCCCCATCTTCATTTAACTGGCTCTGTGCCATGTGTGACTTAGAAGACTTCTCTCTCAACTCTCCGCTCCCTCCCCTAATGGAAGACACACACTGACTCACCCAGGGGAGACCCCTGTGGGTCCTTTGTTTTCCCCTTGCCCTCAACCAATAGCAGGCTGCATGGGAAATCTCAGCTCTCCTAGCCTTTTCCCACCAGCACTCAGTTTAAGGTCCAGCCTTGTGTGTATGCATCTCAGATGGGGGCAATCTCTCTGTCACTTCTTCAACGGAAAGCCCAGACTGCAAAGCGTTGTATTAGTTCTCATTCTCTGCACTCTGCCACTTAGCGTGCCTGCAACTCATCCGGTGCCCTTTCAGTTCCCTTGCTCTTGCCCCAATGTCTTTCATGAGCTCCCAGTGATGACTGATGGAAAAGAGAAAGGGAGTAAGTAAAGATTCTCCTTGTATCTTTGACTCCTAGGAATTCTAAGCTCCTAGACCTGCCTACACTTGGCATTTAAAAATTTCAAAGTTCAGCTGTGCTATTTTTTTTTAAACTGCATCTATAGTGACTTCTTCCTCCCACATCTCAAAATTGAAAGCAGCCATGGGTACTATACATCCTAGGAGGGGGTTGTCAAATCTTGGATTTTAATTTATTCAACTGCTTTGGGCCTGGCTCTTTGATGGGCTAAAATAACTGATCTTGTTGTTTACTTGGCTTATTTTTATGGTTAGGCTGGGAAGGATGTTCTCTTGCAAAATTCTACGTCCTAAATAGAAAGAGCAGCCTCACCACATTTATATTTATTTATCCTTTCTCATTTCCCTGTTCCCCTCACTTTTCTCTTTTCTTCCTGGCTGTGTGTTTTCATGTTCCAGGGGTCACTATATTGTTTGAAGTTTTCATTCTATTTTTTTTTCATAGATAACATTACCAAGTGTTCACTAAGTAAACACACTGTATTGACGGCATTACAGATATTATGCCATTTAATTTTCAGAACCACTCTATAAGGAAAATACTTACTGCTGCCCCCTTTACAGACAAGAAAGATGAGTCTTAAGTAACTTGGGCAAGGTTACAGAGCTTAAAAGGGGTGAATTTAAACCCGGATGGTCTGACTCCATAAGGAATTCCAGACTGATAGACTTTTAACTTCCCAGAACACTAGAACTTGTTTCTTTTCTGCGCCGTTAGAAGATGGGAAATCATATGCTTAC
Source organism: Leopardus geoffroyi (assembly GCF_018350155.1). Taxonomy (NCBI): domain Eukaryota; kingdom Metazoa; phylum Chordata; class Mammalia; order Carnivora; family Felidae; genus Leopardus; species Leopardus geoffroyi. The sequence goes on from NC_059327.1 coordinate 155,405,634, forward strand.
AGAGTATTGCAACAGAGAAGTGATTTGCAATCAATATTAGTATTGAGATTCCATTCATTTTATTTTTTTTTCCATTTTATTCACTAGAAAGAGGAACATAAAAGATAAACTTAGAACTGTATATGAAATAGCTGTTAAGCCTAAGTGTGTATGCCAAGTAATTTCCCATCCTATAAAACCCAAAACTGCAGTATGAATCCGGTTTAATCAAGTTACTAAATCAGGAATAAAGGAATAAGAAAACTAGCTTTGGAGTCCCACTCCAAAAGTTACTATGTGTGTGAGTACACAATGTAATTGATTCTCCAATATGCAATTTGTTCCTCAGTTATATGTAATAATAATATCTATAATCTTCACAGGGTTACTGCAAGGACCAAATAAAATAATACATGTGCAGGCACACCTGAAAACCTGTAAGAGGTGAACATCACTGTTATTACTGGGAAGCTCCAAACTTTAAAAGTTATCAATGTTATTTTCTAAAAACAAAAACAAAAACAAAAAAAATCCCAAAAAACGTAATGAGCCTTTTAAAATGTCAATAACATAAACTCGTATATAGTACATCAATGTCACCCATAAATGATAGATCAACTAAGGTGAAAAACATTCTGGAAAACCAGAGAGGTCATTTACCTCAGCCAATAGTAACAATGTACTGATAATTTATATTTACACTTTTAAGGAAAGTAATAAGAACTATGTGCAATTATCCTTGGCAAGAGAAATAAAATAAGCATGAGAACAGAGAAGTTGTTTGGGGGTAATGAGGCTCTGAAAAGGGAGACAATAATTAGCTTCCTGATATAAAACATCAAGGACCAGTATCTAGATCATTTTTATCATGGACTTAACAGGCATGACACCAGACTCTACATCTAAAGGCTGAACAAAGACTCTTTCTAAGCTTCTAGGCAGAGGGGGAAAAAAATTGAAAGTAGAAAGAGCAACACAGAGGGCAGTTCTCTCATTGATTTTTAAACAATATATGCTTTGATGATGACTATTGCTTCCTTTCATTAACTTAAAAGAACAAGCTAATCCTCATGGAGATTTAAAGACTCAATAACATATTCTCACTCATAATGTGACTTTCATAATATTTATATAGACATTTTCTTGAACTTATAAAAATTATTATGGCCTTAAAATTTCTAGTACACAAAGTTAAATATTTTGGGGGACAGCAATTTAAAAATGGAAAACATTTCCTGGTATTGTCATTTTAAATAAAATCATATATGTAGATATAGGCAAATAAAAATTAAGGAATAAATGATCAAAATTAATACGGTCTGACTTATCCTAACTATCAGCAATTATTCCCTTGGAATTGATGTGTGTTATAAAAGCTGTATAGATATTTTGTTTCACAGTTCTCTCATAGACACCTTCCTGATATACGTATGTATATAATAGTTTTTATGCTTTTTGAAATTAACTTGTTTATTTTAAAAGTAACCAACATATGTTATAGTTTAGCAAATAATTTGATTTTAATTAAACTCGTGTTCTTCCTCTAGGTAGTCTAGTCCACAGAGGTTTAGTAACCATTTTCTATATGCCTACTACATAGTGCTATTTCATAATTATTTCAATGCAACGTGTAGAATGCAGAGGCTCAGAAAGATAATAAACAAAGAGAAAGCAGTTAAGAATCCCTTCTAATGGTCGACCTCAGCGTTTTCCAAACATTGATCTACAGAACATGAGTCTCATGAGATACCAATAGATATTCCATGCTAAAAGGATTCATTGGTCAAACGCTTTAAAGCAATGCTGGGATAATCAACATTAAACAGGTTTCTTTATTGTAGAACTTCTCAGAGCACTAATGTACACTGTGAATCTCCAAGGAGTGATAGAATATACAGCTTGACCTAATTAATTTGACCTTAGAAATGTTTGTGTTTTGTTTTGTTTTGTTTTGTTTTTTGTTTTTTTTTTGTTTGTTTGTTTGTTTGTTTTTTTTTTTTTGCTGAACACTCATTAATATCTTGGTGGATATGACAATTCCACCAAACTGAATTTAGAAAGTGCTGAGATAGATGAAATCAGAATTAGGGAGATACCATTGGAAATGCCTAGTAAAGTGTAAATTCATTAAGTATGGTAAAGAAATGACAATAACTACAAGAAAAACCTCTAAGAGTGTTGTAAAAGAGCATTAGAGAGAAGGACTAGTCAAAGATAACTGCCACGGTGTTTAGCTTAGGAGATGGAAAAAAAATGGAATTATTGATGTAAATTGAGATTCTGAAAGTTGTGTCTGACTTCCATTAGTTCAATTATTTAATCATGCAGTAAATATTTATGTAGCACTCAGAATTATGGAGACTAGGAAGAGGGCCTGTGAAGGAAAAATTATCCTTTTTTCAGTAAGCTATAGCTTAATGACCAAACTACAATCTCATCTAACTGATACAATCTCGTCTAAGCGATAGGCAGTGTGTCTGCCTACTTCATCTTTCAGAACTACTGTCAACATCCCCGTCCATAAAAAGGCTCCATATCTATATACGCACTTTGCATGTATTCATATATCTACTTTGTGGCCGAGATTTATAATCTAACCTAGGTAGGTTTGTTCCTAGGTATTTAGCTAGCCAGCCTTGTTTGGTTTTTTAAACTGCATGACTCCTATGGGACTTTTTAGCCATGCATACATATTAGCTGTAAAAAACAAAAACAAAAACAACCCACCCCCAAAAAAACCCCAAACTTTTAACAATGAGAAAAATAGAGTGGAAAAAGAAAGAGAGAGAAAGTAAGGGGGAGAAAGAGAGTGGGGAGAATATGGAAAGAAATGTAACTCTTGGGTTCCTGATGTCTTTATTATTCCTTGTTGTCTTAATTTTTTAATGTTTATTTATTTTCATTTTTGAGAGAGAGAAAGAGAGACAGAGTGTTAGCGGGAGAGAGGCAAAGAGAGAGAGACACAGAATCCAAAGCAGGTTCTAGGCTCCAAACTATTAGCGCAGAGCCCGATGCGGGGCTCAAACTCACAAACCATGATATAGTGACATGAGCCAAAGTCAGACACTCAACTGACTAAGCCACTCAGGCACCCCTTTATAATTCTTTATTATAGAACAATGTGAAGTCAGTTGACAGCACAGTATTTTTCAAAAAAAAAAATTCCTTTTTAACCAATAGATTGTTTACTCAGATCCCATTGTCTGCCGTTAAAAGACCTATGATTAAAACAGAAATGTCATGTATAACAGTACATATATGAAATTCTAATAATGTCATTAGTGAAAAAAATTACTTCACCTTTAAGTCACATTATATTAGTTAGGAGGGTAAACATATGCCTGAAATATAACATGTGTATAAACATATTACAATAATTTAATAGCCAATTCAGTTCAGAAAACTGTTCAAATCTATACAACACCCTGAAAGCCATGCAAAGTACAACATCCTTTAAGTACTGATTTCACAGGATTAATATTTCACGTTTAAACAAGGTGGGTATGCAAAATACACAGATGAAGAAATCTGTCATGTTGCTCTCACTCCGGGGTGTTAAAATGGCAGTACTGGGAGGCATATGCCCAAAGATTGGCAGGAATTCTATCAACAACTTAGCATAGTAATTGATGGGAAATACAGAATGTTTAGACAGAATTGATTAGAATTAGTCTCTACAGAATATCATGCCAACACATGGATACAATTAGGACACATGTTCAGTGAAAATGACTCTGATTCTGGAAGTCTGTATTGTGATTTTTTTTGATAAATCCAAATTATTTAGATTTTCTTAGAAATGGAAAAAACATCTAATAGAGCTTCAGTGCTAATAACTGATGGCCCTGAATAAAGTTAAAACACGTATGTGTTAAAATTCAAATATAAGCTCATAAATAAGGGAGGGGGCAGAAATAACTAACCTTATCAGGTTGACATGGAGATATACATTTATCCCTACAAGCTATCATTATTTATCATTTGTAGGGATAAGCTATCATTTATCCCTATAACTATCATTATTATTCGTTGCTAGTGACTTACAAGTTGTCCCTTCAGAAAATGAAAAATGAATCTTTTTTTTTTCCTCCAAAGCAGTTTTAAGGCAAAAAGGTTCCTAAAGTCAGTCTCCACTGCATAAGGTAAGTTGCACTCATTCACACCTTACTGATCTGCAAGTCATATCATTCTCACCAAAGTCTCACTGGTCTTCTCAGCATTGATTTGTTAGTGGAGTGAGGTCACAAGATCTCACATTCCAGAGACTTAGAGGCTCTCATGCAGGCAAAGCTGTATTTGCTTTGTAGGAAAGAGGTGCCATGTAAACAGAAAGTATCACTACCATGTCCTGGCAGCACCTACTCTCTGGGGGTTTTATATACTGTCAAAAAGAACAACATCTAACTTTATTTACTTTGATACTGAGATTCTTAAACAGGACTGTCCCTCAACTTTATTTTGAAGTAAGAAAATTTGAGTTTGGGCAAAGCAGTTCCTTAACTTTACAGACATCTCTTTGAGAGATAAATACTGCCTTCAAAACCTCAACAACAAGAAGAACAACAACAACAAAATGGAAAGAACAGTCTGTAAAAAAAAAAAAAAAAAATCAACTGTCTTTAAGCCTGTGGAACTACATCCAAACTTTCTCATTAGGCAGGTCAAGCTGTCAAACTGTGGTTTAAACTCTTACCCTTCATTTATAATTAAAGTTATCATCAGTGAGGGGGCGCCTGGGTGGCGCAGTCGGTTAAGCGTCCGACTTCAGCCAGGTCACGATCTCGCGGTCGGTGAGTTCGAGCCCCACGTCGGGCTCTGGGCTGATGGCTCAGAGCCTGGAGCCTGTTTCCGATTCTGTGTCTCCCTCTCTCTCTGCCCCTCCCCCGTTCATGCTCTGTCTCTCTCTGTCCCAAAAATAAATAAACGTTCAAAAAAAAATTTTTTAAAAAAAGTTATCATCAGTGAGATGTACAATGTTAAATGAAATTGCTTTCATTGTGAGTAAGCCACATTATAAATACTCAATATTCCCCAAGAACTCCTTTACTTTGTCCAAGAATCTGAAACATGTATTATTTTCATCCTACTGATTATTAAGTCACCACATTATTAGCAGTAGGTTGGGGCAGTCTCATCAGATTGGCAGTGTGGGGTCATGGCTAAGAGCAGAGAGACTATGGGACCACACCTGCTTAGCTTGGTACCCAGGTTTCAGCACTTGATGGCTGTGTGATAACTGTCCAAGTGAGTTAACCTCTCTGTGCTAGTTTTCTCATAAAGTAGTATCAGACAGTAATTGTACTCATATTTAAGGGTTGTTATAGAATTAATTAAATGGATAGCAAGCCTCACAATAGCCATGTTATGTGGGTATCAGCTACTATTATTGCCATTATTAGTATACTGTATACATCTTTCTACCATATAATTAAGTTAATTCCAAGAAGGGCTTCCATGTAATATGCACCAGTTTGGTCCAAAAGTCGCTGTTATTCAGCCTTGCTCCCAGCATTATGCCCTTGTTTCCTCATTTCCTTTCTTCTCTTTAATCCCTATCATACCCAATCACAAAAGATATGACAATGACTCAAAGATAATCATTAAAGTAATGTGTTCCTCTTAAAAAATTAATGCAAAAAAGGTATAAATGATTGGAAAATTAAGGCATTATACACAGGCAGGGTGGGCTGAGGGATCTGTCCCTTTTGAAGCATGACTCATTCTACTTTGTAAAATGCAGTCTGCTATTGTAATCCAATATACTGAGGTAATATCTGTTGTTAATAGTGATCAATGCACCAGCTCTGAAGGAAAATATGTGAACATTTCAGACAAGAGGGGTTTTGTCATAAGCTATAAGTAGAAAATAAGGCAAAATGAATAGAGATCGAGATGCAAAATTCTGCAGCACAGCAGAATTGCAATACCTCCTGATATGTGAGGGAAACGATACTAAAAATTATGAAAATTAATCAGAAGCAACCCAGAGAAGAAGGTTTTTCTAATTTATTTGGAAAAGAGCAATATCTAGATTAAAATCATGAACTGATGCAGCATATGATTGTTTTAGGTGGTCAAATATAATGGCGCCCAATGAATTTAAGAAAAGAGGACAAGAAGTCAAAAGGAAATATAATTGTACGCTATCTTTTATGACAGATACATTGCAGGGTGACTAGTATATGATATTTCATTTAATTTTTTAAAAAGCTGTATATTTGATATTATTTCCATTTTAGGATTGAGGAGAGTAAAAACCAGAAGATTAAATTAAGGGACTTTCACTGATAAAGAAAAATTGTTATGCAACTTAGGCACATACCCCTTTAAAGCCTGTGTTCTTCCATCAGACCAAACTACTTCTAGTGTTTTTGTTCATAAAGGTAACAGACTGTGCAATTTAAAAAGGAGGTGATTTGTAAGCATCAATAAGAAAACATATCATTAGAGCTAAAATATAATTTTTAATTAATGATTAATTATACTGTTGTTGCTCTTGATCCCTCTTGAGGAAGAAAAAAACTTTACTACTTCAACCCTGCCAGAAGGTAGAAAATACTAGCAGGATAATGTAAGAGAGGTCCAAAGGGGAAAAAAAAATAGCCTTTTTAAGAAGTTTGAAGAGAATGTAAATAGCATATAGTCAATAACTCCTGTCTGTTTTTTATCTAGCTTTTATGTTTGAAGAAATATGCTGAATTATGAATTATATGAGAGTATAAACCAAAGTGGTTGATAAGTGGCTTCATCCAAATATATGGGCATTGAAAGAAAAGGAAATAGAGCTCAAGACACAAAGAGAAAAGGTTATTCTGTGTAACACATTCATTTAATCACTATCAAAGATTTCTGGATAAATCATTAAATTGTATAAAAATAAACCCTGAGAAATTATTTAATATATCTATCTATAGTTTTCTTATTAGATATGAAGACCAAATAAAAGACCATGCCAGCATATTCTAAGCTGTAAAATGCTGAGAAAATATGTCAATGGCATTTAACTACAAATACTTAGATTTCTACTTAATAAATAGTTAACACACTTGCAGAACTGCTTGATCCTTGCTCAATGGTACACAGCCAAAGAATAAAGCATGGAGCAAAAGAAAATACTGTCAATCAATGCAGTATCTTTCCTTTATGTATTTACTGTTAAAAGCCCCCACAGTTTTAATGATATGCGTAGCATGCCCACAGCCACGCCTTTATTTGGCTTTATTTTGCCTTCAAGTAGCTTATATCTTCTCTGTGAAGTGTTCTTCACCACACTGTGTTGAATCACATGCTTCACCAGTGTGATCTCCTATCACTCTGTGTTAATCCTATCCACGTTCTTAGCTTTGTATTACACATCTTGTTCTGCCTGACTTCTCGTTAAGACTACAAGGTCTGAGAGGAAACAACTGATCTATTTTCTAATTCAAAAATATTCAAATTAAAGAGTAGAAAACATCTGGGTTTGGGTTGATATATACACATAGCATTTTTTTAACATTTTAAATTAACAGTGTAATATGTAGGAATCTATAAAGCAATTAATATATACATAGGCTTTATTCCATTTAGCACTCAAAATTACTACCCAAAAAGAACAAAACACTATCACGAAAATACTTGAAATTTATAAATTAAGTTGATGTACTTTTTGTAACAAATACAATCTTGCTTATGATTTTTTAAGAAGGGCTTTTCTGGGGGCGCCTGGGTGGCTCAGTCGGTTAAACGGCCGACTTCGGCTCAGGTCATGATCTTGCGGTCTGTGAGTTCGAGCCCCGCGTCGGGCTCTGTGCTGACAGCTCAGAGCCTGGAGCCTGTTTCAGATTCTGTGTCTCCCTCTCTCTGACCCTCCCCGTTCATGCTCTGTCTCTCTCTGTCTCAAAAAAATAAAATAAACGTAAAAAAAAAAAAAAAAAAAAAAAAAGAAGGGCTTTTCTGAACACCTTATATGTAGAGCAACTTGGCCTATACCATCCCCAAAACATATTTTATCTGGTTTGTTCATTGATTTCTCCCAGTGCCATGAACACTGCTTGACATATACCACACACTAAATAAATATTAAACGGATGAAAAACAATATTTATACCTTAATGTAATTACACCTAGGGTCAAAGTCAGGTGGCACTGTTTCACTTCCTACATCTCATTTTCAACATTTAAGGCTCTCTTGGGATCTTTATCACCATCTAAGAAATTTTCCAAAATACTTTCTAGTTTTCTACTTCAAAAATAATAAGCTATGCATACTTCAAAAAGAATTGCAAGTGTATCACATTTGCATTTTTTAGTAGAAGACAAAAATTTATCTCTAAAGTATCTGAGAAAGGGTACATTAATGATACATAGCTACTACTATAGTGTAATTTTTAAAAGATGTTTTATAAGTTTTTAAAATGTATTTCTTAACTGCCTATAATAAAATATGTAAGCTGCTTGGGAGGTATCCTAACTATTATATAAAATTAAGTTGCTGTAGTTAATCTTGTCATGGGAATGATTTTTCTTCATATCAAATGCTTAATGACATCTCTGATTCATTATGTTCAGAACATAGGTAGAATGCTATGCAGCATGGAACAACTCAGTCTTTCTCAGCTGAAGTTCTGCAAGATAATTAAACCTTATGTAGTGACACCTGGGTGGCTCAGTCAGTTAAGCATCCGACTTCGGCTCATGTCATGATCTCACCATTTGTGGTTCGAGCCCCGCGTCTGGCTCTGTGTTGACAGCTCAGAGCCCGGAGCCTGCTTTGGATTCTATGTGTGTTGGTCTCTCTCTGCACCTCCCTCGCTTGCACTCTGTCTCTGTCTCTCTGTTTCTCTCAAAAATAAACATTGGAATAAAAAAAGAACTTATGCAAAATGACTTGATTGGCTATCTTCTCAACTTCTTCCAAGGAAGGTACAAGATTAGTTTTACTCTAGATATACAGAAAAATAGTAATTCATTATATACAACAAATGCTTTATGAGGCATTTAGCGTTTAATTTTTTCAAGAAACTCAGGATGGGTAGAGCTTGAGTAAGCACTCAATAAATATTTGCTGACTCAATCTTCTGCCCAAACCTTGTCTTCTAATTTTTCCTCTTTACTATTATCTACTGAGCAATATAAGCCAAAATAAACAAACAACAAGCAAACAACAACAACAAACGGAAGTCATCCTGAACATTTCTCAAAGCCTCATATCCTATATCCTCTCCGTTACTATTTGTCCAACTGCTTATTGCCCTTCCTTTAGACTCTAATCAGTAAGAGCTGTCTTCTTCTTAAGTTTCTTTATATTTTGAGAAAGAGACAGAGAGAGAGAGAGAGAAGGACGGGCAGAGAGGGGTTGGGGGGAGAGAGAGAATGCCAAGCAGGTTCTGTGCTGTCAGTGCAGAGCCTGATGCAGGGCTCAATTCCATGATCCATGAGACAATGACCTGAGCTGAAATCAAGAAACTGATGCCCAACTGATTGAGCCACCCAGGCGCCCTAATAAGAGCTGTTTTCTGACTTCAACCTGGATAGCCTCCCATCAAACTCCACTCTGAAGCGAGATCTTTCCAAAATGCAAACCTAACAGACGCATTTGCACCACTGCTTAGATCCATTCAACAAATCTTTAATGGTTTTAGGTTTATACCAAAATGCTATAATGTGGCCAGTAAGACCTTGCATGATATGACACATTCTTGCATCTCTAATATCACTGTGTACTCATTCACCACCTTGCACTCTGAGCCCCAGTCACACACTGGAAAGTAGTCTTTAAGTTCCTTAAAAGAGCCTTTAGCCATACTATTTCCTCTTCTTTAAACGCTATTCCTATGTGAACACCACACACCTCCTGACTCTTCTCCTGTATTTCAGTTCATTTCTCTTTAAGGGTGATTTCCCATACATGCCCTTACTCCCTAAACTAGCTTAGATTCCTTTGTTAAACACTTACAGAATAGTGCTCCTATCTTTCAGAGCACTTACATCAGACTAATAATATACTTGTTGGAGTTATTATTTGATTGTCTTCTTTAATAGAGACTATGTTCTCCCTATCACTTAGAATAGTGCCTAACATATACCAGGAACACAGTAAATATTTGCTGCAAGAATTAAGATCAGGGACAAGATGAATACTCATTAATGGTGAGCACAGGGAATGATGAGAGAGACTGTATCAGTACCTGAAAGATAAATGTGTATTATCTTTGGAGAAATCTAGGAGTATTTCTTAAATTCAAACCTCATAAAAGAAGATAATACAGTATTTTGTGTTGCTGATTCACTCATATTAAAGTCTTTTCAAATTATAGGGTTGTGACCACATGGATCTGCTTGAACATAATCCCTCTTCTTTTTTCTTTATTTCAAGTTACTGTTTGCCTTTGTTTTATCCACTTTTGAAAGGACCAAGGCATATTGATCGGAATAGTCTCTTGGAAAATGAGGACATGGCTGTGTAAGGACTAAATTTATCAGAAAGGTGTGAATGGATACCACTGCATCAGGGAAGAACAACTCAGGACCTTAAGTTGGAGAGGAAGACAGGTGGCAAAGACAAAATGGAACAGCAGAGTAAGGTTTGAAGAACAGGAGACTGGGTCATTTCCTCAAATTTCAGATGCTACTCCAGGCTCCTGTGTGGGAAGGAGCATTAATTTGTTAAGCAGGCAACAATTCCATGTTAGCTTTCCAAATCCTTACCTATTTACTAGCCTACTAACATGACCATGGTAAGATACTAAAATTTTTTTTTCATTTTTATTTTCCCTTCTGAGATGAAAAAACTGCAGACTAACCAGCTGGTTTTCTCCACTTTTGCTTGAGTCTTCCTCAGAAGAATGGCATCATAGGTACTTTAGGTGACCAAACTTGTCACTGTGGAGGAGGAAAAGGGGAAAAAGACTACCACAGATAGAGTGGGTTCCAGTAAAGGACTAGCTTGACTACACTGCACTGCTTACTAGCTGTGTGACTCTAGGGAAAATTTTAAACTCTCTCTGGTCCAGTTTTTTTGTTTTGTTTATTTTAATGGAAGCAAAATTTTATCTAATCCTTGTGAGGATTGAATGAGATAATAATAACGTAACATGCATACCAGAATGTCAGGCACAGCAAACGATAAATGTTAACTGTCCTTCTCCATGATCACCCTACCACCATCACCCCCACCATCATCATCATTTTATCATTATTAGTGTTACTTTCATTACCATTATCCCACCACATGTATAAAAAGATACCTTGGGCTCCTGGGAGGCTCAGTCGGTTAAGTGTCCGACTCTTCATTTTCGGCTCTCATGGTCATGAGACCATGATCTCATGGTTTGTGAGTTTGAGCCGCACATCAGGCTCTATGCTGGTAGTACAGAGCCTGCTTGGGATTCATTCTCTGCCTCTTTCTGTGCCCTTCCTGCATGCTCTCTCTCTCTCTCTCTTTCAATATAGATAAATAAACAAACTTTTAAAATAAAATAAGATGATACCTTAACAGATCAGACTGATTTGTGAGAAAACCTTTGGGGAAATGGAAGCTAATGGTGAGAATATAGGAGTCCTTTGTAACACCCACGGAGGAAATTACATGGACTTATTTTTTTTTTTTTTAAATCTGACGGCCATAATACTACTATCAATTTTGGTTTGGATTAATATTATCTTCATTTAATGGAATATCCCCAATCTGAATATGGAAGGGTTAACACAAAGTTTTAAATTAAAATGAAGAGATCTGGCTCACTGATGTCAGGTCAATGGTTGTACATAATTTTTGTTAAAAAGGCTATCTTCTTATTTTGCAATGTTTAAAAGAGATGCAGTCCCAAAGTCTTCTTTGTTTTGTACACATGCTTCAAACTTGGCTCTGTAAACTCTCAGAAAACACTGAAAGTGACATCATTTTAAGATAAATATACCAACAGCAGCCACACACATGTAGGGACCTCTTGATGAATTAGCACTGTGGTCTAACTGTCTGACTGAAATTTTGCTTATAAGTATAGACATAGATGAAAACAGCAATTTTTTCCACCCTTAGTCTTCACTTAATAAATTCTAGAGGTAGACAGTAATTGGCTTTTTCCCCTTTTAAGGCAGGAAAGGAGAGGTATAATTCTTTTTCTTTAATTTTAAATTTCACAACAAAAATTAGAAATACTTTTTTTTAAATTTTTTATTTATTTTTGATAGACAGAAAGAGACAGAGCACAAGTCGGGGAGGGGCAGAGAGAGAGGGAGACACAGAGTCCTGAAGCAGGCTCCAGGCTCTGAGCTGTCAGCACAGAGCCCGATGTGGGGCTCAAACTCGGGAACCTTGAGATCATGACCTGACCTGAAGTCAGACACTCAACTGACTGAGCCACCCAGAGGCTCCTCACAGCAAAAATTAAAACCACAAACAAAACCCTAAAAATTGCCTCATTGTACTCAGATTAATTAATCCTGGTGACAGTAAGTGAAAGGAAAATTAGCTGTTTAGAAGAACTAAGCAACCATTAAGTAAAAAGAGTAATGTTGGTTATACTGGGAATGATTAATACACGTACAAAGATTTTATTAATGTTGAGTGTAATATTTTTTTTTAATTTTTTTTTTCAACGTTTATTTATTTTTGGGACAGAGAGAGACAGAGCATGAACGGGGGAGGGGCAGAGAGAGAGGGAGACACAGAATTGGAAACAGGCTCCAGGCTCTGAGCCATCAGCCCAGAGCCCAACGCGGGGCTCGAACTCACAGACCGCGAGATCGTGACCTGGCTGAATTCGGACGCTTAACCGACTGCGCCACCCAGGCGCCCGAGTGTAATATTTTTTTAAAAAGTTGAGGGAAGAGGAAAGGAACACAAATGATAAAATCCCAACATTAAAAAAAATGAAATAAAAAAAATGAAAATAGCAATTTTTTTTCCCATTAAGTGTTACTAACATCATGAAACGTACTCTCAAAACTACAAATGCTAACATTTCTGGGGAGCTCACTACATCGTGAGGTGAGGTCCACTGGGGAAAAGCAGGGGGTACAACATCTTTCTTAGAAATGATCAGTTATTACTATGCGTTTATCATCATTGCTATTGTTCAACTCCAGACAAGAACTTAATCTGTGATAATTTCATTATAATCTTCAGGCTTCAATCGATCCATGTTGTTAAAATAAATTATATAATACAGAAGGAATATAGGTAAAGAAGCAGCTAGGAAAAAAGTAAGACAATATGTGGGAAAAGGTTAAAAAAGCATTAGTCAAAATTAAATCAAACCAGAAGAGTATTCAGTATAAATGTACGACTCTTGGGATAAGGGAACTTCTCCAGAGTCCTAAGGAGACTTTCTTGTTTAAAACAAAAAGAAAGCAAAAAGGAAGAGAAACACAGAAACAAAAACAAAAACAATAAACCCAAAAAATCACAAGTTACTAAACTGAATTATTTTAAAGCACGTCATAATTTACATGACATACACAATGCACCAGAGTTGGGAATCAGTCAACTCAACTGTTTCTTTGTCTACTACTGCAAAAGAGATGAGGGAAAGCGAACAAAAGGCATCTAAGAGACACTTGTGTGGATTCAAGTACCCGGACTTCTCTGAGAGTCTGGCTTATTAAGTAACTTTATTTTAATTTTATTGCCCATCGCCAGAAGGACCTGATACTATCAATCCCTGCAGATGCAGTTGGTTTTAGGTTCCCCACAATGTCATTTTGAAAGGGTGGGCCTACGCCGGCCGACTCCATCTTGTTCTGTGTCCTTCACCTAGACTACGCCTCCTCCCCTTGAGTAACCTCCCGCTCACCCGTTCAAACTTCCTGATCAAAACACGCCCAGCGACCTGCGTAACAGGACTCTGACCCTTCCCCAGCCAATCAGCTGAGGCCACAGCCATTACCTCACCAACTGCCCCTAGACCCCTATAAAACCTTTGTGCTTTTGAAACTCGCTCTCTCTCCCTGGTATCTCACCGCTGCATCGGTGCAGGTAGGGGATTGAGCTCCAGCTAGTTCGAATAAAGGCTCTTTGCTTTTGCATCGGACTCGGCTCCCTGGTGGTCTTTGGGGATCACGAATTCTGGGCATAACAATTTTAGAACTGAAATTTCTCAGGTATGCTCACCCGTCTACTTTCAAGCTTCCCAAATCCTCTAGCTATTGTTTCCTTTATCATCCTTCCCATTGTTGTAGAATTCATGTCTTAAAAAAACCCTTTACTCTCAGTTTAGTATGGGTTTCAGAAGGTAGAGACATTAGTTTTCTGAGTTAAACAGGCTACATTTACTGGGAAGTGTTTTTGTTCATGTTCTGTATTAAGAACCCCCAACTGCTTTCTTTAAGAAAAAATCCTAAAGCTGCCCTTATTTAATTTACATATATTTAAATTTGTTATTTATTAAATTAAATGTATAAATACAAACTTTTATATAAATATGTGCATATACTTCTTAAAATATGAAAAGAAGAATCCTGAATTATTTAAGAAAGCTTTTAAGTACTTTTCAGTTATAATTTTACTCTGCTCTGTTCTTTCTATTTCTTTTCACTGCTCTATTCTTCCTAACCCTAACCCTGGTTTCAAGTTCATCAGAAACTTAATGCAGACCAAATCTTAACTATTTGTTCTTACTAAGATGAGTACCAGTGAATTTTTGCTTAGTCAGCAGTTCCCTTCAGAAATTAAATTTGCCTTCCCCCAAATGTAAATTACGTGTTTCTCTTGAAACAGTTGGTATATTTTGAGTAAAGAAAGAAAGAAAAATATGAGCTAAGTTCAGCCCCTTGAATTTCTAAGTGTGAACTGCTCTGAATGGCACCCTGGTGGCCCAAAAGCAGCAGCGAGCACCCTCGGAAGTTTTAATTACTAACCAGGAGTACCTTGGACCCTAGGGAAAAACTGGATCAAAAATATTATAAAAGTTGCTATCAATCCAAAAGCATGACAGAAAAATAAATCTGTAACACCTTCTACAAATGCCTAGTGATCAAGCTATTGAAACCAGAATATTTCAAATATGGATCTGAGTAGCACAGAAATGTCGTTTAAAAAATAATTTCAATATCTCCTTTCAAAGAAAATAATTATTTTCTTGCCTTTGATTTTTTAGAGAAAAAAGGTATTTTGGGTAATTTGTTTATGGAAGATTACAATAAAGAGGCTAAGAAGAAAGGACAGAGGAGACGTACTAGGATGTAACATGTATTCAGTTATTAGTAACAAAAGCAAACAGACTGGCCCTTCTTGTTCTAATTTATAACTAATTATTGGCCCCACGGCAAGTTGGAATGTGCCTGTCAATGTGAAAGCAATACAATGAAGAAAGAAAGAAAAAGATCATAAAACTTTACAAAGCCTACAGTGTGACTGGTAGATTGCAAAGCCAGCCAGAGAGTTTTCCTCTCCTTGTATAAATGGTCTTTTTGTAAACTGAACTGCAACTACTCCCTTAAAAAGGTAGAGTTCCTTTCTCCACAAATTGTCTCTGGAATTGGCAATAAGACTGCTTTGCCTAATGGTTCATTAAAAAAAAAAAAAAAAAAAATGACGCAGGCAAGGATTTGAGACATTCTTGTGCATTGGGCTTTTCTCTGGCTTGCAGCTCTTTGGAACTTTAAAACAATCACTGTATAAAGAAGCCTGGAAATCGGGGGCACCTGGGTGGTTCAATCAGTTGAGCATGCAACTTCAGCTCAGGTCATGATCTCACAGTTCTTGAGTTCAAGCCCCACGTTGGGCTCTGTGCTGACAACTCAGAGCCTGCTTCAGATCTGGGGCAGCCCTCTATCTGCCCCTTTCCATCTTGCACTCTTCCAAAAATAAAAAAAAATAAAAAGAAACTCTGGAAATCAGAGACTAAGGAAAGCTCAGACAAGCAGCCCTATTTGATCCCTCCAGTAACCAAACAAATCACTCTGCCAACCACTAGATATATGGGGAGAGCCATCCTGGGCCATCAAGCCCCAGCCTAGCAGGCCCAGATCATCTCAGAAGACCTACACAGCTAACAAACAGAACTGTGGATTTGATAAATGCTTATTGTTTTAAGATCCCAAGTTTTGGGGTGAATTGTTAAATAGGAACAGCTGATAGAATAATTTTAGGCACTATCTTAGTTTGCCTAAAATTCAGAAGGATAAAAAATATTTTGCAACAATTATTAAAAATATACAACTGTGGGTGCCTGGGTGGTTTAGTCAGTTAAGCAACCGACTTTGGCTCAGGTCATGATCTCACAGTCCATGGGTTTGAGCTCGTCCGAGCTCTGTGCTGACAGCTCAGAGCATGGAGCCTTCTTTGGATTCTATGTCTCCTTCCCTCCCTGCACCCCCCAGCCAACCCCATTCAATTTGTCTCTCAAAAATAAATAAAAAAATGTTAAAAAAAATTTAAAAAAACAACTGTTTTTATTTAAAAAATGTAAACCACAGTTTTTTCTCATATTCATTCTGTTTCACATCTCTGGGCTTCTGCTATTAGAAATACCTTCCTACTTTGCTTATTTTTCCAAGATAGAATTTTTCTCAGGAAGATATCTTTCAATTTCAAGATTGGTCCAATAATTTCTTACTGGATTCCAATAGAACCCGATCACACCTCAATTCCAGGGCTTACAATATTGAAATTATCCAGTAATGTACCTTTTTTCCCCTCACTAGATTTTAGAGTCTTCAAAAGCAGGAAGATGTCTTATTGTCACTGAAACTCTAATATTCAGTCAGGCATTCAATATTTTTAAATAGTAGCTATCAAATCTATGTTATTGAGCTGAATTTACTAGCCTGAGATCTCAGATTTGGCTGATACAGAGCAGTCAGAGAGACCCTAGGTAGGTCATAGATGTAGGTAGATGATTCAATTAGAATTTATTAAAAACAAAAATACTGAGCAGGTTGAGGTTTTTTCTGTGATAAGGAGATTCCAAGCGTGTCTTCAGAGTTCAAGCTATGTTGCTGTGCAGTGTTGGTGGTATAGTGGTGAGCATAGCTGCCTTCCAGAATTCAAGCTATGTCAATAAGATTCACAGTTCAAGAAATACAAAGTAGAGCTGTTATTAAGAAGCACTGACGTGACTTGAGTTGAGGCCGATGTTGAAGTATTTGCTGCCTCTTACTTGCCCGTTCTAAACATGGAGCCGCTTTGTAGGAGAAAGCTCTTTCTGACTGAGGAGCGGAGGTGCTGGCCTTAAAGGAAGCCCTCACAGTAATTGCAGAAAAAAGTGAGAGGTGGAAGAACCAGTCAGTGATCATCAAGAATAACGGGAGAAATTAAAGATCTTGAAAGACAGTGTTCACGAAACGGCTTAGTGAAAGTAAGTGCTTTGGGTTTTGAAGTTTAAAAAAATGTATATGGTGTAACAGGTTAAAAGAAGAGAGAAGGGGAAAAAAATGAAAATATGAATATATTCAATCAATCGCCAAAAATTCTGAAGGCCTACATTTGTCATGAGTTACATACACATCAAAACTGATAAACATATTAAATAAAAATGCTATGCTGTTTAAGTGTAAGGTTATATTTTCACATATTCAAAATATTTAAAATATCCCATTCTGGGGCTCCTGGGTGGCTCAATTGGTTGAGCCTCTGACTCTTGATTTTGGCTCAGGTCATGATCTCACAGGTTTGTGAGATCGAGCTCATGTCAGGCTCTGGGCTGTCAGTACAGAGCCTGCTCGGGATTCTCTCTCCCTCTCGCTCTCTGCACCTCCCCCGCTCTTGTGTGCACATATGTCTGCACCCACTCTCTCTCCGTCTCTCTTCCTCAGAATAAATAAAATAAAAAGAAATCTCATTCTAATGAACAACACAGACTATCTGCATTTTGTAACCAAGTCCCTTAGGATTCAAAATCAATTAATACTATGTCTATGAAAGTACTTGTGCAACTCCAGAGTTTCCTGAAATGTAGTAAACATAAGAAATATCTGATGTATCTTAAAGATTTTATTTTACGGAGGAATCAGAAAGTATAGAATCATGTTTAAATAGTAAAAATCCATCCAAATTAATATTTTTAAAAAAAATTTTGGACACCAACATGAGTGAATATAACTTATTTATCATATAAAAGCTTAGTCATTATCATTAGTCACATGGTATAGTATGGAGAACAGAAGTGAAAGTCACAAATTGGTATGAGAAATACAGCCTTTCCTATTCCAGGAATCAATCAAAATTATAAAGGAAATCCTTGTCAATGTGGGAGGTTGTAGTCAATAGTTGGATAGAGACAATTTATCCAACTGGTAAAATAGCACTACTTTAAAAAAAAAAAGAAAGAAATCTGCTGTTTGTGAAAAACAAGCCTTCTCTTCATATTGCTTATAATTCTATATGACATCTATTCAGGACAGCAAAATTTAAATTCTTTTCTCTTGATTACTGAAGTAAAAATCAATCTCCAGTAGTGATGAAATTGTTTTGCCCACTGAACTATTCAATAGCTTTCATTCTCAAAATAAAAATAAAAATGCCCTTAATTTATACTTTAAAATGTTAATTGGGTGAGTTTTAGGCATCCACCATGCACATTTTCATATTTTTAATAACACACTGCTTTTAAAAACTTTTATTTCTAATAACGTTTTGGTTTCCAATGTATCCCTAAGTTGCAGTAATTATGTAACTACTAATCATTCTGATTAAATAACTTATTCAAGTCCACCTTTTCCTTCCTACCCCTTATATCACCAACCTCTTAAAATAATTATCTTTTGAGCATTTTATTCGTGTCTAATTCCCTCATAATTTTCAGTGTGATCTTTACTATATTTCCAATGTCCTTCCTGTGATTAAATAAAATAGCCAGTTTTTTGAAATGTGTATTTTCAGACTCTCTGAGTTATAAACTCTCTCCACATATTATTTTCTATAGAACAAATTTGTTCTTTATATCAAGGTGTCTTCAAAAAATTTTTGAAGAAATTCTGCTTTGATGGCATATAATTATGAAGAAAAATATCAGACCGATAAATTCAAATATATATATATATATATATATATATATATATATATATATATATGTATGTATTTGAGGTTCTTTTTAGTGTATTTATGTATTTTCAATAAAGAAAATCTATGAAAACAGCTTTCAACAGAAGTCATAAATTCACAGCAACAAAATGAGTCACTAAATTGTATCAGACAATCACTTTATTGACACTACTATTGCTCTTAGCTCAAGCCCTCATAATTTATTATCTCCCATCGTTTCTCTGATGTCCAGGGACATTCAGTGTATGTAAGCAAATAGCTTCTCTCTTATGCATCTAAGAATGGTATTACTCATGGATCACGCTTGGAAGAATTTCCAAGACTCACTCAAATAAATTTCTACAGGACTTAATTTTCTCACAAAAGACTAGCTGAGAAATTCAGCTTAAATGGTAGCCCTAGGGAAAATTCAAAAGAATGTCATATAAAATTTGGCAGGTGGCAGTTGACAAGAGGAGGGACTGTAGATGATCTGTGGCCATGATGTTTGGAAAATACCATACAACATGTCCCCCATCTTAGAGATGCATGATAGACATAAACATACTGAATTTTCTCACAAGTTCTATAATAATAATTAATAGAACAGCACTAACAATAATACAAATAATAAACCTGTTTATCTTTGCTTGACTTAATATTTCTAAAACATGGCACATTGTGCAATCCTTTTTCACAAACTCTCCATGGACACCACCTAAAACCAGTGTTTGATTGAAACTTTGGAACATACTGGAGAGCTGAAATATCCATCTCCTACCTTGTCATATTGTCTCTCTCCACATTCTGGCCATAGAAACAATTTTTTAAAAACCCAAGCCTGTTCAAGTTATAGTCCTCAGCTTAAAATTCTTTGCCAGCTTCCTATCACCTAGAGAACACAACAAAAATGCATTCTCTAATCTGGTATTCAAAACCATAATTCTCTCCCTTTCTCTTTTTCCATCAGAGTCTTCTGCTATTTTGTCACATAACACATACATGATTCCGACCAGAATACACAAATTCTTTCTCACATCTTTGCTCCTTTTTGTCTTTCTGTCTAACCAACCAACACAACCCTATTCATATTTCAAAATTCAATTGAAATAGTACCTGTTGCTCAAAGTTTTCCCTTTACATTACAAGGCTATTCCTACTTTGTTCCCAGAGAGTCTTGTACTAGCTTCCATTTTAGCACACACAGTATTAATTTAAATATTTTTTAGTTGTTTTCAACCCTCTCTAGACTGTATACCTGAAGGGCAAGACATGTGTTCTACTAATCTTTTTATGCCTAGTGTCTAATGTGATGTCAGGCACATTAAAGATAATTTAATAATTATTACAAACAAGTTTTAGCAGTCATAATTCAAGATAACAACAGATTTCATAATATCTTCATCCTTATACATGCCTCATGTTAGTTTTTATTCCCTTTCAAACTGCACCTTTTTCCCCTTATCATTCTCCTATAAATGCATAGCTTCCTTTTCATTATAAAAGTTTACTTATAAAACATTTTCTATATTATTGCATTGCTTATAGAAATTTCCTTACTTTGGTTCCAGTGAGAAAAAAGAACAATACTGTACATTCCTTCTTATCCACACCATTCAAAAAAAAATTTTTTTTTTTAAATGTCTTTGGGGCACCTGGGTGGCTCAGTCAGTTAAGCATCCAACTCTTGATTTCAGCTCAGGTCATGATCTCATGATTCATGGGATTGAGCCTGGCATGGAGTTGTGTGCTGACAGCGTGGAGCCTGCTTAGGAGTCTGTCTCTCTCCCCCTCTCTCTGCCCCTCCCCTACTTGCACATGCGCATGCATGCACACACGTGTTTTCTCTCTCTCTCAAATAAAATGCTTTTTTTTTTAAATGTCTCTTATGTTCCAATATTTTAAACACTGGTATCTCACCATGAGCAAAAAAACAAAGTCCCCATCCTTACAGAGCTGATATTCTGAAGAAAAAAACTGAAGAAAAAAAAATTAAGTAGATTACATTGACTGGTAGTCATGTCTAAATTAAATCAGGAGAAGGAGACAGAATGAGAAGTGTGTCTGATGATGTGTGTGGGGTAGAGGGATTGCTATTTTAGACAGGGAAGTTAAGGAAGAATTCTTTTATGAGGTGAGTTTAAGCAGAGACTAAATTAAGTGAGCATCACGCCATGTGCAATATGTCCTTTCTTGGCACCCTGGATTTTTTTTCTCTATTAGACTTGACAAATTTACCTTAATTCTCTTAGCAATAGGGTGATTACTATGCTAAAAGGTGCTTCAAATCCAGTGTGGCTTGTTGAAACTATCAGAGACTCGCCTTTATATTTTAGTCATCAGGATCCCGATTGATTGCTCACATCCTGCAGTGAAAGTTTTCGCAGTAGGGATGAATGGCACACAGAATAAGCAGTGACCTTAAGCATCAGCTGCCTGATAGCAGACAACAGCAGTTGTTTAACAAGATCAATCACTTTCTTAACTGCATGCTACAAAGTTTGGAAAGAGACCCTTCTGAAGTTTGCCACTTGGGATAAATTCAATTTTTTTGAGATCATTCTCAATGTAAGCATGCATAATGCTATTAGTGAAAGTAGTGTATTGAGTAGTATGCTGGCAGCCTTTGAGGGTTTTTTAGTGACAACTTTCAACTTCTTTGCTGGTTGGTGACTGTGAATATCGCAAATACAACAAGCAGTAGTACCTTTTTACTTTGTAGTATTTTCTTGAGCTCTAGGTATTTTATTTTCTTTGTTATAAAATACTTCTTTTTTCAAGTCTATTAAAAGTTGATCATTATCCATAAGGCATTCTTGTTACTAAGTTTTGGACGAATTCACACGGATGATTCTGATACATACCATTTAGGAATTTGACACGTCTTTCTTTACAGCTGGAATCTTGCACTCAACTGTATCGTGGCTGTGATACAGGCTGATCGTGGCTGTCACAGGGTTCATTTTTGTACATGATATCTTCCTACGTTTGCATCTCAGTTTATCTAATTCATTTAACATTGTACTACCGTTGTTACCATTAAATCTACTACTGCAACATGGAAGTAGAACACACTCCTGACCGGTTTTTTAAATATATAACAGTTCTTAGAAACATCAGTGAAAATTTCCAGATGAACCTGGAATTGTACACCTAGACCTTAAATATATCATCCTTCATAGTAAAATATTCAAAACAAGACACAGAAAAATTATGTTCTCATTTACATTGTCTTCAAATCTTCCTCCACCTAATATAAAGAACAAATAATGAAGGAACATATCCAGGACCCTAAACATGTGGGCAGAATTTGGTGAAAATGGGGGAATATGGTGGGAGATGAAGTCAGACAGGAGTTGAGGGTTCACATCATATTAAGTCTTCAAGGCCATGCAAGGCACAAAATATGATTATTTAATTTTAAGAGGTAACCTATTCCTTTAACATGTTTAAGTTACTCCAGCTCCATGATGATAGGGACTATCATATCATATCACATCATATCATTTCATATCAATGATTGAGTGAATAGGAATGATTGAAAAAAAAAAGAAGAGAAAAATGAATATACCCTAAGATATAAAGAAGCTTAAGAATGTCTTTTTCCCTTTCTCCCTTGAAGTAGACAGCAGCTCCCAAGCATGCCCTGGGGTCTACATGTCTTAAAACCTCATGTGGGGCTACCAATCTTGTGCTTAAACTGGCTAAAGTGGCGAGCACGCTATTTCACATTTCAGACATCCATGTATTTAACAATGAATGATTCAGCAGTGCTCAGGGAGGTGAAATCTATAAATGGCTTGTTACTTTGCCTACTAGGTTGCAAAAGCCAAAATCTGTAACCTTTTTGTAGACAGCAACGTAATCCATTTTCCCATTAATAAAAAAAAGAAACTGATGCTTGTATTTAGAGGCTTTTTATTTTTATTATTCTTTTTTAAGTTTATTTTTGAGAGAGAGAGACTGAGACAGAGAGCAAACGAGAGCAGTGGAGGAGTAGAGAGATAGAGAGAGAAAGAGCAGGGGAGCAGAGGGAGAGACAGAATCCCAAGCAGGTCTCAAACTCACAAACCATGAGTTCATGATCTGAGCCAAGACAGACACTTAATCAACTGAGCCACCCAGGCTCCCCTTTAAGGGCTTTGTAAAGGTACCTTTACATTGTCTCTCAAGGTGTGTTACAATATCTACCAGAGGTCATTGAAAGCAAGGAGAAGATTATTGCCATAGGTGAACTCTTTAGAAACTACTTTAAAAAACTTCATATTTTTGGTTGATCCAACAAATAAGTAAGGTTATATATTTTCAGGACAAAACACAGAAATGGACCATCACTCTTCACTACTACAGTCTGGGGTGCCTTTGACTATTGTTTCTGATTTCTAATGAGTCTTTTAGCAGGCTGTATCACCTGGAAAGTTTTCAAAGGTGAAGAGAGCTAGCTTCCCATCAGTAAATGCTTTATTTGATACAATTCACAATAACTTTATGGCAGAAAGACAAAATGATATCAAAATCATGCCATGTATTATGCAATATTTGCTTTTGTTTCTAAAGTTCTTGTATTCATCATATGCTTAAAATGGTTGCATTTCAATCTGATGAGAATAAAGGGTTTTTTTTTTCTTTCAGCTTGTAAATTAGTATGAACTTTTTCCAACAGGCAAATTAAGCAAACCCTTTCTCATGTTTTCAACTTTTATTCTCTTTAAATGATCAAATTTCCATCTTGTAATGTGCTAAGTGAATAGGAAATGTACATGGTTTATACTAAAACAGCAGGGTAGATGAGTTATCGATTACTAAGATTCCTTTCCATTAAAATTAACACTTACAAATTTAAAAATACAGTCAAAATCTTGGGGCACCTGGGTGGCTCAGTCGATTAAGCGTCTAACTTTGGCTCGGGTCATGATCTCACCTTTTGTGAGTTCAAGCCCTGCATTGGGCTCTGTGATGACGGTGTGAAGCCTGCTTGGGATTTTCTCTTTCTGCCCTTTCCCCACTCGTGCTCTCTTTTTCTCTCTCAAAATAAATAAATAAATATTTTAAAAATATGTATATGGTATTAATTCCAAATGTAAAAAAGGTATTCACTGAAGGTATTTTTTCCCTTCAGAGGCCCAGCTCACCTCCGTAGAAGTACTACTCTGACGGCTTGTTAATACTCATCTTTCAAATGGACTTTCACTATCAAATTAAATTTACCACAGTTACTATGGTAGAGACAGCTGGTTACTAAATAAATAAATAAATAAATAAATAAATAAATAAATAAATAAATAAAAATTGTGTTGTTTATTCCAAAATGTGGGGAGTGGCCGCTCAAAGAAACCATAGAACTGAACACGTTTATCAGGAGTGGCTATGTGACTAGTTCTTGCCAGAGGATTGTGATTGGAAGCGAATGGGTGACCTTTCCAAGGCCAGGGTTTCCGGGAGCTGTTAAGGGACCCTCAGCATCTAGCCCATGTCTGCCCTGCCAACAGGCAGGGGACTCCCAGACCATTGGGAACAAGGAAATCACAAGTTAAAGGAATCCAGGTTCTTTGATAACCATATGAAAGAAAATTACCTGCCAAAGCATCAACTGTGAAGTCTTACATGGACAAGAAATACACTTCTGTGAGTTTAGCCACTAAAATTCCAGGGTTTACCTATGAAAGTGTCTTGAACCTCCCTGATACAGAATGGTTCTACATATACTGGCATTTTAACATAACAGACTTGAAGTGAACAACAATAACAACAACAAGAATATTTTACCTATGCCTAAGAATATGAAAAGATTTTGATAAGTAGTTGTCACTTTTTAGTCAAATTACTAATGCTAATTATATGCAAATATTCTTTACCTCACTATCCCTTCAGTATTTATTTACATTTTTTTCTTATTGAAGTATGATTAATATGCAGTGTTATTTTAGTTGTAGGCATACAATACGATTCAAGAATTCTATATATTACTCTATACATTAGTCATTATTTGTCTTTTTGACCTCTAGGAAATGAATTTCTAACTTAGAAAAAAGACTGTCACTTTCAATGTATTAATATAATGTTCTGCTCCCCTGATTAAAACATTTTTTTTTCCTTTTTTCTTACCACTAACAAGCAGATAACATTCTAGAAGAATAAACTGAACATGTGAACGTTTGCCTATATCCTTACTAAAAATCAGAAAAAAATTTGATCTGTTGACCATCTCACTATTATCTCTGTGAAGTTATTTCTAAAGGACTTCCCTTAAATATTTAGACTATGGTTATTCTTTTAATCTGCTAGATCATTTATGCTACCAAAAGATTAGGCTGTATGTACCTTAAGTTGGAAGTAATTTTTCTCTGTCCATCACGTCCTTTAAGGATCAGTCCTGCTGTAAGAAGGTGACCTATCATGTCTAAATTTGAAATTACACATCTTCTAAACTGTAGGTTGCTGACTTGCCCCTGGGCAATCTTTGGAAATAGAACCCATGAGAGATGAAGAAACAATGCATTACTCATGTAAGGTTAGAATTAAGAATGGCTTTCAGGAATGTGGCAACTATCTCAAAGAAGAGTACTAAATTAGTCAATAAGCCTATATATTAAATGTTTGCATCATAGATTCCTCTACATTAAAAATGAAATAGTTTCCATTCATGAAAGAGGCATAGGTATCACTTCCCTTATTTTAACATGAAGTGCTCATAAAGATACAATTAATTCTAGTGGCTAGAATTCACATGCCATTTAGGCCAGGTCTCTCCTGGTACACATCTATAATCTTGACGTAATTACGAACACCGCCCACCTTCGCTTTCAAAAGCGTCTCTGTTTAGATAAAAATACATATCATCCTACATGTGACACACCTTTGGTAACTATTATATATTTGTTTCATTTCAATTTATTTATTTATTTATTTTATTTTTTTAATTTTTTTTTCAACGTTTATTTATTTTTTTGGGGACAGAGAGAGACAGAGCATGAACGGGGGAGGGGCAGAGAGAGAGGGAGACACAGAATCGGAAACAGGCTCCAGGCTCTGAGCCATCAGCCCAGAGCCCGACGCGGGGCTCGAACTCATGGACCGGAGATCGTGACCTGAGCTGAAGTCTGACGCTTAACTGACTGCACCACCCAGGCGCCCCTCAATTTATTTTTTGGAGGGAGTTTATTGAAAGCAGCAAAAGAAATCATGGATAATTTATGCCCATTTTATTCTGTATATGAAAACCAACTACTCATGGGCCATTTTTTAAATTCAGATCAGAAGCTGGAGGGTCCTAATTTGATAAATTTGTTATCACAATATTACACATTTGAAAATAACACGGGGCATACCCCAGGGAAGAAAGGATTAAGATACAACAATATTAGGTGCAGCTGAATTGCATAATCAGGACTGCACATATAAATACAGGAAAGGAAATGCAGGAAGAAGAATTCTAAACTATTGAAATACAGAGAAGCTGAACTAAATAATATCAATTAAGGCATGAAACAATTCTTCAAAAATGAATCCTAAATATTTTGGGTCTTTCTGCCATGAACCATGTTTATGTCTTCAATTTTAAGAGCTAAACTATTAAATATTAATAGCCATGAAAATTAATCAGACACATTCTTACTCATAAATGACTTTATGAAACCTAATAAAGGTTTTAAAATAGTCTTTAGGGTGTAGTCCAAAATAGTATATACAGCATATTGTACTTTGCTTATTAATTATATATTCGCACATGTCTGCACAGATAGAATTTATTATTTCAGAAGGTGAAGGGTAACACATGGGCCTATATTTCTCTGGGAATACTGATGAGTAAATTTTAATTAATCTCAACATTAAACAGTTTGGAACTCAGATATCTTTTTCCATGTAAAATTGGCAAATGGACTAACCAATAAGAAATTGTTGGCAATGATTTCCCTGCCTTATCCCTGCTGTGACTTCCTCTATGCAGTTAATAGCTTCACAGTTGATAAGGCTTATCTACATAAACACAAACAAATAAGCATTATCATACATTCTAACAGAATGCTAAACTAAAAAAAAAACAAAAGAAACAATTTTAGCGTGCATGCGCGCGCGCGCACACACACACACACACACACACACACACACACATTATTACCTGTCACCTTAATCTTAAGAAATTCCAAATAAATTCACAGATAGTCAGTGAAATATTAATTTTCCCAAAAAGATAATAACCTTGTTTCAAAAACACTCTCACATGACTGAGCTGATTGGATGCCACCAGCAATACCCTCAGGTACATTTCTAATCTCATACCTTTATGCTGTCGTATATATCAATCATATAGAACATTCCCAATTAATAGTATAAATAAAAGGCACGATAAATTCCATATACCTATGACCTTGTAGTGTTTCCCATAAAAGACTATGCCCATAAAAATAAAACAGGCACATGTTTAAAAGATGAAACTAATGGATGAAAAGTTCACCTCTTTCTCACTCGTACAATCTCCTTGTTCACATGAGGTAAAGTATGTGAAAAGGCCAGCAAAAGCATGAAATAAATAAAAGAATAGCTAAGTAACAAATCTCGGGTGTCTGGTGCCTGAATAAGTCATATTTTGAAAGTCACGGTTATATTTCTATATTTTTCAACTATGAAAAATCAAAGATCATTTGCCCTGGTTCATTTGATTTACTTAAGCAACATCTTCTCAAATTACAAATAAGTGAAAGCATACCATTTCTAATGACATCATGTCTGAGGGAAAACAATTTCTAATATGGCTATAATAATTTATTACTTTACTATCTGGCTCTGACCAAATGCAATTATGAGGACCTAGTTTTGACAGGACTCCAGTACGTGCTGCAAAGTTATACCCCGATGGTCTCCACCTCCTCCTTCCACCACCACTATCCAAAATAACCCTGGAGTATAACTGCATGCTATGATTTTCAAAGTAAACTGAAACAAACTCTGATATTGTCTGTTGAACTTGAGAGATTGCTTATACTAATTAAGACCCCCGAATGGCTGAACTGCACTTTAAGTTAAAAAATTAAATGGAGGGGCGCCTGGGTAGCGCAGTCGGTTAAGCGTCCGGCTTCAGCCAGGTCACGATCTCGCGGTCCGTGAGTTCGAGCCCCGCGTCGGGCTCTGGGCTGATGGCTCAGAGCCTGGAGCCTGTTTCCGATTCTGTGTCTCCCTCTCTCTCTGCCCCTCCCCCGTTCATGCTCTGTCTCTCTCTGTCCCAAAAATGAATAAACGTTGAAAAAAAATAAATAAATAAATAAATAAATAAATAAAATTAAATGGAGCCCTATTCATTGACTTCTTAAAGTAACAATCATTCATAATAATTCATATTTTTACCCTCAGATTCAGTAAATTACAGTAATATTAGCAGTAAAATACAAGTTGAATCTCTCCTTCAAATTTAACTTGTTTGAACTACAATGCATTCTTTAAATGGTGCAAATGTAAGAATTTAAGAGATTTTCATAAAAATCCAATTTCTGGTTTCTTGTTAATAATAATTAAAAAAAAAATCTAATTGCACATAGATAGCACTCCAACATAGCAAACTTTCTAAACAGTGCACATATCTTCAGTTTCACACAATTCTTATCATTAGTCCCCCTAAAGCCATCAGAATTTATCTCTATACTTCAATATATAAATAAATAAACACAAATTGAATGAGTTTGCAAAATGTTATGTTTTCCCTTCTACATTTCTAATATTTACCTCAGTTTTTGTGTGACTGTTTTGCAATTTTTGTGTTTTCTTTCTCAGTTTATTTTATAATGCTGGCTATACTTACATGTTTTTCTATTTCTCTGTATATACGTCTGAAATTGTCTACAGCATTTCACATTAAGTGAATGGGAACAATGTGTTGTTAACTTGATCAATGAAAGAACGAATAGCATCATTAAGTGGTTTGTGTCTGTCATGTTCAAGGACACCATCATGGTGGGATCCGAAGGAGCAAAGAGACAAGATCAAAAAGGCAAAGCTGTGTGTACATTGAGGGATCCAGTTGTATAGGCTATATGGGTACTTAATCCCTTTTCATGTAGGCCTGTTCTCCTGTGGTAGTACCACCATCTATTTTCCTAAGACAGAAACTTGAGATTTATCTTTTCATTTATTCCTTCTCTCACCCTCCGCTTCCAATTAATGATGGATTTCTCTGGACTCAGTCTTTCTCCATTCATTCCACAATTGCCAAGAACAGTCTCCTATCTGGACAACTTGTTACATGTTTCTAACTGGTCCTCAGGCCTGCATTCTTTTTCCCCTTCAAATCTATCCTCATTATGCACCTAGACACAAATTTTTCTAACACAGGATTTTATTTCACTTCTTCACTTAAAATCTTTCAGTGGAGCCTCTTCAAGCTTGTTATGGACAGACCTGTATCCCTACCAATTCATGTGCAGGCGCCAATCTCCAATGTATATGGATTTGGATTTTAAAGAAGTAATTAAGATTAAATGATGTCAGAGGGGACAGCCCTAATCCAATAGAACAAGTGTCCTTATAAGAAGAGGAAGAGACCCCTGGGATGCACATGCACGGTGGTAAGGCCATGTGAGGATGCACAGAAGCCATCTGAAAGCCAAGGACAGAGGCCTCAGGAGAAAGCCAACCTCCCAACACTTGGATCTTGGACTTCTCACTTCCAGAACTATGAGAAAATAAATTTCTGTCGTTTAAGTTGCCCAGTCTGTGGCATTTTGTTATGGCAGCCCTAGCAAGTGATTAAAGTCATTATAAAATCTAATACTCTGAAAATAATGGTCAAGGCCATTATTTGCCTCTATATGCCTCATCTTTTACTACACTCTGATTTATACTTTAACTTCCAGTGTCACTGAGCAGCATCTATGCAATTCCATACTTCTCCCCATGTCCATGCTAGCCCCTTAGCCTCCAATGCCCTTCTGATGCCTGTTCTCCTATACACCCTAAGACTTAGCTCAGATTTCATCCTCTGTGTTTCCCAGTACACCTCAGGCTACCCTAGGACCCCTGATTTTAGTCCTTAAGTTATCCACATCACTCTCACTGCATCAGCCACATTGAGTTGATGTAATTGTTTATGCAATCCTCCCCCCAAACCCATTAAGCACCCTTATAGTGAGGAACTCTTTTCGTCATGTTAAAGTTCCTGGCATTTAGCATGATTCCTGACCCAGCAGCCTATGTGGAAGCATCTTTAGTAATAGCTTATCTCTATTGTTAATTTGAGTCAATTTGTGCTACCAAGCCTGGACTTGCTCAGCATCAGTTTTCAATACTTATTTCACATACACAAGCTCTTAATAAATGTCTATGCAATAAAAAAAACTCTGGATATTTGCCAGATGTTTGAAAAGTGAAACCTGAACTTTTTAAAGCAAAGTGATTTTATTGACAAAACAAAACAATAGCCTTTAGGTTTTTCTTACTTTCAGTTTGAAATCAAGGATCCTAAACTATTCATAATTTAACTGTATCTCCAGACTACAAGTAGCACTACATGTCCATCACAGTGTTAATATAGAATGTGTAATTACTAAAGAGAGTGCACATTCTTGCATTTATGATGACCTATTCAAGTGGAGTAGCTTGATGCTTCTAAGACGTAGCACCACATTACCTATTCAGTATTGTTGCAGATACTCAGTTGCTACTGTTATTTCTGAGTAAAGGTCAAGTTCTCTCTCACAAAACATAATAGTCTTCTTCACCCAATACATACACATAAAAGGTGAAAAAAGATTACTTTTTGAAGATCGAAATTCTGCAAAATGTACTTCCTTCTTTTCTTTTCTCTCTTTTATTTTTTCCTCCACTTTGGTGGATACTTTGTCCTTTATGTTTTACAACCAAAGCATGTTGCCATAACAGATCACAGTTAAGGCAAAAGAAAGGAAAATCTAGACAAAAATCCTGTTCAGGTGGTAGGAGGAACTGAAATGCCTTCAATAAACTACAGTCTTTTGACCCAATCTTCTGTGAACATCTGGTTACCCAAGTAACAGATAATCCAAGTAACTGCACTTTGGTTTGGTAGGTATCATTTTACCTTTATGATAAATGTAAACCCTGCAGCTTGTTTACTTCAGCCTGACATCAAAGTGATTTAAAATCCCTTAGAGGGGAAATGGCAAATGGTGAAGGATGACAAGCAGAAGACTGGCTCTTGTGGACACTAGTCCCAGGCCAGACACACACAGCAAACGGAAGCTGCCTCTCTGGTCCTGCCCTATATATAGCACTCTTTTCTATCCTCTCCTTAGTGTGAAGAAACCCACATGACCTTTCTCCCTTTCTGGCTTAGAACCTTGGCCAGATACCAAGGCTGACACCTTGGAGGTAGATACTCAGTAACATTCTTTTAGGACCAGAGCTTTGGATAGAAATATGTTTTTCTTTCCTCTAATATCTGACTCTCTACTTTCTTGTCTTTTCATGATGAGACAAGTTTAAAGGCTTCCAAAAAATGGAATAATTGGGGCATCTGGGTGGCTCAATCAGTTACGCACCCAACTCTTGGTATCGGGTCAGGTCATGATCTCACAGTTTTAGTAAGTTTGAGACCCGCATCGGGCTCTGTGCTGATGGCATAGAGCCTGCTTGAGATTCTCTCTCTCCCTCTTTCTCTCTGTCCCTCCCCTGTGCTCTTTCTCTCAAACTAAATAAACTTAAAAAAATGGAATTAACTTTTAATTTCCATTTTAGTGCACGGTAGTTTGTTCCTATAATGAAAATGTTCTATTTTTTTTGTAGATTAATAGACCTCATGTGTCTATAATATTAACTTACAATTTTTTTATTCATAGTTAAATAGAAAATAATTTTAATGTGATAATCACTGTTAATAGCAATATATGTATATATGTGTGTGTATATAGGTGTATGTATATATTAGATATATACATATACATATACTTTTTCTGTTAGAAATGAATCATACCATGTGCTGTGGGATATCTAACAATGGTTCATTTACTAGGTGTAAACAAAAGATGTTAGGACTCTGTAAAACTGCAGTAATTACTTCTATAGTAGAACATATGGAATTGTTTTATCGAGTTTCAAAGTGCAATTTGAACTAGAGGAAGGGGAAGAAAGGATCATTTGAGATTTTACATTGTTTTAAGACTTTTTTTGTGCTGTCACATAATATGCAATCTAAACATCTGAAAAAATTCAGAATAGAATTCATGGTTATTTCATTCCAATGAGCAAACTATGATGATATTTCTCTTTTTAACTTTTTGGGCACTTTATTTCAGAGGGAAAATGCCATTGACTAAAACATTAAGTGATTTTAAAAGCTGTGTTGTTATAAAGTCTGGCCCATGATCCCACACCCAGTTTCTTTCATTAGCTCGACCTCCACAACCTGAAGTGGAGGGCAGGTGCAACACAGACACGTGTCCAGGTCTCAGCTCAGAAGCACTGGCTCATGTTCAGGGGAGAGTCCCAGCCCAAAGCTTCCATGTTAGTCTCCACAGACCAGTGATGGAAAGAGAAGGGGAATTTGTAAAAGACTGAGATTCCACCTTGTAACAAAACTAAACTTGAAATTTAAATTATATCAGTACCAAACATTTCTTCTTTCCTGCAGAATCTCTGTCAGATGGTGGAGCATCCAACGCTCTAAGTGCTGCAAGACTAAAACTAAGGCACTGGTTTTCTTTCTTTCAATGCTGAAATACTAACGTGGGGAAAATGTTTGCCTTCTTTTATTAGTTTGGTTTGGTTTTTGTGGGGGGACCTGGTACTGAAGAGACCTCAAACACTCTGAGGGTCTGAGGCTTCCATTGGCATTGTTATTTGTAGTAAAAGGTAAACCATTTTGTGATACTTCTGTTTAAAACACTGACTTGCCTTTGGAGTATGGGATGGAGAATTTTCATGATCTCTCCAGCATCTATTTATCTCATTTTCTGTCAAGAACATACAGATTTACTTTTGGTAACCATTCTTCCTTTATTTTTAGGAATGTGCTTTGCCTGGGATTAGAACCATGCTTAGCCATGGTGTCATTAAACTGAATGACAGAAGGAAAAAGGGCGGAGGGGGGAGGGAGGGTAACTAAGAGGAAAGGGAGTAAGTTTGGATTTTCAAAGAACTTCTGTTTCTTGTTAATTTTTTCTTTCTGAAAAGATTCTGAATGCTGAGAGATGGGTACACTATTCCCAGATCCATGAGCTTATGTAAAAGAGCCTACTTAAATAATTTTTTCTCTAGTCTTATGGAGGAGGGTCTTCACAAGGAGAATTCTGATCCTATTTAGGCTTTGTGGCTTGTTAGCCTACACATTGTCCAGCTATACTAGAAAATGTGTGGTAATATATATTTTGAGAGAACCCTAAAGTTTTCTAAACTCCTAGACTGGGTTGTCCAAGAAGCATCTCCTTGCAAGAGTACTTCTTATCATTTTTGCTAGTAGCACACTTTGTATTCAAACCCTTGTAACACTTAATAGTTTCTGTTCCACAATTTGACCTGCTGGGTTTAAAAATGCAGTTGGCTCCCCACGGTGCCTGTTATTTCATTAAGAGGAAAATGTTGGAGTGGTGACAATGCCTATAATCTCCCCTAAAATTCTCTGTTAATTACTAATGTAAACAGTATGTGGGTGACTGTTCCTTATGTGGTCTATCAAGATGTTTTCAACAACACTGGCAGAATGGTATGATACTGGTGAGACAAAATTCACAAGGATAAGACCTCCTTTTCTCTAAAAATCTATGAAGATTATTGTTTGGGACCTATCTTACTTAAAGAAAACAGAGAAAATTTATGAAACTTGATTATTCAATCTCGAACCTAAAGGAATGATCTGTGGAGACACTTCCAAGCCACATTCTCACCAATCTAGTGACATTTTCACAGCTCAAAACACAGCCTCTTGCTGCTGTGTAGATGAACTCCTAAGTGTAAGGCAAACACTCTGGAGAGATGCTAATAGCACTGGTTATGTGTGTAATCTACAGGATGATGCCTAGCATTGTTATTTCTACTAAAGGGTGAACCCTGTTGCGATGTTTCAAATACAATAACAAATTATCTTTGGATGAGGGAATGGAGAGTTTTGATTATCTCCCCAACAACCATTTCTCTCATTTTCTGGCAAGAACATAACAGATGTACCTTGGATGAGCATTCTTTCCTCATTTTTAGGCATGTGTTTTGCCTGAGACTGGAATCATTCATAGGTCCAAAGACAACTTTAAAGGAAGACGGTGATGACATTCTTACTTAGGACTATGAGGCCGAAGAAGTGGGGTGGAAAAGACAGATTGTACAGATGAGAGACATGAGACCTGAGGTCCCAGGAGTTAAAGAAATGATAGCGCCCCAATAAAAACTTGTTTGACTTTCAAAGGTAAACTTAATGCGCTTTATGGATTTTCCCAGAATCAGAACTTTTTACCCATAAGTCATAAAATAAAAGAATTAAAAATAAGTAGAGCAAGAAAAATATTTACACATGTAAATACATCATGACATCTATCTTTATAATATAAAACTGATGTATTGTTGAAGTCATACTGGGGAGATTTTTTCTGAGACAGGAATTCTTTAAACACTTCTCTTTCGACCTACACAGGAAAACAAACATCAAAATCCAGAATGGCACCTCTTATTCAACAATAGAGAATAATGTAAAGCCACGTATCTCCAGGAATAGTAAATAAAAACCACATTAGCACAATGCTACTACACATGTGGAAAAACATAGATTTTACTATCTTCATTATGAGTCTTCCAGGTAAGTAGTTTACTTCTAAACTGCTCAGTGAGACAACATGTAGTAAGACGCAGGGCTTGGGTTTCAAACGAAAGTCTACTGCAAAGATTTTAAAGTGCATGCGCCAAACAGATAAGATGAGGCATAAATATCTGAAAAATAGGGGATAGTTACTAAACATCCTTGCAAAACCAGAACAATTTTGGGGCTCCAAGAGACATTGTTTTTCTTAAATAGCCTCTAGACAATTGTTGAATATTCCCTTCCCAATGTGTTTCCTGTTATAATTAGAAAAACATATTTTTAAATTGTAAAGTCTAATGATTTCATCTAAGTTTTCTATATTGCCAACAAATAAGAATATTTTATAATATCAAATACCAATTATTCTGCTTTCCAAAGAAACTAGTTCTGAAAACATATTTATATAATTAAAATAAAAGCACAGGGTCACATTTAACCTTGGATCACTTTGTCTGTGTGAGCATCAATACTGTCAATAGTAAAATAATTGTGTACGCTCTTCCTAACAAAAATATAAATATTTTCAAACATGAGAATAAAATAAATGGATCAGAAACCTATTCCTTTACTTCTTAATAAATGAGAGAAAAAGTAAACCTGGTATCTTAAACCATGAGATAATAATTTAACTATTTGATTCCAGGGTAAATATATGGTATTTTTCTTGAAATTCATCCGCATCTTAGCAATACACATCATAAATACCCTATACATTTATATCTCAGAAGTCGTGTCGTGTGTGTGTGTGTGTGTGTGTGTGTGTGTGTACGTGCGCGTGCACGTGCGCATGCGCGCATAGGCACAAGCATGTCGGCAGGCTCGGCCTACTACTTTCAGAGTTGCCCCTCTTAAGGATACACTGAGCTCATGCCATCCCCATCAAAACAACATTTTCTTCAATTATTTTCTGCAAGAAATTGTGACACAACAGAGTAAAAGAATCTAGGAGATAAGATTTTATGCTGCAGCTTCGTTTTATCATTTTCTGCTGACATGCTTTCGTAATAAAATTACAGCGATCCCATATGCATCCAACCACATCACAGGAAGGATTACCTTTTCCTTTGTGTGCACTAACGTGTAACACTTTTGATATGTGTTTGCACCTCACAACGTTCACTGAGACACATTTTTGGTTAGTTTGCAGAAGGAGGCTCATATCTCATTCCAATATCCATGTGAGCTCGTCCTGCTCTTATTAATTTATTCCTTTCCACTTCCATGACTTTCATTGAAATATTATACCACACATAATGTTTGTTGTTATAGTTGCAGATTTTTTTTTTTTTTTTTATGTCACAGCAGGGAAATGCTATTGGAGGAAATAATTAAATGTAAAGTCATTTGAAGGACTCTACATTTTCTTTAGAAATGAAGTTGGAAAGTAATTCAGAAGCCTATCTCCTCAGGCAAGGATGATATACTTGAATTCCTTGGAAAGGTGAAAGGCCTTTTATTAGGACAAATTTTGCAGAGACTAATTTGTGAAAAAGGAGTACATTTTTCTGACCCTAATTTCTAAAATACCTACAGAGAAATAATTCCCACATTCTAGAAGGTTGTAAGTGATGAAACTGGTCATAGATATTTTTATACCATAATGAAAAGAAAAATATTTGTGGTCTGGGTAGAGAAATATAATAGAGTTTAGTATATAAGTTAAAAATACATAGATATAAACATATATCAGAAGTACACAGGTAACATGCCTGAAGGATGTGTTGCCTGCGGCCAGGCTTTGGTGGGTTTCACAAGTATAATTCTAAAAAGAAAATAAAAATTCCTATTATTATGAAACAAGTCAATGCTACCAAAAGAGGAAATAATATTAGAATACTATGTTTGATAAGATGCTCATATTGATAGAGGCCTGTCATGAATCTTTTGCAAAGCATTAATATACTATATTTGATAAGTAAGTTCAAATCTTCAGAAGTAGATTAATTAAATGTAAAATATCCAGACTTGTTTAGATGATCAGTGGTAAAGGTTGGGAACCTCAAAGTGTATCTGAATAAATTAACAATGTCAATAATTTTAACTGAAAAAGTTCTCCTCATTTCAATTATCTACTCACCTTCAAACCCATAGCCATCTAGTTTCCTCCTTGTGTAACACCCATTGCTTCTTGCCTTTTTTATTACTTCTGAAGTATGGTTTCCTCTTTTTATTGCAATCTTCCTGTAGACTTCTATTCGTTTTGAAACATTTACTTCCTCAATACACTAATAAGTCTAAGAAATAGCTCAAAATGTTTATTTTCATAAGGTTGATGGTACTAACAGTTATGGGTAATAGCATTTTGGAAAGACTTCAAGTCTTTTCATGCCAAAACACACATACATGTATTTGTCTATCGAAATTACTCCATACACATGAAAAACATATTTTGCTTTTGTCATTTGGTAAACTTAATCACAAATAAATATATTTCTGATATAAATGTGATAAGGTAAATATCTAGTTTTATGGAAACCATCAATTAATGCAATTTTTCACATTAACAAATATTAGGGATTTAGTTATTATGCAACAACTTGGGAAAGAACATTTCTCTCAGAGTTAAAGTACTCTCACATCAGCACATAACAGGAAGATTCACAATGTATTACCAAGAATGATTTACTAACTATATTTTTTGTAGTTTTTTTTCACATTTAGCTGTATTTGATAATATTCTTAATAGTAAAGAAACAATGAATCAACTAAAGCTTATGGCCAGTAGAATATTCGTGGAGGCAAATTTAGCAATATTTTTAGCATAACTGAATTTTTAGAGGATATGAAAAATAAAACAAAAATATTAAACAGGCATAAACTGATTATATATCAAAACAAAGTAACTATAGTGTAGTAAAAATAAGATCCGATTTTGTCTTTATGACTTATTAGCAAAAGCTCTGTAAACATTTATGACATCTAAAATCTCATTATACAAAACATTGGAAATTTTAAAGCATTCTGTTCCTTATATTCAAGTTTAATTAAGAAAGGCTGGCATGATACATTTTCTCATTTGCAAGTATTTCAAAGTACTCATGTAATGTATTTAGTTTTCTAACTCATGAGCCTGCCCTCTTCCATAGTTTATATATGAAGTGACATTCATTTTCCTTTATTTTCATGAACCATACAAATTTCTATTTAATACCCATTATAAACAATATGTACATTTTTACTGAAGTATTGCTATAGATAATTGTGTCACCATGAAATCCAAAATGTTAAAAACAAAATCTTATCTCACAGATTTTTTTTTAACTGAACATTTTCATTACAAGTACTTAAGTGTTTTTGCCTGAAAATTTATCCTAAGGCAGAAAATAAATAAATGCCACATGATTTAATAAGTTCCATGCCATGTTTTCATTATTTGGATGTGTAAAAGATAACCAACCTCTAATAGCATATGTGTGTGTGGGGGATGAACATGCACGTGTGCGTGCGCACACACACACACACACAAACATGCACACACATGTATATTTTCTTTTCAGTTCTAGCGACTGGTTCACAACTGCTTTTTCATTTAGTCTACTTTATTAAAAATAGTACACATTTTATTTATTTAACTTTTTTATGTTCATTTATTTTGAGAGAGGGTGGTATGAGTGGGAGGGGGCGGGGGGGGGAGAGGTGGGGGAGAAATCTCAAGCAGTCTCCACACTCAGCAAGAGCCCAACTCAGTACTTGATCTCACAAACCATGAGATCATGACCCTAAGCCAACATCAAAAAATGGATACTTAACCCACTGAGCCACCAAGGCACCCAAAAATAGTGCACATTTTAGACAAAGCACAGAAGGTGATGGATTGCAATATTTATCCTGAATTTTGGAGCTGGATTGCTTAAGTTAAAAAAGACAACTTTATAGGAAACTATGTACCTTTTGGATGTTAATTAAACTCTCTATGCCTTAGTTCTTCCATCAGTGAAGAAGACAACAGTATCCATTTCACAGGAGTGAGGGAAGAATTAAACTGGCTAATTCACACACAGTGCTTAGAACATTGTCTGGCTTATAGGAACTTCTCAAAAAATCTCGCTTTATATTTTTATAGCTAGAAATATTTAGCATTGGTAATACAATCAGCTCTGTTCTATCAATGCTTGTTTTTCCAAGAAGCACTACATTACCTAAAACACTTTATAAGCACAATTGATTCAAATAAAAAAGAGGTTTAGAATCTGGAGGATTTCAGATTCACAATTATTAAATTATTTCTACCCAAGACTTTAATAATAAAAAATGTGTGTACAGCTGTAATTGGATATTAATAAAACCAGAGCCAAACCAATTCCAAAGTTTGATTGAATGTTTGCATGAGAGAAAATGAGTTTCTTTTTTTATCATCATGATCATGATCAGGAGCACAGTTCTTAACTTTTTTTGATACTTTATCATTTTATCACCCTTGCGACAATAAACAAAGCCTCAAATCTCTCAAGCAAGACAGTACATTGGCTTAAAATAAATTCGTCATCAAGAAAATTTCTATGTGCTTTAACTACCTCACTGGTACAATAGGAATGATATTAATGGTTATCTCTTAGTGTTATGGGGAAATATTAATGAACTAATGAAAGGTAAATTCTTTACCAGAGTTCATGGCAAATACAAAGCACACAATAAAAGTAAATAAGTATCATTATCACCAGTAACAAGTGAATGTATTTCCTATTTATACAAGCACATCATACCCTGAATGTTAAAACTACAGCTAAAGGTAAAATTCCTGAATAATCAGCAGGCAAGGAAAGGATATTTTCCTAAAAATCTAACTCAATGGCTATTTTGATCAATTTTGTAAGGTTGGCTTCTTAGTAAAACTTTACTCTTCTTTAACCAACAGATTAATTGAATTTATAAATTGTGGATGGATTTGAAACTTTCACTGGCTTCTTCTGATGTCCTGAGAAATGAAAAGAATTTTTCTGATAACAAAAATTATTTTTAGAACCTTCGAAGAAAAACAGTAAAAAAAAAAAAAAAATCATGGGCTACCTACCCAAAGAGAGCAGCCATGCTTACGCCATTGTATAGTAAATAATTTTAGGTGACTTTTTAAACTCCATGTTCCTCAGTCTCCTCATCAGGAAAATGAAACCTAAAAGGTAGTCAAAACACTTGGAGACTCACTCCCTCAGTAGCCTCAGCAATCTTTAAAATCACTAATGACAGAGCAACTGAAGTATCAGACTGAATGGCTGCTAAATATCACTACCACTTAGTTTTCTCCAGAGTCCTGCGGTATCCAATAAATCAGTGACAGAATTTATGTTCATAATCTGCTTCGTTCTTTTCCTTATAAACTTAAGCTATACTAAAGATAATTACTAGAGTATTTATACCCTATATACTCTCCTTTTCAGAAATTTCTTATCCTTTTTTTCCATGGTGATATCTTCTAAATATTTTCCACAAGATGTCAAGTTCTTCAGACTGACCACAAAGTGTAAAAATATCTAAAGAGCTGGAGGTGGGGAAACAATTAAGGTGCTCATTCAGTATATATATTTAAAAAATATTATACTTTATAAATCAAATATACAACAGAAATATAGTCAATAATATTGTAATGACTTTGGTAGCAGATGGTTCATCCACTTATCGTGGTGAGCATTTCATAATGTATAGGATGACTGAATAATGATGTGGTACACCTGGGAACTAACATAATATTATATGTCAACTATACTTCAATATAAATAATAATTAGCTCATGAGGGGTGCCTGGGTGGCTTAGTAGGTTAAGTATCTGGCTCTTGATTTCTGCTCAGGTCATGATCTCACAGTTTGTGAGTTTGAGCCCTGTGTCAGGCTCTGTGCTGACAGTGCAGATCCTGTTTGGGATTCTCTCTCTCCCTCTCTCTCTCTGTCCTTGCTACACTCACTCTCACTCTCTTTCTCTCTCTCTCTCTCATAAAGATTTAAAAATAATAATTAGTTCATGAAAAAAACTCTAGATGATTTTAAAACAAATACATTGAGTATTATGCAATGTAAAAATAATGAAGACAAAATATAATTTTCACCCATACGTGGAAGCGAAAAAAATATTTGCTAAGTATCAATACTCCTACCCTTTGTCACTCTTTAAATCATAGAATTATTAAGATTCTCAAAGACTATTATTTTATATGAGTTATATTATTATGTGTCATATTAGCAATTAAAACTGTGAAACTTGGGGCGCCTGGGTGGCGCAGTCGGTTAAGCGTCCGACTTCAGCCAGGTCACGATCTCGCGGTCCGTGAGTTCGAGCCCCGCGTCGGGCTCTGGGCTGATGGCTCGGAGCCTGGAGCCTGTTTCCGATTCTGTGTCTCCCTCTCTCTCTGCCCCTCCCCCGTTCATGCTCTGTCTCTCTCTGTCCCAAAAATAAATAAACGTTGAAAAAAAAAATATTTAAAACTGTGAAACTTTTAAAAGTACATTATCGCTACTGTCTTTATCCCTGCTAAGATGGCATCAGTTTTACCTACCACTGCTTTGGCATGATGTCTAATACAATAAAAAAGGCAAATAATAAGTCAGTATTGTTATGAAAATAGTTTTGGCCCTCCAGAAATCCCTGCAAAGAGCTCAGGAATTCCAAATTGCCATGAACCACACTTTGGGAATGACTGCACAAGGCGTTAACATTCCCCATGGCCAGTAACAGACAGACAACATAACTCCCTTTAGCTTTTATCTTAACCAATCCTGAAATACTTTCATCGTTTACTAAACTCTTAAATTTCAAACATAATTCATTCAAATTTCATAACATAATTTCATTCAAAATTAAATGTGAATAGCAAGAAGTACTAGAAAGCATTTTAGTAGGACATTCCCAAAATATATTCTCAGAATTGAAATAGGCTGAAATATTAAAAAGGAGGTAAATGGCTTCCAGAAAGGAATTTCCCAACTTCTCCATATTCTCTACATTTGGGATTTGATAATTACCTTTCTTCCTTCCTTCATTTACTTTTTTTTTTTTTTTTTACTAAACATGCACACAAAAAGTAATCCTTAAGGCAATGAGTTATATATTATAGTTTCTATACTCAACAGTTCTTTTTACTGCATAGAATGTGCATTCAATGGAAAAGTCCCTGATATGAGGGATTATTTTTGATCTGTTATAATTCAGAAGAAAAATGCAAGATATAATGTAATAATTCGGTGAAAGGAGCAAAGGAGAATACTCAATTGAAAAACTCATGTATGTATACACAGTTATTGCAGAACATTTACTCAGTTACGTACACATAAAAACTGCCACTGACATTTCTTCTTTGACTGCTATTGAAAGAGTTCTTAACGTCACCAGGATAGAATACAACAAAAGCCAAGATCTTTTTGTAAGCTGTAAAATCCCCTGCAGTGGTACTGATATAAACTGAAATATAACTTTTTCAGAAAGGTGAGAAACAGCTTTCTCCCTCTCCCTTCTTCCCTTCCTCACTCCTTCCCTGACTTTTTTTTTTTCATGTTCCTGATGTGACTATGACATGTGAAAATGTA
This sequence comes from Leopardus geoffroyi, assembly GCF_018350155.1. Classification (NCBI taxonomy): domain Eukaryota; kingdom Metazoa; phylum Chordata; class Mammalia; order Carnivora; family Felidae; genus Leopardus; species Leopardus geoffroyi. The sequence continues at coordinate 155,447,822 of NC_059327.1, forward strand.
ATCTTGCTAAAATGCTGGTAGAAGATGAAAAGTAAAACCTAGATCACTCATTGAAATAGAAAGAAAAAATCATCCTACTTTATATATTTAACATTCCTACTTGGTAGAAAACTCTAGAGGGTATTTGTTAAATGGCTAGATTATGATCTTTGATTCCAAGAGAATGCAGAATACAAGCAACATATTTATATCCATGCCTCCAAAAATAACTGCTATTTCTTTGATTTGTCCCCACTGAAATGCCCACTAAGTCTCACTTGATTTCAAATATTCACTTTTTAGATTGAAACATAATGCATTAAGAATAGACATATATAGAGGCACCAGGATGACTCAGCTGCTTAAGTGTCTGATTTCGACTCAGGTCATGATCTCACTGTTGGTGAGTTCAAGCCCCACGTCAGGCTCTGTGCTGACAGCCTGGAGCCTGTTTCAGGTCTGTGTCCCCCTCTCTCTGCCCCTCCCTTGCTCACACTCTGTTTCTCTCTCTCTCTTTCAAAAATAAGTAAACATTAATTTTTTTTAAGAATACACACACACACACACACACACACACACACACACACACAAGAACAGACATACAGACAGAATATACCTTAGTCATTGCATGGGGTAGGAGGAAGATGGGGATTATCACATGGGCATCAGACTCTCAATGTGGTGATGGAAATATTCTAAAACTGATTTATGATGATATCGAATCACTTGGTAAAGTGGTAAATTTACTTTAAAAATCATACACTTGAAATGAGTGAATTATACAATGTGTAAAAATGCTTCAGTAAAGTTATATATAAAAAAGAATGCAAGGAATGAGAGAAGCCAGACATCAAAAATCATATACTATATGAATTCATTTACCTAAATTATAAAATGGGAAAAACTGATTTAAGTAGCAGCAAAACACAGGGATGTGGAGCATGGCTGGTGCAGAGCAGAAAGGGCCACATCGGAGGTGCTGTTAATGTTCTGTGTCTTCAGCTGGTTGTTGTTTAGATGAGCTGGGTTTGTGAAAATTCATTAAGTTGTATACATTTATGATCTGTGCACTTTCCCATATGTATATTATACCTCAATAAATATACACTATGTACACATATACACCTGTTTGCAAATGCCTTTTCAATTTGAAAAGTGTAAGCAATTCTACATAAAGTAAGACTGTATACCACATACTCAAAATATGTGTCCAAAGAGTTGGGATGAGCATGTCATACAATATTCAAACTTCCCACATTTAGATGGAATTTATGTCCAACTATAAAGAATAACTCCAATAGGACTTTGTATTGACAAGGGGATAGATAGCATAAAGTTAGTTTATCATCATATTATCAAGATTTCCTTTTTGTTTTTAAAGTTTATTTATTTATTTCTGAGAGAGAGAGACACAGCATGAGCGGGGGAGGGGCAGAGAGAGAGGGAGACACAGAATCCGAAGCAGGCTCCAGGCTCTGAGCTGTCAGCACAGAGCCTGATATAGAGCTCAAACTCAGGAGCCTCAAGATCATGACCTGAGCCCAAGTCGGACCCTTAACCAACCGAGCCACCCACATGCCCCTGAATGATCAAGATTTCTTAAAAGCATGTGCACCACATCTATGGGGAGGTTGGTGGGGAGCTGGCCTCAAGTACTGGGACATTTGGGGAAGCTTTAGAGAGATTAATAGTGCCCAACAAACACCAATAAGCTTTTGAAGCCAAGGCAGAACAGGATGGATGAAGTGTTATTGAAGGGAATCTGTTTCCTCATGTTCTTTTTTGGTGCCCAGGCACTCATATTTTATATATCTACTATCACTTTGGTCTCTTCTGGTTCCACCAATGCTGCCATCCTTCAAGGATCAGCTTAACATTCTCTCTTCAATGAACATTCCTTAATATTATCTAGCTGAAAGAGCTTTCCTTTTTTTGAACTCCTCAATAAATGTAAATGAGATAAAAATAAAATATTGAGCAAACAATCTAGCTGTTTACTTTTATCTGCCAAAGAGCTATAGTTTTGTGGGCAGAGACCATGCCCAGCTTATTTATCCACCAAACTCCAAAGCTGTCATGGTGAACTTCATGTTGTGTATTTTCAAGTGTTAGTGGAGTTAAAAATGGAAATACATCTATTAATAACTGAAGATAGCATGAAACCTCAGCTGAATTCAAAATGTAAAATTTCTGCAGTTATCAGTTGCCAACAGTCATTTTCACATTTAGATCCTAAAGCTGTATATACCATTTTTTAAAACTCACTGAAGTGTGTAAATGTAACACAAAAAGAAACAAAAATCATTCAGAAATAAGAAAGCTTCTAAGTGGCATCACACAATTGGAGAGCAGATTTACTTATTCATTTACATAGCATTAAACATAAAAAGTTAGTTTTAGGTAAAACCAACAGAAAGTCTGCCCTCTAGAAGCCTACAATTTACTTTAGACAAGGCAATTGTCTAGGATGTGATAATATGGGTTTATTAATGTTTAGATACCATAAAGAAGGATGTAGATAATAGCAAGTGAGATTAGAAGTTCCAAGAAGGATAAAGAAATGTGCTCTGACAGTTTAAGAGGTCTTCTAAGTAGGATAATGAAAGAAGAGGTAAAAGCACAGAACTTTCAGAGAGGATGAAGGCAAAATGGTATAAGAACACACTTGGATTTACACAAGGTGTAATCTGAAAAGCAGTGAGGAATCTGGCTCTCCTGGAGCAGATATCAGACTGCATAGTTTTCCTGGGGAAAAACATGGAAATCAAAATAACTAACAGTTATTGTTATAAATACATACATAAAAGTAACAATTTTATGTATGTATTTGTTCAATGTGTATTCAAACATCTACATGAATAATATTTCATGCCTGTCCTTGCCTGTGACATCCAGCGAATTCATGAGGCTGAAGTAAGTTACAAAACCTTTTTTACAAGGTTATGCAAGGATACACAAAAACCTTTCACATTTTGTAATAATAATCCTCCAATCTAGAGACATGCTTAAAAATGTTTAGACACCAATATAATGCCTTTCTAGAAATTTAAATGAGAGAAAACAATAATTATCTAAGATATTTTTTAGAAAAAGTTTCCTCATAATTTTAGTTTCAAATGCATTATTTAAACTGTACATATCATTATGAATATGATACATTATGAATATGAATATGATCCATATCATAATTAGAAATTATTAGCATTATTTAACATGCTGTCACTGGCATGACAGTGAAAGCTCATTAATTATAAAGCAGCTTAAACAGACATGGCCATCTCATCTCTTGGGAACTTGCAAGATGGAACCTAATTTCATCTATCCAAGAGTCATAAGCATTTATTTTGGCCAAGTGTAAATGTAGTACATTTAATAGTCAAGATACAACCAAGGAACTTGCCTCCACACAAAATTAACCACAGTTATTTCAGCTGACAATTCTCACTTTGAGAAACCACCAGGGGGGCTTCCACAAATGACTCACTCAGGGTGCTTAAAGCCATTTCACTCTGCAGATTTGTCACTTTCCAGAAACATCCCATCTAATTCAGCCGCTTGAGAGGATCCATTGTAACTATTTTTTGCAATAATTATAAGATTAAGGGCTTATTTTGGGAGCCATTAATAATATCAATAAAAGGATTAAAACATTTTCAATGAAAATCATAAAGAGATCAAAGAGCTAGTGAAGTTAATGCTTCTGCTACATTGAAATCAAAAGCTAATAACCACTGAAAAGCAGAATCTCCTCCTCAACCCACACTTCAAATGGATTCAAAGAATCCATTTTTGTATGTTGTTCTGACAGAAACAAATAAAATAACAATTTAGTCACAGTGCCCATTCATTCTACTCATGGAAAACCAGGCAGGACAGACCTGTTACCACCTTGCGCACGATGATAATTCAACTTTTTTAAGCAGATCATCAGAAAATTTAATTATAGTTGGAGGCAAGTCAAATGTATAACAAGAAGAGATCCACAATGAGAGAGAAACACATGAAGAACCAAATGAAACCAAATGAACTTATATCAAGAGGAATCCCTAATTTAAAAATTTTATTTCTCATTAATACTCACCTTATCATGACTTAGGTTTTAGAAACAAACAAAAGCCCTCAGATTTGCTCAGAGAGACCATTATCCTTCAAGTGTAATACAGATGCTTTGGTCAAAAACCTGGCATATTGTAATTTCAATTAATAACCTATATAACAGTAATTTATAGAAAATAAGATAGCGATTCTACCAATTTATTAATCACACACATAGATATCAGAATTTTAAGCATCGAGAAGACAAAAGGTTAAAGTTATTGATTTTGTTTTTATGTACTTAAATTTGTTTATTTTTACATATGTTATGATTTCACCTATATTTTAAGAACACTTGAAATAATGGAAGAAGTGTCTAAATAGAAAAATTATGAAAAAAATTCACTAGATAGGTCATTTGATTAATTATTTAAAAATTACTTTGTGAGCATATAGTCAGAAAGTATGAATGCTTATAGTAAATTAATGACTTCACTAATTTCTGAGAAATCATAGTAATAGTGAACAACTATTTGTAAGATATGTAATATTTAGCCAATTTATCAAGAAATTTTAGCATAATTTAAACCTTTTACAGTATGGATTCCTATTGACCAGTCTCTGCAGAATTGAAGACCTTTTCCTTTTCCAATGATATCATATGATACCTTAACTTACCTTATTTGAATATGGTAATATTTTGATTAGTTTAAATGAATTACGTAAACTAAATAATAAAGAAATAATTTTTCATTGTTTTCAAGGCCAAAAAAATCATGAATCAATAGCCTTTTACTACATTTTGATTAATGGCTATAAAAATTGCTTATTAATTTTTATTCTTTTTCCTACACTGAAAGGAAATATTTATTAGCATTAAAATAATTTTTCTGTAGCTTCTAGAGAAAATTACATAAAAGCCTGTTTTTGAAAACTGTGAAAAATAAATTTAGTTTCTCATCTAATCAGCCCAGTTCCAAAGCACTCAGAGTAGACCAGGCAACTTAATAACTAATCTAATAAATTTTAATAACGTCCAAATGCCATTTGCAATTTCTAATACTAGCATTTTAGTAATATGGGGAACTAATTTGATATGGAAAAAGTAGTTCAAATGATTCTAAAACACACATACTATTTGTGTTCTCACTTAAGGTCAATAGGTCACACAGATGCAGGCTGAGAGCTTACATTAAATGCGTCCAAGAAAAAGATTATTAGAAGTATCATACCTTTGGGACATAATCTTATAGGCATCTGGCAGATAGCATCGTATATTCTCCATCTGAGCAGGGTCAGAGTCACAAATTTTGTCATCAGTCCTCCCATAGTTGGCACTTTCTATCATGATGACATCTGTTCCTGGACAGCGGAGCTCAATGGGGTAGCTCTCACAGGAGAGCTCTCTGCGGACCACAGCCATCGGAATTGGGGCACGGCTGAAAGCTACAGGAAGGAGGAAGAAGAAATGTAAGTCGTCTTTATTATGCACAAAGAAGTACACGTGTTTGCCTATCCAGTGTTTGAGATAAACTAACACCAAAAACACAAACCGGGCGCAATTAACAATTTTAACTAAAATAGAATATTTCTCACTTCAATAACTTTATTTTTAAAAATCTAAGAATAACAGATATTTCTTAAAAATACTATCTAATACAGTTTTCGTATACATGGGGAAAAAAAACCCTCTGGATTTTCTAAAATTTTGGCTGTTATATGAAATAAAGACTATAAAGAAATATTACCCCTTTCTCCCCCACTCAAAAATATTATCCAGTTTGTAGAGAAAGATTCTCAAGTAAATCTCAGGGGTATCATGCATGTGTTTTGTTTTATTTTATAGAAAGTATTACCCCAAAATTGCATTTTTGTTGAGTCATATCGTCTTAAGTTGTCTATTTCAACTTTAAAACAGTTTTCATTTTTCAGTAATAATTAACATAATCAGTGCACTTTATGATTTAATTGTAGGGATAATAAGTGTTCTACAAGAAAATAGAGATTTGTATGGAGAAAAAATAAATTTTCCTTCAGCTCCCTCCACATACTTTCCCCAGCCCCCACCGCCACTGTCAAGAGATAACCAGTTAGAACTGTGATGACTCTCCTACTAGAATTTTCTACAGAAAAAACAAATAGACATTGTATGGTCCCTCCTACTCCTTTTTACATTTTATTCAGGTATAGCACACTACACATGTTGTCTGATACCTTTATCTATTTATTAATTTAATGGATATCTCTTTTCATCTTTGTATTGTAGCCCTCAGTTTTAATGGCTGCATTATATATACCTATAAACATTATACAATTGATCTTATGTTGATGGGCATTTGGGAATGTCCGAGTGTTTTAGTCATAATACTGCAAAAAAGCATAAACATATCTGTATACCTTAGCTATAGTATTTTAGAAAAAAATAGTTATCCCAATATATTTTATGGTATATTTTTACACCATAAATGAAATTGGTGGATCAAGAGGGAAATACATTTCAAGTTTGGCAAATGTCAACAACTAGATATCCAAAAAACTTAATAAATATGCACAGCTCTACCAGGATCACTTTTCATTTCAAAATTACATATTACCAATTCCCTTAAATTTTGCCAATGCGGTAGACAAAGAATGATATAGTGCCTTTTTAAATTTTTTCAGTATTCTATTTGTACAATGAAACATATTTTCATATGTTTATCAACCCTTCATATTCCTTTTATTTATGAATTGTTTGCTTATATTTATACATGGTTTGCTATTGTAAAAGTTCTTTTTATAGCAAGAAAATTTAAAAAATATCCTTTATATTGGTGGCAAATATGTTCTTTTAGTTTGTTGTTTGATTTTAGATGTTTGCTGAACATATATATTTCATCTTTATACAGGGAGTTACCCATCTTTTCATGTCAAGTTTAAGTTTCCAACTCCAAGATTGTGAACATAATCAGTATATTATTGGAAGAAAGTCAAATGTTTAATTGTAATAACTCAGGTTTTCTTTTAAAAGCATAGAATTGAAATTCTCAATTAAGTGTTTACCAACTATCTAATAAGTTGATTTCGACATAAGAGAATTAATTATGGAGATAAATTGGAGGTATAAATATGCATTAATATTTTATTAATTCACTAATGTGTACATATATAAAATATGTATTTAAATAAATATATGCAACTTTTCTTGTGGCTCTTTTACTAAGCACGAAATGTGAAAGGAAAGGAAGGGAGGAGAGGAACAAGGAAGTGAAAATAGAGTAGAGGTGGGTAAGAGAGAAATTTTATTCTATAAATATTTTCACTTGAAACTTAGAGGAAATATTTGGTTTGTGAAACCATAACTATTATTTCAAAATTGAGAATGACATTAGTTTTTGCCTCATTTCTATAATGTTTTGGAAAAGCTGTAACTGTACCACACACCCCATGCATAACTTGTGAGCAGGTCACTTAAAGTTCTCAAGAAGCACACACAGGTAATTCCATTCTGGTTGTCATTCAACATCTCCTTTGTGTGTTCTCTCTCTCTCTCTCTCTCTCTCTCTCTCACACACACACACACACACACAAGAATCTAGCACATCCACAGCATTCATGGGAGAGTTAACATAATTAGAGGTTGGTTGTAACATTATTTTTAACATTTGGTCTTGAGCCAAAATTTTGACAGGGTATTCCCACAATAGAGAGATAATGCATTTCTATTGTTTCTAAAATAAAACATCCTTGTTTATCTATCACTCTGAAATTAGATGGCTGTTAAAACATGAAGTCCTTTTTAATAGTGAGATTCTATTTTTAAGGATAAAGATATTTTCATTACTGTACTTAGTATTTTAAGTAATGGAATCATTGAATGATAAAAATATTCCAATTTGGCAATCCAGTTTCCTGATTTGGTCAATTTAAATGGGATCATAGAGGTTGTTTTTGTTTCTTTGGTGTTTTTATTTTTTGTTTTTAATAAAATGTTTTGAAATCAGAATTTCCAGTAAATTTTTTAGCATTTGCTAAAAGGCAATTTGTTTCTTAACTTCAGTATAACTACTTAAAAAATACCATTGAAACTGCTTCCAAACATTGAATTGATCTGGCTATATTTTAATTTAAACAATTAAGTTAAATTAAGTTAAAAAAAAAACAAGCTAATTTAACAAGGAAACAAAACAAATAAGCAAATCATACAGTCAAAGCATCTGTTTGACTAAGTGGACAATTTGGTTAATTAAATTCATCAATTTTTGTCAAAACATGTGTATGTAGACATAGCTTTATTCTGGTTCTCAACTGTCAAAAATATGATTTAGAACCAGACACTAGACAGTTGCAAAGTCAACTAAAATGTGGAGGCCAAGATTTTCCATGTATCTCTTTTGACCCTGTAAGAATTATGCAAAAGTGATATATATATATGGCAATTTTTACAGAGAGCCAGAGTTGATTTGTGGATGCTTTCTTCCATTTAACATATAATTGCATTTGTATCAGTAACCTAGTGATAAACTGCACTCCTAAATGATGGATGCTTTGTTTAAAGGAATGTATTACTGGAAACTATAACATTATCTAATTAGCTATTTAAATTACTTTTAATTATGTTGCTAAATGCTTTAATCAGCAACGAAAGTCCAATGGGGGAAAAATATGCTTTAAGTTAAAAGTTGTGTTGTTTCTTGTTTTTTAACCATTCAGTTACCGTGCTAACAAGAGACAGATTTTCCCTAAAGATTAAGACATGGAAAATGTCAACAATTCAAATGCTGGAGAGTCCGTGAAATCATCTATTACATACCGTATCAGAGTAATGTTACACTGGGCATTGTGAAGTGGCTGTGGAAAAATAATGTGAGGCAAAGAAGGCATATTCTAGAACTCCTTCTCACTTTTATTCTATTTGTTAATCTGTTATAACAAAAAATAGAGTATTATAATTTGATGTGTAATAGGTATTAGCTGAATAAACTGGAAAAATTTCAGATGTAAAATCTGATAACCGGGTACTATGTAGTATATACTATGGAACTACCCGCTGACCATGGAACTAAGGAGTCATGGATGAAATTAATCTTCTCCTCTAAGATGGCCAGAAACTCAGCAACTGCCCGCGTTCCATGGCAAACACACACCTAATGAAAAGTGCTCCTGGCCAGGGATTAAATAACAAGAGAAGAAACCCCCTCTTCTTGCTCACTTGTTTGCAGCACAAACTACTTTCATGTTTTGCTTTTCTGAGGCCTCAAGCACTCTGTTGTTGAAACCTCTTCTTTCTCTCTTTGGCCTCTCTCTTCTACTGTTAAGCCCTCTTGGTGACGTTTGACTCAAAATGCCCTAAGTCCTTGGTGAACTGTGGATGGTAATAACAAAGACACAGGTCTAGGGACGGGAGGGGGAGGTGAAGACAGAGAGTAAAAGCTGGTGGCCAAATACTAGTCAAATGATTCTTTATGGATCCCAACCAAGTACGGGGCTCAGAGACCTGCTGGGAGAACCTTAGGGTTTTAGAGGGGAGCTTTCAAAGAAGGGAATGTTACTTGAGACATAGGATTTTAGGGCACAGGATATCTGTCAATAAGAATAAGGCTAAACACAGACATAGAGGCAAGCAGCCAGTCAGTTGAGTGAGAGCATAACCCGGTGTAATTATGTTTTAAACGTGGTGAATTTAAGAAGTCAGAATAACATTAAAAATTTTTCAACTATTAATTGGGTTCAGAAGTAGAATACAGGCTAAAACTATGGTAAGGACATGAAGTGGTGTACTGGGTAGCTATAGAGAAGAAGGGGATGGCTGCAGAAGTTGGAATATCCATAGGCACTAAGGAGAAGAGTCCCACAGAGAGAGGCTCTGTGGATCTATTCAAGGAAGAATCTGATTAAACAGACTAAGCTGCCTACCACTTACCACTGCTTTGAGGATAAGGAAACTTACTTATAGGACAGATGAATCTGTGTGTGTGTGTGTGTGTGTGCATGCACATGCGTGCACAAGCACGTGTGCATTTCCCCAGGTCAAGTCTTCAATGCCTTATTTAAATCTGGTTGGATTTTCCACGAATTATTCCACATACTTAAGAACCCATTCAAAAAAATAAAGCCTGTAGCCTAATCTGCATTTAGCAGAGACTGAAATCTTCAGCCTGCTCTATATGTTTGTTATGAATATAAAAATATTAGCAAAACAGCTTATGTTTGTGTTTATCTTCCATTCCTTTACCTTTGTGCTTTGTTTAACCCAAATCCTGTGTATTGAAATAGAATTAAGTCTACCAAATAATTTTTTTTTAAGAATGGATAAGAGAATGCAAAATAGAAGGCTATTTTGTGGCAGTAAGGACAAGATGATTGCTTTCAATGAATAATGACAGAGAACATATTTGATCTATATTTAGGAACAAAAAGAAAACTGCATGATTTGGTGATTGGCTGAACAAGAAGAATAAAAGGGAGGGTAACAAAAATAACTACCATGCTTCTGGCATAAGCAAATGGCTAGATTATCGTGTCATGAACAGAATCTGGTAGGAAGTTGAATACAGGTTAATGACTCAGAAAGGAGATCTTTATAAATTTGAAAATTGTAAGGTAGTATCTGAAATCAGAGCAGTAGATAAAATAACCTAGGGAGGGAAATACAGATTTTCTTAAAGAGGTCCATATGGCAGTTTTCAAATATGTTTACAATTCTTTGACAGTTCTCCATTTTTATTCCCTTTTCATTTGAAAAGACACTACTCAGGCACTCACTTCTAATGGACATAATGTGGTAGAAATGAGTGTGTGATTTCCAAAAGTAGTTCATTAACAAGATACTGCAGCCCGAGGCTCTCTCTTGATCACTCATTTTGTGCAAAGCCAGTCACCACATCTTGAGAACACTGGACCAGCCCAATGGAGAGGTCAATGGAGAGGACAGCCAAGCAAGGCAGGTTGGTCCTCCAAATACCAGAAATCCTGTTTTTGAGAAAATACAACTCTATGAGAGACACTGAGCCAGAATCAACTAAGTAAACTACTCCCATATTCCTAATGTAAAAAACCAGAGCAGATGCTAAATGCTTATTGTTTCAAGCCACTGAAGAAATGTTTAAAAGGTGGACCCTGAAACCAGTAGACAGATATTGAAGAATTATCAAATCATTAAAAGAAAAATACGATGAATGACCCACACAGAAAGTCTAATATTACCATCCCTTTGCTCAAATGATCACTTAGACCACCAGATTAAATATATATACATATATAATTTTATTTATAATTTAATTTATATGAAAAAATATACAAATAAATGTGTATACACACACATACAGTTTTCAGCACTTAAAAATGATTATTACTAGGTGCTAAGAACATTTTTTCCCCTGTATGTCAATAATCATGGGGTGGGGGGAGCTCTTTTGAAAACGTTAAAAAAGGAAAGAGATCGGTCTCTTATAAGAAAAAAAGTAAAACTATTTGTAAATCACAGTTAATGATTTTAAAGGTGTTTCTTAATTATGGAGAGGGAAACAACTATCTGAAAGTGGGTTAGTTTCTACTTATCACCAATGACTTAAAAAAAAAAAAAAAAAAAAAACGTCATTACTTACATGCTGCCCCAAAGCAAATACGTCCAATTTTAAGTTTCAAGAGAACCTATGACATAATTTTCTTAAGTATGTGTATTTTCTCTGTACCATTTTACATGCCAGCACACTTATCCAAGTTTTAAAAAATGTGCTCTGAAAGTCAAGTCTGAAATATTTGGCAGCAAAAAATAACATTTGAAACCCAATGAAATATCAGCCTATCGTACTTTCTTTAAAAGTACATCTGCTGTTGGCAAGGATGTGGCGAAAGGGGAACCCTCGTACACTGTTGGTGGGAATGCAAACTGGTACAGTCACTCTGAAAAACAGTATAGAGGTGTCTCAAAAAGTTAAAAATAGAACGACCCTATGACCCAATTGTAGTATTAGGTATTTATCCAAAGAATACAAAAATACTGATTCGCAGCGGGGGGCAGAATGTTGATAGCAGCATAATTAACAATAGCCGAATTATGGAAAGAGCCCAAATGTCCATCGACTGATCAATGGATTAAGAAGATATCATATATATATTTTATATATATATTATATATATTATATATATATATAAAATATATATCTCCACTAATATATATATTTCGAATACACTGAATTTCAACATATTTATTTCAGCAAAAAACACATATAATTTAAATATTATAGTATCTAATTAAGTGTTTCACAGTGACAATTAAAACTGAAGAAATAACCTGGGGTGCCTAGGTGGCTCAGGCAGTTAAGCATCTGACTTTGGCTCAATGCTGACAGCTCAGAACCCGGAGCCTGCTTCAGATTCTGTGTCTCCCTGTCTCTCTGCCCCTCCCCTGCTCACTCTCTCTCTCTCTCTCTCTCAAAAATAAATAAACAAAACTAATTAAAAACAAACTAAAGAAATAACCAAAGGCAATTATGGTCTGAATGGAAAATACAAAACAAAGCAAAATAAATAAAATAAATAAATCAACAAACCCCCCAAAAAACATGAAATTTAAAATTTCTGAAATTACATGAAAAAAAAGTACTACTGAGTGGAATATTATAAAACAGTAATGAATGTCAAGCTATTCTTTTGACTTAAGGAGCTTTAGCATGAGGGTAACATTAATTGTGCTTTTTGAGGATACATATACAAAATGGTGGTCTTCAAGTGAAATTGTCCACACAGAGAATGTGTAAAAATTTAGCAACTGTTTGAATAAATGAATTCATATCTACTTGTTATGACTTTCCAACATTCAATAAAATTATATTCCACACTATCTTCCAATTATATTCATGAGGGATAAAATTTCTAAAACTGTGTCAAATTTCACCTATAACAATTATTCCAATCTTTTTCTAAATGTCAAAAACTCAAAACTGGCTGTTCAATACATTCTTAAGAGTACAATTTATAATTTCAAGATAAATAAAAACTCAGTGAAAAGAATTACACAATTAAAAAAAAATAAAGATATGCTAATGTAATTCTCAATGCATACTGATCACCTACAATGTGGCCGCTGGGAGTTATTAACCATAAGGCATGGGTGTTGTTTAAATTCTTCCTCCACACTGGGGATTATCTCAGACCAAGGAGTGGTTCTGCACAGAATGGGATTCCAAAAATCTGGTAGAAGGAGCTTCAGAGTTATCACATAAAATCAAGAAAATGATGAAAATTCACGTGTGTGATGGTTAATTTTATGTGTCAACTTGACTAGGCTACAAGATGCCCAGGTAACTGGTAAAATATCATTTCTGGGTGTGTCTGTGAGGATGTCTCTGGAAAAGAGCATTTGATAAAGTATGTTAATAAAGAAGATCACCCTTACCAATTTAGGTGGATTATCATCTAATCTTCTGAGGGCTCAAATAGAACAAAAAAGCAGAAGAAGTATGAATTTGTTCTCTGCTTGAACTGGTATATCCATGTTCTCCAACCCTCTGACATCGATGCTTCTGGTTCTCAGGCCTTTAGACATAGACCAGGATGCACACTTAGTGGCTCTCCAGATTCAGGCGTCTGAACTCAGACTGAGACTTACACCACTGCTTTCCCTGGTTCTCAGGCCTACAAGTTGGACTGGAATTATGTCACTGGCTTTTCTGTGCCTCTAGCTTGCAAACACTAAATCATGCGGGGCTTCTCAGTCTCCATAATTACATAAGCCAATCCCTCACAATAAATCTCTTCATATTAATATTATATATTATAATATAATATAATATAATATAATATAATATAATATAATATGTGTGTATATGTGTATCTTTATCTATATCTTTATATACATCTATATCTTTGTATATATATCTTTATATATGTCTATATACATATGTCTATACACACATGTATATACACATGTCTATACACATGTCTATACACACACATATATACACACACACATATATATATATATATACATATATATATATATATATAACATATACACACATATAATACCCCTAAATATGGATCCATATATATGGATAATTGTGATATATAAAATGTTATAGTTTCAGAAATTTTATTCATCAATATGGTTGGAAAACAATCTGGAAAACACAGACTAACAACGAGTGTGGCAAGTCACAAAAACCAAGAGATGGTATCCATGATTACTAAAAACAAAAGGTTATAGGATAATGACACCAAGACCAGAAGAGTAAAGGTCTGGAGCAAGGAGGACAGATGAGGCAGAGGATTTAGAGCAAAAGTACTGAGAATCTTCCTAAGTGTCTCCAGAGAACTCCAGAAGCTTGTAGTTAGAGAATGCACACACCTATGCAAGGCTTAAAACATCATAAAGCACAATGAATTATGTAGAACCCATTAAAAAATGACGGAATGATAAGTATGTGCTTGGGTGCTTAAAAAAGATTTCTTGAAGGCAGCAAACTTGAGTCGGACATTAAAGATGAAACAATATGTGAATACAGGAGGAGAAATAACAAAATATTCCAGATCAAAATTCTGAGTAAAGAAAGAGGTATTCAGAGTTCTGAGAGGATTTCAAACAAAGATCTGCACCTCCTTGTTCATTGCAGCATTATTCTCAATAGCCAATACATGAAAACAATCTAAGTGTCCACTGATGGACAGATGGATAAAGAAGGTGTGGCATATATACATACATAATGAATTATTATTCAGTCATGTAAAAGAAGGAAATCCCTCCATGTGTGATAACATGGATAGATCTTGAGTATATTGCGCTAAGTGAAATAAGTCAGACGGAAAAAAGACAAAGATCACACTTATATGTGAAATCTAAAAAAGCCAAACTCATAGAAACAGGGAGGTGAACAGTGGTTGCCAGAGGCTGGGAATGAAGGAAATAGGAGGACGGAGGTCAAAATCCATAAGCGTCCAATCTTAAGATGAGTAACTTCTTAGGATCTAGTGTATTACACAGTGATTATAGTTCACAATTCCGTATTATGACTTAAAGGTTGCTGGGGTAGATTTTAAATGTTCTTACCAGAAAAATAAATGGCAATTATGTGAGGAGATGAAGATATTAACTAATCCTATTGTGGTAATCATTTTACACACGTAAGTACATCAATCAATGCACTGTACACTTTAAACTTACACAATATTATATGTCAATTATATACCAATAAAGCTGGGTTAGAAAGAAGATACATTCACAAGGGAATCAGAAGCAGATGGCAGAACTAAGCAGTGGTCAAATCAGAAAGAGCATCAAAATCAGATTCAGAATACAGTCCAAATTATATAGAGCAGTGTTAGATTACAGTGTAATATGATATCATAACTATATTAATATAATTAATCTTAAAAAGCATTAGCCAATAGATTATTCAAACAGTAAAAGATACCAGATAGTATAAAGAAAGATAACAGAGTGTGCAATTAATGAGGAAGATGTTGTGATAAGAGTGAGATGATGATGATAATTGCTGACATTTATCGGGTGCTTTCCATGTGCTGGTGCTTTAAAAATATCATTGCATTTCAAAACCAAACAATAAAGGCTTGGCAATATTATCATCCCTATTTAGTACACGAGGCAACTGCAGCTTAGCCAAAAATGGTAAGGATGGGAGGGATGGGCTAGAAACTTATGTAGGTAACAGATGCAATGACTCTCCTTGTGTGCCACACAGAGAAAACAAAGGAAGGGGGCTTCTCCTAGGAAATACATAAGGCAATATGAGAATATCACCCTAATAATCAGTAATACAAAGTTCACAGATTCTCACTGTTTTAGTGACATGAAGTCTAATTCCTGAATATAAAATGTAAATATTCTATTTATTGTTCCTAGCAAGGTTTTTTGTTTGTTTTATTTTAAATAGCATAAAACATAATAGCATATTATTACTATTACTATTCTGACAATTCTAAGAAATTCTTTCCTAACACTTTGATATTATATCACAAAAATTAATATGAAAATTTCTTTGTGTAAAAACCTCAGTAAGATGGAAAATCATTACTTAATTTTAAAATGTGGCATTAATTTTCAAATGTAGCATTTTACTTTCACTGCAGCATATAAATAAGTAATGTTCTTTATTTCAAGTCAACAAACCTAAAGTTTATCTTATTATTTTTTATCTTTTTATGTTTATTTATTTTTGTGAGACAGAGCGAGAGCCGGGGTGAGGCAGAGACAGACGGAGACACAGAATCCGAAGCAGGCTCCAGGCTCTGAGCTGTTAGCACAGAGCCTGACACGGGACTCAAACCCACGAACTGTGAGATCATGACAGGAGCTGAGGTCGGACACTTAACTGACTGAGCCAGTCAGGCGCCCCAAAGTTCATGTTATTCTTATATTACAACTAAGGAAATCTGTAGTAATACAGATCCTGACAGAAGAAATGCGTAAGAAATTTAGTGAAGGGTAAACATAAAATTTTGAATGAACAGTGATGTCACAGATTAAAACGGAGCAAAATTTAATTCTGAAGGAAAGAATTCCTAAACAGTGAATAAATGCTCTAGGTCACAGCACACACCATTCAGAAATACATAGGCAGCACTTCCATTGGCTCCCTCCTCCCCATCCCACCACACACAATTCACCCGAAAGGATAGAGATTTCAGTAGCTTATAATTTTTTGTTTTATCTTACTAAAGAGGAGTAATACTAAGGCATTTCTTTCTAACACATTTCTTTCCAAATCTTCTGCAGAAGAGCCCTGGTAATAACCTCTTGGGTAATCTTCAACACTGAAAAACATACAACAGTTTTTATGTAAATCATTCACCCACAGCTCTATAACAGCTTTTATGTATGTATGTATGTATGTATGTATGTATGTATGTATGTATGTATATATGTATGTATGTATGTATGTATGTATGTATGTATGTATTTATTATATCCACTCACCCAGTGTTGAACTGTTAGTACCTATGCAATCCACCTGAAAGTAGAACATTATACCTAGCCATAAAGAGCCTGACCAAATCTGTTAGCTCAACACTGTTATATTTTCTAACCAAAGTTCTGGATCATCTGTTTAGAGTAGCTAAAAGTTAACAATCATGCCACTGGAATGTATTTGTTGGGAATAAGTATTTGAAAATTAACTGTGCTGCTTACAGAATGAAATGCTTATCCTTTATTCCCAGTGAAAATATTTATTAGCAATGTTTTCAAGCAAATAGATTTTCATTAAGAAGTTGACTCACACTGAATAGTAAAAGTAAATCCTGTCTTAAAGACTGGGAATCTCTAAATATTTAATAATATCAGTAAATGAGGAAATGTATTAACCAACCCAATCTCTCAACCTATAAAACGTCCAGATCCTTGCCAAATACTCAAACTGTGGGATAGGAAGCGTAGCCAGCTAATTTTTTTTTTCATAAACACCGATGACAATTTTCTATCCAAAACAGAAAGAAAACAGAATGAGAAAAAGCCTAGCCAGAATGAAACTACAGATGCTAGGCAAAACAAACAAAACAACAAACAAACAAACAAACAAAAACAGCACACACTGGATAATTCTGGACAATAAGTGAAGATCTTTTAAGTGAAAGTGAAATCTCTTTGGGCTAGTTCAAAAATGAATTCTCACCTGCCACCATTTTGAGGCAAAGCCACCAGAAACACTCTGGATACACACATTTTTATCTTCTTTTTAACAACAATAAAAACAACACTAATATCCTGAAAGGCAGAAAAGCAGCTCACACACTTAAGATTCTAAAGCCTTATAAACTGACTTCCAAACCACATTTGAAAAAAAAAATTACAGGAAATACGTGATAAAAGCTAGACCAAGGATTATTTGTATCCGTAAGAAAACTGTCATGAAATGACATAGAGCATACAGAGCACACTTGTATATTTGTTCATCTCAACCACAAAATACACCATTGAGGTTTGTAAAGCATATTTTCCCACATACAAAAAAAAATTTAATAAAAATTCTTTATAGAATACATTTTCAGGGACAAAAGCAAGTTTCTTGAAATAGGTTAAAGTCAAAGTTACAAACATCCTCCCCAATGTTTCCTCAAATCATTAGACAAATAAATTGTGAACTAAACAGGCATTTTCAAAGTGATGGTTGAGAAACACATTCTGTTATGCCTCAATGATCAATATCAATTCTCCACATCAATGATTAACTTCATTTACTCATTCAACAGACATAAATTGGGCACTAGGGCAGTGTCAGACACTGTTCTAGGTTGTGGGTATTCAATGCTCAATAAAACATTGATTCATGACCTCATGGAATTTGCAATATAGATGGGGGCAAGGGATAAACATTAAATAAATACACAAATAATTAAGTCCCCAAATAACCATGCGAACCATGATGGAGAAATAGAACAAAATATGATACTCTGAGAGAAAATAGCAGTGTCACCAAATGCTAGCTTGAACAATATGTCTGTCTCTGGCGTACCTAAGAAAGTTCAGAGTGTCCAAAATGATTTTAACAAGAGAATTTTCAAAATTACTAAAGCACAAGTTCAAAATCTCATAATGCTCGGTTATTCAAAATGAATTACATCATTAAGTCTTGCTCAAACTCTTTTTTCTTTAATTTTTTAATTCATTAAGTGTACTCTTTAATGGTTTATGTTTATTTTTATTTATTTTTTTTTTTATTTTTGAAGGAGAGAGAGCGAGACACAGAGCATGAGTAGGAGAGGAGCAGAGAGAGCGGGAAACAGAATTCTAGGCAGACTCCAGGATCTAAGCTGTCAGCACAGAGCCCTATGCGGTGCTTGAACTCACGAACCATGATATCATGACCTGAGCCGAAGTTGGATGTTTAACCGGCGGAGCCACCCAGGTGCCCCAATAAGTGTACTCTTTAACTCCCATCCCCTATTTCCCCTATCTCCTCACCCACTTTCCCTCTGGTAACCATCATTTTGTTCTCTATAGTTTAGAGTCTGTTTCTTGGTTTGTCTCCCTTTTTTTTTTTGATTTCACATATGAATGAGGTCATATGATATTTGTCTTTATCTAACTGACTTATTTTGCTTAGCAGTATACTCTCCACCTCCATCTATGTTGTTGCAAATGACAAGATGTCATTCATTTTTATGGCTAAATAATATCCCACTCTGTGTGTGTGTGTGTGTGTGTGTGTGTGTGTGTGTGTGTGTGTGTATCACTTCTTTATCCATTCTTCTATCAATAGACACTTTGCCTGCTTCTATAGTTTAGCTATTGTATATAATGTTACAATAAACACAGGGATGCATGTATCCCTTTGAATTCATGTTTTTTTATGGTGTTTGTTTGTTTGTTTGTTTGGTAAATACCCAGTAGTGTGATTCCTGGATCAAGGAAACTTTATTTTTAATTTCTTGAAGAACCTCTATGCTGTTTTCCACAGTAGCTGTACCAGTTTGCATTCCCATCAAGAGTGCAACAGTTCCTTTTTCTCCCTATCCTTGCCACTACTTGTTGCTTCCTGTGTTTTTTATCTTAGCCATTCTGATGGGTATGAGGCAATATATCACTGCAGTGTTGATTTGCATTTTCCTGATGATGAGTGATGTTGAGCAACTTTTCATCTGTTGGCCATCTGAATGTCCTCTTAGGAAAAATGTCTGTTCATGTCTTCTTCCAGTTTTTTAAATTAGATTATTTGTTTTGGGGCATTGAGTTGTAGCCATTCTTTACGTGTTTTTGGATACTAACCTTTTATCAGATATGTCATTTGAAAATATCTTCTCCCATTCAGTAGGTTGCTTTTTAGTTTTGTTGATTGTTTCCACTGCTGTGCCGAAACTTTTTATTTTGAAAAAGTATTTTGCTTTAAATTTTTTTTTAATGTTTATTTTTGAAAGAGAGACAGTGTTAGCAGGGAAGGGGTAGAGAGAGAGAGAGGGAGACATAGAATCTGAAGCAGGCTCCAGGTTCTGAGCTGTCAGCACAGAGCCCAACATGGGGCTTGAACTCATTATCTGAGAGATCATGACCTGAACCAAAGTCGAACACTTAACCAACTGAGCCACCCAGGTGTCCCTGTAGTATTTTTCCTTTTATTCCCCTTGCCTCAGAAGACATTTCTAGAAAAACACTGCTATGGGTAATGTCAAACAGATTACTTCCTGTGTTCTCATCAAGGATTTTTATGGTTTCATGTCTCACATTTAGCTCTTTAATCCATTTTTAGTATATACTTGTGTATGGTGAAAGAAAATGGTCTAGCTTCATTCTTCTGCATGTGGCTGTCCAGTTTTCCCAATACCATTTATTTAAGAGACAGTCTTTTCTTCTTGTGTATTCAGTCCTCCTTTGTTGAAGAGTTACTGACCATGTAATTGTGGATTTCTTTCTGGGTTTTCTGTTCTATTCTATTAATCTATGTGTATTTTTATTACAGTACCAAACTGTTTCAATTACTTCTACTTTGTAATATAACTTAAAATCTGAAATTGTGATACCTACATATTTTTTTTTGAAAGAGAAAGAGAGAGAGAGACAGAGAGAATATGAATCCCAGGCTAGCTCCATGCTGTCAGCACAGAGCCCGATGTGGAGCTCAATCTCATGAACCATGAGATCATAACCTGAGCCAAAACCAAGAGTTTAACCGACTAAGCCACCCAGGCATCCCACACAGGAGAGTCTTTAAGAAACTTAAATTTATTATGTTGAGATATGTTCCCTCTAGACATAATTTGCAGAGGGTTTTTATCATGAATGGAGGTAGTACTTTACCAAATACTTGTTCTGTGTCTATTGAAATGATCATATGGTTTTTATTATTTCTCTTATTGATGTGACAGATCACATTGATTGTTTTGTGAATATTGAACCGCCCTTTTGCATACCAGGAATAAATCCACTCGATCATGATGTATGATTTTTTTTAATGTATTGTGGATCCAATTAGGTAATATTTTATTCAGGATTTTTGCATCTCTACTCATGAGAGATGTTGGCCCATAGTTGTCTTTCGTTCTTTCTTTTTCCTTTTTTTTTTTTTTTTTTTTTGTGGTGTCCTTATCTGGTTTTGGTATCAGAGTGATATTGGCCTCATAGAATGAAATAGGAAGTTTTTGTCCCTGTTATAATTTCTGGAATAGTTTGATATGAATATGTATTAACTCTTAAAATGTTTGGTAGAATTTGCCTGTGAAGCTATCTGTTCCTAGATTTTTGCTTTTGGGGAGTTTTTTGACTACTGAGTCAAACTCTTTGCTGGTATTCCGTCTGTTCAAATTTACTATTTTTCCCACTTTGGTTTTTGTTAGGTTATAAGTTTCTAGGAATTTATCCATTTCTTTTAAGATGTATAATTTGTTGGCATATAGGTTTTCATAATATTCTGTTATAATTGTTTGTATTTCCATGGTATTGGTTGTTATCATTTTTGTTGAGTCCTCTCTCTCTCTCTCTTTTTAATGAATTGTGCTAGAGTTTTATCAATTTTGTTGGTCTTTACAAAGAAGCAGGTTCTGGTTTCATTGTTTTCCCTCTCTCTCTCTCCAAATATATATATTTCCTTCCTTCTGCTGGATTTGGGTTCTTTTTTCCTACTTCTTTTAGGTGTAAGGTTAGGTTGTTTATTTGAGATTGTTCTTGTTTCTTGAGGTAGGTCTGTATTGCTATAAACTTCCCTTATAAAACTGCTTTTGCTGCATCCCATCGGTTTTGGATTGTTGTGTTTTCATTTTCATTTGTTTCCATGTAATTTTTAATTTCTTCTTTAATTTCTTGGTTGACCCATTGGTTAGTATCATGTTATTCAACCTTTATGTATTTGTGCTCTTTCCAGATTTTTTCTTATGGTCGATTTCTACTTGCATAGAATTTTGGTCAGGAAAAATACATGGTATGACTTTGATGTTTTTTTTTTTTTATTTGTTGAGACTTGATTTGAGGTTTATTATGTGATCTGTTCTGGGAAATGTTCCATGTGCACTTGAAAAAAAATGAGTATTCTGCTGTATTAGGATAGAATGTTCTATCTGTTAAATCCATCTGGTCCAGTGTGTCTTTCAAAGCCACTGTTTCCTTGTTGCTCTTCTGTTTGAATGATCTGTCCATAGATGTAAGTAGAGTGCTAAAGTCCACTATTATTTTATTATTATGAGTTATTTCCTTTATGTTTATTATTAATTGTGTTATATATTTGGGTGCTTCCATGTTGGGTACATAAATATTTACAGTGTTATATCCTTTTGTTAGATTGCACCCTTTATTATTATATAGTGCACTTGTCTTTTGTTATAGTCTGTATTTTAAAGTCCATTTTGTCTAATGTAAGTATTTCTACCTGCTTTCTATTGAGGTCCATCTGCATGGTAAATGTTTCTCCATAACCTCACTTTTTTTTTTTTATTTTGAGAGAGAGAACATGTATGCAAGTGGGGAAGAAACAGAGAGAGAGAGAATCCCAGGCACTAATAGTGCAGAGCCTGATGCAGGGCTTGAACTCACCAATGGTCATTTCAGGACCTGAGCAGAAGTCAGATCCTTAACCAACTGACGCACCCAGGTGCCCCCCATACTCTCACTTTCAATATTCAGGTGTCTTTAGGTCTGAAATGCACCTTTTCTAGGCAGCATACAGATAGAGGAATCTTGTTCTTTTTATCTACTCTATCGCCCTATATTATTTGTTTGGAGCATTTAGTCCATTTACATTTAAAGTAATTATTGATAAATATGTATTTATTGAGATTTTGTTATTTGTTTTGTGGTTGTTCCTACAGATTTTCTGATCTTTTTTTCTCTTGCTCTCTTTGATGGTTTATTGGTTTTCTTGAGTGATATATTTGGATTCCTTTCTCCTTTTTTTCTTTGAATATCTATTACTGTTCTTTGATTTGCAGTTACCATTAGGTAACTTTCCATGTAACATCTTCTGTATATATCAGTCTATATTAAGTTGATGGCTGCTTAAGTTTAAACTTTTTCTTTATTCCTTTCCCCTGCAACATTTTAGGTATGTGCTGTCTTATTTTACATCTTTTTATTTTATAAATCCCTTGACTTATTTTTGTAGAAGTATTTATTTTTACTGCTTTTATGTTTTTTTACTTTCCATACTCTCCGTTACGGTCTTTTCTTTCCACTCAAAGAGTCCCATTTAATACTTCTTTCAGGGATGGTTCAGTGGTTATAAACTCCTTTGGATTTTATTTGTCTAAGAAACTCTTTCTCTTTCTGTTCTGAAATGACAGCCTTGCTGGATAGAGGACTCTAGGCTGCAGATTTTTTTTTTTCCCCTTTCAGAACTTTAAACATATTATGCCACTCCCTTCTGGCATGCAAAGTTTCTGCTGATAGTCTCATGGGGTTTCCTTTGTATGTCTTTTTTTTTTTAATCACGACTTTTTGCCATTTTGATTATTATGTGTCTGTGGACCTCCTCAGGCAGAATTTTTGGGGGCGGGGTGGATCTCTGTGGCTTCCAGATGTGAATATCTGTTTCCTTCCCCAGATTGGGAAAGTTTTCACCTATTATTTCTTCAAATAAAATTTTGCCTTCTTATCTCTTTTCTGAGATCTCTATGATGTACATATTATTATACTTGCTCAAACCCTTAGTAGAGGAGGCTGAAAATGTATTATTATGAAAAGACATTTACTTGAATCAAGTAGTTGTTGAGGGAGAGAGCAGAAAGGATGATTACAGTCACAAATGGCTTTCTGCACTTCATACCAAAAAAAAGGATAAATGAAGAGATAAATTGCATTTATTTTCCTACTTCAATCAAACCATATCACTTTGTAAGAATATTTAAAGAAACATGATAAAAAGAATATGCTCATTTATAAGTAGATTTTCAAACATTTGATCTAATTGGCATAGAATGTCGTAAATATTCTTAAGAAAGTAGCTATGAAAAGATGTAACCTTTAATAAATAATATAGAGGTGCCTACTAATATTAATAATAAATTATATACTGAGGTAGTCTAAAACAAGTTTGCTATGCTATTTCTAAAAGATTTATGTGAACAAAGATATCTTACAGATTTTAATAAGTCCCCAAATTATTATTTCAGGATTACAAGGTAAAATGAAAGTTATTTTTAATGAATCATTTTAATACCTAGAAATTTGCCCAACTCCAAGACATAAATACATTATTATAAGTACATAAATCTAAAATTATTTCTTAAGTTGACACATTTTCCTGTCAACCATATTGCATTCACTAAACTGAACTTTAATTATATCTTGCCGATCAACTATTTCATATTCATTTTTCATTTGGATATCCTCTAGTATTTCCAACATCCTCATTTAACGTTGACTCTTATTGATATATTTCCTTATTTTTCAAAAGGATTCTGTTCTTAGTGTATGAAGAAGATTTTTAACTAACTTGTCCATCAAATTGATAAAGTGAGTCCAGAAGGCATTTTGCCAACTTTAATATTTTAAAACTAAAATTTCAACTTAATTACTAAATTTCTAAATTGATACATTGACAAATATTTATGAATGACAAGTATATACCTCATTGCATTTATCCCACTTATGCTTGTTTTTTATGTAGAAGAATCACAAATCACATACTCACATACATGCATATATTTGCTTTATGAAAATGTGCAGTTTTAACCTATTTTCTTACTACTACTGATGGTTTAAATCTGACAGAGCCATATTCTTTCTCTTATTTTGATTTCAAGTATGCTTTTAAGGTGACCAGTTACCAGTATATGTCTTAGTCATAAAACAGAGTTAGGCTGAATCACAGAGGTCACTTGCTTTAAGAATGAACATATTTCACTTTAAACAAACAAGTAAAAAATAACCATAAATGTGTTTTTTCAGTGTTCTTAATTTTTTCTTGTTTTTAAACTTACTTGGCCAATGATGTGTTTTTTCTTCTCCCACATAAACTTTTAAGAAAAAGAGATCCTTGGTTATATAAAAAAAAAATCAACTATCATTCCATAATAAAATGAGAATAATACCTAGTTTTCCACAGTTAACATGCTTTTGTCTGGTTATGTTTTATATCTGTCCAAGCCCATAGCATAATGAATACAATGTAGCAGTTTTTTTATAGATACATGTTGAATGCAAGCCAGTAGAGGTTTCTTTAAAGTTATTTTTTTATATTCATCAGTTTTAATTGAACAGCCTCTTCTTTCAAAGTCTCTCCAAAAAAGAGATCCTATTCTAGTTCATAAATTGATGAGAAAGTGAGAATCGTTTGACTTCTATTCACAGACATATAATTAAATATGACATGAATGTCAATTCCGGGAAAAAAATCCCATACATCATATAATGGATATAGAGGTTTTCCTGAAAGAGAATGGGGAGATGGGAAGAAGCAGAAATCATATATATGTTCACTCAGTCACTCTTACTCAATGTGCATTAAATGTCT
This sequence comes from Leopardus geoffroyi, assembly GCF_018350155.1. NCBI lineage: Eukaryota > Metazoa > Chordata > Mammalia > Carnivora > Felidae > Leopardus > Leopardus geoffroyi. The sequence goes on from NC_059327.1 coordinate 155,473,207, forward strand.
ATCTACTGTGCATGAAATATGTTTAGGCACTTGAAAGTTTGACAATGAAATTAAAATGTTTTCTATTCCGGGAGCCATGACTAATATTAATGCAAATATATTTAAAGTGTGTGCTAAAATAAAAATTAAATCCAATTTAACTAATTAATAGCTCTTATTTGGGGAAAAAAAAACACAAAAACTTAGAGCAAATCTGAATCTTTCCTGAAAATTCAAGAGTATAAAATATTAGGGCCAATACAAGTAATACCATACATCATATTTATTTTATGGAATTATATTTTCAAATATGACAGAACAGATCCTGCTGGATCCTAATACCTAACACTGCTTAGGATGCAGTGGGTGCTCAATTTTTATTGAATAAATAAATGTCTTTACATCTCTAGTTTTCTGCACTAATAAATAACTGTCACATTGGGCCCATGATTTCACTCAGAAGACCCATAAATCTTATTTCAGAAATGCACTAAGAATTTGGCACATAAAAAAAATATGAATTTTTGGCAAAAGATGATCATTTACATAAAGATGCTTGGAGATTCAAAGTACCAAAAGCATTTTGTTATTTGGGTGGTCTCAAAGATGAGGTCATATCACAGAATGGGACCTTGAAAACACATGGAACTTTCACATCTGCAATAATTATAAATCTCTGCAGTAATTGCACATGACATAAATTAATGCAGTGCTATTTATGGGGAAAATGGATTGCGACATAAGTAAGTAAGGTTTTATTAATCACAAGCTGCTGGTATATTACTTAATTTATAGGTTTTTGAGATACCACATTGCCATAAACACCACCAGTTACATGGTTTAAATTTCCTATGATTGGATAATGTGCTTTTCGAAATATGTATTAAAGAATATGTTCATCTGTAGTCTCTGAGATAATTCATACTGTCTCATAAACTGCTCTATTAAAAAATATATACATATTTAAAATTGTGCTTCTTTTCTCACATTACATCTGGGTAAACTAAGAATTTTAACTTCTGAGTTCAAGGGCAGATTGAGCTATAAATTGATTCACAGAGCAAAATAGAAGACCATGGGAAGTTGAATAAATTGTGGTTTTCAGTGAAGCAAAAAGATGACCCAAGGAAGAATAACTACACAAGACAGAGTTAAAGTCTCTTCTGTACTTATGGTCCTATGAACTGGTTCAGTAGAGGAACTGTAGGCCCGCTGGAATAATGTTTGCACTTCTAAAAACAGTGATGAATTGCATGATTATAGAGTTTTGTATAGTTTATGGTCTTGTTTACCATAACATTAAATCTCTTAAAGCAGGTTTTGCCAAGAAAAAGGATTTAAAAGAAGCCAACAGAATTTCCGAAAACTCCCTAACAAATATTATTAAAAATCTTCAAAAACACGCAAACAGTTCATTTTGGGAAAAATCATCTGATGTAAACCTCTTATTATTTGTAAGTTAATACAATTTATTTATCTATCTATTCAACCATTCATTCAACAAACAGCTGTTGAGTCTTATTATATGCCAAGAAATAAGCTTTATTCTCGGGGAGATGAATATGAATGTAATGAATATAAATGTTATGGTTCTTATCCAAAAGCTATTTATTCATGAGCAACTTTCTCAAAGTTTTTAAGTTTTCTTCTGTATTAAATGAAGATAAGGGGCGCCTGGGTGGCGCAGTCGGTTAAGCGTCCGACTTCAGCCAGGTCACGATCTCGCGGTCCGTGAGTTCGAGCCCCGCGTCGGGCTCTGGGCTGATGGCTCAGAGCCTGGAGCCTGCTTCCGATTCTGTGTCTCCCTCTCTCTCTGCCCCTCCCCCGTTCATGCTCTGTCTCTCTCTGTCCCAAAAACGAATAAACGTTGGAAAAAAAAAAAAAAAAAAAAAATGAAGATAATAATTTGAACCTCCTTCATAGGAATTAAACCAATTGTCTACCATAGTGCCAGGCACATAGTAAGTGCTCAAAGTTGCGTATCTAGTCTGTTTTGATACTGCTAGGGCTTTAAGTGTATTTAAGAAATACATACAAAATCATTCCTAGTAGATGGAATGGTATAAAAGCATAGAGAGCCATCTGGGGTTTCTAAGAGCATCCAATAAAATAACTATCTGCCTCCATGCTGCCCTAAACATCCATGTTACTCTGGCCTGAGCCCACTAATTGCCTTGATATCTGCATATGTAGTTTCTTCTGTCTGCATTCTCCAGTTCAGTGTAAATCTTCTTTGGATTTTATGATTTTCCTCAGACCAAATCTTGTGTCCTTTTCTGTGTCTTCACTACCTAAAGACATCTTTTGAGATACTCTTGATTTCAGAACCTTTTTGATCAACCCTCCTTCTAATCCTCAGCCTCAGTCTCTTCTATGCTCACCCATTTCTCTGTTTGGTTTCACTTAAACAGTAAGAAAATATAGGTTTATTCAGGAAATGGCAAGGAATTTGTCATATTTGCTATAGCTATAGGTAAAAGACAAGAAATGATATATTTTACCAGTGAAAATATGTATTAGGTTGTGTTGAACAAAGCACAAGGTTTGGTTTTTACTTCATTCAACAAATAATTATTGAGCCCCTGCTGATAGTTCAAAGAGCTGGAGCACAGGGATAAACAGACAAAAATCTCCACCTTCATGGAGTTTAATTTCTGAGTGGAGGAGGAAAAAAAATGAGCCATAAATTCATGTTGTGTCAATTAGTTGTAAGTGTTATGGTGAAAAACATAACAGACCATAGTGTAAGTTCCTGACATTAAGCTTTTTGATTGTAGTACAAGTGCCTGTCATTAAACTTTTGATTGCTGAGACATCCATTTCAAAAAACATCCGTCTTGAATAAACATTGCCAGCTGTATGGCACAGCTACTAGCAAAACAAACAAGCCTAAGCCACCCACAGTCGTGACGTTTTCTTTTTCAGAAAACCCTGGGTAGCCCAGATAAATAAGTACTGGAGAGACCCTCATCCCTTCCAGAGTTCTAATTCCCATTCCTATGCTTTATATTGGCCAATAAAGGGTGAAACAACAAAACCATAGACACCCACCCTTAGACCCAAATAGAGGCAGAGACCCAGGCCAATGCTCTTTCTTTCTACCTGCAGCCTACCTGTATGGCCCTTGGGTATGCTGTGTACCCTCTAGGACCTATGAGTAATCAATCTTGGTCCTCAAAGTTGCCAGGTAGGTTTTTTTGTTTTGTTTTCTTTTTTCTGAAGTGTGTCCTGGGATCATAGTAAGAACCACAAGGGCCAGTTCAGCCACAGCACTGACCCCTGTGGCAGAAATGTCTATGGGCACTCACTACAAGTAATGCAGGCCCAAGTGAGCACCTCATGTGTTCCCAGCTAAGGGTACCAATACCAATCAATACACTCAGGATGAAGGAAGCATAGACTATGAGGGCAGGTAGGGAGGTGTTTCAAAGAGGTGGCATTGCTATCTCTGAGGCAAGTCTTGATTTGGTACATAACTGCATATTAGGAAGAATAATCTGCATGAGAAGAACAAGATGGACTTGAGAGAATTTAGAGATTAAAAAAAATTGGTAGAAAGAATAATAAGACAATAAGTGTAATCACCCAAATAAGAAAATGATGATGTTAGTAATGAAAATAGAGGATGGGACTCTAAAAAACTTGTGAAAATTAGTCCAAATTTTGTTCTCTTTTAGGATGTGGGAAGAAAGGATAAGATGCTATCAAAATTGATAGAGATGGCTATATTAGCAGCAGAAAAAAGGGAAAGTCATGAGTATTCAAGTCAGTGGGGATAGAGACAAATATGTTTAAAGATAAGACTTTCACATATAAAAAGGTTTAATGAAATATTTAGCATTTAAATCTGAAGCACATATATAAATCAGTCTTGGGGAAATATAAATGATGGTTATCTAAATTACAAATGATATGCAAAGTCCATAAGTTAAGAAAGATTGCCAACAAAAAGTTGTATAGAAATGTTCATAGTAGCAATATTTGTAATAGCCAAAAATGGAAACTTCCCAAATGCCCATCAATTGATGGATAAACAAAATATGGTATATTCATACAATGGAATATCTTTCAGCAACAATGTTTTAGAACTTGATATATGTGGTTGCTACACCTCACTGCCAATATGTTAAATGTCACATAAGTGTGTAATTTTAAATAGTTAATTTTATACTATGTGACTTGGACTTTGATAGACAAATTAAAATGAAGGAAAAAAGGGGCGCCTGGGTGGCACAGTCGGTTAAGCGTCCGACTTCAGCCAGGTCACGATCTCGCAGCCCGTGAGTTCGAGCCCCGCGTCAGGCTCTGGGCTGATGGCTCAGAGCCTGGAGCCTGTTTCCGATTCTGTGTCTCCCTCTCTCTCTGCCCCTCCCCCGTTCATACTCTGTCTCTCTCTGTCCCAAAAATAAATAAACGTTGAAAAAAAAAAATTAAAAAAAAAAATGAAGGAAAAAAACCTTAAGTACTGACACATGCCATAACATATATGAAATTTAAAAACATTGCATCAAGTAAAAACAATCAGTCACACAACAGAACATATCATATTATTCTATTTATATGAAATATCCAGATAGGCACATCTATAGAGACAGTGGATTAGTGGTTGCCTAGGGCTTGGGAGTTTCAGGGAAAGAGGTGAGTGATGGCTAATAATTATAGTTTTTCTTTGTGGAATGATGAAAATATTCTAATTTCTAGATTGTGATGAGGCTTGCACAATTCTGTGAACATACCAAAACCAGTGAATTGTATACTTACAAGGATAAATTTTATAGTATGTGAACTATATCTAAATAAAGCTATTATTTTTTAATGCCAAATAGAAAATCTAAACAGAGGAGTGTTTCAGAAACTTTTTTAAGGATGATCCTATAGTAATAAATACATTTTTATCTTTAACCCAATACAAACCTCATACACACAAATGAACAATGGAAAGAAAAGTCTCTCCAACCAATACCCACTATATAAGGTTTATTCAATTCTATTGTAGTTCATCAAAATAATTCTAGTCTCAATACATTAAACTAATTTTGTAACTCAATCATCAGTCATAATCCACAGATTGAAAACATCTTCTAGAAGATAATAACATAGATGAGGATTATCTGAAAGATGAGACTGATTTTGGTGAACAAGGTAAAAATAGAAGAAGAAATAGTGAAAGATAAAGAAAGGGAAATTAAAGAAATAAGAGGAGAATGATCATTATGCTTCACAGAGTCAAATGGAATAAAAAGGATCATGAAGGAACCAGCAATCAATATCAGATCGTGAAAAATTTTCAGTGATAAAGACTAAAAACGGCCATTAACTTTAATGATATAGACTGAATTTTTGTGTCCCCCCAGAATCATATGTTGATTCTTAATCCCCAATATGATTGTATTTGGTAGTCTCTGGAAGGTGATTGGGTCATGAGGGCAGACCCTTTATGAATGGGATTAGTGCCCTAATAAAAAAGACACCAAAAGGGGCGCCTGGGTGGCTCAGTCGGTTAAGCGTCCGACTTCGGCTCAGGTCATGATCTCACGGCTTGTGAGTTCGAGCCCCGCGTCGGGCTCTGTGCTGACAGCTCAGAGCCTGGAGCCTGTTTCAGATTCTGTGTCTCCCTCTCTCTCTCTGACCCTCCCCCGTTCATGCTCTATCTCTCTCTGTCTCAAAAGTAAATAAACATTAAAAAAAATTTTTTTTAATTAAAAAAAAAAAGACACCAAAAATATTCCTTGTCATTTCACCATGTGAGAATACAGCAAAAAGATGGCTATGAACCAGGAAGCAGGCCCTCATCAGACAACAAATCTGTCAGCACCTTAATCTTCCAGATCTGTAAAATATGAATTTCTGTTGTTTATAAATCGCCCAATCTATGGTATATCTGTTATAGCAGCCCAAGAAGACTAAGACTGCTGGAAGCCGAGCTATCCCAGCCTGAGTGGCAAGGCCAGGGCTGTGGACAGATTGGTGACTGCAAGGCAGCCCACCGACACGGAAGCTTCTTGCACTCCCGCTTTTAGGTAATTTGACCTTATTAAAGTACCTGGGGTATTGTCTGTTGGGGAACTGCCCTCGGCAGGTACCCTGGGAAAATAACCATTAGGAAAGAAAATAAGGTTCCACAAGAAATTGTGCGGCCTTACATTTAGTCCTTGCCATCCCTATGGAGACTCTTCTACTTACAGGAAGGATAGCCTCATGCATTTGCCAGCAAAGGCGGCCAACAAGAGAGAGACATATGGATCTGAAAGCCCCACTCCAGTAACTAAGGAGTGTATCTATGGACGCAGGTCACTCTAACCCCTGGGCCCACTTGGCCCCCAGGAAGCATTCCAGATGATGATTGAACCTAGTCGGTTAAGGTACAGAACGGTTCATTGGTTCCTAGGTGCATCGTGTCTCTGAGAATGCATGAGGCATGGGTTTCTAAGGCCCTCTTGGCCCCCTCCTGGCACCTCGGACCCAGGCAAACACTTTTGTTCTTCAAAACCATGAATGGTTCAGGGAAACAACTAAGAGGTCATGTCCCTGTAACTGTTCCACTTGAGGTGTTGCAAGATAAATGACCTTTCATGAAAACAGCAAAGCAAATACTTTATAGATTATAGATAAACATAGATATATAATAAAAACAGTAACAGAAACTAATCAATAAGCAAAGGGCAGGAGGGAACGTTATGAGAAAACACTCATGTTATTCTTTATTGGGTGATGACACAAAGGAACAATTTTAGAATTGGGTAATGCCAGAAAACATAGATGACGTATGCTACAAGGAAATCACTAGCATATATAATGCCACGTTTACTACAATAAATCGGCCAGTTCAACACACTGGTGTTGTCTGTGTCCATTTTTATTTTTTGTTTTTATTTTAGTTTTTTATTTTAGTTTGGGTTATTTTCACTTTTTGGCCGACGCCGTTCATCCTTTGGGAACCCTGGACCTGCTGGAGCTGGGCTCCGACATAAGACGTTTAGTTAACCCCTTCGCTTTAGTACATTAGAGTGGGGCTAATATACAGAGGGTAGAAATTCTCTGTGATAGAATTTTGACTTCATTACTTTTTAAATATATGATCAATGTGTAATTGCTTAATTCCTTATAGCCTCAGATATGAATGTTGGGATTTATTTCACAATGCCTTTCATCTACTGATCAAGAACTGGTTCTATAGAATAGGAGGAAAGAAAGGAAAACGTGAATTTGGATCCACTAAAGATAAAGAATATATTCAGTTACAAATTTATCAGTATGAGTTGGAGAAAATGTACAAGAGGATAGGGTATATGGTATACACTTTTGGAAACTATCACCATTATTATTTTACTTTGTCTATTCTCTTGTTTGTTTCAGCATGTCTTGCTAAGAACGCTTAAAAACGTTTATAGATTTTTGGTGTGAGGCCATGCCAGAAGATTAAAAATGAAAGGAAATGATTATATATTGAAAGAGAAGAAAGATTTCAAATAAAGTTAGATAATACACTAATAATATAACTTGGTAGATTAAAAGATACATGAAAACGTACTGAGGAAATATATAAAGTGCCATGATAAGTGGAAAAACCACAACAAAACAAATTAGTAATTAGACTTAATTGACTTCCTGCCCTGACGCGAATGGTATACCAAAGACATCAGTGAATTCGGTAGAAAGCACCAGAAGGGGCTAAGGAGCAGCAATCTAGCTAGATGTTTAGATGATGGAAAGACAGAAGGTCTTATCCTTAAACTTTAATGTAGTTTTTCTTCCTAATAAGCAGCTACTTACTCAAATAGTACTACAAATTAAGCTGTGACTAAACAGTCTGAAGATTGCAAATACTCTGCCTATTTTCCCCATTTATGTATGCATTTGCTTAAATATTTTTAGTAAGTGTATCTAAACACTTTAGCAAGTGTTATCTGGGGGATGGGATGATGAAGATCAGGCTACCTAAAGGCCCATAAAACATTCCTTGACACTGAACTTGCTTGAATTGAGTTAGAAACTAGTATACCAGTTAAACTTGCATTTTAATATTTACTCTACAACTGAACTAACTGTATGACTTTGACAAATTATTTAACTTCTCTGAGCCTTAGTTCCCTCATCTGGAAAATTACAGAGTTGATAAAATCAAAGGTCATTTAAAGTTGTAAAATTAGTTGAATTTTTATTCTATAATTTCTGGGTTCTTGCCCTCTATTTTCTACTAATTGCATAACATTTGGCAAGTCCCTTCTCTGCTTCAGGCATCTATTTCCTTATCATTAAACATGGGAAGTAAAGTAAATGATTAATAATGTTCTTTAAGCTTAGAGTCCAAGTTGAGTAGGTGATTGATGATACAATATGGGCAGGTCCATGTTATCTAAATTAGGATATTGTATTTTTGTTGAGCAAATAGATCAGCTTTCATCAAAGAAAAAAAATTTAATTTTAACAATCGAAGGGAATAAAATGGGTACACATGTATTGCTAATGACAGTAAAAATGGCACAAATTTTACACTAAATTATTTTTTAAAAACATTGTCTAAGTAAAGTTAAACTTTCCTGTATAAACTATTGCATGTTATATTTAATACTTAATTGTACTCAGGAATCCTACCTATCTTATCTTCACCAGACATATTAAAACTATTGAGTCCTATGCCAAAACATATTTTGTAAATTTCCTCTAATATACCACAGATACCAAGAGAAAACATTTATATTGTAAAAAATACCTTAAAATAGCAGGTATAGCCCTACTGGGAAAAGAGAAAATCAGTTATTTTTTTTGTTTTGTTTTACTAAAATTCAACTTTCCTATTATGTGTTGAGTTGTGTCTCCTGCCAAAATTCCTAAGTTAAAGTCCTAACCTCCAGTATTTCAGAATGTGACCTTATTTGGAGACAAGATCTTTAAAAAGATAAACAAGTTAAAATGAGATTATTAGGATAGGGCCTAATCGAGTACAACTGATGTCCTTCTAAGAGGAAATCTGAACACAGGGACATGCATAGAGGAAAGATTGCATAAGAAACAGGGAGAAGACAGTCATGTGTAAGCCAAGAAGAGAGGCCCAGAACAGACCCTTCCATCACAGACATTAGAGGAAACCAACCCTGTGAACGCCTTGATCTCGAACCTGTGGCCTCTGAAACTGTGGGAAAATTAATTTCTGTTGTTTGAGCCACCAGTGGGAGGTGCTTTTTACAGGAGCCCTAACAAACTAATAGACTTCCTATAGTTCTTGGGCAAATTCTCTCATCTTCCTTTTCTAAGAATCAATAAACTTTTAGACTTTTCCCCCTCAAAACTATGAATTAGAAATTATAAAACTCAAGAAAACAGTTTATAATTCCATACAAAGTCAAGCAAATTGGGGGGAAAAGAGGGTCATTTTAGCAGTATTACAGCTAATATTAATAGACCCCCAATCAAAGCACATTGAGGAAATGACAAGTTTAGTTCCAATATATTGTCAGTTCAGCAAGAGTTATTATCCTCTATCATCATTAGTAGTCCAAAATAATATGTGATTAAATATGATTTAAATATAAATTTTAAGTCTACTTAAAACACTAATATAGAGCTAGGGCCATCTTATGAGTAACAAATTCACTCAGGCAAGGCTGTGTTTAGAATTAGTAAACCATAGGATAGATGGCATGATAAGAATAAACATTATGCCATATATGCCATATATATATATATATATATATATATATATATATATATATATATATCACTAAATGGGATTTTCCAGCTAAAAATAGTTTCTAGAGTCAAGAATTAAATTCTCTAAAGTGAGAAGTAAAATAATAATTCATATATAGATAGATTTTTAATGAAATTTATTGGTTATAATTTATAAGTTTCCATGAAATAGAAATAGAACAACAGTTAGTGTGTCTCATAATAGAGAGAAACACATGCAGAGAATATTTGCCTTTCCTACAAGAACTTGACCAGTATTTACTTAGCATAAGGCTGTGGAAATTTCAGGTATTCAAAAATTCTTCTAGAGTTAGGTCAAATACCCTGAAGAGACTTCTGTTTCCTCCTTTCCCAGACTTCTGAATCATCTGTTTTAAAAAAGCAGTAAATCAGTCATTTTTCTTCCTGCAGCAGAGGTGTTAGGAAACCTAATGTACCTAGAGTTAAATGAGATTACAAATGAGATACAGGTTGAGGTAACTGCATCTTGATAATTAGAAGGTCTATCATCTTCCAAAACATGCATTACTTTATCAACAATTTTCCTAAACCAGAAAATTGGAAATGTTCTTTCAAAATTATGTTAAAATGGCATTGTTAAATAATGGAAGATAAGCAGAATTAGTTTCTCTTTTATCTACTACCAAATAAGTGATTCAACATGCATCCTAGTAGAAATGAGTCTTCAATGGCAGAATTAATTTTCCCCGGATGGCAAAAAATTTGTTGTGAGAGTTTATAGTAAGTACTGATCAATATTATTAATAAGGCACACTCATACTCCTTAAGAACCTTGAAGGAAAGTTAAAATAAAAGGTACCATGTTTATTTATTTAGTTATATGATAGTATATCTTTCTCTATAGTCCAGATACTTAAGTTATTAGCAACCCAAGTAACCATGACATTTTACCTTAAAGAAAATTGCTACAACCCTAAATAAATCAGAAGACCTGAATTTTAGTGACAACGAAAACAAACCTATTACTGGAGAGCAAACAGGCTTATTATCTCTTTCCCACCATCTCACTGCCACAATAAGGAGATTCATGTATAGCAGACCCTAAGCAGTGTGGGATGCCATATGGAATCAGCCAGATGAAGATGAAAAAAAACTTCTATAGGTTGTTATAAAGAGGTAGATTATCTCCCATGTCTTTAAATTAAGGTTAAAAAATTTTTCAATGGGATTTGGAGAACTGAGCCAATTTGGTAGTACTGGGTTTCTCTATCCCTGCCCACTTAGTGACCTCCAAAAGCATGTGGTCACCATAATTATTTTAGGTACTCAGATCATCCCACCATTTCCCAAAAGACAATCACAATCATCACAATTTCAGGATATAATAATTTGACCCTTGGAAACTGAGATTCTCTTGGTGACTTACAGGTCAAGTATAATCAGATTACCATTAGTTTTTACAACTTCTACTTTGAAATATACAAGAATGATGTTATATAGCAAGTGATTTCTAGATAGATAAGAGACACCCTATTAACTATTACATTATTACATTCATTATCTCATAAAACAAACAAGAATTTATTGCAAATGACAAGCTAGTCACCATACAAAGCACCAGCGATTTAAAATAACAACACAAAGACACATCCAGCATTTCTCTCCAGTTTGTACTTCTAGTTTGTGTCTAGACAAATAATCAATAGCAATATAATAGGGTAAATGCCATAATAGAGCCTGGCAGGGTAGGCCACGGGAGCAGCAAGGTATCTCTAATGTTGTCTGGCCAGGGAAGGAGTCATAGCACGGGAGGGCTTCTTTAGGAAGTAATGAGTCTTGAAGCTGTATCTTCAAAGATAATTAAAAGTTTGTCATGTGAATCAGAGGGGGATGGTTAAGCATCAAAGAGAAAGAAAAAGATTCCATGTCGAGTGAATACACATGAATGAATACGGCATGCTCACAGAGCACTAAGTGAACTGAGTTTCATATTCTATTCCTTCAAAACTAATTTTGTTCCATAAAATATGCATAACGCTAGACTAAAAAAATAACGTGATTGTGATTGTGCATAAATACTTTATTATTTCCTCTTTAGGTCACCAAATTATGCACATGAATATGGACATAAGCAAATTGGGAAAAAGGCACAAATATTTTACTCTTGCTTTTCTTGTTTCCTACGTTTTTAGTCACACTTTCATCCCCTTATGGTACTGCCAGAAAAAAAAAAAGTAACACATAACAAATATGTCCACACACTAAGCACAAAATATTATAAAGCATGAACATTTGTGCTGGAAAAACCTACTGCCAATGTGTCAGATGCACTGACTATTAGTGTACAAGTAAGAGCCAAATCCAGTCTAATCATACTAAATGCCATGGTGGGTACAATCCAAGCTTCTATTTTTAAACTTTTTTTTCATTTTCTAATTTTTATTTAAATATCCAGCCAGGCCATAAACAAAAGCAGCTTATACTGACAAAGGGAGGGCAGCTCACAGAAGACATTCAAGTTATCATGCAAAAAATGAAGCGGACTGAAAAAGAGTTCATAGCCATGGATCCATTTATCTACAAATCATTTTATTTATCATTCAAAGAATAATATTCGGAATTTTAGGTAGTGAGAAAGTGACAGTGGTTGGGTAGCGATGATGGTGATGATGATGATAATCAAGGAGTGCCCACGCAGACAGCTTCCTCTGTGCCAAACACGGCACCGAATGTATTGTATCTTTCTCATTTATTCTTCACATTGAACAGTATGTGGTGATAATAATAATGCCTAAGTATGACTAAGCCCTCATTCTTCACCAGTACCTGTGCTGAGCACTATTCTTATTTAAACCTCAATGCAATGATCATTTACACACAGTAGGCTTCTTTCATTCTTATATAACCCAAAGGGTATTATAATCTACATTTACCAATGGGAAAAGAAGACTCAGAAAGTTTAAGTCAGTCACTATAATACCTTAAAAAAGATTTGGATATGTCAAATATGTTCTTCGTGGCCTAGAAAAAGGTACCCATTTCTACCAGGACCTTAACAGGATCTTGCTTTATAATAAAATGGTCCCATGGGAGGAATCCTACAAGAGTTCTTAAAAAACAGGGAGTTCTATCTTAGCTCCTTACTTATCATAATCACTACCATCACCACCCCTAAAAGACAGTAGCACCAGGAGCAACATTATGGGTTACAGGTTTACCAAAGGGCTAAATGTACATGTCAGCATGCTATCTTTTCTTACTCAGCCTCTAAAATAGGCATCCAATACAAAAATAAAAAATAAAAAATAAATTAGAAAAAAAAAAAAAGATGGGGGGCGGCGCCTGGGTGGCTTAGTTGGTTAGGCATCTGGCTTCGCTCAGGTCATGATCTCACAGTGTGTGAGTTCAAGCCCCACGTTGGGCTCTGTGCTGACAGCTCAGAGCCTGAAGCCTGCTTCAGATTCTGTGTCTCCCTCTCTCTGCCCCTCCCCCACTTGCACTCTGTCTCTCTCTCTCTCTCTCAAAAATACACAAATGTAAATTAAAAAAATAAATAAATAAAATAGGCATCCAACGCACACTGGAAAAGTCTACAAGGAAGCCAGGAACATGTAAGAAAAATGATTGAAAAGTGTTTCAATTCTATCAAAACCTCCATTCAACTGTATTCGGATTTTTGTAGCCAGAAAATCCAAGGTATTGTTATAGAACAGAATATAAATCAATAACTTTGAATTTTGAACTAACTCAACAGAGGCACTAACATGCAAGATATATATTCTGACAGTCCCAAAACTCTGGATGCTTTTTAAATCATATTTCACAAGCCACATATCAAAATTGCTGTTTCACCCATAAGTCCTACACAAGGCTTTCAGGTAAAGATCCATATTATAACAACAGTTTTGTAAATATTCTTATCCAAGTAACCTGTTATTCCTTTCTCATGAAAACTTGCTGCACTTAATCATAGTTCCTTAATAAATGTTGTATTTTTTTTAATTAAAAATAGAAAAAAAAACCCTGAAAATCTGTTCAATGACTTAAGGTAAAATGACCAACGTATACACTTTTATACTAAATAAACTACACCCTTTGAAAGATTCCTAAGGTTAGATTGGAGTGCTCTTATTAATTCCAACTCTAGAGACCTAAAGCACTTTAGCCTTATAGAGTGAAAGACAGGCAGTCAGCCTGCTGGAGAATTTTACAAGTAATGACTTATAAATGACACTGTAAGGCAGCTCTGTCCACTGGAACAGGCAGTGCCGTCATTAAAATGCCCAATTCTGTGGAGGGTACACATTGATAATAAATGGGTTATCGACTTTTACTGTTTTATTTTTACTAAAACCACATAGTGAGTCTACGAACTCCAGCAATTCCTGGTGCCTGACGTCTGTGAATCAATGACATGTTTGTAATAAAAACAACTGTACCATGCATCCACTAAGGATACATAATGGAAATCTGTTTTAGATTATATATGTGTATGAGTGTTCCTGCTATTTAAGGATGAAGTATTCTAGAATGTGTATGTGTGAAGAATCATTTTAATCTGATAGCGTATTAAAAATCATTGAGACAAAAATGCTTTAATTTAGGTCATACTCACTATCGGATTATGACTAAATATTTTTGAGAAGAAAATTTTGATGAGCCTTTCACCTGAAAAGATCTAAATTTAGAGACTGATCTCTCTCTCCCTTTCTTTTCATTTTACTTCTTATTTCAGTGTTGAAACTATCTGCTTTATCCTGCTGTAGATTAGAAAATGCAAACTGGAAGCTTTCTGGTAAATCCTACCCTCAGAACTGCTTTAATCACCCCGCCAGTAATGGACCGCAGAGTGCTTTAAATATATTAGTGTCCATACATCGAAAAATAAGGAGATTCAACAACAACAAAAAATTCCCATTTTGGCTTCTCTTAAAAAATATGAAGACCTAGCAATGCTTGGGCCCAGGTTACTACACTGTAAAACTGAAGGTGACCAATGACTTCCTCTCCAAACTGGCCTCCCTCAAACCGACCTACCTAGCCTTCACAACTCCCTGGAATCTTCATCACTGAGGCTTACCTACCTACTGCTGTTTTTCATCTTAATCCCCAGCTGCTTTCAACACTTAGCTTTACTATTTCACATGATCTCCTGGCCCTGTAGGAATCTTTGTTTGTTGAGTCCAGTTCAAGGCGTTTAGCAAAACCTTTAATTCTTATTAAAAACTCTTAAATTCAACCTAAGGAAGGTCCTTTCCCACTGCAATAGGTGTTCTATACAGAGGGCAGAAGAATCCTTAGAAATGAGAAAATCAAATCATGTGATTGCTCTGCTCAAAGTGCTCTCATTTGCCTCAGATCCAAAGCCTTTACTCTGCCCTATCTAATCCCCCTGACACACAACCACTCCTACCTCCAAAACTCTCCCATTGCTCAGTACCCATCTCATTGCTCAGCATGCGTTAGTCACACCAATCTCCTTGCTGTCCCCCACACTCCAGGCTCACAGCCTTTTTTTACTTCTTATTTCTTCTGCCTAGAATGTTCTTTCCCAAAATGATAGGAGAAAGATAGGATAAAATAGGTAGAGAGGAAAAGGTTAGGACCTGAGGTCCCTGGGTGGGGAAAAACACATATTTTGGAACAATGCTGGAAGTACCCGACCACAGCAAACTTCCTCAGGTGTAAAGTTCTTCTTAAAAATGTAATAGACACCATCTACTCTCGCTCAGGTTTCCCTTAGGAATTTGACAATAGACCGGACTAAAAATAAGTAGACCATAAAACGTATGACCCACTAGGAACGGTATGGCCATAGACTACCCCTCATACAACAGAAACAAGCCAAACAAAAAGGAATGACAGCATTTAGAGTTACTTAGCCAATAAGGGTAGACTACGAAAAGAAACAAGGGAGAAGGAAAGGGGGCCAACAAAAACCCTATAAAACAAGGACCCTTGCCTATAGTCTGTGGGTATTAACTTTGGATTGTTCCCTTTCTATACAGACAGGTTTCATGCTATTCTTACTTTATGAAATTATCTCTAATAAACTTTTGTCTGCTGCTCATTTTATTGTGTCTACCTCTTCATTCTTTGAAGTGGCTAAACAAAAACTCTGGGTATTAAGGTAAAAAAAAAAATCCTGCAACACCAAGATATGCCATTGCTCAGAAGTCACTTTTTCAGTGAGATACTCTGTTTATATACTTTATACTTGCAACCTCTCCATATTTCTGCAATCCCTCTCCCCTGCCTTATTCTTCTCCACAGCACTTATGATGAGGGAGCATAAGGTAGGCAGAGGGCAAAGTACAAGCTACCACACCATCACCCCAGGTGAAATATGTGATACTCCTTGGACATTCCCAGCTATGCAAGGACAAAGGGAAGGACAGAAAACAAATAGTTAAACTGATAGAGTCTCCATCAGTTTACAAATATCTTAGTAAATTACAAGAAAGAGGCAATCTTATCAATAACCTAATATCCAGAAACCTATAGACTCAGTGTCCTGGAGTTCCAACATCACATAGTGATGTGGGGAACAACGGCAAGAAAGAAATCACAGGTACAATTAAATTTCTTTATAACCTGCAGCCCATTGACAAACACTTGAGGCAGGCAGAGTAAAATGTTTCTCCAGGAACTCCCTATGGTCTTAATGTTAATGCTTCGCCAGAGGGAAAAACAACCTTACCCTGAAAATAGCTACATCTCCAGTAACCTGTGAGTCTTTAACATATGGAAAATTCCTTTAAGAAACCTCCTCTTGACTTTATTTGCCCCAGGCCCACAGTATATAAGGAGTCACTCTTCACAACCCCTGTGCAGCTCTTCCTGCCCATGGGTCCTGTCCCAGTGCTTTAATAAAATCACTTTTTTGCACCAAAGACATCTTCAAGAATTCCTTCTTGGCCGTCAGCTCTGAAACCTCACCATCACCCCAAAACCTCATCATTAATGAGGGAACATGGGGCAAGATGAAGGCAAAGTGCAGGCTAAGCGCACCCCCCTCCCATGTGGGACAAGTGTGATATTCCTTGAACACTCTTGGCTACCCAAAAACGGGAGAGGACAAAAAACAGATGGTTAAACTGATAACACCAGTTTACCAGAAAAAGGCAATCCCATGAATGGCCTAAAGTCCAGAAACTCCCTACTGTCTTAATGTTTTGCTAGAAATAAAAACAACCTTAGCTTGACAATAGCTAGGCTACTAGTAAGTCTTTAGAGTGTGAAAGTCTGTCTGGAAACTACCTCTGGACTTCATCTCCCAGATTCCGTAACACTGTTACCCCCTACACTTACAAAGCAGCTCTTTCTGCCCAAAGGTCCTGTCCCTGTGCTTTAATAAAATCACCTTTTTGTACCAAAGACATCTTCAAGAATTTTTTCTTGGCCATCGGTTCAAGACCTCCTGAACCCCACCAGCATCCCAAAACTTCATCAATATAATTACCATATTTTTAAACCATACTTTCAACTTTTTTGTCCCTCTGTCCGCTAGGCATTTCCCTAGAATGCCTTCTCATGGGAGCAGAATATTCTGCCCCTTGCTCACCTCTATCCCACTCTGTGTTCTCTGCCATCTAAAACAACTCCTGCAGCCGTGGTGCTCAATGTTTATTGAAAAAAGGCAGAATGTGTAGAATCTTGATTATATTTATTTATTTTTAAACCACTTTATATGTCTTTTGCATTCACGAAGACAAAGATGCCTGCTACTTTTTACCTGGGAAATAAAGACATACAATTCATTAAAATTAAAACATGGCTACATAAATTGGGAGACCGTTCTCTTAGTGGACATTTAATGAAATTCTAAAGCAAATGAAAGGCATCAGCATACATCACCCCCAAATATGCCACAGTGGCATAAGAATTATTTTGAGCTGAGGCAATTAAGAAATAGCAAACACAGGAGGAGCTCTCTGCCCTCCTACTTTCCACATAAAAAGCAGGGAATAAATTTCCCTTTTGTCAAGGAAATTTACATCTGTAAAGGAAATTTCCATTTGTAAAGGTATCCTCCTCTCCCACTGTAGGAAGAAGAGAACTCTGGAAACAACTGTTATCACCTGAGATTACTGGACTCTGCATAACACGCCTTTTCATAAAGGACCCTCCTTACCTACATTTCTATTCACCTTACCCCAACTACCCCTGCCCCAGAAGTCTGAACACCCTTTTCTTCTACCTGGGGTCTTCGCCACACTTTTTCTTGCTTTGTTAAAATGCTATATTAGCCCCAGGTCTAATTCATTCCTTGAGGTTGTCACTTTGTTTCTGTTATACCTCATGTGCATATGAAATAAACCTTTTCTCCTGCTAATCTTGTCTTCTGCCAGCTGAATTCAGAGGTTCCAGCTTCTGAATCTAAGAGAGCAAAGTTTTGCCTCCTCTACACTGGCATAAATTTAAGTCAGTGTGCCCAGTAATAGTATTTTATACATTTAGATACAAAATTAATTTTCTTCTCTCTCCCTTTCTCGCTCGGGCTCTCTCTCTCTCTCCCTCTCTCATCCCACCACTCTTTCACACACACACACACACACACACACACACACACACACACACACACACAAATGGTGGTTAGGAAACTCCTTGTAGAAAATATCAATATAAATGAGAGAGCTAAACAACTAAATTTAGGAGAGAAATTTTTGTAAGTTAAAGTAGAGCAGAATTCGTCACCCCAATATATGTTTCTATGGCATAAGAATTATTTTAGGCTCATTATTTTTAAGAAACTACAGATTCAGAAAAAGCTCTTTACCTCCCCCTCAATTGCCTAAATTTACATTGGAAAGGGGGCCTGTACCAGAGAGCTATTCCCAGAAATACCTTCTACCCTAAGACTCTTATCTGTTAAACAGGGTAACCTCTGTTTTCCAAACACCTTGTTTCCTTTCCAGTGAATGACCTTATGCCCCCTTGTGTCCCTAGACCTGTATCCTTTCCTTAGCTCAGCATATTGTAGAAACTTCAGTTGGTTGGCTACACTTTGGGTCTTATATTTGTATGCGGCTCCTGTATGTGTCTAATTTGTTTTTCCCCCCATTAACCTGTGTTATATCAATTTAATTAGAGCAGCAAACAACCCTAGAAGTGAAGAATGGAAAATTTTTCTGTCCCTACAGTAGGTGACCAGGAAGGGACTAACTTCACCGACTAGACACTGCTCACTCTGAGGCTACTGCAGCCCAAAGATCCTGGGACTCCTAACACAAAGCTGGCAGGAGGTAAGAATTCTTACCACAGCAGTTTCCTGGACCTCTGCCTGCAAGGTCCAGTGGAAGTGAGAGTCCTATACATCCCCCATTTTCCTTTTCTAATGGAGATTAGCAGGAACAAAAAAAATTGTGGAACTAGTTTCTTGGGTACAACAACTCTGATAAAGATTTGTTTTGTGTACTCCTGTTTTCACTGATCTTTTTCCTTCTGACGATGGTCCCCATTTTGCTTTGTCAGTCTGATGTCTCTCATTAGAAGGAAAACCACAGTGTAGAACACAGGCATGTAAACCTATAAGCCTATTATTGGAGCTGCTGTCACCAGAGCAGCACCTGTTTAGATAAACTTTGCTGTGGGTTAACGTGCAAATTAGATAAAGGCTGTTGCTAAGGGACATCTTGGAAGCCGAAGGCAGAAAACTGATAGGCAGAGGCTGAGCACTTAAAAGCTATTATGGCACTCACCACCTAACTCAAAGACTCCCATGTTAAGAAAAATTGGTCATGAAATGAGATTGAGACTAGGTCATCCACCAACCCCAAGAAAATGTCCATGCAGTAAGGTACTCTTTAAAACATCTCACAATTCCCACCCAGTAGCACATCCCTCTCAGGTATTAGTTTGGCTCCAAGAGACCCAAATCTTGGGTCTCCTTTTTTTTTTAAGAGCTTTTAAAAGCTCTTAAAAAGAGAATTAAAAAAAAAAAAGGTAAGAAAGGAAAAGAAAAGGAAAGGAAAGGAAAGGAAAGGAAAGGAAAGGAAAGGAAAGGAAAGGAAAGAAAGAAAAGAAAGAAAGAAAGAAAGAAAGAAAGAAAGAACAGATGAGGTTTTCCTTTTTATCTTTTTCTAAATCTAGCAAGCTAGGCTTTGTGGTCAGTGAGAATATTCTCTCTGGTCTCCACCAGCCAGAAGGTGCATGTACTGGCATGCATCTCGGTCGCCAATCAACTCTACAGAGGCCCTGAGACACGAAATCGCAAGTACACTCTCTTTCTCAATTGTGCCAGCTCTCAGAGGAATTCATCATAAGGGGTCTTGTCATTTCAACCTTCTTATCTTGTTAGTGCTGGAAAGTTCCCATTCCATAGCACCTGCCTGGTATCACAGATTAGCAGGTCTGTGATTAGAGGAATCCTGTATTATCATGGGAGACCAGAGACACCATTTTCACTATACAATTCTTAATGCCTGTGGCAATGAAGTTCTTTTCTATTTTAGGCTAATTCTGAAAGTGAAATTTCTGGATTTTGTGACAACTGCATCTTTTTTACTCCCCTTTAGGATACCTCTTACACACATGGACATGGTTGAACCATGAAAAGGTTTAATGGTTTGAGTCACTGACATTAACACAAGACCCTTCTTGTCAATGTCCAGATATGACAGGGAAAGACAAGATAAAATGGGTGGAGAGGAAAAAGTTAGGACCCAGGTCCCTGTGTGGGGAAAACACATATTTTGGAACAAAGCTGGAGCCACTGACCACAGAAAACCCCCTCAGGCTTAAGATTCCTCTTAAGAATGGAACAGACACCACCCACTTCCCCTCAGGTTTCCCTTAGGAATTTGACAAAAGACAATTAAAAATAAGTAGTGGACCTTAAAACGTATGGCCCACAAGGAAAGGTCTGGAATAGCCACCCCTCATACAAAAGAAGCCCATCAGGAATGGACAACCAGTACCCAGAGTTATCCCGTCAATAAGGGTAGAAACTGAGAAGGAACAAGGGGAAAGGAGGGGGGTTGTTACCAGAACCTTATAAAACAAAGACACTTGCCTATAGTCAGAGCATTCACTTTCATATATCCCTCTCTGCAAAGAAAATTTTCATACTATTCTTACTTTCTAATCTTACACTCTAATAAGCTTTTATCTTCTGCTCATTTTATGTCCACCTCTCCATTCTTCAAATTGGGGAGACAACAAAACCTGGGTATTGAGGTAAAAAAAAAAAATCCTGCAACATAGACAATGGATCCTGTGAAGTGACTACATTTAAAAGAAAACATTTATTGGT
This sequence comes from Leopardus geoffroyi, assembly GCF_018350155.1. Lineage (NCBI taxonomy): Eukaryota > Metazoa > Chordata > Mammalia > Carnivora > Felidae > Leopardus > Leopardus geoffroyi. The sequence goes on from NC_059327.1 coordinate 155,494,091, forward strand.
ACCTATGTTAACACCAAATTAACACACACACACACACACACACACACACACACACACACACACACACGAGTATAATGGCAAGCCTTAGGGACTCCCTTAACAAGGTGAAAGAACAGAAATTAGAATTTAAACAAAAATTAATGTTCACATCCAATGTAAGTCCCCCTTCTCAAAATCCAGTCCCATATGCCTGTTTCAGCTTCCCTTTTCTTAGCAGATTCACAAAGAGCACTCCAACCTGATCTCCAGGCCCAGGATATGAAGGTTACTCACATACATGCTAAATACCAGAAATACCTGAGATAGGCACTAAGGCTCACATTGCTATTTCTTACAACTACTACTTACCAGAGCTCTGGGAGCTTCAGGCTTTCTTATGGGATGTCTTTTGTAGACATATCCCACAGCCTCACCAAAAGAACTCATGTCCCTTGGACAGCAGCAGATTTTTTAAATTATAAAGCCCTTTCCCCTTGACATTCAGAAGATCCTACCAAATTTAGAAAGGAATTAGCATCAGATGGAAAACTGGGTTAAAGAAAATCTTAAATGTCTTCTCCACAAATATTAGCAAAAACCTCAACTATCTAAATAGGTAACCTTAATTTATTCCATCTGCCAGAAACATAGTTTGGATTAAACTTGTCTTCTCTCACTGTATAAAATAGTGAGTTCTGCATTATTTAATAAAAATGTTTATTTTTGTGTGTGTGTGAGAGAGAGAGAGAGAGAGAGAGAGAGCGCGCGCGCGCGCAGGGAAGGGTAAAGAGAGAGGGAGACAGAGGATCAAAGCAGGCTCTACTGATAGTAGAGAGACTGATGTGGGCTCAAACTCATGAACCATGACATCATGATCTGAGATGAAGTCAGTCACTTAACTGACTGAGCCACCCAGGTACCCCAAGTTCTGCATTATTATAACTGTCTCATGGCTAAAATTTTGAAACTGTAAGATGTTTACATCTCTTTCTAAATTTATGAGTGTCTATATATGTGTATTATAGATATGTGACATGTTTCTACTACTGAATGGTATCACCAAAATTAATTTCTAAATTAAAAAAAAAATTTTAATGTTTATTTATTTTTGCATGAGCGTGGGGAGCTCATGAGCAGGGGAGGAGCAGAGAGAGAGGGAAACACAGAATCCGAAGCAGGCTCCAGGCTCTGAGCTGTCAGCACAGAGCCCAACGTGGGGCTCGAACTCACAGACCATGAGATCACGACCTGAGCCGAAGTTGGACACTCAACCGACTGAGCCATCTAGGAGCCCGATTTCTAAATTATTTTTTTGTTTATTTTGAGAGATAGAGAGAAAGCATGTGCATAAGCGGGGGAGGGGTAGAGAGAAGGAGAGCAGAATCCAAAGCAGGCTCCACACCATCCACGCAGAGCCTATTGTGGGGCTGGAACCCACGATATGCAAGATATGACCTGAGCCAAGATCAAGAGCTGGATGCTTAACCAACTGTGCCATACAGGTGCCCTTTTTTTTAATTATTTTTTTAAGTTTATTTGTTTTGAAAGAAAGAGTAAAATTAATTTTTAAAGAGCTCTATTTAATTAGCTTAAAATTAAGCACTTACAAATTAATTATTCCTAGAGTTCTCAGAAACTAAAGGAAATGCTCTTCAGGTTCATGTGGTCTGGAAAAAAATATTAGGTACTAAAGTTAAAGTTCGTTGTTTTAATTAAAACAAACATATCTCTAGATTTATCAACATTGAACATAATACAGACATACAATTTTTATTCTGCCTGGTTTACTAGCCAAATAAGTTCATGTTTTATCTCCTTCAAATTTTGTTAGCAAGAAAAATAGCTTAGGATGATAGCTGACTTTGTCTAATGTCTCATGGAGGTTTTGTGTGTCATGTAAACATAGTTGTTGGGAGAAAGTGATTTAGGTAGACATAAGTGGGATAAGACTTTTGGTGAACTTTTTAGTATAATTACATTTTATGGGAGGCATACTTAAAAATAGCTTCCAAACTAGTTTTGGTAACTTGAAATGTTAAGAGTTTTGCTGAGTGAAATGAGAGAAATTCATCAAATATGTAGATTATTAGCAAATGAAATAAAATAGTGAAACATTAATTACTAAACTAATTATTGAACATAAATATATCTACTTTTGGCTTGCTTCTTACAGAGATATGAAAAACATTTGAGCCTATTAGTATATATACCTTGTGCCCCATTAAAAGATGATACTACAAGGAAGTACATATTTCTAAAAATTGTGATATGTATTAAAAATTTTGCCAATCAAAAGGCTGCTGGTATAACAGTTTACAACTGCTTACTTTTTTCTTCAGTTTTGTTAGAAATTAAGGTTTCTAAGAGTTAAGATTCTAATACATGTGATTAAAACTATTAGAAATAAAAAGGGAATCTCTATATACAAGACAACTCGGATGTGTCTTTGGGTGAAAAAAAAAAAAAAGGTATGAGATAAGGATATCTTTTTGTTAAGAGAAAAGAAACTAAATTTGTCCTAAAGTAAAAGTGGTTATTTCAAAAATGGGAAAGGGAAGAATAAAGGACAAATTTAAATAGAAAGTATGGAAGAGAGAAAAAGAGAGAATCTTACATGTGTAATCAAGTGGGCTAAAATTGAATAAGTTTATTATAAGGGTTATAAAAAATTAACCTTTAAAATTAGTAGTGTATTTAACATAAAGCTAAAACAATTTTCTTTTAACTGCTAAAAGGACAAAGATTTCCTCTACTGTTGGTCCATTCTTGATACTAAGATATTGTGAAAGGTTTTCCTTTACTTTTTAAGTAATCTGTCTAGAAAGCAAAGATTTTGTTTCTTACCAAAATAATTTCCTATTGTCTTAAACAGGCCTTTGATTACTTAAGAAAATTGAGCCTTGTCAGTATTAAAAGAGTAAGTTTTGCTTACAACTATGTAACAATTTGAATTTGTCACTGAGATCTTTTATCATCACTTTGGTTAATTAGATAATCAAATATTGTTTCATAATGGTCTGTGGTCTTCACTTAGTCAAGTGTCCCAATCTTTTGATATTTTTGACAAATTTCTCCAAATTAAATTCTAAATAAAGTCTTTTGAACATGGAACTAACTTTAGGGTTTTCAAGAGGGTCCCTGAAACATCTCAAAAGATTTGTTCTGTTTATAAAAAGAGATGTTACACTAATTAGGCTTACTTGATATGTGAAATTATGTGGGAGGCATTATCCAACAAGTGATGCTAAACCTTCTTAGATTATATTTGTGTGAATATAGGTTACTAATGTAAGTATTCTAAGAATTTTACGGAAGTCCTGGAAAACTAATGTGTCCTGGTACAATGTTATCAGTCATAATTCTAGTTATTATCTTAAAATGTTGGATGTCACAGAAATAAGCAAAATTATTTGTCAAATGTATTAAAATGAACTCAGCAGATCTTTAATCATGGCCACTCTGAATTCTTTTCTCATTTACAGTTTTTTTTTACTCTGATGCTTTTGTAAAAGTGCTTTATCATTATTGAGATTCATGGAAAGAACTTTGAGTATAGATTTCTGATAATTTAAGATCATACCATTGAACTGGGTAAGAATTTTAAAATTTTCTAATAGAAAAATTGGATTCATGAAACTGCTAACAACAGATCAAGATCTGCAAGAATTAATTATATGGGACTGAATAAATTAATGATGATTGATTATAATTTTTTATGACTTTTTGTTTGAAACATTGCTGGTTCTTTCATGTTTATTTTTCCAGATTTAGGATTTTTTTTTCTCTTAAGCTACATATAACTTTAGAACAAGTATATCTTTGTGAACAAGAATGAAACCAATTTTCTCCTTACCTGATCCTTCCAGAATTTAGAAACTTTTGGTGAGTGAGTACTCTTATTTTTTGTGACAATATATTTATTTGCCTACGTTCAGTAAGAATCGGTCTTCTTGTTAACAGGACACAAACAGAAACTGGTTATATTATCAAGGCTTTGACTGGAATGTCATATTTGAAAATATACATAGAATCAGATATGCCAGATAGTTTTAAGGAACTAGATTGACTTTATGAAGCCAATAAAGCCTTTTGGGAGTCAGGGAGGAAAAACCAGCCTGGTACCTTTCTTACACAGTTCCCAACACCCTAACCAGATGAGTAATAAAGATCACTTCCTGGTAGGTGCAGGAATCTCAGAATGTTTTGGGGATCTGGAGAAAAGAGTAATTTACCAAATCTATAGATATTACAGGGTAAGTCTGATGGCAAGGCCATTGCCTGGCCTCCTGATCTCAAGAGACTTTTTAGAAGTCCTATCTCCTCCTGATTAAAAGTTTCAGTATAGCAGAGTTAAAAGAGCTTGTATGATCCGTCACTATTTTTGCTGCACTTACATAAATGATCAAGTCAAATTTAATGAATTAAAAATTATTTTCCAAAAAAGTAATATTAATTCAGTTATCTTCAGTAGAAATGAGGGTGATTTTAGAGACAAACATTATGTTTCAGTAAAAATTATAATACACACTTGTGGGTATCAGATTCTAGTTCTGTTAACTGTCCTTGAGGTTTTATTATTTACTTATAAACTGGACTGGATCCTAAATTCATCTAGTTTCCTTATCTGACTGTAAATCTCTAAATTAACATTTCCAATTTTCTCCCTTTGATGTGGAATCATTGAGAACTAAAGCTGCCCCTTTTCTTGAAGCCCTGCAAACTGGAGCTAGCCAATTTGATAGAAGTTTCAGAAAAACCACCACAATAGCTTATATGTGGACAGTCTTTGTGCCTGTTGCTCTGTGGCCACTCAGATCACCAGGAGAATTCAAACTGCAAACAAGGAAAATCTAGCAGATTGCCACTGTCTGCTCTCATTCCATCTTAAAATGCTTTGAGTCTGACATCTATAAATCTTCTTGACTGGCAACTCTCAGGATTCAGACACTGGACTTATAATTTGTTCCAACTATTCAATCTTTATTTTTCTTTTGTTTCCATATAAATGCCTTATGTTAACTGCTTGATAATATAAACCTAATTTTGGGAGCCCACCTGCAAGGCCATCTCCCAAAATAAGACACAAAATGTTTCATTGTGCTGACCTATTCTTAAGACCAAAAGTAGTTTATAGGATATGGAGCAATCTACCAATTTAGCTTCTGGATTATGAAACTTCTTATTTCAGGGGCACCTGGGTAGCTCAGTTGGTTAAGCGTCTGACTTCAGCTCAGGTCATGATCTCACAGTTTGTGAGTTCAAGCCCTGCATCAGGCTCTGTGCTGACAGAGCCTGGAGCCTGACTCAGATTCTGTGTCTCCCTCTCTCTCTGCCCCTCCCCTCACTCACATTCTGTTTCTCTTTCTCAAAAACAAACAAACAAAAATTTGAAACTTCTTATTTCAAGTTTTAAAGGTGGGACCAAAAGGAACCAACTTTTTTCATCCCAATATATGTCTCCTTGGCATAATGATTATTTAGACTCATTATTTTTAAGACACTACAGATTAAGAAAAAGCTCTTTACCTACCCCCTCAACTGTCTAAACTTATATTAGAAAGTGGGACCTTCCCAGGAAGAGGGCTATTACCAGAGATAATAGGTCAAACTTTGTTTCCAATTCATCCCCTCTTGTCTTCCTGCAAATGGCTTTTTCCCCTGTTTGTATCCCTAGACTCCTACCCCTTCCTTTAGCTCAGGATGTTATAGAGGTTTCAATTACCTGAATCTGCATTTTGGACCTCATATTTTTATAGAGTTCTTGTACATACAAATTTGTTTTACTTCTATTAATCTGTTTTATTTCAATTTAATTTCACCAAAGAATCTAGAAAGGAAGACGGAAATTTTTTTCTGCCCCTTCAAATCAAATAGGATCAAAATTTTAAAATGTAAAAAACGTTCCAAGTCTAATTTGCAGTTAAAGTCTATAACTAATATAACTTTGAGATTCTCATTAAAGACCTTTCGTTCCAAATTGGGGAAGGCTAAAACTATATCTTAATAATCTTATGAATTAATGAGGATTACAATGAATTCCTAAAACAAAGATTGACAAAATTGACTTTTTTTTTCTTTGAACAGCTTTCACTCAAAAACATTCTCTTCAGTCCTCCATCAAGTAGAGGCAATGCCCTAGTACTAATTTAAAGAAAATTCCACATAACATTGATATGCAAATTCTGATTGCTTCAGCTCAAATGCTCTTAATTTGCATAAGCTAATTTAAAATGGGCTGTTAACTCTACTTTGAGCTTGAAAATCTGAAAACCCAAAGATGTCAATTGTAGAAGTTAATTGAGAAGTTTAGAAAATTTCCACCAAGTCTAGAAAACATCCTGTTGCCTAGCCACTGATTAACCAAATACTTCCACTGGTGAGATGTTTAGAACAACAGGCTAAGCACTTGAAAGAAAAACACTCAATAAATTAGAATGATTGCAATTTCCTTTTATGCCCACAATTATTCTTTTTAGCTAAATAATCATTCCTTTTATTATATTGTAAGGTCACCAATAATCAATAAGTCCATATGGGGGAAAATATTAAATAATGGTTCAAAAATCACAGTACCATCCAGTTGTGTAATCAATTGGAGAGGTCAAATCTATTTTAATGCTAAATAATTTACACTGTTTGGTTTTCTTTATTTAGCATTCTGGGACATACCCGTATGTTTATAGGAGCATAATTAATAGTTGTGTTATTTTATCCAGCTAAAAACTCCTTTTCTCTTCTGCATAAAAATATGTTCTCCATTTTGTCTATTGCACTGAAAACTTATTTATGCTTATTTTTATTATTATTTTTGATCTGGGTTATATGTCATAAGTACAGAAATGCTTATGTGCACAGACATGCTTTCTTTGGCTTTGGAATTTCAAACTAAAGGAGGGTGAGAAAACACAGGAGTAAAAGCTGTTTCATGTCCATCACAGCACATTTATATACACTTTGATTAAGAGAGACCTGTCCAGGGAACATAGTAACATATCCCAATGTGAAATATGCACCCATAACCTACACCCATTTCTTTTTTTTTTTTTTTTAATATTTATTTTTGAGAGAGAGAGACAGAGCATGAGCGTGGGAGGGGCAGAGAGAGAGGGAGACACAGAATCCGAAACAAGCTCCAGGCTCTGAGCTGTCAGCACAGAGCCCGATGTGGAACCATGACTGAGCCATCCAGGTGCCCCACCTACACCCATTTCTAAAAATGACTGAAGGCAGCTTATACTATACATGGCACAGGTGCAATAAACCAACATGCATTGAAATTGTCACTAAGCAAGACTCCCACTAACCCTGTTTCCTTTTCACAGGAAGGTTAACTTTATCTTTTAGAAGCAAAAAACAGGAAGAACTCCTACTGGTCTAGACCAGTTTGAGCTTGAACACCAACTCACACCTGCACAGATGGACAAAGGAGTGTCCCATAGCTGCCTCTGCCTCATTATAATGCTAAAAATCTCTGTCCAATTAGGAGCACAAACCTCATTAACATAACATAGGATGCATGTATTAGACATGTTTCCTGAATACACATAGGCAACTTTATGCCCTCCCCCTCTACCTATGACGACAAAACTCCCTTTTCTGAATATTCATCCTGACCCTAAATATAAGGAACCCACTCACTCCTGCTCAGAGAGTTACAGCTTTGGACATTATTCCCCATGATCTCTTTATTTGCTGCAAATAAATTTTCTTTTTTGTGACAACTTTACCTAGTATAGTCTTTACCTGTGACTTACCAGGGAATTAACTCACCTTAGTGTAGTTACAAAATTACTTATAACCATCATCAATAAATAAATCAAATTAAAAATATAGGGGCGCCTGGGTGGCGCAGTCGGTTAAGCGTCCGACTTCAGCCAGGTCACGATCTCGCGGTCCGTGAGTTTGAGCCCCGCGTCAGGCTCTGGGCTGATGGCTCAGAGCCTGGAGCCTGTTTCTGATTCTGTGTCTCCCTCTCTCTCTGCCCCTCCCCCGTTCATGCTCTGTCTCTCTCTGTCCCAAAAATAAATAAACGTTGAAAAAAAAATTAAAAAAAAATACTTATTATTGCTCCCCATTAGGCAAAGATTGAAAGACATAGAGTTATAGAGACAGAGACAGAGAGAGAAATAGAGACAGATTAATCTTTGTTTCCCAGAGCTTGACATGGCATTGGATACACTGTAGACTTGAAGAGGTTCAGGATAAGCTTTCCCAAAATGTGCCAGTTTGGCATGTGGATTATTTTGAGCTGAAAACAATCAAGGCCCAAAAAACTCAGGAAGAGTTTTCTACCTCCCCCTTAAATCCTTCTAAGAATTTAAGTAGAGGACCTGGTCCAGGAAGGGCACTGTCACCAGCGATAACCACAAATAGTATGGGCTAAGTAGCAATAATACAATGAGTATGGGTTAGGGGGTGGTAAGCTGCAGAAAGCTGAGAAGCTCATATTTGTTCAAATTCCACTCTGCGTCCCATTGTGTCTGCCTGGCATGACAAACATTTGTAACATTTACTCTTCCCATCTACCTGTGAATGGTCTCTCTTCCCTTTGAAACCCCAGACTCCTAACCCCTTCTCCTTAGTGCAGGATGGCACATAAGCCTCAATTGTCTGACTGCTTTAAAGCCTCTCATGTCTTTGTGGGACTCCTGTACGTAGACAATTAAATTTGTTTTTCTCCTGTTAATCTGTTGTAGGTCAATTTAATTAATAAACCAGCCAAAAGAACCTAGAAGGTAAGGTAAAATGTTTTCCTCCCCCCGCAGACTCTTCATAAATATTTATAGAAATAGATAGGGCTTGAATATAGGATAGAATATGAAGAACAAACAAGAAAACAGAGGAAGAAGCTAGACAGAAAAGGAATTGGGGGGAGGAGCATACAAGGTCTAATAATATATTTATGGCCTTTGTATAACAAAGACAAGTGACACAAGCCTTCCACAGATTAAAAGGAAAATGTGATTCAGTTTGGTAGTACTACCCTGTGATGCAAAGTTTAGTAATCTTTTAAGGATTTCCTTTTTTGTTTGTTTGCCTTTGCATTTTTTTTTAATAAAAAATACTTTTAAATTACAAGGTCTGAATCAAATATTTGTAACTAGTTACCTAAACTACAGATTAGAAAGTTAAGAAAGCAATTGGTAATATATTCTGAGAGACAAGATTATAATGAATGATACTATAGCAGGTGCATTCAAATGGCATTCAGTTTGGTTGAACGAATTAATGAGTAAGGACGTGTACGAACCTTTTAATGTTACTAAGCTGCTGCTCCTATATTTATTGCATCTATTCCCTAGACAATCATTTATTCTGTATTTCTAATCAATATGTATCATAAACATTTAAAATAATTATCCCCAAAATTCATGGTGTTAAATAACTTAATCCATCTAACAAAAATGGTGGTTTCGTTTCTCCCTTAGTGGGTTGGCAATATTCCAGAATATTGCACCCCAAATATGTCTCTTTGGCATAATGGCTATTTTGAGCAGATTATTTTGAGAAATAGAAGGTATGGAGGAAGCTCTGAAAGCAGAGAAGTTCCTCTTTTGTAAGGGATATTTACATTAACGAAGAAAATCTTCATTTACCAGGAATAGATGGATGATTAAATAACAAAATCTTATCAAAGCACTAACTTAAATCTGCATAACAAAATTTACCTTTGTTTATCTTGCTTTTCTTGGTAAACTCCCATAGTTGACCTCCTACATGTTTATTTTGTATTTAGCTGGGAATGGTATTTTAGGTGGTGGCTTAGGCCACCACAATGAGTTGTTCCTGTTTCCCTGTGTATCTCCCATGTGTAAATGAGATGTATATGTTAATAAACTTCTTTTTTGTCATTCTCTTGTTAATCTGCCTTTTATTACAGGAGGCCTCAGCCAATCACTCAGAAGGGTAGAGGGAAAATTATTCTTCTACCTGTGCATCTATATTTATGATTAGATTAAATTTATACTTATATAATAACATATTATATAATGTGTGGGTGTGTAAATATATATACCTGTATAAGTGCATATACAATGTGTATACAGTGCATATACAAAGTGTATAAACAATGCATATACAATATGTAGTTCCATGTAGTATCTCTATAAATTCAGCATTTTCAGAATATTACAAACTATTTTCTTTCTGTGATGGCCAACGTAGGTTTTAAAAAATCATGTTCTCTTGTTTTAGTTACTCCTCATCATTGTTTCTTTCAGTGATTCCTTGCAGTAATCCAGGCATGAGGATATTTGTTTGACATGAATATATAGTATAAATGCACTCACAGACTGTATACATGCTAACCCTACCTCATATGAATACAGTGCTGTGGCTTTCCTCAGTTAGCAAGTCCTTCAGTCTCCTCTAGAATTATAACTCTTATTTTTGATATATGATAAAAGCAAAATAAGGAAAAATAACCAAAATACTTAACATTAAGATGTCCATAGTGTCCATGTGAACACCAATTTTGAAGAATGACTGCATAGCTACACTTGTGTCAAGGCCTTGTGCTGGAGAAATAGCCTCAGAATCCTTAGTTTAATCTAGAAGGATTATGCACAGTGACCCAGTGACCCTTGGATCAAGTGTTTAGCAACAACATACTAACAGATGAGATCCTAAGAGAAAAGGACAGCATTGCTACAATGTGATAAATATCTTCAAAGTGAAAATTTACAAGTGCCTAGTCACTCTCACACACAAGCTGACAAGAGAACTAAAAATCTTGTGACTAGTTCAATTTATAATGTAAATAGTGAAATATTTAGGAATTACCTGGATTTATTGCGTCATTATTTAACAGGGCAACTACTTAGTTGGCCAGCTCCCAAGATTAATGGCCCATAAATTAATAAATATATCATGGCTCTAAAACTAAGCATTAGCCAACCTCTCAAAATCAATTAGCCTTACAAGTAGGAATACATCTGGAATCAAATTTATATTCCTTCCTTTGTTATCCCTTGACTACTGCAAGTATCACTGATTTACCACTCACCATAGCAAAGTATCTAAAAAATGTTGTCTGTTGCTCCATAAAATGAATCAACAAAGATTATATGACAGTGAAATAATCTGTATTCCCATAATATTTTATTGTTACATCCAAATAGAACACATGCACATGCATACATACATCTCTGAATTACTACAAGTAATTACAAGCAAGGCATGCCTCTTTCTAAGAAAGTACACAAATTTCAAAATTATCTTTTCTAAGAGAGGTGAATTATTTTATCACGGTGATTGTCATTATTAACAGTAGTCTTTTTTAGCATGTGCCAATTAGTCCTCTCATCCTAAAAACCACAAAAGGAAAACAGTCTACTTCCATGAATCTACTTAACTTTCTAGACCTCAACTGAATCCCAAAGTAAAATTATTTTGATCAAAAATATTGTCTGCAAAAATGAAGATACTGTACGAAGAAAATGAAGCAAACACATCTCATGTACTTAAAGCCCAGGAAGAGTTTCCTGTGTAGTTGATTTCTTCCACAACAAATATATACAGTTTCTAACAGCCCAAAACAGAATAACCCTTCAAATGGTTTATTTCATGGTGTTGCTGTTTTGCCAGAAAGGTAAATACTTTTATTTGTTCCCATACCATTTTGATATGATGAAATTATACCCTACAATTATTCTCAAGTCAAAACAATATTAGATTTGTCACAGATTGCCATATTTGAGTATTTTACATGTAATTTAAAAACCAAATGGCAATCTTTAAATGTAAACTTCAATGATAAAAAAGAGGGGAAAAAAACCACAGAGAACTGCATTTAAACATAAGAATTTATGGCTAAGTTTAAGTTTGTATCACTATATTGCTGGAAGAAAATAAAATTGGCCAACTTCTTCAATAGCCATATTATTTATTAACAATCAGATTCAGGATCTATCTAGTTTTAATTGTTCTGATTAGTTAAAAATATTCCCTAGTGTTTAACAAATGCTAGATATTGTTTAAGATCGTGTGAAAGCAGCAGTTACTAAGTCAGACAACACATGTGGTCTCTTACCTTTCATGGTCTCTTACAAATCTCATGGTCTCTTACACCCAAGAGGAGCAGGGTAAAATTTGGGAGGAAGATAACAAATAGCAACAATAAATACTACTACTACTACTACTACGATCTAGTCTTCTGCAGTGAATTAAAATAGAATGATGCAATAGACTATCTTGCTTTTTTGCCAGAGAAGATCTCTAGAAAAGTAACAAACTGAGGATTGCAGAGGAAATACCCATGCAAAAATAACCAGGAAGAACAACCTAGGCAGAGGGCATATCTAATGGAAAGGTCCAAAGTGAGAGTAAAGTTTGCTGAAAACAGAAAAAGCAAAAAACAAAGAACAGCATAGCCAGTTTAAAGGGTAAGAGCAGCACAGCAATGTGCTGATAAATGTTTAACAACTGCTTTCTAGTAATATACATGTGTGTATATAAAAACATACCTTAAGGATGTTACTGATACAAAAGATGCCCAGCACATACAATTTAGTTTTACTCAGCATTCAAAAAGAATGAAATCTTGCCATTTGCAACTATGTGGATGGAACTGGAGGGTATTATGTTAAGTGAAATTAGTCAGAGAAAGACAAGTATCATACGACTTCACTCATATGAGGACTTTACGAGACAAAACAGATGAACATAAGGGAAGGGAAACAAAAATAATATAAAAACAGGGAGGGGGACAAAACAGAAGAGACTCTTAAGTATGGAGAACAAACTGAGGGTTGCTGGAGGGGGTGTGGGAGCGGGATGGGCTAAATGGGTAAGGGGCATTAAGGAATCTACTCCTGAAATCATTGTTGCACTATATGCTAACTTATTTGGATGTAAATTAAAAAAAAATAAAATAAAAATGTAACTGGCTAGGCACAACCCACTGTGAAGTTTACTCTGCATTAATAAAGTTTTCTCCAACGATGTTTTCTGTTTAGACAATCATCAAAACAGTAAGTAAAGCCTGATGTATAATGTTTACCAATATCAATGATATAAATATTCCCTGTAGAGTTAATTCCAAGCTACCAACATGGCTTCACTGTATATGAAGTTGGAAAGAGTTATACAGGAGCAAATAATTATACAGTATTTCCATCATACTCATTTAACATAATGAATAAACATACACACATACACACACAAAACAAGAGCACAGATAACAGGAAAAGGTGGTAAAATGATTAGAAAGTAATGAGCTCTGAGAATGTATTTCATTTGCTTGTAATGCAGTTTACTTAATTATAGGATTATATACTATTTGTAAAAGTTGGTTTTAACAACTGTATGCCAAATATCTGCAAATTTAACAAGTGGTTCTCACAGTTCATTGCTAGCTGACTCCTGCACTTAGTGTGGATATAGTGATATAAACGAGGCTGCAGATATAAACAGGGACATAGCTGCTAAGGGCTTTATAAGCCAATGCAGGGAGTTTTTATTCCATTGAAAGAATTAAAAAAAAAAAAAATCACGGGAAAGGTTGAAATCAAGAGAGAGGTATGACTTATTGTCTTTGAAAATGTTCCCTTCCAGTGGTCTACAGAATTGATTTCAAGCATCTGCGAATAGGAAGGGAGGACCCAGAAAGACAGAAGTCACTGTGAAAGTCTAAGGGAGAGATAATGAGGGCTTCAAAAAGAAGATACTCCTTGCAATGATGTTTTGATGGTAGATGGACAGGACTTATTGATGAGGGATTGAAGTGCAGCACCTCTGATTTTAGACCAGATTAAGAAGACCCACATATCGCATTCATAGAAACTCATTTCTACTCCTTTTTAGGTCATAAGAAAGATTTCTGAAAGCTCGGTATCCAAGGATAATGAAAGAGAGAGACACAAGCACTGAACTGACCACAGAGCACAAGAAGAGAGTGTGAGACTAGCTGGTGAGGTGGGGGAAGGGTGGAAGGCAAGGATGGATTAAAAATCCATAGATGGTGCAGAAAATCAGAGGATGGTGTGGCTGCTTTTGTTTAAAGTCACCAATCTGCAATCACCTGGAGTCAATGTCTGAGCACAGTTCCCTCTCTCCCCACACTCTGCTTAGAAAAGCCTAGAACTGCCTGGAAATCCTGAGTTGGAAAAATGAGATATGGAGAAGAGGCCATGCCCACCCTTTTCTCCTTAGAGTTTGATTTTGTCAGTCCTGCCTCAGGGTGGATTTTCCTCCCAAGCAGAACAGAACTACCTTCAGGTTTATCAAGGTGGGCCCCAGGAGGGAAAAACTCCTTTAGCCTCCAGATTGAAGGATGATAACCTGAGAAATCACAGTGACAGCCTGATTTATAACTTTTAACTATGACATATGAGATGCAGGATTCCATTTAAACTGTTCTAGGCCCCACAAATGTTAAAGGCAATGTGGAAAGGAAAAAGGGAAAGGAAATAGAAAAATCTATGATTTCTCAATTTTTAAAAATGAACATTGGTAGGATTCCCTTACGAACTTCACACAATCAATCTGAATTCAACAAATTTCCAATCAAAATCCAATCATCAATTTTGGGAAGAATCTGACAATCTGTTTTCAAATATTTTAAGCCAATTGTGAAAAAGAACAGTAAAAAGAAGGAACTTGTTCCTGCAGGTGTTAAGCAATATTCTGAAGTCATAGTGGTATACTGGATTAGCTACAGGTTAATGAACCAGTGAGACAGAACAAAAAGGCTAGTAGTTTATGGGAATTTGTCATATAGGAGGCACATCACAAACCACTAGAGACAGCTTACATTATTTCACAATGTGTACTGCAAAAAAATGACTCACTTCATCTAAAAAGTGCTGTATTTCTAACTCATAAAAAATTCGAGTTAATTCATTTGAATTCTAAGTGCAATTCGAAGAGTGAAAGGTAAACTATGATATTGGGTGAGGAATGGTTTCTGAAACACCTGCAAATCGCAAATTAACAGGGGAAAATGGAATGTTCTGACTATACCTCATTGAAAAATTTCTGTCCAAACATACGTAAAGAGCAAGAGAGAGGAAGAAGATATTTAAACAACTGAAAATGGCAAAGGCTTACTGTGGAGGCAGGGACTATAAAAAGTCATTTTACAGAAGAAACTATCCAAATATTTAATTAGTACTGAAGGAGTATAATCCATCTCAAAAGCAATCAGAAAAAATGCAAACTAAAACAATGAGATACTACTTCATGTCTATCAGGTAGACAAAAATCAGAAAGCTGGCTTCTACCATGAAGCTTCAGAAAGGAAAAGAAAGCTCTCCAGACCTGTTTGTTCAAGTGAAAACTGTTGCCTTGATTCTGAAGAGCAATCTGTCAGGGCTTAGTGAAGTTACCTACTTGTGTAAACTTTTATCTCTCCCTTAACTGCCTAAAAGAATTTAGATAGACCTGGCCCAGAAGGAGAGATATTACCAGAGATAACTTTTTTTATCGGAAAGACTTATCTGCCTGTCAGGGAAAACATCTGATTACCAAACATCTGCTTTTCTTTACCTTCTTGTGAATTTCCCTCCTCCCCTTTGAAGTCCCAGGCCAATATTCCATCCCTTACCTCAGGATGGCATATAAACCTCAATTGCCTAAATGTCTTTGGGTCTCATAGTTTTAAGGGCCTCCCATACGTATAACTTAAACTTCTTTTTTTCTCCTGTTAATCTTTGTTATGTCAATGATTAGACCAACCAAAGAAACTAGATGGGAAAAATGGAAAAATTTTCCAACCCTTCAACCAGCGGTATGGACAGAGTTCAAGAATGGCTCTGAGTGAAAGAAGGAATAAACAGATAAGATGAATAGCACAATACTATCTAGAAAACATTTATTTTTTTTCTTTCTTTCTTTCTTTCTTTCTTTCTTTCTTTCTTTCTTTTCTTTCTTTCTCTTTTTTCTTTCTTTTTTTAGGATACATGTACATTTAAGTAAACTTTGAAAGCATGACTGGAGGAATATACATGAGATACACTGGACTACAGTGGGGAAGGAAAAAGATCTTGAGAAAGGGAAGATGAAAAATATGTATTATTTTTCTATTGCTGCAGTAACAAATCACCATATGTTAAGAGGCTCATAACAACACAAATTGTATTATCTTACGGTTGTGTAGGTGAGAACAGATGTGATTCTCACTACCAACAATGCAGGAGTGTTCTCATTTCTCTGTATCCTTGCCAACACTTATTATTTCTTATGTTTTTGATTCTAGTCATTCTGACCGGTTTAAGGTGATATCTCACTGTGGTTTTGATTTGCATTTCCTGGTGATGAGTGATGTCGAGTATAGTTTCATGTGTCAGTTGGCCACTACATGTCTTCTTTGGAAAAATGTCTATTCAGTTCCTCTGCACATTTTAATCAGATTATTGGGTTTCTGCTTTGTTCAGTTATATAAGTTCTTCATAAATTTTGGATATTAATCCCTTATTAAATATATTATTTGCCAGTATCTTTTCCCATTCAGTAGGCTGCTTTTTATTGTGTTAATGGCTTCCTTCACTGTGTAAAAGCTTTTTATTTTGGGGTAGTCCCAACAGTTTATTTTTGCTTTTGTTTCTCTTGCCTGAGGAGACATACCTATAAAAACACAAATGTTACATCTTTGTGCCTTTCTTCCATTTCCCTCTGACTCCTTTTACCTCCTAACTTCCACTTTCAAGGATCCTTAAGATTCTGTTAAACTGATTTGTATAATCCAGAATACTCTACCTCTAGGTTCTTAACTTAATCACACCTGCAAAGTCCTTTTGCCAAGTAAGGTAAAATATTCACAGGTTCCAAGGGTTAGAATACAGACATCTTTAGGTGACCATTATTCTGCCTACCACAGGGAAAGATAAAAAATAGTAAAAATAAAGACTGAACAAATTAGGAAGAGTGATGATAATAAGTATGACACCCAAAGAAGAATGAACGAAACCAAATTCAGTGTGCTTGAGGTCGTAAAACAGAAGAAGTAGCAAAAAGGGAAGGAGGGAATGGGGAATTGTCAGCTGTCTCAAATGATGCTGAGAAGTGAATTAAGATAAGGATAGAGGAAACCATCAATGGATCTGGCAAAATGAAAACATTTAGTGAACTTAATAAAAGCAGTCTGAGGGTCGTGGTAGCAAACAATGCAGGTTCAAGTGGACTGAGGAGAGAACTTGAGATAAGGAAATGATTAGAAAACACATGTCACATCTATAATATGTGTTTTTATTACCCCAAAATCTCCTAGTTAAAATGAAATAACACACACACACACAAAATAGCACCAAAGTAAATTATTCTATCTTTTAATGGTATATCATGCAAATGCAATTATTCTAAACACTTTCTTTTTTTTTTTTTTTTTTCAACGTTTATTTATTTTTTGGGACAGAGAGAGACAGAGAATGAACGAGGGAGGGGCAGAGAGAGAGGGAGACACAGAATCGGAAACAGGCTTCATGCTCTGAGCCATCAGCCCAGAGCCTGATGCGGGGCTCGAACTCACGGACCGCGAGATCGTGACCTGGCTGAAGTCGGACGCTTAACCGACTGCGCCACCCAGGCGCCCCTGTAAACACTTTCTAAGAGTATGTTTTCAAAATTTTGGTTGAAAAAAGGAAAGGTAAACATTATAGCATAATCACAATTGAATTAAAATAAGTGGATGCACAGATAAAAGGATCAAAATATGTAAAAGCCTTCATAGTGGCTGTCGTTAGCAGGCTGATATATGATTTGTTTAAATTTTTCCTGTTTTCCAATATTCTCTCATGAAGATAAATGTTTTCACTTTCCAGAAATAATAGAAATTCTTAGACATACTAAGATTCCTCAAAACTGTTTTTGTTTGAACTAAAAAAGAAAATGTAAACATCTGACTTCAAAATGTATTTATGTGCACAATAAATAAATTGTAAAACTGGATTAGAAATGCAACTAGGATTCATAACTGGGTCAGCCCATTACCTACAGAGAAGTTAATTAAAACTTCTGGGCTATAATTTCCTCATTTGTAAATAAGTGGATGGGAAATATCTGAAATGTTGTAACTTAAACATTATGAGAGTATTCAGATTCAAATATTATTTTCATGTAGTCATCTTTATTTATATAAAAGTCTGTATAATTTACTTCTATCAAAAATTATCAGAGGTGCCCGGCTCAGTTGGTGGAAAATGCGACTCTTGATCTCAGGGTTGTAAGTTTGAGCTCCTGTTGGCTGTAGATACTGCTTAAAAATAAAATATCGTAAAAAAATAAAAACTATCAGAAAAAAAACCAAAAGACAAAAAGAAAGTGAACTCTCTTGGACCATTTCTAGTTATCAAGGTTTTTCAAAGTTTGGATGAATTTGCTACAACCCCATAGGACCATGTCAACAAATACAGTCACAGGTATGGATAGACCAAAACATTTAATGTGGTTTCAGAAACTCAACCACTTCTGCTACTGAAATACTGGTGTATATATATCTGAGGCTCAACCCATCCATGTGCCTGGTTGGTTGTCTTTCTTTACAGGTTGTCTGTTTTGATAAGAGAGAAAGGAAGGCCACACTTGTAGCCACAAGGGAACTTTGATAATCATCTAGTTCTTTTTTGCAGAGAGTTCTCTCTGGAAATGTACAGAAACATGGCTCTCCAGGTAATCCAGCTGAATGGCGCTCACATTTCATACCGTCTGGCTTTGCAATGACAGTTTTCCCATCATAATGACTTTGGAAGCTTAGCTATGAGATAGGAGCAAATCAACTTTAAGAGTAGAAGAATATCAGTAATTCATTTCCAATCCTTTCTCTGTTTATATTTCCTGAGACACATCAGCCTTGAAGGATATAAAAATGGCAGCCTTGTGGGCATGGGATTATAGAAAGAACCATTACAATGTCTGGCTAAAAGAGTAAACTATATGTGATTTGCCCAGCTGTCAGGGGGAAAAAAAAAAGCATCTACCAGAAAATAGCATCTGCTGTACCCCTGCCCTCACTAACAGCCAGCTGTTTTCAGTTATTCTCACCTGCTGGCCAGGTTCTCTCAGGATGAACTTTTGCCAGGGGTGAAACAAATAAAGACAGCCAAAACTGAGCAATCAAGCTACTTCAGTCCTTTTTGTGCTGCTGGGGCATGAACTCCTTCTGCCCATCCTGCCCTGGACCTTTGGTTTCCAATGGCTCTCCAGGCTGCCAGCAATTTCTGTGAACTTTAGAATGCCCCTCTTACCCTGCCTCCAATAACAACGTCTTAGTGCTTTCTGCTTATCAAGCCTCTGGGTCATTATCTCCTTGGCTCAGTCCAACTGATCCTAATTAGGTTGTGACTAAACGTGTGTGGCAGTTCTTGTTTTTGTTTTTCTTCTTCTTTGTGGGAATATTTCCTACATCAAATTTAACCTTTGATAAAAGTCTAATGAAATTAATGTTTTATATTTTAACTCCTTTTCTATACCCAAGGATGGCCCTTTCTGTCACTAATTGGTTGTAGTAAGCAATGGTAGATTTCCAATAGGCACACATTTAATCTCTTTTTAAAGTGTTCCTTTGAAACATCAACCCATTAAGATCTAATTAATCCTCAAGCACAATAACTTCAACTTGACAACTGTGCTGTAGTCTCAAATCTTGTCCCTCAAGAATCTGCTATATTTAATCCAGCTTTAGGAATGTGTTTAATAATTCTAATGTCCAAAACATATGAAAATCTTAGGTTGCTTGAAGAAAGTCTATTGTATTCATCCAGTATTAATGTTCGAAAATGTGGTATAGAAATGAAGATTTCAGACTTGGTGGCACATTGCCTGAGTTCAAATCCTAACTCTGTCATTACTTTGAACAAGCCATTTAATTGCTTTATGCTGCAACATATTTGTAAAAGGAATAGTAATGGTTCCTACCTTACAGGTTGGTTATAAAGATTAAATAAGTTAATCCATGTATGTGCTTTTAAAAAATACCTGGTGGGGTGCCTGGGTGGCACAGTCGGTTGAGCGTCCGACTTCAGTCAGGTCACGATCTCGCAGTCTGTGAGTTCGAGCCCCGCGTCAGGCTCTGGGCTGATGGCTCAGAGCCTGGAGACTGTTTCCGATTCTGTGTCTCCCTCTCTCTCTGCCCCTCCCCCGTTCATGCTCTGTCTCTCTCTGTCCCAAAAATAAATAAACGTTGATAAAAAATACCTGGTATGCAGTATATTTTTAATAAATAAGCTATTACTATTGGTGTTGTTCCTATTCATCTGTTTTTTTCTTTGCTAAAAGGATCAACAATAGTTTCAAACTCATCATTAATTAATTATTTTTTCAGGAAACTTATCAGACACTTGAAGGAAGAGCTATGCTTTAGAAATCATAATATTGGAAAATTCATAAATATGGACTTTTCAAAAATAGGAAATAGATAACCTAACCATCTGCCATTAGACACAGCAAGCAAATAACAGTGTTGTGACAGAGAGGCTAATGCTGGAGAACAAAGGAAGAGTCCTCCAAAATCTATTTAGATTTTATTCAATGGTTCTTTTAGTCACTAAAACTAAAAAGTGAAACTAGGGAAGACAGATAGAATGAAGGTGACAGAGGATGCAAATAGTCTCAGAGAGATTACAATCCCAGTAATTGTAGCTTCCCACGAATTTTACTTATTATCTGAGTCTAAGCTAGTCCCATCATTTCGCAGATGAGAACTCAGAAACACACAGGTCAGAGGTGCTGTCTTGGATTACAAGTTCTGGAAGAAAATGAGTCAGAACCAGCGCCCTTGGCTTATCTCGAGATCCCATTTGCTACCTCATAAAAACTTCATATGTTCGAGATCTTAGATTGAAACTACCAAGGCTGCATGTTCAAAAGTTCATCATCGATGTATTTTACCCACAAGACTCCCCAAAGACGACTAAATTTAACTCTGAGCTTTAATTGGCCTGAAAAGTCCTTATCAATAACAAATGCTATCAACCCTCCTGTAGGTTTGCTTATTCTTTGTTTTACGACAGATGGCTTTTCCCTAATTAAGACTCCTTTCAAAATACAGAGATTATGCACTGCACCTCGAGGAAGCAAATCCCTTTCTCCTAAGAGCCCCATGTTCTTAATATCCAAAGGAACTGAGGCAAAGAAGCTGAACATAATCCAGTCCTCCTTTTCCAGCTGGGCTTTCATTTCATACTTCACTACAGTTTCTCTAATCCCCACTTTCTCTTTGGGTTGCAGTGTATGGCAAGCACACAGCACGTTTAAAATCCCTGCTGATCCGTTGAGATGCTACACAGTGCATGACAGAGTTTGGCAAGCATGTGCATTGAGACCTTTTTTTTTTAAAACATCTAAATAAAACAGAGCCTGTGTTACCATCAGTTTTACTCAGTTTTTGAGGCCACTAAATCTTCTCACTACTCCCAGGGGTGCCCCTTCATATAACAGACATCATCCTAATTGGGATGGGACCAAACAGCTGGATTACAATGAAGCATTACCTATTGGCTGAATTACACACACACACACACACACACACACACACACACACACAGAGCATCCCACAGAAACAAGACTTACAAATGAGTGCTTGAAGACTCATTTCTCACTCTGACCCCCGGGGTCAATGATGTCAGAGAAACTATTTCTGAAGAGAGCTCTAGAGTGGGAGTGAACAATGAGGACCAACAATAATGAGCAGCTCTTGAAGGTCACAGCTGTTGAGCATCTAATTGTAACTTGAAAAGCTGAGTCCCAAGTTATTAATGATCTTGCTGATAAACTTTTTTTTTCCCACTCCAAGTCATGTAAGCTTTTATTCTAACTTCAAAGATAAAGCAAAGAGCTGCCATGGCTATAGAAGCAAGACTTTTCCTGTTTCGATGCAGCTGTGAGTATGTGCTGCCTCACACACTGGGTGGAAACTGGTGACCTTCAGATAAATTGAGGCACGTCTTCTGATTCCAAGATCTCTCTTAAGGGAAGAGATCATCAACTCTGCCAAATATTTTGTTTTAGCTTGTTAGCTACTTAGTATTAAAAAACAGACTGAATGGAATAAAATAAGTAATTTACTCAGCCAAAATGATCCTTTTCATATTTTATACACATGTAGCAGAAAACACAACACCTTTATTTGAAACACAGATGCTATATTATGTATTTTAAGTTGGGTTATGGGAGGTGGAAATAATACTACCACAGGCTAACTAACAAAAATTATACTGAAGGATAAAAAGAACTGTCTGCTTTTCTCAGAAATCACTAAAGACAAGGTCATACTGACATGAGGAAATATAAGGTGTACCATTAAAAAATTAGGAAACAGGGCACCTGGGTGCCTCAGTCCGTTAAGTGTCCAACTCTGGCTCAGGTCACGATTTCACGGTTGGTGAGTTTGAGCCCTGCATTAGGCTCTCTGCTGTCAGCACAGAGCCTGCTTCGGATCCTCTGTCCTCTGTTCACACACTCTCTCTCTCAAAAATAAATTAATATTTAAAAAAATTAGAAAACTCATCACACATGAGACTTCCATTCCAGAAAGCATCCCATATCCTTCAACAAGGATTTAAATTGGGTTTGCTCTCTTTTCTGCTTCATTTAATCTATTGGTTTATAATTTCTTCCCAAGTAGGGGTTAAATCTCCAGATTTCTCTGATTTATCTAAACAGAGTCATTTATTTATACACAGTACATTCACAGTAAATGCTTGCTGAATGAAGGAAATGAAATGGTTTAATTATAATGTCTTTCCAACTGGAGGGTTGTTCATTGCTCTCACCACAGCAAGCCATTAAGGTTCTTGAATGAACCCCTGAGGCTGTCACAGAATGATGCAAGGCACTCACCTGCCGTCCCCACCTCCCCCAACTCCCCAGCAGCCCTAAGGGAATTAGTGAGCAGCTTCACCAAGCCCAGAAGCAAACAACCGAAATCTGGACTGCAGCCTGTTAGTACAATGTTAAGTTAGACTAGGAGCAAAACTTGTCTCCTGTAGGGGAAGGATGAGACCAAAGCATCTAATTGTTTTACTGAGATTCAGGTTTGTGAAAGAACATGTATGCAAATATACATTCTCATTTTCTTTTCTTTTCTTATTCTTTGCTTAAGAGACTCTCAGTGATATGCCATACAAGCATGACAATATTTTATCAGCTATTCCTTGCTTTCATAGGTGGTGGTCTACAGATCACAAATATTTTGCTATTTGCAATTTAATTAATATACCATTAAAGAACTATTTATCCAGTAAATATCATGAGCCACAGATGATATTAAGAACCCTAGTAAGGGGCGCCTGGGTGGCGCAGTCGGTTAAGCGTCCGACTTCAGCCAGGTCACGATCTCGCGGTCCGGGAGTTCGAGCCCCGCGTCAGGCTCTGGGCTGATGGCTCAGAGCCTGGAGCCTGCTTCCGATTCTGTGTCTCCCTCTCTCTCTGCCCCTCCCCCGTTCATGCTCTGTCTCCCTCTGTCCCAAAAATAAATAAACGTTGAAAAAAAAAATTAAAAAAAAAAAGAACCCTAGCAAATACATCATAAATAAAACACAGTTCTGTATCTCAATTATTTTATTTTTAAAAATTATTTTAATGTTTATTTATGAGAAAGAGCATAAGCTGGGGAGGAGGGTCGAATCCAAAGCAGGCTCCACACTCTGAGCTGATGTGAGGCTCGAACCCACGAACCGTGAGATCACAACCTGAGCCAAAGTTGAACGCTTAACCAACTAAGCCATCCAGGCACCCCTATTTCAAGAATTTTATAATCAAGTAGGAGGAAAAGGTACATATACACACAACTATAATACGACAGTGTGATGAGTTCCCTAACACATTTAAGTGCCAAGCGTTGCCATCTACACTTATACTAATTCCTAGAAACTGCCAATAATGCACAGATCAATATATTGCCATCATTCTTCCTTCTCCATACACCTGCAAAATGAGGAAGTTTCTGCCAAACTCAAGTCATTTAATCATCCATCAAATCTCTTGATATTTTCACATTACCACAGCAGGCTGGTACTACCATTTTTTTCAGTAGTATCAGATCACCTAAGCAGGGATGCAGGAAAACTTGAATAATGAATGGGGAGACCCCCATTCACTTCAAACTAGAATAACAACGTACGTGCAGAATTCCAAAAGGCAAATCTCCCCACAGTGTCTGTTCACCAAACTTAGATAAAATTCCATGTTAAGTCATGGAATTTTCTAGCTATGACAAAAACTGAAAAAAAAAAAAAAAAAACAGTGTTGTATTAAAATGAAACAATTCATATATCTATATAATCTGAGATTTTTTTTTGAAGGGGGAGCAAACCCAGTTACTATATGGTATTTTTAGTGTGAACCTTGAAAGACCCAGGGAACAACAAACCAGCAAAAAGAGTCAGAAATGCTATCCAAATTCTCTTCACTTCCCTTCTACATCTATACTAACCCTTCTGGGACAATTCATACATTTATTTGATTTTTCTCTCTGTAGGTGATATCCAAATCTGTTGCTAAAGATCTGATTTACTTCAATTCCCATTATTCTCAAAATTCCTATAGAACTGGCTCATGAACACATGGAAATTTTTCAAATTGGAAAGTAAAATCATTACCTTCCTCAGAAACCAGTATTCCTTGCCAACTATTTAATTCAATGTACAGATAAGGAATATATAAGCATATGTTGAACTCACAGCCATAAAATATTTTTAAAACCACATATAATGATTTCAAAGCCTTTTATTTAACATACTCCATTTTTAAAGAAATAATGAAAGTGCTTTTAGTTTTTCAACTTCAAAGTCTATGGTCAGAGTGTCTCAAATATTTTGCCCCAAGTATAAATTAAAAGTGTAATTTTGCACATTTCAAAGTAGTTAATGCATGCATTTATATTCAACTTGCATTTAGATCCATTTTTAAGTGGAAAAATGGACTTGTCTTCAGGGTTGTAGTCCTACAAATAGACTCAAGAAGTACAAGCTTTATTTTTCTTTTCCATAAGCGTCCAGGAATTTTAGATTTGGCAAGGACTTTACAAATAATAGCCAACCTGCAAATTTTATAGACGGGGTATTATATAATTTACCTCAATTTACATAGTTCTACAAAGTAGCAGATGGTAGATTAATACTAAGGTGACTATATACATTATCACTCAAATAAGGACACTTTGGAAAATGAAAGTGGACACTCCTAGGGATTCCTGCAGGACAACATGTTACTCTGGGAAAACCAGGGCATATGGTCATCCTCACTATAACACACACAATGTGTATTTGCTGTTTTAATTGAAAATAGTCAATCTGCCATAGAGACAAGAAGCAAACAGTACAGATAAAAGTTATTTCTTACATATACATAATATATAGGCAAGTAATTTGGGAGACATTGGCAGAATTCACAAAATGTATTGAGAATAGACAGTAATATAGAATTAATGGAATGTGGGTCTATTAAACTTCAATAACAAGAATGGAACAAATAAGTGTTACTAGAATGGGATGTGAAGACCATAAAACTAAAATATCCATAAACCCCAGATCACATCACCTGTACATTAACAGGATACTCAAGCGGATGTGGAAACAGCCACAGGTGTGGCAAGGGAAGGCTTCCTCTCCCCTGCCCAGCAGCTGGGAAAGGAGAGAGGCCAAGGTGCCCTGGCCCTGGGTTGGTCCAGCCATTGTGGCTCCTGGGGTTGGTGGGCAGAGGGCTGAGGGTAGAGCCCCTGGGAGGGTGGGGCAAGCTCCTAGGTGGGGTTCGAGATCCTTCGTAAAAAGCCACGAAGCTTGATACCCATGAAGCCCAGCCCCGCAGGGTGGGAGGAGGTATGGGGGCGCAGAGCCCAGATGGGGGACCCAGCCTGGCCTGGCCCATGAGGGGAAGTAATGGAGAGATGCTGCCTGTGGGGGAGGAGGTGGGGACGAAGCGTCGGACCAGGAGGGGGGAGGACGTCCAGGTGGGGGCGCAGGGCGGAGAGGAACGGCCCCCAGCCCAGCCCAGGCGCCTTTGTGTGGGGTCAGGAAGGTAAAACAAAACAAAACAAACTTCTTCCCTTGAGGACATCCATTATGGCCTCTCTCTGACGCTGTGTGTTCTCTGCTTGAGAAACTGATAGAAGCTACAGCAGCATAAAACACTGAATGGTGAGCTACAGGGTGGTCAGGTATGCAAGTACTTGCACCTCTCCAACAAGGTAAGCCAGTGTTCCCTCCAGGCACCTGAAACTATTGAGCTTCCTTCTTTATCTGGTCTTTGTAACCACAACATCAGGAGAAATAGCTGATGACATGGATACTGCAACACTGTATAAAACACAATTAATATGTGATGCTTCAGTCAATCCCATGGAACCCTATATTAACTATGTACACCAACTCTATAGCTTTGTCCTTGGCTTCCCACTACAGAATGAATGAACCACATGGTTCCAGAATCTTGTCATCTTCTTGGTCTGTGAGCCTTTAAGTTCCATGCCCTCTGTTAAAACTTCCCTGGTAGTTTACGACCAGGTTATCATTTATTGATATAAATGCCCATACAACAGAACATATCTCCAAAATCTCATTAATTTATTTACTCATTCAACAAACATGAGTGCCTTTCACAGATCATGCTCAATTTTGGGTGCTTGGGATATAAAGGTGAAAGTACACAGCCTCTGTTATTAAACAGGGTCCAAGGAGGAAAACAGGAGTCAACAGACAAGGTATGATAGTGTTGTCATACCATGGCCTCCAGGGATCAAGGAAAGCTTCCCAGAGGAAGTGACACCAGACAATACAGAACAGAATGAAAGAGAGAAGAAGGGAAAGATAGGCTCATGGACATATTACTTACTGACGCTATAACATTTTCTAGGTGATGCAGATTAACTATTTAATACAACACACAATGAGTTATTGTTGTTATTATTCCTAATTGAAAAGTAAGAGAAGCTTGGAGAGGTTAGACATCTAGCAAGTAGAGGAGTCCAGATTGAATGCCAGGAATTCTGGCCCAAGAAACTATCCTCTTTATCACTAAATGACACTCTTATCTCGAATGCTATGAACTAAAATATGACTAGTTAGAAAGGCAAGAGAGGAAGAGAAAGACATGGCAATGAGACAACCCAAACCAACAAGAGTTAGACGTGCCATGGGTATGAGGAAGAACTGTAAGAGATTAAGCTGTTCAATTAGGCAGGGCCCAGAAAAATGAGATTACTGAAGCTCTTACAAAATCCCTATGGTGTCCCCTGTCACGTCGCCTCACAACTCAAAGTCTCCATCACAATCTTAAATGGGAAAACAAGTAAATACCTTATACAGCATGAAAAACAAAAACAAAACAAGGCTTGACATTTTCAATTAATAATAACTTTCTTTAGATTTACGGCAATATCTCATAAAAACTCTACATTGTCTAACTACAACACAACACAAATAAAGGTTTTAACAGAATGTATATATAATCTAGAGTTCTATCCATGGGTTACCTAACCATTTCAACTTCGCTTAAATTTCACACATGTAATAATTATATGTAAGCTTATGGAGATGCACTTATGTTATATGTATGTCAACTAATACAGTTGAGAAATGCAAAAACAGATCTCACACAAATAGCTATTCAACACTACTATGTTGTAGGTGTTTAAGATAGTAAACAGATTTGTATAATGGAAAAAATATAATATAGATAAGAAATAAACCAATAAAATACATATCTTCATATGCTGTTCAGGTAATTCTGCTAGAATATCTTCCCCTTATAAATAATCATATTTTTTTTCATTTGTTATAAGTAATTACATTACTTAAACTGGGTGAAATCAAATTTATAAATATCAGATGAACAAAATGGTAATTTTTTTTCCAGACGTGAAACTGTGGGAATAAATTACTTTAAGAAGGTCAACAGTTTCAAAGAAAATTGAGAAGTCAATCTTTTTGGATTCCTAAAATTTTAAAAAATAAAATTCTTAAGGTATTTACTTTTTAACAGAAATGAAGGAGGATATAAATATTTTTGTGTCTCAGAAAATGCACTGGAAATAATGTTAATTTTATTTTCCATATTTCAAGCCTAGTTTTGATAAACATGTCATTAATGACAAATATTTTTGCCATAGTATAATTTTTTTTTAATTTTTTTTAATGTTTATTTACTTTTGAGAGAGACAGAGACAGAATGCGAGTGGGTTAGGGGCAGAGACAGAGGGAGACACAGAATCAGAAGCAGGCTCCAGGTTCCGAGCTGTCAGCACAGAGCCCAATGTGGGGCTTGAACCCACGAGCTGTGAGATCATGATCTGAGCCGAAGTCGGTCGCTCTACCGACCGAGCCACCCAGGCACCCTGCCATAGTATAATTCTTAAATTCAAAATGATTTAAGTATTTATTTTTTTTAACGTTTATTTATTTGTGAGAGAGAGAGAGCATGCCAGATAGACAGAGTGTGAGCAGGGGAGGGGCAGAGAGACAGGAAGACACAGAATCTGAAGCAGGCTCCAGGTTCGGAGCTGTCAGCCCAGATCCCGACGCGGGGCTCAAACTCATAAACCATGAGATCATGACCTGAGCCGAAGTCAGACGCTTAACCGACTGAGCTACCCAGGCACCCCAAAATGATTTAAATATTTAAATAAGTCTTCACCTTTTTTGTTTTGTTTTGTTTTGTTTTTTTGGCCGTAGGTGACATTTAAAATATTTAGATTCATTCATTTAAAATGTATTACAATATATGATATTTAGTTTAATTATTAATTTATAAGTGTGATCCAAAAATATTTGTGTTCTTCTGTTCATCTCAAGCAGCATTATAACATACCAGGAATAATTTTATTTTTTATTTTTACTCCTTTTTTTTTTTTTTTGAAAGAGAGCGAGCAGGGGAGGGTCAGAGGGAGAGGGTGAGAGAGAAGCTGAAGCAGGGTCAATGCCCAGGGTAGAGTTCCCTACATGGGACTTCATCTCACAACTGTGAGATCATGACCTGAGCCAAAATCACGTCAATGATTAGCTTGACTGTGCCACCCAGGCAGCCCTGGGTGCTTTCACTCCAGCACTACTTGAACTAAATGAAATATATTAAATTTATTATTAAATGTATTAAAATTAACCAGCAATCAAAAAGAAACAGGGAAATGCAATCCCAAAAAGGGAGAAAATCACTAACCTTGGTCATATTTCCTTAATTCCATCATATATACTTAGAAACCCAATCCTCTATGATTTCCTCTACTTATATATAGGGCATGAAGTTAAGAAATATCACAGAGATATCAATTTATCACTGAGAATCAAAAATACTTTCATTTATTTTTATCCATTTAGCACATGCTCTGTCATCATTATGTACATATGACCTTTCTGTGGATTAACATTAGCAGAGGCTGCCAGAGGGGCAAACCATAAAAAAAAAGTTTGGGACTTCCCTTCAATTTACCAATTGTGTCAACCCGTGATTTGATCCCTTTCAATGGCTTATAATTCTCTCTTTCCTAAATGTACATGTATCCCCAGGATCTCTAATTGCCTACTATCATCACTGCTTTGGATAATCTCATAAACCCCCATGGCCTTAATTATCACCTTTATGTTGAAAACTCCTAACTTTATTGCTAGCAATAACTTTTCTCTTGATATATAGATTCATATGCGAGAGTTTGCCTCACCTTTTATACCTCTAGTTCAAAACCTCTAAGATTAGGCTCGCCACTTTTTCCCTGAAAACTAAAGCTTCCTCTTACATCCTAATTCTGTAAATGGTACCACCCAGTCACCTAGGCATCTTTGATTCTTCCCTCATCCTCACTTCCTACATCCAATTAGCCAATAGCCAAGCACTGCAGATTCAGTCTCCATGCATCTCTCACTTTGTTCCTTCTCTTTCCATCCCCATTGCTATCTCCCCAGTTCAGATACTCATTACCTTCTGCCCTACGGCAACAACCTACCTGTTCTTCCACTTTCAAGTCTCTCTCTCTATCCTAAATTTTAGCACATAATTCTGATAGTCTCTACACTGCAACTCTGATCAAGAGCTTCTAAAGAATCTCAACTGCGGACAAAATTATGTACAAAGTCTCACCCTGACATTTAAGACCCCCTACAAGATGGCTACAATCTACCCTTCAAACTTCCTGTCCCAATACTTCTTTCTTCATGTCTGTATTGTTGGTTAAACTACTCACTATTTGCTAAAACTGACATAATTTTCACCAACTAAAATTTTGTTCACATAATTCAATACTTTGGAACACACCCCATCGTCCAACACCTCCTACCTATGCTTGCAAATGATGGTAGGGGTTTTCACCAGTCAGTTTAAATACCACATTATCTAACAATGCTTTGCCCATCCTCCCTTCTCTTCCATCCTTATGTCACAGCAGGAATGCCATTTCCTCCTTCTTTAAAATACTATAGCACTTGCAGAACACTACCTTTGACCAAATCCTAGTCAAATGCATACTGGATTGCCTATCGGCTCTGTCTCCAGCAATGGACTGGCAATCCTGGAGGAAAGGAACTGCTTGACAGAGGGTTCTATGTACATTACAGGCACAAAGTGTGTGAATTAACTCGAGTTGGTTTCTCTTCTAAACATTTATACTCAATGTTCAGTTATCCAAGCTATCAACCCATAAGGTGCCCAAAAAACAGAGCCAGTATTTTGGAGAATTACTTTGTCTCTTCCTCAATCTAAACAGAAATATTGACAAGGACTAAACAAATTCATTGAAAATTCTTCATGGATCTTCCATTACATATCTCTGACATAATTATTACAAAACAAAGAGCCAAAGAAATGGTAAATAGTAGTAGGTAACACTTACTAGGTCTCAAGGACTATAGGCTTAATCATATTTAATATATTTATATATGATACTTAGTCATTACAACAACAATGTACGTACTTTTATTATCACACTATACAGAAGAGATAACAAAGATTTTTTTTAAACATAAGTTCTTGAACTTGGTTTTAAGACTGCTAATAAAACATAAAGCTAGGAATGAACCCAAAGTTCATGCATTAATGATAATTCCATACTACTCTGTCTGTAGCAGTAAAAGCAAACTAGTGAAGAATTAAAGATATTTCTAATAACCAAGAAAAAGAAATTGATTCTTAGGAAGTAACAGTTGGGAGGGAAAAGTCATCAACTTAAGTAACCATATATATGAAAGAAAGAACAGAGTGCCTGGCTAAGTTTCTATATTTCTGGACTGGAGACAATATGAAACATTCAGTATCTAAAAACCAGACATAAGCTGATCTATGGAAATGTGATGTTCTATGCACAGTACCTGTCATACCCTTCCCTTCCATCTTAATTTAGGGTTAAGACTTCTATAAATACAATGGAAGTTTCCTCTTTGTATCTGAGGTACACTGATCTCTTTTACCACGTACATTGAGTTGGGGGAAAAAAAAAACAGAAGAAAAAGGAACGGATTTACTAGTAATTGACTAATTTATTCTGAAAAGTATCTGTCATTAGTAGTGTCAAATTTGCTCCTTGGGACATACATACAATTATTAGCACATGGCAGATACTCAATTAATGAATTAATGAAACAGTGTGCAATGCATTCCTAACTAAATCAAAGGAACAAAACCTTGTTTTGCCTAATAGTCAAAGATTAACATCTACTTCCCATTATTCATATTCTTTGTGATAAGAAAAACCTAATGGTGAAAAATATAATTTCTATAAGCATTTTGAAAAGCTACTCACATACTACTGAGACGGAAAGGGAAAATATAGTTTACACTAACAGAAACAAAGAATTTATCCTATTTTCCTTTAAATACTTGAAGGCCTAACTCACTAACACATTTATTTGCAATTGGATTCATCATTCTGGTATTTAGAACATTTGGAAAAGAAACTCCTAAAGAAATGCTTTGAAATCATGTTTAGGGATGTGAGGTTTATTATTTTATTTTTAGCTCTATTTCCCTAGAGGCCTATTACCCTTCTGCCCACATAAAAATATAATATGGCCCTAAATGCATATAAGAATTCTAAACGGTGATGAGCCAATAATATATTTTGTACATCAATTAGATCTGACATTTTGTCTAAAGTAGCAAACCTCACTGAAAGACAAATACAAGTGAACAGGGTCTTTTATCTGAAATAATATTATATTGTCATATGAAACAAGAAGCTAACACAGCACTTTGAAGGCCACATTATACTGTTCTCTTGCAGTAACAATTACATCCAAAAGGCTGAGCTTGTAAAACAGGGTTTTCCATCACTGTAGCAATATTACTCTCTGTTCTTCTGTGACAAGTTCCTTCATCCCCTACCTCCCCATGAATTCCTAGACTTTACCTACATGCATCAGACTATAATGCAATAATAAAATTAGAACCAGCTTTGCCAAAAATTTGGGAGTATGGGGAGTCAGATTATGAGAACATGCCAGAAGGATAACTTATCAAAGTCAATATAAGTAACACTAATATAAACATAGCAAGGGTAACACAGTCTCAGATTTTCCAATGATCATCAGTTATAGTAAATGAAAACATAAAAACCAGTAGAAAGTAAAGAGAAATGGTTTACCACATGCCCATGAACAACTTTCAGAACATTCTAGCTGAGAATGGGGAGAAGGATAGGAATTGTTATGTCAAGAATAGGGCTAGAGATGGGTGAATACGAAGGAAAATCAATTCAATTCGACCCTACATCGAATTTTTAGCTGAGCTGAAGAGGACTCAGGTGGCAGAGGACATTCCAACCAGCAAAGACAATATCATTTGCAAAGATGGGGGGGGGGCATGTTTTGTCTGGTAATTTGACAGAACTTCCATGAGGCTGAAGAAAAGACATGTGTGGAAATGTATAGTCTGAGATAAGAGGAAATGTGCTGCCTACTAATGTTACTTACTGGGTATGTGTTCTGGCCCACGGGTATTAAAGCATCTCACATTTACCTCTCCCCGTTCCTCATTTACTCCAGTGTCCATTGATTTGCCCTAACATGTTGGTGAGTTCATGGTATAGAAAAGAATTGACTCCATTCCCAAATCATTTTGTCACAGGTAACCCAACAAATGAGCTTTTGCTACTCTTTCCCTGCCTCTATCAGTTTGTTATAACACCGTTGCATGTATAATTAGGTGAGCTGTGCAGCTATGTTCTCAGATTTATGACTTTAAAAGTTATCTTTTTTTAATGAAGCTTTGATTTTCTGCACTCTTAACCAGTGAGAATATTAGACATTTCTTTACGAAATATCACCACTTTACAATGTCATCAAAGGATATGCTATCTTAATAATCAGTTTTAATTAGGCAAGAGCATAATTCAAGATTCGTTTTTGAGATACTCTCAAAAGGCGCATGGAGATTATATTGTTATTATTTTATTAAACTGTGTGTCATGTTACACTGTTAGTGAGTATAAATAGGAGATTAGTCTCCTGTATTCTTCCAAGTTTTGACATGGAACATTGTACTGAGAACTGAATGAATGTCAAATACATCTAGGCCTGCAGATCACCTGTTCTAACTGTTCAACCTGTTTCCTCACCGTAGCAATAAGGAGTACATAGTGCAGACGCACATATATGGTAAGAATTCTGTCAGCTGTTTCATGGGAACACAGGACAGTTTAAAATCAGATCTAATCTTGGCTCCACTAGAGCAGAAGGAAGGATGTATTACTGGAAAGCAGAAGGAAGGATAAATAAAAATCCTAGGAGATGCTCTTTGGTTACAGACTATCTTATCATACCTAAGCCAAAACTGAATGCCAAACAAAGAATGGTAATAACTTTTTTTGCTCCTTTTCGATGAGAATAACTTAGGCTCAACAAATAGCATTTTTAATTATCCTTTTTTTGTTTGTTTGTTTTCAGACTTGTATATTGTAATAAAGCTATGAGTTCTTAAATTTGGGACCAAAATTTAGGTTTCTATTCAAAGGAGTATGTTGAAGAAGTTACTTGTAAGTGTTTGGATAACATGATCATTCCTTACCAACATTCTCTGTTCCATCTTATCTTTTTTTTTTTTTTTTTAAGCGTACTTATTTTTCAGACAGAGAGAGACAGAGTGTGAGCAGGGGAGGGATGGAGAGAGAGAGGGAGACACAGAATCACAGAATCTGAAGCAGGCTCCAGGCAACACAGAGCCCCATGCAGGGTTCGAACTCACAAGCCATGAGATCATGACCTGAGCCAAAGTCAGACACTTAACCTGACTGAGCCACCAGGCACCCACATCTTGTCTTTCATATCTAAGTGGTACAATCATTTTGTACACAGGTGTAGGTGTGTCTTACTTTGGGCACACTACAGAGGGGACGTAGTGGGTGGCAGCAAGGGGGGTGCCCTTTATAAAATGACCAGAGGCGCAGAGCAGCAATCAACCTCCATAATCGGCTAAGATGATCCAACATGGATACGTGTAGAGATCCTCAGGACTTCCCAGCAACCCTTGCAGTGGGGAGCCCATAAGCTTAGTAAGCTTATTTATTTTGAGAGAGTATACATGCACAAGTGGGGAATGGGCAGAGAGAAAGAGAGAGAGAGAGAGAGAGAGAGAGAGAGAGAGAATCCCAAGAAGGCTTCCCATAGCATAGAGCCTGACATGGGGCTCGAAATCATGAACCACGAGATCATGACCTGAGCTGAAGCTGGATGCTTAACCGACCGAGCCACCCAGGAGCCCCATCATACTTTCTGGCTTTTGAGCCAAAAACCTGTTTGTCCTCTGAGTTTTCTCTCTGGCCTAGTCCCGTGTTCCATTAATCTCTAACTCCTGCCAATTGATCCTCATTGCCACTAATGTCACTCACTCCTGGAATCAGGTCCACCATTATGTCTTACTTGTAATAGAATAACTTTCCTATCTCCAGTCTTGAAGCCTCTAGTTCATTGTTTAAATGCAGCAGCAGGTCAGTCTTTGCTTAATTTGTCTAAGGTTAATTTAATTGTTCCCTCCCTGCCATCAGAAACATTCTAAACTCTGCATAATGTTATATCAGGCCATTCTGATCAGATCTTTAACCACTTCTCCAAAGAATTTCTGCTCCTACATTTATCATTCTCCCTCAAATATGTGCCGGTCAAATCTTGTGTTTATTACCATTTTACACACAGGGGTCTTGCCTCTCTTTTTTTTTTTTTAATGTTTTTAATTTATTTTTGAGAGAGAGAGAGAGAGAGAGAGACAGACAGACAGTGTGCAAGCAGGGGAGGGGCAGAGTGGGAGGGAGACACAGAATCTGAAGCTGGCTCCAGGTTCTGAGCTGTCAGCACAGAGCTCGATGCAGGGCTGGAACTCACAAGCTGTGAGATAATGACCTGAGCCGAAGTCAGGCACTCAACTAAGGGAGCCACCCAGACGCCTGGTTCTTGCCTCTTTGATTGCAGGGGAGAAGTAGCCTCTAGCAAGCATTTGCCATACTGTACCCTCTTATTGTCTCTCAATACTCACTGCAGGATCAAAGTTTGTGGGTTTCCCATCTGTGTCTTCCTAGCACTTAGTGCAGTAGCCAGCATCATTTACACTCAATCCAGTGTCATTAAAAAATAATAATAATAAGGGCAAGAATGAATGATGGAACACCCAGCATTTAATATAATTCAGGCTAATTTTAAAGGTTGGCTTTTGCTTAAAGTAACAAAACAATAAAATGGACTTTTCTACTTGCTTATAATTATCATAAAAGCATTCCCCTTTATAAACATAAAAGCCTAAGAGTGGGGAAAATGAGAAAAGAAAATGATGGTAGAGTTTGATGTGATTCTCCAAAAGAACTGATAGAATATACAAGTCCCTTGTAAAAGCATCTTGGCTCTTGCAAAAGGTAAATTTTAAAATGAATACAGGGTAGAGTTTTCATCACTTGTCAGGACTGAAACGGTTTAGCTGTGTTCCGAGTGGATCCTTCTGTGAACTCTGCACACTACATGCGTGGCTTGGAGGAGGGTTATTTATATATTATCTCAATGAACTTTTTATGCACCTGCATGAAAATCACAATTAAAGCAAGAAAATGTTGATAAAAAACACATTAACATTCCTTTGCCTTCAAGGAAAAGTCTTGATATCTAGTCATTAACTGGGCAATCTGCCCTCGACTTCCTTCTGCCTTAATACTCTAAAGAGAAACATGTCTTCTGAGAACAGTGTTTTTAAACTCTTCATGCTTTGCTGCTCTACTGTGAAGTCCTAATTCCAAGGAATCCAAACACTCGTTAACTCTTAAGAACTGTTATTAGCTATTCTGAGTCAAATGAATATAAAATTTAAACAAGGACAAAGTTCAATTTTTAACCAATAAAAAGGTTTTGGGGAGTTTTGTTGCTATTGTTTTGCTTTTGTTTTTACGTTGTCAAGGCTGCTTTTGTTGGGTTTCTACTTGCTTCTGTGGCTACCTATAGAAAAAATACAGAGGTTACGGGGCACCTCGGCACCTCGGTGGCTCAGTCTGTTAAGCGTCTGACTTCAGCTCAGGTCATGATCTCATGGTTCATGAGTTTGAGTCCCCTATCGAGCTCTGTGCTGACAGCTCGGAGCCTGGAGCCTGCTTCAGATTCTGTGTCTCCCTCTCTCTCTGCCCCAACCCCACTCACGCTCTCTCTCTCAAAAATAAATAAACGTTAAAAAAAGAAAAAATACAGAGGTTAGCAATTTTTAAAAGGAATATTAGTTTGATTTTTCAATTAAAGTCACATTAATATCAGTCTTTATTATTTATATTTATTTCTGAGTGTTCTGTACCGTAGAGTATCTTGTTTCTGTAACAGACTGTTGCTTGTATTTTGAGAAAGGCAGAGGAGGGGAGCAAGGGAAGGTTGACATTTTCTTGTTTGCCTTCTTCCCTGTCTTTTCAACTTGAAGAGCTCAAAGAAATACGGTATTTCTTATTTCAGTTTCATTTTTAATACCTGCCCTAGCTCTATGTATTATCTTCTATATCAGGAAAGATTATGCCCCTGTAATATTTACTCATTTTTCTTTATTATTTCCATAGGTAGCACTACAAGATGACCTTCAGTTACTCTTTGTTTGGATGATAAACTTACTTTTGCACAAGGCAACTTCCAAAACACACTGTATCATTATAACGGGTTAACATGATTCCTCAGTCTCCTTTTTAAAATCACATGACATTTACTTCAGTCTCCATTTAGGAGATCACATGAAGTTTGCCTTATACCCTCACTTTCTTTTCTGTCTAAAGCAAAATATGATGAAACTTTCTTAGTCATAAGTTGATAGAAAAGCATGATTTAAAACTCATTACTACACTGTCACCTGCTATATATGTCGCAAAAGGTAAAAGCTAATATCAAAGAAAAACCTTATAAGCTATAAGTGTTGGGAAACATTTAAAGTTGGCCAATTTCTAGGGGCACCTGGGTGACTCAGTTGGTTAAGCATCTAACTCTCAGTTTCAGCTCAGCTCATGATCTCATGGTTTTTGGGATGCAGTCCCGTGTCAGGACCTGCACTGACAGCATGAAGCCTGCCTGGGATTCCTTGCCCCCCAATCCCGCCCTCTCTTTCTCTGCCTCTCCCCTACTCGTGCTCTCTCTAAGTAAATAAACTTTAAAAAATAAAGAAAATTAAAAAAAATAAAAATAAAATCAGCCAACTTCTTAGTAAAAGTTCTCTAGGAAAAACTATTCTGATATTCTGCAATTTTTTTCTTCTCAAAATTGAATTGCCAGCAAGTGTGTGTATATGTTAATGTTAGTTCCTGATTTAAACATTTATAACATTTACTGAAAAATTAAACTTCATTGCTGGATTCCTTCGTCACTACTGCTAGAAATTATGATGGGTGTTATGTGCATTGTAGTAAATTAAAAAATATTAATTTTATATAATCATTTTACAATACAAATCCAGGGCATCATGAGGAAAACTTTGAGAGTGTTAAAGAACATTCTGAGAAAAATGTGACTGCATCCAATTGAGACAATTTCAGGTTTGAAATGGTAATACAAAACAGCAGAAAAAAATGTTCTTAAAGAATATTTACTACACTTTCTTTCAATTTTTTTAACATACTTGAGTCAATTTTACACACTTTTGTAGAAGAAGCATAGACAATCATCCGTCACTAATCATCAACACCAAGGAAGAAATGTTCATCCGAATGGAAAGATTCTAGAACATTGATAGAATGATATAACTGAATGGACAGACCCACCGTGAGTGCCAAGTCATTTTTTCTATGTGGCTGTAGTAATTAAAGAGTTAGATTTAATTCTGACAAGTCTGTTAAATCTAAGATGAGTTTTTGATACATCTCTCTTGGTCCCTGAACCAAAAACAAAGTATTCTAACTCATTTTACCAGAGAATACTGTAACAGGGTTAAGAAGATAAGCTCAGCTAATACACTGGTATTTTACCTTCCTTTATCAGTAGTTTTGTATGAATATCCACTTGAAGAAATTAAGGGGTAGGAGAGGTGACACTGTTTTAGGAAAAGACTTGATATTCATGGTTCTACCAGTCCAATGCTTCCCAGCCTTTTTCATGTTGTACTACACAAAGAAAATTATAAATATAATATATATTATAAATATAATATGTGAAATATATGCATATTGTATTTAATAAATTTATCAATTTGTATAAATATCATAAATGAATAAATATTAACATATATGAATATGTACTACATATATAAAAATATATCACATATATTATATAAATATATATTACATATTATATTTATTATATTACCTGAAGGACATAAGAGGGATAAAAGTGACTGTATGGAGTTTATTTTTTATTTATTTATTTTTTTAAACGTTTATTTATTTTTGAGACAGAGAGAGACAGAGCATGAACGGGGGAGGGGCAGAGAGAGAGGGAGACACAGAATCTGAAACAGGCTCCAGGCTCTGAGCGGTCAGCACAGAGCCTGACGTGGGGCTCGAACTCACATACCGCGAGATCTTGACCTGAGCCGAAGTCGGATGCTCAACCGACTGAGCCACCCAGGCGCCCCAACTGTATGGAGTTTAGTGAGCCAAAAGAATTACACTGCCTAAGTATTACATACAGATAAGATAAAAAAGTATTGGGGGAAAGAATAGTATTGAATTTTGTGCAAATATTGTGTAATATTTCTCACTAGACCTTCAAAGGATGGATGTCATTCACTGCACTTGCCAGCTGCAAACACAGTGTTATAAAGTACTCTCAACATTTTTAATAAAATCAGGTAGCTTCTATAACCGTCACTTTTCTATCAGATTTTATGATTCAAATGACTATGTATAATCCCCAACCAAGATATTTTCATCATACTCTCCTCAAAATCTTGCTAGTTTCCATTGATGAGAATTTTTTTCTTCAGACAAGCAGATGATCAGAAATGTTAAAACTTATCTTTTACAACCATCACATTTTACAGTAGTTGAAATTGTCACTAAAAGTAATTTTAATTTCCTGTGATAATGCAAAGAGAGTTCAAACCCATTCAAAAATTTAAAGTCAAACATTTTGACGTAACGATGAGTCTCTAATGTCAAACAAGCATGCAGTGTTAAAAAACTGCTAGGAGACCACGAAGTCCATTAAATCAGCCACAGTGAGTGGATGCAGATAGTCAATAAATGAGAAGACACATTTGGGGCACCGCCTGGGGCCGAGCCCTGTAGGAGTCCCTGCCCAGCCACCCCCAGCCCCCTTTCCCCACCACTGGCCGCACCTTGGGCTGCACTCTGGGCTCCTTGGGCACCTGGACCACGAACTCCTCTGGTAGCTCCACGGGGCCCTTGTCCACGATGAGCAGTGGCACGCTCGGCTGCTGGCTGCTGAAGGAGATGTCTGGGTGGCAGAGCGCCTCCTGGGCTGCGCTCAGCATGTCGCAGTGGGGCAGCGAGGGCTGGATGTCGCTCACTGTGCTTGCCACCTGCGGGGACCGCAGGGCGCACCATCAGACTCCGCTCAGCTCAGGCTGGCTGCAAAGAAGCCCGGCTAGAGACTATTCCCAAGGCTGCTCTCTGCTGCGGGCCATAGTCCCTGGACTCCAGCCACCCCAGGACCCGCTCAGATAACCCTGGAGTTGGGGAGAACACATCCCCTGGTCCCTAGTGTGATATGGACTGTGCAGTTCTGTCCTAGCTAATCACGATCTTAAATAAGCCAAACACCTCATCCTAATCCCTGACAATGATTGGAAAATTAGACACAATTTTCAAGAGAAAGCTACTTGAGAAAATATACATTTTATATTTTATAGATTCACAGTGTTCTGCTGTAAATCTATAGGCACTAATATCTGCAAGTATAAATAAAAATGTTAGTGAACTGAGTACACGCAAAAAGCTTGATAAGATAATGGGTGTCAAAAGTTTCAGAGAGGTATTTATTTATTTTTTATTAATTTTGTTTTGTGTGTTGTGTTGTTACATTTACATGGACTGTTTTATATGTTTCAGATCATTTAATAGTTTTTGAAAGACTGTATTAAGATCTGTGATGAACATTAAGGTGAAAAGGAGATACAAACATTTTTGCCATTTAAATACACAGTGATTCTACTGACAGATGGTACATATTACATAAATGAATCAATATGGAAGACCAAGACAATAATGAAAAAATAAAATTGTAAACATAGGATTTTTTTAATAATTCACAAAACAGTAATACACTGTATGCTATGAAAAACAGAGCTATTTAAGTACAGGATTTTATTTTGCTGGTGAATTGGTACAGGAAATACACATTTTTCTACACTAATTCCAACTAGTGTGATAAACACGAATGATAATGAAAATGCCCCCACTAACAGAGAGGAAAAGAGTTTACAAGGAAAAAGATTTTGCTTGACACAATTATTTTTTAACAAACATGCATATTTAAAAACACATTAATAATGCTATATGGCTATCATTCAGCAGTCAGGAGAGAAAGTAGGAAATTCAATAATGCAAGAGAATTTTATAATCATCTTTCTAATCCTATAAATTTATAAAGTAGAACTATAATTTCTTGACATATAAAATTTGCAAATTAAGAATGAAATACATGTTCTCTCCCAAATCACAGGAACTATATGGCCCTTACAGAGAACAAAAATGATACTAAGAAATTTGTCAAACAATCCATCTATGATAAAAAAAAATAGTTCTGAATATCACTAGTCTTGAATATAACTAAGTTTACCATTGCCCTTTTATTTATTCTCATTATAATGGATAAGTACTAAAATATCTGGGCAAAAGGTAATCTCAATGCTATTTTGATAGATTGTGTAAATGAAAAAGGTGTCAAAGAAGGTAACAAGTTTCAAGACCAAAAAAGTTGTGAAAATCAAAATCTCTATCTCCTTTAATG
The DNA here is from genome assembly GCF_018350155.1 of Leopardus geoffroyi. Classification (NCBI taxonomy): domain Eukaryota; kingdom Metazoa; phylum Chordata; class Mammalia; order Carnivora; family Felidae; genus Leopardus; species Leopardus geoffroyi. The sequence continues at coordinate 155,535,319 of NC_059327.1, forward strand.
TTTAATCCAATGATTACTGGATTAAAGATTAAAGATTATTTTCTGATCTTTTGACTTCTAATATTTTTTTTTTCAACGTTTATTTATTTTTGGGACAGAGAGAGACAGAGCATGAACGGGGGAGGGGCAGAGAGAGAGGGAGACACAGAATTGGAAACAGGCTCCAGGCTCTGAGCCATCAGCCCAGAGCCTGATGCGGGGCTCGATCTCCCGGACCGCGAGATCGTGACCTGGCTGAAGTCGGACGCTTAACCGACTGCGCCACCCAGGCGCCCCTGTTTTGACTTCTAAATATCCCACCCTCATTGCCCAAAATGTGACTAATTTTAAATTATTTTTTACGTGAATACATACAGGCATGTTTCCCCTAAATCTTTATAAACTGTATTATGGAAGGAAATGAGCAACAGATGATAAAGCTACATTTTCCTAAAAGCTTTGGTTATAATAGAGTTGAAAGATTTCGCCCTCAGGCAATTTAACATATAAGAACACTTGGAGTGATGGAGCATGCACTTATTTGTTCATTCAACAAATATTTATTAAGTTTGCATTATGTGCCAGGTCTTTTTCTAGGTGCTGGAAGATGCTGGTGAGCAAAACAGACCATGTACCTATTTTAATGAATCATCCATTCTGGTATACGAGAAAAAGAATATGCAAACAGATAAGCAATTTTTAAGTGCTATAAATATAAGTCATCTACAGAAAGTTTGAATAGGAAAATATGTAAAGGCTACTCTGCTTAGGGTTTTATGGAGGACTTATCTGTGGGAGTAAAGTTTAAACTGAGATCTCAGTGAGACTGGAATTTGCTAGTCACAACAAAATCAGGAGTAAAGAACATTCCAGACTATCACAATTCCTCAAGTTGGAACCACCACAGTCTATTCAAGGAATAACACAATGACCAACGAATCTATGTGCAGTGGGCTGGGAGAAGAATGGTTTGGAATGAGATCAGAGAGGTAAGCAACACCTAGATCATGAGCTCATACTGAATGAAGTCCCTGGGAAGGAAGAATAAGGCAGGATAGGGAAAAAGACTTGGCAATAGTGACCTCTACTCAACTAGAGATTATTTCAAAAAAGGTCAATCTCTACAGTAAGTAGAGAATAACACATGTTTAACATGCATAAAAGGTGAAACCATGATCAGCTGAAAAATATAATATGATCTGTATTAAAGGAAAGAATATACACTTAAACAAGAAAAAAGAACATTCTCAAACTCACTAGAAAGCAAAATCTAGGGACCTAGAAGGAACAGGTTTGTATTGGAGATTTAAATGATTTCATGGAGTGAGACTGAGGAATACAAAATATTGGAAAGTTAACTTGACTTTGTTAAGTTGAAGGAAATTAGACTCTGATTTGTTCTATGAAACTGGAGTATTTTATGTATCTGTAGATCTGACTCTCCTTTAACTTCATCATCTCTATAAAAGGAATCCAGCATCACCTATCAGTGTAGCAAAAGTGAAGTAGCTATTACACTGCCCACATGGTCAAGGTCTAACAGAACACAGCCAAAATCTGAACTTCTGTTTTAAAATATTGTATATGTTACTGTTAAAATATTGTATGACTTCTGGGGAAATATTTATTTGAGTTATAAATATAAATCTAATTTGTCTTTCTGAAGCTATTATAAAAATAAGTCTCTGAGATAAACATCAGAGTTTATAAGTCTGGTATTCCATTAGAAGCACGGGATCTGAAGTCTGGAAAGAATCATTCAAATCAAATGCTAGCTAATAATCCTTGGAGCATGCCTGTTTAAAAAACTCCCAAATTTCATGCGAAGAGGCAGTGATCAGAAGCTCGGTCTGTCCTTGGGGCACCCAATTCTACCTGAAACAATAAGTTCTTCCTCATGTCAAGAAAGGTGATATCTATACCCTGGCATTCTCCAACCACTTGTCTAAATTCTGCACCAATGGCTGTGCAAAACACATCAAGTTGTTCCTGGAAGGTACTTGTCTTCAAGCATATTTGAAGAGACCTTTACATTCTAAATGTCTCTTCTCTTCTCAAGATTACTAAGGGGGAAGATAATTTAGAAGCATACACGTACATCCCTCTCACCCTATTCCCCTCCAACCTCCATTTGAGACCACATTTGCAAACTCTGTTTATGTACACAAAGATGTCTCAAAGGTAATTTTGGTTTGGGGACAGGAGGTAATGATAAGGCCAATATATCTTGTTGTTCTTTCTTTCTAACCTTCTTCAGAAAGAGAGAGAAAGAGAGAGAGACAGACTTCATTTTATCCCCTTTAAAACTTGCATATCTGATTAAGACTTCATATTTTTAATTTTTTTAATGTTAATTTATTTTTGAGAGAGGGAGAGACAGAGCACAAGTAGGGGAGGAGCCGAGAGAGAGAGACTCAGAATCTGAAATAGGCTCCAGGCTCTGGGCTGACAGTCCAGAGCCTGACACAGGGCTTGAATCCATGAACCCCAAGATCATGACCCAAGCCAAAGTCAGACGCTTAACCAACTGAGCCACCCAGATATCCCAAGACTTCTTTTTTTTTAAAACAGAGAGATTCACTCATATTTTACAAATTTGAATTGCTTTAATCGTAGATAATGTTTAATATTTATAAGTAATATGAGTCATTGCCATATCCAAATTATCTACATAATCAATTCATACTCAGATTTTTTACTATGTAAACACTTTGATTTTGTTTTCCTAGGGGGCAGACATGAAATATGAAAATATTTCACAATGTACTGAAATGATCAAAATATTTCTCCCATGTTTATGTTAGTCTCCAAATATCAAAAGCCATCACAGCATCAAAGCTCCTGAATAACAGTTCAGGGTGAACCTAAGGCAAGTAGTAAAAAAAGGAAAAATAATGAGCATATCAGATGTTAAGTATATATGATGGCAGTACCAGAATTTTCATATCTGTGGAGCTCTAAATTGAAATAAATATAAAAAAATCATATTTTAATGAGATATACTTTGAGATCAATACTGACTTATAAATAATAAAAATACTAAATAAGAATTATTTCTAACCAATTTCAACTGTTTCTTGTTTTCTTGTTCTCCTTATATGAATAATTTTGTAATTTAGTCAATGATTCAGCTTCTACCCCCAAAACATCTATTGATCATAATAATGACCATGGGATGTAGACAAAACCATGAACTGTAATGCTAAGATATTTCTAAGGTGAGAGAAATGCTAACAACAAAACCCCACCAGAGCATATTTATCAGAGTTACTAGTGATTTCACTTTCATATACTAATGATTTTTCTCACAAGTTTTTTTGTCTTTGGGAGCAATATTTTACCATATTTTTAAAATAATTAGCTAATTATGAGCCTCGTAAGAATTTAACAGTACTATAATTACAACTATGACCCTAACCCACTGTTCAATTTTACCTTTCACTATTATCTCTAGGTTTACATAAACACAACATTGTTTTCTTCCTTAAATTAAACTTAAAAATTTTACTTGTTTTATAATATTCTAGCTCATTCTTCCATAAGTTGTTTATTTCTCATTTAAATCATAGTTCTACAAAATAAGGCAAATGCTCAGTAGGCTATTAAAATGTCATGGGAAGAAGCCTCCATGAGATGTTTAGGAAATTTTTGAGTTTCTCTTCTAACAACTATTTGAAATGTCACTGCATCATTAGATTGATGGCTCTGAATCTATTTTTTCATCTTATTACTGATACTACTACCTGTGACTCACTGGATGATTGTAAGTATTCATTGAGCTACTGTGTGCATAAGTGCTCAGCTAACTGCAAAGTGCTATGTAAATGCTAGAATTTATACTGAAATACTTATAACAAATGGTTGAGTGATAAGGAATGTCTAATCCAAATTCAGTGCAATATACATAATGAGGAGAGAGGGAGGGGTAGGGATGGAAGGGAGGGAGTGGAGAGAAAGAGAGGGAAAGAGAGAGAGAGGGAGAGACAGACAAACAGACTATTGCTTTCATTCTTTTTCTTGTCGGTAAAGGCATTTTTCCAATTCTGCTTCCTTATGCATACTGAAAGGCTCTACCTTTCCCTCAGCACCTTCATTTTGGCCATATAAGAATATTATTTCTTTCTTGATTTCTCCCTAAGGTGTATGTGACAGCTGCATAATTTCTTTATAGGCTGGGTAGTAATCTCTAACAATAGTCATAAAAGTTTCAATTCAAGCAACTGACAAGGAAGCCACCCGGTAGAAATTACAACATGGAAGTTCCAACACAGAGAAAAATCTGTTTCGGTTCCGGTTCTCATAAGAAAATGGTTCTGTAGTGATGAATTACCCACCTGTGTATGATGAAGCAACTTTCATAGTATACCTGGATATTACTCAATTTAACTCAATAGACTTCTCCAGACCGAAATGCTTCATGAAGTGCTGGTACGCCCTATGTGGGTCCTTTATTATTTTTCTCTACAACATAGCTTATTACAGTAAAATAAAATATATTCTGGCTAAACTGTCACTAGAAGACTGAACAATCATGATATAAAAGCTGGATGATATTCTGAAAATAGTGGGAGAGTCAAACACTTGATTATGAATAAAGCTAAATACAGTGGGGAAAACTGTGGTTCGTTCATTAGAACGGCCACCTAGATCGTAATACTGTGGTGTAAATACCTCAAGTATTGGTTAAAATGAGTAAGCACAGAGTAAAGTTTCTGGGGATATAAATTTATTTTAAAAATGCAGCTTCTGACATGAAGACATTATTTTCATTCAAATTGAATGTGTATTATATATCTTATTCATCAGAGTAGTAATAACCAATACACTTTCTTTTCTAACTAAAAATATCTGCTTTTTTGTAAACATAATACAAACGGATTTAAATTCATGGCACAAAAATAAAACTCTGGAATTTATAATTCAGAAAATACTGATTTTCTTTTAATTTCCTTGTGTCTACTTCCCTGTTAAAATATACTAAAACTTTAATGGTATGGAAGCGACGCTTTCCGAATGTTGTAAAGTCAATAATTTCCTTCCTTACAAATCTTTAAAACAATAGTAATGGGGCACTTTCCCTGAATCCGTGCCAATGATACTTGATGTGTGGGAAAAACCATTGAAGGCCACATGTATTTTGGGAATGCAAGCTGGTGCAGCCACTCTGGAAAACAGTATGGAGGTTCCTCAAAAAACTAAAAATAGAACTATGCTACAACCCAGCAATTGCACTACTAGGCATTTGTCCACAGGATACAGGTGTGCTGTTTCGAAAGGAAACATGCACCCCAATGTTTATAGCAGTGCTATCAACAATAGCCAAAGTATGGAAAGAGCCCAAATGTCTATATGTCTATCGATGGATGAATGGATAAAGAAGATGTGGTATATATATATATATATATACACACACAATGGAGTATTACTCAGCAATCAAAAAGAATGAAATCTTGCCATTTGCAATTACATGGATGTACCTGGGGGTATTATGCTAAGTGAAATTAGTCAGAGAAAGACAAAAATCATATGACTTCACTCGTATGAGGACTTTAAGAGACAAAACAGATGAACATAAGGGAAGGGAAACAAAAATAATATAAAAACAGGGAGGGGGACAAAACAGAAGAGACTCATAAATATGGAGAACAAACTGAGGGTTACTGGAGGGGTTGTGGGAGGGGGGATGGGCTAAATGGGTAAGGGGCACTAAGGAATCTACTCCTGAAATCATTGTTGCACTATATGCTAACCAATTTGGATGTAAGTTAAAAAAATTAAATTAAAAATGAAAAAAAACATATATTTTGACAGAAATCTATCTTGTTAGTGATTTCTTCCTATCTTAAGTTAATCATAACTGGTATCTCTGAAGATGGTTGAGAAGAATGAAAAATTTTTATCTATGTTTTTTTTTTTTGGTCCTAAGAGGTTTTTACCCCCACCATCCCTCCTCAACACACACACAAAATGAACGTCTAAATGCTGGTTAACAAGAAAGCAGATACATTAACAGGCTAGCATGTTAAAATGATCTATTTTATTATGCTGGTTGTATTTACATAGAATATGATTATTATTGGACACCTATGCTTAAAAATTGACACAGTGGTTTTTATCTCAGTGCAGAGGCATGACATCCAACCTGTGTCCTAACAATAGCTTGTAAACTATAAAACATGTAGGCTATCACAGCTATTGCCACTGTCCTGAGCTATTGTGACTAATCTGAAAGGCTCCCTTTTAGCCCAATGTGCAGCATTCCCCAGAGGGATAGCATCATACTAGCCTGCTGCTTTGAATTTTATGTATTATCTGTCTTCATTATTAAATCATGTGCCCTTAAAGTTTGCATGGTTTCACCAACTTCACTATCAAAAGGGAAAAGAAAGGGTCGTTGCAAAATAGTTGCCACCATTGTTGATTTGTCACAAGAGCTACAGAAAAGAATAGTCCTGATCTAATTCAGGTTGTGTCTATGATTACTGCTTTCATGGTACCTCCAACAGATTGGTGAGAAGCGGTAATAGGTAAAAGCCAACTGTTCATTCTCTTTATGAATATATAAGGCTTGTTTTTTTTTTTTTTTTGAGGGGGGGTTGTCTACATATCTACATGATCTAATCGTATCTGCATTTTGTTCCTCACGTCATCTGTTATCCTCTAATGCAACAACAATGTTTCAAAGTCATCTGGGTAGAGGGGAGAAAAAATTCAATCACTGTAAAATGCTATTTTGGTTTTACATATTATTTTTACCTTTGCATTTAATCAAGATAATAATTTCTCTGATTTAGCTCATTGTACTTATCCCCCTTAACATTAAACTAATAATACCAAAGTCGGAGTATATCTGTCACTCACTATTCAATTTCTTTCAACCTTGGATGAATAGTGAAGACAGGACATTTTTTTGGGGTTTATAGTCTAATTAAAAGCAACAGGCTTGCACTCTGAATAGCTTTTCAACACTCTTTAACATTTTTTTAAATGCTGATCTAAGCTTAAGATGTTCATTAGTAACTCATTAAAGACTTAGTTACAGTCCAGTGGATGAGTCCTGAATATAAAGATAGAATGTGTATACAAATGTGTAGGCTCATAATTAGAGAAACTGTCACATTTGGGGATTAAAAATACACAATGCAGTCTTTGAAAAACACTATGGAAAGTAAGTGACCCCAAGATGGTGTTGGATTTTAAATTTTGCTTACTATCCAGGTCATTTGTTTTTTTAAATTCTAATTCCAAAAGGTATGTTTTAATGACCACATTCTCCCAGGATTAAATGTGTGAGGCTTTGTGTTAGGGCCTTTCTATACATTATTTTACTTGATCCTCATACTATAACAAAGTAGGCCTAATTATCCCTTTGACAAATAAGGAAACTGTGAATCACATTAGTTAAGGTCACATACCTTGGAAGTCACAGAATTGCAATTAGACTCTAAGTTTTGAAATCTTTCTTTTCATTCAATAGGGGCATGCAAATTAGGATTCTAAAAGCAGCTTAGATTGGACAATATTGTAAACTTCAGTTTCTGGCTTCACATAAATATTACTTCTAAATATGTTGACATCTTCCTCCATTCATGATCCCTTAAAACTGCAGGAGCTATTCTATAGCAACCTTTATAAATCATGCATTATCTTTATTTAGCTTTCTCCTCATCTTTTCTTCTCAAATAGAAATATTTCAGATAAGCCTAGTATGCTGAAATAGTGCAAATTTGTTAGGATTGTTGCCATATAAAATCTCAGGTTTTCTTCTGATTCTCATCTTTGTTTGTTTAACGCTCCAGTGTGAGTAGGTCCAGGAGGTGCCAAGCTGGCTCAGTTGGTAAAGCATCTGACTCTTGATCTCGGGGTCATGAGTTTGACCCCACAATGGGTGTGGAGATTACTTTAAAAAAATAAATCTTTAAAAAAAATAAAGCTGTGATGTGAGTGGCTCCAAAAGTCACTATTATACAATATGCAGATTTGATAGAATAATGAATTGCATAACTTTCTTGAGATTAAGAAGCATCCAGTAGTTTGCAGAACATATTAGAGAAAAAGTATCTATGGAAATGAAATGAAAGATTCAATATTTACAGTATTATTTGAGTGAAAATACAAAAAATATATAAATAAGAGGATTTCCAAAATATGGAAAGACTAGAATTCAAACTAGACCAAAAACAGAAACACTTTTGGTCACCAGGATTAAAGGTTAATGTTCTTTATCATGTTCTTAGGCAAGAGTAATTGGATACTACCAGAAGAATCCAATTAATTACCTTGATGTTTTGTATAGAAGTCACTGCTACATAATTCACATATTAATGAGTGAAATTTCAATCACTGTCAACTACTAGTTTTTGTCATAATAAAAATCTGAATTAATGCATTATTTCTAGAAATTAAATATGTAAGTAAAAGGGAGGAGGCATGAGGCTAGAGAAACGGTGTATGATTTCCTACTGAATATAAAATGGATGAGATTTAAGTGGGTAAATCCAGGCAAAAAGCTTCTCTTAGACTATGCAGTCAAAAGAACTCTTAAATCTAAATATATTCTAACAATATTCTCTGTTCTTTTCTAATAAAATGTATTTCTATAAAGAACACTCAGAACTTCATAATAAAAAATCATTAAGAAATGATTGAATATTTCTCCAGGTCAGATATACACACAACCAAAGAGCACATGAATAGAAGCTCAACATCATTATGCACTAAAGATATGCAAATCAAAACTACAATGAGACACAATTTCATCTTCACTAGGATGACTAAAGTAAAGACGACAGCCGATAATAGCAAGTGTGGTGACGATGTGGTAAAATGAGACGCTTCATATTGTTTGGATTGTGTAATTGTGAAATCACTCTGGAAAACAGTTTAGCAGTATTCAGAATGCTATTATGTGACTCAGCAATTTCACTCCTACATGTACCCAAGAGAAGTAAAAACAGGTCCGTGCAAAAACTCGTGCAGGAATTTTCATAACAGAATTATGCAGAATAGCCAAAAAGTAGGAATCATCCACATTTCTATTAACTGATAAATATGATGTAGTACGTTGCCACAAAGGAATATTATTTGGCAATGAAAAAGAATCAATTACTGATACATGCTATGATAAGCATAAATTTTTAAAATGCTATGTTAAGTGAAATAATCAAGTCACAAAAGATCAAAAATGATACAATTCTACCTATACAAGAAGTCCAGAATAGGCAAATCTGTAGAAATATAAAGTAGATTAGTGGTTTCCAGGGACTGGGAAAGGGGAAACCAGGTGTGACCACTAATGGGTATGGGGTTTCTTTCTGAAGGACTGATAATGTTTTAAAATTGACCGTGTTGATGGCTGCACACCTATGCATACAATAAAATCCTCTGAACCACATACTTTACATGGGTGAGTTTTATGATATATTAAATGTATCAGTAAAGCTGTAAAAATATCCCTCCATTTATACATTTAAAAACTGTATTAGTGCATTAGATCCACTTTTCTTTGTTAAAGCTACATGGTATCTTTTATACATAGCTTCCTTTATCTCAAGAGGACTACACCTTTCAGACCCCTTTATAGGTGTAGCTATGGAGTTTTATTTAATGGAAATGGATGCAGAAGTAATGTGCACTACTTCCAAGCATATCCATAAAAATTTTCGATTAGAATCTCCACAGTGCTCCTTGCTCCTCCCTGCAGACCGGAAAGGCAATGACCCTCAGAATGACTTTGGAAGCTTCACGATATTAGACCGGTTCTATGTATAACTGTGAGAGCAGAAGAATGACATCTATTACCATTTCCCACCATATACACATGCCCTGATCAGAAACACTTACCTGCTTTGGAATGTTTGGTGAACAAGGAAACATTCTCTGGAAACCTTTATTAATTTAGGAATCTGCTGTGACTGCAGCCTACTTTATACTATTTAATACGGTGTTCAACGTTTATTTATTTTTGGGACAGAGAGAGACAGAGCATGAACGGGGGAGGGGCAGAGAGAGAGGGAGACACAGAATCGGAAACAGGCTCCAGGCTCCGAGCCATCAGCCCAGAGCCTGACGTGGGGCTCGAACTCACGGACCGCGAGATCCTGACCTGGCTGAAGTCGGACACTTAACCGACTGCGCCACCCAGGCGCCCCTTAATACGGTGTTCAAAAAAGGAGATTAAAGTAGATAACTCAAAGAGGACTTTCTCCAGAAATTTCATAATATATACTTTGAAACACACACACACACACACACACACACACACACACACACACACAATTGGTTTGATCCCTATTTTAGTACTAGACAATTGATTTTCTGAGGAGTCCTTCATACCACATTGCCACACAGACATATAAACTGCAGTGCTATTTTATGGATCTCATTTTTACAGTTGATCACTTTGCCTAATTTTGAGATTTTTATCTTTCATTACTGTATTTGTACAATACATATTTTTATGATCACTTGGGCAAGCGCCTTATTATTCTTTTTCATTTTTACTAGTTTTCTTATTTAATATTCAATGTAGGTTTTAGAATAATTCTGTTGAATTTCTACATAGAAAAGCTCATATTGGTACTTTGAATATAGTAGTGCAAAAATCTATACAAAATAATTTGGCAATATTCGTTACTGTTGTTGTACTCAGTCTTTTCATTCAGGAACATAGTATGTTGCATGTTCTCTTTAAATATATTTTTAAAATTTTTTAAACATTTATTTATATTTTGAGAGAGAGACAGAGTGTGAGTGGGGGAGGGGCAGAGAGAGAGAGAGGGAGAGACAGAATCTGAAGCAGCCTCCAGGCTCTGAGCTGTCAGCACAGGCCTGACGTGGGGCTCGAATCCATAAACTGTGAGATCATGACCTGAGCTGACGTTGAACGCTGAACCGACTGAGCCAACCAGGTGCCCCTACATGTTCTCTTTTATAACTCCCAGTAAAGTTTTAGACATTTCCTCTCATAAGTTCTATGTATTTCCTCCTATGATATTTCCTAAGTAAGTCATACATTTCATTGCTGTTTTGACTCAAATCATTTATGAATATGAGAATCATATATCTGAACTATAAATGTTCTCATTATTCTGAGAAAGTTTTTCTTTTTAGAATTTTCTGAATACATCATCATACCCGGCAAATAATCTTAACATTTGAATGTTTATTCTCATTTGTATTGTTCATTATTACAGTAGCCAAAACTTGTGGAATTGTTCTAAACAACTGCATTAATAACAAGCAAGGTTGCATTGATAATTTATTAACATTGACTTAAGATAGTTATTAATGAACCTAAAAAGAAGTCTTTTTTTTTTCACTCTCTATTTCTCAGGAGATTTTCTTCTAGGGATACAAAGATATAGTCAAATTTTATGTACAGGTGTGTTCCTTTATAGTGCTATTTATAATGGCAATATGTCAATGACCTTCACTTTTGAGCTATCAGTAAATGGTTAGGTAACTGATGGCTCCTACATATGATATATATATATTTTTTAATTTAAATACAATACAGAAATATCTACATTTTAAGGTTAAATCAAAATGAAAGACAAATTTCATTTATAACATTCCAATTTTAAAAAATATATACACATACACGACTACACGGGAAATCTAATAAACATTAATATTTATTATATCATTGGGTCATGGAATTATTGGAATTTTGCTTTCTGAGTTAAATTTGTATGAGGAGAGTTACTTTGACAATAAAGTAGGTGACACTGGCAATGACAAACAAAGAGATATATGAGACTATGTGCTTGTACTTTACCAGTAAGCTATAACCTTGACTTCAGGGCATTCAAATCACCACAAACTATAGTGTGTATAGATGAAATAAACACCTAAAGCTTAACAAATGTCATTGTGAGAGCCTATTTTATACAAAGATTCATATCTATTACTTCTGTAAATACAACTATCAAATTTTTCTGGCAAATCCTTAACTACCCTAGCTTATTTGGTCAAATGTTTCATTTCAGATAGATTTTTTTTTTAATAGGAAGACAATTTTCTATATTGAAAGGACCTAATTCCTGCTATGATAACAATATAGGGCAAGTATAGAAATAAAACAAAATGTAATTATTAACAAAATGTAAGTTACTTGTTTTCAATTTATCAGTTAAAAACTCAAAAACAGGGGGGCCTGCCTGGGTGGCTCAGTTGGTTGAGCATCCGACTTCGGCTCAGGTCATGATCTCACGGTTCGTGGGTTCGAGCCCCGTGTCGGGCTCTGTGCTGACAGCTCAGAGCCTGGAGCCTGTTTCAGATTCTGTGTCTCCCTCTCTCTCTGCCCCTCCCCCACTTGCACTCTTGTCTCTCTCTGTCTCAAAAATAAATAAACATTTAAAAAAAAAACTCAAAAACAAGTAGAGAATGAATGAGCCCTATTTTTCAACAAGGTCTTATTCTAAATTGCCAAATTAAAATAGATCATAATACAATATATTGTCTCTTATTTACATAACAAATCAATGAGACTCTTTCAACTACTGAATTTCAATTTTTTGAGTGGTCATTAAAGAACCATTTAGCAATCAGAATGGAGGCAGTAAATGCATGAAATATGTATTATAGCTACTTACATGAAATTATACATGTGAAAACACTTATTCTTACATTGAGAATGAAAGTAGTTAGCAATGCAAACAAGAGGAAAATAAGTAGATATTTATAAGTTATGTAATCCAATTGTTTTTTAATTCACTCTACACCAAGGGTACAACTACCCTATTGCAGTCCTGGTCAACCCCAAGGCCAAGAAATATAAAAAATAAGATATGATCCTAACCACCCCCAAATAGTCTGACCTAAAATCTGAAGATAGGAAAATGCTATTTCGCTCTCACAGTAAATACATGTTACTCATAGAGTATCAGTACCATATAATTCACATATAACACATTTTGCAAGTGCAAAGGCAAAAGTTCTTTTCCAATAACTAACCTGCATACCGAGTAGGTAGGGAAGGTTTCTGAACACGTTCTTATAAAAGAAAGCTATCATCTATGTGTATTTGTGATTTATATTGTGATATTAGAGATTGCAGTTAACTTACAAAATATATATTTTGAAATTCAGTACCAAGTGGGTAATGCAGATGGTGTTGGATGTGTTCCACAGTAGCCTCATATATCATGACCATGACAAAGACTTTTTTTCTGTATAACATACTTGACCATAAACATAGTGGCATTACTGGGAGTATTACAAATTACCTAGGCTGGCAAACATTATAAACATTCCAAGGATGATTAATTTCTAAAAATAACAAAGTTAAGCAGAGCTTAGAAGTCAAGCTGACTTTTTCACAATCAATAAAATATGACTTCATAAAGAGAATTATATGGCAAGATGCTATGCAGTGAAATGTATTTTTATATTTTCTCAAGCTTCATATTTTATTAGAAGTTAAGAAATGTGCATATTATTTTAAATCACTGACACATTAAACAGTATTATAACTGTAAAAATCAGATTAATAATAAAATGCAAATTACATAAAAATATAGTACTAAATATATATGGGTATGATCAACAGTTTTGCTCTTAATAGCTGATTATTATAATTAATTCCTTGAACATAATAAAAAACAGCCTATAAAGTCCACAAATATATAAATACACATGCAACTTTAAAAAATAGACTGTCAGAAAAAATATGCATATGGTGGTTAGAGAAGGATTTTTTTAAGCCTCATTTTGCATGCAGAGGTACCATAAATATATTGTTCCCCTTTACCCACAGGAAGTTCCAATTATCCTGTTTTCTATCTTTTCAATTGTGATGCAGTTTATAAGTACAATTTAATCAAGAGGAGATACAGTTAAAATATCTGAGCACCCCAACCACCTTCTCAATCCATTGTGGCTTGGGTACCAGATCTCTTAGCCCATGTATCACACTGGACATTTACTGCCAATCATAATAAGCCCTACTGCCCAGGTTATTATCAGATTATTGTTCTCCAATTCCCTTCTTGTCCCTTGCTCCCAACCACATCAATAGAACAACAACAACAACAACAAAAATCCTTTATCTTCATGCTACACTACATTAGTTAACAGCAAAAAACTGGCCATCTGCTTTAGTGGTTTCTTTTTACTTCTGCCAGGTCTCACTGCATTATAGATAAGGGTTTATGGCTGTACGGGAAAGGGGCACAGTCATGGAAAACAGAAAAAAAGAGAAATACAGAGGTACACAGAGACAAAAAATATGAACAGATAAACACAGAACCAGAGACATTTCCTACCTTAAAAATTGTGTATATATACATATACAGTGTGGATGTACTGATTAATTTTGTTTTCCTATATCAAACACTGGCCAGACTTTCTAGGATAACATGGAGATTATTCAACTAACGTAAACACTTTTCAGATTTATTCTATAGCTTACTTTCTAATTTTACCCATGTGGAAATCAGGCACAAAATGCACCACCAACAATTATATATTACCAGTTATGTAGTACCACCACTGCAACTATATACAATCATATACTATAATACGTTATTATATATAGACAATTATATACTAAACCTTCATGCATACCAGGTTGAGAATTTGTTTAGAAACTAGTACTGAGAATATACTGGAAAAACTTAAATGGAGAGGTTCAAGTACCAAAAAAAAGCGTATTTCAATTCTCACAGTAAGATGAAGATAATTTGGAATTCTTATCTAATTCTCAGAGTGTTAGCTCCATTTCAAGGTAGTTAGGAATAGAACAATATAAGAAAGATTTACCAAAGCCAAGTACTACATTAGAAGCTATACATAGATATTATTCTATTTTCTAAAATAACTCTGAGGGAATAAATGTTCAAGCTTGCAAATAAAAAGCAGGCTTACAAATTTTTAAGTTGCTGTTAGCTCCTTGAGGGAAGAATTAAAATTTTTTGTTTACTACCATATTTTTAGTAGCTAGCCCAGTTTTCTGGCTCACATTGGGTGATAATGGATATTTGTCAACAAGTTTACCAAGTAACACGGTTACAGAACTAGTAGCTGGCAGAGCTGAAATTTCATCACAGGTCTGTAAGACTTCCAAAGCCCCATCTGCCTGTGCCCAGAACATGGAAGAGGCAGGGGATCTGCATGTCTGCCTCACCTCCTCCCAAATGATCAGAAGAATTGAGATGGTTTGCTCTGCAGGGAAGAAAGGCCTTCACAGTAATTGATTAACTACTGGCAGTAAGGCCAGAGCTCAAGAAGCCAGGTCCTTCATTTTAAATCCCATCTAGGTCTCATAATAGTTGTATAACTTCAGTCAAGTTCCTTTACCATTCAGTATGTCAATGTTTTTACTGTAAAAAAACGATAATGATAATACAGTAAAACCTTGGATTGTGAATGACTTGTTCTGTGAGTGTTCTGCAAGATGAGCAAACATTTCTAATAAATTTTAACTTGAAAAAAGAATGATATCTTGCAATATGAGTAGCACATGACATCTCATGTCACATGATCACAACTGAGCCAATGGTTCTTGAAATTCGTTTTGATATACGAGTACTTTGGATTACAAGCAAGTTTCCAGAATGAGTTATGCTTGCAAACCAAGGTTTTATTGTAATAGTAAATATATTAAACCCATGAGAATGTTGTGAGGATTAATTGTATCAATATATCTAAAGTTCATGGCTATGAAATCAGTAGCCATCTTTATTATTTGCTCTGGAGAAAAAAGCAATTCAGGTCATACCCAGATAACTTAATTCTCTATGGTCAGGAGTAGCAAATGAAGCTGGACATCTCAACAGCAGTAGGCAAAGAGATGCTACCAGGGGATGTTTCGGAAACAAGAGTATGTCCTTCTGTAACTGTGACATCATTTTAACTCAGCTGTCTAAATTTCCAAGTTATGTGGTATTCCTTTAAGACAGGATTGGTAGGGATTCTAAAAAGAAAAAAAAGTCTATCGTCTAATATCAACACTGATCAAAGGTACATGCATTCCTGTATTTATAAGCAATCTGGGTTCCAAAAGGCTGTTCATATGAAGAAGCCCTTTATTTACAAGTCAGAAATGGCATCACAAAAGCAGTGGAGAAGGCCTTCTATAGAAGATAGACAAAACTGGCTTGCATTTTTTCAGGTGTGAAGTTTTAAAATTCCTATTCAAGGTAATAAGGATAAAGTTTATAAATAGAAAGCTTCTATATTATGTAGCATAATATGGCTCAAAGTCAAGATAATATAAAGTAGTTCACATGCAGCGGAAAGGATTACTTCAGTTTTAGCCCAACATATTTTATATACCAGGTCAATTTTCTATTTGCTCTATTAGGAGTTTTTAAATACTTTTCAGAGTTACTCAGAGAGAGGAAGAGTGTGTAAATGGGTGTGTGTGTGTGGTGGTGGGGAGCGGGGTGAGACAGGTCCAAATCCAAGTCCCATGATCTGTGGCTCAGCCATGTTTGGGGCCAACTGAAATACATAGCGGGTATCAGTTTCTAGAAATTAGAAATTTCACCTCTGAAAAGAGAGCCTCTTACAATGTCTATTTCTGCTATTTTTAATCTACCTTCCCCTAACCAAGTATAACTTTAGACTGACTTTTTAAATATGAATTTTATGTATACATATAGAAACAGTGAAAGAGTTTTGTTTTTTGTTTTTTTCTGATTATCAACATCAAATGAAATAGCTCTTATGGTTAGCTAATTTCCAGTTGTTACAATTAGAACAAAAATAAACTAGTGAGGCAGATAGTATGATGAAGAAAATTAACATGTTCAAACACTGAATACTTGTCATGCACTGTGCTAGATTCTCTACACATGCTATTCATTTAATCCTCAAAATAACCTTATGAGTGAGGCATCTTTATAACACCAAAAAACCCAATTAGAATAATCTTTAGATATACAGATAATTAGAAAAATACTTGTTTAAAGGGACAGAATTCTTTTATTGTCCCTTACCACAAAATGATATATGTACCCAATTATGTGAATGTAAGTTCTCCATCAGTATATGGATTAAAGAAACATTTTGAAATTTTTGATGAATTTGCATCATTTAAAACTAGATAGTTGTACAGGTTTACTTTCATGTCTTTAATAAAGCACTACCTTACGTTGTAGTGATTACTTTAGAAAACATGTGCTAAACCAGGGAAACTTTAGGGAAAAAAATGTCAAAAGACACAGAAGGTATTTTATCCAGTTTTTATAGTGATGGCAGAATGTAATTCAAGTTGACACAAGAATATGTGCCAAATTCAGAACTGCATCCCTGATAAACTACAACAGATATTTGTAGTCAATTAAAAGCCAAAAGTGGGCTAAAGAGGCTAAAAATTGATTTCAGGTGCTTGCTACACTATACTATTCTGAGACCTCTTAAGCAGTGGTAAATACAGCTGTGTCCCTTTCTTTGCTATAATTGCCATTAATGTATGAGAGAGTGACTGTGTTATACCATTTTCATCTTAGTGCAAAACCAGTGATAATTAGTAGAAGACTTTAAATTGTCAATAAGCTACATATGTATGTAGACTCTGCCAGCTTTTAGAAAGATTCAGTGAATATTCTACTAAGCCGTATAGAGTTTCTCTTATTTATTAAATAATTATCTTTCACAAAATTTGCAACGATGGATCATTTAACTATCACATTTGTGTTA
Source organism: Leopardus geoffroyi (assembly GCF_018350155.1). Taxonomy (NCBI): domain Eukaryota; kingdom Metazoa; phylum Chordata; class Mammalia; order Carnivora; family Felidae; genus Leopardus; species Leopardus geoffroyi. The sequence goes on from NC_059327.1 coordinate 155,552,944, forward strand.
TAAATACCAAAATGTCTAAATGAACAAAATATACAGTTTTTTATAAGGTGATTAGTTTTCTTCCGTAAAATTATCTTTCAGCATATGTTCATATCATTTTGGCATTTTTTTTCTTTCTTTGCATTAAAAGGTATATGAAAGAAACTATTTTTGGTTAAATAAGAGGTTTAGTTTGCATTCTGTATATTAAAGACTGAACACAGTAGTAAACACTCAGAAACAAACGATTACTTGGTGTAAGAAAGCAGATTTTGGGGGTGTTTTCTTTCAAATATACATACTTATTAAATTAAAAAGTATTGTAATTACAAAAATATGAAGGCCAAAAAATTCAGAATAAATGATATAGTTAACAATTCAGCTGATTTTCCACAAGTGTGGTAAAAACAAATAGTAAAACATGCAAAAATTCTTTAAAAAATACATTTCAAAAGCTACTTTCAGAAATCAAACTCAAAGTTGTATTTATTGCAGCTCATGGTACATATTATGGACTTTTTAATTTAATTTACTTCTATTTATGCAGGCAAAAGCTGCTAAATCATGCAGCAAAGATTTACAAGAAAGGATCCAGTGCAAATAGGGACAACATGAAGCTTCGCACAGAAAACTAAGTAAAGGTCTTACCTTGAATGATCGGTGCTATGAGCATCACAAAGACTAGTAGCTGTGATGGCCACATGGCTGTGAGCTCGGGCGTGAGTGCCTCAAAACTGAGTGTTCCCAGCGTGAAACAAAATGAGTGTATTTCTGGTTCCTCTTCTGTATTCCAAGACCGATGATTTAAAAAAACAAAACAAAACAAAACAAAAAAAAACAACTTTCCCTCAAAAAAAAAAAAAAAATCCTCAAAAACAGAAACACCAGTATCCCAAATTTGAATCCTGCAAACAAGAAAACAAAATGGATTATCAAATACACATATTCTCATCTTAATTCCTTGAAAGTTCATTTGCTGACTTGAACATCTGTATACCTCCCTCCCTTCATTCTAATTTATTAAGGCGTCATATATAAAAATGAGGAAGTAACCTGCAGGACACTATTTATGCATATATCACCACAGAGTTTATTTCCCTGCTTGCAAACTGACTGAAAGAAATAATTCAGTCTCGCTGGAAAAGTTAATATCAATGTTATATCAATTTGTACCATAATAAATTAGCAATTGATTTGTATAATTTGTTAATATGTATAGAGTTGGGGTTTATTTTATATAAAAATTTTCCACTAACCTATTTTTTACTAGCATTAGAATAATAAAGCAAAAAATTCATTCATTACCATTACCATAAGATTCATTGATCACCATATACTACAAGTTAACAAATAAAAGTTACATGTATGAGTCTTACTTTCATTCTAGTCCCTGATATTCAATTCAGAAATCATTCTAAATATTAACTATATTATTTTCCAAAGCATCTTTGTACATTAATCCATGAAGATCTTAGATTTATGTTAAGTACTTATGCTTAAATATAGCTAATTCATTCAAAGGAGGTTGACTGAATATCCGCTGAAATACAAAGCACTGGGCTAGGAACACAGGATAGGACACTGAACAAAACATGGAAATGATTCTTCAGGATCTTACAATTTAAGATGTGGAATCTTGCTTAAAAGTTTTAAATATGTATGGAAGACATTAAAAACTTTAAGCATTAAGAAAGTTATTTTACTGAACCAAACTGATAGAGCTGCCTTCTCTTAAAGACTGCACAGATTTATCTTAAGAAGTAAAAATACCAAAAGAGTGTGACCCAAATTTTGAAGATGTTTTTCACAGTCAGCACCTTTAAAACGGATCAATCAGTACAAACTGGGTCGTTCTCCTCTCTCTCTCTTCTAGAAAGCCCTATAGAAATCTCCATATAATGAAATTTATTTCTATCAGGAAAGGAGTTCGCATTTCAAACCCAATATTTAAAACAATTTCATATTTTGGGCTTATAAATTTAAAAGTTTTCCAGAAAGGGTTATACAAAATAGAGATAGTTTACTGAAGCCTGTATTGATAAATCTCATTCCGATGAAATAAATTCCAAACATTTCTGAAATATTTGCCTTAGTTATAAGGCAAAACTACACAGATTTATGTGAATTTCTGGCATTGTTACTTATAGCATGGCACTTAAGAACACAGATTCTGGAGCAAGACCACCCAATTTCAATGATTTCAATTATTAGCTCTACCAGTACTGTGACCTTGCTTGAGCAAGTCATTTAAACCCTCAGTGCCTCACTTCCCTAGTTGATTCATATGCCTATATGAACATTTAACGAGCTAAAATTTGGAATCTTAAATTATATACGTAAAAATATGTACTGCCCAGAACAGTGTCTAGAACATAAGTGTATGTCTTCAGATTATTATACATCTCATTAGTTTTCAACATTATCCTATTCATCCTTTTAACATGTATGTATTAAGAAGCAAGACCATTCAATAATTTGGCTCAAAAATGTTTTGACTCACTATGGTATAGACAGGCTCCAAGAACACTAAATCTGAACACAATAGATTAAAAAAAAGTTTCATCTCACAGACACATTGTAAGAAAATGAAGCTCACAGGAGACAGTCCAATAATATTTTACTTTGACAAATAGGATTGATGAGAAAAGAAGTGGTTGAGAGAAAAGAGAAGGTATGTGGAAAGGAAGCATGTGAAATATTTCCGTTCCTTTTCCTATTCACACTCTGACAAAGAAATCATTCAGAACTTATTCTTAATTGCTATGTGTGTAACGCTTTCAAAGAATAACTTTTGAAAAAAATTGCTAATTTAAAACATTATTTAATATACATGTGATAATTAATGGGCACTCAAAAATGGATACTAAAACTGACTGATATACCACCAAGTAAACAATACTTCCTTATTCTCAACATTTAGTTACTATGTCTTTTCTTTTCTTTCCTCTAAGTCCATTGAATATACCAGTGTCAAAAATGGCATTAGATGCATGTATGCACAAAGACACACACAAACACATAAATATACACAGAACTACTTTGCCATTGGAAATAACCGTGGGTAGCCACTAGGTGAATTATTTATTCATTACTTGAAAAATATATACTAAATACTAACTCTGGCAAATACTGAGAATGCAGATGAAGGAGAACAGTTTTTCTCACAACTCACACTCATGGGAAAAACAGAACACAGGAAAGGAAGTTACAAGATAAAGAAGAGAATAAATTATATTCTCTTATTTATTTTATTATTTTAATTATTATTTATTTAATATTTAATATTTAATAAATAATTAATTATTTAATTAATTATTTTAGTGCCTATCATATATCAAGAAGTATTCTGGATATTATACAATTATCTGCTTTAATTCTCCATTCAAATCTGTAAAGCAGATAATATGATTTCATGTTTACTGAGGAAGAAAATCAAAAATGTTATGCAACAAGAATTCCAAACCAAATGTCTGATTCCAACACCAGTGTTCTTTGCTCTCTCTATAGTAGAAATAAACAAGAAAATGTAAGAGGATAATTAGGGGTATTAATTGTGCAAAGGAAGGGGCCAATGTAGCAAGTTTCCCAAAAAGTATTAGGCCTTTCTTAAATATGCTTTTTTTTTTATTTTTTTAAATGTTTATTTATTTTTGAGAGAGAGGGAATGAGTGGGGGAGGGGCAGATAGAGAGGGAGACAGAATTTGAAGCAGGCTCCAGGCTCTGAGCTGTTAGCACAGAGCCTGACACGGGCCTCGAACTCACGAACCACAAGATCATGACCTAAGCTGAAGTCAGATGCTTCACCGACTGAGCCACCCAGGCGCCCCTTAAATATGTCATTTGATTGTGAAGAGTGGAGAACCTGGAACAGCATGGATATATTAGGTAGACATAGAGGGGCAAAGAGAAAAGTGAAGACATGTTTAAAAAGGAACCCAGACTAATTGTAACATGGTATCCTTCGGAGGAACAGGGAAAATTATTTCCATAGTGAAATATGAGTATTACTATTGTGAATTCTTGTTTTAGTGGAAATCAGAATAGTTTATTTCATGTTATATATTTCCACAATGATAAAACAGTGGGAGAAAGTTACTTTATAGAAAAGATAAGAAAATGCATATTATTTATAATAATGATTTGTTTTAAGATATCATAGCAGGACATGAAACCACATCTACTCAGATATTTTTCATTGTATTTGAGCATAGGAATTTGTTTTCATGATTATCAGGTAAACAGAGGTGAGGAAAGAAATTGAGAATAGAAGCTATTATTTAAAGAGGGTAACATGTCCTCACAATCCAGTAACATCACCCACCTATCATTCACCCACAGCCCCAAAATAATGTGCTAATATGGGGGCATATATAATAAAATTGCAATAATTAAACCATATAATTTTTTTAAAATTTTTTTAATGATTATTTATTTTTGAGACAGAGACAGAGCATGAATGTGGGAGGGTCAGAAAGAGGGGGAGACACAGAATCTGAAGCAGGCTCCAGGCTCTGAGCTGTCAGCACAGAGCCTGACATGGGGCTCTAACTCAAAGACAGTGAGATCATGACCTGAGCCGAAGTCGGAGGCTCAACCGACTGAGCCACCCAGGCGCCCCAAACCATATAAATTTTAATAGATACTTTGAAAGACAAGATTGCTCATATCCTATAGAAAGACAAACTATTATTGCTTGCCTACTAACAGTGAAAAAAAAATAGGAAACTTTCTGGGATATTTTGTTTTCTAATTTACGTTATTAACTACCAAAACAATCAGTTTCATACAAAAGGGATTTCCACTTAAGACATCTCTGAAACAAAGCTCTTCAAACACACACAGAGAAGAAAAACCAAGAAAAGGCACTAAAGACTCATCAAGTCACATATAACAAGAAAATTACACATAAAAAAGACTCGCTATTGATATCAAGCATTTAACCAATTTCAAAACACAGTTCCACCTACAATAAATTTCTTTTGCCTTCTCTATGTACCACACACTGTGTTAACACTGTGGGTCAAGGGGGAAGAGTGTGGCTACAAGTCTAAGACGTAGTAGCCCTTTTACAACCACTGACAGTAAAATATAAATGCTAAAAGGTATATTTACCAATAATTATAGCGCTGTGCAGAATGTGATATGTGTTACGTGAGATGTTCTAGGAACACAAAGTGAAAAGCTGTCAGATGTTCTTTTGTAAATGCAAGGGATTTAAAATTATACTTGACACAAAATTAAGGTTGCCAGAGGGAGGGAGTGGTAATACGCAGAATGGGCAAAAGGCAGTGAGAGATACAGGCCTCCAGTAATGGAATGAATAAGTCACGGGGATAGAAGGTACAGTATAGGGAATATCGTCAATAGTATGGGCATAGTGTTGTATGGCGATACATGGTAGATATACTTGGATGAGCAGAGCCTCACATATAGACTTATTCAACCAATATGCTTTGCACCCGAAACTAATGTAACATTGTGTCTCAACTATACTTCAATTAAAAAAAATTATGCTGACCTAATATTCTGGTGTTAAGGCAAGATTGAATACCTCTCTGAATCTCAGTTACTGCAAGTATAAAAGAGAGAACAATATTCACCTTGCAAATTGGTTGTGAGGTTTACAGATAACGCAAAATACCGTGTGACAGAGATTATCACTGATCATGCATGTCTGTTAGTGTGTGTCTGTCATTCACCAACTTCCTTTGTTTCCTTTATTCCTTCAAAACTGAGGGATAAAGGAAACACCTGATCTCCACCCCTCTCACTTCCAAGTTTGATGACTAATAGCACAGGTATCTGGGTATCCACACTCTCCTTGAGAATTCTATAGCTGAACAATGCACACTAAAGTAATGTGAGGTTTCATAAAGGAGAATTTTCAGTGTTTCTCTCATTTAAAATATACTATTTATGACACTAATTTCCAATAATAAACCAACACACTAATGTTTTAAAAATTATTCATAAAAGGTGGCATTTCTAATTTTTATCAAAGATTACCAATTATGACAGTTTTGCCTGCTACCCTATACAAATCATTAATCATTAATATTTAAGATTATAATTATGAAACTGTGTTATTTGACTGATGTTCCATTAAAAGTTAAAAAAAAATCACAAAATGGAAAGATATTCTACAAATGTTTTATGTAACCAAAGCCTTCTGTCATAAACTATACAGATCATCCCTTATTTGTTAAATTTAGACTAACCTGCCCTCATATCCAATACACTTACACTCTGAAAGTTATTTGAACTTTTCTTGTTATTGCTGAAACAAAAGTTCTTTTAAATTTAAAACATTGATTTTACTTTGGGCAAATTCTCACCTTAAATTGTAGTGTCATAATTTGTTTTCCCTGTTTAAGTTTTTGATGTGTCCTTCTTTTTTTAAAAAAAAAAAATTTTTAACGTTTATTTATTTTTGAGACAGAGAGACAGAGCATGAACAGGGGAGGATCAGAGAGAGAGGGAGACACAGAATCTGAAATAGGCTCCAGGCTCTGAGCCATCAGCACAGAGCCCGACGTGGGGCTGGAACTCACAGACCATGAGATCATGACCTGAGCCGAAGTCAGACGTTCAACCGACTGAGCCACCCAGGCACCCCTGATATGTCCTTCTTAAATCATATTTGGAAGCTTTAATTTTTGTTGTATATTCACTTCCTTTCTACACACTCCAGATACTATTTATCTTGGAATCATTACCTTCCTTTGAGCTACTCTTTTTTTTTTTTTTTTTTTTTTTTTAAGAGAGAGAGAGAAAGTATGTGTGTGAGTGGGGAGAGGGGCAGAGGGAGAGAGAGGATCTTAAGTAGTCTTCTCTCTCAGTGCGGAATTGGACACAGGGCTCGATTCCACGACCCTGGAATCATGACCTGAGCCACAAGCAAGAGTCTGACACTCAACCAACTGAGCCACCCTGGCACCCCAACATTTTAGCTACTCTTAATCACATTTCTGTAAGATAATTTACTCTCTCAATCTTTTTCCAAGGAAAATTGCATTTTATTATTAACCTCAAAATAATAATCTATTGAAGATACTATATCCTTTTTCTATTATTTGTACATTTTCCCAAGTAATAAATGTTCATTTATCACAAGTTTTGCTAACTATGAACTTTAGTTCATATGAACTTTATAAATTTAAATTAATCCATATTTTACTTTGCCTATTTGCTTCTTTTTGCCATGTAAATCTTTTTCAGAGGTCAATCTTTTTACATGTTTAGTGCACGCCAGATGTATAAAGTGCCACATAGCTCTATTTTAATAATTAATTGGTTTATAGTCCTATAGCCCCATTGCTAATTATAATACAGGAGTTTCCTATATAACATGGTTTGTTTTTCCTTATTTCATATAGGGAAATCATAGCTATTAACTCAAAGGAAAACAAAAAATCCTTACTTTTTTTTTTTTTTTTGAGATTTTTTTTTTGCATTTATTTATTTATTTTTGAGAAAGAGACAGAATGAACAGAGAAGGGGCAAAGAGACAGAGAGGGACAGAGGATCCAAAGCGGGCTCTGTGCTGACAGCAGAGAGCCTGATGTGACCCTCAAACTCACAAATCATGAGATCATGACCTGAGCTGAAGTCAGAAGCTTAAGTGACTGAGCCACCCAGGCACCAAAAAACCCTTACTTTAGAAGTGTTTACAAATATCACTTGGGTATTATTCTTCCAGGGTTAGTACCTGGATTCGGAAATTTGAATGATTTGAAATTACATTCATTAACAAATCAAATATTTACCACGATCCTTCTCCATAAATTATCTTTTTTGTTATATACAATTGACATATGGCAACCTATGAAAAATAATATAAATATAAATGTGATTAACCTAGCTATTCTATCATTTGTCACTACCTTAACAAGTAAATATCCATTACAGAGCATCTATGTAATCTGATTTATGTGCACATAGCTCACTACATTTATAAATAAGATCTACCAATTGTAGCCCAAAAAAGACAAGTGTTTTTGAGAAATATTAATTTAATAAGACTGGAAAATATATTTCACCTACATTGTTTAGTGTGGCACAGATGCTTATATGAGAGGCTTTATTCAAATCTAAGATTGCAAGATTTCTATGATTTGCCAGTGCTGCATAATCATAAGTACATATACAGCAATGTTTCATAGTCCATGTCCTATGAAATGACAGATGACCTTTCTCCCAAAAGTGTCTTTCCAAAAGTAGTTTTACATGGACGACTCCTTCTGATGTGAATGGACATTCTATGAAATAGTTAATTCTTAAGGTAAAGAAGCAGGTTAGCAAGATAAACTATTAGATTATAAGATAGTTTCCTCCCACCACAATCCTATAAAATATTAAAATGTTTGGTGTGTGGGGCGCCTGGGTGGCGCAGTCGGTTAAGCGTCCAACTTCAGCCAGGTCACGATCTTGCGGTCCGTGAGTTCGAGCCCCGCGTCGGGCTCTGGGCTGATGGCTCAGAGCCTGGAGCCTGTTTCTGATTCTGTGTCTCCCTCTCTCTCTGCCCCTCCCCCGTTCATGCTCTGTCTCTCTCTGTCCCAAAAATAAATAAACGTTGAAAAAAAAAAAAAAAATTAAAAAAAAAAATAAAATAAAATGTTTGGTGTGATCATCACTAGGGAGAAGTAAAAAGAATTTTAAACGAGTTTAGACTGAGTAAATATGCATTTTTTTAAATTTATTTATTTGAGAGAGAGAGAGAAGGAGAGCGCACAAGCACACAAGCAGGGGAGGGGCAGAGAGAGAGAGAATCCCAAGCACGCTATATATTGTCAACACAGAGCCCAATGCAGGGCTCAAACTGAAGAACTGTGAGATCATGATCTGAGCAGAAATCAAGAGTCCTACGCTTAACTGACTGAGCCACAAAGGCGCCCCTTAATGATTTTATTATTTTTATGGCAGCTATAATTGGCAGTTTATGAAATCTATACACATTGTGTTTCTTTTAAAGTTTTCTTGGTGTTTACTAAAAGAATTATATCTATTATTTCTTTTTTTTTTTTTTTTTTTTTAGTTAGGCATATCTTTTTTTTTTCAACATTTATTTATTTTTGGGACAGAGAGAGACAGAGCATGAACGGGGGAGGGGCAGAGAGAGAGGGAGACACAGAATCGGAAACAGGCTCCAGGCTCTAAGCCATCAGCCCAGAGCCTGACGCGGGGCTCGAACTCACGGACCGCGAGATCGTGACCTGGCTGAAGTCGGGCGCTTAACCGACTGCGCCACCCAGGCGCCCCTATCTATTATTTCTTAACTGAGAGAGTAAAGGTGACTATACTATTACTTTGGTCCTCGTATTTGTTTGTTTTTAAAAATTATTTAAAAGCATTTAAAAAATATTTGTGTTTTAAAAATTAAACACTTTAACATTTTGACTCTGAAAACAAAAGCATTGCAATAAGTTTAAGGATCTTTTCTTTCTTTATTGATGGAGAAAAAAACCAACAACGTTGTATTAAGTAACTATTAACAAGTATTCAACTAGGGAGATGGGGGGATGGGTTAACGGTGATGGAATTAAGGAATGCACTTGTGATGAGCACTGGGTGATTTATGGAAGTGTTAAATTAACTATATTGTACACCTGAAACTAATAGAACACTGTGAACTCATTGGAATTAAAATAAAAACTTAAAAATTAAAAAAAAAAAGTTTCCATAGATTAAAACAAACAAACAAAAACACACACACAAGAAGAAAATGGTGATGGTCATGCAGACGAATCATACACATTCTACTAATACTTGGTTAGTCCTACTAAGTTTCATAGATGACCCTGTGCTTTAGCCATACAAGGGCACTTGCAGACTCTTGAATGTGCTGTTTTCTCATCTCCAAGCCTCCATCCTCTTTTTTATAACTTCACTCATCCTTCAAAATGCAATTAAACAACTTTTCTGGCAGAACTTCCCTGTCTTCTTCCTTTATATTCTCACTGTCTAGTATTGGGCCAAGTAATAGGTACCCAATAAATTTTGAAACAATGATAAATGATACAGGGATCAATACTGGTACTGAGAACATGTTCTTCCTTTCCACTGAAGAAGGCATTGGAAGGAGACAAAGGTTTCAGAGATGAGGAAGAAGAATGGAGATGTGAAGAATATAAAATTCTTATGTATGAATTCACTTTTGGAATCACATAAAATTGAGCCTCTGATAAAAACAAATGGAACAAGGTAAATATTCAACTACATACCTTAATTGCGTCTGAGTGACCAAATTATTTGCATCAAAATTTATAAAAAAGTATTTAACTATCATGCCTACTTAGTAGCAATAGGGAGCTGAACATTTTAGTAATAAACACTATCTTAACTAGTACTTGATCCCTTTGGAGATTCAGAGGAGAGATAATACAACCATCTTGTTTAATATTTTCTTTCTTTCTTTTTTCTTTCTTCTTTCTTTCTTTCTTTCTTTCTTTCTTCCTTTCTTTTCCTTATTATTATTATTTTTTTTTTATTAAATTTTTTTTTCAACGTTTATTTATTTTTGGGACAGAGAGAGACAGAGCATGAACGGGGGAGGGGCAGAGAGAGAGGGAGATACAGAATCGGAAACAGGCTCCAGGCTCTGAGCCATCAGCCCAGAGCCTGACGCGGGGCTCGAACTCACGGACCGCGAGATTGTGACCTGGCTGAAGTCGGACGCCTAACCGACTGCGCCACCCAGGCGCCCCTGTTATTTTTTTAATATAGGAAATTTATTGTCAAATTGGTTTCCATACAACACCCAGTGCTCATCCCAAAATTGTTTAATATTTTCAAGAAATATTGAATTCAATCTACCCACACATGTGTTCCTTTAGTAATATGTACCGAGATCTTCAGTGAATACAAAGAATGTAAACTTTTTTTTGGTCATAGGAGATATGTCTCATATAAATATATATATATATATATATATATATATATATATATATATATATACACACACGCACACACACACACGAGTTTAAGCCCTGCACATATATATATATATATATATATATATTTATGAGATACCCACATACACATGCATTATAGAAAGGAGAGGAAGAAAAGGAAGAGCAGGAAGAGAACACTGCAGGAGGGCTACAGGAAGAGATAACAAAGGAAATACAAATAATAAAATACAAATTCAAATATAATAAAGACAAGAGTTTTAAAAAAATAGAGGAAATAATCGCTTGGAAGATCTGGAAGACCTTCTAGAAGAAAATGGTAATTGTGCTAGAATATGAGGAAATGAGTGAGATTTCACTAAACAGTGACTGAAGGATGAACGTTGTGGGTTAAGGGTTGCTGTGAAAAAGGTAAAGATGATAGAAGACAGCATATTACAGAACGGCCAGTCACTTTGTCTGTCAGGTACACTGAGTAAGGAGGAGCTGCAGAAAATAAATACACAACCTGTTGGAGGAGCAGAAGAAAAGATTTGAAAGCTTCACAAAGGAATTTGAATCCAATTTGGTCAGTTTTTACCTGTGTATTTTTGTAATATTTAAATATCATTTTGCAATGCATTGAAAGGCAAACATAACATAAATACATAAAAATCACTGCAAGTACCATCTTTGAAGAATGAGAGTAAATATTTATTGTGAATATTTTCCAAAAATTTTTAGAATCCTCTATATTGCTCCTGAACGCTTGAACATTTTGTTCTGAGTTTAATTTGTGTAAGTGATCTCTGGTTTGAAATAAACAGCTTGAGTTAATAGAGGTATTAACCTAAATAGAGATATCATATGAATCATTAAATTAATGAACTAACTAGTATTTATACAGTACCCAACATGACACCATACAAAGATAATGCCATCTTTGCATTTTCATAATACGATGCTTTGTCAGGGTTCCAAACTTCCCTAACACTTCTTAGTGGCTATTACACTATTTGAGATCAAATATTGATTCCAGAGAATCACAACACTTTTAGATACAATGGTACTGCTATCCATTTGGCAATGCATTACCTCCAAATGACAAACTCTAACTGTACTATTTATCTTTATAGATGTACATTTAAAATTTTTTTCAACGTTTATTATTTATTTTTGGGACAGAGAGAGACAGAGCACGAACGGGGGAGGGGCAGAGAGAGAGGGAGACACAGAATCGGAAACAGGCTCCAGGCTCTGAGCCATCAGCCCAGAGCCTGACGCGGAGCTCGAACTCCCGGACCGCGAGATCGTGACCTGGCTGAAGTCGGACGCTTAACCGACTGCACATATTACGTATGTATATGCCTTGGCCTAGATGTGGATATAGTTATATTTTTCTTAATCCTTCCTTTTTTTTTTAATGTTTATTTATTTTTGAGAGAGAGAGACAGCATGAGCAGGGGATGGGAAGAGAGAGGGAGACGGGATCCGAGCCTAACTGAGCCATTCAGGTACCCCTCTTAATCCTTTATGTCTGCACTTTAAAAAAAAAAATACTAAGCTCCTGTCTTCAAGTATTAGATATTGCATAAGACAGAACCATCAGAAGCAGCAAGAATGAAAGGTACAACATGAACTTTGGAATGAGAAAAAGTGTTAAATCTTCTCCAAGTTGTAAGCTATATGACCATAGGCAGATTACCTCAATTTTCTATACCCTAATGTTCACATCTGAAATTAATACATATTCCACCAGGTGGTTATAAGGTTTAAGTAAATATATATAGTACCTATAAAGATTCCTGGCAAGAGTAGGCATTTAATACATAGAAAAATCTTTCTTCTCATTTAACGTAAGTTTTACGCTCAAAAGTAGGGTTAAAAATGGTAAATGAAATTACATCTGGTGGTAAGTATGGATAGAATCAGAAACACTGAAAAACTATGCTTTTAGAAGATTAAATTGGTAGTGGTCTATAGAAGAAATGGAGGGGAAAGAAAAACTACCTTACCATGTCAATGACAACATTTTTCAGAGTTAGTATGGTAGGAGTCCACAGTGACCTAGAAGCCTAGAACTGTGACTTAAAATAAAGATTATTTGAAGAAAGTCAAGACAACACATTTTCAAGTTGTATAAATATCAGTTATATGTTTTTCGGGGTGGGAAGAAAAAGAAATCAGGATGGGAAACTGAGGGAAAAAATGAAGGATGGGCACAGAAGATACAGAAAAAAAAGTTAAATCAAATTAGAAGTAGGAAGAGTAGTTTAGGAATACAACTGCATTTTCCTAGAATTTTCACTCAAGTCTGCGTTCTTCCTTCATTTCTTCCCCATCCCTCCCTCCACAAGTTTCAGAGAGGTCGGAGCAAAGAAAGACCTCTTTGTATTCAGTTAGTGTTTTTTTAAAGGTCACTTACAACACTTTTCAAGCAAGGAAATGCTAAATCTCAACAAGCTGTCTGAAAAACTAGCAAATGACTTTTTTCATTGCTTAAGTACAACACCTATCTGCTTATAATTATATTTCAAATACAGTTTGATGCTACGTTAGAAAACAAGTAATCCAGGAAGCTAATTTTAATAGGAAAGTTCTCTAGAGTAAAAGTCCCATGTAATTGTCTTTCAGATAATGTTATAATCTATTAAGTGTCTATTAATGTTTAGGAACAAATTTGGATTTAATGAACATGGCTATTTTTGGCTTTAGGGCAGCATATCATTTAACCATGAAACAGATTGATGTTTTACACAGGATCATTTTCTTGCAAAGTGTCCTTGAGTTAACCTCTTCCCCAAGATCCTACAAAGCATTTGACTGAAGTCTGTTTCCAACAGGCTTTGAATAAGAGAATATTTGCTTCTACTGATACATGCAATAGGAAATAAAGTAAGTTTGAAATTAAGGTAAGGAGAAATAATTATGTTAATGCAATTAGTTTGGAAAACAATTCAACTGCTTTAAATGAGATGAAATTAGGAAATGGATCTCATATTCTTTCCATACATCTGATTTGTCAATAGATCCTTTACTTCACTCTTCAAGAATAAAAATACAGTTGATATTTACACAATGCAGGGGTTGAGGGAACCAACTCCGTGCAGTTAAAAATCTGGGTATAACTTTTGACTCCCCCAAAAGGTAACTAATAAATAGTTACCAATAACATAGTTGATTAGCACACATTTTTGTATGCTATATGTATTATATACTGTATTTTAGAATAAAGCTAGAAAAAAGAAAATATTAAGAAAATCATATGGGGGGCACTTGTGTGGCTCAGTCTGTTGAGCATCCAACTCTTGATTTCGGCTCAGGTCACAATCCCAGGGTCCTGGGATTGAACTCGCGTTGGGCTCCAGGCTGAGCACGGAGCCTGCTTAAGATTCCCTCTCTTTCTCATTCTCTCTCTCTCTCCCTCCCACTCCCCCCCCATCCCTCTCCCCCAACTCATGCTCTCTAATAAAAAAAAATAGGGGTACCTGGGTGGTTCAGTCAGTTAAGTGTCTGACTCTGTTTCAGCTCAGGTCATGATTTCACGGTTTTTGATTCTGAATCCCAGATCTGGCTCTGTGTTGCCAGTGCAGAGCCTGCTTGGGATTCTCTCTATCTCCCTCTCTCTGCCCCTCCCCTGCTCTCTCTCTCTCTCAAAAATAAATAAACTTTAAAAAAAAAGGAAAACATTTTTTTTAATTAAAAAAAGAAAATCCTAAGGAGAGAAAATACATTTATAGTATTGTACTGTATTTATTGGGGGGAAAAATCCATGTATAAATGGACCCATACAGTTCAAACCCATGTTTCTCAAGAGTCATCTATGCTCATAAAATCTCAACTTTTTATTATCAATGTTAGTCTGAATCAATAAGTCTAATTTAATTTCTAATAAGAGGCTGTGAATCTATTTCAAAATCTAAAGTGCAGTAGGCAAGATAATCTTCTTTATAACAGTAAACAGCTATTGAGCCCTTACATACCCAGGCACTGTCCTAAGAGCTCTTCACATATTAATATATCAATCATTTAATTGATTTTAAATATAAGCATTATGGTTATTCCTATAGAAACTCTAAAGAAAGGGACTAATATTTTTTTTTTCATTTTTTAAATGTTTTATTTGTTTTTGAGACAGGGAGAGAGAGAGATGGGGGGGTCAGAGAGAATGAGCAGGGGAAGGGCAGAGAGGGAAACATAGAATCTGAGGCAGACTCCAGGCTCTGAGCTGTCAGCACAGAGCCTGATGTGGGGCTCAGACATGGAGTTCAAACTCACAAACTGAGATCATGACAAGAGCTCAAGTCGGAAGCTTAACTAACTGAGCCACCCAGGCACCCCCAGAAATGGACTATTGTTATTCCTACTTGACAAATGAGGAAACGAGGAAACAGAGGGGCTAAGAGTGTAAAGAGCTTGCTGAGGTCATATAGCTAAAAATAAACAAGCCCAGATTTACACCTGAACAGTCTCGATCCATAGTGTGTGCTTCCATTCACTTGATTCTACCGTCTCATACCACTTCTATTGACCACTGATTCCAAAGCAGTACTAGTACAAACTGAATGTTTGTCACCCCCCCCCCCACCCCGTCCAAAGTTCATGTGTTGAATACTAATGCCCAATGTGATGGTAATTGTAGGAGGGGCCTTTGGTGAATAATTAGGTCACAAGAGCAGAGCCCTCATGGATGGGATTAGTGCCTTTATAAAACAAAGTCCAGAGAAGTTTCTGGCCCGTTCCACCATGTGAAGTTACAGAAAGAACACGGCTGTCTATCACCAGGGAACTGAACTCTCACCAGAACCCAACCATACTGGCACCCTGATCTTGAACTTCCAGTCTCCAGAACCGTGAAAAATAAATTTCTATTGTTTATTAGACACCCAGTCTATGGTATTTTTGTTATAGATTCCTGTGCTAAGGCAGCACTTTACATAAACGTAAGGTGCTTTTAGCTAGGTTTGGGTAGCATTTAATTTAGGAGTTGTAGGAAATAAGATGAAGATTTAGGATATAGGCATACACTGATATATTCAAACAAGCTTCAGATTGAGAGAATCATGCAATCAACAAAAAGCCTTCATTAACTTCACTTTTAAATAACTCCTACCTAGCATGCTGTATGTCTGGTACATTTGAATAGACAGCAATGACCCATTTTATTCATGCTTGGTTTGGGTATGGGGTAAGACCACAGACTTCATTAGGAGAGCAAGCCAGGAATGATGATTTTGTAGGTTCTTAGGTGCCAACAAAGTGCTTCTTAAATTATACAAAAAGATGAAAACAATCAGAAAAATAAAATAAAAAGATATCTCCCAAATAAAATGTTGGATACTTCAAAACCTATCAATCTCATTCCAATCAGCGTGACTATTTAATTACTGAAGTATTTTTTTCCAAAAAGGGAACCGAGATTACTCTGATTCTTACCGAAAAAAGCAGATAGATGTTCAAAGTAGAATTGTTGTGACTTTATCATAATTATTCTAATGTCAAGATTCAAATTGACAAGTGATCAGTCAAACTAATCTCAAATGATTCTAACATTTGTTGGATTTTTATTATCTACAGAGGCTTTATGATTGGGCTAGATTAGTACTGTCTTCTGCTGTTTTCTTGTTGGCAATTTTATAACTAAAATTACCTGAGTACTTCAAGATTGAAAACCATGATAATATAATACATCTAGTGTAAGTTGGTGTTATAATTAAAGTTCCAGAGTTTGATTTAAAACTGCCATAGTCACATTTTCTCCTGTAAAAATTTAAAAAAATATCTTCAATGCAAATAGCACTACAGTTGAGATTTGTTAAAAGGCTATTTCCATAGCTGGGAACAATGAATTTTAAACGTCAAATTAGGTGACCAGAATCGTATCAAGCCACATTAATGGCTTCAGGGCTGAGCTAGAAAACATCTTATTCTTAACACTACTTCTCTGAATACAATTCCAGCCACAAAGAAACGGACTTAAAGTCTAGAATAGCGAAGTTATAAGAAATGAAGTAGTAATGTCAAAATCATTCTATTCCAATTCCTTCAGGCAGATAAGGAAAAATACACATCTACTCACACTTTCTTTGAAGACTTTCCAAAACCGAGAGGAATGCAGGGGGGAGTTAAATTTCATTACGAGCTAGCGGACTATATCACAGTTTCACTGTGGCTTAGTTATCATGACTGGTCAGTTCCATTCATCTCTTTCATACAAATATTTTGACTTTAAACACGATATTTCACATTGTAAAAAAAAATTCATTAAGTCTCCTTTTCAAAAGCAGTTTAAAACAAGTATTAATAAGAAAATAATACAAGAGTAGACATTTAAAAAATGTGTATCAGACAAGGTCTAAAAATAATTCTGTTAGAACCATCTTAAATAAAAAGGGTATCTATGTTTTAAATATACTTCTTGAGATTATGAGAGAAATGTATTGTGTTTTGTGATTCACAAAGTATTCCAAAAGAGCTTTTCCATATTTCATTCCTTGTAGTTAGTATATCAGTGGCAACCAGGCAGGAGAGAAAATACACATGTTTTGAAATTATCTCATCTCAGTAGGATACACCTGGATAAGTCTCAAATTAAACATTTTCCTTAATGGCCCATTATGGAGTATCAGTGCCTAAAATACCCAAAGGGAGTCAGGGACCATTACTGCCAAGGGAGAGTTTCTAAAGTTGTAGCATATGATGCAATATTTCTGCTGTAACTTTAGCCTGACTAGAAGTTTATTTAAATACATATGTATGGTCTTAAAAGCAATAGCTACCACAGTAAGGTTTAGCATGACCCTAAGACACAATTTAAAAAAATATGAATGCATCAGTACATTTTTATAGTATTGCTTTGATAATTAGCATTTATAGGTAGCTATCAACTTGTAAAACAGGACTTTCTACAAAGTTAACTTTTATTAAAATGTTTGTTTATTTTTGAGAGAGAGCGAGTACACACATGGGGGAGGGACAGGGGGGTGGGGCATGGAACACAGGATCTGAACTGGGCTCTGTGCTGACAGCAGAGAGCCTGAAACAGGGCTCGAACTCACAAACTGCGAGATCATGACCTGAGCCCAAGTCAGACGCTTTACCAACTGAGCGACCCAGGAGCGACAATCAAAGTTAACCTTTAAGATAGCTCCTTTGATCTCAAAATATATTCTTCATGGGGAAGGGAAAAACAAACAAAAACTAAAGTAAACTTAACATTTATACTAAAATGCATATAATTTTGTAGAAACAATCGCCATCATAAAGCTGTTCTTTAGGGGTTCTTAATAGGTGTTAACACAGTGACAGCATTTTACATATATTATTTCATTTTACTCTAATATATAAAACAACTGTAACATGGAGATATTGGCATTCCAGCTTTCAGTATTAAAAAGCCCATCAAAAATACCTCCTTAACTTTTAGAGCTTTAATTAGTAGGCCGACACCAAATGAGTAAAAAGAAGAAATCAGAATGAAACTCTCCTTTTGCTCCATTCCTCTTACTTCTGTTTGTCCTATCACTGTAGAAACTAACACTAAATAGAATAAGGAAAAAGGAAAAAGCACCAAATTAGGTCTGAGGATAAGTAAGTAAAGGGTTGTATGGAATGAAAAAAAAAAAAAATCAAAAGTAAAAAAAAAGGAAAAAAACGAAAAGAGGTAACTTCCAAGTCAGATCCTGTTTAGATTTCCATAATTAGTTTTATAAGATAATGTATGATACTTCTTTTTATTAATGTACATATTTACTCATTCGTATATTGAAATATATATTTATATAAACATACACATAACTATACACAAGGGCATATAATTTTAGTATACCGTTCATTCATATTTTTATCCAATAAATGTTGCAACTCAAAATTATTGTGGTTTTAATAAACTTCTACAAGATAATGTTTATGAATCATTAAAAGCTGCCATTAGTCAACTACTACATTTCAGTGTATATCCGGTATACTTAACAGTAAAAATAAGGGGCGCCTGGGTGGCTCAGTCGGTTGAGCTTCCGGCTTCGGCTCAGGTCACGATCTCACCGTCTGTGAGTTCGAGCCCCGCGTTGGGCTCTGTGCTGAGAGCTCAGAGCCTGGAGCCTGCGTCAGATTCTGCGTCTCCCTCTCTCTCTGACCCTCCCCCATTCATGCTCTGTTTCTGTCTCAAAAATAAATAAACATTAAACAAAAAAAACAGTGAAAATAAATGGCACCTCAAATTAAATAATTTCACAGTTGTCATTTAAAAATTACACTGGATGATTCCTAAAGATAACTACACAAATAATATATTTTCTGATGTAACAAGAAATAAACTCAATTAAAAATAGTGACTTAGGGGCGCCTGGGTGGCTCAGTCGGTTAAGTGTCCGACTTCAGCTCAGGTCATGATCTAGCAGTCGTGGGTTTGAGCCCCACATCAGCTCTGGGCTGGTGGCTCAGAGCCTGGAGGCTGCTTCCGATTTGTGTCTCCCTCTCTCTCTGCCCCTCCCCCATTCATGCTCTGTCTCTCTCTGTCTCAAAAATAAATAAACATTAAAAAAAAAAATAGTGACTTAGTTAAGACAACTGGAACAAAAACAAACAAAAAGTCTTGGTTAATGGGAAGAACAACACTTGAAAAAGAGCAGCCTGATTAAGAAATGTGAAAACAAATGAGCTAACCATAAAAGTGACATACATATCGTACCTATAATAATTTACACTGCATCCTCTGTACTTTTCAAAGTGTTCAAAAACTAGAAACTTCAATGAAATCATCTCACTGATTTAAGCAAGGTAGAATTTTAAAGGATGACTTTTTTTTTTTTAATTTCCCATTAGGTAATAAGATATCTTATATAATTATCCCCAAGTTATATTTAAATTAATTTAGGCCAAATAGCAACCCAATCTAAGTAAAGACACTGAAATGCATAAGAAATGAAAACTTGAAAAAGAGAAGCATAAAAGTGACCGTCCAAAATTATTTTAATAAAGATTATGGCTTAAGATATATGCCTGTGAGACAACAGTTTTCACAAAATTTTACTTTCTTAATAATTAAGACACCTAAATTAGCTTAATGGCTTCTATTTACTCAAAGATACCACTGCTTGGGTCCCCACAAAAAGGCTTTTTTTCCTCTTTGGTAAAAATACCTTTGAGTTATGCGATTTAAGAGTCACATTGATGTTTCAGTACATGAATCATTTCTTTGTTCAGTCCTTTCTCTGCAGAAGGATGATTTTACAAGGACAATTCAGAGCACCTAGGTTCTAAAGTAGCAAAAATTGGCAAATTGTACAAAAAGATATATAGTGTCATTGTTTAAACTTGGCTCTAGCTAGATATAAAGTAGGGGAACACGGATTGACTATGATGGAAAATCCATCAGAGATAGTCAAGCTGGAAAAATATTATATGTATATGTATGATAATCTGGATCATTTTTAACTAACATTTTGTTTAAATATTCTCACTATTTCACAGTGATAGGATAGCAGGTAAAGAGTCAAAGCAGATTATTCTCTATCATGAAAAACGTTGAAACATCTTTATGTTAAAAACATTTCTTAATTTAATAATAATATGTGTATGAATTTTTTAAGAGTTAAAAAATTGTGTTAATTAGAATAATTAAAAATCTGTCTTTTACCTGTTTTAGAATCAGAATATATCTATGCTTTATGGTTTGCTTTTGCCAGCATGTCTGTGATTATTGAATAAGATACAGTTAAAAGCAACCTAAAGATCATTTTCACTTTGCATTTTAGACATTGATTTTTTAGTGATTTAAAAAAATAAGGTGTTCCCTGAAATATGTCAGGACAATCGTATTCAGGAAGAAAACACAGTATTGCTTTTATGAAGATTTACTATAGATTTTTTTTTAATGCTATGCATGAAGATGACATAATTTAAAAACAGTACAAATCCTTTACTTTTTATATTCTAAAAATGTTTGAAAAAAAGGAAAGATCATTACTTTTCTGTGTGAAAGCATAAGATTATTTAGTCAACTAAAGTGGTGGTCTTCTGATAAGTGACCCTCTTTCTCTTTTCTCTATATTTGTTTGTATTATTATTATTAATTTTTAAAAATTTGTAATGTTTATTCTTGAGAAAGAGAGACAGAGTGCAGGTGGGAGAGGGGCAGAGAGAGAGAGAATCGGAAGCAGGCTCCAGGTTCTGATCTGTCAGCACCGAGCCCAATGCGGGCTCGAACTCATGAGTAGTGAATTCATGACCTGAGCCGAAGTCAAGACTTTCAACCAACTGAGCCACCCAGGTGCCCCTGTCATCATCATCATTATTATTATTATTATTATTATTATTGTTTATTTTTGAGAGAGAGAGAGAGAGAGAGAGACAGAGCATGAGTGGGGGAGGGGCAGAGAGAGACACACACACAGAATCCGAAGCAGGCTCCAGGCCCTCAGCTGTCAGCACAGAGCCCAACACGGGGCTTGAACTCACAAGCCAGAGATCATGACCTGAGTCAAAGTCGGACACTTAACTGACTGAGCCACCCAGGCGCCCCCATTATTATTTTTTGAGAGAGAAAGAAAGAGAGAGAGAGTGAGAGAGAGAGAGAGAGCATGTGTGGAGGAAGAGCATGTGTGGAGGAAGGAGAGAAAGAATCTTAAGCAGGGTCCATGCCTAGTGCAGAGCTCATGAGGGGCTCAATCCCACGACTGTGAGATCATGACCTGAACTGAAATCAAGAGTTGGACATTTAAGTGACTGAGCCACCTAGATATCCCTAATGTATTTTTATCTTTAATAAAAATGTATATTTTAATATGTTGTGTTCAAATAAAACACAAATAAATACAATTTATCTCAAACCCGTGATCTTAATAAAAGTACCTAATTAATATATAAAGTCCCAATTAGTCCTAACATAAACGTTTCCATTAATTAATTTTATTTAATGGCCTTTCATTATCTTTTCATGTTTGTATTTTTTTTTATCCTAACAAACTATATCAGTTTTGTCCACATGAAGAACATGTATGTTTGTGGTGAGTCTTGTTGGTCTTTTAAAGTTGGATTTTTTCAAGTCATTTAATGTTTCAACCTCCCTCATTACACCCAGGGTCTCATGACTGAGGTCACTTCATGGCATCATCAACAGTACACATTATTTCGAGGGCGTTATTGTACCTTTATTTTGCCTCCTTCTTGTTATTTTTTAAATTATTTATTATGCAAATAAAACTTTGTTATTACTGGGTCATTTTAGTCAAAATGAAAAAAAAAATGCATGAAATCCTTTCATTTGATTTGGTCACACCACCGAGTGTATCATCGCATATTGATTAGGTCATTGACAATTATATAATGTGAGACCCTAGGTGTCTGAAATAAATGATTGTTCATTACCACAGCCAGCATATTACTAGAGGTGTGTTAGGGACATTTTAATTTTATAATTATATAAAAATATCAATATTCACCATTATACACTGTTCAGTAATCAACTCTTTTAGAGGAATTGATTATGATTTAATAGTAAGAATTCTGTACACCTCAAGGAACTAAGAAGAACAAATGAATCCCAAAGTTAATAGAAGGAAGAAAATAATTAAGATTAGAGAAGACATAAATGAAATAGAGACTGAAAAGAAAGTAGAAAAGATCAATGAAACCAAGAGCTGGTTTTTTGGAAAGATAAACAAATTTCATAAACCTTTAACTAGACTCATCATGAAAAAAAGAAGGCTTGAATAAATAAAGTTAGAAATGAAAGAGGAGACATTGCTATCACAGAAATACAAAGGATCATAAGAGACCACTAGGGACAATTATATGCCAACAAATCTGACAACCTAGAAAAATGAATAAATTCCTAGAAATATAATATGTAATCTTCTAAGACTGAATCATGAAGAAAGAGAAAACCAGGACAAATTACTACTAAGAAGATAGAATCAATAATTTAAATACTCCCCAGAAATGAAAGTCCACAAGTAGACAGTTTCAGTGATCAATTATACAACAAAAGGAAGAATTGATACAAACACTTTTCAAACTCTTTTAAAAATTAGACAAGGAGGGAATACATGTAAACTCATTTTATGAGGCCAGCATTATCCTGATAATCAAAACCAGACAAAGACACCACGAGAAAGGAAAATTACAGGCCAGAATTCCTGATGAACATAGATGTGAAAATTCTCAACAAAATATTAGGAGACCAAATTCAACAATACATTAAAAGGATCATATACCATGGTCAAATGGCATTTATTCCAGGGATGCAAAGATGGCACAACCTATACATATCAATCAGTGTGATACACTGCACTAATAAAATGATCATCGAATGGTCATCTCATTAGATGCAGAAAAAACATTTGATGAAAATGAGCATCCATTTATGATAAAAACTCTCAATAAAGTGGGTATAGAGGGAATGTATGCTACCATAATAAAGCCCAAACATGGCCAGTCCACAGCTAACATCATACTCAATGATGATAAGCTGACAGCTTTTTCCCTAAGATCAGGAACAAGACAAAGATGTCCACTCTCACCACTTTGATGCAACATAGTATTGGAAGTCCTAGCCAGAGCAATTAGGCAGGATAGATAGATAGATGATAGATAGACAGACAGATGCCATCCAAATTGGAAAGGAATAAGTAAAACTGTCACTATTTGCAAATGACATGACACAATATATAGAAAACCCTAAACATTCCACCGAAACACTAGAATAAATGTATTCAGTAAGGTTGCAGGAAACAAAATTGATATACAGACATATATGTCATTACTATACACTAACAATGAAATACCAAAAAAAGAAATTAAGAAAACAATCCCATTTACAATTTCATGAAAAAAAAAATCTAGAAATAAATTTAACCAAGGAGGTGAAAGGCTGGTACACTGAAAACTGTAAGACAGTGAGGAAAGAAATTCGAGAAGACACAAATAAATGGAAAGGTATCTGTGCTCATGGATTGGAAGAATTAATTTTGTTAAAATGTCCATACTACCCAAAACAATCTACAGATTCAATGCAATGTCTATAAATATCCCAATGACATTTTTTACAGAGCTAGAACACGCAATTCTAAAACTTGAATGGAACCACAGAAGATATCAATTAGCCAAAGCAATCTTGAGAAAGAAGAACAAGCCTGAAGGCACCACCCACCCTGATTTCAAACTATATTTCAAAGCTATAATAATCAAAACAGCAGAGAATTTGCAAAAAAGGAACACAAAGGAACAGAATAAGAAGCTCAGAAATAAACCCATGCACATATGGTCCATTGGTTTGTGACAAAGGAGCCAAAAATTTACAATGGAAAAAGGACAATTTCTTTAATAAGTGGTGTTGGGAAAATAGATGGCAACACACAAAAGAACGAAACTGACCTCTATCTTACACCATACACAAAAATTAAATCAAAATAGATTAAAGACTTGAATGCAAGACCTCTAACCATAAACATACTAGAAGAAAGCAAAGGTGGTAGTTCCTTGGCATCAGTGTTGGTGATGATTATTAAAATTTCACACCAAAAGCAAAACAAAAGCAAATATAGACAAGTGGGACCACATCAACCTAAAAAGTTTCTATACAGCAAAGAAAACGATCAACAAGTGATAAGGCAACCTACTGAATAGGAGAAAATATTTACAAATCATAAATCTGATAAGGGGTTAGTATCTAAAAATGCAAATCAAAACCACAATGAGATATCCCCTCACTCATGTTAGAATGGCTATTACCAAAAAGACAAGAAATAAGTGTTGGTGAGGATGTAGAGGAAAGGGAACCTTTGTGCACTACTGGTGAGAATGTAAATAGGTGCAGCCACTATGGAAAACAGTATGGAGGTTCCTCAAAAAATTAAAAATAGAACTATTATATGATCCAGCAATTCCACTTCTGGGCATTTATCCAAAGAAAACTAAACCTCTACCTCAAAAAGATATATGCACCCCCATGTTCATTGCAGTATTTACAATATTCAAGTTATGGAAACAACCTAACTATCCACTGATGGATGAATGGATAAAGAAAATGTGACATATATATACAATGGAATATGATCTAGCCATTAAAAAAAAAGAATAAATCTCTTGTTATTTGTGACAACACGGATAAACCCTTGATGGCATTATGCCAAGTGAAATAAGTTAGACAGGGAAAGACAAGTACTGTGTGATCTCACTTACATATGGAATTAAAAAAAAAAAATCAAACACGGAGTAAATAGATTGGTTGTTGCCAGAGGCAGGGGGAAGGGGAAAAATAAGTAAAGGGAATCAAAAGGTACAGACTTCCAGTTATAGAATAAATAAGTCGTGCGGATGTAATGCACAGCATGGTGACTACAATTAATAATCCCTAATTGCACATTTCGTCACAAGAAAAACATTCTGTAACTATGTATGGTGACAGATACTAATTGGACTTACTGTAGTGATCATTTCACAATATATGCAAATCATTATGTTATACATCTAAAACTGACATAATAATGTAGGTCAATTATATTCTCGTTTAAAAAATTCATATCCTTGGAATATAACAATGTTAATTTTAAAAAGTAGAAATAATATCATTAAAAGTTATATGAATATGGATTATACATTTTAAAATATCATGTAAACCCTGTATGCTCATTACACCTTTGATGTACATCTTTCCAGTGAATTTACACTATATTTTTATCCTTCAAATTTCTTTTATCACATTAATCTAGACATATGCACCTGGGTGTTTTTCCCAAGGCTGAGCTTAATAAACAGTTTATGACTTACATTTTCTCTAATTTGCTAAACTTCTTTACATTTACTTATAATAAAAAATACTTTTAGAAAGGTTTCCAAAGAATAGCTCCCTTTATGAGCTATTTTATTTCTCCTTTCAGAGAGGTTGATACCCTCCATTTTATATTTTTATCAATCCAAGAAATGTCTTATGGCCCAAATGTATTTTTCCCCAAGGAACTCCATAGGGAGTTAGGTAGATAATATTAACCAAGTATATTTTGAGTATATGTTTTTCTACCTTGGAGTATGTGTACATGTGTTCCACATACATAACGTTTATAAATGTCCAAGTATCTTATCACAAAGTCCTTTTTTAAATATGTAAAATATCTACCATGGGTAGTTGATTTATACTCAGGGATAATTTGCTTATTAATATTAATTTTCTTGTAACAGAAAGGAAAACTTGGATCTGGCTGGGAGTCTAGTGTAAAAAAAAAATGGATTGGGAATTAAAATGTCAAAAATGCACCTTATTGATAATTTTGTCTAGAGGTGACCTGCTAACAACCAATATCTAAAATAAAAGGAAGAGAAGAACAGGAAATCCTTATCAGTTTAGATGTCTACAAATCAAACAAAAATATGTTGAATGTCATTCATATATGACCTATGCTACATAAAGAAAAATATTTTAGAGTATATCAACATTTTTTTATTCACCATGAAAACATATTCTCTGAAATAAAATGTGCTTTTATTTCATATAAACATATTTAAAACAAGCACACATATGCACATTTAAAATTTTGATAGACCCCGGGCACCTGGGTGGCTCAGTGGGTTAAGCATCCGACTCGTGATTTCAGCTCAGGTCATGATCTCGTGATTTGTGAGTCTGAGCCCTGCATGGAGCTCTGCACTGACAGCATGGAGCCTGTCTCTCTCCCTCCCTCTCTCTCTCCTCCTCCCACGCTTGTGTTCTCTCTCTCTTTCAAAGTAAGTAAACTTTAAAAAATATTTCTTAGAAGAGAATGTATTATTACAAATCAATAGTTAAGGGCAAATATGTTGAATACTGCCAGTAAATATCAAACTATAAAATATCTTTCTTATCTAAATCCAAGAAATAAGTATAAAACAATGATGATCTTTATCTCAAACAGAGATAAATTGTTTCATACTGGATTCCCAGTTTTTAAATTCAGACATGAAAACATACAGCAGAGGCCAAAAAGAAAAGTGATTGGCAGTCTGGAGAACATCAGTATTCCCAGTGATTAAAACAGTTAATGTAATGGAAAAGTTTCTTTGAATTCTAAACAGCATTAAAAAATACATTTCAGACATCATTAAACCAAAAACATCCATTAGCTACTCTCAGACATGACCCCACTATGTTTCTTTTTTTTTTCTTTCTTTTTGCTATGTTGACTCACAATGTTCAGCCAAGAAAGAAAAGGTTCACTAACACTATTACCAGAATCACCCTGTGATAATGCAGATGCTTTTATACAAACACATACTTCAATGTGAAGTTGAGTATTTTAAAATTAAACAGAAGACACACAATTGTCTAAAAAGAAATGTAGCATTAATCCCTTTGGCACAGAGTTCATCCTAGATACCCATAAAAATTACTCTGACATAGATCAACTTTTTATTGGCTTTTGGAGATTCTGTTCCAAATGAAGTGATTATTATTTTATGTTCTATTCTTCAAGCAAATTTATAAGGAAATAAAAACGAAACATGTGACTCTTGAGATATTTTATGGAGAAATTAAATAAAATGGTTTAATATATATAAAAAGTATAAAGTCCATATTTGGGTAATTATGGTGTGTTAGAACTTAGGAAAACTGTTAAAATCATCCATTTCAAGCTTTTTTTTTTAAAGACAAATGTAATGCATTAAACATCGAAAACTGATTATTTTTTTCATGAATTCTGTAGTAAAAACCTATTTTATGCCAAAAGAATTAACTTTTAAAATAATAAAGATAAGGAAGTATCATAATATTATGGCAGAATGCACTGACTCCAACCTCAAAATACACTCCAGGACACATTTTGAATTATCCACAGTTTCTCAAATCCTTTAAACCAAGGAAGGAGGAGATAATCTTATATACGACTTCCCTAAGCTCTCTGAGTCCTTTCCCTATACACATTTCTTACTACTGGGATATACTATCAATTGCCCTAAGCTGAAGATGATGTAAAATACAGTTGGGAAGTAACTTTGTGTTTCCAAGGAACTGAAGAGTTTAGCTCGAATTCTTGATTCCACACATTGTTGTACCAAGCATGTTTGTCTAGAGAATTTATTGGTTCTTGAATCATTAATAGCTTTACAAACAAACAAACAAATGGGAAGAGGAGTCTTTTGGTTAAATCTTTTTTTTAATAATTTTTGATTGGAACATTTTTTTATTTCTTTTTTTATTAAAGAATTTTTTAATGTTTATTTATTTTTGGGAGACAGAGAGGCAGAGTGGGGGAGGGGCAGAGAGAGAGGAAGATGCAGAATCGGAAGCAGGCTCCAGGCTCTGAGCTGTCAGCACAGAGCCCAACGCAGGGCTCCAGCCCACGAGCACGGGATGGTGACCTGGGCTGAAGTTGGACACTCAACCAACTGAGCCACCCAGGCGCCCCTAATCATTTCTTTTTTTAAATGAAGTATCACTATGTCTTTTAAAGTAAATGTAATCACAGCTTAGTAATAATAAAACAGAAATGATCACCACACCAAAGCTTGACCATATTGCCAGCTAAAAAATTTTGGCCATGAGTATTCTAACATAATAACGGGAAATTTCATTAATTTCCTTGGTACCTTTGTGGTTTTATATTATCTGTATGGATGTCCCGGCTATAGTTCATGTTAGTTTACATGTATTGAACAAATAATTACTTAAAAGCTATGAAATTCAGATGTTTAACAATTATGTATCAAACATATTTCTGTCTGAAAAATGCTTTGTCAAATCATAAAGAGTAAGATTTGGTGCAATATATTTTCATTTATTTTTGTATATTTCTTCAGTGTTGTCACATGAACTAAGTTCAATTTTTTTTTTTCCAGTGGGAAGTAGGAGGTGGGACAGAAGAGCCCTGCCAATAAGAATATGTAATAATGTGCAAGAATATTTGTTGAATAATCAATTATGATAAAAAAAATGTAGAAAGAATACTTCATTTAGAAAGGAATTAGCCATAAGATAAAATAGTATGTCTATTGTGCAACAGAAAACCTTACTTACAGATACAGTGATAAATATGAGAACTCTTATGACCCAAACTAAGCACAGCCAGAAAAGGGCACAAGGTCCAACACAGATTGTAATGTTAATTCACCCACACTTCTCCAGATGCTGCTTTATACTTTAAGAGTCAAGTCTAAATTTTCAACTAAAATGTTTGTGTAGTATCATGAAGCTTTTTAAAATTAAATGTCATCCTTATTTTTCATCAGTATATGATCTACAGATTTGCTTCACAATGAATAAGATGATGCCTATAGATTTCAACACTAAATGCACATAGTCTATAAATCTACTGAGGTAATAGAATTTAGAAGTTTCATTTATCCCTGATTTAAAATTCTCGAATTGAAGTTTAAATCTTTGAGGTACTATCAAAGCTCCTGAGGAATCTCTACAGTCGTAGCATTTAATGCAAGATCTTGGCAGGTATTTTGACAAAACAAAGAAAATGTAAGATATATTTTATGAATATTAATCAAGACCTACACTTGGTAGTCATAATTCATCACTGTTTCAAAAAATCAGAGTGGCTTTGCTAACATTTCCCAAATCCACCTTTAAAATACACCTTTAGAGAAAATTTCTTGCCATTAGTACTAACTGTTTCTTATATACTTCAAGAAAGATATAGTACCATGGGGACTAAGTGCGACTCTCAGGAGAGAAACTATAACTCTTTGTCACTTTCACAAATGAGCTCTGAATTCAACCAGAATGAAGCATTTTCCTTCTCTCTCAGCTGGGCTAACAGTAGTTTTGTCAATGGTATTACAACTTATTCCATCCTCTTCAGGTTCTAACAAAATATGTTTATAAATTGTATGATTGAAACAAATACCATCATATTTTTACACAGAGAATTAAGAACGCTATGACATGTGGCACACAATAAATGCTACTAAAGAACAAATCAATGATAAGCAAGCACCGTAAGAAAATTCCATAGCTTATGAAAACTCTGTTCAGAATGTTCAATTAGAACACAGTGAGAAGACATTTATTTTGTATTTTCCCTCCACATTATAAGATAGTTTTAGATTAGTCTAAAATAGTTTAATTGATTGTCATGATGTGTGCACATTCCTTGGTGAGAGATTAATTATTTTAAATTAAAAACGTAACTTTATGCAATTGGGAAACAGTGATTTAATGAGAGTTGGACAGTAATTTATATTAATTTAACAAGTAACCAAATCTTGTGGGAGAAAATGATTTATCTTTGGAAGAGATACACTGCATTTGGACAAACAGGTGAAATATAATAACACTAAAGTGAAATACATTTATGCTTTCTATACTAATGAGGTAATTCCTTAGAGCTAAAGCTTTGAGATATATAGGTCTTTTCCTCTTAATAAAGTCTATCATGATGCTGATGAAATTAACATATTCATTCTAATTTAGGGTGAAAATAAATTATGAAAGGAGTACAACAAAGACATTTCTCATTTTGGAGGATTCATTTTGCTATTTAAAGTGTTCTCACTGTTCCTTCTTGTTAGCCAAATGAATGTTTTAACGGTTCCCTCTTTAAAAAAAAAATCAATATTTTAAGGCAACAATGATGACACTTTAGATCAATGAATAATCTCAATATCCTAAAAGTACTATTAAAACACCTAGTGAAACTTGTTTGTCTACACGTACTTAACTTTGAGAATCTCATCTAGTAGGGAGGCAAAAGAAAGTGTTATTGAGTATGTTATCTATACTGAAATAAAAATTTTCTAAAACGACTCAAATTGTTATTTTTCACCATCATTCACAAAAAGTGATGGGACCTTTTTCACATTCTTCTATTTTCCTTATTTAGAAGTGATTCACACAAAATATTTGTAACTAAATGCCCAGGCTACATTTTATAGTCTTACAATCTTTGCAAGATTGTCTTACAATCTTATTGTACATCAAAACTTCCTCTTGTACAATGTTCTATCTGCTGCCAATATTGTAAAAGTAGAGACTCAGGCATGAGTTCCCTAATCATCTATATTGTTAATCCATTAATCTCTTCCCATCAGAAAATAAGCCCCATTTTAGTAATATTCATGTATTTCTCCACTGCAAAGCTTTTCCTGACAATTCCTTAAAATACCTACTCAAAATTCTATCACTCTCATTTGTTCACATGTGTATATCTCCTCCTGGACAACAAGGCCCAAAAGGATAAGGTCATGTTTTACTCATTTTTATGATCCCATCAACTAGCACAAGGCCTCACATCTTATAGAAGGTCAATAAATATTTGCTTCACTAAATTGTAACACAACAAGCCCATGATTAATGTTCCAGATAACAGAGAAATTAGAGTTGGTGAAGTCAGAAAGAAAATGCCTGAAAATCGTTTTTATTCCCTAAATAAAACTAGTTAATAATAAGGGCTAACACATATTAAGCTCCTAGCATGTCTTATGCCATATTATAAACATGATATATGTTTTGGGTTTGTCTTTGTCATTGTTTTCCTTCATTTATTTTCTGTGCAGTCTGGAATTATCCCATGGCAAAGCTGAGCCACAAAAACTTTCAAAAACTTACACAAATACATGTCACCAAACTGATAAAGGACTGGAGCCAGGATTCAGTCAGGCGGTCACAATCTAGAACCTGCTGTGAACGTATATTGTATATTCTCTGCCTCCGATGACCGAAGAAGGAAAGCTGCTTCCGTTCATTTACCAGTGACCCTTGCCCCGTGTTTGCTTTGCACCAGGCCCTGTACAAAGTACCTAGGGTACAAAGATGAATATGACTCATACTTTTTCTTTTTTTTAATCCCTGGTCTCTATCTTTCTCAGAAATACATGAATGTCTCTCATGCTTTAAAAGAATAAAAAAGACACACACCCTCAAACACATATGAATAGGTGTCTTTTTCCTTTCACTGCCAAAATTCTCATCCGAGTGACCAATAAATGTTGATTCTGGCACATCTCAGCCACTTGAATCTCTAATTATTTGAGTCTTGAATCTCTAATTATTTTCAGTCCAGTTTCTGTCTCCTTCACTCACTGAAAATTCTCAAAAAAAAAAAAAAAAAAAGCCCAAAAAAACAAAAACACACACACACAAAACAAAACAAAAACACCCTACTGGCCTTATTACAATTGTAAAATCTAATGGTCTCTAAATAGTTTTCAATCAACTTAATTCACTTGTAGCTCTGAAGACCCTTATATCCAATCAGATTCCCTAGCTCCTAAATTTCAATCAGATGCAAGGAATATAATGAAATAACACCAAATAATAAAGAAACGTAAGTATAGTTGAGCCCAGTACCTCACTTTACAAATTGGAAACCTAAAGAAGTTCTCTCAAGGTTTTACCTTGAGTAAGACATAAAGCCATGGTTAAAATTTAGAGATATCGCTCCTAAATCTATCAATATTTATCTTAATACAGATCTTTCTTTCTGTTTCTACCAAATATGAGCCTCAGGTTTTAATATCTGTAGTAAGCAGCCTTAAGGTGGACCCCAGCGATTCTTGCCTGCGGGTATCCACACCTCTCATTGAGGCTGGAGTGGACTTATTCACTCACTGCTAACAAAAAGTATATGGCAGAAATGATCGGATGTCACTTCCTAGATGATAGATGGCTTCCATGTTAGGCACTATTGCATGACTCACTTTGGGGGAATTCAGCCACCATGTCATAATCCAGTCCTATACAGTGACACACATAAGTGAGCCTGAAGATGGATTCTCTTCCAGTTGAGCGTTCAGGTAAGACTCCAGCCCTGGCCAACAGCTTGACTGCACCCTCGTTAGAGACACAGAACCAGGGGCACTCAGCTAAATAACACTCAGATTCATTATCCATATATATTTTCAGATGACATTTGCTTCAAGATGGTAGTTTTAGAGTACTTTTTTTTTTCATGCAGCAAAGATAATCAATACAACATCTTATCCTGAGACTACTGGAATAGTTTAAATACCTCTTCAGCCCAAACCAGTTTGCATAGTTCAACTTCTTCATGCTTCCAAAACTATCACATGGACTGTGTGTTTCTATTAACCAATATCCCATAAGCAATGTCTTAAACATAATAGCAGACAAAGGATATGCAAAAAAACACTGAAGTTAATACTCAAAGCCAACCATAATCTTCCATTTTGTCCTAACAGATTTATTGCTTCTCATACAGATCTAGTAGTTTCCTGTTATTATTTGTGATCTTAACATTTGAGACCTTTAAAACAGGTATTAAAATCTTACAAAAATGTTCAGATTTAGCAAAAACTCTGTCAGCAATACCTATATTGACTACTTCTGCAATTCCAAAAGTCACTATTAGCAAAATGTTTTTGTCAATCAAATAAGAGCTGCCCAGTTTTAGTGGTTCTACTGTTACTTTCAATTATTTATTAAGGGTTTTAATACAAAGTTCTTTAAACTCAGGTGTGCCTATCCTGGTACTATAGACTCTCTAAAAGGCATGGGATTCCCTAATAATTTTAAGAGCATCAATTTCTGGATCATAAAATTCAACATATTCTCTTTTTAAAAATGGATCTGTCTCAGAAATTATCTGGGATCAAGATTTTCCTCCCCAGTCCCTTATAAAAATCACATTTTTTCCTGATTATATGAACAGCTTTCCTCCGCCTAGAATCTTACTATAATATCTAAATGTGAGGGGCACCTGGGTGGCTCAGTCAGTTAAGTGCCTAACTTAAGCTCAGGTCATGATCTCCTGGTCCGTGACTTTGAGCCCCACATTGGGCTCTGTGCTGACAGCTCAGAGCCCGGACCCCTGCTTTGGATTCTGTGTCTCCCTCTCTCTCTCTGCCCCTCCCCTGCTCACACTCTGTCTGTCTCTCAAAAATAAACATTAAAAAAAATGTGATCAGAAGGGTAAAGCTGTATTTAAATTAGCCTTATCTAATTAGTATAAATAATCCATAATGAAAAATAAAGCATCCAGCTGGTAGAAAGCATACCCACTGCTTTAGAGTATTTTTTTTTAACAGAAAGGAAACAAATTAATTCTTATCATGATAAAAACATACTGTTTCCTTTTCCATCCTAGGCATATACAGTTAGAAGCCTTGGAGTTATATTTGACTTTTCAAACAAATCCTTCAAAACTATACCTTAAATGAATTTCTATAATACACATTCTCTTGGCATTGAATTTTGCATAATATTCTCATGCTGTAAACTATAAATTGTCTTGAAAATGGACAACATTTAGAACTTGGAAGATTCACATGGCCAAATCTATTTATCCCCTTTTCTATCCAAGTCAACCTCAAAAGAGTCACTAATAAACTGCAACTCTGACCAATGCTTCTAAAGAGAAATCCATGGGGCTGTGAGAGCTTATATATAGAGGTCATTACTTAGCAAAATTTTCCCCATAC
The DNA here is from genome assembly GCF_018350155.1 of Leopardus geoffroyi. Classification (NCBI taxonomy): domain Eukaryota; kingdom Metazoa; phylum Chordata; class Mammalia; order Carnivora; family Felidae; genus Leopardus; species Leopardus geoffroyi. Next base: position 155,587,168 of record NC_059327.1, read on the forward strand.
TGAACACCTACTACGTGCAAAGGTTAATTCATTTAATCCTCATAGTAATTCTTTAAGTTACACACTATTATTATCATTGCTTTTACTGATGAGGAAGCTGAAGTACAGAACAATTAAACAATTATCCAAGAAGGTATCACTGTTCACAAAGTCACATAGTGGTAAAAAAAAAAAAAGGATTTGAACAAGGAAGGGGTGACTCCAGAGCCTGAACTCTAAACCTTTCTAAAAACTGAAGGTTGAACAGGAGTCAATTAAATGTCATGGTGGTCAGACCTCCCATTTAAGTACAGAAAAAAAAAAAAAAAATCCAATACTCTAATGCTTCCTGGAGTTAGGACAAAGGTATAGGACATAGCCCAGGCAAGTAGAACATACAGTCTAAAACTCTGAGTCTGGCTCAAGATGGACAAATTTAATTAGTACCCTATTTTGCTTTTTATTTTTTTTTTCATTTTACCTATTATTTACGAAAAAGGAGCAATATAAGTACAAAAGGGTAGTTGTGCTGATAGTCAATGACTCAAGTAGGGAAGCTTTTTTTCTCCAGTTGAATCTGCAGTGGAGGCTCTGCTAAATACCACTCACTCTCTTTATGCCAGCCACTGTAACAAAGCCTTTATTACTAAGTCCATTAAACAAGAAACAATGGCTTCTCACAGTTGTTAATAATTATCCTAGTCCTATTTCCAGCCTCTACTGCAAGAGTCTCAGTGTTCTCTCCACTATTTGCAACATGCAGATTCAAAAGACACTATTATTTTGGACAAAGGGAAGGAATTTTTAACTCAGTTGAGGTTAAGGTTTTGATAAAGTAAAATGTTATCTAAAACCTAATCATCTTGTAGATCACAGAATATTTAGGACATTCTGGAGAAGACTTAAGGAGAAACAGTTCCCTTCAGGTGGACTTGACAAAAGTAGACCTGTTGAAAAGCGATCCCTCACTAGCCGTCCAGCACTGGTTTTCCAGATGCACTCTTAATGATTCACCAAAGCCAAAAAGTCAGGAAAACAACTGCTAAAAGCAAGCTACCTGGTATTTATATGCCTGGCAATAAAACACAGACATGGTTTCACAAAAAGTTACATGACCCTTGCTTCAGGGATGGTGGCAGCTCTATGGGTAGGGGTTCAGGAAAAGGGATGGAAGAAATTACGCCAATGGTAACAGTGTTTCAACAATGATTTTTACTTTATTTCCTTTTACATTTAATTCCTTTGCAGCACCTGTTGCAATACGTGTTGCAATGATTTAGAGAGCTGTTAGCCTAAAATGATTTTTCTAACTATAAAGACTACAGGGGAAAGCCTGTTAGAGCCTGGCTATTTATTGCTTCCCTAGCACACAAGGAAAGGAAAGCAATATGTGCATGAATGTGGCAGAACTTAAGTTCCTGTATGTGGAATCGCTTAAAATGAAATTATTGTACATTGTACGTAGCATAGAAGTGTTATATGTGGACTTTTACAAAGCATTATTTTATGAGGACAGTAGTAGATGTTTCAAAGAAAAAGAAGCATAATTTGATATATTTGGGACTTATGCATCAATATTCAATGCTGCCATTTTAAAGTTTCCTCAAGACATAAACCAATCATCATTAAAATCTGGAAATATCTTGAAAGACATACAGAATTATAATGAAACTGTCAAAATATTTAGAAGGAAAAATATCAACTATTAATGAAAAACATCATTAATGAGGAGAAAAATCAATGTGATTATCATTTAGTTTGTCAAGAAAGAATCTCAGTTCCATGAAAACTCCTAAATCCATTTGTTCTAATAAGGAATCACAGTTGACCCCTGAAAAACACGGGTTTGAAACACACATGTCCACTTACACACATTATTTTTCAATAAATACTGTATAGTATTATAAATGTATTTTCTCTTATGATTTTCTTAATATTTTCTTTTCTCTAGCTTACTTTATTGTAAGAATATATAAACATTATATATATAAACATTATATATATGTGTGTGTATATATATATATGTGGATATATATATATATATCACAAAATATGTGTTAATCAATTTTTATCAGTAAGTCTTTTAGTCAATAGCAGGCTATTATTAAGATTTTGGGAGTCAAAAGTTATACTTGGATTTTTGACTGTGTGAGGGATCAGCACCTTTAACCCCACGTTGCTAAAGAGTCAACAGTACTTGGCAATGTTTCCAGCACACCCGATATTTATTAGAAACATCAAAACTCAAGGGGTTACTATTCTTCAGCAATAAGGGTTTAACTTTCCTTTTTTTAATTTCAATTGTTTAAATGCTATCTGAAATAGGAAATCAAATGTCTCAGAAATGAATTCTTCCAAAGGGTATGTTTGCAAGTTCTCACAACTAGAATAAAGAGATAAGTTTACTGATACCCAGACAGTACCACCAAGGCTTATAAACTAGTCAAGAGGACTATAGATCAAGTGTTCACTAACATTTAGTACTACAAAAAGCTGGAAAATAAAAAAGGAAATAGTTTCAGTAATATTGTTTTAGCTCTTTATATCAGGAAACATCCTAAGACAAGTAAAAATTTACATAAGATCATATAATTATATTTTTAAAACCAGAGTATATTTTTTATTCTATAAAAAAATGCCTCAGTGATAATTTTTTATATAACTAAATGCGTCATCTTGAAATAAATATCCAATGGTGGCTGATTTTAGATATTTCAAAAATTAAAAGGATAGGCAATTAGATCATTAGAAGCTAATGCCAAAAAACTTTAATAAGGTTATAAACATGTTACTAGGTCGCTAAACATGAGTAATCTCATCAATCCCCTCTCATCAATCTCATCTTCCCCCAACCAGGGAAGGTACACTCTGCGGCCCCCACCCCAAACCTCTTGGTTAAGAATTGTACAAAATTTCAAATTCTGGATAAAAGTACCATCTGACACATAAAATAAATCAATCAATGAAAAATAGATTTCTGCAGTTCACAGTTTCACTTAGGAAACTGACACATTCCTATAAAATGTTCAGTATAAGTTTTCCCCAAACTTGATTATACTCAGAGAACTTATGTTTGAGTTAAAACAAGAACATGTAGAGTACCAATACATATTCCAGAATGTGTCATCTCTCTTTAGAGGAATATTTGTAATCCTTATTTTGATTATCAATTGCACAGTTTATCAAAGAATTCAGATTGTACCTTCACTTTTTATATTACATTTAGCAAATATATTGAAGTAAATAATTATGGATTGCTAGAGTTTAGAGGACAAAACGACATCAATTGTGTGTGCTTTGGATAGCAATGTAATAGGCTTTTTTGTGGCTTTGTTTCTAAAGTTCTAGCTTCCTCCTATAAAAGAGGCATTTTGACCAGTTAAATTATTCCAAAATTCTCTATTCCAAATATTATCATTTGCCTCATACTACATTATTGACTAACACCTGGTAAATCCCATGTCCTTTCTCCAATTCATCCCCGCAACAAAGAATAACATGCATTCTCTTCTCTGGACATTTGTGTTCTTCACCATGTCCCTTTTAACCTATTATCTGAGATATCATGGTAAATTTGTCTTAACCAGGGTCTAATTTATCCTTTCTTTGACAAAAGACTATTAAGTACCAAGAAAAATTTTTTTTTTGCAATGATTACAATATTCCTCCCTGGTGTACATATCAGCTCAGTGATTAAAAAGAAAAACAGGCATACAGCCATAGTTATGAATAGAGAAGTGCATATATGTGAATATATATAAATATTTCCAAAGTTTCAAAAATTAAAAATATATATGAGAGAATGAGAATTAAGTAAAAAAATTTAATGTTTATTAATTTTTGAGAGAGAGAGAGAGTACGAGTGGAGGAGGGACAGAGAGAGGAAGACACAGAATCTGAAGCAGGCTCCAGGCTCCAGCTGTCCACATAGAGCCCGACACAGGACTCAAACCCACGAACCATGAGATCATGACCTGAGGTGAAGTCGTATGCTTAGCTGACTGAGCCACCCAAGTGCCCCATTTTTTTTTAAATGAAAAGGGGAAATTATTGAGGGAAAGTAGAATCTGCAAAGTTTACAAATGGGATAATGAGGTGCCAAATAATTAGGAGGTGACCTAGCTATACTCACATAAACTGTTCTAAGGAAACTAGAGATCACTTCTATTCCAGAGTGTTTCAACTTTATATGAGTGCCTTTCATTGACACATTTTTTAAAAGAAATTATTCTCCAAGTATATCTACTTCAGTCTTCATTTACTTTACATATATGTGTCCAATGTGAAATACAATCAAACTCATTAATTTGTTAATTCATTCATTCAACAGTTATTTATAGATTAGCAGACACTGGATTTCTTTAACTAAATGTATGTTAAGCACTAAATTCCTTAAATGTATTGTCTACCATACCATAAAAATAATTTCAAGAGTAGAGAATGGAAGTCAAATGTAACAGCAATACATTCAGGTCCTTAGGCAGCTATCAAGCTTTGACACTGATAGATGAGAGATTAAAACAAAATATATCTAAGATAAAATGAATGTCCCCACTAACACTTTAATGTCTGTATCTCTATTATAAGCATTAAAAATTTAGTATTATAATTATTTATTTATATATAACTCTTTCTTCTCCTTGACTTTGAACCCCTCCAGGCTGTGTCTTATTCATGTCTGCATCCACAGGACCTAAACCAAAGCTTGGTATGGCAGGTAATTATCATATGGTGATGAATAAATCAATTCATATGTATAGTGTTAAAAGAGTTACCTTTAAAATGTGTGGTTCCTATTTTTTATGCATCATTTTAAGTCCCTTAAACACACTTTTTGCATTCAGTCATTGTAATAACTTTGCAATTTAAATATTAGCACATTTATTAAAGTGACCATTAAGGATCAAAAAGACACAAGGAGCTTGTCTAAAATCACCGAAGCTCACATTCAAGCTGGGATTTGTTTGATTCAAAATTTATTTTCTTCGGGTGACGGGGTGGCTTAGTCGGTTAAGATCTTGGTTTTGGCTCAGGTCATGATCTCAGAGTTATGAGATCAAGCCCTGCCATCAGGCTTCACCCTGAGCATGGAGTCTGCTTGGGATTCTCTATCTTTTCTTTCTCGCTCTCTCTCTCTCTCTCTGCTCTTCCCCCACATGCATGCACACACTCTCCATCTCTCAAAAAATGAAGCCTATATAAAATTTATTTTATTAATTTTTAATTTTTTTTAACATTTATTCATTTTTGAGAGACAGAGTGTGAGCAGGGGAGGAGCAGAGAGGGAGGGAGACATAATCTGAAGCAGGCTCCGGGCTCTGAGTTATCAGCACAGAGCCTGATGCAGGGCTCGAATCCATGAACCATGAGATCATGACCTGAGCTCAAATCAGACACTTAACCAACTAAGCCACCCAGGCGCCCCTATTAATTTTTAAATGATGCATTTTTCCAAACTATTGTTGTTTCAGTCAAACCCATGGTTTAATAAACATGGAAAAGCATCGTTCGTTCAACAAACATCTATTCAATGCCTACTCTATACCAGACATTCTAAGTCTCTGGGACAGAGCAGAGAACAAAACAAATCATATGAAACTTAAAATCTCTTGAGAATATTTAATTCCTAAGTAATACTGAGCCCATTCCTTGGCAACTTAAAAGCATAAATAATATGATGTAAAATGCACTCACGCATGATTGTATTTATGTATCTGCGCCTAGTTGGTCTGGAAGGTTGTACGTCTTTTTTTTTTTTTTTTTTCAACTTATTGTTTCAATCTGATCTTTTTCTTTTTTTTTTAATTTAAATCTTTTTTTAATTTTTTTATTCAGTTAAGATACAGTGTAATAATGATTTCAGGAGCAAAATTTAGTGATTCATCACTTACATATAACACCCAGTGCTCATCCCAATGAGTGCCTTTCTTAATACCCATCAAACTAGACCAACTATAACTTCTTTAATGGAATTTATCCAGTAGGCCTTCTATTCTTGGTACCCATATGAAATACCAATGATATAAAATGTTTAGGGATTTTTAAAAACTATCTTTCTAATAAAAAATAATATGATGATGAGTTAAAACACATTCTATAGTAATTTTAGAGATGACTAATTTCCCCAATGCTTTGTTTTCTGATACTAGTTAATGTATGAGATAACATGGAAATAAGATTCAAATGAATCAGTTAGTAGAAATTATTTTAAATGTTACTATCAACTTCAAAACCCTTCAATTTTTCACATTAAATATTCATAAAAATTTTATTTTGCATAAGCTAAAAACAGAGGCAAACCACAAGAGACTCTTAAAAACAGAGAACAAACTGAGGGTTGCTGGGAGGGGTGTAGGGGGATGGGCTAAATGCATGATGGGTACTGAGAAGGACACTAGTTGGGATGAGCATTGGGTGTTATATGTAAGTGATAAATCACTAAATTCTGCTCCTGAACCATTATTACACTATATGTTAACTAACTTGGATTTAAATAAAAAAAGAAAAAATCAGATTGAAAAAATAAATTAAAAAAGAGATACAAACTCCCAGATATGAATAGTCACAGGGATGAAAAGAACACTGTATGGTAACAGATGGGGGCTACACTGGTATTGTGGGGGCTATTGTGGTATTATATAATATACAGAATTGTTGAATCATATGTGGTACACCTGAAACTAATATAACATTGTATAGCAACTGTATTTCAAATATGAAAAGTTTTTAAAAAGAAAAAAATGACTCTGCAAATTTTATTGTATTTTGATAATATAACAAAAGTGTTTCCCATGTAAAACTCATGTATATTATTTTTCCACTCAAGAGCCAGCCCAAGAAACCAAAACAAGGTATGATGTTATTTTCTACAATCATGTTGGACAAACTTACCAATCGATACTGGGCAAATCATTTGGCAGTTAGAAATGACTCATATTCAAATTATTATTAGATATTTTTGAACACTTAATTTTAAAATTATAAGAAATATAAATAGAGGGGCACCTGGCTGGATTATTTGGTAGAGCATGTGATTCTTGCTCTCAGAGTCCTGAATTCAAACCCCATACTGGACCTAGAACTTACTTTAAAAAAAAAAAAAATCTTTAAAGAAAAGGACATATAAGTAGAAAGTATAGTATTTGATTTTCTTTTAATAAAATACAATAAAAATTCATCTAGGTTATATATAAAATGAGCAATCATATGTCTTTGCAATTATATTTGTTATATTTAAACATAATTATATGTATTGTGTTAGAGCTTATAACAAAAACGTGGCTATTAGTACATTGTATTTATACTATCAAAGAACTTCTCAAAATTATTTCATAAAAATCTTCTCATCTTCCTCTGGACATGTTATACTAACTTTAAATCAGATAAATATTACTATTAAATCAAATATATTTGAAGACTTGGCAAATTCCTGTATTTTTATATTCGCATACATATATGCGTACTCGCAGATGCTTTTTAATTGATATTTTTATTGATACACAAAATATTTTATTTAAATGTTTATTTTTTTTTTTTTTAATTTTTTTTTAACCTTTATTTACTTTTGAGACAGAGAGAGACAGAGCATGAACGGGGGAGGGTCAGAGAGAGAGGGAGACACAGAATCCGAAACAGGCTCCAGGCTCTGAGCCATCAGCCCAGAGCCTGACGCGGGGCTCGAACTCCCAGACCGCGAGATCGTGACCTGAGCTGAAGTCGGACGCTCAACCAACTGAGCCACCCAGGCGCCCCTTAAATGTTTATTTTTAATTTTTTTAATGTCTATTATTTTTGAGAGAGAGATGGAGATAGTGAGTGAGGGAGAGACAGAGAAAGAGGGAGACACAGAATCCGAAGCAGGCTCCAGGCTCTGAGCTGTCAGCATAGAGCCTGATGTGGGGCTCAAACTCACAGATCACAAGATCATGATCTGAGCTGAAGTCAGGTGTTTAACTGACTGAGCCACCCAGGTACCCTGTAATGTTCATCTATTTTTGAGAGAGAGAGTATGAGTGGGGAATGTGCAGAGAGGAAGGGGGACGGAGGATCTGAAGTGGGCTCTACACTGACAGCAGTGAGTCTGATGTGGGGCTTGAACTCAGGAACTGTGAGATCATGACAGGAGCCAAAGTCAGACGCTAAACCAACTGATCCACCCAGGCGCCCCCATATATAAAATATTTTATTTTTATTTTAAGTTTATTTTTATTTATTTTGAGAAAGATGCAGAGAGCTCTTGGGCGGGGGGAGGGGGGGGCAGAGAGAGAAAGAGAGAGAATCCCAAGCAGGCTCCACACTGTCAGTGTAGAGCCTGACACAGGGCTCTAACTCAGAAACCATGAGATTGTGAGCACAGCAGAAAGCAAGAGTTGACGTGTAACCCACAAAGCCACCCAGGCACCCCTAAAATACTTTTAAATGTAGCATTAATTAAATTTTTGTAATGTCTACATGTGTCTTCTAAAAAAGGCCCAATATTTTAAAACTTATTTAAAGGTATTTTCCCAAATCAGTTGAGCACAACAACTTATAAAGTACATTTAAGAAAGACACCCCAAAGCCTTTTGGTTTAACCTGAGATTCAGAACATATTAATATCAGAGGAACAGTTATGTTGCTCTGCAGACTACTGTGCCTATTGTACTTCATGAAGCATTCACTAATTACATATACCATAAATACAAATCAGTTGTCTGCATTAAAGTAGCAAAGCATGTGTGTGTTTGATCCAAATGTGAAGGTTTTCTAGAGGACACATAATAAAGGCTCCATCTAAATTTAAAGCAATTTCAAATCAATCAGTCAAAAAAGAATAATGAAGGTATTATCAGTTACATGCAACCTTCATTATCAGTTACATGCAAAGCATATTCCTTATTCTAATATTAAAATGTGTATTACACAATGCAGACTCTTTAGGAATTGTAGTATCAGTTAGATGTCACTTTAAAATAATAGAAATATATTTTATTTTTTTAAGTTTATCTATTCTGAAAGAAAGAGAGAGAGAACGAGTGGGGGAAGGCAGAAAGAGAGAGAGCCCGAGTGGGGGAAGGCAGAAAGAGAGAGAGAGAGAGAGACAGAGAGACAGAGAGACAGAGAGAGAGAATCCCAAGCAGGCTCCATGCTGTCAGTGGAGAGCGGGACATGGGGCTTGATCTCATGAACCATGAGATCATGATCTAGCTGAAGTCATGAGTCAGGTACTTAACCGACTGAGCTACCCAGGTGCCCCAGAAATATATTTTAAATGTTTTGATTTTAGAACTTTAGTTAACATGTTTTCCAAAAGTCTAAATTAAATGCAAAAGGTGTTACAAAGATCTCTTAAGTAAATGGATATTTTTAAATATCATATAGATAAAGAGTACAGACCAAAGGTTAAATTTAAGACATAAAAATGTTTTGGCAACAAAAGTGAATCTGATTTAACATGTTCTAGCTAACAGTCTTGCTTACCTATATTTCCAGGACAGGCATTAATGACTCATTTATGTTTCACTCTCTTCTGTATTTCCATGCATGCTCATCCTAACATGCCAAACTTAGGAATGAAGTATAAAGATTTGTTTTGAAAATATAATTTGTTCTAATACAATTGATGTCTTCGGGAAACTATCTGAGCATAATACAATGTCTGCATTTGCTTCTGTGAGATTTTGTAGGCAAGAAACCCTAAGTCAAGGGTCTGCAAACCTATGCAAAACAAGCAAGTAGTCTGTTTTTGTAAATAAAGCTTTATTGGAGCCTTGTCTTTGCTTTTATGTATAGTCCATGACTGCTTTCGTGCTTCTAGGTTAGAGGTGAGTATAAAACAGACCATCTCTTGGCCCTTTAGGAAAATGGCTGTACGCAACTGACCCGAGCTGCAGGAGAATACACAGAATGCACAAACACATCTTCCAATGTCTACTAGTGACTTTAGTTTATTTTGTATTAGTGATGACCATCTACAACTAGTGACTAAACTTCCCATCAAATTTTAGATAACACTCATACAATAACTCATAAGCTGACACCCGTTACCATAATCAACCAAAAGTCTTTTTCAAAGTAAAGCACCATATTTATCGCATTTATCATGTTCTCATCGTCTTTTCTTTTTAATGAAGTTTTTGAGTGCTGTGCCCCTAAACTAGGCTTTGTCACATTAAGGTAAAGCATAAGGGCACTAGGTGAAATGTGAATTTCAGATTACAACGTATACTTTTTCAGTATAAGTGTATCCTGAGTATCGCCAGTCATTGTACACACCCTTTCCCCTCCCCTGTCACCATACATAGGATCAACGGAAAATTAAGAGAGGCTATGACTGCTCCTTTGTCATGTCCTTCTATGTTCACTTTAAATTTAAACTCTGTCACCTTTGGAACAATATGAGCTCTATAAAAACCGAGGTTTATATATTTTTTTCCCACTGAACACCCTGAAGAAGGGAAAACAGCAAGCATCAGAGCAATGGGCCATTTAAGCAGCTCTGATAAGGCCCAAATGTGACAAACTTTTCATCTCTTTGGTGTCATCATATCCCTTGCCAATTATGTTTTAGTAAATAATATGTTCCTACCGATTCAGTGAAAAGGACCAAACATGCCCAAAGCATGGAAGAGACTGCCACCCAGTCTCCTCTATTTTGGAGCTACTGTCTCCACACTAATATTTCCTTCTCTTTTCAGAGCCCCCCTTATCTCAAAGTTTGACTCCTCATCCACCTTACTCAGGAAACAATGTGATGAACTCCCTTAGGTACACCGTAAAGTTCCACAGGGCTCAAGATGCTATCCTTCCTATGAACATATACATTTTAATAAAAGACAAGAATTCATCTTATTGCAGACTTCACTCATTAGCAAAGTAAAAGGTTAGAGGATCCAAGGGCTTTCTGGCACCCTTAAGATCACAACACCTAGACAGTAATTTACTGGTCTATTTTTAAGTTAGGCCCAAATTAGAAACACTTGATGACAGCATATTTCTTTCTATCTCCATGTATGCATGCAATGGTTCCTAAAGGACTATTAAAATAAAAGGTCAAGTATAAATTTTATAATAAGATGCTACTTAATGGCATCTATAAATATTATATTTTTATCATATCCCATACAGTTAATAATAAATGCATAGACATTGATGATGCTTTTGTTAATCTGATTTTGTAATTACTTTTTTTTTCTTTTGGTTTAAATTAACACAAGGCAGTCTCTCGGGGAAGAGAAAAGATTCAACTGTGAGTTGACTCACAACAGATAAAGGCACAGAACTAGAACTGCCTGTAATTTTGAGGTTTATCATTGTTCCAGCCTGAGTTCCATTTGTTACAGCACAATGTTTATATATATATCCATTCAATATGGTAGCTACCAAGATCTGTGTTGGTGACTTAGGGATCAGAAATAATTCAGATTCTTATAATTTTTTAAGTCCTTACTGGTTCTTAAGATAAGTGCATAAAAATTTAGTGTCATGAATGAGAATGGACTTAAAATTTAACAATAAAATGTGTCCTTAATATTTAATATGACAAATTTATTTATTTTTATTTTTTTAAGTTTATTTATTGTGTATGTGAGAGAGGGAGGGTGTGAATAGGGGAGGGCCAGAGAGAGGGAGAGAGAATCCTAAGCAGGCTCCATGCTGTCAGCACAGAGCCCTATGAGGGGCTTGAACTCACAAACCGTGAGATCATGACCTGAGCCTAAACCAAGAGTCGGACACTTAACTGACTGAGCCACCCGGCACTCCCAGTATGACAAATTTATAAAGATAATTCATATGCACTAGAAAAATGACCTAAATATGATAAAATAAAATTCATTTCTGGCTATAATATAAAGTTCATCCATTCAGTTTAGTAATTGCACGTTTATAATAACTCACAGGCAGGGCTCTGTATCATATTTTCCTCCATATCGTTTTTCAATGAATGCATATTATTTTATTTCTAATGTTTTGCTTATCCTATCCCAGTAGAACATGCATTCCAGGAAAGTATTTTTTCTACTGCCATATATAAACCAAGAACCTAAAAGAGAATTTAGTCAGATATCATTAAACATTTGCTGACTAAATAATAAATGGAAATACAAGAATAGCTTAAATGCAATGTCTGTACAAAAAAATTCTACCATATATTTTGAAAACGTGAGCATATGTTTTTTTTTGTTTTTCCCCTCTACATTATTTAATAGAATATGAAGAAAATATCTACTCTTTAAGTCTTATTGTTGTTTTTAATATTCAACAGAACCCCTAAGATATATTAACACCAATTATGTCATAAAACATTAACATGTTTTTGAACAAATATCTTATTGGTGATATTTTAAATGTAGTAAATCCATTAAAATAAAATGTGATACACAGGAATTACAAAACTAAATAGAATTGAAATTCTGAAACCCTAGTGTCATACAAATCACATTGCAATTTCACTATTTCAAAAAACAAAGTATCTAAAAAAATGTTTACAGATAACAAAATTCTGAAAAGGAAATAAAACCCTCACAAAATCAGTTTCTTAGCAAGATGACATTATATTGTCCTATTTAAGAGATGGAATAAATGGGTATCGAAGATCAAATTTCAGGAATTTACCTATTCTAGTCTATTACATTCCCTAATTCTTTTCTCCTAACACATATCACCATCTGGAAGTCAACAGCAATATTATTAGATCAGGTTCATGTCTTCAATAAATTTATAAATCATATATCTAGTACATATTTAGTATATAAAGAACTGTCACTGGAGGTGATATTTCTAGTCCCCAAATTATATTAATTCTGAGCAAAAATTACTAATAAAGGTTTTATTTATTACTTTTTCATAAGTCTCCTTGATTATCAAGCAAAAACTTTCTTTTAGTTCAGAAAAATTGAGTTAATATAAGTGAATTAAGGATATTTAACAATTGTTTCAACATATTTTTATGAATTAAAACACCATATCTATGGACATATCTACTTAGTGATATTCACTTCCCAAGAAACAAATGCAAGTCAAATAGAAGTGGTCTCAAATTATAGTGTAAAACACCCTATTATGACAAAAACAAGAAATACTATCATATGCAATCTAGTTTTGGATAATTACAGTCTATAAATATGTAAACTCATTGACAAAGCATGTTGACAAATTTGTGGCAAAAAGCATTTCATTATATTTGAAGACCTCCCAAAAGACTAAATTCTATATTTGCAAGACCTTAATACCCAGTGGTTTTTTATTTATTTTTGGAGACTAGGAACTTCAGGACAAAAATCAACGTCACACACACACACACGTATGTGTATGAATGTGTGTGTGTGTGTGTGTGTGCATGTGCATGATTTTATACAGAAACTCAAGGCATTCAGAAGTAGCTAAGAAACTCTAACCTTGTCCAATCTAATCATTTTACAAGTCAGTTAAATAAGAAATGTTAAATGACTTTCCTGAAATTCACGCATGTAGTAGCAGACCTTCAAAGGAAACACACATGAATCTTAATTGCCAGTTCAGCACTCATTCTAGAATAATATACTGAATCTGATCAGTCACAAAGAGGAAGAAAAAAGTCAGAAGGGATTAAAAATGTAAATTAAAACCCCATTAATTTGATTAAATTCCCATTATTCAACAGTATGTAATTTGCATTTTAACAGAGGTTTTCAAAGTTAGCTACCGCAGAACATGACTGTTACATGATTTAAGCTGAGAATTCTGTTATCAAAATTGTATTCAGAGAAAAGAAGTTAATGGATAGATTTCTAAATTTTAAAAATCTCTCCCATTTTTCTTAACGTATAGGTAGGTAAGTAATTTAATAAAAATAACTTTAACTTTTATTACTTCATGTTTAATAATCAATTTCCCATAATCTTCCAAGTTAAGCAGAAAGACTACCAAGTGAAAGAATAAATACCAAGCATCCCTAACTTTTTAAACTAGTAAATAACTCTGTATCTAGAAAAATATTAACTTTTTAAACTAGTGAATAACTCTATATCTAGAATTAACTTTTTAAACTAGTAAATAACTCTATATCTAGAAAAATATTATTTTTTAATGTTTATTTTATTTTTGAGAGACAGAGAGAGACAGAGCATGGGTGGAGGGGGGCAAGAGGCAGAGAGAGAGGGAAACACATAATCGGAAGCAGGCTCCAGGCTCTAAGCTGTCAGCACAGAGCCCTACGTGGGGCTCGAACCCATGGACCATAAGATCATGACCTGAACCAAAGTAGGACCCTTAACTGACTGAGCCACCCAGGTGCTCCTGGAAAAATATTATTAAAGTGGGAAAATTTATATTTTCAAACTGTGATTTAATAAAAGGACACTGTTTTTGTTTGTTTTCAAACAGTGGAAACAGCCACTGACTCACATTCTAAAAATAGTTAAGAGCAGGAAGAATGCCCCATGACATATTAATTTAAGTAAAAGACATAAACTGTACATGTATTCTGGTCCATAAAGACTATAATCAGAAGGAAAATCATGGGTATACATATTTTTCTCAAGATAATAAATGCTATTCATTGGGAGGAAAACATCAAAAGGAAATTTATAAGAGAAATTGAATTATATAACTCCCTGAATCTTACCATATAATAAAATTTGTATGACTAAATTTTAACGAATAAATGAAAAGACAGGAAATCCCAACTTTTCCTTCTGATAACTTTTTCTACATATTTTCAGACCCACCTCAATACACCTCATTTCAAAAGTCCTATTTACCTCTTCTAAAACCAAAGTTATCCCTACACAGTTTTATCTGAACCACATATTATTTTGTTTGTCCTTATTTGTTCCCAAAACTCCAGGGGCTGTTTTACTTTACATTTCATCTGCCTAAGTTGCACAGCCAAGACAGACAGTAGTTATGGAATAGAGACCAATTAAGTAGCTCGGTCATTAAGCACCTTTCATGTTTGTTTTATAATATTTCTTTCAAATATCCGGTGTATTATCAGTAATATGAAGAATGAATAGACAACTTGGTAGAGGCCAAGAGAATGAAACAAACGGAATTCCTGGCACCTATGTGAAAAGTTTTTTTGCTGTTGTTGAACAAATAACTAAACACGTATGTCTACATTGTTATAGATCAAAGTGCTTTATATATAATTGTAAAGTAACAGGTTTATTTAATTTCAAATACTTCACTGATATAAAAGAATGTGGTTTTTTAGTAGAGTATTAACTGAAAATATTTTTCCTTAATTCAGAATCAAGTAAAGAATAGAATGAAGTAGAATGGAATAGAATACAATAAAATGGGATGGGATGAGAAGAGATGAGATGTTTGGGGATGTTTGGGGATGTTTGGGGATGGGATGGAATAAAGTAGGGTGAAGCAGAGTAAAATAGCTGTAGACTATTAATATATAATAATGTGATTTATTATACTTATAAATATTTGTCTATTTCCCACTAATCAAATATGAATTCAAAGGAGAACAATGTTTTCTGGGATTTTTTCACACCTACAATTTCATGGCCTAGTAAAAGGCTGATGCTCAGGAAGATTGGAGAATACATGACTGAATTATTTACAGTCATGTGCCCTCAGCATCCAGCCTCACGATATTGCTAAGCTCTCACATATTCTAACTTTTTCTAGTTTTAAGTGTCCTATCTGTAACCCTTATCATAGGAAAACATTTCCAACTACAGAAATATTCGAAAATTATGATTTTCTTTTTTCACTTTTTTAGTTGCTTTCCCACTGCCTTGTGCACTCCTCCAACCTTCACGTGATCTTCTTCCTACTTCAAGAGTCATCATTAGGCGCATCTGGATAGCTCAGTGGGTTAAGCATCAGACTCTTGATTTTGGCTCAGGTCATGATATCACTGTTCATGAGAATGAGCCCCCTGTTGGGCTCTGCACTTCATGCACAGAACCTGCTTGGGATTTTCTCTCTCTCTCTCTCTCTGCCCCTCCACTGTTCACAGACTCACGCTCTCTCTCGAAATAAATAAAATAAACTTTTAAAATAAGAGTCATCATGAATTAGGAAATAACCTCTTTGAAATGTTTCAAATCTAAAAGTTTTCATGTCCCAAGCCACCACATTTTTTTTTTTTCATTATTATATTTAGGTACACAAAAAGGAGACACACAAAAACTTAGTTCTAAGATTGTAAACTGGGGGGCACCTGACTGGCTCAGACTCAGGGTTGTGAGTTCGAAACCCACATTGGGTGTAGAAGATTACTTAAAATCTTTTAAAAAAAAGATTATAAAGTGTTTTTTTGAGAGTCTTTTTGTTTGGGGTTTTTGTTTGTTCTTTGCTTTTGCTTTAACAAACGTAAAATATATTACTAGCCACATAATGAAATTTCTCCTGTCTAATCTGTAGTGAGAAAGGATTTTTTTTCATTTTTTAATGTTTATTTACTTTTGAGAGAGAGACAGAACGTGAGCAGGGGAGGGGCAGAGAGGGAGACAAAGAATCCGAAGCAGTCCAGGCTCTGAGCTGTCAGCACAGAGCCTGATGTGGGGCTCGAACTCACAGACTGTGAGATCATGACCTGAGCGGAAGTCAGACACTAACAGACTGAGTCACCCAGGTGTCCTGAGAAAGGATTTCTAATGTGAATGGCATTCATGCCTTCCTGGTAATGTGAGCTCTAAACAAAAGGAAATCCAAAGATAGATACTCCTCTCATTTCTTCTCCTCTCAGAAGAAAAAAATATCTTCCATTCTGTCCTATCAAATATTTGTATGATTGTCTAGTTTGTGATATAAAGAAAGTATCTGTATATGAGTCTACACAGACAAAAGTCTAAAGACCATATATGTGTATGTATATTCATATATGTACACACACACACACACACACACACAGACTGGAACACAAACAAAAACCTACCACTTGTTCAGTCAAATTCTGACTATAAGCAAAATAAGGTGTTCTTAATCTCTAAATAAGCTCACTATTGTAATGTTTGATTTATTCATATTAACTATCTAGGGTTATAAATCATGCTCTTTACACTCCAGCACACCGTATTAATATATCATATTTTCACCAAAAAAATACTCATCCTATTTGCATACATTCTCATTGTTTTGTTTGAAAAATAAATCTTTCTTCTGAAGTAAATTTAAGAAAGCAAAGCACTTGTGTCATGTTATAAGTTATCTGAATATTATCCTAAAAGAAAGGTAGGACTGAAAACAACTTAAGAAAATAAAGGAAGGAAGGAAGGAAGGAAGGAAGGAAGGAAGGAAGGAAGGAAGGAAGGAGGAAGGAAAAGGAAGAAAAGCCAAAAGCACTTATTTTTGCTAAAGATACCTTTTTTCTTTCTCTCTTTCTCAGTGAAACCGGTATTTAGAAAGCAGAGGCACAAATTTTCTTCACTTCTTGTCCAAGGCTAAGTTAAGGTGAACCTTAGTCATGGCAGTTGTTTAATTAAAACTTCATGCTATTCAGAGCTGAGGAAAGAACTGTAGTTCAAAGACAGGCCACCATGATAGCTGAAGCTTTCCTTCCTGGCAGGCCCTTTCTTAAGCAGGTTACATATACATTAGCTCATTTAACATTCACAACACCATTACGAAGTATCCTTAATGTAAGTAAGCTGAGGAACAAAGAATATAAGTGACTTGCCCAAGGCCACTCATCAAATAGCTAGGAGAGCCAGGATTTGAAACCAGACTCAACCACATACATTCTCTTTTAACAACACTACATTTTACTTCTCCTTTATAAATGTTTCTTACAAACTGTATATGAATTTAAACTGTATTATCTTGCATATTCATCCCCTTTTCAGGAATATCTTATTTTAATTGTTCTTCACAATAAATTGCTATTTAAAATTGATATGTCTAGACATGGGTTTTGAGGTCTTTTATTGCCAAAGTACTTTCTTCCCCAGAAAAAATGTAAAAATAATGAATTTTTCACTACCACAAACTTCAAAATATTTTTAATGTCTACGTATCAGCTGCTATCCTAAAATGATCTATAAATTGCAAGGAGAAAGCTGTTACTTTCCTTAAGAGCAATTTTAAATCCCAGAAGTAACTTTCTCAAGAATTTTTTATTAGTGTCAAATCACAGAATTGTCGATTAAAATATTGTACTAAAAACTGTGAGCATTAACAACTTTGTATTCCCAATCAAAATATTAGCTACCATGGTGTTGTATATACAAAATTAAAGATAATGGACAGCTCAGAAAAAAACAGAGTGTAAAATGTATTCCTTTGTGGGGTGCCTGGGTGGCTTAGTCACTTAAGTGTCTGACTTGGACTTGGGTCGTGATCTCACAGTTCATGGGTTCGAGCCCCGCATCGGGCTCTCTGCTGTCAGCTCAGAGCCTGGAGCCTGCTTCGGATTCTGTGTCTGCCCCTTTCCCCCTAATACTCTGTCTCTCAAAAATAAACAAACATAAAAAAATTTAAATGTATTCCTTTGATTTTAGGTAAAGCTAGGAAAAACAGCAAACCATTATAAAGGAATAATGCGCCTGACCATTGCCCCTCTGCCCACAGCATTACCTCAAGAGTCAGACATTCACAACTACCATTAGGTGAACGTGAAGTCACCTATACGTGATCCTCAAAGCAGGTCAGTTTATTTATGTTCTGGTTACGAATTTTAAAATACACTTTTTATTTTTGCCATTTTATTAGAATTATGATCATTCTAGAAATCAGAATTTATGATAAATCAGAGAAAGTAGCCTTTGTCTTTATCTAGCCTTAAATGCCAAAAAATATCCAATAATAATACTCTAATCATGAATATTTTCTTTTTGTCTAGCAACATTTCTGCCCTCCAGGGAGAGGACAGAGGAATAAAGGATTAAAAATAAAAATTTACAGGGGGCCTGGGTGGCTCAGTTGGTTGAGCATCCGACTTTGACTCAGGTCATGATCTCACCATCTGTGAGTTCAAGTTCTGCATCGGGCTCTGTGCTGACAGCTCAGAGCCTGGAGCCCACCTCAGATTCTGTGTCTCCCTCTCTCTCTCTGCCCCTCTCCCACTCACACTCTGTCTCTGTTTCTCAAAAATGTGTAAATGTTAAAAAAAATTATATATACAGATATAGATTATATAGACATAGATTGTTCATAGTTTTGCTACTTCTGTGTAAAAATCTTGACTAGTATTCAATATAACATAAGCTTTTTTTCTTCAACAAATCTAAAAATAAAGTGATATGATCAGTTTGAGTTAATTTTTAGTTCTGTTAACTTTATACTTCAGGCTTTTTACTTTTTCAGTTATCTCTTAAACCTCTGTAACATAAAATGATCTGTGCTTACATAAATTACATACTTTTAATAATATTTTTATTTACAATTAAGTGAAGTAGCTAGGAATGAGGAAGATACAAGCCTGGTTTGGAATCACACTTCTGTTAGTTTGAAAAGCGATACTATTTACTTCTATCAACTCTATGGGAAATAGGTAATGTTCTCAGCAAATGTGAAGTTTATAGAGTCTATAACAAGAAAATATAAATGCAGATAATAAATAATTTGTTCAATTTTGAAATACTGGCTATGTGGAAACGCATACTAATTCAATTAAAATTAACAAATGAACAATGACAGCAATTTGAAAGCAATTCAAGTAAATAGAGATATATAGATATTTTGAGATATATATGTATACATCTTTACTTGTATATATATCTACATGTATATATAAAATGTTCCATATATATATATGTATATATCTTTACTTGTGCATACTTTATCCACATATATATAGTGCATGTGTGTGTGCAGGTACTTATGCAACTTTTAGATACTACACCTAGTGCTTCTACCTATTATAATGTTTTAAAAAAATTTTTTTTAATGTTTATTTATTATTGAGAGACAGAGAGACACAGAGCGTGAGCAAGGGAGGGGTGGAGAGAGGGGTGACACAGAATTTGAAGTAGGCTCCAGGCTCTGAGCTGTCAGCACAGAGCCCAATGCAGTGCTCGAACTCACAAACTGTGAGATCATGACCTGAACCCAAGTCGGTTGCCCAACCAACTGAGCCACCCAGGTGCCCTATTATGTGTTTTTAAATAAGATGAAGGGGTTAATGAAGGCTAACAGAAGTCCCTCAATCAGTGTGGCAGAGGTAAAACTATGTCTTTATATAAGAAATGGACAATAATTGTAAATTAAAGATTGATGTGTACCTGTGAATTCAAATCAAATTTCAATTATCTGCCCAAGCATGAAGTACCAGGTAGAACCAACGGCTTTGTAAAGTATAAATACTTTCAAATCAATTTATTTTCTCCTGCGATAAACTTAGAGACAATGTAGATAAGAAGAAAGCAATATATTTAATCTGTGGATTTCAGTGATTTTTCTGATTTTCGTCAATATGGTATCCATTACAAACTAAAATGATTATTTTGTGACTCAACAGGCCAATATCTAACTGTTTAAAAGTTATCTGATAATATAAACTAATCCAAGTCAATAGTTACCCCCAGGAATCAATCCAATGGATTTAAAACATAAACATATGTGTAAACTTTGAATAACGTGATTAAGAATATGATAATCAAGTAGACCCCTGTCCTACTTTGACATTGCTTCCCAAATGGCCTTTCCACCGTTCTCTTCCTGTACAAATTCATCTTATATATCACTTTTTAACCTGTAATATATTTTCATGCTATTTATCTCTTAAATCCTTTAAAACTTCATACTACCTACAAAATAAATTGCAATGTCCTTAGACTAATATTCAAAAGCTTTCATAACCTACTTCCATTTTATCAGACCTTACTCAGAATGTTCTTGCATTGCTGTTACCAAATCTTTCACCGCAGAGCTAGTCTCTTCTCTTCTATGAACTTTTCCCAATTACACTATGAGTCTTCTGAACTACAATAGTAGTTATGGCCTTTATTATTTAATTATAACGTAGTATATAATTTCTAATAATATAATGTATGCATGTCTTTCTGAGCTACTGGAAAATGAGACTTATGATGAATATTTCCTAAGTAATCTATATAATAGATTTTAAAAACTCAGGAAAACAATAATAAATCCTTTATAAATTGCCAATCTAGGGCGCATGGGTGGCTCATTCAGTTAAGCATCCCACTCCTGATTTTTGCTCAGGTCATGACCTCATGGTCCTGGGATCGAGCCCCACATCAGACTCTGGAATGAAGCCAGCTTGAGATTCTCTATCAAAAAAAATTAAATTGTCAATCTATTTTATATGCTGGCATACTGCAGGTATTTTGTGAAATAAGAGTTGTCTCATTTGCTTATTCTGTTTCTAAAGACAGCACATCATGAGATCTTGCATGCCAAAAATGCTCCAAATCTCAAAATGGATTGTGGACATATCACATTCACTAGACTTGCCTGCAATTTTAGAGATAATGAGAAAAATACAGGATTAGACTTACATATTTTGTGCCTTAAAACCCTGTTAATGGTTTACGAGGTGTCAAGGATGCTTTCAAACACCAAGCAAGGTACAGTTAAAAGAGTCCCAAACATTACCATCACAAGTTCAACAAAAGAAAAACTGTCTCCCTCTTCCAGGAATCAACAAAAACTGAGATAATATCTGCAAACTCTGGAATATTATCCTGAATGTGACTATTGATCTAGGTCAGATTCCCTGGAAAGCAGACTCTGAGACTGAGATATTTTTGTAGGGAGGTTACTGGGAACAACAGGCAAGAGGGAGGAAGTAGATCTGGGAGGACAAGGCAGAACTGTGATAAGGGGAAAGGATTCAGCCTATTCCCCAGGAGACAGCAAGGCAAGATGGCCCTTGAGGGCTGTCATGGAATGAGGCACTGGAGAGGGTCTGGGTACCACAGTATTGACCACTCATTGGAGGAAGACTTTCGTAGGACAGAGATATAACCTTGAACAGGGCAACGGCCTGCCTGAGAGAAATTCCCGCGGAGAGATTCAGCTGTTAGCCTAATGCAGCCACACTCCAGGCAACTGGGGAAACCACTACTAAAGAGGGGGAAGCTGGACAATCTATACAACATCATTACTACTAGTGATTTCTTTTGTGTAGGTAGAAGACAAGGACTTTGGAAATAAAGTAATATAAAATCAGAGTTCAGTATATATTAACCTTAGTCTATTGTAGCCAGTCTGCTTGCTACCATACCCTCCTGGTGACTTCTGGGAAACTGAGCCCTATTCTTGTTTCATTGAGATCAGAAAAGATTAAGGGAGGTTGCTAACCAGTTGATGTAATAGCCAGAATATGTCCCGAATAGGCTATGTGTTGGGATAATTCAAACATATAACTACGTACACATACAGAGAAAGACCGCCTGAAGATTACATTTAGGCTTTCGGAAGACATAATGTAAGCATCACCCAATCAGATATTATTTTCTGCACCTCTGACCTTTGGTCAGGAACTGGAGCTCAAAGTTTGAATGTCCATTTATAATAGAAAATATTGGGGCGCCTGGGTGGCGCAGTCGGTTGGGCGTCCGACTTCAGCCAGGTCACGATCTCGCGGTCCGTGAGTTCCAGCCCCGCGTCAGGCTCTGGGCTGATGGCTCAGAGCCTGGAGCCTGTTTCCGATTCTGTGTCTCTCTCTCTCTCTGCCCCTCCCCCGTTCACGCTCTGTCTCTCTCTGTCCCAAAAATAAATAAACGTTGAAAAAAAAAATTTATAATAGAAAATATTTCTCATCTCTATGCCATATTTGCAGAATGCTCTGAGTTTTTCATTTGTTTTTAATTTCTTAGGTAAGTAAACTCTTTTATTTACCTTGATAGTATCTGAGCTACTCTATCCATCAATCTAGAAACTGTTGAAATGACATTCAGCACAGTGTTTGTACATCTTTGTGACATTTTTCATTTCATGTGAATTTTCATAAGATTATAAAATCCTTCACCATTCAGAGGCAAGTAGTATTTGGCCCATTTTGTTAATTAAAATATTATATCTTTTATATTTATATCTTTAAACCATCTATATAATTCATTAGCCATACGGTATGAAAGGGGGTCAACACATTTTTACAGAAATGTCTAGCAAATTATTAGAGGAGTAGTTCTTAAATACTTATTACACACACACACATATATATGAGTGTCAATTTTATCATATATTCAGGTCATGTAAAAATCTACGAGGGTCTGTTTGCGACCTGCTTGTGACCGACCTGAGCCGAAGTCACACCACTTAATTCTAATAATTGTCTGACTATTCTTGTACTAAATTTATTCCTTTAATAAGATTTAAACTATTAAAGTAGATAATAAATGCAATAGTTAGCAAACAGTAAGAGCTTACAAAGTGGTCACTAAATTTCTTTTCAACTATTTATACCTTGAGATTAAATTTTAAATAATTTCATCAAACTTTAATCTTATAATTGTGCAACTCCATAGGTACTTATATAATCAACACTTTTATTGTCCATCAGGTCACTTTATTAAGCCTCGATTTCAATAACAAATAATTGCATTTAAAAGAAGCTGAGAGAAGAAAAAAAAACAGAAAGGGAAAATAGAAATAATTAACATAATAGTCTTAAACCAAAATATATAAATAATTATATTTCATGTAAATGGGCTCTATGTCAATTAGAAAACTCTATGTATTCAAAGAATAACTAGACCAAATAAAGTCCTATGATTTGCCCCAAATCACACTACTGAGACACCCAGTTTGGACAATGAACATAACATTCTATTTATGTAACATTCTCTAATTTGGCCTTAGTTACTCACATCACAAATTATCATCATCTAGAGAACAGGGTAATGTAATTTCTTTAGTTAATTTTTCTTTTTTGGGGGGGGAGTATCTAATTTTTACCTGACTAAATAAGGACTCCAGAAACCAACAAAAATAAAATGTTTATATTAAACACCTTCAGTAAATATAATTAATACTAATCCATGGCAACCTGTGTTTCTCCAATATACTTAATAATTATATTAGAAAATGTAAAATCTTACAAGAAAAAGGATATAATAGTGTTTTTCTAGGCAGGTCTGTTAGAAAAAGCAGTGTGATATTCTAATCCAAAATAATAATAACTGTCTTATTTAGATTTTTGGTTTTATGGCTTGTCAATAACAAGTCTGTCGGGTCTAGGAAGAGTAGTAAAGGCTTAAAACTGAAAGAAACTTGTGTCTGCAGTCTCGCCCATGAAATATGTGGTATATGTATAATCAAAGGTTGCACTGAATAGAATATTTATATTTTTTTCTAAAGTTTATTTATTTGTTCTGAGAGAGAGACAGAGACAGCACAAGTGGGATAGGAGTGGAAAGGGAGAGGGACAGAGAGAAACAGAATCCCAAGTAGGCTCTGCACTATTGGCATAGAGCCTGATGTGGGGCTTGAACTCACAAACCATGAGATCATGACCTGAGCCCAAGCTGGATACTTAACTGACTGAGCCAGCCAGGTACTCCAGGATATTTATGTTTTTAATATTTATGTAATTTTAGGCAATTTTAATTGATTAATTGAAATTAAATTAGATCTCTAAAAAATATTCATTTTGATATAGCTTTACAAAATCTCTAAAAATATAAGACCAAAAAATAATCCTGCACTAGTAGAATATACGTCATTATAAATAACTGATGATTGTGAAAGTAGCGATAATGTAATAATTTCCTTTGAAAGAATTAATTCTTGGAGCAGTTAATTGTCACATATTAATCCATTTGTTATTTATTTAAAAAAATTTTAATGTTTGTTTATTTTTGAGAGAGAGAGACACACAGAGTGTGAGTGGGGGAGAGGCAGAGAGAGAGAGGGAGACACAGAATCCGAAGCAGGCTCCAGGCTCTGAGCCGTCAGCACAGAGCCCGACGCGAGGCTCGAACCCACGAACTGCGAGATCATGACCTGAGCCAAAGTCAGATGCCTAACAGACTGAACCACCCAGGTGCCCCTAATCCATTTATTTTTTAAAACTCTTAAAACTTCCAAATTAAAATTTAATTGAATGTAAATACTAAGATGGAAAAATATACATATTACTCTCATATTATTATAGGAAATAGAAATAATATATTAAAATAAGCATTGATTTGAATTTAGAGATGAAAGACTAAATAGCTTATGATAAAGTAGTTAAAAATAATTATAAAAATAAAAATAACAGTTCATATTTTGACCAGCATTGTTCTTTTTTTGTTAACTTTTTTTTAATGATTATTTTTGATATAGAGAGACAAAGTGCAAACAGGGGAGGGGCAGAGAGAGAGGGAGACACTGAATCTGAAGCAGGCTCCAGGCTTTGAGATGTCAGCACAGAGCCTGACACGGGGCTGGAACCCACAGACCATGAGGTCATGACCTGATCCGAAGTCAGACACTTAACTGAATGACCCATCGAGGTGTTCTTATTTATGTGTTTTATGATATTTAAACCTCACAAAAGTGTATACGGTCCCTACAATTATCACTCTTGTATTGTATTTTGGAAAACCAAGGCACAAAGTAAACACACACCCACCAAGTATTGAGCCAGAATAAGAACTCCAGCGAGGGTATATAAAAAGGCTGGAATCAATATATCCACAACTAGGGTATGGGATGCTATAGGATTGCTACTCCCTCTAGAAAGTTTGAACTTAAAAATTGATTACTTTGTATTTTTCATATTTGACTAAATTCCTTTTTCTACCCTTGTATATAAAGAAACCACATATGAATAATTTCCATTTTCTCACAAATACATCACTCGTTAGCCCCATATAATCTGACTTTTTCTCTTAACAATCTACAAGGGCCTTTATCATCATTTGTGTGAATATCTTATTAATCTAGAGCAATATAGAGAGATAAAGTGATCTTAACCTTCAACTCCAGGTTTAAGTTACAATAATGAATTCAAGTCATGACTAAAATTGTACAGTCAATCTTCATTTGTTTAAGTTAATAAAAAGAATAATGAAACGTCTAGAAAGAGTTTGTTCTGAATAATTAAAAGATGAGTGTAGGGTGGGTCATATTTTTTTGTAAAAGTATCTCTGTAGAATAATTATAACTACCGTTGAATAACTCTAGGACATAATACATCTATGATAGAGAATGTAATTATATTATCTAATGCTTACTGTCATTGTACATTAGATGAACATTAGACCCAGATATTCAGGGCTGCTATTAGCCCATAGGATTAGTTTGTGCAAATTCATTCAATAAAGACTCCCCATCCATGCATACTTACCCCCTACTAGACTATATGCCTTCATAAATATAAGCAGAGTGTGGGTTTCAGGCTTCATTGGCCTCTTTGACTTGGACAGTAAACAACCTGTACATCTGTACATGACTACCTTGTAAATATTAGAAAGCAGTACACATGAAAAATGTTGTCCAAAAATATCATGTGATTATTTTGTTTATAGCCTTTGAAACTGTACTGTTATGAGAAGAATCAAATGGAACACCAGTAGAGAGAAAGAAAAACTCAAAAATAATATTATCCTTTAAGCTTTTAAATGCCTTCTTTCTGTTCCATTTTAGGGAAAGTACAGGCAGCATATCCATCCATACCCCATTATTCTTAGCAAACTATATATTCTACAGATTATATGGTCAGATTATATGGTACCTGTGGTCAAGAACTCAAAAAGACGGGAAAAACAGTGGATTATTTTTCCCCCACATGTACATTATTTTCCCATCTGAAATATTCAAACCATATCACTCCAAAGTCTAAAAGTGATTAATCAAGGTTTCTTACTTATCAAACTCCCTTACTTATCTTACTTATTGATCAAAGTGAGCTGAAAAATCTAGCTTTAATAAAAAATAAAAAAAAAAAACTAAGTGATTAAGTGAACACTTCAGTTTATTATGTTGACCTACAAAACCCCAACTACCCTCAGTAATTAGCAAAAGAAAGGCACTGCCCAATTTCAACTTCCCTGAACACAACTTCCACTGCCATTTTTGTCTTTTAAGGCTATTAATGATATATATTTGAATCAAATTCCAACCTAATAATTTAAAGTCCACAAGATGTAATGTGTACCACTGACCAAATGATTCATATGCTAATTGTCCCAAGCACTTTATATACATTTTGTCATTTAAACGTCACAAGAATCTATGAAGTACTTTTACTGTCTTCATTCCACAAATAAGGATAGAAACTGAGGCACAGAGAGGTAAAATAACTTGCCCCAATTCCCCAAACAGGCTCACTGTTAACCAGTAGCCTGCTTAGAATTATTTCCCAAGTATTTATCTCTCATTATTGTCCCTTTGTCCACTTCTTCTTAACAGTTGGTTTTTTTTTCAGTTTTGCAATTGCTAATAATTTGCTAGCAAATACATTTTTTGTTCTATCCTACGCCTATAAGAACTTAAAATAAATACACACCTGGCTGTTTACAACAGAGAAAGAAGCGGGGGAAGATTTTATCAACATACCTTTAGTGATTTCAACCAATACATATGACAGCTCTATGTATGCCACTAAGCAAAATTGTGGGGATTGAACAAAAACAAGATTACCCTTGCCTTTATAGATGATAAATCTTCTGTGACTTTCAGTATGCTCATCTATATTTCCTCTAACTATCCTAGACAGGACATGCAGAATATATCTTTTCCTATGGGCAGCCCTGCCAGGATCAAGAATGTACTAGGGCCTAGGTTTTCTTTCAAAATCCAGAATCTAAAACATGAAAAGATATCCCGTATGGAATATCATCATTTCATGATGATCAAATCATGTTTTAATAGTTTGTCAGGGGGCGCCTGGGTGGCGCAGTCGGTTAAGCGTCCGACTTCAGCCAGGTCACGATCTCGCGGTCCGTGAGTTCGAGCCCCGCGTCGGGCTCTGGGCTGATGGCTCAGAGCCTGGAGCCTGTTTCCGATTCTGTGTCTCCCTCTCTCTCTGCCCCTCCCCCGTTCATGCTCTGTCTCTCTCTGTCCCAAAAATAAAATAAACGTTGAAAAAAAAATTTAAAAAAAAATAGTTTGTCAGTTATCAATCCAACCTCTCAGGTTCAAGAAATCTGATCAAAATGTTTATTCTAAGGATCCATGGATTATGGAGGGAAAGAAAACTATAAAATCTGGTTCATGATTAGCTTATGACCATGGTATGATCTATGACAATACAGGTCACACTGGGGGTGGGTGAGAGCCAATACTGTATTATAAGAAACAAAGTGAAGGTTGAATGAATTGAGAAATAGTGACACAAAGGGATATCTGTAATAAAAGATCAAATGACAAAAGTAAATGATAAAAAGAATGCAAGATTCACCAAATAGAAAGATGTAGTGCCGAAAACAAGATCTCTGGAATTTATTAGATTAGGAAAGAGATAAACATCAGAGAGCAGGCATACACAAACTGGAGTAAGGAAACAAAATGCAGGTTGAGGTAAAGTGAGCTCAAGTCAGAGGCGGGGTCTAAATATCAAGACAAATAGCATTCACCAAATATGGTTTGTGTTGGGAGTGGGGAGGTCCACTGGCCAATCCAAGAGTCTGGACAGGAGACAAAGCTGGAGATTCAAGAACTGACAGATTTGGGAGGATGGTATTAAGGGCCTATGACCACAGACAGAGCTCCAGGATTCTTAGAAGTTGCTCATCCAAGGAATTAATTACATTAGGCTAATATATCAAGTGAGGAATAGTACAAATATACCTTCAAAAATAGAATGATATCACATGCCGAAATGTTTTGATTTTAAATGCATAGAACTGATTTGATATTGTGAACAAGAAGTGCCTTTTTATTCCAGCAAATATAGTCCCTTTGCTGACATTAGATAATATAAATTCCTATCATTATTTTTCACCTAATAGCACACCTTGACTCAGGAATGAGAATCAAATACACGTGCAATGTTTTTAAAGTGATACCCACTGAAAATGAAACCATCTAATCTTGTGTTAGTGAATTAATGAGGTTTTCATATAAATTTCACATAATTTATAGAATTTGTCCTTGTACTCACCATCACGCTCAGTGAATAACAATAAAAAGTTTTGATACTTGAAGTTAGTTATGGCTTATCTCTATCCTATTCTTCCTTTGGAAAACTGATATGTGATTCTTCAGTGAGGTACAGAAAGCCAAAATATGTTATGAATTTGTGTATTACTCCCAAACCACCGGGCTGGAGTAAAGGAAAACCATCACAGCAAGTACACATAACATATGGTTAGTGATGTC
Organism: Leopardus geoffroyi; assembly: GCF_018350155.1. Taxonomy (NCBI): domain Eukaryota; kingdom Metazoa; phylum Chordata; class Mammalia; order Carnivora; family Felidae; genus Leopardus; species Leopardus geoffroyi. The sequence continues at coordinate 155,616,286 of NC_059327.1, forward strand.
TTCAAATTTCAAGAAAGATAAAAAAAAAAATTAAATGTTGGCTATCTTGTATGCTAACTTTATTCGGACATTTTTAAGGGCTTCCTTTGATAATAAAAATTTACAAATGAGCAGAAATAATAAATAGCGTCTTTGTTAATGATAAAACAATATGGCTTCAATTACTTTGAAAGAAAGAAACCCATTATATTTTAAGTAAGATTAAATAACAAGTACTGATATATTGTTTAGAGTATATGTTCCTGTAAATCTTCATTTAACATTTAAAAATAGAATATTTATAAAGAACATAGCTGTGTAGGCTGCAATGGGATTTGGAAATTACTTCATTTGCTGGTAAACAGACTGTGTTTCAAAAAACAAAGAGTAAGTGGCCTTTAGTTGAGGAAGCTGGGTGACTTCATTGATACAAAGCTGGCTGAATTTGGCAAGAGAAAGGTCAGAACCAGTACACTAGATTTAGAACAAAATGGTTTTGTATCTGACCCTTTCAACTTCTTTTTAAAAATGCTATAGACAGCCAGTCCATTTTATGTTTACAAGACACATTAAATACAATTTATGACAAAAATGAATTTCAGTCAAAAAATATCCTACAGCAGTCTTGAACAAGAATGTTTTACATTTCTTCTGTCTAGTCATTAAAAAAATAAACAAACAAATAGAACTTCCATGCTTGGGAATGGAGATCTGAAGTAGATGGTTATGTTGTGTGTGTGTGTGTGTGTGTGTGTGTGTGTGTGTGTGTGTGTGTGTGTGTTTCAAGTATATATTATTAAAATAATTGTGTTTTGACTTCAAGGAATGTAGGTAAAAGCCTAAGAATTTAATAAGCTTAAGACAAATGCATTATGCTTGTTCCCTCTCCCAAATTCTCCTGCTTTATTAAATTAGTAGCATTATCACCTACCTAGTGTTTGAGATGATCATCTAAGTGACCCTCTCCTTTAAACCCACAATCAGTTAAATACGATTTTCTCTTCCCTTTCACACTTGCCTCCTTCCATCATTATTCCCTATCCCACTCCAAGTGTGATATTCTCTCCTAGATTACTGGATACAGTTGCTCAATGATCTCCCTCTCAGTTCTGCCTCTCTAATCTAAGATTGGCAATGTCATAAATATGATTGTGTCATCTCTCTGCTTACAAGGACCCAATGGCTCTTTTAGTTATTCTAGCCTATTTTTAAGCCTAACCTCTCATCATTTTTCCCAAGTATCTGACACTCACCCACTCCACTCACTCTTCCCTAGCAGAACACACATTCACACCTCCTAAAATCATCTAATACTCCTCCCTTTACTTGTAGTATCTTTCCTATACTCAGACTTATGCTTCGATATTTAATTCAGGTATAACCGTCCCATGCAAAATAACCAACTCTCCTATTTCCCGAATATTTTATTTGAACTAACATTATAGTTAACATCAAGGTATTTTTGTTTGTTAATGCCTGGTATTCTATTTTAAGTACTGCCAAGGGGTCTTATTTGTCTCTAAGGCATGCAGTATAACATACAGACTAAGTGTTCCAAATGTTTTCTCAAACTCAAAATAATCGAATTAATATGTTTTAATGAACTGAGTATTATTCGATAAGGAATAAAAGTATTTGCAGCTTTGGTGAAGATAGCTATTTGCTCCCTGGAATTCAAATTATTCCAGTAATTGAATCCATTGCTCAAAATATTCATTGGGTAGCATAAAAATCTTCTCAAGTTTTAAATAAGAATAATATGAACATCTTGAACCGTACCATCTAGTCAAATGTGGTAATACTATAGAAAAAGCATATCCAACCAATTGCTCATAATCAGAATCAATATGATTCCAGCAAATATAGTACTTCATATGAGCTAAGAGCTATGAAATTATATCTTGGTAGCCAAGATTAGAATTTAGATGAAGCCTGTTCAAATCAATAAAAGTTTAATGAACATCTACAATGGAAAAATCAAGTATGGCCTGTTCATTCATGGAAAAGACTATTTCCCATTGGAAAAAGTTATCTAAACAGAATCAGGGATTGATGGGATTCAGGAAGGCAGTTAATAAGAGGATGGTATGGAGGATAGGACATGTCAGGGAGGCAAAAGAGCCATGAGCAAGGACTTGAACATATTAAAAAGTAATGAAAAGTTGTCTAGCTTGATTTAAGTTTATGATTTGTGAAGGAGATTTCTGGATGTAACCAATACTTGTTGACATGCAATTATGGTGATGGCGAATACCAAGATGGCAAGCGTGCCCTCTAATTCTTTTTGTAAAATGTGTAGGCAATGAAGATTGTTACAGGATAAAAAGAGTCTTTACAATAATTTCAGAAAGATTATTCAGCAGTAACATGTAAGGATAATTTGTAGGGCTATTTGCAGGCTTTAGAACACGCTGAATAGTAATGACGTATAAAAGAATTTTATGCATCTGAGGGATGCTGCAGATATAGAAAAATAAAGCAAACTAGCAAACAGGATAAAAATCAACATTATGTGCCTCCTAGCTGTAGATGGCAATCGAAAGAGAGAATAGAGACAAAAAGAATGTTAAGTCTGGATATTTTAAAAGGATAACAAGAATAGTCATCAAGAAGAATACGGGGTAAATATTGGTAGGGAGGCAATGAAATTTCGAGGGCATTTTCAGGCAGAGGCATTGGTCAGGCATTTGAAGATACAGGTTGGAAGTCAGAAGACAGGGACTGAATAACAGATATCAATTTTAAGACCTATCTGCAAAGAAATGAAAATTGATACAGCAAGAATAGAGCAGAGAGGAAATACAAAAAGAAGAGGAACAACAGGAAAAAATAAATTTGAGGGAGTCACTTGAAGAGACCTACATCAGCCATTGGTCCTACTATTTATTTACATAATGTTGAACGACTGATATAACCTCTTAAGTCTTAGAATGTTGTGAAGATGAAATGCAAAATGTTTAACTTACACAGCACGACTGATTATATATTAGGACCTCAGTAGGTTAACTGTAATTCTATTATTGTTCTGTTGCTATTGTCATCCTCATGATCATCTCCACTAATATTAGGAAAAGAAAAAGGTGAGGAACAATGACAATCAGGATATTGTAGCACAATACAAATCATGACAGGAGAAACGAGTAGAACATCGCTGGTCAACAACATACTGTGTTACATTATATGTATTTCCATCTCGACCTTTTCAAATAGTAATTCCACTTCTACCACCTGCAGGTGTTAGGCTCTTATAAAATCACCCCCATTGTGCTCTCTTAAGAAAAGCTACTCACAAACTATAAGAAATCTACTGAACATGGCTGATAAATCTGAGAAGTCCTATTAGACAACAGATGGTGTTTTATAAATAGGCTTGTATCACCTGTTACATGACTTGAGCAGCCCAATTACGAAGTCCTCTTTTCTAACCTTTGTCAGTCTCCAAATGAACTGTGAAAAAAAAATCTAAATGCAAGGAACATAAACTTTATATTAAAAGAAGTATAGGACTGATACATCATTGAAGGGAATAGCTAAAATTGCAATAATTTTACTGCATATTACGAGTAGACATATTAAACATTGTATACCCATGTGTGTTGTGCAAGGGGAAAAAAAGGATGAAATAGAAAGAAGGGGTCAAAGGTACAAGATAAGTGTAGGAGAAACAGTAAAGGTAGAATATTTTTTTCTCAAATTTATATGTTTTAAATGTTTATTTCTGAGAGAGAGAGAGAGAGAGAGAGAGAGAGAGAGAGAGCGCGAGCACAAGCGGGGGAGGGGCAGAGAGAGAGGGAGACAGAGAATCCATAGCAGGCTCCAGGCTCTGAGCTGTCAGCACAGAGCCCTACTCAAGGCTCAAACTCACGAACAGCGAGATCATGACCTGAGTCTAAGTCAGATGCTTAACTGACGGAGTCAGACACTTAACCGACAAAGCCACCCAGGCGCCCTGAAATTTATACTTCTGTCATCTTCATAAGAAAAACAAGAAAGCTGTTTAAAGAAAAAAAATTCATCCAATATATTTATATCTCTTTCCTTAGCAAGAAAAATGTCACCTCTGATTTATAAGGGTCACTCTCAATCATTACTTAAGACTAGATCTCCGCAGAAGGGCAAACTAAGAATATATCATTGCTCTTATCAAACACTGTCTTTAAACCTCCTACGGTCTATTTTACTCTTCCAATATTTTCTAAGTATAGTGATCTCAGAGTTAATAGATGTCAGAGATTTACAGAGAAGCTTCCTTATCAGATGTAGTCCAAATCAGCAAGTTTTAATTGAACAGAATATTATAAATTGCTGATATTTTCACAAGCATTTTGATTTTGCTATATAATTTTTAGCTCAATATCATTCCTTTAATTTAAAATCCAGTAAATGAGAGTAACATAACCTGTAGGGTCGACCTTAGGGTATTAACATTGCATATTTTTGCTTAGTTAATCAATTAATTCAACTAATATTTATTAAGTTCCAGATACCATGCTGATGCTGAGGACACAATAAAGACAAAAGAGTCTCGTATGGAACCTAGCCTATATATCAAATAGAGAAAAATTCAACATAATAGAGAGGTAGATAGATAATAGATTCTCTTCTGATAATACTTAGTACTATGAAGGGAATTAAATAGATTAATGTGAAAGTGACAGAGTGATTTCAATACTTACGCACAGTTTTATATTTTTGTATGCATTTTAGCATGCAAATTCCTAAGAAGGGTATTAAAATATTCATAACTTTTTTCCACTCTGTCATATTCATATTCATCACCTCACTGGGAGCACATTTGACTTATCATTCCATCAAAAAAAAATGCTTGCAGAAAGACAATGGGTACCACGATGTTGGGTATAGGAATTCCGGGAAGTACAAGGTATGTTGTCACCCCCTATGGAGTTTTCCAGGTAGCTGGGGAAAACACGGTACAGAGGCCTAAGAAGTCGATCACGGAAATCTGCTAACAACATTAACGATTAAGTTCCATATATAAACATGTGTCACAAGAATTCTGAGAAAAGGGCCACTAATATCCAGTGGAGAAGAACAGTATTGACAATGAGGGCATGTTTTGGCAAGGGATGGAGAAGGATGACAAGAGTTCCAAGCAGGGAAAACAGCACGAACGGATTCTGGACTAAGCTTGTCTGAGCTGGTCCCTTATAGGAAGGGAAGCTTCTACTGAAAGGAGGTTTGCTTGAGAAGAAGCTTGTTCATGGATTTTTATCTGCATCCGTTAGTAATTCAGTATTTCTGAGGAGAATGATATGATGAAAGTGATATTTTACAAGAAGATTCTGAGACCAGTATGCGGTTTAAAAGCAAAAGAGAAAATTCACAACAATTAGAAGGTGACAGCTTTAACAGAAGTTCAAATAGCAGGGACAATAGGAAAACACACATATAAAACTATTACCGAGCAAATGGAGAAGACAACATGATGGATGAGATGAGTAGGTTAAGAATACAGAAAAAAAAAAAAAAAAGAGTTGTCAAGTTTATTGCCATTGACAGGAAAACAATGCAAAGCATCTTGTTGCCTTATTGCCAGTAATATTATGCTACATTAAAGACTACTACTTAACAAACTTAGCAGTCATAAAGAGGACATGGATGGTTTTTAGGATGTCTTCACACTTTTAGCATACGTCCCAAAGATTTTTAAAGCATTCAGTATGTTGCATGTGTTCCATATAGTAGTATACTCACCTTATCAAATCCTTGAAAAGAATGTAATTGTAACATACCAAAATTTGAGTTTGGGAATCAGTGGTCTACTGCCCATTAGTTTCTTTACCTCTAATATGATTTTTCTATATTCATATGTAATAATATTTTTATAAATCCATCTTCTATTTTCTGACTTTTAGGTTCCTATCAAAATTATTTAGTCCAGCATTATGTGCTATCTTCAGATATTTACAGATTAAAAAAAAAATCAGGAGGGGGCTTAAGGGAATGGTGAAATAGGTAGAGATGATTCAGAGGTACAGACTTTAGTTATAAAAGAAATAAGTCTCAGGGTACTAAGTATAAAAAAAAAAACGGGAAACAAACAAAGTTGATAAGTGCTAAAGATCTGTTAAGTTCAAGGCTCCTGGAAATTTCAAGTAATTACACACTTTTTTTCTATTATCTATATATGCTGATCAATCCCTGTATCCAGCCTAGACCTTCTCTTCTATGCCAAGTATTACATATTTAGATACATTTTTCTAACAGTCTCTGTAGATGGACAATGGCTTTGGATCCCATCGTTCATTTTATATGAGGTATTAATTTTCTCATCTATAAATCTTACCACTAGAGTTTTCAGACACCTGATCTTGACAATTATAGGGAGACTATCTATTGCTATACTTTAACTTTGGGGAACATCATACTGTTTTACCCCACTGTGCCTTTTAATATATTTTCTCTACCTGCAATGAACAGCCACCAAAGCTACATCTCATATTTTCCTACAACTTGCTTCCTTGTGAATACTGGCAGATTTAATTGTTCTCCTATATATTTCAGCAATGTCCCTTGTACATACATCTTATATTTATAAGTCACTCTTCCCAAATCAGCTATAATCTACTAAAGGATGCACTCTTTGAGAGAAGAAACTGTCCAGCTAGATATGCATCACAAAATGGAATACAGAAAAATAGAGTGACATCAGTAACTTGCTCATGGACTGCATAAGTCAATGAACACATAAGAATAAGAATGAGCTTATGCATATAAGAAGTGATCCTGGGCACTGATCATGTTCTTTTTAGGGTGGGATGCTGATAAAATTCATGTCCATAAATGTTTATTCCATAAATGAGTCAAAATTTGGAAATACTTTAAATTTTAAAGAGAAGCAAAAAATGAATTAGAGTTGTCGCCTCTAATTCTTCCAAACAACAAATTCTAAAGCTGATAAGACCTAGAAGATAAAGAGGATGTACTAACCAGTACTGACAAGAGTACTGCATTATACATGAGCAACTCACATTTGAAATCATAAACTTTATTCAGTACCCATGATCTCTTACTCTTGATTATATGTAAAATGAAATTAACTCTTTTTGTCCTTTCATACTAATGAAGTTATTCAGAGTATCCCAGGTCTGTAAACATTTACATACTAATTTAATTATTAAAATAAATCCCAAAATTATAAAAAGTATTTATTATGAAAGGTTCAGAATTTACATATATTTTGTATTAGGAAGTACGTGTACTTTAACTTTTTGTACATATTTTTAAATATGCTAGATTCTATAAGATTAAGACGTTTCTTTTCAGTTTTTGTATTTTAAGAAAATAAGATTAAAAAGCACGAGAGACAGAAGGTGATGAGTAGGGGAAAGAAAATACACTAGAACTCAACAGGATGAAAATGTTCATAAAATGGACACATTCTCTCATTTTGTCTCAACTTGACAGACTGTACTATTATCTGTTCCTAAAAAAATAACTATAACTCTCTCCCTTAAGTGACCTACCACCAACATCCAATAATTACAACAGTATGTGTATTCATCAATATACATGAAAAACCTTGGAATATAAGTTTATACATATATGATCAAAAGAGCAGATGCACAAGAATTCATACACAACACATATATGTACACAAACACTCAATTTCCTTGTCCTTATTAAAATGGAGGCACTCATGGGGCATCTGGGTAGCTCAGTCAGTAAGGCAGCTGACTTTGGCTCAGGTCATGATCTCATGGTTTGTGAGTTTGGGCCCTGCATAAGGCTCTGTGCTGACAGCCCAGAGTCTGGAGCCTACTTCAGATTCTGTGTCTCCCTCTCTCTCTGTTCCTCCCCCGCTCATACACACTCTCTCTCTCTCTCCCTCTCTCTCAAAACTAAATAAAGTTTAAAATAAATAAATAAATAAACAAATAAATAGCCCAAGAATAGACTCAACATTTTACAATACACAAACTGCAACACATACATATAGACTACAGTTTAGATATAAGAATAGCCTGCAAAGGGAAATCTGTAATACATATGACATGCTTGGCTAGGCCAACATGGAAAGGAGTATTAAATGGTCCAGTGTTCCAAAGTTTTTTAATATGAATCCTGAAATATTCTTAAAAATATCTGACTTAGTCTGGTATTAAAAATGATTATCTTGAGATCTTTAAAATTTTGTAATGGTGACTATTACAAAAATGACTTCTAACAAATAAATAAAACTGACACAATGAAGATTAATATCTCAATGATAACTTTAATTTGGACTTCTCAAAATAATGAATTAGCTAATTGTTGTTTTCTTTTGTTTTAATTCTTTTAAATGTTTATTTATTTTTTAGAGAGAGAGAGAGAAAGAGTATGAGTGGGAGAAAAGCAGAGAAAGGGAGACACAGAATCCAAAGCAGGCTCCAGGCTCCAAGCTGTCAGCACAGAGTCGGATGTGGGGCTCCAACTCACGAACAGTGAGATCAAGACCTGAGTTGAAGTCGGATGCTTAACCAACTGAGCCACCCAGGTGCCCCTATTGTTGTTTTCTAATTAGCTATTTCTAATTTGAAAGTTCTAAGCAGGAAAGTGATGAGATTTGATTTACCCTTTGGGATGATTTCACTGGCTATTTTATGGAGAATGGACTGTCTGGGGACAACAGAGGAAGTGAAAGACTGGACAGGAGGCTAAAACATTTGCCCAGGTAAGAGATAAAACATTTGGATTATGTGTTGATCAGAGGAGATGGTAAGAATTAATGAACTTTAATACATATTTCAGAATGAGACAGTATATAGACAATAGAATACAGACAAAATAACTTTCCAGGTCTAAACCTAAACCAACCTTTCTATTTTCACATTGAAAATGAGCATATATACATTCATCAAGAAACATAATAATGTGTACAACTTAAGAATTTATGAAGAATCCATAAATGTCTGACAGAAGTTGAAATTTAAGAATAGGATTATAAAGAGACCCCCTACATTTACTCTTTATATATGCTGTTATTTTTCCTTCTTATTAGGGGGTATGAACTCCTTTTCAAACAATGAACAACACTTCAATCATGAAAGAAAATTATATAATTGGCAAAGTCAATGATGCAACATTAATTTTAGGGACTACAACCTCCATAAAAAACCAATAGTTCTAAAAAAAAAAAAAAAACAACAATAGTTCTATCTGCAAAAAGGATATAAAATTTAAACGGTCAACTCATAAAAATTCACCAAAATATTGTAATCATATATAACCATACGTATTACTGATAAAATATTTTCAACATATACGGCAAAGCAAAATTGTTCTGCCATTTAAAAATGTTGGTTACTTTGCTTTTAATTCATCATCTATAATAAATGGAATTATGAATTCTGTTTTCTACAATTTTATGTTTGAAAACTGTCTCATAGAAACTGATACCTTTAAATCTGTGTCCATACTACCATATGAATCAGTTTTATAAAAGTGAATTATAATAATTAATATTTGAAAATATTTGCAAAGTCCATTTGGTTTCAAAAATTAGAATAGACCTCTTCAGTTTTACAAATCTCAATTTTTACAATTTATATCAGTTAAACCAAGCTGTATGTTTTAAAATCAGCTCTAATCAAAACCTCTAAAACTGGCATAGCTGAAGAACTTTAGTTAATTTTGAAATTACTCAATGAATAAGAAGTTAAATATTCATTAAATGCAGTAGCATTAAGTACACTTCTTGATTCAAAACTACTACATCTCAAATTTGAGAAGTTTTAAAAAGCAGGATTCAAGATAATCATTAAGCTTTCATTGATGTTAAAGAAAAAAAAACTTCTCTGTTTGTGTTCATTATCTATTGTGACTTTAGAAACAAAGGATTAAAATCAGAATATCTTTTTATTACTATTTGGATACATGGAATTTTATAGTTAGATAACATATATTTGGAATTAAAGACATGCACATACATTGTATTTGCAACACTGCTTTCATCTTAATCATGACTCCTTCTATCAAAACTTATCTCAGTGTCAAAGTTCCAGAAAGACTTCATTAATAAGGTCATCTGAATTTACCCCAAATAATATCAGGGTCCATTAACACAGGATTTGTCAGCAAATCTTGCTACCTTGGCTATGGTAGACGTCACCATCAAGGTATCATTTATCAGTGATTGTATTAGAGGTTCCTCCAGGAAACCCCAAAGAGCCCATTCATTTCACAAATATCTTGTGATACCTCTGGACCAGGTACTGATCTAATTGCTTAAAAATATGACAAGAACCCAATCATACCTAATCCCTGCCCATAAGAAGCTAATATTTTAATAAGGAGACTGAATCAGAAAAGTATAAGTGGCTTGTACTAAGTTAGTGGTATATAGGAATAAAATGAACATTGAATCTCTAGGAGACATATTTTGGGAGGTCTACTTAATAGGACCCGATGGAGAAGTAGCTTCTGGGGTAAGACAGAGGCATCAAGAAAAATTCCCAAGTTTTTCGCATGATGAAAGCCTTATTTAACAAAATAGGGAAGATTGGTAGGTGCAACAGCTTTTGGAAGGCAGAGAGAAATTTTAAAAAATCTTTTTTCAAATGTTAACTTTGAGAAGATGATGAGACATCCGAGCTGAAATGTCAAGTAGGCAGCGGGAATATATGAGTCTGTAGCTCAGAAGAAAAGTCCATAAATTTTGTGAGTCAGTGGCATAGAGTCGGTACTTACAAAACAGATACGTAAGAGTTCAAGTAGGAAGAAAAGCAAAAGAGTAAACTCAGTATTTACTAACAGGTAAAGGAGGATAATCAGATGGCATTACCTACAACTGAAAAGGAAATACAAGAGACATAACTTGGTTCATCACATTAAAAAAAAAAAAAAAAGGAACAAGTGAGACATTTAATATTGAGACTTAAGTAAGATGAGACTGGGAATTATCCAGCATACTTTGCAACACAGAAGTTATCACACAGGCCACTGAGGTGACCTGATAATTTGAAAAATATTCACAACCATGAAATTATCAAATTATCAAAAGTCATGCTTTTGTAAACATTTCACCATCTAATGCAATATCTAAACATCTTACCCAATGTGTACATATTGACTAATTTAACAAACTTTTATTAGATTCCTACTAAGTGACAAGCTATCTGTGGGCTGACAATTGAAAGGGGAATAACACACTAGATGCAGTCTTTATATATAATGAGCCCAGAATGCAGTGATACAAATACACATAAGAGACACTGAAAATACAAGGTATAAGTGGTATAGATGAAACACAGGAGTCCTTAGAATGTAGGAAAATAATCATGTCATTTCTCTATTCCACACATTTTGCATCTACATCTAAATGCTAAAATAGCACTTACAAGGACTACTGCTTTTATAGGGTATGCTTATCTTGTGCTTTAAGAAATTAGTAACTATATGCCAAAATGAAGCACCAGAAACACCAAAGGCACCAAGCATAAGAAAAATATTATAATATAAATAATGAGACACTTGCAACACTAATTTAGGATTGGTAGAGAGTCCAATATACTCATTACTGATCAGATTTCTGTTGCCTTTTAAAAGTTAAAGGCTGACTTACACTCTTATTTGCATGATGGGAAATACATAGATATGAAATGCATTAAAAATGGACAAGCACAGAAGAAATATATCATGGCAAAACTGTCACAACCAGGTTAATGTGACATAACAACTTGACTTAAAAGAGCCCACTTTTTTAGCTTTAGAATTATCACAAATAAAAACGTATGATAATCACAGAATCATAAATGTAGCAGTACGATTCCAATTATATCTCAAAATAATCCAATATCAAGAATTTGGTCTTGAACTAATTCTTTAGGGGAGAAATTCATTGGTTTACATATGCTAAGCAAAGAAAGTGATTCTGCAAAAGGCTACAAGAAGGCCCAGTAGGTTCACCGTGCTATTATTAATGATTTAAAAGTAACAGCAAATATTTAACTTACATCCTGCTACAACACTTTTGAACACTCACATTGATTCAATCACCATACCAAAACTCTGAAGTAACTACTTTCATCCCCATTTTACTTATAAGGAAACTAAAGCCGAAAAGCAATTATTAACTTATCCATAGTTACTTAGAAAGTTTACTGATAATATATTTTATTAAGGGCTTAAATTATTTTTAAAATATTATAAGACTCTATTAGACAAGTACATGATAAGGTAGAATTGATATCAACAATAACTTATAATGCCTTTGTTCTAGATTTTCTGGTTTTCGTTTTATTCCAAACACTTCTGATACGATGATTTTACAACAGAAATCTGTCCTTTTCCAGTCCATTTTGCTGATATTTAGGTCTGCTCTCTGTGCACCACACAAAAAAAATTACAACAGTTTAATGTCCATGAAACTTGTTAGAAGTGGTAGCAAGCAGGTCCAGTTGCCTAAGACTGAGCACTCAGGAAGAACAGTTGTCCTCTATCTCAGTAGGCCATCTTCCCTTGAGTGGCCTCTGAAGAGATAACCACTTCCCCTGACAAAGGAAGCAGCTTCTACTCTCCAATGAGAGCAACCAATGTGGGGAAGGGGGACAGATGCTGATGCCAGATGGTCCTCACATCTATCGGTCCTGTTTTATAGAGGGACTGTTTAAAGCACCTTAAAGATCCTGTTTCATGGTCCATGCAATTTACCTCAGATTCCTCACAAAGACAGACTGTTTAAAATTAAAACGGCAGAAACCATACAGAGGCTGCATCCCAATCCACCTCTTTTCTTTGGTCGCAACCAATGATAATAGTGATTACAATGGCAAGTAATTTAAATTTAGAGAGTCAGTTTATCGCACACTGGCATGGCTCAAACTTTTGGGAAAAGGCCAAGACTTATGGAAGGAGAATGGATATGAGCAATCAATGATTATTTGAACATCAAAGACACTGAGTATGAAACAACTGTTTAAGGCTCATTATTATTTTAATAAGCATCTGGAGGCTTTCCTGAGCTCCTGGTTTTAATGTTTTAATGTTGTCACCAAACCTCCGCTATCCTCAATGACAAAATACTGAGTGAAATACATTCTGATATCAACATATCAGATATGGGGTGTGTTCGCAAGAAAAGCTTAATACGCATAAGGAGTTAGTGTTAGATCCAATTTCTTAATTCTGTATTATCTAAGGGACACTGAGAAATACCACCTTTATAAGGAATGAGAAAATGAATGAAATTCAGCATATAAATTTTTCAAGTTGTATTTTCATATCTCAGTTTTATTGATTGTGGGTTTTAAGTACAAGCAATGTTAAAATGTACATTTCAATAGGAATAAAATAACTTGGCTAAAAGAATGAGAAATAGGAATAAATTTTCATTTGAATTCAATATTGTTAATGCATGTTGCATGTACACAGTCTTATTCTCCTTACAGAGGTTGTACTCTAAATTGAAATGTCATTGGTATACTTTTTATAAATCAGAAGTGCTAGTTCATGTATATTTTATTCTCTATACCAATCCTTTTAAGACATAATTAAATGCAAACAAACAGAAAAGAACTAACCCGAATCAATGTGTCCTTCTGAATGACATATCCTTCATACCTGCAAAGCCATCTCATCAACTAGGCTACTGCACTCATGCTCATAAATTTGAAAAGGTTGGTTGATTCCCTTCCAATCCCATTTACATTTAGAAATATGTAGCCATATAACTTATTTTTCTATTAATTTATAAAGTGCTTCAGTTATGATGAAAGGCAAAATTACCTATTTGTTTCCAAAGATAGGTTAATATTTTGATTATCTTTATATCGCACTGTTGATGTCGAGCTTTTGAATATCAACTGAAATGTTAGACAGTTTTTGTTGTGTTTCAGAAGACAAAGCATTCAGTTAGGATACTCCAAAGCTGTCGATGGGATCATCCTTCACCACAGCCACTTCAGCCAATATATGGATAAAATGATTCATCACTTCAACTCTACAAGCCATTATTTCTAATTAAAAACTACCCCATAAATACCTATTTTATTGTGACGTCTGTGTGGTAAATAAATTCAAGTGATCAGTAAAACACTCACCAAGGAAATTACCTTAAAAAAATTACTTCATTTCCAAGTGTATCTTCCTAATTAAAATGACTATTTCCAATTCATATTTCTGAACTGTAATTTATGATAACTTGAGTCTCTGAACATCCAATATGTAGGCAAAGCTATTGCCCTAATTTCTTAAATCATACTGCCTACAAAACAGTAACTGTCTTTAACCATTTATTGGCCTTTGACTTTTAATGGGTACAAGAGAATTTACAGAGCAACCTCTTATTTTCAAAGATAAAAGGGAAAAGCTGATCAAACTCCAAAGTCATTTTTCCCAGCTTTCAACAACAGCAAGGATAAAATCCATTTCTATTATACCTATTATGAAGTTACCTTGGAATATACTGAAAGATATATGATATATTAACCCACATAATCATTAAGATTACAGCCGAAGTGCCTTCTCTCTCTCCCAATTTATTTAATGTATGCTTGATTCATCTTCACCTTTAACTTTTCAGCTTGCTTTCTACCCATATTTCCTTCTTTAGCAAGGCAACATAACACAACGGAAAAAAAAATTAGGATTATGTTTCCTTGGATACGGATGTGAGTCTTTACACTGCCATTTACTAGGAGTACTTCTTTGGGCAACACAATTTCCTTTGCTCAGTCTCAGTTTAAAATTGTCTAGGTTCAATTCCCTTTATTTCCTATGCTCCCAAGTAAGTAAATAGGAACTATATGTTCATGAAGCAGCTCCTTTCCAGACCTAACTTTTGTAACGATTGGCACCGGTGTTTTTCTGAAAACTGTCTTCAGTAGTATCTCCTATGACATTGTCCATCCCTTCTGTGTTTCCTTCTAATCTCTACTTAATATTAATCCTTCTCAACTTCCTTCACTGACACCTCATCTTCTATTACTTTTTTAAATGGAAGTGTTCATCGAAGTCGCATTTTTAAACATGTTCTTAGTCTACAATCCTTCTTTGGTTTACTGCTACTATATATACATTGTGCCCAACTCTTATCTTTTTTTTAATGTTTATTTATTTTTGAGAGAGACAGACAGAGACAGGGTACAAGCAAGGTCCAGGGGTGGTGCAGAGAGAAAGGGAGACACAGAATCCGAAGCAGGCTCCAGGTTCTGAGCTGTCAGCACAGAGCCTGACATAGGGCACAAACTCATGAACTGCGAGATTATGACCTAAGCCAAAGTTGGACACTCAACCGAGTCACCCAGGCACCCTGCCCAACTCTTAAGTTAACATTGGTCTTGCTTCTAAGTTCCAAAACAATGCATTTCCAACTGCATCATGAACAACAGACACAACCAAGATTTTCAGCAAGTCTTACAAAACTTAAATATCCTACAACCATTACCCTCTCCTAGTAACCCCAACTCTTAGAGTCCCCGTGATTTCAGTCTATTACAATTGCATCACTAGCCTTCCATTCTTCCCTGCTACAAATCCTGTTACAATGTCAGAGACTTTCCTCTTCCACATTCTTCACCCTCACCTAATCATAGGAATTCTTTTAAACCAACTACAAAATACCCCCTTTCACCATCCCCTTCCTTTTATTTCTATAATTCTAGAAGTTGAAAGTTCTTGTGAAGCTTGGCTCCTAACTTATCTTCCACACTACTGCCAGGCAGGTCTATTTGAAATGGACTCTGCCTATGTTTTCATCAAATGTGAGTAGGCTTCATATGACTATAGCATTCAATCACTCTCAAAATTCACCTACAATATATCTTCCAGCTCATGTCTTGTTAAACCTCTCCACACTGGATTCACATTCCCTGAAATGCCATGGAGGTTCATGGCCTCTTACTTTGCTCATGCTATTCCCTGAGTCTCATCCCCTCATCTTCTCCCTCTGCCTATCAGAATCTTAACAATTCTGTTTCTTAACTGAAGTGATCACTGCCTTTCTAATAGTTTTACTGGAATAGTAGCCTCTCAACTCTAACACCTGACTCCTTAGAATCCTCCACTCCTGCCACACAAAATACTATGTGAGCCAGATAAGTCAAATTGTAAAATTTATGGAGTAACTGACTCAGACAAGCTATAGATTGTTTTACCTCAAAGCTCCCATTAGTTCTCAATTTCAAAAAAATTTTAACCCCTCACACCAAAATTAATGTCAAAACTCATAAAATGTAGTCCTCTTAGAGTTCTCAGCAATAGTAGCACTAAAATTAATATCATTAAGACTAATATTAACATTAAGACTAAAAAATAAATATTAAGACTAAATATTAAGACTAAATTTAATACTATATTAATATTAATATTAAGACTAAAAATTAATTTGTCTTATCTACATTTCTCTTAAAATTTCACTGTGAAAATTGTTAGTTTTTCTGTTATCTGCTTAACTTACTTTTTTTGGCCAAATCCAGATAGCAACTCATAATTTCTACCTGATCTTTAAAAAAATTTTTTAATGTTTTGTCTTATTTTATTTATTTCTTTTAATCTTTATTTATTTTTGAGAGAGAGAGAGGAGACCTAGTGTGAGGGGGGAGTGGCAGAGAGAGAGGGAGACACAGAATCTGAAGCAGGAAGCAGGCTCCAGGCTCTGAGCTGTGATGCCGGGCTCAAACTCAACAAACCGTGAGATCATGATGTGAGCAGAAGTTGGATGCTTAACCGATTGAGCCACCCAGGTGTCCCATGTTTTATTTTATTTTATTTTTTGAGAGACAGAAAGAGATAGCACGAGCAGGGGAGGGGCAGTGAGGGAGACACAGAATCCAAAGCAGGCTCCAGGCTCTTAAACATCAGCACAAAGCCTGACGCGGGGCACAAACCTCCAAATGTGAGATCATAACTTGAGCTGAAGATGGATGCTCAACCGACTGAGCCACCCAGGCACCCCATCTACCTATCTATTCTTAAGTCTATATACTTAATGTGCATATAATGTTCCTTTATGCATCATCCTGATATTAAGAAAATATGAAATCCTAAACTATTCATAAAAAATAAAATCACATAATGAAAAATTTTATGCAAGTGAAAACTGTGTTGGCAGATTACTATTAATCAATAAGACAGTGTGATACCCCTTCTACACTTTATTAAACTTTACAGTATCAATGACTTAGATATTCTAAAGCATTTAAATTAGCATGAAATATTCATTTGCATATGCCACATAAAAATAACAGAAACTAATTTTGTTTTCTCTTGTTTCATGTTTATAGAAAGTATCTTGGAAACCATAGTATATAATATAACCAAGTATAAATAAGATGCTCCATAATACTTCCATTTTATCTTATCTGTGTTTATGCATAAACATGATATGTTTGTGAATATGTTAGTACATATTGATAAGTATAGTAATAACATATGTTTGTCACAATCTTATGTGACAATACATGATGAGAAATCAAATAAACTAGAAATCAAAAAACCTCATTTCTTACTTAGAAAAAGCCAAATACCTAAGAATGTTTTAAGGCAGACATTTTAAAGGTATTCTGGTTGGTTATTTTTCTAGAGATACTGAAATAAATATTTGCATAGAAGGGTTATAGATCCATTTGAACTCTAATAGTTAATTTAAATGAAAGATTCTGAAGACTCCCAACACACACACACACGCGCGCACACACACACACACACACACACACACACACACCTAATGATTGTTCTCCTTCAAATATGGAAAGACATGAATATACAAAATAATAGCACACTACATTTGCCTTTGTTGGGACAAATTTTCTAGTATCTCCTTATACAAGTTATCAAAGTTATGTAAATTAAGGGGTGAGGAGTACATTTAGGTGAAGGACATTAAGATTATATTCATCTTGATGAGCACTGAGTAATATACGGTATTGGTGGATTACTATATAACATGCCCGAAACTAACATAACATTGTATGTTAACTACACTAGAATTATTTTTTTTTAAGTTATACAAATTAAAAGATAAGGCAGGAAAAGATTCTCAAAGGTGGTGGTTTCTCACTGGGACCTTGAAGGATAAAGAGTTATTTTCAAGACCAAGAAAGATGATGGAACAAGTTAATGATGACTAAAAAAAAAAAAAAAAAAAAAAATCCCTATCTAATTATAAAATTGTGAGTGCTATTTGGCTACAAATATACATACCAGCAAGTTATGTTTTTGCTTTCTTTTTTTTAATTTTTTAACATTTATTTATTTTTGAAACACAGAGAGAGATGGAGCATGAGCAGGGGAGGGGCAGAGAGAGAGGGAGGAAGACAGAATCGGAAGTAGGCTCTAGGCTCCAGGTATCAGCACAGAGCCTGATGTGGGGCTCGAACTCACAAACCGTGAGATCATGACCTGAGCTGAAGTTGGAAACTTAACCAACTGAGCCACCCAGGCGCCCCTATGTTTTTGTTTTCTTGAAAATAGATACTAAAATCAGTACCATCAAGGTATTTTGACTCATGATTATCAATCATACCTGTGGAACTATGTAGAATCAGATGACTTTACTATGTTCCTAATATTGAGTTATTTGATACTATAGATCATATTTATTATAAACTAATTTTAATTAATTTGTAAAATAAATACAAAATAAAATTGTTTTGAAATCATAGGGTAAATTTTCCTACTTGTACTCAGCATCACAGCATATAGAAATATTTTTCATTCTTCCTCTGCATACAATGTAGGAAAAATAAGCAGGTCAAATGAATAAGGCACTAGAGCAATAATATACTGCCATAGAATTATAAATGATTCTTCTTATTGACACTATTATTAGACATCTAGTGTTTTTCACATGCATCTCATTTGATCTTCACAGCAATTGTGTTAATTTGTTAATAAGATGGCATTTGCCAGTTTTATAGAAAACTGATAACAGACAAGTATTTTGCCCTAGGTTATGCAGTTCTTAAGAGACGAAGCTAAAATTTGAATATAGGTCTTCCAATAGCGTTCTAAAATCAGTAGTGTGGGATTTTTTTTTACCTGGTACACAAATTTCTTTTTTTTTTTGACACAGGTGATAGAAAAAGAAACATTTGAAGAATGAAGTTCAAATTCACCTTACCAAATAAGTGCCTGTTTTGACCTTGGGTATGACCCTTGATTCCTCTATGCTTTTGTTTCTTGATCCACAAAATGAGATTCTGAACTAATGTTTAAACTTTTGTCCAGTGAAATATTTATTATTATTCTAGAGTTTGCCATGACAAAAATACCTGTGAAGAAACACCAAACAATGTGTATTTAAAGAAGCCAAAAATGTTTTAAAATTACTGATTAGTAAATCTATTGCACATTCACATAGCAAAGCCCCCTAATGTAAAAGAGATCATGACAGAAAAAGAAAAAAAAGAAGAGAATAGAAATGTGGACCTTAACATTTTTAACTGTGTAGTCATACCCAATCAGATCTAAAGTTGTAAAAAAAAAAAAAAGAAAAAAAGAAAAAAAATATTATTTAAAACATTTAATTATATTTTAGTTCTCTGAAAATACAAAAATCAATATAGTCATAATGATTCTAAAAACTCTACCAGCTTGAATTATACCTACATTCTTAACCACAATAATTATTATCTAAGCTATGAATTTTGAGAACTATAAAGCCAACAAACACCATAAGACCACACCTTAAATAAGGATTCATATGTATGAATTCATATGTATGAATTCATATTCATATGTATGATACAGGATTTCTATTTATAGTCAATAATGTAATAATATAGGAATTAAATATACTTTTTGCTTCCTATGTATTAGAGCCTTTAAATTTTACTTTATGCTGCCTACACTCCCCTCAGAAGTATGAATATTCACCACAGCTAATAAAATTAAGTACTAAGCCATATTACTTTAATTAACACATATTAACTGAATGAATAGAACGTTTCACTGGAAAGTGAACCAAAGATTGGGCCATATTAATTTTCTGAACAGAATACTGTTTCACTATTCAAATGATCTGTTTTAAACCAAAGTGTTTTCTTTTGCAGAACTTATCAATCTATCATTTTATTAAAGAATAAAACACTTTGGGGCGCC
Source organism: Leopardus geoffroyi (assembly GCF_018350155.1). NCBI lineage: Eukaryota > Metazoa > Chordata > Mammalia > Carnivora > Felidae > Leopardus > Leopardus geoffroyi. The sequence goes on from NC_059327.1 coordinate 155,636,305, forward strand.
TGGGTGGCGCAGTCAGTTAAGCGTCCGACTTCAGCCAGGTCACGATCTCGCGGTCCGTGAGTTCGAGCCCCGCGTCAGGCTCTGGGCTGATGGCTCAGAGCCTGGAGCCTGTTTCCGATTCTGTGTCTCCCTCTCTCTCTGCCCCTCCCCCGTTCATGCTCTGTCTCTCTCTGTCCCAAAAATAAATAAACGTTGAAAAAAAAAATTTAAAGAATAAAACACTTAGCAAGACCAAAAAAAGAAAAAAAAGTGTCTTATCTGAAGTCTTGAAGTCTTATTTGAAGACAAAAGCAGGTCAGATGTTCAGAATTTGAAGCATGCTCAAATCCATAATATCAAACAATTGCTATGGCAGAGACTGCTGGGTGATTACCCAATACCCATTCTCTAGTTCCTCCTTACTAACAGAACTCTCATTTCTTTCAGCAGAAGCCCTGCTCTCATCTTAAAGAGAAATTACACTTCTACTCTTTCAGATAAGCAAGAATACAAAGCATCATTTTTTTCTAATGAAATAGGAGTAAGTTGTTGAGTGCAATGCCTAGATAATCTCCAAAATGAATGGCAGTCTTAGATGAAAGGTGCCTTTTGCCTCTTCTTCTCCTTCTCCAGCCAAACCATGGTGACTGGCACTCCAATGACCATTTGCAAGTATGAGAAGGAAGGTCACGTGTAAGAACAAAAGAAAAGCTTATTTCTATGAAACCATATCAGCTTCCATACCCTGTGTCTGAATGACTCATCTTAGGAGAAATAAAAAATTCTATCTTTAAGCAATTTGGACCAAACTCAACAGCTAATTGATATACTTGCCTGAAATCTCTCATTTTTTAAAAACAGTTTCAATAAATGCTCTTGAAAGCATTCACTGCACTACCACCAACATACAATCAACATGATCCCCCTTGACTTATTACTCAGCAGTCAAAATTTCCCCCCAAAACTATCTCCCTCACCAAAGTTCATAATCCATATGCCTCATTTATGGAGTATGGACCCAATTTAAGCACGAAATTGGATGCTCCGTTATATTTATACACACGTCCTTTAAAGTGAAAACAAAAAAAAAAAAAAAGGAATTTGGCTTACCTATTTTATTTTATTTTTTAATGTTTGTTTATTTTTGACAGAGAGAAAGGCAGAGCATGAGCGGGGGAGGGGCAGAGAGAGAGGGAGACACAGAATCCAAGCAGGCTCCAGGACCAGAGCTGTCAGCACAGAGCCCCAGTTGGGAGTTGGCTCCAACTCCCAAACCTCGAGATCATAACCTTAGCTGAAGTTGGAGGCTCAACCGACTGAGCCACCCAGGCGCCCTTGGCTTAACTATTTTTAAACATCTATTATCATTTTAATTAACATTAAGGGAGACTTTTCTAAATTATCCCAGAAATAACCATACAGAAAACAATTAAACCAAACAATAGGATTATTTTCTAAAGTAGCGCCTTATAGACTATCTGTGAAGGATCCCCCTTTTTTAATGCAATCTATCATAAACCAATTCTTTCATAAAATATACCACCTCTCAGCAGCAAAACAAGTCCACTGTTCATGATTTTGGATAGTAAAACAAATAACAAATTGCTATAAAAGTTTCCCAAAAGAGTTTCCCTTGCCTTATCACACACTGGAAGCCAGCAGTGAGCACACCATGTAAATCCACAGCCCATACTTTGTTACCACTTTTCTAAGTCATTTACATTAAGATTCAAACATGTAGGCAAAAATATTTTTCTAAATATTATTACTACACATTCTGATCTAATTTAGTGTTCAACCATCTTATTTTCTTTACCACAAATTGGAACTGAATTAAATGAAATCATTTGAGGAAGCTAAGTTTCTGATGCCATTATTCCTTAATTTGGGTGGGGGGGGGGGGGGAGGAAGTTCAATGGCTTTTTGAAAGAAATTTAAAGGTTAATTGGTATATTCTAATAGATGTAGAAATATTAAAAACACTCAAAGTTTTAGCTTTTTCTAAAAATGTACTTGTTTTAAAAAATTTCTATGATAGGTCTTCAGCCAAAATTTATACACACGTCACTATTATGGTTGTGAAAATATACTAACAATAATTTCAAATCAACACATTATAAATACATTATCATATTTCACATATTTAGCTTATTATAAAAATGAACACATAGAGAGAAGGACTCAAAATTCAGTCCTTTTTATAATCTCAAAATTCCATTCTGTAATAACTTAAACTTCTTAACAATGAATATGAAGGAGTTTTGATGGATGTTTAAACCACAGAAGAGACCAATGATGGGGAGAAGTAGTCTTCAAAAGGCAAGACTACTACTAAATTCTACAATGCCTTATTGGAATAATAGCGAAAAGAAAGAATGATAAGTTGATGTCAGAACATGGCAAAAATGTCCTCATCTAGATTTTCTACTTCAGGAAATGTCATGCCATATTATTCAAATGTATGTCCCTGGTTCTATCAAGTAGATTATCTGAAAAGCCAAAGATATATGCTACATAAAAAAAGAAAAAAGAGGGGAAAAAAAAGCACTTTAGTTAAATAAATGGTTTATTTTGTTTTGTTTTTCATGAGAAGGATGAAGAAGAGAAAAAGGAGAGGAATAAGAAGTTATTGGTGAAAGGAAGTAGTAGTTACAAAAAATAAAGGAAAATGAGATCAACTAACAACCAAATTTATGTTTGGTTTATTACTGCTACTCATTAGAAGGTTATCTTTATAAAAACAGCATTTCTTGGGGAACCCAAGTGGCTCAATTGGTTGAGTGTCCAACCTTGACTCAAATTATATGATCTCATGGTTCATGGGTTTGAGCCCAGCATTGGGCTCTAAGCTGACAGTGTGGAGCCTGCTTGGGATTCCCTCTCTCTCTCTCTCTCTCTCTCTGTGCCCCTCCCCTGCTCATGCTCTCTCTCTCACTCTTTCTCTCTCAAAAATAAACAAACATTAAAAAACAGGATCTCAACCTCAGGTAAACGATGTGCTAGGTGATAAAACTTTTAACATTGTTGTGGCCTTTATGTAATAAATTTCTAAATTTGGAGCTTCCATGATTATTAAGTGTTCTGCAAAAATTGTTTGGGATACACTACAATGGAAACACATTTTGTCTTTCCTCAATAACTCTTTAGTTCTGTATGAAAACAAAACAAAATCCACTAGAAATAATAAAGAAACAAGTAAGGCAATTATTTATAAATAAATAACGTTCTTCAAGAATGAATTAATTATCGGGGCGCCTGGGTGGCGCAGTCGGTTAAGCGTCCGACTTCAGCCAGGTCACGATCTCGCAGTCCTGTGAGTTCGAGCCCCGCGTCGGGCTCTGGGCTGATGGCTCAGAGCCTGGAGCCTGTTTCCGATTCTGTGTCTCCCTCTCTCTCTGCCCCTCCCCCGTTCATGCTCTCTCTCTGTCCCAAAAATAAATAAACGTTGAAAAATTAAAAAAAAAAAAAAAAAAAAAGAATGAATTAATTATCAATACATGAAAGGCAAGCTAATAACACTGTCAATTGCTTGGTATAGGACTTTTAATAATTTTTTTTCCAGTTTTTTGGACATATAATTGACATAATTTTGTATTAGAGTATACAACATAATGTTTTGATATATGAATAAATTTGAAAACGATGATCACAATAAGTTTAGTTAGCATCCACTAATATGCTTCAAAAAACCTAGTTTTAAAGTTTCTAGTCTTTTTATTCAAGACTATTCTTATTAAAAATATTAAAAATATTTATTTATTAAAATTTATTTATTTATTTATTAAAAATAAAATATTTTCTAAAGTCAATGAAAAAAACTAGGAAATAGCTATAAAAATATAGCATCTCTTTCCATTCAGATACAATTTAGAAGCCAACTTAGAATACTGGTTGCACATTATTGTCAAATATTTTTAGAACAACCAGAAAGCTATGATATAGATTAAGTAAGTATTGTATTTACTTAGGATTGCCATAGAAGGTTGGAGAATTTAAGCTGAAATGATAATATAAATCTAAAAACTTTATTAATATTAATTTGATGAATACAACTGAAAATTTTTATATTTTTAATCAAACTTTACCAAATTTTGCCTTTTATAAACAACTAAGTAAAAAAACACATTTTTATATGACAAATACCAACTCCTATAACCAGAAGAAAAAAAAACAGAAAAAAAACAGAACTATAACTCTTTCATTTAATATATTATTGCAAAAAACAAACCACGCTCGTATTTTGTCTATCTCCTCTCTTCTCTTTCCCTTAATACAACTGCAAAAACACTGGTTAACCAATAATGAGACAGTTAAGCAAAAAACAAAACAAAACAAAACAAAACAAAAAAACAAAAAAACAAGCATAACAATACAATTGTTGGAAATACTCATTTTTATTATGTTACTTTAAATAACTCATCTCTTTACCAGAAGAGGTGAATAAAAGATTCAAGTAAATAAAAGTCTTCTCTGGGAATAAGAGCAGTATGTACTTACCATAAAAAAGAATAAACAAAATTATCAGCTCCAATGCTCAAAATAATTAACATACACTGAGTGGTAGAAAGAATATTCTTAGCAGTTCCTGTTTAAATAACATGCAAAGGACAACGTTTTTTTATATTTGTGAAGCATTTTTCACTGAAGAGTTTATGAAACTTTATTATAGACTTTAACTAGGCCCAACCAGAGGCAGGTGGAAGCTTTTGTTTTACTATTATTCCCCTTCTATCAGGTAAGTTAGCTCCCAGGGGCCCCCCCATTTCTATGCAATGCTTTCTGCTTTCTGTGAAAGAGTGACTTCTGAAATAATTTCCTGACCTGTTTCCCAGTGACATTAGGAATTCAAGTCTCAACAACATGGTTTAACCTAAAATTGAAAACAGAACCTCTAGACATAAACGTTCACAGTAACTGTAGGAAAATCATACATAGCTATCAATTATGCAGAAGTTATTTGAAAATGCATAATTTTAATAAATTGATCTGAAATCAGTAAGACACAAGATACACCAGGTCAATAAGTTTGGTTCTTGTTTGGCTTGTTATTCCAAGGGTCCAGAACCCAATATAAAGGAAAGAATAAAGTAAAAGAAGGAAATAAGACTTAAATATAGTTTCCTATTAACAAAAGCAAAACTACAGTAATTTCTCATACTTAGGCCAACCCATTATTAAACTGTGAATAAACAAAGGGTGAATATGATTTCTTTTTATTTTTCATACAGAAAATGTCTAAAGAATTAATTTGTCAAATGAATGAATTAGTCTGGATCACTAAAGAAGAAAAAATACTGCCAATTCAAGAGAAGGAATAAGATAATTAAATAAAATTAAAACAATGTAAAGTTTTTGTAAAAATGTGAAAGTTAATGTAAAAATAATGGCAAAGGTGTGGATTGGTATAACCCACATTAAGTTAATAACTGTTAAGTTATTAATTGGTATCTTAATAGATGGAACCATCTATTCAGACAAAATTTAGTAATAATCTGGCTTTCATATACAAATATACTTATCAGTAAAACATGTTATCTTAATAATTTTCATTAATAGTAAAAATTAGCAATAACCCATTCACTCTCCTTAACCCTGAATCTACAGATATTAGTAAATATATTCAAATTGATATTTTCTGAAATCAGAATGGTATCTGGAATTGTTCTTACTAAAAACAAGTTAGGGGTGCTGGGTGGCTCCGTCCATTAAGCGTCTGACTCTTGATTTTGGCTCAGGTCATAATCTCAAGGTTCATGAGATGGAGCCCCATATTGGGCATTCTCTCCCTCTCTGACCCTCCCCTACTCACACAGGCTCACACACTCTCTCTCTCTCTCTCTCTCTAAATAAATAAATAAACTTTAAAAATAAGGTAAAGAGAATACTGATCCAAGAAAGAAGGTATACATGTATTTCACTTTTTTTCTATTTCTCTAGCTAAGTAAAACTAAAAACATTACACATAAAACAAACACCAGAAGACTATGAGGAGTGGCAAGAATAAGGCAAATGATTTAGAGACCTATAGATTCAAAAACAATGTGGCGGTGAGCTCCCTGTTGTTTGTTTGAACTTCTATAACCCAGACTTGGAACACAAGAAGCTGATAACCTGAAAACGCCAACAGGTATGGGCAAAAAAGGTCCAACTAAAACTTGTTCTAGGAAAAGAGGCAGCATAATAATTCAGAAAACTTTTAACAAAAACCACTTTACCCCAGGCAAACAACGCAGAAAAAAAACAAAAAACAAAAACAAAACACTATAGCCCCACCACTATCCATGCCACCAAAGGTCAAGAAAAGCTGATAGCCCTACCTCCACCAGGTTATAACAAAGCACCTCAATGCCGCCCACCCAACAGTGGTGGTATCAGACAAGGCCCAGTGGGAAGTTTGGACTTTGATCCCTCTAGGCAATAGCAATGATTACCCAACTCCATACTACCAGTAAAGATTACAGGGAGAACCCGGATATTCACTGCCAACCGACAGTAATGAGGCCCCACTTACAGGGTAGGTTGAGCAGAGGCGAAGTACAGACAGGCCTTCACCACTGCTCACAGGTAAGGAGGCTCCACTGCTCTTTGGTGTCATGGGAGGTCACACAGGGAATAGTAACAAAACACTATCAATCCTCCCAAGTAGGGGCCCATCCATAGAGGACTAGTGAGAACTGGGAATCCCAGCTCCACCCAACAGTAGTAAGAAGCTCCCTTTCTGGTTTTAATGGTGGCTAATTGGGGAATTTGGACTTCTAGCTCTATGGTATCTTACCGAACAAGGCAACACTCAACCTCACCAGTTGGGGCAGTGACAAAACCAATCAGCTAAAATAGAAGACTTAAATAAAATTCACAGCTTCATAACATAATACGTAAAATGTCTAATTTTCAACTGAAAATCATTCCTCACTTGAATAACCAGTAAGATCTCAAACCGAATAAAAAAAAATTGAATAATGTCAATGCTGAGATGACAGAGATGTTGGAATTATCTGATTTTAAGACAACGATCACAAAAAAGTTCCAATGAGCAATTATAAAAATACCTGAAACAAATGATAAAAGGCAATTTTAGCAAAGAAATACAAAGTCTCATAAACAACATAAGATGAAAAGATCTAAATGGAATTTTTAAAAAATTTAATGTTTTATTTTTTTGAGAGTGGGAGACAGAGTGTGAGCAGTGGAGGGGCACAGAGAGAGGGAGACACAGAATCTGAAGCAGGCTCCAGGCTCCAAGCTGTCAGCACAGAGCCTGACATGGGGGCTCAAAACCACTAACCATGAGATCATGACCTGAGCCAAAGTTGGATGCTTACTGGACTGAGCCACCTAGGTGTCCCTAAATAGAAAATTTTGAGCAGAAAAATACAATAACCAAAGCTAAAAACTCAATCCATAAGCTCAAGTGCCGAATGGATAGGAAGGAGAAAATAATCAGTTAACTTTAGGAAAGAACCACAGAATTGCCCAATTTGAACCATAGAGAGAAAAATTAAAAAAAAAAAAAAAACCTCAGATGCTACAATGTTTCCTGTTTTGTCAAACATTAATTGACCATATATTGGGTTCATTTCTGGGTTTTCTATCCTGTTCCATTGATCTATGTGTCTATTTTGTGCTAGTACCATACTGTGTTGATGATTACAGTTCTGTAATATAATTTGAAGTCTAAGATTGTGATGCCTCCAGCTTTGCCTTTCTTTTTCAAGGTTGGTATTTGGTATTTTGGGTTTTCTATGGTTCCACATAAATTTTAGGATTGTTTATTCTAGCTCTGTGAAAATACCTATTTGTATTTTGATAGGGATTGCTTTAAATGGGTAGATTCCCTTGGGGAGTGTATGTACACATTTTAACAATATTTTTTTCTTCTAATCCATGAGCATGGAATGTTTTTTCATTTCTTTGTGTCATCTTTAATTTGTTTCATCAATGTTCTATTGTTTTCAGGGTACAGCTCTTTTACCTTTTTGATTAGGTTTATTCTTACTGTTTTTGGTGCAACTGTAAATGGGATCAATTCTTGATTTCTCTTTCTGCTGCTTCATTATTGGTATACAGAAATGCAACAGATTTCTGTACATTGATTTTTTTTATCCTGCAACTTTGCTGAATCTATCATCAGGGAAATACAAATCAAAACTATAATAAAGTATCACTTCACACCTGTCAGAATGGCTAAAATCAACAACAGAAGAAACAACAGGTGTTGGCAAGGATGCAGAGAAAGGGGAACCCTCTTGCATCGTTAATGGGAATACAAATTGGTGCAGCCACTCTGGAGAACAGTATGCAGATTCCTCAGAAAGTTAAAAATAAAACTACCTTACAATCCAGCAACTGCACTATTAGGTATTTACCCAACGGATAGAAAAATACTGATTTGAAGGGATATATGCACCCCGATGTTTACAGCAGCATTATCTACAATAGTGAAGTTATGGAAAGAGCCTAAATGTCCATCAACTGATGAATGGATAAAGAAGATGTGGTACATATATATACAATGAAACAGTACTCAGCCATCAAAAAGAATGAAATCTTGCCATTTGCAATGACATGGATGGAGCTAGAGTGTATTATGTGAAACAAAATAAGTCAATCAGACAAAGACCAATACCATACGACTTTGCTCATACGTAGAATTTAAGAAACAAAACAGATAAACATTAGGAGAAGGGGAAAAAAGAGAGAAAGGCATATCATAAGGGACTCTTAACTATAGAGAACTGAGGGGTGAAGGAGGGAAAATGGGTGGGGCATGGGCTAAATGTGGGATAGGTATTAAGGAGGGCACTTGTGATAAGCACTGGGTATTATATGTAAGTGATAAATCACTAAATTCTACTCCTGAAACCAATATTACACTATATGCTAACTAACTAGAATTTAAAGAAAAAACAAAAATTGAAAACAATTGAAACAAAACAAACAAAAATTCAAACAAAAATTGAAACAAACAAAGATAACAGGAAAAGCAGTTCATGAACCAGGCAGACCCAGTCTATAAATAGAAAATGCCACTGTCAGAATTTCACAGCTGAAATCACTGTTCTTATGACCTATTAAGGGTCAAAAAGACAAATACAGGAAATTTTATTACTTAGACTTTAAGTCAATATATTTAAGCTGAAGGATCAACAGCTTTTTTTTTTATGGCTGACTTTTAAATTAATCTATAATGATATCTTTAAACAACTCATAAATAGAGGGCGCCTGGCTGGCTCAGTGGGTTGATAGTCCAACTCTTGGTTTCAGGTCAGGTCATGATCTCGTGGGTTTGAGCCCAACGTGGGCCTCCTACATTGTCTGTGCAGAGCCTGCTCGGGATTTTCTCTCTCCCTCTCTCTGTCCCTCCCACACACATGCTCCCCCCCACCCCCCAAAATAAATAAACTAAAAAAAAAGTCTCATAAATAAGCTCAATAGCATGTTAGATATAGCAAGAGGCAATACAAACACTTTGGCATCATAAAAACTCCCGTGTTTTCTTATAGAATTAAAACAAAATCAGGCTATCACAATATTTAGATTTGAACCTCACTCGAAAACCATACATACTAGTTTTAAGAATTTTAAAATGCATCATTATTGATGTTTTTATACTTTATATAAAGTAATCTAAGTTAAAAATCAATTTCCAAGTTAAATACTGGTAAGTAGAGGACTTTTCGCAAGGCTTAAGACAGAAAAACAGGCTTCAGTCCAAAGTCAGTCCTCCATATCATTAAGAGCTGGAAAATAAATGTGAGGCTTCTGGTAACCTATTCTCATAAGCAAGGAATGATCAAATTAATCTCTGTACAGACTGCAACCAGGCAAATCTTTATAAGCAGCAGAGCAGGGAAAAAATGGACAGCAGCTAATACCCCCATGGGCTGCAAATACCCAGGTGCAGGGTCAGTAGTTTAAAATAGCCTTTTCATTGGCCAACTGGGGCCCAGTAGGAGAAATAGGGGACAAGCTAATAAGTTTGGCACATTTGGAATTCATTGTAGGCAAAAGGAAGGGAAAATCTCCACAAAAAGAAAGCGTACAGGAGAGTATAATAGTCAATTTAATGTGATCTTAAAAAAAAAAAAAAAAAAAAAAAGAACAGAAAAACCCTTACTAGATATTAAATTTTGTAAAACATCTCAGAGAATCCTACATTCATATTGCAAACAGTACTGGGGCTCTTGATTTTAACCTTTTTGTATCTTATTTTCCTTTCCTTCTCCCTCCTTCCCCCTCCCTACTACCTTTTCCAAAATACAATGCAGACTCACTATCCTGCATATTTGGTGGTTATTTTTCCAGATACATTCCTCATAGATATTGTCTACATAGTGTTATGGAAAATTATTGTATAATTTTGAGTCTGTGATTAACAAAAGAATCCCTTTATTTATTTATTCACTCATTCTCAAGTGAATTCATTCATTCAGTTATAGAATACACACATTTATACTGAGAATGCAAGCCAGAAGCCAAAGAATTCTTATAGATTTAAATAGACATTTGTGAAATTAATGGTATAGTATGTCCTTTACATATGAGCTAATCCAGCCTCCTTCCTCTCTTGGTATATGAATCTCTATTGCTTTTTACCAATCCTTCAAGATGTTCTATAAGATGACAGAGAGGCTGTTGTAATAGAGCTTCATTTGGAAGGTAAAACAAGATACAATGTAAGCTAAAAATTGATTTACACAGCTGCCGTTTTCCTTTTTCTTGTGGACAACTCTAAGACACCATCAACAAGTCAGGAATAAAGAAAGATTGTGGGAGCCTTAAAGGAAGTTTGAGGGCTTCATGAGATATAAAGAAAGGAAATAAAAGGATTAACTATTATATTTATTGTATTATACTTTCAGACTTTGTCCAAATCTTAAAGGGCTAGAACTATTTTTTCATAATTGATTTGAGCAAAGAGAAAATTAATATGTGAAAAACTAATGACATACCTACTTCTGCAATATGAAAGCAGGTTATTATTTAAGGATATTATTTGGTTTAATTCCTTAATGTAAATTTTTCCATGTGGCTCTAATCATGGCTTCTGGTTGTAAAAAAAAATACTTCAAATTATTTTTGTTATGAATTCTGCAAAATTGTAACAATTATAAGGTTTCATTGTATCAGATTTAGCCATTGAACATAAATTTTATCACTGAAACCAAAGTACACAAATCCTGCTGAATTACTTATATAATTACTTACCTAGCTTACAATGCCATAGGAATAAAATAAAACCAATACAAATCAGACTAAATAACATCCATAACATTCCATTTTGTTATTTTAAATCTGAGTTGTAATATGAAACCGCATGGTCTACTTTATGATACTTCATTCCATGAAATGATTTGTTGCATACAGCATACTGTTATTAGCTAAAGAAAATACCAATGACATCATTAGCTATTATAGGAGATAAGCTCACCTACTAAAGAACAATACTGTGTTTTATATTTTCACTAACGTGGAATATCAAATGAGTTGCAAGAATATTTTCTTCTACAAACACATTATGTATAGTTAAAAGTGTTTGAACTCCCCTTGCCTCTCCAAATATGAATGTGAATGTAATATTGCAAAGGGTTGATAAGACCACTGATTTAACAGCCACATTACCTATCCTGTTGAATTTTAATAAACAAGAAACTTGAAATAAGAAAAAAGACCTTAAAGCAATACAAACATGAAAATAACTTTTTTTTAGGGGCGCCTGGGTGGCTCAGTTGGTTAAGCATCTAACTTCAGCTCAGGTCCTGATCTTGTGGTTCATGGGTTCGAGCTCCACATCAGCCTCTATGCTGGCAGTTCAGAGCCTGGAGCCTGGTTCAGACTCTGTGTCTCCCTGTCTCTCTGCCTCTCCCCCACTTGTGCTCTGTCTCTCTCTCTCAAAAAAATATTAATTTTTTAAAAAAGAAAATAACTTTTAAAAAATAATGTGATTCATCAATAGATTTATTAGAATATATAGAATATATATATAGAATATATTATAATTTAAAACACAGTAAAAAATTCTGTGTGTTCGCCAGAGAAAGAATCTTAATAAAATATTGCCTTATTTATCTCCCTTTATAATATATAGAATGTTTAAAATGCACTAGTAATTCATAGGGATTACTATTACTATAGTAATACAGTAATACATATTACTGTTGTCCTTTCTTAAATATCACAAGAATTAAGTTATTTGACCTGTGAAATTCAGCCATTCAAGTTATTCTTTTAGGCAGGGTCAAAAATTACACCACAAACCAGAGCAACACAGATGGAGACTGCATTGTGCAGCATTTCGTTCTCAGTTTCAATTCAAAGCTTGGCTTTCCCGCATGGTAACTGGATGACCATTCACAAATTATTTCTGCTCAGTTTTCTCATCTATACCATGAAAAACAAATAGAATTTGTTCTCAGAGAGTTGGTGTGAAAACTAAACACGTAAATATATATAAGTAAATAACAGGTGTCCAGGGCTTTCACAATAAATGTTAACTATTCTCATTAGGAATGTTTTTACTATTTCAGTGAATAAATGGCTAACCTGTTTGAGGTTTGTTTATTCCTGGTAAGATTTCTGACTTCAAATACATTTTGCTGAACTAAATAAAATATAATGCAACCATAAGTCACATCTGGCAAGAGTATTTCTGGTAGGCTTAGCATTACAGTGACAACCAGATGTTGAATTATACAGATCAAAATGCTTTCTTCTTCTGCTGTGGTTGACCACGACACTGAGCAATGTTAATTATTTAGAAAGCTTAGCATTTGGCAATGTGAAAAACATGTTTTGCATTTAATACAAAGAAGCCTCTCAACACAACAATTTAGTAAAGTTAAGGTCTAAATTTAAATTCCATTTTGGATCCATAAATAAAAAAATCTATGTCTTATAGTATTAATTTTTGCCCATAATTTTAAATATAAATGTTTACATATGTTTTTATATATACATATATATGTTTTACGTATGTATGTATGTATACACATATATGATTTATGTATGTATGTATATATACACATACATATATACATAAACATATACATACATATGTTTTTAGTTCAAGATTATGGGGGACTTGAATCAACTGAAATAAATAATATGTACCAGAATACAGTGTATTATTCTATTCAACTTAATAGACTGTCTTCATGCCAGAGGAATGCTGCCATCAGTCTTAACAAAAGTTTTTATTGTCACTGCAAATCTCAAGGAATCCCTTTGGATATTACTACAGATATATATCTGGACTACATAGATCCTACTAATACAATCAGGAATCAGTGCTAGGAATATACAAATAGTATGTCTTCTAGAACTGTGCCCTTCGCATAAGAAATGTAAATAGTTACTATAATATCAAGCATAATTAAGACTGAGTTCCTAATATGCATGGAAAAATTTGTCAAACCCATAATTTTATGTCTCTTTTCCGAATGCAAGCATTATTCTCTGTAAAATCATGATTGTTTCTTAATCTGCCACTATTTTTGTATTCTCCATAATAAGCCAAGGGGCAGTGGTTCCAAAGACTCTTGACATCTACATTCCTTCTTCAATTATTTCCATTTCTTTTCAAAGACAGAAGTAGCTACCATGAAAACTTCCCAAGATCAGACCTGGGAAAGGGCTAGTAGAAACTTCTGGTCAAGTGGAGTGCAACGTAAGCACAGTCACCACAACTTTATTTGCATCTCAGTTGTCTAGATACATTCCATCATTCTCTCTGTTACTCTCATGAATATTACAAATGGTTTGAAACATTCTTTTCAATATTAGGATGATACTAACCTACTAGAGTTCTAAAAAAGAAAAAAGGTTTTTATTTAATCCATTATTTTTATCATGATTCTGATACTTTTGACTTGATAATTCAAAACATGAATAGATTTTCCCCTTTGATATTAACCAGACATTTTTTATAAAGGACAAAGTAAACATAAGTAGTACCTTCTTACAGTATGAAAATTTTTATTTTTCATTCTGGGTGGTGATAAAAAATTGATGGATTGAAAAATGTTTCCACTGCTTAGCAGTAACACTCAGTTGAGGCATCCTCAATATTAATAAATATTAAAGCCATTTCAATTTTTTGAGGAACCTCCATATTGCTTTCCACAATACCTGTACCAATTTACATTCCCATCAACAGTGTGTGAGAGTTCCTTTTTCTCTACATCCTCACCTACACTTGTTATTTCTTATCATTTTTTTTATTTTTTAAGGTAATATCTATGCCCAACATGGGACTTGAACTCAAAACCCCAAAATCAAGAGTTGCATGCTTATGGACTGAGCTAGCCAGGCGCTCCTATTTCTTACCTTTTTGATTCTAGCCATTCTCACAGGTGGTCAGGTGATAGCTTACTGTGGTTTTGGTTTGCATTTCCCTGATGATGAGTGATGTTGAGCATCTTTTCATATGGTTTTTGGCCACCTGTATTTCTTCTTTGGAAAAAATATTTATTTAGGTCATTTGCCCCATTTTTAACCAGATTTTTTTTTTTGGTGCTGGTTATCAATTCCTTGTATTTTTTTGGATATTAACTCCTGATTGGATATATCATTTGCAAATATCTTCTCCCATTCAGTAGGATGACTTTTTGCTTTGTTAATGGTTTATTTCACTATAGACAAACTTTTTATTTTGATGTAGTCCCAAAAGAATATTTCTGCTTTTGTTTCCTTTGGTTTATGGGACATACATAGAAAAATGTTGCTACAGCCAATGTCAAAGAAATTACTAGGTTCTTTCCCAGGAGTTCTATGTTTTCAGGTCTCATATTTAGATCCTTAATCCATTTTGAGTTTGTTTTTCTGTAATGTTTAGTTTCATTCTTTTGCATGTAGTGGTCAGTTTCCCACAATCTCTGCAGTATATCTTGAAATCTGGAATTGTGATACCTTGAACTTTGTTCTTCTTTCTCAAGATTGCTTGAGGTATTTGGGGTCTTTTGTTCCATATAAATTTTAGTATTATTTGTTCTAGTTCTATCAAAAATGTTGTTGGTATGTTCGAAGGGATTGCTTTGAATCTATAGGTTGCTGTCAGTAGTATGGGCCTTTTAACATTATTAGTTCTTTCAATCCATGAGCATAGAATATCTTTCCTTTTGTTTGTGTCATCTTCAGTCTCTTTCATCAGTGCTATATAGTTTTCAGAGCACAGGTCTTCACTATATCTTGTAGCAATTCCACTACTGGGTATATACCCAAAGAAAATGAAAACACTAATTTGAAAAGATATATGCACCCTTGTGTTTACTACAGCATGATTTGCCATAGCCAAGGTATGGAAGCAGTCCAAGTTACCATCAACAGATGAATAAGGAAGATGTAGGGAAGGGGTGTGTGTGTACGTGTGTGTGTGTGTGTGTGTGTGTGTGTGTGTGTGTGTGTGTGAATGGAATATTACTCAGCCATAAAAATTATGAGTCTTTTTGCCATTTATGGCAACCTGGATAGACCTACAGGTCCACTTATTACAATAAGTGGAATAAGACATAGGAGGACAAAGTACCATTTGATTTCACTCATATGTGGAATCTAAAAAACAAAAAGAAGAAGCACAATCAAACCTATAAATATAGAGAACTGATTATTTTGGCGGGGCGGGGGGTGGTGGATGGGCAAAATGGGTGAAGAGTGGGAGATACAGGCTTCTAGTTATGGAATGAATAAGTCACAGGGATACTAGGTACCACACATTAAATACAGTCGATGATATTATGATAGTGTTGTATGGTGAAGGATGATAGCTATACTTGTGGTGAACATAACATAACATATAGTACTGCTGAATCACTATGTTGTATAACTGAAATTAACATAATGTCGTATGCCAATTGTACTCAAATTTTTAAAAAAATAAAAAACATTCTTCCAATCCACGGAAACAAAAGATCACTGGTTTCAAGGGGTGGGTCGGGGGAGAAATGAATAGGTGGAGCACAGAAACTTCTTTAGGATAGCAATATTATTTGTATGATTTTATAACAATGAAAACCCACAACACCAAGAGTGAATCTTAAGATAAACTATGCATATTGGGTAGTTATAATGTGTCAATGTAGGTCCATCCTTGTGTTACACAGAAGCTAGACATGAGCAATGGAAAGAACACTTCCAGTCAGAGTCCCAACTCCTGGAAGGGAAATGATAGAGACATGAGCCTGAGGCAAGGATGGTGATAAATAAGCTACACATCAGAAGCTTGGGGGAACAACATCCTGACTTCAAGGCTTGCAAAACCTTGTGATTGACAGATCATAAGACAGGAGTAAACATTCACTCTTCTCTTCCACCTCTGCCCCGGCGTAACCTCTAGACTCTTTATAATACATTTGCATTGCAGGTACACCCTTGTCCCCATGGAGAAAGGCTGTTGTGACAGTTTTGGTATAAACCTTGGAGGGCCACTCCCAACCCATGGGAGGAGTCTCCCAAGTAATTGGAAACCGTGTCCATTGGAGATCACCCCACTATACGTCACAGCACATCCCAGACCAAAGAGACCCAATAATATGCAATCCCAAAACAATTGAGAGGCCGATTGTACCTGGAGGAACATGTCCCCAGCTCTCCCACCTTGAGAGATAATAAACTGCTTAGTGCTTGCTACTTTCTTTCTGGCTGTCTTTATTCCAGTGGCAAATCCCCACAGAAATCTTCTCTTGAGAAATCCAAGCGCCGATACCTTCATTCACATAAAGCAGACTCTGACTGGATAACACTTGGTTTAAAAAAAATGTACCACTCTGGCAGCTGTATATTTATATCAGGGAGGCCTCTATGTATGTGTGGAGGAATGGGGTATATGGGAAATCTCTATCACCCTCTCAATTTTGTTGTAAATTTAAAACTGCTCAGAAAAAATGAAGTCTTAAATTAAAAGTTAAGGAAAAATATACTTATAAATGTGAGAATAAAGAAGTGTCAAATATGGTTCTAAACTTTTTCAGGTAAGTTGTTTCAAATTCAACTAAATAATTTTTATAGACTGTGGACTCAATCCTGTATTTCTGCGGACCACAAAGTAAGTTGCAGTTGGAAAAGTTCAAGGTACTATTCCTCTCACAGTATCTGAACTGTAGGAAAGACTACAGAAACATGCTCCCTGTAGTTAAGGGGGATTTTTTTTCACAAGCTGTTTTTTTCTGGAACATTCCCAGGCCCCACGAGGCCTTCTGTGAACTTATCAGGCTAAGTTACCTTTTTTTATTATGCATTACATATGTATTCTTTACTACTATAATGTTCTCAAAAATACTGTTCCTTTCCTCAAAGAACTTATTTCAGTTTGCAATTACACATCAGTTCATGAAATTATTTGTGTAGTGTCTGTCTCTGCCAATATGATGTAAATAACATAGTACCAGGAACTTAGTGATCAACTGATTGATCTATCTCTACTAGAACAAAAGCTGGTAAAGAGTCGGTATTATGGACTGAAATGTGTCCTTCTGAAATTCATACATTGAAGCCCTAAACCCCAAGGTGATTGTATTTGGAGATGGGACATTTACAGAAGTAAATAACTTCAAATAAGGTCATAAGGATGAAGCCCTGATCCAACAGGATTAGTGTCCCTATAAAAAGAGAAACTAGAGAGCTCACTGCCTCTATTTCTCTCTCCATGCACACGTATGGAGGAAAGGCCATGTGAGGATAGAGTAAGAAGGCAGTTATCTGCAAGCCAGGAAGAGAGGTGTCTCCAGTAACCAAAGACAGGCACTTTGAGATGGGACTTCTAGCCTTCAGAACTGTGAGAAAATAAAGTTTTGTTGTTTAAGCCACCTCAGACTATGGTATTTTGATATGGCACCCTGACCAAATACAGTAGGTAAATAAAAAGATGCGAATGAACAATAAAAGATAGGAGAAAACAAACAAAAACAAACAAACAAACCTCTTTCCCCTAAATTCATTTTTTCGAGACAAATAACAGCATTCAATATAACTTTCAGGCATTTTCCAGACTTGATTCATTCTGCTAGAAGGAAGAAATGACTTCTCTAACTGATGAGTTTAGGAAAGGAACATGGCATACCCTGGTCTTTTCTTTCCCTCTCTCCTCTGTGGGCAGTTAGGCACACACAAGCAAAGCACAGATTCAGGTGTGTTTGGCATCACCCTACACGGAGAGAATTATATGTATCCCGATGAGCATGAAAGTGCTTAATTCTGGGATGGAGTATTAGGGAGCCCACGGCAGCCATCTGTGTAAGTAAGCTATGTTCTCCAACCCCTTATTAACATTTTGACCTCAATCTACCCAAATTCTTGTCTAGCTCTCAATTTGATTAAAACTCACGTGTGAAAAGTGTGCTATTAATTAAGCCTATGAAACCCACTTAAATGATGTTAAACAATTATTTCAAAATAGAAGGGATCATCAAATATTCAAATGATCAATGTGAACTATATAGATTTTAAAATATAATTTTGAATGCATACTGTTTAGTGTTTACTAATTTTTATCATGCAGGTAAACAACACACTTTGAATGTCAATAAACAAATAGCCTCTACCCAAAACAACACAAAACAAAAATCAAAAGAGAAAAACAGGGTTTAAAAAAAAACAAGAGATTAATCTGCCACACTGCTTTTGTATGTCCCACAGCTAAGAATGTTTTTGTTTTTGTTTTCACATTTTATAATAGTTGGAAAAAAATAAAAAAAATATTTCAGGACATGTGTAAGTTATATGAACCTCAAATGCCAATGTCTATTGAACTCTTATTGGAACATAGCTCTGCTCATTTTTTAATGCACTGACTACAGCTGCCTTTGCTCTGCAATAGCAGAGTTCAGCAGTAAGCACAGAAACCACATCTCCTGCAAAGCCTAAAATGTTTACTACCTGGCCCTTTCTAGAAAGTTTGCTGACCTCTGCAACAGACAAATGGTCTATAAAATGGTGTTTGATTTTAAAGTATGACCCATTGGCATTCATCCATGACTAAGTATTAATAGAGAAACAATCTATGTAATCTTATTTGAATATATGTTACAAGTTTCTGAGCTATCGATCAGCACTTTCTATACTTAGAAATGAAAACAGAAAAAAATTTTGTCTTTACCTTCACTTATTCTCAGCAAAAATGTCGCTAGCTCATATGCTCCTTGAAACGTATCTTATATAATGACAAACTTATAACAAGCCCATTATAGATGCTCAATAGAGCATTGCCACAGTACATGAAAAATTCCTTATCTGAGCAGGTCTCAGTTGTTCCTACAGCACAAACATTTCTCACTCATGTTTATGTATATATATTTTTGAATTGTATGAAACATATATACTAAATATTACATTTCTACCCCAAATGAGATAGGAATTTAACAGAACAGCTTAATTATTCCCATTCTTCTTCTTCTTTTTTTTAAATATATTATCAAGTTAGCTAACATACAGTGCACACGGTGTGCTCTCGGCTTCAGGAGTAGATTCCCATGATTCGTCGCTTACGTAAAACACCCAGTGCTCATCCCAACAAGTGCCCTCCTCAATGCCTATCACCCATTTTCACCGATCCCCTACTCCCCATTCTTGAGTAAAATATATTCTTTAAAAAAATCTTCTCCAAATACATTTTACCCTTAGTGACCAGTGTCTTCAATTACTTTTTACTGTTACAATCATTTTATGATCCAATGCTCTACATGTACTGAATTAGTCTCATTTCTTGCTTGGGATTCTTTTCATGTTGATGATGAAATTAACTTCATAAAAATGGAACTTTAAATAGCGTCTTAATCTAAATATTCAAAATGAAAGATTATAAGCAAAAACCCAGTACTACAAATCTATGCATTTAAAAAGTTTTCCAGTGAAAAAAATTCTTTTCCACATGAATTATCATGAGAGCCCTAAAGTCAGATTCTGCAGATATTTTAAAAATGAAAATAAATTGAATACATTAAAAAATGCAAAAGGTGCTATAAAAATAATCATTTGAAACCTAATGAAAATACAGAAGCCCCATGAGAATCACAACAGACCTTTCAGTGTACTGCACAAACACGTGACATACTATTAAGCAAATATAATTAAGGACAAGGGAGCTGGACCTTTTTTTCCCCTTTTTTTTTCTTTCTTCTTTTTTTTTGGTAACTTTAGCTGCACATATGGAGCATTTTGTTTCACTTCTGGTTTACTTTCTTTTAATCAAAGACCCCCACTGTAATGCCTTCACACAGGGCTCAGTGTTGTAGTCACCATGGAAACCATAATTCTGAATGTCCTAACTTGTGTGATTAAAATTTAACACAAAGTAACATTGATAGTCTCCCTCATTTCCACTACTACCAATATCCAATTCTAATTAGCAGCACAATAACTGGTTTGGAGGGAATAAAGAGCTCTGAAGCTCTGACTACTCTAGCCTCACATCGCCAGTTATTCACAGGGCATCTCGTGGACAATATATAGTGATGGTTCTCTTTGACAAAATGTCGGGTCGAAACAGAGGAATTATTTCTAGTTGACTTTCCACTCTCCTCTAGAAAATAAAGTGTATCATTTTCTTCTTACATAGTGTAGGAACTTTTTAAATTCTCTATTTCGCTTGCCTGTTCAACTGGAACAAAAGCTTTTTATAATGGTCTAATATACGAAGGCAATAAAACACTACATGACATTTTAATTCCTCAAATCCACGTGGAATAATTATATTCATTTCTGTAATTATTACAATGCTCTCCTCAACATGGAATTAACCCTTCTAGATATATTAATCATTAAGATACTACATACGCAAAACCTTTTTATTTATCGGACATTTAAAAATCCAACTGGATCTTTTCCCTTTTCTTTCTTTTTTTTTTTTTTAGGAATACGCTAATAGAAACTGATAAATTCTCAGGACTCCATTAAGGACATATATGCTCTCTTGCTGATTATTTTGATTTGCAGAAAATTATATTGTCTCAGGGGCACACTTCCGCTGATCATATGCTCTGGTTCTCATCGCCTGTGCTTAAAACTAAGCATAAATTTATTGCATTAGTCAACACAACATTTTAAATTTGGAAATTATACTCTGTCATTCTGACTGAGCTTCTTGTCTACCTTATCATATATAAGAGCAAACATGAATGACATTCCTCCCCACTCCTAAAATCCCAAAGGAAAGAGTTTGAGTTTACACAGCAGGAGGGAAGATTTTAAATATTAAACATTTAGTGTCAGGAGGATACCTTGCTCATTAAGTCCAATGTTCTTAAATTTTAAAGTAGAAATTGAGGCCCATAGAAGTTAAATGATATCCTTAATATATCCAGTAATGGAACCAGTACTAGCTGGCTGAAGTATTCATTTAGCATTTTTATTCATTTACTACAAAAGCGTGACGTTTCCATTATTAGCTGACATTTTTCTACTTTTTATTACAAATCTAAATACCTTAAAAATATAAAGTACATGTAGTCTTTGTAAAATAGAGCTTGAAAATTAATGGAATTGATCCAAAAGATGAAACAGGGATAAATTAATAATTTTGTTATTATATTATTGTCTAATATATGATTTATGATATTTAAAATTTTGATTTTATACTGGAAATAATCTGCTTTTAATATTACATCTTAGCCATAAAATGCACAAAGTCAGTGGTAAACTAGTCAGCAGTGCCCTTTACCAATGAAAAATATTTTTAAAAATCATCTCTATTCACTAGTTACACACAGTCCATTTAATGTTATTTATTAGCAAAGATCTATTTAGTAAGCAATGTTTTATTTCAAATACCATTTTGACATTTGAATAAATAATAATTTTATTAATGTCTGACTGTAGACAATTTCTATTTCCGGATACTCTCTACTTACAAGTAAGGGATTGTCCTGTCCTATAAATGGTCCATTCAGAACTTTTATTTCTCATTAGAATATGTGAATAAATTCAAGTTACCCTAGTATAAGTTATTCTTTCCTTTTCTGTAAAAAAGAATCAAAGAGAGAAAAGTACCGGTGGGGAAATGTGCAGAGGGAGACAGAGGTTAGGGAGACAGTTATGGAAGGAAAAAAAAAAAAACATTTGCAAAAGAGAAGAGAAGAAAGGGCATATTCCTTTATTTACATGTTCTCTACATCAAATCTGATTCAGTTATTGAAATCAATATTAGATTTTGAAAGATTCTTTGAATATGTCATTTCATATTTCAAGAGTTTACCAAGCAAGTCGAACACATAAATGTAAAAAAAAAAAAAAAAAAAAAAAAAAGTGTCCTATATCAGGGTGAAGTTGGAGGATAAAAGTACAGAGGAAGCCCAAAAGGTAGAGTGGTCAGCCAGAAAGGTATAAAAAGAGACATTATTTTACTACATAATAGTGAATCAGGTTAATGTTTATAGATAGGATTATCACAAATTAAACTTGCTAAACAAGTCTGGATGAAGACTTTAAATATAAAATTCTTTGCCATGTATTTAAGTGCTAAAAGATGAGAAAAAAGATAAAGTAACTTATCTCGATGAAAAATTACGTTATTCAAATTGAACTCTGGTGCCATTTATTGTTAATATATTTATAGGCTAATAATTATCGCCCCCATGATATCTAATAAAAGGTCTACTTTTATTAGACCTAATAAGATGGGTATTTTCAATCGATCAAAATACAAAATTCAAAGCTAAAATCATCATATTTTCTATCTTTAGAGTTTTAAAGGCTGTTTCTTCTTTAATAAATTACTTGTTTATCACACTTCAACTGTTCCTTAATATTAATTAATACCTAGACATATCACAAAGGACACTGACAAATTTTCAGGATTTTATTTTCTGTAAAACATTGTTCAATAATTTCTTTTTCTCAAGGTAAAATACATCAAAACTAACATCCCTCTGTTATTTCATCATTCAGAGGGTAGGCTGGTGGATGTAACAAAGACTTCAAAAATATTGTGAAGAATGATTTACTCCAGAAATTTCATCACAGCATCGACTTCCAAAGTCCAGACTTACTTCCGTTTTCAAAATATGTGTGTGGTATGGTACTCCACTGACCAATTTCTTAATCATACATTCCATTTCTACAACCATCTTTGGAGTAAAATGCAGAGAAGAAGTAGAATCTTTAATATATACTTTAAAATAACTTCTTTGAAAAAAAAAAAAAGAATTCTTGAAGAGATCCAATATACCACTTAGGAGCCTGAAAAGACCAATTACTATCTTCGAATTTTCTGTGGGAGATTAGGAGCTCTTGTGGTTATTCCCATTTTCCCAAGACAGGTACTTATATGCAGCAGTTAGAAAATACAGGGATCAAAACAGGCGTAGTCTCAAGGAGCATTAGAAACACTGCCATTCTAGCTCTGCGGTGCAAAAGAGCAGGGAAAAGCTGGTCAGGACGTAGGTATGAGCTATCTAGAAATCGAGGGGTAGAAGAAAGATGCTGTAAAAAAAACACAATTCTCTGGGGAACTAAGGTAGTCTCTGAAGGGGTTTTAAAAGTCAGGGCCTGTGGAAATCATGTGCTCTCATATTTTCATATCCTCACATTTGCCCTATTTCCCTTCTGGATATCTTTTTGACTATGAGTATCTAATGCTAACCAGACCGCAGCAACGGAAGGCAAATCTGCATCACTTACATCTGTCCTGTTACTTAATTTCTTTTGTACAATTTTTTTGAAATTCAAAAATTTTTGTGAGAAGAAAGCAAAGTGTTATAGAGGGGAAAAAATAAAATAAAACAGAGGCTGTATTAACATGCAAGAAAGAAAAAGCTTGTGCTGGGGCGTCTGGGGGGCTCAGTCAGTTGGGAGGCCAAACCTTGGTCTAGGCTGAGGTCATGATCTCATGGTTGGTGGTTCAAGCCCTGGGTCCCAGCACTGTGTCCGGCTCTGTGCTGACAGTGCGAAGCCTGCCTGACATCTCTCTCTCTCTCTCTCTCTCTCTTCCCCAAAACAAAGTTAAAAAAAAAAGCCTGTGCTTAAAAGTCATAACTTTATCTAATTTTGCAATAATTACTATGTGATGATGTAATGATTTGATGACTTTTTTTATAAAAATGAACTAGAAATTGTGTTATTGATATATATTGTTTTATGATTTTAACAATTATATTGAAAACTACTAATGAAATATAAATTTTTATTCTACTAAATCAAATCTCCATTCCTCTTAGTAATAGTAATGATATCTTCCTTACAAAAGTTTAATAAATGATTAAATAAGTTACATGAACTTATGTTTCATAGTGCGTAAGACATAACAGATAACCAGTGATAAGATTTTGAATGTAAGAAGTTAAAAAAAAAAGTCAAAGCACTATCCGAATGTATGTTATTGGGGTCAACTTGTACATGAACTTATTCTTGGGAAATACATGGATTTATAGTAAGTACATTTTATGTTAATATAACAACAATAAAGGCTTTCCTCTTGGATGAGTTATTTGGTTGTGACAGAGAAGGCAGTGACTGGGAAAGTCAAAAGTGTGCTGGTTACTCTTGATTTTTACCCATACTACATGTTCTCAGAGATCAAAGCCCTTCGAATGATAAAATACTCAAAAACTCCGTTCAAATCCATCAAATTGGCAATAGTTTTCCAATCTAAGTCAAAACAAGAATCTCTCCTTCTAGATCGACATGACAAATGTGTTTATTATAACTTGATATAAGTATATTCACAGAAAAGTTTTAAAAGTTTGGTTGATCCAGGGTATTATCAAGGAGAGTAAATTAAAATCTTTAACATCATTAATGGCAGAAATGGGCCAACATTAATAATTGAATTTGTATTTTAAATATATTAAACATGACTATACATAATGTGAAAAATGTAATATTTTATTAATTTTAAACTTTGTTAAAGTTCCTTTTCTGCTACAGCTAAAGTTTAAAGAATTTTGTTACTGGATACCTTGTATGTACAGAGAATGTGTCAATTATTTGGGTGAAATGCCCAATCTAGGGATAACTTCACAAATAAAGCTTTTTCCTTTTTACCTAAAACAAGCTATAGTAAACGCAATTTGAAAAATGGATCTCAATTCACATGTGGTCTTCAATTTATGGTGAATACAGTTTGGTGGAGACTCCATTAGTTCATTATTCCCTATTTGTGTATTAGCATTAGCACAATGTGCGCTCTCAGAAAATGGAATAAAAATACCTATTAGTGTTACTCTTTCTAAACGAACAGTTGAGCTATTCTCCTCCATATCAATGTTTTCCAAAGTGTTTTATAGTATTAAATTTATTGCCTGGCATTCTACTGAAGTCTGTGCCAGTCAAAACATCTGCTATCTTACCATTTTCTTATCTATTTCAAATGGGTTGCAATTGGCTATTTTTTCAATGAAAGCTTTAATTTGCTGTGGTATTTTGCTGAGTGGATTTAATAGCCTATTATAATCTTCATATTTTTATTATATTTATTGTCTACTAGTATGCTTTACCCATGGTTAAGAAATAGTCCAGTAAAGCTAGAAAGCACCTGAAATAACACAGTACAGTGAAGCAAAGTTATTAGAATGATCTGTATAGCCGTTTGCCCAAGGATAATTTTTCAGAAGCTATATACTCAGCAAAGGTTTTATAATACACTTCCTCTGCTCTTTTCCTTTTAGCAATGCTTTTCAAAGGTGGTATCAGAGGGAATTGCGGCTAAAATATTTACCGATAAATGTATAGTAATCAGAAGCATCTATTTTCTTTGGATATTTATATATGCCCAGAATAAATGTCAAACTTTCATTTTCAACAACTTATCACTAGATTATCCATAAACTGACAATCCAAAACCATTGCTAATTCAGTGCATTTAATTAGGGATGAAATTACATTGAAATGAAAAAGAAACCTATTAAAAACTTAATGTGTAGAATAGTTAACAACACTGAGGATTTCTTCACTCATGGCTGGGAACTCTGAGACACAATGTAACAAAAAGTGTTTGTCTACAAAATTCAGTTTCTTCAAATTTACAATGGAGACTTTATATGATTACACATGCATCACCACCAAGTTTTATAAAAATCTAGCCATTCACAATTTTTGGCAACAAAGCCAGAAAACAACTGCTTGCTTCCATTACACTTGTAAGAGGCAATTTGAGAAGTTACTCCCCAGGAATTAAATTCTGTGGATAAACATTTTAGCTAATTGCATTATTGTTCTCAGAACATTGAAGGCAGCATTAAGCCAAACTAAGAAATCCAATTTATTTGTTTCTTTCTTTTTGCAAAAGCAATTAAATTCTCTTCCACTAACACATTTTAGGACTCAGGAAAAAAAAAAATACATAGACTGTATATTAGATGGATTGGAAAGATATAAAAGAAAGGTTTATTTAAGTATAAAATTTATGTTTTAAAGAAGGAAAAATGTGGTCCCCTTGGGTTAAATAAGTTCTAAAGGTATATATATTTCAAAGGCTTATGTTAAAGTGCAGTGAAGGGAGTTCATCATTTGAACTTTCATCAATGCTGAGAGCTCTGCTATTTGCCAACAGTTTGCAGAATACTGTAGCTGGCACTTGTACTCCCATGCAACGTTTTTTATCTGATTGTTTTATCCTACCTTTAATGCATCGCTCATACTTCCAAGACACGTGTTCTTTCAAACAACAGTATTACAATAATACTTTAAAATTAGATCTCTAGTAAATACATAATATAAAAAGGGCCTCTTCCTACGTCCTTAAATTTCCTCTTAAGTATCTCTACCTAACACTATCACTCTGAAAAATTATATTCCTCCGGAACACAATATTTCCTATTCCCTAATGAATGCTCTGGTTTTGTGATGACCATCACTTAGAGTGGCCATTCTCTGTTCTCCAGTAGTAAAATCCTTCTCATATGCAACCATACTTCTCCTTCTCATATGCAACCATACTTCTCCTTCTCATATGCAACCATACTTCCATACTTCCATACTTCCTTCCTTTTTCTCATGCTTCTACTATAGTACTTGGGATATTGTAATGTAGCTAGTTGTACATGTTTCTGTATCCCCAACTAGACTTCCGATTTCCTTTAAGTTAGAGCGTTATCACTCCAGAACACAGCAGAGGTCTTACACACACCAGATACTAATATAATATATATGAAATAAGTGACTTTAAAAAGAAATTAAAACTAATGTGTTTTAATCTTCATTCCTCTTAAGGATTTATGACATTCTTTAGCCTTTGAAATATGTCACTTCAGGAGCAACTGGGTGGTTCAGTTGGTTAAGCAGCCAACTTCAGCTCAGGTAATGACCTACAGTTCAGGGATTTGAGCCCCGCATCAGGCTGTCTGCTGTCAGTACAGAGCCCACTTTAGATCCTCTGTCCCCCTCTTTCTCTGCCCCTCCCCTGGTGATTCTCTCCATCTCTCTTTCTTTAAATAAATAAACAAGCAAACAAACAAACAAACGGAAATATATTACTTTGTGAAGTAGTAGTTATTCTGCATTAAGCATATGCAGCCAAAGTTGATGTTTTTAATCAATCTCCCCTATTTGTGAGTATCTAAGCTTTAAATTGTTTCAGAAAATGCATATTTACTCTGAAAAAACTGAGAATTTATTATGAAACCTAAGTTTCATAATTAAGGGGAGTTCTAATTAAATCTGGAAAAATTTCAAATACGGTTCCAATAAAATAGTCATGTAATACTAAAAACTAGGAACATGAACTTACATTAACTCACATTTACTCAATATAAAACAAAATGCAGAGTTTTTCATATTATTAAACTTCTGAAAATCAGTAGGGAAATTAATAATTGTATAATACTCAAGCTTTCTGGAATAGTCGGTTAATTTGTTCAAAACACCGAAACTGTTTTTCAAAATCGTACATATTTTTTAAAGTTTTTAAAAATGTATTGTACATATCCTTGCCAAGTGACAAAGTACATTAAACACACACACAAAATTACTTTTTCTACTCAATGATCCAAGACCATCACAGAATTGCAGCATCCTATTTTTTGTAAAGCAAGAAGGTCCTTTATGGATAATCCAGTGCTGCCCTCACTAATTGGACAAATGAGAATACTACAACCCAGAGAGATTATGCGATGTTCCCTGGGTCTCATAGCAGGTTAATGGCAAGACCAGACCTACAGTAAAGGTGACCTGATCCAGAGCTCTTCCTAATAGGAACCATATTTGTAAAATGTGTGTAACTCAAGGGGTCTGGATACATATAGAAACTGTGTTCTGACATATTGATCCAGTCTGCTATAATTACTAAAAATTTTTATGATGACTTTTAGTGGTTACTTGGTTCCTATCCTTAATGTACAATGTGAAAATTCATATTTAGTTTTTAGTATTTCTAAATACTTACGATAAACCATTTTCTTGTGAGGGTCTTTTCTATGTAAAAAGCACATAAGCTTTAGTTAGAATGAAAGAACTGAATATTGCATCCAGTGCAGAAATATTTAAGATTTCAAAAAAAAAAATTTTTTTAATGTTTATTTATTTTGAGACAGAGAAAGGCAGAGCGTGAATGGGGAGGGTCAGAGAGAGGGAGACACAGAATCTGAAGCAAGCTCCAGGCTCTGAGCTGTCAGCACAGGGCCCGACACGGGACTCGAACTCGTGGAGTGTGATATCATGACCTGAGCCGAAGTCGGATGCTTAACCGACTGAGCCACCCAGGCGCCCAAGCTTTATTTTTTTGTGGTTAGTTGTTTAGGGATAATTTACTAAAGAAAACAAGACACGCTCCTAAAGAAAAGTAAAAATTATCATGGAAGGAAAAATCATAAAAGTAGCATTTTCTATTTGGAGCATATCATTTTTCCTACTTAAATTCAGAGACCAATAAAAACAGGTCTTGACATAATCGGACTAGTATTACAAAATTAATAACTTAGCACTTGAAGAAGACAAGTTTCTGTACAACACGGATTTAAGTAATAACAATTGCACTTAAAATAGAAATAAGATAGAAACAGGAATAAAATCCAATAAGACAAAATAAAACACAGAAATAATTAAAAAAGCATATACATGCACTTACCAGGTGACCAAACAATCCAACTCGTAGGTATTTACCTTAGAGAAATGAAAATTTGTGTACACACATACACACACAACATATGAATGTTTATACTAGCATTATTTTCACTAAAACCTGAAACAATCCAAGTGTTCTTCAACAGGTGGACAGATAAATGAACTGTGAGACAACCATTCAGTAGAATACTGCCCAGCTGGAAAGAAGAAATGAATTCTTGATATATTCAAAAAACAAGAATGAATCTCAAAGACATTAAGATAAGTGAAAGAAGTTGGTCTCAAAAGACTACTCACTGTATGATTCATTTATATGACATTCTGAAAAAGCTAAAAATATGGATTGAAGTACTATGGAATAAAGAACAGATTAGTGGTTGCTATGGGTAACGGACAGAGGCAGCAAATGACTAAGAAGGGGCAGCACAAGAAATTTTTAGGTGATAAAACTATTTGTACCATACTTGTAGTGATGAAGACACAATTCTACACAAGTCTTAAATCTTTTTTGTATGCTTAAATCACAGCATACAAAAAAAAAAATAAAAACAAAAACCTATAAGCAGAGATAGATACAGAGACAAATAATAGTCATAGCTGCATGTGTGTATACATTTTTTAAAATTCCTCAAATATTTACAACGGGTAATTTTAAACATATATACTCAATCAAAAATATAAAGGTATATACGTAATTTTATTTAAAAAAAATTTTTTTTTCAACATTTATTTATTTTTGGGACAGAGAGAGACAGAGCATGAACGGGGGAGGGGCAGAGAGAGAGGGAGACACAGAATCGGAAACAGGCTCCAGGCTCTGAGCCATCAGCCCAGAGCCCGACGCGGGGCTCGAACTCACGGACCGCGAGATCGTGACCTGACTGAAGTTGGACGCTTAACCGACTGTGCCACCCAGGCGCCCCCCCAAAAATTTTTTTTTTAATGTAAACCGTGGCTTCCTCTGGCTGTGAGGTTTTGGATCGTATTATTCTCTTTGCCATATTTACTAAATTTTCTGTAATTAGTATACATCTACTTTACTACATAAAATCTAACATTTTAAATGATTAAAATTTAAGTTTAGTCATTTCAAAATATAAAAAGTTTAAAAAAAAATGTTTAGTGAATAAAGCTACGGCTACCGAAACTACTCATCCAAAGATACTAAATTTTTGGTTATAATTTATTTAGTCTTTGTAAAACTCTATTAAAAAGGCTTTATTTTCATTTTTGATGAAAAATGTACTACCGTTGTTTTATATATAATTCATTTGCTGTCTACTGCTTCATGGCCCATTCTGTGGTTTAAGCAGTGGCTAACAACTTTTGCTTTGCTCAA